>NW_027361696.1:2500-1433333 GCF_039654945.1 Dendrobates tinctorius | reverse complement strand
TCCAACAGAGACTCACGCTTGCATTTCTGGCGTGTGAAGTTTGGCTTTTCCACTGGTAAGTCTGAACATGTAGCAGGAAATGCAGCTCACCAAATGGCTCCTGGCCTCTTCCATATTGTTATAGTTATAGAGATTTCAAAGCGATGAAAAATGAGCCAAAATTTTCTCTTTTCAGCTGCAACTGCCAAAATCCAGTGATCGTTGAGCTCGCGGAGACTCTTCACTTATCCCAGAAAGCACTGGGAATATGCAAATCATCTCCTCAAGACTCTTCCCCTGGTTTACAGTATACATAAACATATCAAAATGTCCAGAATATATATATACATACCACCTCAAAAAATTATTCATAAACCATGTCCACCATTACTATATGGCAGAAGAAGAGGCAAAAGTGCGACAATATTAAGATTCTTCAAAATGTATTACTCATTAAATACATAAAATAAACAAGGGATATACACAAAATTGCCGAAAGAAGTGACTTCCTGTTCCTCGCGCTTGCATCACCGCAGGGAGCGAGGCAGGAAGTCACGAGGTCGTCCTGACCTGCGCATGCGTGAAAACCCAGGCACCGAGATTCTACTAAGATTAGCAATATACTAGCAGGAAACTACCAGCACCATATTGGCCAGAGGAAAAATTCATGATAAAATAGCGTGTTAATAGTTAACAGTAGTCAGTAACATGCGTGGTCACACCCTACATGTACAGTATACAGTAGTCTGCTTCATCCATGCTCTTCCACTAGATGTGATTTGTTTTGCCGCCAGCCTCCTCTGCAGTGATTCTATATTACATGTAATCTCTATGTGCCGTGTATGATATTGCACATATATATCTACTCTGTAGTCACCTCTTCTGCACGCCGTCTGTTCCACAGGTAATCTATTTTATAAAGCTGTTGATATGTTTTCGGAGCTGAGTTTCTCTTTCTCATTTTTGCTTCAAAAATGTAATCGAGTGTGCTACCCCTGATACAAATTATAAACCATGGGACCTGGCGGAGCGCGTCAGTTTAATTGAAACTTAAATGGCCTCCAGTGTAATATTTGCTGAGTGTTTTATTTAAACATTCGTTTTGCCCCCTCCCCACAAACCATCACACCCAGTGCCGCCCCAGCTCACCCCCACACCCTACTGACACAACGTAATTGCAGGCCGACGTGCGCAGGATTTGCTGCTGAATCGCTCTGCTATCTGGCCTTTATGCCATTCATTTTTTCGAAGGTCCTACAAACGTTGCAGCCACATTGCTCACACAAATAAGGTTAGGAACGGCTGCGATGACACTAACAAAGGCTAGACTAATGGCAGCAATAAATGAGTGCAGTGATGAACACCATTTGTTATAATTACGGCTGATTCCGACCTCTCCCTAATCGCTCTCTGATTATGCTAAAACAATAGCATTAATGCAAATGAGTGTGACACATGGCTGTAGACATAAGGCCTATGTGCAGAACAAGGCTTGGAACAGAGTGAAAGATATGTAGCGATGCACTGCCTGATGCGTCTGCTGCAGCTGGCGCACGCTCCATAAATGACCACACTCCGTGGAAAACAACATTATCGGATACATATCTGGTACTGTGCAAATGAGGAAAGCAATTTATTAGTGTCCTCCATATCTGCTGACAACCTCCATATTCTAGCAGGGCTCGTGTCAGCATTTATGATCTCGTCATGTACATAGAAGACTTCCGCGCCTGGCACAGGAGCAGGAGGACAGCGTTTGCCATGTGGCACAGTTTGCATGTTGGCAATGGCATAAAGAAGGGGATAATGTAAAGTGACAAGTTATCTGGCTAAATCTGTAGCAATCATGCCCTAGAGATACAAAACCTTCCTCTATCGGGGCCTCATCAGCTCCTCCATTACTGCACTCAATAGTGAAAGTGACTATGAAACTATGTGATAAGACGCATCAGAAAAATCAGCTTTTTTCTCCATTTATGAGCCACTTCGTCTCTTCACCCTCCATAATGAGCTCATCATTCACTCTGAATAATACTCGAATCCTGACCAAGATAAGACAGCAGGCCAGCTCACTGAGGGATCATATTACAGACACCTACAGAAGTCTAGAAAGGAGAGTGTGGTTAGGAGGAGAAGGGACCAGGGTGCAAGAGTGAGGCACAGACACACCTAGATGGTGCCGCAGATTTCTAAAATGTCATTTATTTCACCTCAGACTGGTCACAAAGCTACACTGCTCAGCATGGCTGTGTAATGTCCTCCATGCCTACAAGTGCTTTGTGTTACCCCAGAGCTGGATTCACAGCCACATTGGTCAGTAATGGTGGATATTTTCAAGATATGGTCCTGTGCTACATAAAGACCAGAATATCCATGTGAGAGCACACCGTGACTCTGTCAGCACCATTGGAGTCTATGGCCTCATCAACGCATACACGCGAATCCTGTTTTGCATGGGGGTTTGTAAGTAAGCCCCGATGAGACCAACGAAAGTGGGCCAAAGCGCAGTGTAAAAGGGGTCTAACAGGATAACTTCCTGCAAAAGAAAATGTAACAAGACATACTCATCTGCTACTTGCCACAGGTGACTGTGAATGAGCATCACATACTTGAAACAAAGTTGTTTACCCACAAACAGTATTGTCCGCCCATTTTTGGAGTTTTGTGTGAAATTATGTCCAATTTTCCCTTTTTCTCAGTTTTTTTTGTGTTGTTTCAATACACACAAAGGAAATAAACCTGTGTATAACAAAACATGTAACTGCAATAATTTTCTGGGAGAAATATTTCATCTTCTGGAACAGTTTCAAGCCTTTCGGCCTTTAATGTAAGTGGTCAATAACAAGGGCAGAGATTCCAGCTGGTGGAATGTGGGGTGGATGAAACAATCCCAGAGTATAAAAATAATCAGCCCTGCGGATCCTGCCGCCCCTCGTGTAACACGACAACTGCCAATCAAAACCTCCAAAACTTTCTTACAGAAAATCCACAAGTCGGATATAAACTACATTGAAACATAAAGCTAAGCGGCTGTTACGCTCTCGTTATATTCATTGATTTCTTATTACATTCTCCGCGCTAAAGGAACAGAGAATAACCCTAAAATACACCGGGGAAGGCAAATAACGAGATTGTGGCAGCAAAGAGCCACATTATATATATCAACCGAGAAAATGCAGCAAGATTGCAGAAAAAGAGCAAACTCTAATAAAGCCGGTGAAATCGACACAGTATACAAGTATATCTGTTGTATGGAGGCAGCTGTGAAATATCCGCCATGACTCCAGAGGAGAGTGCAGGGACAGGAGTAGGACTAAGACTGGTGGACAAATACGAGGGACAGATCTACTAATAATGTTGAACATGTAGAGACGGGGCCACTTAAAGACGCACTGAGTATACCGAACGCACCGAAACCCGACCCCAATGCAAGTCAATGGGAAATAAAAGTCGGCATTGAGCGGATGACATTTATCCACTCAATGCCGACTTTTATTCTCCTTTGACTTGCATTGGGGTCGGGTTTCGGACGAAACTCCGACTTTTTTTTTGCCCTAGTCGGACCAGTTTCATCCGACTCAAATTTTGTTTCATTCGGGTTTCGTGAAAATCCGACCAAAGTCGCTCAACTCTATCCACCGCACTTTTGAGTGCCACTGCACAGCCATTATTTTTTGCCTTGTGATCTTTGTTGTGACCGTTGTTAACACAGAACCAATCGTCAGTGATATCCGATAAATTATGACCTGATGATGCAAACTTGTGCCCAGTCACCCTATAGCAGGGAGTGGCTCTCGGCCACATATCATACGACGTGCCATAAAATCTGCCACCACGAGAGATGACGAAATCAGCCCGTATGTCCTCATCAATGGTAGTGAGCAGTGATGGAGAACTGCAGATCTGGAACATGGGACCACGGAAGCCACGTAGATAAGGAAACAGGTATAGAAACACTCGTGCACGCCGGCCACTCCCTTTACTTCACATATCACACCAAAGATGATGACAAGCTCAGACGCCATTTTATGCCTCACCCTTCATGACCATCACTGCAACAGAGGCTTTCAAGGAATTGTAAAATTTATCATAAAGAAAAAAAACATTGATGAAAGCAGCTGTCCAGAAACAGAGTAAAATGGCTTCTTTATTCCAAAAACAGTGCCACCACAGTCCACAGGTTGTGTATGGTATTACACCTGCAGAGCCGCAGCACCATGCATAGCCTGCGCCCCCAGGAGTGGGGATGTTTTTGAGGGAAAGCAGCCATATGTTTCTAATTTTGGAAAATCTGGTAAGATAACTGTGCGGAGATGACAATTATTAATGTATGTTTAGTGTGCATGATTACTCTCATACACCTCCTACATTTGCATAGTACACACCTGCCATACACCTCAAGGCTATCAGATACATAGAGCCCCTTTTGTTTTGTCTGGTCAGTGGGGACCTTTGGAGAAGTTTGCTGCCTGCACAAAAGGGAAACTGTAAAGACGCTAAGTGTGAAGAATGCCGGAGACTGGGTCAGTGCCCATGTCCTTTATCCGCATATGGTCTGACCCTGGAAGATCACGATGGATTCTTGTCACAATCTCAGGATTATCTCCCATTAAGGACAAGCCAGGATTTCTCATCACGGAAGAAGTGCTCAGGTTCCGGGAAGAAATCTCTAAGCAAGGTGCGCTGTGCCGGGCATAGAGCGGGCAATGTGCTCACATCACTGGCAGTCTGACAGGCAGAGGCATCACTCACAGTCACAGCTTCATGACCGACGAACAACAGGCGCTGGATGACCGCCAGGCCTCCAATATTCTCTGCAGTAAGATGACAAGTCAGTCACCACAGAACACGAGCTGATGGCCCAGATCTGCCAGTTACCCAGTGTGCGGAAGCATCAGGGACAAACAAGACATTATACATGGCGGACTGTCATAGGTTTACCAGGACAAAGAGGAGCCAGAAGACCACAGCATTTTATTTCTCCTACTCCTGCTCAGTTGAGAGCTCCTGGAAGCTTTCCTTCATTAAGGCTCTCAGCTGTGCACTGTTAGCCACTCCCATCTCCTATATAATCTGGGTCATGGCTAGCACTCATTGTCAAAGATAGCTTATGCTGCATGTCTTGAGGTTATTGGTGGTTATTATTGGAGAAGACATTTGCTGGATTTATCTGTAACTGTTGCTAGGTTTTGAGTGTGTGAAAATTCTCTTTCATCTCCTACTTTTGTTTTTCCCCATCCTCCACTCCCCAGTGCATTCCTCTGTTATATGTGTGAGTATATTTGCATGATTGGTATTTTTCATTATCACTATTCGTATTACCTTGTTCATCTGGTTGGTGTATTATAGTACACTACTACTCCTCTCTTCCCTGTGTGGGGGAAGGGTAAAGATTTAGGGCGGATTCAGAAGCTAAGGCAAGGTATGTGGCCCCAGCGTCTTCACCATCAGAAGTAATCCAGGAAACAGAGCGAGCTAGGATGCCCCCTAGTGTTATGGACAAGGAAGGAGGCCTTGGTACTGGGACACACGACAACAGAGTCATGACATTGACATTATTTCAGCACACATACAGCCTACTGTAAATTCTCAGGTCGTCGATACCAGCGAATCCTGGAGATTCGGCCTCATTCTCCACTTTATCATATATAACATTACATTATATAACATTACATGGAACATTACATGGATTACTGATGCGAACAATACAGAAGAGAAATCAATAACCCAAAACAGTAATTACTACATGTTACTTCCTATCATCCATTTATTACAGTGCAGATGGCAGGAACCTCCTCTGGGCTCACATCTATTTGCCTGGATACATCAGTGGAGCAGTCTTTCCAGAACTGGTCCATTTCCCGGGGTAAGCTGGCCTGTGGCAGAAACCTCTGTGTGCTGTGCTCGGACTTGTATAGATTAATCTACATTTACTCCATTTAGCAATATCCAAATGGTGCTGGTTGGAGCACGGATGACCCAACAGCTGCTCCTCAGCCGGCACAGCCGGGACCACACTCCCCACTCTAGGGGCTAGAGAGAGCCTGACAGGGATCAACATACTGCTGATGCTTTCGATGCAGCCGGCTCCACACTCCCCACTCCAGGGGGTAGAGCGAGCCTGACAGGGGCAGACATAGCGCTGGTGCAACCAGTGCAGCTGGGACCAAACTCCCCACTCCAGGAGGTAGAGAGAGCCTGAAAGGGGCGGACATACCGCTGGTGCAGCCGGGACCACAATCCCCACTCCAGGGAATAGAGAGAGCATAACAGGGATAGACATACTGTAGATGCATCCGGGACCACAATCCCCACTCCAGGGGATAGAGAGCCTGACAGGGGCGGACATACTGCCAATGTAGCCAGGACCACAATCCCCACTCGAGAGGGTAGAGAGAACCGGACAGGGGTGGACATACCTCCGATGCAGCCGGAACCACACTCCCCACTCCAGGAGGTTGAGAGAGCCTGACAGAGGTGGACATACCTCTAGTGCAGCCAGGACCACACTCCCCGCTCCAGGGGGGAAGAGAGAGCCTGACAGGGGTGGGCATACATACCGCTAGCCGGGACCACACTCCCCACTTCAGGAAGTAGAGAGAGCCTGGCAGGGGCAGGTTTACTACCAGTGCTGCTGGGAGAACACTCCCCACTCCAGGGGGTAGAGAGAGCCTTAGCTGCAGAGATCTCATGGATGGATGCCCCAAGCACTACATGCAGCACAGGACACCTGTACTGACCCATCTTCAGAATTAGCACAAATATCAGGGCCACAGAGGTCACAAATTACAGGGTAAAGGCCTCCTAGATTCATGGATATCTGGTCCCGACTGCCGAAAATAAGTGTAATTGGACGGTCGTATGTGAGGCCGAAACGGGAGATCCAG
Source organism: Dendrobates tinctorius (assembly GCF_039654945.1). Taxonomy (NCBI): domain Eukaryota; kingdom Metazoa; phylum Chordata; class Amphibia; order Anura; family Dendrobatidae; genus Dendrobates; species Dendrobates tinctorius. Next base: position 1,426,467 of record NW_027361696.1, on the reverse strand, counting down.
TGGCGGACATGTCATTGGTGCAACCTGTGCAGCCACACAGGGACCCAAGAAGTCAGGGGGCCACATCCAGCTCCAAAGCAGTGGGAATTGTGCATTATTGTTTGCAAAGTGCCCGTCTATTGTTCTATCACAGGGGCACCTGCTGTCTGTGTCCCCCAGTGAGGAGATGCTGACAATATATCCAGAATGCACACAGTTCTACATGACCAGGACAATTATATTACAGTACGTAGCGGTCTGGCTGTAGGGGTCCTAGCACCACTATAGTAATGGCACCTGTCTGCCAGAAGTCTAATGAGCCAGACCTGATCAATCTAGCTTTACAGCCACATGCAAATAAGCCTGGTAGTGCACAGACACAACTCAATGCACTTCCAGATTAATTTGCATATGGGCATAAAGCTTGATTTGTCAGGGCAGGCTCATCATTACTATCGTGGTGCTAGGACCCCTACAGCCACGCTGCTAGGTTCAGTAATGTAATTCTTTAAATGCGCCGTTCCCGCTCCGTACATGCGAGTCACCCCTGTAGTCAGGATCTTTAGACTCTGTGAGTTAACCCTTGTTTTCTGCTGTTTCTAAGTAGTTGCAGCATCAGTAACACGTCAGATCCCAGGGAGGCAGTCGGACCCTGATGTCCATATTATGCATTCATTTTCATCTATTGTCAGCTCTTAGCTGAGGGTCCCGCGGACAGACAGCTCTTATTGTCAGAGGTTTGCAAACTATGTCCGTTCAATACTGTGCAAGTGCAACACACAACTGAGAAAGGCCCCAGGTGTGAACAGCACCCATTGTCTCCTGCACTCAGGACGCAGAGGCTGGAGGGTGAGACTGCAGCTGTGACACGGTCCAGGTGTAAATTGAAGGAGAAGTCTATGACTTGTGAGGTCTCCCAGCCGCGCTCAGAGAAAGAATGAAGTTATAAAATCTTTCGACCAATGAGACATTCGTGAGGCTCACGGTGCAATTTCTGCATAATGTCATGTGCACACACGGCCCCGCGACGCTCATGGTGCAATTACTGCACAATGTCATGTGCACACACGGCCCCGCAAGGCTCGGTGTGCAATTACTGCACAATGTCACGTGCACACACAGCCCCGCAAGGCTCGGGGTGCAATTACTGCACAATGTCACGTGCACACATGGCCCTGTGGCGCTCAGGGTGTGGTTACTGTCAGTACTATTAATGGGGCATTGCCCCGGACTGTTCATCATGTGCTGGTAACTTGCATTGTTACATACAGGACGATGAATAATCTGTGCAACTACTGCAGGGATGATGCAGAACAGACTCAGAAAGTAGAGTTACACTATGTGACCTGGATGGAGTCACCCTTTACATTTGTAGGGTAACATTGCATAGTCAGTAAGTGTCACCATGCTTACTTGGTGCCCTCCACAAGGAGAAACTTTACCCCTTAGCATTGGCCCTGCAAGTTGTGACTGGTGACTGGCGCAGTGTGTTACATAGGACAGTCCATGCGTGTTACATAGGACCGGCCCTATGTTACATAATGGAAAAGGTAGGGAGGGATCCAGCGGCACAGATCAACGCGTTTCGGCGTGAGTCTTCCTCATGACCAACATCATGAGGAAGACTAGCGTCAAAACACGTTGATCTGTGCCTCTGTGTGTATAGTGCCAGACAATATGGGTTTCCAACATTTTTAAATATTTTGAAGTAAAGCTATTTTTTAACTACCCCCGCCTACCGCTGGATCCCTCCCTACCTTTTCCATTATGCTTTCTGTTTGCTCAACTGGTTCTGGGCGAGGCGTTGGCTGGTAGCAGGGAGTCCACACACTGCACACGGTAAGCTGACTTTTCCCTTTTTTTTGCTTGTTAAATAGTACCGTCCCTGCGTGTTACATAGTACCGTCCTGGCGTGTTACATAGGACTGTCCTGGCGTGTTACATAGGACTGTCCCAACCTGTTAGATAGGACTGTCCTGGCATGTTAGATAGGACTGTCCCTGCGTGTTACATAGGACTGTCCCTGCGTGTTACATAGGACTCTCCCTGCGAGTTACATAGGACTGTCCCGGCGTGTTACATAGGATTGTCCCTGCATGTTACATAGGATTGTCCCGACATGTTATATAGGACTGTCCATGTGTGTTACAGTACATAGCACCGGCCTCTCCAGGATCTCGTTACACCGTGCGCTGCCCGTGGTGCTGAACCTCTCAGATTATAAGCGGTGTCAGCAGTTTCCCAGCACTTTTTCCTCCTATGCAGACGTCTTGCTCTTCGTGTATGGACAGGATGCTGTTCTTTACTTCTTGTACCCTCAGTTTATCTGGTTATTGTCATTTCTGCATCAGGTGTATTTGGTAGAAATTATAATGATACATTGTGTCAGATAAATGAGAAATAGATTCCAGCTCTCAACTAAATATTAATGGATCCTTGGGAGTCAGCATAGGAATTCTCTGAATATTGTGGCTGATAAAAGCTGATGAAAACAATGTGGATGACCCCCAGGGCTGTGAGGTTACTCGGTATCGGGCAGTGTCTCAGAGGGACGTGTCATGGTGGCGGTGACCCGGTCCAAGGCCCTGGGTATCCAATGTAAAATGGGTGAAATGTAGCTGAATAAAGTTTATAGGTAGATGGTTCGTGATGCCACCTGTGGTGCTCGGCAAGGAAGGTGTTAAGCCGAAACTGTGGTGCAGATCCTCTGGGACAGATGGTGGGGCGCAGCAAAGATGTAGTAGCTCTCCACAGGCAGAGCTGTAGTTCCAGGGCAGTACTAATAGGTTTTGAGGTAGATGGTGTAGTGTTAGGCACAGAGATGTAGCAGTGCTGAATGGGTTGCGCAGGAAGAAGGCAATGACACAGCTGAGTGCAGTTCCAATTCTTTTACTCACGTTTCTGGCACAGACAGGTGCCCGCTTCAATGCCGCAGTCTCCAGGTCAGGGACTCAGCCAACTCCCAGGCAGATGGAATTAACCCTTCCAGCACTCCCGTTCGTGTGCCCGTTCTGAACGTCTCCTTTCTAGCGCTAATCTGAAGTACTTGCAGTTCTGAATTACACTCACGTTCCTCCTTCTTGATGTTACTTAAACTCCACTCGTATGACAGGTGGCTGTAGCCTGCTTCGGAGACTCCATCAATCATGTCCCGGCTCACACAACGTTGCCACTGTGTCTTCGAGTCTTTGGTGGGAATAAAGTGGTCACAACTTCTATTCCACCAGTTTCTGTTGCAGGATCATTAGTATCACACACAGCCTCGGATACCGGCACCCCGCCTTGGCGCAATGAACTTAGGGAAGGGCTCCGCACTAGCCCTCATCCCCAGTCTCTCTCCTCCTCACGCTCCATGCTTATCTATCTTCCTTCTGAACAACTGATCCTTCTTTCCTTTTCTTTCCATGCAAACAGCTGCAGCTCACAGGGAGCTGCTGGAACCATGTCCTCTATCTATCCCCCGCCGGGGATTATCACAGTCGAGAGTTCTCCTCTCCGCTCCCCCCTACAGGGAACCTCTGCCTTCCGCCCCCTCTCAGGGGATTCTGACCCAACTTCCTGTCAGCTTTCCCCTCTAGTGTTTCTAAGCTCCGCCCACCACCCAGCACCCTTCATGATCCAAAGCAGCTGCCATAAAGGGTGCTCTGCTGTTCTAAGGTGTCTGTGCTGGATGTAGGGGCTGGAGTCTGGTCAGGTGTTACCATCTTACCTGGGAAGTGGGATACTACACCTCAGGAAGACGTGCAGTACCTCTGTGGCGACTGAACCCTCAAGGACGCCACAAATGTGTTAATAGTAATAATATTCATTGTAAAGCTTCTTCATTAATCCCAGGGTGACAGAACTGATACAGAGGAGTGAGGACTCTGCCCCTGACAAGCTACAGGGTGCGGGGAAGGAGACAGGAGGTTCAGAGGAGTCAGGGGTCTTGTGGCTGACTGGAGCCTGGTGCTGGGGGCGTTGTTGCATTGGGGTGTATGGAAACTTTTCGGCGTACCTGTGACGAAATGCGGTACTGTGGGTGACAGATGAAAATAGTTTATGTAGCACCTCATTTATAATTCCACTGATGGGGGACAGACGAGAGGCAGATGAGGGGCAGAAGAGGGGAAGATGAGGGACAGATGAGAGGCAGAAGAGGGGCATACGAAGGACAGACTAGAGGCAGACAAGGGGAAGATGAAAGCCAGATGAGGGGCAGACAAGAGTCAGACAAAGGGCAGACGAGACGCAGACAAGGGGCAGATGAGGGGCAGACGAGGGGCAGATGAGATACGGATGAGAGCCAGACGAGGGGTTGATGAGGGTCAGATGAGAGGCAGAAGAGATGCAGATGAGAGCCAGACGAGGGGCAGACAAGAGCCAGACGAGGGGCAGATGAGGAGCAGATGAGGGGTAGATGAGGAGCAGGCAAGGCACAAGGCAGCAGAATGTACATATGTGAGTGATGCAAAATGCCGCTATGACCTGCAATGTGATCACATACAGTCATTCTCAGACCCCTGTACTGACTGTGCCCCGCACAACTAAGAAAAAGACATTAGGCTGGTGTGAGGATTTATACAGTGGGGAAAATAAGTATTTGATACTCTGACGATTTTGCAAGTTTTCACATTGTATGATTGTTACATAATTAATTTGCATTTTATTGCATTAAATAAGTATTTGATACAATAGAAAAGTGAACTTAATATTTGTACAGAAACCTTTATTTGCAATTACAGAGGTGAGACGTTTCCTGTGGTTCTTGACCAAGTTTGCACACACTGCAGCAGGGGATTTTGGCCCCCTCCTCCATACAGATCTTCTCCCAATCGTTCAGGTTTCGGGGCTGTCCCTGGGCAACATTGAGTTTCAGCTCCCTCCAAAGATTTTCTATTGGGTTCAGGCTGGAGACTGGCAAGGCCACTCCAGGACCTTGAAATGCTTCTTACAGACCTACTCCTTAGTTGTCCTGTGTGTTTCAGGTCATTGGCATGCTGGAAGACCCAGCCACGACCCATCTTCAATTGTCTTACTGATGGAAGGAGGCTGTCGGCCAAAAGCTCATGATACATGACCCCATCCATCCTCCATTAAATAAGGCACAGTCGTCCTGTCCCTTTTGCAAATATTGTACCCCCAAAGTATGATGTTTTCCCCACCATGCTTCACGGTTTGGATGGTGTTATTGGGGTTGTACTCATCCTTCGTCTTCCTCCAAACACGGCAAGTGGAGTTGATACCAATGGTCTCATCTGACCACAGGACCTTCTCCCATGCCTCCTCTGGATCATCCAGATGGTCATTAGTGAACTTTAGACAGGCCTGGACATGTGCTGGAGTGAGCAGGGAGCCCATGTGTGCCCTTCAGGATTTTAGTCCATAACGGCGTAGTGTGTTACTAACGGTAATGTTTGAGACTGTGGTCCCAGCTCTCTTCAGGTCATTGACCAGGTCCTCCTGTGTAGTTCTGGGCTGATTTCTGACCCCTCTCAGAATCAGTAGTTATTTGGTCTTGGCTATGGTGGAGAGGTTGGAGTGTGATTGAGTGTGTTGACAGGTGCCTTTTATATGGGCAACAAGGTCAAACAGATGCAATTAATGCAGGTAATGACTGCAGAGTAGGAGGCTTCTAAATAAAAACTAACAGGTCTGTGAGAGGCAGAATTCTTGCTGGTTGGTCAGTGATCAAATACTTATTTCATGCAATAAAATGCAAATTAATGATGTAGCAATTCTACAATGTGATTTTCTGGTTTTTATTTTTAGATTATGTTTATCACAGGTGAAGTGTTGTACCTATGATAAAAATTACAGACCCTCCATTCTTTGCAAGTGGGAAACGTGCAAAATCGGCAGTTTATCAAATTAAATGGAGCAGGTGATCAGGAAGCAATGGAGCAGGTGATCAGGAAGCAGTGGGCAGGTGATCAAGGGGCAGGTGATCGGGGGTCCAGGGGCAGGTGATCAGGGGGGTACAGAGGTAGGTGATAAGGAGGTGCAGGGGTAGGTAATTAGGGGTACACAGGCAGCTAATCAGGGGGTCCAGGGGCAGGTGATCAGGAATCCAGGGGCAAGTGATCAGGGCTCCAGGAGTAGGTGATCAGGGGGTAGAGAGGCAGGTAATCAGGGAATACAGGCGCAGGTGACCCGCTTACAGGGGTAGGTGATCAGTGCTTACAGGGGCAGGTGATCGGGGGGGTACAGAGGCAGGTGATCAGGGGGTCCAGGGGCAGGCGGTCTGGTGGTACAGGGACAGGAAATCAGGGTATACAGAGGCAGGCAGCCATGGGGCACTGGGGCAGGTGATCAGGGGGTCAAGGGTCAGGTGATTAGGGGGTCCAAGGGCAGGTGATCAGGGGTCCAGGGTAAGGCAATATTGGGGCACAGCACAGGGGCATGTGATCAGGGGTACATTAGCAGGTGATCAGGGATCCAGGGGCAGGTGATCAGCGGTCCAGGGGCAGGTGATCAGGGGTCCAGGGGCAGGTGATCGGGGGTCGCTGACCAGGGGGCACAGAGGCAGGTAATCAGGGGTACAGAAGCAGGTAATCATGGGGCAGATGATCAGGGGGTCCAGGGGCAGGTGATTAGCGGTCCAGGGGCAAGTTTTCAGGGGGTACAGAAGCAGGTAATCAGGGGGTACAGAAGCAGATAATCATGGGGCACAGGGGCAGGTGATCAGGGATCCAGGGAAAGGTAATCAGGAGTCCAGGGGCAAGTGATCAGGGGTCCAGGGGCAGGTGATCAGGGGGTACAGGGGTAGGTGATCAGTGGTTACAGCCAAAGGGGAAGGCGATCAGGGGGGCCAGGGGCAGGCGATCAGGTGGTACAGGGACAGGTAATCAGGGTGTATAGAGGCAGATAGTCATGAGGAACAGGGGCAGATGATCAGGGGGTCAAGGGTCAGGTGATTAGGGGGTCCAAGGGCAGGTGTTCAGGAGGTACAGAGGTAGGTGATTTGGAGATGCAGGGGCAGGTAATCAGGGGGTCCAGGGGCAGGTGATTAGGGGTCCAGGGTAAGGCAATAATGGGGCACAGCACAGGGTCATGTGATCAGGGGGAACATTGGCAGGTGATTAGTGATCCAGGGTCAGGTGATCACTGGTCCAGGGACAAGTGATCAGGGGTTGCTAATCAGGCGGCACAGGGGCAGGTGGTAATCAGGAGTACAGAAGCAGGTAATCATGGGGCACAGGAGCAAGTTATCAGGGGGTCCAGGGGCGGGTGATCAGGGGGTCCAGGGGCGGGTGATCAGGGGGCCCAGGGGCAGGTGATCAGGGGGCCCAGGGGCAGGTGATCGGGGGCCCAGGGGCAGTTGATCAGGTGGTACAGGGGCAGGTGATTAGGGACACAGGGGCAGGTGATCAGGGGCACGTGATCGGGGGCAAAGGGGCAGGTAATCAGGGGGTACAGAGGTAGGTGATCAGGAGGTAGGTAATCAGGGGTACAGAGGCAGGTGTTCAGGGGTTCCAGGGTCAGGTGATCAGGGGTCCAGGGGCAGGTGATCAGGGGGTCCAGGGGCAGTTGATCAGGTGGTACAGGGGCAGGTGATCAGGGGTCCAGGGTAAGGCAATAATGGGGCAGAGCACAGGGGCATGTGATCAGGGGGTACATTGGCAGGTGATTAGTGATCCAGGGTCAGGTGATCGGGGGTTGCTAATCAGGGGGTACAGGGGCAGGTATTCAGTAGTACAGAAGCAGGTAATCATGGGGCACAGGAGCAAGTGATCGGGGGTATAGGGGCGGGTGATCGGGGGTCCAGGGGCAGTTGATCAGGTGGTACAGGGGCAGGTGATCAGGGACACAGGAGCAGGTGATCAGGGGGCACAGGGGCAAGTGATCAGGGGGGGGCAAAGGGGCAGGTAATCAGGGGGTACAGAGGTAGGGGTACAGAGGCAGGTGATCAGGGGGCACAAGGTAAGGTGATCAGTGGGTCCAGGAGCACAGGGCCAGGTGTGAGCGGAGCGGGCAGGAGGGCGGTGTGCGGTGACGGAGCCGCTGATGCCAGTCCCCCTCCTGCCCTGATGCCGGGCTCTGCCTGGAGGAGGAGGAGCGGAGCCGCCAGTCGGGAGGATGCTGCCGCACATCCACAGCTCGTGTTCCGCTCTGAGGCGGCTGGAGACGATCTGAGCTGCGGCCCCGGAGCCGGACAGGAGGGGAGACCGGGCGCCGCTCGCCTGCCGCGGGAGGATGCTGCCGGGGACGGGATCTGGCCGGCTGAACCTGCTGCTCCTGACCTGGATGCTGCTCGCCAGAGGTAGGAGAAGTTTCCGCGGCTGTTGTTGTGCGCGGGATGTGGGCTGTCATGTGGAGCCGGAGCGGCTGCTCCCGGGCTGGGGACGCTCCGCGGCTTGTGCCGGTGTGTGACGGCTCTGACTCTGGTTGTTTCGGGCTCTCTCTGGTGTGGGGGTCTCCGCTGGGGGTGGGGGCTGTGGAGCTGCAGGTGACACCCGCACCTGTTGGAATTTGCTGAGAGAACCTGGTTAGACATGGAGACGGGGCAGCACCATGGGGGATCCTGTGACCGTCCCTGAGGGTCTGTGGGCTGGAGGATGGACACACACTGCTGCTCCACTTGTTGCGGAGGATGTGGACACTTGGTGCCTTCAGTATTGATGATGGAGTTTATGGGGTCAGGCACAAGTTGTGGCCGCTGTGGCGGCATCATGGCTGGGATGGTGGTACCGTGCCCGGCTCCAGTGCTGCCTTCCTGCCGGTTACCGGGACTGGCGGGAGCTCTGCCTGCACTGCTTGTTCTTCCTGCTGCCGCCATCCCCGGTGCCCCACAGACCCCCGGTTATTCCGTGCCAGCGGTCTGATCCCTGGGAGCAGATGAGGCTCCCGGTCCTGACAGTCACCGCTGTGCGGATCTGTGCCCGGCGTCTGCATGGATCTGGCTCCAGACAGCGCTGAGCGCGGGGACCTAGGGCCTGCGCAGGAATCTGGGGGTCTGCGCAGGAATCTGGGGGCCTGCGCTGGAATATGGGGGTCTGCGCAGGAATCTGGGGGTCTGCCCTGGGGTCTGGGGTTCTGCGCTGGAATATGGGGGTCTGCCCTGGGGTCTGGGGGTCTGCGCAGGAATCTGGGGGGTCTGGGGGTCTGCGCAGGAATCTGGGGGTCTGCCCTGGGGTCTGGGGGTCTGCGCAGGAATCTGGGGGTCTGCCCTGGGGTCTAGGGGTCTGCGCAGGAATCTGGGGGTCTGCGCTGGGGTCTGGGGGTCTCTCCTGAGCCCCTCTGTTTCCGCTCCTGGACCAGGTGTGTGGCTTCCATGCTCGGTACCTACCTAATGAAGCTGCTGTCAGATTTTCTCCGTCTATCACTTTGCACATCAATAAAGATGCAGCAGAGATTAATCCTGTCTTCTTGAGAAACGTCAAAGAAAGATGAGAAGAAATGAAGTTTAGTAGATATTGGCGCAGGGATGAAGAAGTGGCTGCTGCCTCTGTGGATCTGAAACTTTCCATCTATTATTGATACATTGTGATAATCTGTGATATGTTGTGGTGCACTGTGATAATCTGATACTTTGTGATAATCTGTGATACATTGACATTCTGTGATATATTTAGATACACTGATAATCTGGTTACACTGATAAATTGTGGTGATCTGGGGCAGAGCTGCTGCAGCACCTCAGCACGCTCAGGGCGACCACCTGGAGATCACCTCGCTGGTGACATGTCACCTTTCTGGTCCATCAGAAGCCACGTTCCACAATCGCTGGAGCTGGGGTGTGTAGCAATGATGTGATGGCAGAAGTTCAGTCTCCACCTGTCAGCAGAGCTTTATGCTCGGGGGTCCCTCTCACTAGGGGCTTCTTCCAGCACTGATCAGGGGATCCATAGACATTAGTCCCTGTGATAAGGAAGGAGCTGATAAAGCAGCAGGTGAGGACACTAGACCTGTAATGTAACCATTTACCCTCCAGATGTCAGGCCTGGAATTAGGGGCTGTCCAGTGATCAGGTAGGGCCGAAGGTCTGCGCTCTGCACAGTGACATTGCTCCTCTGAAATGAAGCTTTACATGCAGCCTGCCATCAATGGCCAGCAATCCTCAGGGTTGGGGTGACAGAAGCCCCCCAGATGCTGCCACCTGCTCCTAGATCTGGTCTCATGCCCGCACATCCCAGGATTCGGGTCAGACATCTCCATGATGTGCCAGATCCAGCCATCCTTTCTGAAGCCCCCATCTGTGCCACCCCCTGACCAATCTTCCCGAGCCTCCATGTCAGTCTATTTCTGGAGCCGCTGCTCTTACAGTAAAGACAGCGCAGTTCCAGTCTGGAGAGGGCAGGTTAGATCAGCAGCAGCTCGGAGCTTTTTATAGATGCAGCCCACTGCTGAGACAGTAGGAGCAGACATGGGAGACTCTGGGATGTGTGCCCCCCAAGCCAGGCATCACTGTGTACCAGGCCAGGACCATGGAGCTGCCCAGCACAGAACCACAACCCTTCAGGGATAAGTCATGGCCAGTTTTGCTCTGTTCCATCTGGAGACATTTCCTCTTGAGTCATTTCTTCAGCCTTTCCCTCCCTTATGGTGCCGAGGTGCTGGGCACCATATGCCATCTGCTCTGCCGTCACCCTGGCATTGCTCCGTGCCCTCCTGGCAGAGCTGTATGTGTCCGGTATCTGCTCCACATGGCACCAGTGATCCATTGCTGAGTCCTAAAGTTCTTCTGACAAACCTCTCTGCGGCATTCTGTACACGATGAGAGTTGTAGTACAGAGGATTCTAGGTTTCTAGCAAAGCCTGAGAAACTCCTTTGTGATATTAGACATGAGAGCAGGAGCAATCTACGGGCACCTGGTAATGGCATCATAAGGCACAATGCCTCCTGCTCTGTAGGTGGATGGGGCCCCCTGACCCTGCACAGGTTGGACCAATGATATGTCCACCCCTGAGTATGTCTGACACTGATGCTCGGGGGCAGGGATTTGCTGTAGGTTAGACTGAGCATTGTCTCATGTTGTATACCGGGGGGAGGACATACTATCGGTGCCACCTGGGCAGCTGCATAAGGGCCCTATATGGAAGGAGGCCTCTACCAGTACAAGCAGATGGCGGTGTGCATTGTGATGAGCTGCTGGTCTGTACAGGGCCCACGTACTGTCCGTGCACCGGCCCCTCCTGTCTATATCCATAGATAATTGTATTTATATATGTGCAGAACTTCAGTCCCAGCCATCCCATGCTTCGTTATGGTGGTCTCGGTTTTCCAGCGTCTCTAGCGGATCAGGTCGTTTGCATTTGCACATCTCAGTTTCTGTATCATTAGTATAATGTGTTACTCAGAAGCTTCGCTCCATTAGTAATGGAAATCCAGCCGGTCTGTTAGCAGCTCCGCGCTCTGGGGTCTGCGCAGCCTCTCCTCATGGCCTCCATGGTCAGGCCTCCTCACACTGTCCTGCCCTGAACATGGGCTTTCCTGTTCCATCTACTGCTCCGATTTGCATTCACTTTCCCATATTCTGCCGTTTTGTTTCTGTGTAATCGGATTACACGCAGGAGGTGGAAAGTTCCCGACTCAGTAGAGACGAATAGAAGCTGTTGGTGGCCGCAGCCGGTGGTACCTGCAGGATGATGACCTGTAGTGGTCTGGAGGTGCTCAGGCTGCATCCTGCTGCCTTGATTTTCCATGGTCTGTATGTAATAACTTTGGCTCCATGTACACTAAATTGCGCTGTAACGACGTATAATTACCTGCAGATCCTATAAACAAGGACTGAAAATTTACGTTATTTAGCTGTAGAAAATTGTGGCCGCTTTCTTCCAAAAAACAGCGCCACACTTGTCCATAGGTCATCGGTGGTATTACAACTCTGTCCCATTCACTTTGATAAAGCTCAGCTGCAATACCAGACTCCATCTCAGGGCCGGTGTGGCGCTGTTTCTGGAGAGAGCAGCCATGTATTTTAATGCTGAAAGTCGTCCTTGGACTTAGTGTTTGCATTATGTCCAAACTGAGTAATAACTCGCTGTGAGATCGGTAACTACAGTCTATTGTCCGAGGTTATCATCCATTCTGGGGAAATGCTGCTGCAGACAGGTGCATGGCGGCTGACATGAGCCACTACAATGGTCTCCACCAATACGCCTACAGTCCGAGTCTGGTCGCTCCCCTATAGGAGCTGTCATGTTCTTCCTGCATACAAGGTGCACAGGGCTGGACAGTGGCGTACTACAATGCCCATCATCCACCGTGTACATGAGCCCCTCCGGTCACGCTCTGCATGCTGCAGGCAGAGTATGCAGCGGTGGCAGTGGTGTACTACAATGCCCATCATCCACCGTGTACATGAGCCCCTCCGTCACGCTCTGCATGCTGTAGGCACAGTATACAGCGGTGGCAGTGGTGTACTACAATGCCCATCATCCACCGTGTACATGAGCCCCTCCGTCACGCTCTGCATGCTGTAGGCACAGTATAGAGCAGTATACAGCGGTGGCACTGGTGTACTACAATGCCCATCATCCACCGTGTACATGAGCCCCTCCGTCACGCTCTGAATGCTGTAGGCACAGTATACAGCGGTGGCAGTGGTGTACTACAATGCCCATCATCCACCGTGTACATGAGCCCCTCCGTCACGCTCTGCATGCTGTAGGCACAGTATAAAGCGGTGGCAGTGGTGTACTACAATGCCCATCATCCACCGTGTACATGAGCCCCTCCGTCACGCTCTGCATGCTGTAGGCACAGTATACAGCGGTGGCAGTGGTGTACTACAATGCCCATCATCCACCGTGTACATGAGCCCCTCCGTCACGCTCTGCATGCTGTAGGCACAGTATACAGCGGTGGCAGTGGTGTACTACAATGCCCATCATCCACCGTGTACATTAGCCCCTCCGTCACGCTCTGCATGCTGTAGGCACAGTATACAGCGGTGGCAGCGGCAGGTATAGCGAGCCATCCTATAGTCTCCGTGGTCATTGTTCCTGTCAATCATCGGGACATTCACTCAGCGCAGATACATTACATAAAAGAGATTATCAGAAAAGACGCATTCAGCTGTAAAACATGAAGCAAATAAAAGCCGTCAGAGCGACCAGCGAGAAGGTTACGCACCGTCTACAGGAGCGCTGATACCAGTGCTGTAAATGCCAGGCGTTAGCCGGCTGCACCGACAGGAGCTCGCAGGAGGAGATGAGGGTACAAAAACTAATAATAACATCAGCGGCTGCTAAATGAGGAGGAAAAGCACAAAATCTGAGCTAGAGGTGCAGAAGTGGAGGAGAACCTGCTATATGGGGGGGGGTTAATGGTTGTGAAGGGATTCCTCCACAGTGAAGGGGAACATGGGGCCCAGAAGAGCGGGCAATGGAGGCTGACCATTAGTGACAAAGAGGACAACGGAAAAGTCTATGACCAGGAAAGAAAGCATAGTGGAAATGTATTCAGAGGCCGAAGATAGGGACAAAAGTATAAGAAAAGGACAGTACACCAAGTCTAGGCAATGGGAGCAATGAGGAATAGGCAGCGGGGGGAATATAGGGAGTGGACGAAATATAGACAGTGGGGGGACTATAAAGTGGGGGGAATATTGTTAGTGTAGTGAATATAGGGAGTGTGGGAATATAGGGAGTGAGGGAATATAGAGAGGATGAGGAATATAGAGAGTGTAGGGAGTGGGGGGGACTAAAAAGTGGGGGAATATAGTTAATGTAGTGTAGATAGGGAGTGAGGGAATACAGGGAGTGGGGGAATATTGGGAGTGTAGTGAATATAGGGAGTGGGGGGAATACAGGGAATGGGGTACGGCTTTATAAATGTCGTCTGATATCACCAGGAGGAAGTTGGCTCCTTGCACCCCTGTGTAGCCGGAGGACCCCATTATAATGTTTTATACTATTTTGGATTTGGCACAGTGTAACTATACGAGGTAGCTAAGCTGCATGTGTGAACAGAATCTGGTGATGGACAGGGCCGGTAAGATGGTGGTGAACGAGCCATTTGATAGAAGTGCCATTGAGTTACTGATGCTAGACGTAGTGGTTATGGCTGGGTTCACACCTACATTCCCTTAGCTCTGTTTTTCTGGTCTTTTACATGACGGACATTAATGGTGCCTGACGTTCCCCCTTTCTCTACTATGGGGTCTGTTGGGTTTCCCTTAGCACAGCACACAGCGGTGTGATGGTTGATGGCCTGGCTGTAGACGACACTACTAGGTCCACCATAGGGATATAGGATGACGGGATCTTCTCCGCTGTCTTGGGGTGACACGTATGAGCCCCAGTTACAGAACAAACCTTTCCCCACCGGGATAAAACATTTATTGCTCCTTAGTGAAAGAAAATCGATGGTGTCATCGCACGGCTCTGATCTGGAGGGTTTTTTCTCCTTCTCTTTGTAAAGGCAGAAAGTGTCAAAAATAGACAAGAAATGGAAACGAGATAAAACGAAACATCAGATCAAATAAGGGGAATGGGCAACAAGGAGAGAGCGATGATGAAAAAGAGGGGACGAGGACGGGGGGACCGAGCGGCATTGACGGGGAGAGAGGTGGGACACACAGGTGAAAGAAAGGCAGCAGGAACATGGAGGGAGGAGACGACCCAGCAAGAGACTGACATATTCCACAAAGAGACCACAGCGGGGGTGGGAGGACAGCGAGAAATATCCCCAAAATTGCTTTTAGCTGGAAAGTGTGAACTGTCACCAATGGGGACTGTTAATATTGAATATCTGTATTAATAATGAATGGCACACATTAAGCCGGAGCATCAATATTAACGCTGTCAGTGCAGTCACTTTGTGGTAAATGTGACACTCTATTAAATGGCTTAGAGTGCTGACTTATGACCAGGCGGCTGGAGTAATGGCGGCTCCCCTCGTCTCCAGCCAGTGCCAGGATTCAGACGTATGAGCCAATAACATGGTTGTTCTATAGTCTGGGAGGTGACTGCTCCCCCCCATGATGCCCTGAGAGTGGTCCGGCAGGGTGGGCATCGCATGGTCTCTGCTCTGTCAGACATGTAATAAAGAAGTACGTATTGTCTGATCAAGTCCTGAGCTCATCTCAGGATGTCCGCCGGGGTACACCGGCCAGCCAGACACCGACAAAACAGCCAGAAAAGGGATGGCTAGGATTAGAAAAACATGACTGTGCCACCCATGTGTACAGACCATGAATGGTATTGCAGCTAGACTCTTGGAATTGGAATGTCATTCACGGACTGTGCCTTGGACCGGGACTTTGTGGGTTGTTGCTTTATTTCTCTTTATTATGGAATTATATTCTAATCCTGGACAATCCCTTTAAATCTAAATCTCATCAGCCTGTCATGTGTACCCGTGGAAAGGCAGGAAAGTGTAACTTCACCTCAAGCGATCAATAACATTGAATCCACTATGTGAAAAAAGAAAGAAGACCAGATGTGGCAGAACTGAGTATTATTTGTGGTTTTACATAGGACTGCAGGTAAACCTTGTGCCCTGACTTGCGATGCCATTACTGTAAGCCTGATGATGACTATGTCTGTAACGCTGTGGAATTAATGGCGCTATATAAGCGAGGACAATAAATCAATGAATTCAGTGCTTGGCGTAGAAGAAGGCGCTGCTGCATGCAGGGAGCGCAGAGCATTGTCCATGCAGCGTCTGGCCGCAGCCGTGCAGAACAATGAGAGCACGTTCACCTCTGCTACATCTGAGCTGATACAGGTGTAGATTACTGGGGATTCTCTGTCCCCTCAATGTCACCGAATTCTGGGATAACCCGTCTGATCAGTAACCAGCACGTCCATTCCCCGGATCAGCCTGGTATTTGCAGCTTGGACACGAATGACCCCATATATGTGAATGTTACAGATGACTGAGGCCCTGTGCACACTGTGTCAGGAGGGCAGGAAAACACTGATGGCTACCCTAAGCTGCAGCTGCAGGATATTCAGCGAGCTCTTACTATGCACACAAGAGCCTCCTGATGGCAGCAGTGTCTGCGGATCCAGCACCATCCTGCAGCTTCCGGCCGCTGCACCCAGGTATACTGCCTGCAGAGCAAAAGATGGACGAGCTGGACCCCAAGAAAACCGCATTAAGGGGCCCAGCCTTCTAACAGGCATTATACAGTGCTACATAGAGGACATTAGTATAAACACAAATTCTGGTACCTGGTAGTTCCAGAAAAGATGAAGAGATTCATAATAAAATATTAACGCTTTATTAATAACTAGCTGAAAAGCCCGGCGTTGCCTGGGCATAGTAACTAACTGTCGTCCTGCTCTGTTCTGTCCCTCCTCAGCCCCACTCTCCACTTGCCATCCCTCTCTCTCCCCCTCCGCAGCCCCGCTCTCCATCCACCGTGTCCCTCTTTCCCTCCGCAGCCCCGCTCTTTCCCTCCGCAGCCCCGCTCTTTCCCTCCGCAGCCCCGCTCTTTCCCTCCGCAGCCCCGCTCTCCATCCAACGTCATGTTCTTTCCCTTTCGCAGCCCTGCTCTCCATCCACCATCCTACTCTTTCCCTCCGCAGCCCCGCTCTTTCCCTCTGCAGCCCCGCTCTCCATCCACCATCCCGCTCTTTCCCTCCGCAGCCCTGCTCTCCATCCACCATCCCACTCTTTCCCTCCGCAGCCCCGCTCTTTCCCTCTGCAGCCCCACTCTCCATCCACCTTCCCGCTCTTTCCCTCCGCAGCCCCTGTCTCCTCTGGCCACCCCCCCTCCTCTTCCTCCCTAAACATCCCCTTGGCACTGCACCACCATAGCACTAAAATCAGACTTTCACTGCCAATGCATATAAGCCCATGTGATAAACTCTATAGCCAAAGGCATAAACCCAACAATGGGTGGAGGAAAATAGGTTTCAATAGATAATACCCCAGTAATGTAGCAGAGTGGACTCCCCACCAGGGCTGTGGAGTCGGTAAGCCAAACCTGCGACTCCGACTCCTCAATTTCCCTTACACCGACTCCGACTCCAACTCCGACTCCGACTCCACGACTCCGACTCCGACTCCCACACATATTGCTTATATTTAAGTGAAAAATGTATTGTAGTACAATGTGAACCTCAGACATTTAATCATTTTTATGATCCAATAATCAAGATATTTATATAGAACAGAATATATATTGGTGTACTACCCAGTTTTCATTCTTTTTGGTACAGATACGATATGGATAGACAGATATGGATAAATGGATAGATAGAGCAGATTTCTAATCTGCTTTTGCTATTGAAAACATTATCTATGAGCTCAAAAACCTTTCAGGTGATGCAGTTTTTTAAAAAGCTGATCTGCTTTTGCAACTGAAAAACGTATCCTCAAAAAACACAGGAAAAACGCTGTGTGTGAATGTAGCCTTAGATCAGGAATATAACAGCCATTTATAGGACATTTCATAACTTTCCCAAACTCCTATGAAAAAATATTCAGCACATCCTGCATTGAATTACTGTACCCAATTTATTATATATTTTAGGAGTCGGAGTCGGTCCATTTTATACCGACTCCAACTCCGACTCCGACTCCACCAAAATGAGCACCGACTTCGACTCCGACTCCACGACTCCGACTCCGACTCCACAGCCCTGCTCCCCACACCCCAACGCACATTTAACCGCTGGCGTGAGGACATTAGCTCTATATAAGGTGATGGTGCCGGTGGTGCGCGTTGAAATCATACAGTGCTATATATGCATGGGTCCGGGTCAGTTCCCCACCTCACTATGGGGGCTGTCTCTACGCCGCTCTCCTGGCTCATTGCTCCTAACATGTTGTATTCTTGGACAGATTTTCATTGAATATGTGAATTTTTCACGGATGATGAATTTCTGAACTTTCATGAAGACTGTAAGATAATTACAGATTCATGAATCCGTCACATAAACAGGAAGGTTGGGTCAGTTCGACCCCTAATTCACCGTCAGCCATTATGAATCTAGAAGTTTGCCAGTGACTGCGCCCAGGTATACGCCATTGCCGATTGTTTTCTGCTGTGTATTCTCCAGATAAAGACATTTTAATAGAGAACCTGGGAGAAGTGTGAGCTCTCGGCAGAGCGCCGATGATAAAAAGTCATCTCACTATGAGAGCTACTTGACAGCTCTGCAGTATCAGCAGCAAGCGGCTGTTAGGAAGGTGGTCTCCAGACAGCCAGCGAGCAGAAGCAAAGATTACAGATCGTGCCGGATTTCTCCGGGACCAATTGTCATGTTTTCTGTAAAGATCAGAGGAAGGTATCAATTCACTTCCACATCTATTCTCCTCTTACCGCCTCCTCTTGGGCACGTTAATATGGGTAACATGTGGCGGTGCACGCAGGGAAGGATGTGACTCACAGAACCGAATATCATGAACCTGCAAGTAAGTAACCGACGGGGAATTCAGCAACAAATGGCGGAAGAGCCGCGGCGGTTTATGGCCTTCACTTCATGTACTGGAGTTAGTGCCAGGGATTTATAGCTGCCTGTGATAAAATTAAAGGGACTGAAAGATTTTACCTCCCCTAAGCTGCTGATATTGGTGGCTCCGGCTGCAGGAGTTACTAATACAGTGGGTGAAATAAGTATTTGATCCCTTGCTGATTTTGTAAGTTTTCCCACTGGCAAAGACATGAACAGACTATAATTTTAAGGGTAGGATAATTTTAACATTGAGAGATAGAATATCAAAAATAAAATCCAGAAAATCACATTGTATTAATTACATAAATTTGCATTTTGCAGTGAGAAATAAGTATTTGATCCCTCTGACAAACAAGACTTAAAACTTGGTGGCAGAACCCTTGTTGGCAAGCACAGCAGTCAGACCTTTCTTGTAGTTGATGATAAGTTTTGCGCACATGTCAGGAGGAATTTTGGTCCACTCTTCTTTGCAGATCATCTCTAAGATTTTGAGGCTGTCGCTTGGCAACTCAGAGCTTCAACTCCCTCCATAAGTTTTCTATGGGATTAAGGTCTGGAGACCGGCTAGGCCACTCCATGACCTTAATGTGCTTCTCCTTGAGCCACTCCTTTTTTGCCTTGGCTGTAAGTTTTGGGTCATTGTCTTGCTGGAAGACCCTGCCACGACCCATTTTTCAATGTCCTGGCTGAGGGAAGGAGGTTGTCGCTCAGGATTTTACGGTACATAGCTGCATCCATTCTCCCATTGATGTGGTGAAGTAGTTTTGTGTCCTTAGCAGAGAAACACACCCAAAACATAATGTTTCCACTTCCTTGCTTGACAGTGGGGATGGTGTTCTTTGGGTCATAGGCAGCATTTCTCTTCCTCCAAACAAGGCGAGTTGAGTTAATGCCAAAGAGCTCAATTTTTGTCTCAACTGACCACAGCACCTTCTCCCAATCACTCACAGAATCATTCAGATGTTCATTGGCAAACTTCAGACAGGCCTGCACATGTGCATTCTTGAGCAGGGGGACCTTGCGGGCAATACAGGATTTTAACTCCTTAATGACCGCCAATACATTGTCATGATCCATGCTGGATCATGACAGATAAAAAGCACTAGTAACCTTTTTTTTTTTTTCTTTCTTGCACTGTGGTGGTTTCAGTTCTAGTTTTGCCCCCGGTGGCCGTTAGGATCATTGCACTCTGGTTTCTTTAGTTTAATGCATGTGATTATAAAACAGGTGTGATTGCTCTGGCTCTGCTATAAAAGAGTGTCAGGTGTTGCAATCACTGTTGGTGATAGCATCTTTTTTGGGATTCCAACCATGGTGAAGGGAGCAGCTGGCTGAGGTGGAAGCCACTGCAGAAACCTGGTGAAGTTAGCAGCTTGCTTGAAGGTTGGAGCCACTGCTGAAACTGGTGTTGAACTCTGGCTGCCCGGTGTCCGTAGCAGAGTGAGATGGTGAGGGTGGCAGCTGGCTCTGGGGTGTCGAGCTGCTGCAAAAAAGTTAATCCGTTGATGCACTCTGCTGCCTGGTGCTGCAGCAGAGCAAGAGAAGTATTTTTGTGTTTCCCCTGTTTGTATTTTTCCCTGGTGTGTATTAGTACAGCGGTGGGGCCAGTGCCTGCACCACCCAGCTCCCTAGCAAGGGATAGGTGTAGGGTGTGCTAGGGTGACAGGTATCCTGATTGGCGCCCGGTGCGGTAGCGGCCTAGGGATCGTTAGGAGTGGAGGGACACTGACTCAGGGGAGTGCAGGAGGTCTCCACGTCCCCGTTCCCTATCGCAGGGCCCACCGTTGTATCTATTGCCCTTTTCCCCGTGTCTTGTTGTTTTAGTACCGGCCTGCGGGCCATGTCACACAGGACATTTACACGTGCCGTGTCTTGTTGTCTGAGTTACCGGCCTACGGGTCGTGTCACACTGGACGGGTCCTCGTGACATACGTCTTTTTACTGACCTGAGATATGAGAGAAAACCATCCACTATAGCTGACAACTTGCGGCATCAGCCACGATCAGTGTTGTCTCTGTCCATATCTGTTTAACCCCTTAGATGCTGCTGTCAATTGTGACTACATCATATAAATCGTTAACAGAGTGTGGGGGCTTCCTCTTTAACTCCATCGGCACCCTGAGATCATGATTGTGTGGTTCTGATATTTGCCATGGCAATTCATGACCAAACAATGACCTTACAGCAGTGGTGGGAAATTAATTTTTCAAAGGGGCCACATAAGAAACGTCTCAGTGCTGGCTGATTTTTTTGACAGACTTGCATTGCTGAGATTGATAACACACAAAATTAATTGCTCAACACTCATATGTGGGGAGAAAGTGACAGACAAGCAGTAAGAGGTCTTCCGTTCAGTCCATGGCATGGAGAAGACAGACACACGCCAGCAGAGTACATGGGGCACACACAGTCACATGCCAGCAGAGTACATGGGGCACACTTATGAATGGGTCACCGAGGAGAAAAAAGCAAAACAAGCTAAGCCACAGAAAACCAGAGTAGTTGGTAACTATGCAGATTGCAGATCCCTGATCTTACCACACAACTAGCAGCAGCCGTGGAGCGTGCCTACGATGAACCTAGATGCCTCGTCACGGCCGGAGGACTACATAAGCCTAAAGCAAGAAAAGGGAAAGCTAACTGCCCCAGAGCAGACCCCAAAGGAATAGATAGCCCCCACACATATATTGATGGTGAAACAAGATGAAGGCTCAAACACAGGCAGGAAAATAGGCTGAGCAAATGATGGGGCCCAAACTAACTAGATAGGAAAGGAAAGGAGAGACACTGTCTGCAACCTGCAAAAAACCCTACAAAAATAATGTCCAACACTTCTGATAGCAAAATTAACCCTGAAGTCACTAGACTTCTCCCACTATATCAGCACTCTGAAATATTCTGAGACAGAGCAAAAAGAGACCAAACTAGTAAGGGACAAAAAGCCAATTGGCAAAATACTGATAAATAAGAGTGGAAATTCAGCTCAGCCCCCAGCCGGGGCTGGCAGACCACACAAAAAACTGAATAGACCAACAAAATCAAGTGTGAACATTAGCAGAAAAACTTAGCTTTAGATGACTGGAACAGAGCTGAAAACCAAGAGCTGACAAGCCAGAAGGAATCACCAGCAACTGAATAGGGCGTCGGCTGTCTTAAATCTAATCTGAGAATCCTGAGATCCAATCGTCATCCTCATTCTCAGGTGGCAGATCTCCACCAATCAAACCAGCCGCACCACCGTCACCACCAGAGGGAGTCCAGAAGGGGAACTCACAACTGATGAACCCGAGAATGAACTCACAACAGCACACACAGACAGACACACGCCAGCAGAGTACACGGGGCACACACAGACAGACACATGCCAGCAGAGTACACGGGGCACACAAAGCATAGAAGAGAAGTTTGGGAAGCATATTTCACTACTGGAGGATAGGGGGAGGTGCACACAGGATGTGAGGCTGAGGATGCACTTTACTATTGGATACTGTACTTGGCCCAAGTGTTTCATCTTCTATCAGTCTGATCCCTGAGCTGCCAGAAGTTGCTGGGGTGGGGGGGAAGAAGGGTGCAACAGATAATTAGCTGCTCTCCCTCCAAACAGGTTTGATTTTGAGCTGTGAGCCAGCAGTTGTGGAGTTGGACTAGGCCGTCCGCTAACAGCAGCCGATGCTGCTCTGCTGGGAGTGATCTCAGCAGCTCCTCATTCTCTTCACCAATAGTAAGACAACAGGGCGGGGCTAACACCAAGCTATGTTGAGTTCCTGCTCTTTCATTGTTAAAGGGAATCTGTCACCTTTTTTTGGCCTATCAGCTGACAGCATTGACATCAGGGCTTATCGACAGCATTCTGTAATGCTGTAGATAAGCGCCCGATGTAACCTGAAAGATGAGAAAAACACGTTAGATTATACTCACCGGAGGGGGCGGTCCGGTCCGATGGGTGTCGCGGTCCGGCTCCTCCCATCTTCATACGATGCCGTCCTCCTCTTCCCTTCCTGTAGTGGCTCCGGCGCAGGCGCACTGCTCTGTCCTGATGAGGGCAGAGCAGAATACTGCAGTGCGCAGGCGCCAGACCTCTCCCAACGCCTGCACACTGTGTAGGACTCTGCTCTGCCCTCAACAGGGCAGAGCAGTGCGGCTGCGCCGGAGCCACTACAGAAGGGAAGAAGAGGACGTCATCGCATGAAGATGGCGAGGCGCCGGACCGGACCACCCCCTCCGGTGAGTATAATCTAACGTGTTTTTCTTATCTTTCAGGTTACATTGGGGGCTTATCTACAGCATTACAGAATGCTGTAGATAAGCACCTGATTGGCCAAAAAAAGGGTGACAGATTCCCTTTAATGTGTGCGGGCCGGACTGGAACACCCAAAGAGCCGGTTGTGGCCCGAAAGTCACTTCAAACCTGGATAAGTCCCTAAAAAATAATTTTGTAAATTTCCATGAAATAAGGAAAACTTACTGCTACATTTTTAAACCTCCTAAAATGCTAACAGAATAAAATAACATTTTACAAATTGTGCTGATGTAAAGCAGATATGTGGGAAATATTATTTATAAATGTTTTTCTGTGGTAGGACTATCTGGATTAAAGGGATTTTTTTTTTTACATTTTTGTCAAATTTCTGATATTTTTATAAATAAACACAAGACATATTGACCTAAAATTTACCATTATCATGAAGTATAATGTGCCACGAAAAAAAAACACATTCTCAAAATCACTGGGATCAGTTGAAGAATTTGAGAGTTGTTACCCCATAAAGTGACACTGGTCAGAATTGTAAAAATTTGGCCCTGTCACTAATGGGTTAAACCTTTATGGCATAATGTCTTACCAGTGGTTTTCTTGGTGACTGTGGTCCCAGCTGCCTTGAGATCATTAACAAGTTCTGCCCCCCCCCCCCCCCCCCGTGTAGTTTTAGGCTGATCTCTCACCTTCCTCATGATCAAGGATGCCCCACGAGGTGCGATTTTACATGGTGCCCCAGATTGATATCGATTTACAGTCATTTTGTCTTTCCTCCATTTTCTTCTTATTGCACCTACAGTTGTCTCCTTCTCACCCAGCATCTTACTTGTGGTTTTGTAGTCCATTCCAGCTTTGTGCAGGTCTATGATCTTGTCCCTGACACCTTTTAGAAAGCTCTTTGGTCTTGCCCATGTTGTACAGGCTAGAGTCTGACTGATTACTTGAGTCTGTGGACAGGAGTCTTTTATAAAGGTGACTATGTAAGACAGCTGTCTTTAATGCAGGTAACGAGTTGATTAGGAGCGTCCTGGTCTGTAGGAACCAGAACTCTAAGGGTGTGTGCACACGCTGCGGATTCTGCTGCGGATCCGCAGCGGATTTGGCCGCTGCGGATCCGCAGCAGTTTTTGCTGCGGGTTACAGTAGCATTCTAACCTATGGGAAAAAAAACCGCTGTGCAGACGCTGTGGAATTTTCCACGCGGATTTGCTGTGGTTTCAAAACCACAGAAAGAATGGACATGTCCATTCTTTCTGCGGATTCCGCTGCGGTTTGCCATCTCCTCCATTGTGGAGATGAAAAACCGCAGAGCAAAACCGCAGGATAATCCGCAGGTAAAACCGCAGGTGCACATACCCTAAGGCTGTGTGCACTCGGAGCGGATTCTGCTGCGGAACCGCAGCATTTCTGGCCCTGCGGGTCTGCAGCAGATTTAGGTGCGTTGTACAGTACCATTGTTTTCAATGGTAAACTGAAAAACGCTGTGCACATGCTGCGGATTTTCTGCGGGTTAAAATCCGCAGCATGTCAATTCTTTGTGCAGATTCCGCTGCGGTTTCACACCTTCTCCATTGTAGAGGTGTGAAACCGCAGGCTAATCCGCAGGTAAACCGCAGGTCTTTTGACCTAAGAATTTACCTGCGGATTTTTCCAAATCTGCGCATAAAAATCTGCAGGACCAAAATCTACGCACATAGCCTTAATGGTTGGTAGGGGATCAAATACTTGTTTCTCACTGCAAAATGCAAATAATTTATATAATTTATATAATGTGATTTTTGGATTTTATTTTTGATATTCTATCTCTCAATGTTATAATTAACCTACCCTTAAATTATAGACTGTTCATGTCTTTGTCAGTGGGCAAACTTACAAAATCAGCAAGGGATCAAATAATTATTTCCCCCACTGCATGTTCCAGAAACTTAGGACACAGACATAGAATTTTGGAAAATAAGGGCACAATTGGTCTTCACTGACAATTTCTCAGCAGCTTTTTATTATGTAATCTGAGCGCAGCATGATGCCGGGGCAGAGACCCTGATTCCAGCGATGTGTCACTTACTGCGCTGCTTGCTGTAGTTTTGATAGAACAGTTATGGTTTACTATACACTTGTATCCTTCATGAATTAACAGTTCTGAATTATTTGTCTTTATAATTCTTTGGTTTGCACCTCTGTTATTTCTTCTGGAAATTTATAAATGGCAACTATGTGTCAACAATCTGTTTTGTCTTTTATCAATTTCTTGGAGGAGTAACAGACAGTGACACAACAAAGAAGTAATAGAAATGATGGTCCAGATTATGGAAAATGACAGGTATTTACTATAATAGACTGGCCGGGAGAGCAGACAGCCCCTTTAAGAAGGGGTAACAGTCTGTAACATGTACCTATAAACGGTGTAAATGATTAATAGCTGCTGAGTAAAGAAACACATTGTATATGGATGACAGGTGAGAGAAAATCGTCCCTCTCTCCTGGAGGAGAATGGGACCGCGAACCCTAACAGTATATATAAAAGTAGTGGAAACCTCCATGCTTTACACTGCAGGCTGTATTCAGAGGAAATCTATTACAGCATAACTCTTTGTTTAGCTTGTTACTTTCTTGCCATTTTTAATGAAATGTTCAGATATGTTTAGTGTGTAATTGTGTCCATTTCATCTGTCCTCGGTGATCTTGTGTCTGGTAGAGGGTCGTTTCCATCTCATTGTATTAATCCTCCCCCACCGGCCAGCATTTGTCTGCCCCCTGCGTTATTACGTTGTGTCTGCTGATAACGCTGGATGGGATGAGATGGGGCTGCTCCACCATAATCCGCCGTCTCGCTGCTTTCTACACTGGAGCAGCAACAAAGTAGCGGAAAGTTACGAGAATGTGATGTAGACGGATTATAATCCTATTATCTCCGGCAGAAATCCACACAATATTTACATGTTAATTTATTAGGTGGATTCAATCTGCAATGATTAAATAAATGTGAATATTAATGAGCATTTCGGCCACCAACTTCTCATGTGTAAGAGGGAAAGCAATGAGGAGAAGAATCTGCCCCCCTGATGGTCATTCAGGTGGGTCGTGGTGTTTGCCTTGGGAGTGATTACGGTGAGAGATGCCCCAATGCTTCAGAAGGGACGGTACTCCCGTCACTGAGGTCACAGCCACAATGAGAAGTGACACAGATGACAGGTGACATGCAGGTACTGGAGAGTGCCAGCCTGCCACGGGGTGATCACACAGTGCCAGCGGGTGGTCTTTTGATCTGCCTGCCTCACCTCCAGGACTGTGTATATTGTATATACCGTGCCAGCCTGCCGCTGGGTGGTCACATAGTGCCGCTGGGTGGTCACATAGTGCCGCTGGGTGGTTACATAGTGTCGCTGTATGGTCACATAGTGCCGCTGGGTGGTCACATAGTGCCGCTGGGTGGTCACATAGTGTCGCTGTATGGTCACATAGTGCCGCTGGGTGGTCACATAGTGCCGCTGGGTGGTTACATAGTGTCGCTGTATGGTCACATAGTGCCGCTGGGTGGTCAGAAAGTGCTGCTGGGTGGTTACATAGTGTCGCTGGGTGGTCACATAGTGCCGCTGGGTGGTTACATAGTGCCACTGAGTGGTTACATAGTATCGCTCTATAGTCACATAGTGCCGCTGGGTGGTCACATAGTGCCGCTGGGTGGTTACATAGTGTCGCTGTATGGTCACATAGTGCCGCTGGGTGGTCAGAAAGCGCTGCTGGGTGGTTACATAGTGTCACTGGGTGGTCACATAGTGCCACTGAGTGGTTACATAGTGTCGCTCTATAGTCACATAGTGCCGCTGGGTGGTCACATAGTGTCGCTGGGTGGTCACATAGTGCTGCTGGGTGGTTACATAGTGTCGCTGGGTGGTTACATAGTGTCGCTGGGTGGTCACATAGTGCTGCTGGGTGGTTACATAGTGTCGCTGGGTGGTCACATAGTGCTGCTGGGTGGTTACATAGTGTCGCTGGGTGGTTACATAGTGCCACTGAGTGGTTACATAGTGTCGCTCTATAGTCACATAGTGCCGCTGGGTGGTCACATAGTGTCGCTGGGTGGTCACATAGTGCTGCTGGGTGGTTACATAGTGCTGCTGGGTGGTTACATAGTGCCGCTGGGTGGTCACATAGTGCCGCTGGGTGGTTACATAGTGTCGCTGGGTGGTCACATAGTGCCACTGAGTGGTTACATAGTGTCGCTCTATGGTCACATAGTGCCGCTGGGTGGTCACATAGTGCCGTTGGGTGGTTACGTGATTACATAGTGTCGCTGGGTGGTCACATAGTGCCAGTGGGTGGTCACATAGTGCTGCTGGGTGTGTAAGAAGAGAAACCGGGCTGGGGGTGCCTTACTTATGCCAGGTCAGGAACTGTTGGGGCTGTCTCCTAATCTGTGGTATGAGGCAAAGTTTAGGCAACCGGACCAATCTTTACACTTACTGACAGGGAGCGTGGCTAAGCATTACAAGGGGCAGCGCGCGAGCACAGACAGAATTGGCAGGATGGCGCAGCGCGTGGCTGAGGAGAGTGAGAACTCCTCCTGCTTCAGAGACCGTTAATGACGCAGATTCGCGCCCGGCCTTGACAACAACTTACCGCAGGGACTCTGATCATAAGCCGTCCATGTGCAGGTTGACTCCGACCTATCGAGGTGTCAACCACTCCGCTACAGTCAGGGGTGCTTCCGTGACACCTGATAGAGACTGTGACTTTTCTTGAACCCGCAGTGAATAATCGTCAAGCCTCGCTTAACTCTGTCAGCACAGGGGCCCATAACCTGCCAGGTCACAGGAGTCTCCATGTTGAGGACTTCACAGGACGCTTCAAAGACTCAGTGTTGTTGACCTGCCAAGTACTGTCGCCCCCTACAGGACCACACCAGATCCACGTCGTGCCAACGACTGTTGGTGCCATCACCTACTTCAGGAACTTTTCTATCAGGAAGACATCCGATTGATAAAGCCGTTCTCATAGAAGTCACTTATTTATTATTCCTGTGTTGATAATTCCCTATACTGCCTGCATTTTATCTCACGTTTTCCCTGTCTCCCTGTGTGGAGTAATACCCTAAGTAAAAATTTGTTAATCCTTGATCTGCCTCTTGACTGTCACTGCATCTGCCAACCTGCTGTTGGGAGGTCACACTGTGCCAGTGGGTGGTCTTCTGATCTGCCTGCCCTCACCTCCAGGACTGTGTATACTGCATATACCGTGCCTCCGACAGCAAGGGCCTTATATATAGTGAAAAGGCAGCGACCCACCAACACAACTACTAATTCATTACACCCCGCAGGGTGGCGAAGAAGGCAGAGATGAACCCACTCCAGCATCCAGAAAAATATTCTCGGTTACTAATTAATATTTGATCAATTTATTAAATGAGAGTTTACACAAGTTTATTAATGTTAAAATGTATTTTATGTTCTCCCAATCCGAGGCCCCATTTGTTATAAATAGGAACAGTGAACAGTGAGGTTATTACTAATTATTGGCCATTTCTGAAGGAGACAGAAACTTGGCTAACCACTACACTGTCCTGTTGAATAGCGCACAACACCACACCGACACTTCTGACGCCTGAGTAACCTGCACACTAAACATATCGATACCAGTGAACCCACAGACAACACATCTACAGTACCCAAACCACAAGTGGATACATATGAGTACCACCCGACACCCTGACAATACAACAGTACCCGACATAAAACAACAGTACCTGACAATACAACAGCACCCAACATAAAACAGTACCTGACATAAAGCAACAGTACCTGACATTATAACAGTACCTGACATTATAACAGTACCTGACATTATAACAGTACCCTACATAAAACAACAGTACCTGAGAATACAACAGTACACAAAACAAAGCAACAGTACCTGACAATACAATACCTGACACAAAACAACAGTACCCAGCAGAGACCTATGCATCTGTACCTGACAACCCAACTCAACCACTTATAACACTGCCTAACACAACCACAGATAAGACTACCTAAAATAAGTGTAACACCCTCGTGCTCTCCAGCTCTTCTCGCAATGTTTGTGTAACCACAAGTTATTCTGCCTTTTCCAAGTCCGTCTCACACTCGGGCACCAGATATCTAACATGGAACTTATTTCGCCAGGTGTAAATTCTGCAATACAACAGGTTTTTGTCTCAGAAGCCTTTACGTCTGAAGCTGAGTAGCGGGTGGGGGCCTATAGTCCTCTACAGTGGGAGGCTCTGGGAAGTTCAGACTGACCCCATCCTTTTGCCTCATTATTCACAACAAATCATTAAAATGGATCCTGTAGTTCAGCGCGCACCAGTAATATCTTCTCATGGAGGGTAATCGTGTTAATCCTGCAAAATTTCTTCAGATTATGAGGTTCGAAGGTTGTGAGGTTGTGTGAAGGGCCGGCAGAGGAAATGAGTCTGTGACTTACTATAAAGCGATGTGCAGCCTCTATACAGGTTCCTTATTACATGATATTAGATCAGCGTGCTTCCAGCAGTAAACAAGACCCCGGTGTCCAGGAGCAGAAGAGGCCGAGGCGGCGGCAGCCTCACTAATCCTCTCCGCCACGGCTTCTCCTAGCTGGAAACAGGCTGTCTGGAGCAAAGTCACTTTGGCTATTAAGTCCTAGAGAAAGTGACATTGGAGTCAGGACCTTCCCCACCTGCCGTCGTCGCCTCTAGTAATTGCTGGCCCAGTCTTAGGGTCCCCAGGAAATGTCAGGGGGATTTATTTGCTATTCATGGGGGAACTGCCGATGGACTCTCCAGCTGAGTAAAGAAGGGTGACGCGGTGAGGGCACGATCATCCTGACAGATTAGACATGCCTGGGAATAGTATTCGGCAGCGGCACAGGGTGCGGTAAGAATGGTGTCAACACTAAATGGCGGTGCGTACAAATGAGATGCACCATGAACATCATAGGATATAGAATCATCCGTCACTACTGTAACTTTTACATTGTAAAAAAGTTATCACAACCATTTTTAACTTAAAAAAATAACATTTTTGTACTTTAGAAAAAAGGTGACAAAAGTAGAAAGTGACAATAAGAGCGTGAGCCCTGCTGAGCCACCAAATGAATAGCGTGGTGTAATGGAAGCCTGGGTAATGATGCTGCATGCTCCACGGGAGGACACCTCCGAACATGATAGAGCATGCGGGGGACAAGGTGTCTGATCAATGTGCAGACAAGATGAGAGCGGAGAAGTGTCATTTGTGAGCTGGACACTTGCAGCATAACAGCTGCACAAAGTAACAGAAATACCGGAGATGGTAATGGGATTTCTATAGGTCAAATACAGGATAAAGAACCACCAGGTACAAAGTATAAAACAGAAATTCTGATAAACTGACAGGAGCACATCCTACACTGAGACTTGTAATGGGAGAGTCGGCAGAAATCAGCTCCAGAAAGTAACAACACAGTATTAATACTGCACGTAATACTACCCAACACAAGCACAGAACCCAACACAAGCTCAATATCTGACACAAGCACAGTACCCAACACAAGCACAGTGCCCAACACAACTACTTATTCTATTACTGAACACAACCACATACCAAAACACATGTATCACTATCCAACACAACCTGATACAATAGTACATAATACACAGTATTAATACTACTAGAAATATTACCTGACACAATCACAGAACCCAACACAAGCACAGTACCTAACACAAGCACAGTGCCCAACACAACTACTTATTCTATTAATTCTATTACCGAACACAACCACATACCAAAACACATGTATCACTATCCAACACAACCTGATATAATAGTGCATAATACACAGTATTAATACTACTAGAAATATTACCTGACACAAGCACAGTACTCAACACAAGCACAGTGCCCAACACAACTACTTATTCTATTAATTCTATTACCGAACACAACCACATACCAAAACACATGTATCACTATCCAACACAACCTGATATAATAGTACATAATACACAGTATTAATACTACTAGAAATATTACCTGACACAAGCACAGTACTCAACACAAGCACAGTGCCCAACACAACTACTTATTCTATTAATTCTATTACCGAACACAACCACATACCAAAACACATGTATCACTATCCAACACAACCTGATATAATAGTACATAATACACAGTATTAATACTACTAGAAATATTACCTGACACAAGCACAGTACTCAACACAAGCACAGTGCCCAACACAACTACTTATTCTATTAATTCTATTACCGAACACAACCACATACCAAAACACATGTATCACTATCCAACACAACCTGATATAATAGTACATAATACACAGTATTAATACTACTAGAAATATTACCTGACACAAGCACAGTACTCAACACAAGCACAGTGCCCAACACAACTACTTATTCTATTAATTCTATTACCGAACACAACCACATACCAAAACACATGTATCACTATCCAACACAACCTGATATAATAGTACATAATACACAGTATTAATACTACTAGAAATATTACCTGACACAAGCACAGTACTCAACACAAGCACAGTACCCAACACAACTACTTATTCAATTACTGAACACAACCACATAGCATTAATACTACCAAAACAATTGCATGTATCACTACCCAACACAACCTGATATAATAGTACACAATACACAGTATTAATACTACTAGAAATACTACCCAACACAAGCACAGTACCCAACACAACGAAATGTAACACTTCTGAATACAACCAAACAGTATTAATACTACATATAGTACTACCCAACACAACTACAGAACACAACCACATACAGCATAATACTGCCCAATACAATCACATATTAATACTACCAATCCAACTACATGTAACACTACCCAACACAACCAGCTACGACAGTACTCAATACAACCACAATAACCAGCACAACTACTTAACTACTGAACACCGCCACATATAAATACTACCTACACAACTACTTGTAACACAACCAGAAATAACCACATGTACCTGTACCCGTCACAACCAGGTATAACAGTACCAACACCTTCACAATAACCTATCAACTACATGTAACAGCACTTGACACAACCACCTCTCCCACTTCCCAGAACCCCCAGTCTACATATAACGCTATATAGTCTGTCACAGCATTTATTAGATTTCTGGGTCACGTTTTGGCGGCATAATGTGAACTAGTCACCATATGAAGCAGTAAATGACAAGCTGTCCTAATATTAAATTCCTCATTAAATTCCTTCGAATTCTTTGTATCAGCTTCTTCTACCAGCAGAAACCTCCATCTTACAGGACATTTTCTCATTGTGTCTTTGTCATTTTTTTTTGTACCCAAATCAATTATTTCCAGCCCCCTCCTGTCTGTTTGCCTCGTCTGTAGGTAATGGATCTAGCACCAGCACATATGTGTGGTGTCTTGGAATGGGTTAATAGTGTCGGAGCCGCGCTCGGTGCCCCTGATGATGCCACACTGTAACTGATGGTAACCCAATTACTCCTGTAGCAGAGGCTCCTGCAGCCATGGGTGGCATCTCGAAAGCTTTTCGAAGCCCCGGCCTGAGCAGACACCTAATTAAATGAAGCCTGAAATGAGGCTGGAAGCAGAAAGTGCTGCTGAGGAAGCACAATAGATGCTGCGGTGTCATTATCCCCTGTCAGATGGAGACCTCGCTCTACAAGGCTTCATCAGCCCAGCACAGAGTACCACACGGGGACCGGGGGCTGCCTCCATCCTGCCCAATTGTTTAATGATCCTAGACAGAACGAGTGACAGAGACAGACAGCGCCATGCAGCTGTGACCCTGAGGACAGTCACCGTCGCCATCGTGTCATGGAGGAAGAGAAAACTGGGATCTGCTGGGGCCAGAGGCAGTCACGAAATGTCCACATCCTCCGGAGTGTGCGGCACCCATATGCTTCAGTGGGCGGAATGTGTGTGGCACCCATAGACTTCACTGGACGGAGTGTGCGGCACCCATAGACTTCAATGGCAGGAGTATGCGGCACTCATAGACTTCAATGGCAGGAGTATGCAACACCCATAGACTTCAATGGCTGGAGTGTGTGGCACCCATAAACTACAATGGCCGGAGTCTGCGGCACCCATAAACTTCACTGGATGGAGTGTGTGACACCCATAGACCTCAATGGCCAGAGTCTGCTGTACCCATAGACCTCAATGACCAGAGTCTGCAGCACCTATAGACTTCAATGGCCAGAATGTATGTTGTCTATAGACTTCAATGGCCAGAATGTATGTTGTCTATAGACTTCAATGACCAGAATGTATGTTGTCTATAGACTTCAATGGCCGTAATGAGTGGTGTCAATAGACTCCAGTGGTGACATGTCAGCGGAGGGGCTCAGATTGGCTGATCATTCATCAAACTCTGTTTTTTTTAGTGTTTTACTTCAATCAAAGCTTAGAAGTAAAAGTGACTGAATTAAATGTCTAAGTGGAGGCGACTGAGCATGTGTGTCCAGTCCACCAACACTCGGCTCATTAGGTGGAGGGGAGTGAGCGTGTGTGTCCTCCAGTACTCGGCTCATTAGGTGGAGGTGACTGAGCGTGTGTGTCCTCCAGCACTCAGCTCACTAGGTGGAAGTGACTGAGCATGTGTCTCCAGTACTCAGCTTATTAGGTGGAGGTGACTGAGCGTGTTTGT
Organism: Dendrobates tinctorius; assembly: GCF_039654945.1. NCBI lineage: Eukaryota > Metazoa > Chordata > Amphibia > Anura > Dendrobatidae > Dendrobates > Dendrobates tinctorius. Next base: position 1,393,209 of record NW_027361696.1, on the reverse strand, counting down.
CCTCTAGTACTCGGCTCATTAGGTGGAGGTGACTGAGCATGTGTGTCCACCAACACTCGGCTCATTAGGTGGAGGTGACTGAGTTTGTGTGTCCTCTAGCACTCAGCTCATTAGGTGGAGGTGAGTGAGCATGTGTGTCCTCTAGTACTCGGCTCATTAGGTGGAGATGACTGAGCGTGTGTGTCCTTGAGCACTCGGCTAAGGTGGAGGGGACTGAGTGTGTTTGTGAATTGTCAGAAAGCTATGCCGGTTGCAGGCAGTTGGTGAATGTTTGATCTATACAATGATTATGTAATTTATTTCTGGATGAGGCCTTTGTCTTCATGTGCCCAAGTTGTGCTGCAGTTTACTATTATGCGGAAGAGAGTAAAGGATTTCAGTGCGGTGAGATTCCTCTGAAACGTGCACTGTTGCACCATATGGCGATGCACAATCAGGCATTGTAGTTCTGCTTAGCGAGCAGGAGCCTCTTGCTGTTGGCTGACGAGTCAATGGACAGAGATTCCCATCTGTGTGATACGAGGATGTGCCTGTGTCTGATAATAGCCCTACAAGTGACAGATATTACAGGCACTGCTATCGACTAGAATAGACATCCAGCTGGTGGGCGAAACGTGCCAGCCTCTGCCATATCGAAACTTTCCACGACTCCCACACGATCAGCACTTATCTACAATGTTACAATAGTGGAGGTGGGAAACATTGTGCTTCTAAGGCCTCTTTCACACATCCGGTGTCAGGGGTCCGGCGGCGTGCGGCGAATAGCCGGGCCTCCGGATCCGGCCTGCAGCGATGACACCGGATGTACATGTGGCCCCTGATGCGGCTTGGAGGACATTTAAAGGAGCCGCAGCAGCGGGGGTCGAGAGAGCCAGCCGGAGAGAGATCGGGAGGCGAGAGAGCAGCCAGAGAGACAGCGGGGGACGAGAGAGCAGCCAGAGAGACAGCGGGGGATGAGAGAGCAGCCAGAGAGACAGCGGGGGACGAGAGAGCAGCCGAAGAGAGAGCGGGGGATGAGAGAGCAGCCAGAGAGACAGCGGGGGACGAGAGAGCAGCCAGAGAGACAGAGGGGGACTACAGAGCCAGCCAAAGAAAGATATGGAGCGTATGGAGGGAGAGAGAGAGAGAGAGAGATGCGCGCCGGGCACTTGTGGGGTTAAAACTCACAATGCCCGGGGATGCGCAGTTGAAAAAGCCGGTCCGGCGCTGCAAAAAAACGTTGCAGCCAACGTTTTTTGCAGACGCCAGACGGCGCATGTTTGCCGTATCCGGCAAAACCCGGAGGCGCCGCATGTCCATCCGGCATGATGCGGCGATCATTACATTCTATGTGAAAAAACCGGATCCAATTCCGGATCCGGTTTTCACAAATTTCGCCGCATCGTGCTGGATTTAAAAAAACGGATGTGTGAAAGTAGCCTAATTGTATCACATGGAACAGATTCAGTCCCACCGAGCAGATCTGCCAGTCCTCGGGCTCAGGGGCCATCATGGTGCCACCTATCTGCATGGCTCCACCAGGATTCCCCAGAGCGGGGCAGAGGCCTGTGAGGTCAGAGATATTGGCCGCACACCTCAGCTGGCAGATTCAGTGTGGATAGGAGGAACAACGTTTCGCGCCTAGACGAGGACTTCAGGGGTGCAGTGTTATCTCACTGTCTGGACGATGGGATGACTACAAGTCAGGCACGGACTTTACTAATGCAGAAAATGGATTCTCCATCTTCAAGGAGAAACATTTTCTGCATTGATGTCGCTACATTCAGGCAGAGACGTCTCCTTTGCTCCGAAGTACAAGGTCATCAGATGAGGGGAGCTGGATTCCTTTCTTATTGTTTGTATTACATCACATGTACAGCCAGTAGTAACAATGTCCTTTGACCATTGATCTAAGTGGTGAGTCCTCTTCCTCTCTGAAAAGACAATTTGCATCCTTTGACCCTAGGTGACATGACCGTCCTGCAACATTTGCATCTATTGCAATGCACAGATATTGTAACACGTGCCTCAATTTACATGCAACGGGTCACATAATGTTTCCCTTGAAGTCACTTGACCAAAGTAATCCTTTCCCTTTCCAGTGCGCCCTGCTGCCCCCGGACTCTGTGCCGGAACATCCTGAATCTATAGCCTGTAGTCTGGGCTGCGTCACAGCATCCTGTAGTTCTCATCTCCAGGGACTTCTTTTATTCATTTTCTTAAAGGATATATTGTTACACATTATTAGTTTTAATAGCCGGGACAAGCGTCCTTATTATGCGCAGAAAGAAAAACACTTTAATGAGAAGTCAGGAAAAGCACAGAAGAGTTTGTAATAAATTCTTGTTGCATGTACTTTGCCGCTGTCTAGAGGGAGACATTCTGGGCCAGTTTAATCCGAGAAGCTGCTGGATGCAGCATTTATATCAGGAGCGTGAGCAGCGATGGGCCCGGTCTCTCCACATAGGAAGACGCTGCTTCCCCCTTAATAAACTTCCTTGTTCATTTTAAGAAATATCCAAATTGCTAAGTAATGAGCCGCAGCCGATAGGAAACGATGCCACGAGCGCGACATTGACCTCTAAGCCAAGGACATTGGTCCCGGCACATAAAGCAGGTGAATGGGAATCGCCCTGGACCCAGAGTATGGAGCGGAGTCTGGGGGCTATATTCTTTCCAGCACACAAACCATTCCGTATCATCAATCCAAAAAATATATTCAGCGAGAAACAAAAGAGTGTTTATTCACCCAACAATTCCAACTACCAGAGTACCCAAGAGCCTCACCCATCCCCCCGAGCTTCCCATATCAGGGATTAACGCCATAACTGCCAACTTATCTCATTACATTGATTTGTTTTCCCAACCCTATTTCAAGTTCCCCTGACTTTTAAAGATTCTTCCCACCTCATCTCTGAACTGAAGGCGTTCGAATCGCCGTGTAATTCCTCCTCCTGTACATTGGATGTTCGTTCACTGTCCTCCAATATCAAACATTAGAGTCAGCTTGTTCATGGGGCTATTCGAGTCCCTCCGTATCTCTCACCCCCTATGCTGGTGGGTCACATCCTATATTATGGAAGATATATAGATGATGTGTTTTTTATTCGGACAGGAATTATTCACACAACCTCTCCATAGCAGTTCACAGGGTCTAGAGTTCTCTTCTACATTTTCCTCATCAAGAATTGCATTCCTGGATTTGGTGATATGTTAGGGAGTAGAACTCTTCACCTGGAATCCAGCATTATCCGAAATGGATAAAAAACATTCCCTATGGCCAATACAGGTCAATCAGAAACGCACAGCTACTGGGGAATTTCTGAAGGAAACCTGCATTTTAGAAAATAGGTTTAAAGAAAAAATAATCACAAAGAGATAATAAATGATGCCCTCAAACACCATAGCATTGGATCAAAATGATTGTCTCAACAAAGGGATCCATAATAATAATAATAATAATAATAATAATATAATATTCAAGAGAAACTAAAAATACAACGAAGTCAATTGCCACGGAGGACACAAAGTTGTATAAAAGTATCACATATAGTTTTTATAGCCACATTCAATCATTCCATAGTGTAGTAATGGACATAACATTGGCTGCTCCCTCACCAATGATCACATCCTTTCAGGGAATATAAAAGAAAAACATAATATCATTTTTCGTAGAAGCATGAATCTAAAAAAAATCACATGTCTCCAAGTATGGTGAAACCGAATATGTCCCAGACGTCTCCCACCTCTGCAGTCCCAGACGCCTCCCACCTCTGCGGTCCCAGACGCCTCCCACCTCTGCGGTCCCAGACGCCTCCCACCTCTGCGGTCCCAGACGCCTCCCACCTCTGCGGTCCCAGACGCCTCCCACCTCTGCGGTCCCAGACGCCTCCCACCTCTGCGGTCCCAGACGCCTCCCACCTCTGCGGTCCCAGACGCCTCCCACCTCTGCGGTCCCAGACGCCTCCCACCTCTCCGGTCCCAGACGCCTCCCACCTCTCCGGTCCCTCCCAGACGCCTCCCACCTCTCCGGTCCCTCCCAGACGCCTCCCACCTCTCCGGTCCCTCCCAGACGCCTCCCACCTCTCCGGTCCCTCCCAGATGCCTCCCACCTCTCCGGTCCCGCCCAGACGCCTCCCACCTCTGCGGTCCCTCCCAGACGCCTCCCACCTCTGCGGTCCCAGACGCCTTCCACCTCTGCGGTCCCAGACGCCTCCCACCTCTGCGGTCCCAGACGCCTCCCACCTCTGCGGTCCCAGACGCCTCCCACCTCTGCGGTCCCAGACGCCTCCCACCTCTGCGGTCCCAGACGCCTCCCACCTCTGCGGTCCCAGACGCCTCCCACCTCTGCGGTCCCAGACGCCTCCCACCTCTGCGGTCCCAGACGCCTCCCACCTCTGCGTCCATCTTACCAGCCCCTAGTGAGGGATCAACACTGCGCTTTCTCGGAGCCATGAGTATTCATATATCGTCCTCTGTGGTCTCTATGGCGGGCGGAGCAGCAGTCGGTGGAGAGGGGTTTACTGCGCACAACTGATTCTGGTGAGCACTGACTGTCACTGCTATTTGATTATCCTATACACCTACAGAAGGAGTGCTTTCTGTTTTTTCTCACGCGTTCACATGTCCAGCAGTTATTTCCATACAAAAGATGGAAACCAGATGCTTCAGTACAGGAGACGTTCTTTTTAATAAGGACAAAAATGTCATAAAAGGTTTTCTGTTTTTCTGCAATCCAGATGAAAAACATGTAACCTGCACAATGTTTTTGTACCACCAATATAAAGCAAAACAGCAGAGCAAATGTATAGAGACTGTATAGGGTGACTCTATAGTGCGACTGTATAGAGGGACTGTATAGGGCAAATAAGGAGAGCAACTGTATAGAGTGACAGTATAAGGCAACTTTATAGTGCGACTGTATGGAGCAACCGTATAGAGCAACTGCGCAGAGCGACTGTATAGAGCAACTGTATAAGGCAACTGTATAGAGCGACTGTTAAAGGGCGACAATATAGAGCGACTGTATAGAGGGACTGTATAGGGCGACTATAGGGCAACTGTATAGAGTGACTGTATTCTTTGTTTGTTTTGTAAACATTGAAGTAAATGGAAAAGGATTACAATGGACGATCATCTGTCAGTTTTTTAGCATTGGACACCTGAGGGGCAGAGTCTCCTCTAGTAAAACCAGATGCAAATAGGAAACCAAAGTTTGCCTCTGGTTTTGCTTCATTTGTAACTAATTTCGCTATCTTATCTGTATATGTAATGATACGCACTTTCTCACACTTTATGTAAAGTGCCCCTGTCAAGCAGGATTGTGCACAGTAACCTACACACAGTGTCAGGTTGGCGCCGTTATACTGATTACAGTGATACCTGGTGATGAAATCAGTCTTGTGGTTGTTGTGGAATCTGGATTTGTAGTTTTCCGCTTATGATATGCTCGTGCTCTGGGGCGGAGCTGTATGTGGTGCTCTGCTAACATATTCATCCTTATGGGCTTATGTCAGGTCACTGATCCCTCAATGACCTGCCCCCTATTTAACATACTGCATAGAATATTGTGTAGAAACAAAAAAATTTAACATTCATTCGGCAGGTGGTGGCGCTGTAGTATTATACAGGGGATGATATTTATGTATTCATTTATGATTTAGTCATATAGTTTTGTGGGGAGGAAAAAAAGTTATCTTCATCAAAATGGCTGTCCCTGTTCCTGAGCCTATCTCCGTACACAGAACCCGTCCCCACACCCAGAGCCTGTCCCAGCGCAAGAACTTGTCCCAGCGCACAGAGCCCGTCCCCACACACACAGAGCCCGTCCCCACACACACAGAGCCCGTTCCCACACACACAGAGCCCGTCCCCACACACACAGAGCCCGTTCCCACACACACAGAGCCCGTCCCCGCACACAGAGCCCGTCCCCGCACACAGAGCCCGTCCCCGCACACAGAGCCCGTCCCCGCACACAGAGCCCGTCCCCACACACAGAGCCTGTCCCAGCGCAAGAACTTGTCCCAGCGCACAGAGCCCGTCCCCACACACACAGAGCCCGTCCCCACACACACAGAGCCCGTCCCCGCACACAGAGCCCGTCCCCGCACACAGAGCCCGTCCCCACACACAGAGCCTGTCCCAGCGCAAGAACTTGTCCCAGCGCACAGAGCCCGTCCCCACACGCACAGAGCCCGTCCCCACACACACAGAGCCCGTCCCCACACACACAGAGCCCGTCCCCACACACACAGAGCCCGTCCCCACACACACAGAGCCCGTCCCCACACACACAGAGCCCGTCCCCACACACACAGAGCCCGTCCCCACACACACAGAGCCCGTCCCCATACACACAGAGCCCGTCCCCATACACACAGAGCCCGTCCCCATACACACAGAGCCCGTCCCCATACACACAGAGCCCGTCCCCACACACACAGAGCCCGTCCCCACACACACAGAGCCCGTCCCCACACACACAGAGCCCGTCCCCGCACACAGAGCCCGTCCCCGCACACAGAGCCCATCCCCGCACACAGAGCCCATCCCCGCACACAGAACCCGTCCTCGCACACAGAGCCTGTCCCAGCGCAAGAACTTGTCCCAGCGCACAGAGCCCGTCCCCACACGCACAGAGCCCGTCCCCACACGCACAGAGCCCGTCCCCACACGCACAGAGCCCGTCCCCGCACACAGAGCCCATCCCCGCACACAGAGCCCATCCTCGCACACAGAGCCTGTCCCAGCGCAAGAACTTGTCCCAGCGCACAGAGCCCGTCTCCGCGCACACAGAGCCCGTCTCCGCGCACACAGAGCCCGTCCCTGCACACAGAGCCCATCCCTGCACACAGACCGCCTCCCCGGGCAGCTGTCTCCCCATTATATGGAAGCTCCAGGCATCTGGGAAAGAGGATTTCACATCCAGCTATAAATGTCGTTAAACAAAATAATGCTTGTGGGGCTGTAAAACGCGTCAGTGTAACTGCGTCCTGCAGAAGAGATACGAGGACGGGGAGACAATTCATCATATGTTATTGCCAGTCTCCTACATTGTTTTATAGGCAGCAGAATGGAAGAACTAATGAAAGTGATCCCAGGCTGGAATAATTACTGGTGTGCAGCCACATTACCCTGCAGAAGGTGAAACGCATCGGCTCAGCCCTGGGAGCTTCACGTTTACCATCTGCTTCAGTCTGTGACTTCTTCTAACTTCCCACCAGTAAAATAAATAGCCGTGATATTAAAGGGCCTCAGCGGGAACGGCCGGCACCGCTACCTGCTATCTTCACCTTGGCCTGTATCTGACTACTGAACGGACGCTTCTAGCCAGGATAAGAAGTCTTAGAAGAGAACTCTTCCCCTGGCAAGATGCAGCTCAATCATTTATGATATTAAGCTCCAATTATAGCAGAAACTGCTGTACGAACACAGCCGCCATCACCACGTCCAAGGATTCCTGCAGCACAGAAGTCGGGCCCAGACACGAAGCCGCTCATATTTCGGTATTGCACAATGCACCTCTGGCAGAAGGCCCCGACATATGTCTCTCTATAGGAGGAACTGACTGCGGCCTTCCACTATATATATATATATATATATATATATATATATATATATAACTAGCTGAAGAGTAGTAGTAGTAGTAGTTTTTCCTGTGTGCGCAGTAAATCCATAGGGTCCATTTTCTCTCGGCATCCTCGGGCCAGTACGTGCCCAGCATACCGCTGGTGCCCGTTTTATAAGGTATAGGATGGTTGCACTTTTGTACAGGCATGCAATATATATATATATATATATATATATATATATATATATATATATATATATATATATTATTTATCACCATGGATGCCCAGGTGTGTTCATGAGGAGGTTACATACAAAATACAGACGGGTACAGATGGGAGAGGGTCCTGCCCTTGTGGGATTACAGTCTACAGGATATTTATCCCATATGGGGAAACTTAGGAAATACAAATAAATGCTACTGCCCCCATTCTTCTACTAGGACCACCACCAATCGTAACGTTGAAGGACACCCTAGCTAGAGTCCCGGCTTTACTAGGTGGGATCCCCTTCATTGCATGGCCCTATGCTAACCACACAAATCATATCGGTGTCCATAGACTGTCATGGAAGTCTCCTGCAGATCCCAGACATAACCACTGCTGCAGACAATCATTGGATCCATCCATGTAGACCTTGTGGTGATTTCCATGCGTGGACCTGTGACGGTGCCCGTGTATGGGAGTCCAGGGTTGTGCACAATGGCATATGGCCGGCAGACTTTGTATTATGTTCTCTTTTATATAAAGCTTTATTTCCATCACATCCAGACAAGGTTTCCCCCTCAGTATAAGGTCAGGCTCTGTGTCCTGGGGGCTGCCACAATCTGCAGACGATAGGGTGTGATGGACCCGATATGTCACATTTGTCCTGTCCTTTCCCGGTGGAGGTGCACGACACGCAGCCATATAAATCCTGTAGGGTTACTGATAGTGTTCATGCACAATGAGGCTTAAAGGACGAGCTTCAGCCGAGAGACTGAATGAAAGCGATATAAATGCCAGGCTGGAGAGGGGATGAAAGTCTAAAAAAGAGGCACGAAGATGAAAGGAGCCATAGAGACAATTGTTCCAGACCTGGGAAGGAAAAAGCATTAAGATGATATTGTAGCGAGAGCAGAAACAAAACGCGAGGTCCTATCTATTGAATACAAAGCCTGGGCTGCCAGTGATTGGCAGCAGCGCCATCCTACACACATCAAATAGGCTTTTATTGTATGGAGACAGACATCTGGCGTTGTGAATAGCATTGTGTTTTACAGAAAGCCTCCATGACAATCAGTCTGAATATTCAGAATCCAAGGATGGTAACGCCAACGTTTAGTTTGTTAACTTGTGCCCCAAGGTTTGTCTGGTGCACTGAGTGAGCGCCGCATCAGGATCTGGGGTTACGCGTCCTTATAGATCCGGGATCCACGTGGTGTAACCACTGATATAATCAGAAGGCAGAAAAATAAGAAAGTGGCTAATTACACAGGTCAACGAAAAAAAATTTTTTTTCTGGTGTCCAAAATATTTTAATGAATTTGGGGTATTTTTGGGGTGCTGATTCTGAATATGTCATCAGTTTTGCCAGATTGGCTCAAGTTTTTGAGATTTTTGGTATCTTATTTATAGCACTTGTTGGTAAATGCGACGCATCATCTCATTAATTTCTTTGGATTAGTACTTGAACTGAGCAGTTCTCAATATAGTTTTGTGTTAATTAGTGTTCTAAAAGTTTGTTCATAGCTTGATTTTTGCACTAACTTTATGTTGTTGTCTGTTTTCCAGTGAAAAGCATGAACTCATCATGAAGAAGTTGTCTTAACGATCCAGACTCATTCTGTTACATTTGTGGTGAATATACACTGCCAAAACATAGAAGAAACATAACAGACTTCGTAAAAAAAGTGTATTTTGCCTATTTTGGGGTTATGCTTGGGGACCAAGACAAGTTTTGGGCACCACACATAGTGTGCAAAGCATGTATCGAATTATTACGAAAATGGAGCAAAGGACAAAGAAAAAGCTTCAAATTTGGTGTTCCAATGGTGTGGAGAGAGCCAAAAAATCATCATGATGACTGTTATTTCTGTGCAGTGCAAGTGCAAGGATTCAATAAGCATAAGAAACGAAAATGGGAGTAACATGGAATCTGCAAGAAGGCCTGTCCCTCATTGTGAAGATGTGCCTGTACCTGTGTTTACCATAAATAACAGTCATCATGATGATTTTTTGGCTCTCTCCACACCATTGGAACACCAAATTTGAAGCTTTTTCTTTGTCCTTTGCTCCATTTTCGTAATAATTCGATACATGCTTTGCACACTATGTGTGGTGCCCAAAACTTGTCTTGGTCCCCAAGCATAACCCCAAAATAGGCAAAATACACTTTTTTTACGAAGTCTGTTATGTTTCTTCTATGTTTTGGCAGTGTGTATTCACCACAAATGTAACAGAATGAGTCTGGATCGTTAAGACAACTTCTTCTTGATGAGTTCATGCTTTTCACTGGAAAACAGACAACAACATAAAGTTAGTGCAAAAATCAAGCTATGAACAAACTTTTAGAACACTAATTAACACAAAACTATATTGAGAACTGCTCAGTTCAAGTACTAATCCAAAGAAATTAATGAGATGATGCGTCGCATTTACCAACAAGTGCTATAAATAAGATACCAAAAATCTCAAAAACTTGAGCCAATCTGGCAAAACTGATGACATATTCAGAATCAGCACCCCAAAAATACCCTAAATTCGATGAAATATCTTTGGCACCAAAAATGCTGTTGACCAGTGTTATTAATGCATTACTTGTCTGCACAGAGCCTAAACGAGCGGGAACGTCCCACCGTGGGCTCCGCAGACCGCGCAAGTTTAGATGCTAAATTCCTTGGGCAGAGGCTCCCCTGGAAGCTCATGTCACTTCCAATGCTTAGACATGTGGAAAGAGGGCTGATGAAAATATGAGGAGACAGCGAGACACGGGAGGAATGACAGGCTGCGTTAGATGAAAGGGTTCTGATGTTCCCATGCTTCTTGCCAGGAGACGGATAGCGATCTGGAAAGGATGAATGAGCAGGAGTGAGGGAGAGGGCTACACCAACACCACAGGGCCGGATTAGGAACACAACATTGATCCAGTGATGAGAAATGACACAGAAACAAAGACGACAAAATGGAACCAATAACGTGATATGTGATACCTGGCAGTGACCTCAGTGGTGGGATATGTGCTACCTGGCGGTGACCTCAGTGGTGGGATATGTGCTTTCTGACAGCGCCTCAGTGGTGGGATATGTGCTACCTGGTGGTGACCTCAGTGGTGGGATATGTGCTACTTGCAGTGATTTCAGTGGTGTTATGTGCTACCTGGCAGTAACTTCAGTGGTCTGTTATGTGACGCCTGACAGTGACCTCAGTGCTGTGTCATGTGCCATGTGCAGTTACCTCAGTGGTGTGTTATGTTCTACCTGGCGATGACCTCAGTGGTGTTATGTTCTACCTGCAGTGACCTCAGTGCTGTGTTGTGTTACCTGAGGGTGACATCGGTGGTGATATGTGCTACCTGCCAGTGACATCAGTAGTGTGTTATGTGCTACCTGACGGCTACCTCAGTGGTGTGATATGTGCTACCTAGCAGTGACCTCAGTGGTGTGTTTATGGGCTACCTGACGGTGACTTCAGTAGTGTGTTATGTGCTACCTGACGGTGACCTCAGTGGTATGTTATGTGTTACCTAGCAGTAACTTCAGTAGTGGGATATGTTCTACCTGACGGTGACCTCAGTGATGCGATATGTGCTACCTGGCGGTGACCTCTGTGCTGTGTTATGTGCTACCTGACGGTGACCTCAGTGGTGTGTTATATGCTATGTGACCTCATTGGTGTGTTTTGTGCTACCTGACAGTGTTCTCAGGGGTGTGTTTTGTGCTACCTGATGGTGACCTCAGTGGTGGGATATGTGCTACCTGCAGTGATCTCAGTGCTGTATTATGTGCTACCTGACAGTGACCTCTGCTGTATTATGTGCTACCTGGTGGTGACCTCAGTGTTGTTATGTGCTACCTGGCAGTGACATCAGTGGTGTGTTATATGCTATGTGACCTCATTGGTGTGTTTTGTGCTACCTGACAGTGTTCTCAGGGGTGTGTTTTGTGCTACCTGATGGTGACCTCAGTGGTGGGATATGTGCTACCTGCAGTGATCTCAGTGCTGTATTATGTGCTACCTGACAGTGACCTCTGCTGTATTATGTGCTACCTGGTGGTGACCTCAGCGTTGTTATGTGCTACCTGGCAGTGACATCAGTGGTGTGTTATATGCTATGTGACCTCATTGGTGTGTTTTGTGCTACCTGACAGTGTTCTCAGGGGTGTGTTTTGTGCTACCTGATGGTGACCTCAGTGGTGGGATATGTGCTACCTGCAGTGATCTCAGTGCTGTATTATGTGCTACCTGACAGTGACCTCTGCTGTATTATGTGCTACCTGGTGGTGACCTCAGTGTTGTTATGTGCTACCTGGCAGTGACATCAGTGGTGTGTTATATGCTATGTGACCTCATTGGTGTGTTTTGTGCTACCTGACAGTGTTCTCAGGGGTGTGTTTTGTGCTACCTGATGGTGACCTCAGTGGTGGGATATGTGCTACCTGACAGTGACCTCTGTGCTGTATTATGTGCTACCTGGTGGTGACCTCAGTGTTATGTGCTACCTGGCAGTGACATCAGTGGTGTGTTATGTGCTACCTAGCAGTGACCTTAGTGATGCGTTATGTGCTACCTGACGGTGACATTAGTGGTGGTATATTTGCTACCTGACAGTGACGTTAGTGGTGTGTTATGTGCTACCTAGCAGTGACCTTAGTGGCGTCTTATGTGCTATCTAGCAGTGACCTTAGTGATGCGTTATGTGCTACCTGACGGTGACATTAGTGGTGGTATATTTGCTACCTGACAGTGACGTTAGTGGTGTGTTATGTGCTACCTAGCAGTGACCTTAGTGGCGTCTTATGTGCTATCTAGCAGTGACCTTAGTGATGCGTTATGTGCTACCTGACGGTGACATTAGTGGTGGTATATTTGCTACCTGACAGTGACGTTAGTGGTGTGTTATGTGCTACCTAGCAGTGACCTTAGTGGCGTCTTATGTGCTATCTAGCAGTGACCTTAGTGATGCGTTATGTGCTACCTGACGGTGACATTAGTGGTGGTATATTTGCTACCTGACAGTGACGTTAGTGGTGTGTTATGTGCTACCTAGCAGTGACCTTAGTGGCGTCTTATGTGCTATCTAGCAGTGACCTTAGTGATGCGTTATGTGCTACCTGACGGTGACATTAGTGGTGGTATATTTGCTACCTGACAGTGACGTTAGTGGTGTGTTATGTGCTACCTAGCAGTGACCTTAGTGGCGTGTTATGTGCTACCTAGCAGTGACCTCAGTGATGTGATATGTGCTACCTGACGGTGACATTAGTGGTGGTATATTTGCTACCTGACAGTGACGTTAGTGGTGTGTTATGTGCTACCTAGCAGTGACCTTAGTGGCGTGTTATGTGCTACCTAGCAGTGACCTCAGTGATGTGATATGTGCTACCTGACGGTGACATTAGTGGTGGTATATTTGCTACCTGACAGTGACGTTAGTGGTGTGTTATGTGCTACCTAGCAGTGACCTTAGTGGCGTCTTATGTGCTATCTAGCAGTGACCTTAGTGATGCGTTATGTGCTACCTGACGGTGACATTAGTGGTGGTATATTTGCTACCTGACAGTGACGTTAGTGGTGTGTTATGTGCTACCTAGCAGTGACCTTAGTGGCGTCTTATGTGCTATCTAGCAGTGACCTTAGTGATGCGTTATGTGCTACCTGACGGTGACATTAGTGGTGGTATATTTGCTACCTGACAGTGACGTTAGTGGTGTGTTATGTGCTACCTAGCAGTGACCTTAGTGGCGTCTTATGTGCTATCTAGCAGTGACCTTAGTGATGCGTTATGTGCTACCTGACGGTGACATTAGTGGTGGTATATTTGCTACCTGACAGTGACGTTAGTGGTGTGTTATGTGCTACCTAGCAGTGACCTTAGTGGCGTCTTATGTGCTATCTAGCAGTGACCTTAGTGATGCGTTATGTGCTACCTGACGGTGACATTAGTGGTGGTATATTTGCTACCTGACAGTGACGTTAGTGGTGTGTTATGTGCTACCTAGCAGTGACCTTAGTGGCGTGTTATGTGCTACCTAGCAGTGACCTCAGTGATGTGATATGTGCTACCTGACGGTGACATTAGTGGTGGTATATTTGCTACCTGACAGTGACGTTAGTGGTGTGTTATGTGCTACCTAGCAGTGACCTTAGTGGCGTGTTATGTGCTACCTAGCAGTGACCTCAGTGATGTGATATGTGCTACCTGACGGTGACATTAGTGGTGGTATATTTGCTACCTGACAGTGACGTTAGTGGTGTGTTATGTGCTACCTGGTTTGACCTTAGATGCATGGAAATGAATGGAACAGCCACATATATTTCTGCAGCATATTTTCACGTGCATGCCTTAATCTGAGCAAAGCATGTACAAACATCAACCATGTGAATATACTGTCATCAGAAGTGATTGCAGAGGTGGCCGGGTCCTGTGACTGTTTCCAAGTAAGTGGTCATTGTGTGATGTATATATTACATCACTCATCTGGCACTGATACTTGGGGACGGTGCACTCTGTTCTGCAAGCTTCAGAGCTGTAATCTTCCAGAATTTGTGTTTTTGTTCAGATCTTCCTCTAATGATTTTTACAATAAGAGGCCTGGAGCCAAAAAGTAGCCATTCCCCATCATACGGTCCAGCCAGGTCACTAGGGGGATGTCTTTCTAATTAATGATTGTTTCTAATAATCTGCAGAATTGTGAGCGCAGCTCTGAGAGTGGTCTGTGTGACGTGCTGTGCTTGGCTGGGTCATTTCATACATAGAATCAGGTCTTGGCACCAAACAGCACACAATCAGACAGTTGCCCATCTCTTCAATCTTCGCCGAAAATATCTTGAAATCTTATTTGATACTCAAGGGTGATAGAAGTAAGGTGACTGCGGGCTACAGCTGCCAGAACGTGTCACATAATTACAGCCGCCTCCGGTAGGTTTGCTGAGTTCGGGATTCATTGAGGAGAGAAATTCTCTGTGGGCCAACCCTAAAGCAAATACTGTCAGTGTGACACTCATGGATGTGCGGAGAGGGAGAGATTGCCGGCTGCGGAGCAGAACTCACGTGGAATAAATCTACTGAGGACGGCACTAATACTTGCCAGATAGCATCCGTCAGAGCGCACAAAGCCGGCGTTTTGCTCACTCCATGAAAGCAGCAATACTTTGACTAAAGAACACAAACTCCCTTTTTCTTCGAAAAAAAATTCGAAAATTTTCGATAATAAAAGACTTTAGGAAAATTTTACATCACAACATCAGAATGTGGCTGGTTCAATAAGCGGATGGGCAAAAATGCAGATTGTGGGGGGGTGATCCAATCTCTGGGTGTACATGAAAGAAAAGATGGCGGATCAGTGGCCATCACTGGAAATAACATTGTGCACAATAATAAACCCCCTCCATAAATGACCAATGCACACTGGTGCATGCAGCGGAAAATGGAAAAATAAAAGTGCCGATCCTCCTAATGTGCATGAGACCTGATGGTCGCTCTCTGTGTGCTGCAGGTATTGTGAGCTCTTACCCTGAGAGTGGCAAGAATTATGTGATCTTACCCTGGGAGTGGCAGGAATTGTGTGATCTTACCCTGGGAGTACCAAGAATTGCATGATCTTACCCTGGGAGTGGCAGGAATTATGTGCTGTGACCCTGCGAGTGGCAGGAATTATGTGCTCTGACCCTGGGAGAAGCAAGAATTGTGTGATCTTACCCTAGGTGTGGCAGGAATTGTGTGATCTTACCCTGGGTGGGGCAGGAATTGTGTGATCTTACCCTGGGTGCGGCAGGAATTGTGTGATCTTACCCTCGGCGTTCCAGGAATTGTGTGATCTTACCCTAGGAGTGGAAGGAATTGTGTGATCTTACCCTGGGAGCGGCAAGAATTGTGTGATCTTACCCTGGGTGCAGCAGGAATTGTGTGATCTTACCCTCGGCGTTGCAGGAATTATGTGATCTTATTCTGGGAGCGGCAGGAATTTTGTGATCTTACCCTGGGAGCGGTAGGAATTCTGTGATCTTACCCTGGGAGCTGCAGGAATTGTGTGATCTTACCCTGGGCGTGGCAGGAATTGTGTGATCTTACCATGGACGTGGCAGGAATTGTGTGATCTTACCCTGGGCGTGGCAGGAATTGTGTGATCTTACCCTGGGCGTGGCAGGAATTGTGTGATCTTACCCTGGGCGTGGCAGGAATTGTGTGATCTTACCCTGGGAGTCGCAGGAATTGTGTGATCTTACCCTGAGCAGGCAGTAAAGGGTTTTTGGGGAACACACGATGAGGCCTCCATCCATAGCGGATGTCTCTGAAGGTTGATTCCGGTGATGGCCAGCAGAGCTTCTCTTAAACTGGAGAAGTGGGCAGCAACTAACAGAATGGTTTTTAACAGGGAGAAATGCAAAGTACTACATCTGGGCAATAAAAATGAAAAAAGCATATACAGAATGGGAGGAATAGGGCTTAGTGACAGCACATGTGAAAAAGACTTGGGTATACTAATAGATCACAGACTGAATATGAGTCAACAATGTGATGCAGCAGCAAAAAAGGCAAATGCAATTCTAGGATGTATTAACAGAAGCATACAGTCTAGATCACGTGAAGTCATTATTTCCCTCTACTCCTCTTTGGTCAGACCTCATCTGGAATATTGTGTCCAGTTTTGGGCACCACATTTTAAAAAAGACATCAACAAACTGGAGCAAGTTCAGAAAAGAGCGACCAGAATGGTGACCGGTCTGCAAACCCTGTCTTATGAGGAAAGGTTGCAGGATTTGGGATTGTTTAGTTTGCAAAAGAGAAGACTGAGAGGAGACTTAATAGCTGTCTACAAATATCTAAAGGGCTGTCACATTGTAGAAGGATCAACTTTATTCTCATTTGCACAAGGAAAGACTAGAAGCAATGGGATGAAACTGAATGGGAGGAGACACAGATTAGATATTAGAAAAAACTTTTTGACAGAGTGATCAATGAGTGGAACAGGCTGCCACGAGAAGTGGTGAGTTCTCCTTCAATGGAAGTCTTCAAACAGAGGCTGGACAGGCATCTGACTGGGATGATTTAGCGAATCCTGCTTTGAGCAGGGGGTTGGACCAGATGGCCCAGGAGGTCCCTTCCAACTCTACGATTCTATGATTCTATTAATGTCTGTTCTGGGTGGTCTCAAGTGATGCAGCCTCCATGTAATAAGACATTATGTGCTGCTGACATGGACACCACACTCTGCTGTCACCTCTAGCGACAATTTTGCATGAAACATTAGAAAAGTTTGAGCGTCCAAGTCCTTGATGAAGTTCGTGCTTCGGCTCTGTGTCCTGTGTGTGGAGTATACAGGGTGTGCCATTTATATAGATACACCTGGGTGGGCCAAGTATATGGATACACCTAAATAAAATGGAAATGGTTGGTGATATCAACTTCCTGTTTGTGGCACATTAGTATATGGAAAGGGGAAAACTTTTCAAGATGGGTGGTGACCATGGTGGCCATTTTGAAGTCGGCCATTTTTAATCCAACTTTATAAATGGCCCACCCAGGTGTGTCCATATAATTTGCCCATCCTGTAAATGGTGGACAATACAGGAGTTTGGTCAGTGTGGACCTTGATTGGTAAACGTTGTGCATGTGACGTTGGAATCAGAGAAGAGTCAAAGACCGACCAAATGCGAAATCATGAACCGTCGTATTAGGACCATTTCCTTTTTATTCAGTGTAAATCCCGCCATGCGCATGTTGCAGGGGGCGAGTGCGCTTCTTGCGGTTAGCTGAGCTGTCTGCGTCTCTCCTTGGACACATACATGCTGGACTGAGAACATAAACAGTCTGTGACTTTGGCACAATACAAATGAGGGGACATGTGTGCCGGATGATACAAGGCCATGCCCCGGTGAAGCCAAAAGTGGCAGCTTGCTGGGGACTTTGTGGACTTGGCATGTTCAGAGTCATCCATGCCAGGACACATCTCGGAGGAGAGGCTTGGACCACGGAGAGTGCGGATGGGCGTCATCATGGGACTGTCACAGCCAAGCAGAATCATAAAGACACGGGAGGTGAGGCTCGATGAGCAGAAACATCTCCGAGTAGAGACAGTGAGGGTGTCAGGACACATTTGTCAGTGCGATGCCCAACTCCAGCGAATGGAGAACTAGGGGCAGATAGAATCTGTCAGGAAGGTTTAATTTGTGGAGGAAGCGGCAGCAAGCGAAAGGACAGCCCTTCATTTATGAAAGCAGACAGCTGGGAGGGTGGGGGAAGATGGAGAGCGCAGCCATCTGCAAGGAGCGGACGAGAAATCCAGCAACTTGTCCCAATCGCACCATTTTTTCAGAAGACCAAAAGGAACTATTATAGCTGTGACAATCCGTGCTGGACACTAGCAGAGATGGAGATATAGCCCCAGGAGAGGTGGAAATAAGATGGACAGAGGAGACGGAGACATAGCCCCAGGAGAGGTGGAAATAAGACGGATGGAGAAGATGGAGATCTAGTCCCAGGAGAGGTGGAAATAAGACGGACAGAGGAGACGGAGACATAGCCCCAGGAGAGGTGGAAATAAGACGGACAGAGAAGACAGAGACATAGCCCCAGGAGAGGTGGAAATAAGACGGACGGAGGAGCCGGAGATATGGCCCCAGGAGAGGTGGAAATAAGACGGACGGAGAAGATGGAGATATAGCCCCAGGAGAGGTGGAAATAAGACGGATGGAGAAGATGGAAATATAGCCCCAGGAGAGGTGGAAATAACATGGACAGAGGAGACGGAGACATAGCCCCAGGAGAGGTGGAAATAAGACGGACGGAGGAGACGGAGATATAGCCCCAGGAGAGGTGGAAATAAGACGGACAGAGAAGAAGGAGATATAGCCCCAGGAGAGGTGGAAATAAGACGGACGGAGGAGACGGAGAAATAGCCCCAGGAGAGGTGGAAATAAGACGGACGGAGGAGACGGAGAAATAGCCCCAGGAGAGGTGGACATAAGGACAGAGGAGATGGAGATATAGCCCCTGGAGAGGTGGACATAAGGACAGAGGAGATGGAGGTATAGCCCCAGGAGAGGTGGGAATAAGAAGGACAGAGGAGACGGAAATATTGTCCCAGGAGAGGTGGAAATAAGACGGACAGAGGAGACGGAGATATAGCCCCAGGAGAGGTGGAAATAAGACCGACTTAGTAGACGGAGATATCGCCCCAGGAGAGGTGAAAATAAGACGGACGGAGAAGGAGATATCGCCCCAGGAGAGGTGAAAATAAGACGGACGGAGGAGAAGGAGATATCGCCCCAGGAGAGGTGGAAATAAGACGGACAGAGGAGACGGAGATATAGCCCCGGGAGAAGTGGAAACAAAACGGACGGAGGAGACGGATATATATTCCCGGGAGAGGTGGAAATAAGTCGGACGGAGATATAGCCCCAGAAAAGGTGGAAATAAGACGGACGGAGGAGACGGAGATATCGCCCCAGGAGAGGTGGAGATAAGACGGACGGAGGAGAACGAGAAATAGCCCCAGGAGAGGTGGAAATAAGACTGACGGAGGAGACGGAGATATAGCCCCTGGAGAGGTGGACATAAGGACAGAGGAGACGGAAATATTGTCTCAGGAGAGGTGGAAATAAGACGGACAGAGAAGATGGAGATATAGCCCCAGGAGAGGTGGAAATAAGACGGACAGAGGAGATGGAGACATAGCCCCAGGAGAGGTGGAAATAAGACGGACAGAGGAGACGGAGACATAGCCCCAGGAGAGGTGGAAATAAGACGGCCGGAGGAGACGGAGATATAGCCCCAGGAGAGGTGGAAATAAGACGGACGGAGGAGACTGAGAAATAGCCCCAGGAGAGGTGAAAATAAGACGGAGATATACTGTAGCCCCAGCAGAGGTGGAAATAAGACGGATGGAGGACTCTCAGAAAAATGCCTACCACGGAAGGGTTGTGGCTCTACAGTAACGCTACAGTGATGGTCCATCTGCTGGACGTCTCCAGACCTCAGATGCGTCGACTCACAATAAAATGATCTCTGTCATAGAGTCCGGCCGTGTCCTCGTGCGGAGGCAGCGGATGCCCAACGGTGTGGTCTATCAGGATGAACGGAGCAGGACAGGTGGAGCAGGATGAGCTGAGCAGGACGGGCGGAGCAGATACATTTGTGGGAGAAGATTCTGTGTAACTTGTTTATTTTATCCCATATGTCTATACTTAGGAGTCCATTGGGAGGTCTTAATCACTGGATTGACAGCAGAGACTAGATAAAGAACGCCCACTGGACTCCTCAGCCTAAACCAAGTTTATGGCAAGTATACTAGGTAAATTTTAACTTCCAGGAGGTTATGGAGGCGTCTTCCAATACTAAGTATGCCCCTTATTCCCTCAGATCAGCGTCCCACATCCAGTGTAAAAATTAAAGTACCATCATGCTGTTAAGGCTGTCAGAGCATGATGGGAGTTGTAGTTCTGCAGCAGCTAAAGAGTCAAAGCTTGAGACGCATTGCTACGAATCTTTTATGGTTTTCTAGTGTCTTATATGGACCATGTTATGGACTCGCTGCTTCCATCGCCCTTCACTGATGGCCAGCGGTCTTGACCTGGTACGATGTAGCCTCCACCGACCTCCACTGATGGGCAGCAGTCTTGACCAGGTACGATGTAGCCTCTACTGGCCTCCACTGATGGCCAGCGGTCATGTCCAGGTATCATGTAGCCTCCACCAGCATCCACTGATGTGCAGTAGTTGTGACCAGGTAAGATGTAGCCTCCCCTGGCCTCCACTGATGGCCAGCTGTTGTGTCCAGGTACGATGTAGCTTCCATCGGCCTCCCCTGATGGGCAGTGGTTGTGTCTAGGTAAGATGTAGCCTCCACTGATGGCCAGCGGTCGTGTCCAGGTACGATCTGGCCTCCACTGGTGGCCAGCGGTCATGTGCAAGTACGATGTAGCTTCCATTGGCCTCCACTGATGGCCAGCTGTTGTGTCCAGGTACGATGTAGCTTCCATCGGCCTCCCCTGATGGGCAGTGGTTGTGTCTAGGTAAGATGTAGCCTCCACTGATGGCCAGCGGTCGTGTCCAGGTACGATCTGGCCTCCACTGGTGGCCAGCGGTCATGTGCAAGTACGATGTAGCTTCCATTGGCCTCCACTGATGGGCAGTGGCTGTGTGCAGGTACGATGTAGCCTCCACAGGCCTCCACTGATTGCCAGCGGTCGTGTCCAGGTACGATCTGGCCTCTACTGGTGGCCAGCGGTCATGTCCAGGTACGATGTGAACACTTAATCTAAAGAGTAAATTAACTACATAGAAATAAGGTCACCATAAAAGGATGTTAATCAATAGTACAAAATTTATTAGAAAAATACTTACAGTATATTTAATAATAAATCATTACAATAATTGTGAGGGCTGATACATAATATGAGACAACATAACAGGAACGACTGGGACTACAAAATAGGAGCATGAACCTACTGGGGTTCAATAGAAAGACAGTGCAATATGACTGGTTTGCTAATACACAATTCCATATAATAAAACAACCAGATCAAATCCCCCTGACACCAATGCTATCCCAAAATTTTTTTTATGATGCCAGAAAAATACAGCATATCAGATGGATAGTCAGGTTAAATGGTAATATGGTTACCACAAAAAATTTTATGTGAAACAATTAGCCTACTCTCATTTAATAAGTGGTAACCTATGCTATAATGCAAAAAGACCCTTTTAGAAAAGGAGGCTGCTGAGTGGGACTCCAGTAGGGGCACCTACCTTTACCTGCTAACATCATGACTTCAGGTATATCTTTTCCCCTATTCTAAAAGGGTCTTTTTGCATTATAGCATAGGTTACCACTTATTAAATGAGAGTAGGCTAATTGTTTCACATAAAAAAAAAAAAAAAAAAAAAAAAAAAAAATTTTTGTGGTGACCATATTACCATTTAACCTGACTATCCATCTGATATGCTGTATTTTTCTGGCACCATAAAAAAAATTTTGGGATAGCATTGGTGTCTGGGGGATTTGATCTGGTTGTTTTATTATATGGAATTGTGTATTAGCAAACCAGTCATATTGCACTGTCTTTCTATTGAACCCCAGTAGGTTCATGCTCCTATTTTGTAGTCCCAGTCGTTCCTGTTATTTTGTCTCATATTATGTATCAGCCCTCACAATTATTGTAATGATCTATTATTAAATATACTGTAAGTATTTTTCTAATAAATTTTGTACTATTGATTAACATCCTTTTATGGTGACCTTATTTCTATGTAGTTAATTTACTCTTTAGATTAAGTGTTCACATCTTGGTTGCTTGATTAACACTCCTGTAGTGTCTTTGAAGCTATAGCTTCAGATTTAGAGGATTAGCTTTGTTGGTGTATTATGTCCAGGTATGATGTAGCTTCCATCGGCCTCCACCGATGGGCAGCGGTTGTGTCCAGGTACGATGTAGCCTCCAATGATGGGCAGCGGTTGTGTCCAGGTAGGATGTAGCCCCCACTGATTGGCAGCGGTCGTGACAAGGTACGATGTAGCTTCCATCGGCCTCCACTGGTGGGCAGCGGTTGTGTCCAGGTAGGATGTAGCCCCCACTGATTGGCAGCGGTCGTGACCAGGTACGATGTAGCCTCCACCGGCCTCCACTGGTGGGCAGCGGTCGTGACCAGGTACGTTGTAGCCTCCACCGGCCTCCACTAATGCAGTGGTCGTGATGAGGTCGTGACCAGATACGTTGTAGCCTCCACCGGCCTCCACTAATGCAGTGGTCGTGATGAGGTCGTGACCAGGTACGTTGTAGCCTCCACCGGCCTCCACTAATGCAGTGGTCGAGATGAAGTCGTGACCAGGTACGTGTAGCCTCCACCGGCCTCCTACATCAGCACGTAAACTGTATTATCAAAAAGTAATTCTCTGCATCTCGGAATAAAAAGGTAAAAGATTAAATTAATTCTTTGAATTGGAGGCAAAACACATTTATTTCCTGAGTGATTGCAAAACAATGAAAACACAGTAAAGATCCAGATGGCGATGTGGATATACAATCCTAATGATGGGTAAATGACGCTATTACAGCGCATCCAAGAGGACTGTGGGAGGTGACAGCTATGACTGCAGCTCTGCAGCACATCGCGCCCTGGACCTGCTAATACTACAATGATTGCAGCCGGCCGCTCACCTCCTCTCCTTGTAGGGGGAATATATGTCTTTGCGGCGTCTTTTCCCTCTTGCCGGCGCTCGTGTGATTGATGCCCGGAGCGAGCGCGGCTGCTGCACTGTTTTCATTTCATATTTATAAAACCTGATGGAGACATCGATCAATTAGGTGCCGAGTCTTTTTTTCGTGACACCGCGTCCAGCTCTTGGCTGTGAAGGAATCTCAAGTTCAGATTGAAATCTGTTTTTTTGTGGCAACAGGATCAGGAAAAATGGCATCTTATTTTCATCATCTCCCCGAGGCAACCGGAGGAGCGCGGGGAAGGTTTAGTGGAGCAGAGGCCGATCTCGTCATACAGTACATGATAGACGAGGAGGACGTAGAACAAGCAGGATGGGCGGCCGCCGCCATTAACCATCACCTTCTTGTTACATGACATTGCCGCATAGATTATAACACCCATAAAAGACATGAATCTATGGGGGGTGTGGTCTAAAATGGGCACAGACTTCACAGCCCAGGTAATGAGGATGCCGCCAGCCTTCAGTGCTGTCAAACAGTCTCTACATTGGCAGCTCGTCACATTACAGACATGGCATTAATGGGACAGGTCAGAAAAGCCAAAACAGTGTTACCCCCATCAGCGCTGTGTCTGGTATTGTCACCTTATTAAACAGTCACTTGAAGGTCACGGGCGCAATGCAAAAGTTTCAACAGGGCCATCTAATTATTGCAAGACTTTAATAGCAATGGTCTTTTCATATGGGTCAAAGAGACTTTTGGGGCCGCCAAGGATCCAGGGTGTGAAGAATATTTGAGATATAATTTCATGTCAATCATTTGTATCCTATTTGGTTTGGGATTATTAAACTCCCTTCCTTTGTGCAGCTGTAACAGTACACCTGGCTCAGCAGGGTGGACAGCCTTCTCATATTCAGAGAAGAAATTCACACCCCCACCAGCTAGCTAGTGTTAAGCTTCTGCAGGAAGACCCCTTGTCAGTACCATGTGGTCTAACTGCTTTGTTGAGTCAGCTATGATTTCATAAAGAGAATATGGACTTGTCATATGCCCTGGTCACACATCGGTTATATTTTTGAGATCTCTGGAATTGACTGAATGCCTTCCAGGGTTTCAATCCGTTCTAACACCACAGTGTGGAGAGATACGTAGAATGGCTAGTAGGAGCCAGGTAGCAAAGCTGTGTTTGGTCTCAAGGTGTAACAGGGGCCCTGACGGATCAGACCGTGCCAAAAGCGCTTCCCTAGGACCATCCAATTAAGCAGTTATGACCCATATTAGTTTTGTAGTATTTAGCCGCTATAGGCAAGAAGAGGGGATTTAAGTTCAGCCCAGAGGGCAGGAAGCGAGTGATCCAAAGGGGATAAAGGCTAGTGTATGGCCACGTGATCCATATCACTGTTATGCATGCGGTCCACTTCGAAAGGGGGGTCGTTTTGAGTAACGTGCTCGGAGGGACCTAGGACCCAGCTGGTAGCCATGCCCCCTGTGGCCGAGCACACACATGATCGAGCATCAAACCAGTAATTGACATGATCCATCTGCTTACATCTTTTGTCCTACCGCTAACTGTATTTGCATACCTGACCATTGTATACGTGTAACCATCGTGTATATAGTGTGTTGTCTAGTGTGACCTTAAGGCGATTAAATAGATAATTTAACCTTGGACCGTTCTTTTATCTCGGTCCACACGTCCGTTTCTTGGTTTATCTTTCTATGTTACCGGGGCTGGTTTCTGGCCCAATATATTCCCGTTAATGGACCAGGTTTATTTATTTATTTAACAAGGAAATGGTGTCAGTCCTACAGGGCTGGCAGCACTTTATTTCACTGGTGTTAGTGAAAGGGGCCTCTCAGCCTGTCAGAGTTGTGAGCGAGTGTCGTGCCACATCAGTGACTGCATGGACCCCATCTTGTCACTCTCCGTACCTCTCTAGTCCCATGTGAACAGGGTGTATGTGTGCAGAACTGCACCAAGCCGACCTCGCGTGTCCTAAGGGAGTGTGGAACGTCACGTGGTGAAAGTGGAGAGAACGGACCACGTGATCCTTCTGACGTAATAGTGACGTCAGGTGGGGAGGCAAGGTGCGGGTTCATCACGCAGGATCCGGGTGCGATTACAACCCCCGCACGTGTATTTACGCCCCTGCTTATACAACTGATTAGCAGTGCAGTAATTATAATGTGTCCGGTACCTGGCGCCGGGTCAGGAGGGAAGAATCCAGGTCTCTGTAAATGACGCAGAGTGTGAATTGCGCTCTATGATGAGTTTTCTGTTTGCTCCCGGTTGCTGATCCGGCAATGAATGTCTCGTTTGTCTCAGTTTTCTCCTCGTAGACGCTGCGATCACAACAGTCACATTGTGACTTGTGCACCGCGAGGACAATCGCCAGACGAGATCTATTTGTCAATCACACAATGGCAGGCGGTGGCATTGAGCAGCGCGGCTTTCTCTCTCTGCCATTTAACTGTCTGTTTTGCGTCTTCTGAATTATTCACATTTCGATTTTTTTTCTACACATCTATTATGTCTTTCTTCTCATTTACACAGTGGATTGAAAGGGATGAGTGGAAGTGAGCGGCCCGGACCGCCGTCTGCAGAGATGGTTGTTTCCAGGGTCACTCTGGGGGGGATGTCTCGGTATTATCGCCTCGTGCCGCCTTTCTTTGCGCTCGCTGACTGCTGTCTGCTGGTAATTTTGTGTCACTTAATGAATACAGTGACGGTACTCTCATGCATCAGTTAACGAGGTGTTTAACCTGGAGAGAAAACTGATGCACCGACATTACACGTGTGTGGGGTCTACTGAGAGCACCGGACCATGGTACACAGCCCGATATGGACAGAGGAGCAATAAGAAGTCAGCGATCGGCAGGGTCTAGGAAGCGACACAGGCACCTAGGAGACAGGAGGTCTGGCAGTAACCGACGACCAGAAGAGCCACTGATTAGCCGACAACAGACCAAAATGGTCGCTCTTTGTCAGATTTTATCGCTTATTCCGACCACAAGTTGCCAAGTGTGAGCCAGGGACTAATCCAACGTACTGACCATGTGAATGGGTGCCGGTTGGGAAGAAGCCAGTGTGAATGGTCCTGGTCTGCCTCCACCATCACTGGTGTATCATCACTGGATAGTTAGGGGTCAGCGTCAAACCTTTATGGACTTACTGTGTTCCCTTCCATGTAGACCGGGCTCGTTGGATGCCATACAATAAATCCAGACACGGGATAATGTGCGGTTAATAATGTATTAACTTCCACTGGAGAAGATAAAGGGTCCTGAATTATTAACCAGGCTGTATCACGCTGCTCACTGTGCAGAATGGGGGGCAGCCGGCCTTATATCTGACCCGTCAAAGTGACCCCAAAGCAGTTTATCAGAATTCAATTAACCGGCTTTGCCAACCGCAAACACGGCGCCAATAATGGGAAGTTAAATCATTGCTTTAGTTAATAGGCAAACGGGAAACGTAGCGTTAAACCTCCTGGGGATTTCCATACTGGCTGCAATCAGAGAACACCAGCAGCATCTGCCGATGGAATATTTGCAAGAGCTAGTGTAGATAATAGGAATCGTTAATCACCCCAATTATTAATTCATGCCACGTCTAAGCGGGTGCATATCGCATCCGTCTCCTGGGAGGTGATATCGCCCGGCTGCACACAACTTTCTTTATAAGAAATCTACATTTCATATGTGCAGAAATCGTCACCAAGGACAATGCCGGCGGCTCCTCGTGGGACCGAAGCGGGGAAAGCGCAGCTGTAAAATATTCCTTCAAGATCCATCCACATTGTGTAAAAACCCCACATCATGAAAGGCGCAGAGCACGCCATACAATTCCCGCTGTGTTAGAGTCAGGAGAAGAGGTCTACGGTGCACCTGAGCGAGCACAGATTCGCACAATGGACACCTTTTCAACGTTTGGAAAACATGGTTTAAAAATCCAAAGTTGCTCACAATGTCACTTTTTGCAAGTTTTCTTTTGCTTTATTTGCTACATTTTGGGGGCCACAGTGTAAACTGCTTGGACCAGGGTGTCTTGCCTTTGCCTCATTTATCTCCTGATGAAGCTGACTTGTTGGTGAAACGTTCTGCACTGATTCCAGGAGCCCTTCTATACGGTCACAATAAATATTGTATGTATAATGGTGTCTTCAGACCAGTGGAACGGTTTAACCCCTTCCTACATTAGGACAGAAATAAACTTCCTGGGAAGGAGTCTGGGAGTGTAGGAAGGGCTCCGGAGCTGAGCGCTGCACACGCGGAAGATGCCAGATATATTGTCAGGTACCTGTCCCTAATATCACCGGCCGGAGGTCCAGGCTCTTCTGTTAACCATTTAGTTGCTGGCACAGACTGACCCTGATTTGTCCTCCATGCTGCAGCGCTCTGGTAATGCAGTATATAAGGCTACTTTCACACTAGCGTCGTGTGACGTACGTCGCAATGCGCCATTTTGGAGAAAAAACGCATCCTGCAAAGTTGCCCGCAGGATGCGTTTTTTCTCCATAGACTTGCATTAGCGACGCATTGCGACGTATGGACACACGTCGCATCCATCGTGCGATGGATGCGTCGTGTTTTGGCGGCCGCAACACACAAAAAAAAGTTACATGTAACTTTTTTGTGCGTCGTGTCCGCCATTTTCGACCGCGCATGTGCTGCCGAAACTCCGCCCCCTTCTCCCTCGACATTACAATGGGGCAGCAGATGCATTGAAAAACTGCATCCGCTGCCCCCGTTGTGCAAATCTTTCACATCGTGCGTCGGGCCCGTACCGACTCGTATGAAAGTAGCCTAAGACAAGCGATCAGGTGCGATCGTTATGATCAGGTGTGATCTGTGTAATTAGGAGCGATCCGTGTGATCAGGTGTGATCGGTGCAGGCTCATTCAGGACCAAACAGTTTTGTGATGGAATGAAGTCCGATCTGTGAGAATATAACATTAATTTACTGCAAAGAGAAATAATCTGAACGCCACAATTACGGGCTTGTTTCTCACCTCCCTAAATAAATGCAGTAAAATGTTGCATGCACCCAAATTAGTATCTAAAAATCCACGTCTCACTGCCGCCATAGAGGGAAAAATAAAAAGGTCACGGACACAAAGAAAAATTGTTTATATAAAATTATAAAAAAAAATGAATGTGAGTTTATTATGGTGTAATGCAGACTCGCTGGTGCAGGTCGGGGTAGGCGGACTGACATGTATGATGCATAGTCTGAACACGCGCCATGCCATCAGCAGGAAGCCGTGCGGTCTCCGGAGGCGATGATGGAGGACAGAGCAGCCGCACTTCTCCCTGCCTGCGATGACCGATGCCGGGAACGTTGGGCCCATTCTGTAGAACAATGCGCTTCATTACTGAGCGGCTGCACACACCGAGCCTGGGGTGTAATGTATTAATAAGCACTGACTTAAGCTGCCATTTATCGCAGTCTCTGGTGTCCGGGAAAAAACAGCCGCTGAATGAGAAGAGTCGATACTGCCAATATGTGCTGGAGCTCAGGAGCAAACGACCGGCTCCCTTACAACACTCGGCTCAATACTGATCCACAGGGCGGCTCTGGCCCCGTTATTCCGAGCGTCTCTGGCGTTGGGGTTTTCTCTAATAAAGCATGAAATAAAAAAAAAAGGTCACAGCAAAATACTGTATTCAGCATTTTCATTTTTTAGCACATTCGGATTTCTGAATGCAGCCTGCAGTGTAAAGTATGGAGAATTTTGCTATGGTTGTCCTAGGTAAATAGGAACAATATGGTAAATATATGTATACCGGGCCCTGACAACCAAAATGCATCCTCCATGCTTTGCACTGCAGGTTGCATGTAGAGAACTGAAGGGCACAAACTAGAAACAATGTATCATATAATATATACAGGTGATACAATGAGGAGCAGCAGCGTTAGGTGCAGACATTGCATTACTGATACACAGTTATTACCGGTGATACGTTCTCCGCCCATCACCTGCGAGATATAATGCTCCAATATGAAGCGAAACACCGTGGTGCTGAGTTACAAATGTGCCGGGTCCTGCGGTCACATTATCTGATGGGATACTGCTACTGATGATGTCACAAGGCCGATCGCGTCTATAAATGTATATATCATCATAATACCTTATACCTTGTCCAGACTGTTGAGATAATGGAGGCCGGGGCCCACACTGGGACCTTGTCCAGACTGGTGAGATAATGGAGGCTGGGGCCCACACCATGACCTTGTCCAGACTGGTGAGATAATGGAGGCGGGGCCCACACCATGACCTTGTCCAGCCTGGTGAGATAATGGAGGTCGGGCCCACACCCGGACCTTGTCCAGACTGGTAAGATAATGGAGGCCAGGGCCCACACCAGGACCTTGTCCAGACTGGTGAGGTAATGGATAAAAAAAAATTATTACCATTATGCATTATTTGCAGTTTATTTTTTACTTTTTATTTCAGGATATTTGTGCTTTTTGCTTTTTGTTTTCTCTGGTGAGGTAATGGAGTCTGAGGCCCACACCAGGACCTTGTCAAGACTAGCAAGTTAATGGAGGCTGGGACCTTGTCCAGATTGGTGAGATAATGTAGGCAGGGGCCCACACCAGAACCTTGTCCAGACTGGTGAGATAATGGAGGCTGGGGCCCACTTCGGGACCTTATCCAGACTGTTGAGATAATGTAGGCCGGGGTCCACACCAGGACCTTATCCAGACTGGTGAGATAATGGAGGCCGGGGCCCACACCGGGACCTTGTCCAGACTGGTGAGATAATGGAGGCCAGGGCCCACACCGGGACCTTGTCCAGACTGGTGAGATAATGGAGGCCAGGGCCCACACCGGGACCTTGTCCACACTGGTGACATAATGGAGGCCGGAGCCCACATCGGGACTTTGTCCAAACTGGTGAGATAATGGAGGCCAGGGCCCACACCGGGACCTTGTCCATGCTGGTGAGATAATGGAGGCCGGGGTCCACATCGGGACCTTGTCCATACTGGTGGGATAATGGAGGACGGGGCCCACACAGGACCTTGTCTATACTGGTGTGATAATGGAGGACAGGGCCCACACCAGGACCTTGTCCATACTGGTGGGATAATGGGGGCCGGGGTCCACACCGGGACCTTGTCCATATTGGTGAGATAATGGAGGCGGGACCCACACCGGGACATTGTCCAGACTGGTGAGATAATGGAGGCTGGAGCCCACACCGGGACTTTGTCCAAACTGGTGAGATAATGGAGGCCAGGGCCCACACTGGGACCTTTTCCATGATGGTGAGATAATGGAGGCCGGGGTCCACATCGGGACCTTGTCCATACTGGTGGGATAATGGAGGACGGGGCCCACACAGGACCTTGTCTATACTGGTGTGATAATGGAGGACAGGGCCCACACCAGGACCTTGTCCATACTGGTGGGATAATGGAGGACGGGGCCCACACCGGGACCTTGTCCAGACTGGTGAGATAATGGAGGCCAGGGCCCTCATCGGGACCTTGTCCATGCTGGTGAGGTAATGGAGGCCAGGGACCACACCCGTACATTGTCCAGACTGGTGAGGTAATGGAGGCTGGGGCCTACACCGTGACCTTGTCCAGACTGGTGAGATAATGGAGGCCGGGGGCCAAACTGGCACCATGTCCACACTGACGATATAATGGGGGCCGGGGTCCACACCGGGACTTGTCCATATTGGTGAGATAATGGAGGCAGGACCCACACCGGGACATTGTCCAGACTGGTGAGATAATGGAGGCCGGGGCCCACACTGGGACCTTGTCCATACTGGTGAGATAATGGAGGTCGGGCCCACACCCGGACCTTGTCCACGCTGGTGACATAATGAAGTCCGGGGTCTACACCGGGACCTTGTCCAGAAGGTGAGAAAATGGAGGCCGGGGTCCACACCAGGACTTTGTACAGACTGGTGGGATAATAGAGGCCGTGGCCCACACCGGGACTTGTCCAGACTGGTGGGATAATGGAGGCCGGGGTCCACACCGGGCCCTTGTCCAGACTGGAGAGCCATTCTTCCACATTTTTGAATCCTCTGGACGGCTCATAGTAATGGCTGCTGACTTATGTAGTCAGGGGCCACTTTTCCTGGTAAAAGCCTCATCGGGCCCCCACGGTCAGCTTATTCTTAGTGAACCACTCGAGGAGAAAGCGACTTTTCATACTTGGAGTGAGGACCTGATCTTTGCTCATTTGTTGTGCCGTGTGTCATAACTGGATGATGTACACTCCTCGGTGCGACTCGTGGAAGCAGCCGAGCTCCGATCCGTCAAGAAGACTGAAAAGAAAGCAACAAATGGAGAGTGAGTAAAAGCAGCACGGTAAATTAACAAAAGGGACAGGAATAGAGGCCACGTCCAAGGTCTGATAACTTAATGGATTCATAATGACTTTTAAATCGTCACTCGAGCAAGAAATCGTCTTCATTTTATAATTGCGTATAATTACACTGTCCATAATCCGGAGTGGTCGGCTATTGGCTCCATTATCAATCCGTGTGAAGCCGGCATCCCCCGCAGGATGTAATCTAACACTCGCCGGATGTAGTCTGATATGGAAACCGGAGACCAAGACATCCCAGAGTCTGCAACCACATCATACCCGAGCCCTGATGGTTGTACCTGAACCCTGACTGCCGTAGCTAGGGTACTGTACCAAATCATAGCCATTATGCCACCAAAGCCCTGATCTACTGGACGCTTGGACATTTTGCCCAAACACTATCCAGTGCAGCCAAGCCCTGGCTTGTACCGGTCAGAATAGTCAAGTTCGAGCCATTGTACACAAGCCCCATCATTGGACTAAAGGTTTAACCATCTTATATTAAGTCTGGCAATTGTACCCAAGCCTGGGCCATCAAACCAAGGCCATGACCAGTGGAACCAATCTCTAGCCATCATACCCTTATCGCCATTTTACCCAAGCCCCGGCTGTTGTACCCAAGCCCTGAGCATCTTACTTAAACCCTGGCAATTGTACTGAAGCATAGCTATGGTACTAGGGCCCTAGACATTGACCCAAAACTCTGTCTATTACTGACATTTCTGGGTCATTATACCCAAGTCCTGTTATCCATTATACACAACACCCGGCCATTGGACTAAAACTCTGATCATCTTAATTGAACCCTGGCAATTGTACTCAAGTCTTTGACATGAAACCAATGCCATGACCATTAACTCCAAACTCTGGCCATCATAGTTCCGTCCTAGACATCATACCCTGCACCCAGGCCTAGCTACCCTACCCAAGCCCTGACCAATTTACCTAAGCCCTTAACATCTTACCCAAACACTAGTCATTGTATCCAAGCTCTGGCCATCTCACTCAAGTCCTAGATATCAAATCATTGACCCGAAAACTCTTTCCTATCTTTGGCCATTGTACCCAGCCTTGGTCACTGCAGTTAGGTTGTGGCCATAGACCTTTTATCCGGCCTCATCGTCCTGAGGCCTCAACCATAACATCTCATTACAAGCACAGAACTAAGCCATGACCATTACATTCCCCATCACGACTATGGACGCCCTGACCACGACCTGCAATGGTTAATAACACTATATGATTAGAGGCGATTTGTCCTTTGGATGGACCCCAGCGAGTGGCTCTAATCCGGGACCATGCTGCCCTGTCCCTCTGTGTTGACCCGCTATGGCCATGCACCATTGCTGGGATCTCTGGCATTATTTCTCACATCTTCTATATCTGGAAGCTTTGTCCACTTTGTTATCCAGATGTTTGGACCATTCTGATAAACTCGATAACTGAAGCCTTGATTGAAGTGAAGCCGTCAGTACGAAATTATATCGTGGAGTGTGAAGCTAAACTATACAACGGCCACAATGGCGCGGAGCGTCCTATGAGGACTCCTCTAGTGAGATACAGATGGCTTCTGAAAGCTGCGGTTTCTTCCTACATGATAAGATAATCATCCCAGTAACTGCTTCCTCTGTCGCCCATCTTCTGGTGGCTCGCCAACTTATCTTCTGAAGATGGCAGATTGCAGCACAACAGCCGCTACGTGCCGCCACCATTCTTCATACATGGAATAAAGGCCATAGATTCCTGCAGACACTGAGGACTTCATCCGCTAAACCACAACCTCCATATTCGGTCGTCGGCAGGTCCGGCCCCGAGGCCTTTATTGGAGGTCGTTAGCTTCTCCTAAATTCTCGATCTGAGGTTTTCTAATAAACGTCAGATATGGAGCGGTGAAGCTTCTCGGCCATTAAAGTAATGGACACTCGGAGATTCTGCGAACTAAATAGTCTCAGATGCCGAGCGGCCAGCGATCCATAATGTCATCTCTCATCCCGCATCTCTGCTCTTCAATGTGAAATCAATGGACTTCAGACAGACTGAATAAACACAGAGACATCACTCACCATCGCAGCCAAAGAAGGAAAAATGCAAAAACCCTGCTAATTAGTGTCCGTGCGGAGGCTGTGTGGAGGCCTGCAGAGGTCGTGCGGTGACCGTGTGCAGGCCGTGTGGAGGCCGTGCACTCATTACAGGGACGCTTGGGATTTGGGGAGATTTACAATCACATGATGCCGGAGGCTATTGACAACAATATGGATCCTTTTTCTACTGTGATGGGTTTTATCACTGCTCTGAGTTTACGTAACCTGTTCATTTCTGCCCACGTGATTCTCTGCCTCTTCCATGTTGGCGGAGCCGCCGCACTGTCACCGAGGAGGGATCTTCGTCCTCAGCCATCTGTTTGGACGAGTCCCAAGGATTTTTTCTCCCCCGTTACAATCAAGCGATGAAAAGAAAACACAATTCAGAAGCCAAAAAAACGGACAAAGATTTTCATTCTCTGACAAACATGCAATCAAGATGTCATTGTGCCGGTCCTTACAGGATGGGTGGGTGGCGAAGGCTTGTGGCTGCAGACCCGCTGTCTATAGGCTACTGATGAGGGGGCTCGGCAACAAACACAATGCGGACCACCAGGCGGTCTTCTTCTCTCTTTGGATCATTCTCTAGAAGCAAATTTTTCTTGCACCTTCTGATTTCCAGCTTGTATTTTTGACATTTACCCCCATAACCGGCACTGGAAGAATTCATCAAGTATTAAAGGGGTATTCCCATTTCCCAATATGTAGCAGGTGTAATAATAATATCAGCAAATCCCTTCAATTAGAAATGTAGTATAGTTCTTCTGATTCGCTATGTCGCTTACCCCATGTTCAGGGCATTGCAGAAGATTACATATCTATGGTTACAACCACTAAGAACTGTAACTGTCACTATGAGTGGTTGTAACCATGGATATGTAAGCTACTGCAATGCCCTGCACGTGGGGTAAGTGACATAGCCAATCAGACGAACTAGACTACATTTCTAATTGGAGGGATTTGCTAATATTAATATTATTATACCTGCTACATATTGGGACAGGATCTTGGAGATGGGAATACCCCTTTAATGCAGAGCTACACAAATTCTATATTTTATTTATCTGTCACTGAATTAGCCCATTCTGAGTGACATCGTGAATAATCGGAGTTGTATTCACCATTCTACCGCCATCTCCTGGACTCTGACTTCACATGGACCCACAGCCCCTGCTGGTTCAGTGTCTGTATGGTGATCTGTGCACAGCAGCTACATCTCCCAAGTGCGGTGGGGTGCAGTCCTCTGTGGGGTCTCAGTAATTCGTTTCTGTGCATTTTCCCTACTGTAATCAGAGAAAATGAGGCTTAGGGTGTGTGCTCAGTTGTGGATTCTGCTGCGGATCCGCAGCAGTTTTGGCCCTGCGGATCCGCAGTAGTTTCTGCTGTGTTGTACAGTAGCATTCTAACCTATGGAAAACAAAAACCGCAGTGCAGATGGTGTGGATTTGCTGCGGTTTTCAATCCGCAGAAAGAATTGAAATGTCAATTCTTTCTGCGGATTACGCTGCGGTTTACCATCTCCTCCATTGTAGAGATGATAAACCGCAGGCTAATCTGCAGATAAACCGCAGGTCTTCTGACCTGCGGATTTTACAAAATACCCTAATACCTTTGCTAAATGCATAAAGGTTTGGCTTAAATTGCTGCATCAGGAGCTGTACGTGCTCTGCACATTGCTCTGTACGTTCTCTGCACATTGCTCTGCACGTTCTCTGCACATTGCTCTGCACGTTCTCTGCACATTGCTCTGCACGTGCTCTGCACATTGCTCTGTAAGTGCTCTGCACATTGCTCTGTAAGTGCTCTGCACATTGCTCTGTACATGCTCTGCACATTGCTCTGTAAGTGCTATGCACATTGCTCTGTAAGTGCTATGCACATTGCTCTGCACATTGCTCTGTAAGTGCTCTGCACATTGCTCTGCACATTGCTCTGTAAGTGCTCTGCACATTGCTCTGCACATTGCTCTGCACGTGCTCTGCACATTGCTCTGCACATGCTCTGCACATTACTCTGTACATGCTCTGCACATTACTCTGTACATGCTCTGCACATTGCTCTGTAATTGCTCTGCACATGGCTCTGCACATTGCTCTGCACGTGCTCTGCACATTACTCTGTACATGCTCTGCACATTGCTCTGTAAGTGCTCTGCACATTGCTCTGAACATTGCTCTGCACATTGCTCTGCACATTGCTCTGAACATTGCTCTGCACATTGCTCTGCACGTGCTCTGCACATTGCTCTGCACATTACTCTGTACATGCTCTGCACATTGCTCTGCACATTGCTCTGTAAGTGCTCTGTAAGTGCTCTGCACATTGCTCTGCACATTGCTCTGCACATTGCTCTGTACATGCTCTGCACATTACTCTGTACATGCTCTGCACATTGCTCTGCGCATTGCTCTGTGAGTGCTCTGTAAGTGCTCTGCACATTGCTCTGTAAAGTGCTCTGCACATTGCTCTGAACATTGCTCTGCACATTGCTCTGTAAGTGCTCTGCACATTGCTCTGTAAGTGCTCTGCACATCGCTCTGTATATGCTCTGTAAGTGCTCTGCACATTGCTCTGTACATGCTCTGTAAGTGCTCTGCATATTGCTCTGTACATACTCTGTAAGTGCTCTGCACATTGCTATGAACATTGCTCTGCACATTGCTCTGTAAGTGCTCTGCACATTGCTCTGTACATGCTCTGTAAGTGCTCTGCACATTGCTCTGTACATGCTCTGTAAGTGCTCTGCACATTGCACTGCACATTGCTCTGTACATGCTCTGCACATTGCTCTGTACATGCTCTGCACATTGCTCTGAACATTGCTCTGCACATTGCTCTGTAAGTGCTCTGCACATTGCTCTGTAAGTGCTCTGCACATTGCTCTGCACATTGCTCTGTACATGCTCTGTAAGTGCTCTGCACATTGCCCTGTAAGTGCTCTGCACATTGCTCTGTAAGTGCTCTGCACATTGCTCTGTACATGCTCTGTAAGTGCTCTGCACATTGCTCTGTACATGCTCTGTAAGTGCTCTGCACATTGCTCTGTACATGCTCTGTAAGTGCTCTGCACATTGCTCTGCACATTGCTATGAACATTGCTCTGCACATTGCTCTGTAAGTGCTCTGCACATTGCTCTGTAAGTGCTCTGCACATTGCTCTGTACATGCTCTGTAAGTGCTCTGCACATTGCTCTGTACATGCTCTGTAAGTGCTCTGCACATTGCTCTGTACATGCTCTGTAAGTGCTCTGCACATTGCTCTGTACATGCTCTGTAAGTGCTCTGCACATTGCTCTGTATATGCTCTGCACATTGCTCTGAACATTGCTCTGCACATTGCTCTGTAAGTGCTCTGCACATTGCTCTGTACATGCTCTGTAAGTGCTCTGCACATTGCTCTGTACATGCTCTGTAAGTGCTCTGTACATTGCTCTGCACATTGCTCTGTAAGTGCTCTGCACATTGCTCTGTAAGTGCTCTGCACATTGCTCTGTACATGCTCTGTAAGTGCTCTGCACATTGCTCTGTAAGTGCTCTGCATGGCTGTCACCGCTCGCAATATACAGGACTGACGGGCGGCACATGAGCGCAGCTCTGTCATTAAGAGCTCAGGGCTGATTCTTCCTAATCCAGTGGCACAGTGCGACACCAGGACTAATATTTCGGAGGATTTAGGAGCCGGGGGCAGAACTGGAGGTAGAATAAAAAGAGCAAGCAGCTAGAGCAGCTTAGTAATGATGAATATGTGCTGGAGGAGCAGAGGACGGTGTTCGGCAGCCTCCATGTCCTCCTCCGGTCCTGTCCGGGGAGGGGGCGGCAGACACTCAGGGTTGTGGTTTTCCACCAGAACATTTGAGAGAGGAAAGGGAACAACTTCGATCTGCAGCTGTTCTAGACATGGCCATTCTGCGGCTTCTTAATAGTCCTCGCTCCCAGCCAGTTAGCCAGGACACTAACTGAGAGGTATGGATGGGAAATAGCCGAGAGACCCCCGGGGTAAGGGCCAGTGGCCGTGTCCCCATCGTCAGCGAGTCTGGGGGTCTTGTGCATCGGTTGACTTCTGATTCGGAGCATTTCTGAGCTTTCTGCTGCGGAATATCATGAAATGTCTTTAGAAAATGTAATGGAGTGAAAAGCAATGAAGACGAGCGTCCGAGCGCGGCGACACCGCCAGTAATTGTGCAGTAATTCACAAATCAGGCCCCGATTCCGACCATCGGCAGCCATTAATCGCCGCCATGCTGGGAAATAATTGAATTAAGGCCGGTGTTCAGACTGATAAACTACTGTATATGAAAAGCGGCAGATCCATCGTCTCATGGCCTCATCGCTACAGGACAAGTATATTTTGGCCGCTAACCCCAGGTCTCTAGTTTGCCGTTATTGGGGGGCCCTGCACAACTCACTATAGGACGGACCCCCATGTATTTGTAACAGGAGCCGACCTTAAGGCCTCGTTCTTAAGGCGAGCTCTTGGGGAGTTTTTGCAGATTTTTTTGTGCCCAGAAAGTAAATCCGGTTACTTGCTTTTTCTCTAAATACGCAGCATAAAAAAGTCCCCAAAAACTCATGGTGAGAACGTGGCGTTAAAGATGTCGGATGCTCCAGAGTTCAGCCTCATTCACATGTCCGGTTTTCTTCTCTATGTTGTATCCATATTTCTTCCCTGTAGATCTTGTACTATAACCAGGGTCCGCGTCGGCAACCGGCTTACCCGGACAAGTGCCAGGGCCCTGACTATGGCCTATTAGGCTGCTCTCATTTCCGTGTATTGGGTTGTTGTGAGTTCATTTTTCCCTTCACCATTGAGGTCTGATGAACTCCCTCGTCTGGTGAAGGAAGGTAGTGAGGCTGATTACCAAACACCTGGGCAGCTAGATGATGACTGGGTGGCTGGAATTGAGGACTGGATATAAGGCAGCCGACGCACTTCTGCCTTGCTGGTGACCCTGCTGGATTCTTGGAGACCAGTCTGATTCCTGCATCTCAAAGCTAAGTTTTTCTGCTCTGCTTTGTACTCTTCAGTTTTGTTTTTGTTTTGCCTTGTTTTTTGGGAGTTCTGCCATCCCCGGCCGGGGGTGAGCTGAATTCCATTTTTGTCTCTGATCTGTTGCTCTTTTGCCCTGTCTTCAGAATATACCTGAGTGCTGATATAGTCTTTTGAAGCCTAGCGACTTCAGGGCCTGTTTTTCCTGTCAGTCGGTTGGCTCATTTTGGATAGGGTTTTTGCGGATGGCAGACAGCAGCTTTCCTATCCTGTCCTATTTAGTTAGCTTGGGCCCCATCATTTGCTCAACCTATCTTTCTATCTGTGTTAGTGTTTTCATCTTGCTTCATCGTCATTATATGTTGGGGGCTGCCTATTGCTTTGGGGTCTGCTCTGGGGCAGTTTAGTTTTTCCCCTTTCTGTCTTTAGGCTATGTAGTTCTCCGGCTGTGATCGAGGGGTCTAGGGCACCGTAGGAACCCCCCACGGCTACTGCTAGTTGTTGTGGATAGGTTCAGGGGTCTGCAATCCGATAGCTGCCAACCTCTCTGGTTTTTCTTGGACTTAGCTAGTATTTTGTTTTTTTCCTCCTTCGGTGACTCATCATATCATCATAACATTGGGTGGTCTGCACATAATTGTGGAAATTGTCTCGAATCAATCCCACCAACTCAAGGCAATGCTTCACTCTTAATAAATCAGACTGTACTGACGGCATTTATGTGCAGTTTGCTTTTCATAGACTGATGGATACAAGAAGCTGCAGAAACCTCCATCAGTGTTTTCATGATAAAATCTGATGAAACTCTGAAGGAAAAAACTGACCTAACACTGATGAAACTTGGACCGATTTTTGCATATGAGAAAAATCACTGATGTCTGAAAGAGCCTTTAGGGTTAGCAAACCCTGCGAGGGTCAATGATTAATTAAGAGGTTTTATGGGCTGAAATGGAAAGTCTGCAGT
Source organism: Dendrobates tinctorius (assembly GCF_039654945.1). Taxonomy (NCBI): domain Eukaryota; kingdom Metazoa; phylum Chordata; class Amphibia; order Anura; family Dendrobatidae; genus Dendrobates; species Dendrobates tinctorius. The sequence goes on along the minus strand of NW_027361696.1, from coordinate 1,353,928 downwards.
CGCTCTATGTGGCACTGTCATGATTCCCCTGAATTCGCCAAGCCAGAGGGAAGTCGTGTGACCACCATAGCAAAGCCAGGTAGGACTGGGTTAAATCCTAGTACTGCGGGTCTTAATTATATGCACCTGCGTAGTTTTAACTAAGAATCAGGGACTGTGGTCACTAGAGATGTCAGTCTGCTGGATAGAGCAAAGTCGAGTGTGCTGCTGGTGAGTGACCAACCAAAATATGAGCTGTAAATCAGAGAGCGATAGACTTGCCTGGGTCTCATTCTGAATGGAGACTACACAGGTCAGCTAGGAAGGCTGAGCAGTCTGCGTGTTGGAGCTGTAGGCAAATGTGTGCAAGATGCAGCCTGTTTAGTGTGAACTGTGCCAGAGTTGAACACTTTTTTATTTGGCGCTGAAGCTCGGGCTGAAGGGATACAAAGACTGGTAGGGTCCGTACATCTTCTGTGTATGAAGTTTGCTTCAGACAGGCCTGTTGTGAATTCGTTTTCTGGCCTACCTCTGGTTACTAGTGAAGGAAGTGGAGCTGGCTATAATGACAGAGGGGTCGCAAGTTCTCTTTCCGGGCGCCCTCTGGTGGTTACTGGAGGTAATGGAGCTGATCTAATTAACAGAGGCCTGCCACCTGATAATGAGTAGGATGACTGGAGATCTGGGGTTTCTGACTGGATTCAAGACAGCCGACTCCCTCTATCCCTGCTGGTGATTTTTTCCTGCCTTCTGAGGTCTTAGTTTCCAGCTCAGTCCCTGCATGCTCAGCTAAGTGTTCTTTTGCTATTCACATTTGATCTGGTTTTGTCTATTTCAGTATTGTGTGTTCAGCCAGCTCTGGCTGGGGCTGTGCTGAATTTCCATCCTTATGTTACTGCTTGTGCCAGTTTGTTTTTGTCCCTTTTTAGAGTGGCCTCTTTTTGCTCTGCTTTCAGAATATAGCAGAGTGCTGATACAGTGGGAGAAGTCTAGTGACTTCAGTATTTTTCTATCAGATGTGTTGGGCATTTTTTGCAGGGTTTTTTGCGTGATTGCAGACAGTCTTTCCTTTCCTGTTCTGTCTAGTTAGTGTGGGCCCCATTGTTTGCTCAGTCTATTTTCCTACCTGCGTTTGTGTTTTCATCTTGTCTCACCGACAATATATGTTTGGGGGTTATCTATTCCTTTGGGGTCTGCTCTGGGGCAGTTTAGATTTCCCCTTTCTTGCTTTAGGCTTATTTAGTTCTCCGGCTGTGTCGAGGCATCTAGGATTATCGTAGGCACGCTCCACGGCTACTGCTAGTTGTGTGGATAGGATCAGGGGTCTGCAATCCGCTTAGTTACCAACCTCTCTGGTTTTGTGTTTGGTTAGCTTGGTCTTGCTTTCCTCCTCGGTGACCCAATCATAACACAGGACTGTACTCTGTTAGTGTGAACCGCACTGACATATGTGCTGCACTGACATACTGTATGTGTCGCAATGATAGATATGTGCCACACTGACATATGTACCACACTGACATACAGTATTTATGTGCCGCACTGACATATGTGTCACAATTAGATATACAGCTCTGGCAAAAATTAAGAGGCCACTTACAAATGTTCAGTTTGTCTGATTTTTCTCTTTATAGGTATATTTTTGAGTAAAATGTAAATGACTCTTTTAGTCTACAAACTTCTGACAACATGTCTCCAAATTTCCAAGTAATCAATTTTGTATTTTTGTTTCTGACAAAGAAAAATGGTCAAAATTTTAAAAAAACAAAACAGTGCTTGCAACCCTCAAATAATGCTAAGAAAACTAGTTCATAGTCATTTAGAAACAACAATACTAATGTTTTAACTAAGGCCTGTTTCACACATCCGTTTTTTGGCATCAGTCAAAATCCGCCAGTTTCGGAAAAAAACGGATCCGCCAAAAAAGGGACGGATCCGTTTTTTTCCCCCATAGACTTACATTAGTGGTGGATCTTGACTGAAGGTCGTCCGTCACACCCGTTTTTTGACGGATCCGCCAACATTTTTCGGTCTCCCGGGCAGATGGGACGGACACTGCAACGTTTTTTTGACTTGACGGACCGCTATTTTAAACTGCGCCTGCGCGGAATCATTGCTTCGGGAACACTTTTAACCCTCAAATGCCGTTCTGCTTTCCACCAGACTTTCACACTGCTTTTGGGCGACCTTATGCCGCTCCTGGTACAAAAATGTAATCAGTTCTTCTTTGTTTGATGGCTTGTGACTATCCATCTTCATCACATTCCAAAAGTTTTCAATGGGGTTCAGGTCTGGAGAATGGGCTGCCATGACAGGGATTTCATGTGGTGGTCTCATAATTTTTGCCAGAGCTGTATGTGCCGCACTGACATATGTGCCGCAAATAGATATATGTGCCACCCTGACCTATATGTGCCTGAGGAATGAATTGGTTATTGGCTGTGACACCTTTGTGCCCAGAAGAGACACTTTTTGATTTTTAATTAATTGGAGTTTTATGAAAGCAATAAAACTGCACCTGTTTGGACCAAACCGCATTGCCTGTGTGAACTAATGCCTACATGAGAGCGTGGATCCCTACACCTTATATATGTGATTTGCATACCTCAAATTAAGAGAAGCCCGATGAGTCCAATTGGCAAATGCCGACACCCCTACATTCACGAGACCGCCAGAGCATATGAGGGAGTCTCTGACACAGTGCGTGGCAGAGTGAGTGCAGACTTATAAAACCCTGTTAACAGCCCCTGGCAAATTGGAGGGAAGCTATTATGTTTGATAGCATTTTCCTAGCCCGCCGCCCAAGAAACAGCCATAGATACATACATAGTTAATGAGGTTCTTTAAAAAAAAAAAAAGGCACAAATCCATCAAGCTCTTCCTATGAAGTCGTCATGTTCAGATTCTGACTCCGAATTTTTGTAAATCTGATCTTACGTAAAATGTGTTGTGCAGAACATTACTACTATACGGTAATATACAGTGATATATGGTGATATATGGTAATATACGGTAATATATGGTAATATACAGTAATATATGGTACTACGGTAATTTACAGTAGTATACGGTAATATATGGTACTGTACGGTAATATACGGTGATATATGGTAATATGTGGTACTATGCGGTAATATTCAGTAATGTACTCTACTATATGGTAATATACAGTAATGTATAGTACTATACAGTACTATACAGTAATGTACGGTACTATTCAGTAATGTATGTTACTATATGGTAATGTACGGTACTATATGGTAATATGCAGTAATGTACGGTACTATACGGTAATATACAGTAATGTACGGTACTATATGGAAATACACTAATATACAGTAATGTACAGTAATATACAGTACTATACGGTTATGTACAGTAATGTACGGTACTATATGATAATATACGGCAATGTACAGTACTATGCGGTAATGTATGGTACTATATGGTAATATACAGTAATGTACGGTACTATATGGAAATACACAGTAATATACGGTAATATATAGTAATGTACGGTAATATACAGTACTATACGGTAATGTACAGTAATGTACAGTAATAAACAGTAATGTACGGTACTATATGGTAATATACGGCAATGTACGGTACTATATAATATACAGTAATATACGTTAATGCAGCCATCAGTTATTACAGATGATACAAGGAAACTGATCGATATAAAAATTCAGTTTCAGATGCAAATCCCTAAAATATTCTGCTCCATAAACCACTGATGTTACATCCTCTCCAGCAAATCTTCAAACGAGCGAGTGAAGACGCCACCAGCTGCACATCGCCAGGAGTAATGCACATGGCTGTCAGGAGATCACAGGAATCTCATGCAAATGTTGTAATCCTCGCTAGCACGAGATCTCCTAACCTAATGGGCCAACAGTCGGATGGGTGGGTTATCGGATGGGTGGGAGATGAGCAGACCCGAGCGCTCTCCTGTCTGTCCCCTAAAACCGTACAATTGAGGAACAATCGAGATACAAAGCAGGATTGATCCTGAACATGCCAGAGCCTCGTACAATGACCTCTAAGCTCCTAATGGAGAATCATTGCACATATGTTACTTTTTGGGTGGGTGGGGGACGGGACCCCAATAATAAAGCTTACACTTTGCCCCCTGATTGGCTCAGGCGCTGTCCTCTTTGACTTTCAGACCCCGTCGTTTCCTCCGTCAGGCCCTAAGCACAGACATTGCTGCTAATAATTCACTTCCTCTTCTGTGATTGGAAAATGCGGCTCTTTATAAAGAAGCGGCAAAAACTGTAATTGTATTAAATCACAAAGTAGCGTCATCTGAAGAGCAGTCAGGCACAGATGTGCTAAAAGCTGCACCCAAAAGGCTGGGAATCCAGAGCTGTCATTTTGTATAGAAATGAAATGAATGGTCCTCGGCGTCGCTGCATTAAAAGGAGAACAGAAAGGAACAGTTGCACCATTGAAAAGCAGAACGGTCGCATTGATTCCAGCTTTAGAGCCAGAATAGCCATAATCTAAGCAAATTGTCTGTGCTGCATCTCCGCTGTGTGAGCAGATGAAAATACAGGGAGAAGATGGAGGGGAAGAGGCTGCGGCCGAGTCCGTACTGCGGCGTCCTCAAATCATCGCTTATTTAAGGCTTAAGTCCAAAGCAGATCTGTGGGATACCCCCATATGTACCAATGATCCTAGCGGTAGTCGTCCACTTCATGTGGTGCCTGATACAGATGTAACCTGATAAATCGGAGGCCTGGATGAGGCCCTGCTGTCCCGACAGCTCTGTGTCCTCCTTATATCTCTATTCATTACATCATGAAAAGTGCTACAACTTATTGTAGTTTCATTTCATGATCTGACTGCAGCCAGTGATGGAAGGATTTATTTTTAGATTTTTAGGCTGAAAACCCTTCTTAATCATGTGCTCATCACACAGATGTGTAACATGCTACAATGTATCAAAACTGTGTCTAGATTGGTTATAGAGTTTACTAGCAATAGCCCTGTGAATCACTCTGCTGTTCCTGCGCCACTCTGCTGTTCCTGCGCCACTCTGCTGTCCCTGCGCCACTCTGCTGTCCCTGCACCTTTCTGCTGTTCCTGCGCCACTCTGCTGTCCCTGCGCCACTCTGCTGTCCCTGCACCTTTCTGCTGTTCCTGCGCCACTCTGCTGTCCCTGCGCCACTCTGCTGTCCCTGCACCTTTCTGCTGTTCCTGCGCCACTCTGCTGTCCCTGCGCCACTCTGCTGTCCCTGCACCTTTCTGTTGTCCGTGCACCACTCTGCTGTCCTTGCACACCTTTGCTGTCCGTGCAACACCTGCACCACTCTGCTCTTCTATGTAGGGTAAATATGAGCATAATAATTTGGGGAAGGATGTTTCCTAAAGAAAACGATTGCTAAGAAAGGCTCCTGGCTTCAGGACCCACCATCGTCTCTCCAGGAGATCTTTCACCCATATATAAAGACCTTTATTATGTATCGCCCATATCCCACAGTTTTCCCTATAGCGCTGGTTTAGAGAATTCTCCTTTACACATGATGCTCCCTGGTGCTTGGTGAATGAGGCGCGCACAATGTGAAGGAGCAGAGGAGTGATTGGCGTCCAGTTAGAGAGCGGCTCCTCGCCAGCCAGGGTTAACATTAGATCCTAATGGTGGCATATTTCAGGCCATGTTATTGGCTGGGCGCAGGTTGCTCTCCGGGCCCTCTGATCTGCTGTAACCAAATTACTCCTGCACAGAGTGTACATTACCTGAATCTTTTTAACATAAGTGGCAATAAAAAATAAATTGGTTCCAGACACCGGGGTCGCTCGGAAAGCAAAATGCGTATTTAATAGTCCATTTTCCCCTTCTTCTTTGAGCAGCGTTTACTTGTAACCTCTTCCTTTATAACTTCTAAGGATGATTGTTCCTACATGAAGATCCTTTGATTGAACACCTAGGGGGCTATTAAACCCCCGCTTCATTCCGGAGTCAGCTGCTAGCTGCATTGCTATTAGGGAAGAGCGTCCATTATCATCATTCAGATCATTCACTTTCCCATTGTCCTAAGTAGCCATAACTTTATAGGAGGAAGAACCCAAGAAGTTGGTGTAAGGTGCATCACATCCCAGATCTATCCGCTCATACGGAAATGATGCTTTGTATCCATCCCTGGTGCATTGCCAGGAAGTACAATGGAAGGTTTGGGATGTAATAATGGATGAAAATAATGGATGAATATTCCTCCTCCTTCCTCTGCTCCAACACTTTCATGAGGGATTGGAAACGGACAGGGATGACACTTGGGGGCATTGTTCTTTAAGTTGACACAGGGGCACCCACAGGGTACTTTATATGTGTGTATCTCATAATAATAATACATTTTATTTCTATAGCGCCGACATATTCCGCAGCACTTTACATTTCAGAGGGGACTTGTACAGACAATAGACATTACAGCATAACAATAATCACATAGATCATAACAGATACCAAGAGGAATGAGGGCCCTGCTCGCAAGCTTACAGTCTATGAGGAAAGAGGTAGACACAAAAGGTGGGTGGTAACAGTTGCCCTGATTGTATGGACCAGCCATAATGTTAAGTGTGTAACAGTACAGACACAGAGGTCTGATGGATGCATAAAGCATGTGGGAACATGATGCGGAGAAACTGGTTATGGTAAAACTTTTGGCTGTGCCACCCAGGGATAGATTAGGTTAATGTGTTGAGGCGGTAGGGCAGTCTGAATAAATGCGTTTTCAGGGCACGCTTAAAATTGTAGGGATTGGGGACTACTCGTCTCGACCTGGGAAGTGCATTCCAAAGAATTGGTGCAGCACGTGTAAAGTCTTGGAGACAGGAGTGGGAGGTTCTGATTATTGAGGATGCTAACCTCAGGTCATCAGCAGAATGGAGGGCGCAGGTAGGGTGGTATACTGAAACAAGGGAGGAGATGTAGGGTGGTGCTGAGCCATGGAGGGCTTTGTGGGTGAGGGTAATAAGTTTGTACTGGATTCTGGAGTGGATGGGTAGCCAGTGTAATGACTGGCACAAGGTAGAGGCATCGGTGTAACGATTGGAGAGGAATATGATCCTGGCTGCAGCATTCAAGACAGATTGGAGGGGGGAGAGTTTGGTAAGAGAGAGACCGATTAGAAGAGTTACAATCTCATGGTCAGCATGGTGGCTGAGTGGCTAGCAGTATGCAATGGCTCAATGGTTAGCACTATATGGTGGCTCAGTGGTTAGCACTATACTGTGGCTCAGTGGTTAGCACTGCACGGTAGCTAAGTGATTGGCAAAGTGTGGTGGCTCAGTGGTTAGCACTGCACGGTAGCTAAGTGATTGGCAAAGTGTGGTGGCTCAGTGGTTAGCACTGCACGGTGGCTCAGTGGTTAGCGTACTGCATATGATGTGACCTGAGTATTAGCAGCCTGGCCACATCACAGTTCACAAGTAGAGAAGGGTGAATAGTCCAGGCTATAGGAATGAGTAGTGGCCGTGGACCGGTCCTGTATTTGTGTGCCACGTTGTGTGACCTGCACCGGGCATATACCATGGTAGATTTACACCCAGCCGTTCTGGCACATGATGGTCCCGGCCTGGTCTGGTGGATTACACTGATAGTGACACAGTGCAGGACATGTTACAGTAATACCGTGTCCAGGTGCCGCTGTGGTCGCCGGGTTTCCTCAGTGCAGATGTTTGCTCCGCTCGGCTGTTGGTTAAATCACAGAGTGTAATTACTTTGTATCCTCTGTTTTCTATGCAGCTGACACAGCTAAGTCTGAGGGGCTTACAGAGGCCACGCTACCGGGAGCTGTAACTCCACCGAGGAGGGGTCCACTCACAGCAGATGTCTCCCCCATACAGGATTACCGAGGGGAGGAGACGGATTAAGAACCAGATGTCAGAATTTTCTTATTTTCCCACTTCTCTGTCTAATTCCAAACTGTACCATCAGCCAGATTTACATGAAATCTAGGAGAAGTAACAAGGGAGACATGACAGCCCCATGAAAGCCGAAGAACAGGACAGGCAATACTAGCTGCAAAGATGGGGGTCTGGGATCACTGAGAGTCTGGTGGTCCCTTATATCCTAACACTCACCCCCACAGAGACACTGCTCATATGCCGCTGTGACATGGCAAAGGGCACTCACATCGTAGGAACGCACCGATGGGGGCTGTGTCATTGACAGAACATCTGGTAATGGTAACCCCATTCTAACACAGCCCCCAGCCTTTATTACTGCAGGACACCATGAATATCCAGACGCTCATCAGTTATATGACGTCACACACGTCCATCGCAGTCACTCCTATCAGGACTCCAGGTTGATGCGGCATCTGTAGCGCTTGACGCTCACTTTTAAAGATGCTGAAAAAGTCTCAGCACAAGCCCCATGGCCACATCTGTACACTTATTAAGTTTAGGGTCGTTGCCAACGTCCTGTGAAGCACTGGGAGCACAGTCAGGTGCAGAGGAGTACAGGAGCGGATATTCGGCACCGTTCTGCTGTTTTGACGAGTTTTCAGTCCTCGCTGCACATTTTTATTGTTTGTACAGTGACCACCTCACTTTTTTGTAACATTTAGAAATGTGCGGCCGTAGAAGATCAGAGTGCCCAGGATTACACCGCAGAGGAGGAGAAGACAAACTTCTCGCCCTGATGAGAACCAAGTCTGATTGTGTCTATGAAATCCTGGCAACTGCTCCCAATTACTGGTTTACATACTGACGAACTTTACCGAAAGAACTTTTTCTGCCATGAGACAGTGTTTTCCTGTAACAAAGAAGCGTCTCCGTCTTATTGACAAGAAGTAAAGTACTTGCCGAGTTTTCACCCTGACAAGCTCTGAAAACACCACTGAAAAAGGTGATGGCTTAAGGCTGTGTGCCCACAGTAGCGTTTTAAACCTGACACAAACCCAGACTCCTTCCCAGAAAACGCGCGTTTTTTGCGCGTTTTCCATGCAGTTTTTGCTATAAAAAAAGCGCGTTTTTGATGCGTTTTTTTCCGCGCGTCTTCTGGACCATAGGAAATAGCTAAAAACGCGGACTAAGCCGCAAAATTAGGCTATGTGCACACGTAGTTTTCGGTGGTGCGGATTTTTCCACGCAGATTTTGGAAAAACCGCAGGTCAAAAAGACCTGCGGTTTAGGCAGCTGTTTAGCCCTGCGGTTTCACACCTCTACAATGGAGGAGATGTGAAACCGCAGCGGATTCCGCACAAACAATTGACATGCTGCGGATTGTAACCCGCAGCAAATCCGCGTGGAAAAATCTGCAGCATGTGCACAGCGTTTTTGGTTTTACCATTGGAAACGATGGTACTGTAAAACGCCGCAGAAACTGCTGCGGACCTGCAGGGCCAGAAACGCTGCGGATCCGCAGCAGAATCCGCACCGTGTGCACATAGCCTCAATGAACATGCTGCGTTTTTAGCCGCTAAGCGTTTCCTTAGCGGTAAAAAACGCATCCATTGACACAAAAAGGCCAAAAAGCATTAAAATGATTGGGAAGCTTCTTTTATGCGTTTTGACCCCTAAAAACGCTTCAAAAAAGCTTACAAAACGCTACTGTGGGCACACAGCCTAAACCTTCCTTTAGGTCGGTGGACACCTTGCTGTAGGTCAGGGGACATTGTGCTGTAGATCTGCAGACACCTTACGGTAGGTCAGGGGACACCGTGCTGTAGATCTGCAGACACCTTGCTGTAGGTCGGCAGACACCTTGTGGTAGGTCGGGGACCACCGTGCTGTAGATCTGCAGACACCTTGCTGTAGGTCGGCAGACACCTTGCAGTAGGTCAGGGGACACCGTGCTGTAGGTCGGCAGACACCTTGCGGTAGGTCAGGGGACACCGTGCTGTAGATCTGCGGACACCTTGCTGTAGGTCAGGGGACATTGTGCTGTAGATCTGCAGACACCTTGCGGTAGGTTAGGGGACACCGTGCTGTAGATCTGCAGACACCTTGCTGTAGGTCGGCAGACACCTTGCGGTAGGTCAGGGGACACCGTGCTGTAGATCTGCGGACACCTTGCTGTAGGTCAGGGGACATTGTGCTGTAGATCTGCAGACACCTTGCTGTAGGTCAGGGGACATTGTGCTGTAGATCTGCAGACACCTTGCGGTAGGTCAGGGGACACCGTGCTGTAGATCTGCAGACACCTTGCTGTAGGTCGGCAGACACCTTGCGGTAGGTCAGGGGACACCGTGCTGTAGATCTGCAGACACCTTGCTGTAGGTCGGCAGACACCTTGCTGTAGGTCGGCAGACACCTTGCAGTAGGTCAGGGGACACCGTGCTGTAGGTCGGCGGACTCCGTGCTGTAGGTCGGCGGACTCCGTGCTGTAGGTCGGCGGACTCCGTGCTGTAGCTCGGTGGACACCTTGCTGTTTGTCGGCGGACACCTTGCTGTTTGTCGGCGGACACCTTGCTGTAGGTCGGCAGACACCTTGCGGTAGGTCAGGGGACACCTTGCTGTAGGTCGGCGGACACCTTGCGGTAGGTCAGGGGACAACGTGCTGTAGATCTGCGGACACCTTGCTGTAGGTCTGCGGACACCTTGCGGTAGGTCAGGGGACACCTTGCTGTAGGTCGGCGGGCACCGTGCTGTAGGTCGGCGGACTCCGTGCTGTAGGTCGGCGGACACCGTGCTGTAGGTCGGCGGACATTTTGCAGAGGTCACGGTTAGGGAACAGCACTTTCAGACACCGATTCTGCTCCAAAATCCACAAAATCTTTAGCATAGAAAAATAAGAAAATGTCAAGTTTTGAGATGTTTTTCTTTGAAATAGAAGTTAAAAAAAGGAACACCCTATGCACAGAGACAGCAAAAAACTTTGTATTCTTTTCAGTTGGAAAATCCATGTCAAGAAACTAAACAGCTCTAAGGGTTTGTTCACAGTTTTTTTACATGGATTTTAGAGACGAATTTGCACCAAATCAAAACTTTTTTTAGTCTTCCTATTGATAAACAGGAAAATTAAAAAAAAATGTAACCTCCAAATTTGACCATCAAATGAAAAGAATAAATTTGACCCATTAACCATGTTGAAATTCACATCATTTCCTACACAAATTTTTTAGCATAAAAATTCACATTAAAAAATCTGTGCGTGAATAAACCCCAATTCATTCAGTGAGTAAATGAGTTTCTATTTTCAGATACAAATGCAATGATTCATAAAAACGTTTATGCCAGAAAAGTGTCGTAAAACACTTTACATAGTCTCAAGGTTTTGCACAACGTGAGGTTACATACGCTATATTATGCCAACTTTTGTCATCTTTTGGCCAGCTTTCACCAGATCGGGGGCATGATGGGGCGACGCCCAATTGTCTAATTCATGATGATTTGCCATAAATCTTACTCCAGCCTCTGACCTTTGCTTCTTAATGAATGTACCCCCACACCTCTGGTCTTGATAAATCAGGGCCTAATTCTGTGTGTTTGGAATATTTTTGTTATTACAATTCAGTCTATTAAAATAGATTTTAAATCAGTTTTCGATACAGACTTCAGCAGGTAACACCAGAAACCATGTAATAAACCCTGTGTGAACATGCCCGTACCGGTGTGAGGCCGCTGCTGTGACTATGGTACCAAAGAGAGCTTGCAATCCCACCATAGAGTCAATGGCTGCAAAGCCACTGGATTCGGGTGCTAAGGGGTTAAATCACTGTAACGAGAAGCATTTGTAAGTGCGATTGGCTGGGGAGAGTAGCAGCTGTCACAATGTGTCGCAGGTAATTAGGACGCACAATTAATTTGGGAGTAAAACATACACATTTTCTGCGTTTACATAAAAGGCCCAGAAAGAGCCCGGGGCAAACAAGTGTACGTCGCAAGCAGCAGGAGCACGCCAGTTATGTTTCATCACTCCGCGCTCTCCTACTTCAAGCAATGGCTCACACGGAGTCTTCAGTCTTCATCAAAAAAGATGTGTTCACCGAGAAGAAGGCCGATTCCTAGAGCAGCCGGGAGCACCGAGGAATTCCACTCTACAGCCGAGAACGCCGCGCTTCCAGGAATGTCCACATGCACTTATCCAGGATACAGTGTAACAGTCAGTGACGATGGAAGGCTCATTGGTTACATCAGACTCCATGAGGAAAAGCATCAGGTCACAACATCCAGGGTACTCAAGCTACATGTGACCTGTGTCAGTGAGAGGTCGCCGAACCCAAAACGCGTCACAATGAGCATTAGCTATAATTGTGACTGTATTAAAGAAGCACTCCTCCTCTTCCTCCTTCTCCTCCTCTTCCCATCACAGTGTTTCTCCTCTTTATATTTTGCAGTAACCATATTATACAGCACTGTTCACTTACAATTGCTCAATTTTCCTTTCTACCCAGATAATTCTCCTCTTTTCCATTAGGTCTATGACCTCATGTGATTAATAACTGAGGAGCTGAATCCTTGTAAGTTCTATGTACAAACAGGAGGTCAATTTTCCCTGCATGAGTCATAAGTCACTGCAAAGTCCAGGGGTGGGGGGCAGCTGGGTCAGGAGGTGAAGAGGGGAATGATAAATGCAGGGACAAGAGACTTCCTGTTTCTACAAAGAGCAAAGTAAAGCGAAGAATTATCTGGGTAGAAAATGAGCAATTGTAAGTGCACAGTGCTGTATTAATATGGTGACTGCGATATACACTGCTCAAAAAAAATAATGGAAACACTTAAACAACAGAATATAAGTCCAAGTAAATCAAACTTCTGTGAAATCAAACTGTCCACTTAGGAATCAACACTGATTGACAATCAATTTCACATGCTGTTGTGCAAGTGGAATAGACAACAGATGGAAATTATTGGCAATTATCAAGACACCCTCAATAAAGGAGTGATTCTGCAAGTGAGGACCACATACCACATCTTAGTACCAATGCTTTATGGCTGATGTTTTGGTCACTTTTGAATGTTGGTTGTACTTTCACACTCGTGATAGCATGAGACGAACTCTACAACCCACACAAGTGTCTCAGGTAGTGCAGCTCATCCAGGATGGCACATCAATGCGAGCTGTAACAAGTAGGTTTGCTGTGTCTGTCAGGCTGGGTTCACACGTAGCGGAACTCTTGCGGAAATTACCACGAGAGTTCCGGAATTCCATTCCGCGGGAAAATCGCATTTTAAATTCCCGCAAGCGTAATTAGCTTGCAAAATGCTAGCGTTTTCCAAGCAAACTGGAGCATCGCTTGGAGAAATGATTGACAGGCTGGTCACACTCGTCAAACATAGTGTTTGACGAGTGTGACCAACTTTTACTACTGAGGCCGCCTATGCAGCATCAATAGTAAAAGATAGAATGTAAAAAAATAATAAAAAAAATAAAAAATGGTGTTATTCTTACTTTCCGACGTCCCGCGCAGCCGTTCCCGCCTCTCTCCATGCTCCCGGTCCCAGTAAGCCTTTGCGAAAATGCCCACGATGACGTCCGTTCTCCCGGGATCACGACGTCTCGTGGTAATTTGCGATAACGTCGCGCGAATGACCGCGAGACTAAGCGATCCTGCGAGAACGGACGTCATCGCGGGCATTTTCGCAAAGGCTTACTGGGACCGGGAGCGTGGAGAGAGGCGGGAAGGCTGCGAGGGACGTCGGAAGGTGAGAATAACAATATTTTTTATTTTAAATTCTATTTTTTACAGGGATTTGGTACCCAAAGCCCAGAGGACAGTCTCCTCTCCTCCGGACCGTGGGTACCATCCGCAAATGTTCTGCTTACTTTTCGCATGGTGTGCACAGCCACATGCGGGAAGTAAGCGGAACATTGCAATCCTATGGGTGCGGGATCGCCGCGATTCCGCAAAATTAATGAGCGTGCTGCGTTTTTTACCGCGAAGCGATTCTGCCGCGGTAAAAACCGCAGCATTAGCACAGCATTGCGGAATCCCATAGGAATGCATGGGATGCTTATTTTTCGCTTTTTCGCGGTTAAAACCGCCGCGGAAACGCAAAAAAAGCACCACGTGTGAACTCAGCCTCAGCGTTGTGTCCAGAGGCTGGAGGCGTTACCAGGAGACAGGCCAGTACACCAGGAGATGTGGAGGGGGCCGTAGGAGGGCAACAACCCAGCAGCAGCAGGACCGCTACCTCAGCCTTTGTGCAAGTAAGATCAGGAGAAGCAGTGCCAGAGCCCTGCAAAATGACCTCCAGCAGGCCACAAATGTGCATGTATCTGCACAAACTGTTAGAAACCGACTCGATGAGGATGGTCTGAGTGCTCGACGTCCACAGATGGGGGTTGTGCTTACAGACCAACACCATGCAGGACGCTTGGCATTTGCCACACAACACCAGGATTGGCAAATTCGCCACTGGCACCCTGTGCTCTTCACAGATGAAAGCAGGTTAACACTGAGCACATGTGACAGACGTTACAAGAGTCTGGAGACGCCGTGGAGAACGACCTGCTGCCTGCAACATCCTTCAACATGACCGGTTTGGCAGTGGGTCAGTAATGGTGTGGGGTAACATTTCTTTGGAGGGCCGCACGGTGTTGGGCTGTGAGCACAACCCCCATCTGTGGACGTCGGGCACTCAGACCATACTCATGGAGTCGGTTTCTAACCGTTTGTGCAGACCCATGTACATTTGTAGCCTGCTGGAGGTCATTTTGCAGGGCTCTGGCAGTGCTCCTCCTGTTCCTCCTTGCACAAAGGCTGAGGTAGCAGTCCTGCTGCTGGGTTGTTGCTCTCCTACGGCCCCCTTCACATCTCAGATGTACTAGCCTGCCTCCTGGTAGCGCCTACAGCCTCTGGACACTACGCTGACAGACATAGCAAACCTTCTTGCCACAGCTCGCATTGATGTGCCATCCTGGATGAGCTACACTACCTGAGACACTTGTGTGGGTTGTAGAGTCCGGTCTCATGCTACCACGAGTGTGAAAGCACAACCAACATTCAAAAGTGACCAAAACATCAGCCAGAAATCATTAGTACTGAGATGTGGTCTGTGGTCCCCACCTGCAGAACCACTCCTTTATTGAGGGTGTCTTGATAATTGCCAATAATTTCCATCTGTTGTCTATTCCATTTGCACAACAGCATGTGAAACTGATGGTCAATCAGTGTTGTTTCCTAAGTGGACACTTTGATTTCACAGAAGTTTGATTTTCTTGGAGTTATATTCTGTTGTTTAAGTGTTCCCTTTATTTTTTGAGCAGTGATTAAATAGGAGAAACACTGTGATGGGAGGGAGAGGAGGAGGAAGAAGATGGAGAGGCGGGAGGAGGAGGGCTTCTTTAATGTCCAGTAAAGGTTTCTGTTTCCTCCTATCATGTTTTCTCTTTGAACGCTCATTGTTGAAAAATACATTGCATCTCTAAAGCCTTTTTATCCTACGGGGACTGATGTCTGGTCACCTTGAAGGGGGAGATCTGCCTCTGGACTGTGGCAACAATGGACAGAGGACATTACACGTTACTAGAAAGGGCCATCTTCCCCAGACATATCCTAGAGCGGGAGCAGTGCAGACTGATATGTAGGTTTATGGGAAAATATTAAAGATCTCTTTTGTCTTAGGAGTCCAGTGGGCGGTCCCTTATCAGTGACTGACATCGATCAGACTGCAGAGTCATGCAGCGGATTGTTGACATGCAAACTAATTGAGGAGACCTTATAGCTACTTATACTTTCCAGCAGCCTCAGTGGTTTCTTACTTTTGTCCTACGCTCTGCTGTCATTACTGATTAGAACCGCTCACCAGACTCTTCTGCATGGAGAGATGACATATCCATCAGTCTGCTCCGCTCCTACAGCTCTATAATATGCTGCCTGCAGGTCGGACACCATGTTTGACGTAACGGGTTCCCTTCTTGGGCCTATACAATATCTAAGGGTCTCGCCATACTCCGCTTTATCCCACACTGCGGCCTGATAATCCTGGCACCACATTACTGTATGATTGAGAGGCGAGCATCACAGTGACCCGCCGGTAACAATACTAGTCAGATCACCAATTATAGCTATACAATGGAAAATCTGTAGCATAATAAAGTGCTAATTGCAAGAACCCTCCTGGTGTCATGATATTCCTGCAAAGAAACCAAGAGACCAAGATAATTGCGGGCTGCAGCGGGTGTGCATATACTGGGGGTGTACTTACTGGGGGTGTATATACTGTGGTGTATGTACTGAGAGTATATGTACTGGGGGTGTATATACTGTGGTGTATGTACTGTCATGTATGTACTAGGGGTGTATGTACTGAGAGTATATGTAATGGGGGTGTATGTACTGGGGGTGCATGTACTGGGGGTGTATGTTCCGGGGGTGTATGTACTGAGGGTGCATGTATTGGGGGTGCATGTTCCGGGGGTGTATGTTCTGGGGGTGTATGTATTGGGGGTGCATGTACTGGGGGTATATGTACTGGGGGTGTATGTACTGAGGGTGTATGTACTGAGGGTGCATGTATTGGGGGTGCATGTTCTGGGGGTGTATGTTCTGGGGGTGTATGTATTGGGGGTGCATGTACTGGGGGTGTATGTACTGAGGGTGTATGTTCTGGGGGTGTATGTACTGAGGGTGTATGTTCCGGGGGTGCATGTACTGGGGGTGTATGTATTGGGGGTGCATGTACTGGGGGGTGTATGTTCCGGGGGTGTATGTATTGGGGTGCATTTAGTGGGGGTGCATGTACTGGGGGTGTATGTATTTGGGGTGCATGTACTGAGGGTGCATGTACTGAGGGTGTATGTTCCGGGGGTGTATGTATTGGGGGTGCATGTTCTGGGGGTGCATGGTACCAGGTGCACTGTACTCTCTCTAGAACTATGGCAGTCCATCATGGGCATTCCCAGGCGCAGTCCTCTGCCATGCTGTGTGCTGCACTCACTATATCCCAGCAGTTAACAATATGCAGCCACAAATGTCCGGTAACGAGCACAATGGATGCCGCATGATAATGCCAAGCTAATTTTCTAAGACAGGGAAATTATATCATTGCGAGATGTGGCATGAGAATTGTTAAATTACAAGGCAGTAATTTTGCTTTTGTAATTCTGGAAATAGCTGCTTCTAAAAATACTAATAACAGCCCAGAAATGAGAGACAGCTGCATGGGGGATTATTGTTGCTGTGTTTGTATTTTCCTCCATAATGCCTGTGTGCGTTGGGTTCCAGCTAGGCGGCTCTAATAAATCCTTCTGCACCGAACACCCGAGCGCTGCCACCGGAGACTGCGGCATCGGACCCGGGTCAGACACAAGAGCTGCTATTCCGAACCCTTGGACCATAGTAGAGGTGGTCGCTGTCGTGTGAGAGAGCGGGACCCCCGGCTGAGCACCTGCTCCATGGTCCTGCTGGGACGGTCCAGCGATGTCATGAGTGGATCCATGTTCTGCAATGTCCTTATCCTCGTGTAATGCTCCTTGTTTGGTGACAGGCAGCGATAAAACAGACTGCCGACAAGCGACGAAACCCATCCTCAGATGCACAACTAATGGGATTTCAGCCTCTTTAATTAAATCTGGGATGATGGGAATCTTTCCACCTTGCTACAGTGAGAGCGCTAATGGGAGTAGAAGAACTAAGATTGGAGAAATCGCGAGGAAAACTGGATTTTGGTGCAGTAAAATGTATCTAATGGCCAAAGTGGGAATCAAAGAAACAAAATCTATGTATTCATTGTGTGCAGTATTACAAATCCCCAATGTACCTTGTAATGAGGCCCCTATAGAAACCTATACATCTCCATGGACCATAGTGTTCCTATAGGCACACGAGCACAATTCAGGTTCAGTCGATGTCATGTCACCAGGGCCGGACTGGCCATCTGGCAATTCTGGCAAATGCCTCAAGGGCCTGTCTGGTTGTGGGCTGCCTTGTCTGCTACGCTACTAACAGAATCAGTGTTCTGAAGACACCCATACTGTTAAGGGTTGTGATGGAACACAAAGTCACTTACCCCAGCAGGCCGAGGGTATTATTACAAATATTGGTCCTGTAGTAAATCTCCCTTTCCTCCATCCAGGGTAATATTAGTAATATATTCCATCTGGTTCTTGGTGACAGGGACAACATGGGCCTGTGTGATTTCAAATGTCAGGGCTGAATTTCAGTCCCAGCCTGTACCTGGTCGGAGGTGAAGCGATGGCTCAAAGTAAAGATTTTGTGAAAACTTAGACAAGACAGCCTGAACCTTCATGAGAACGTTACACATTTAAGCTGAAGTCTACGATGCCTAAAAATGATCCGCTTGTGGTAAATCCGCCCTGTAGTCCGTAATATGTGACCATATGGTGTAATCTACAGTCTCTGGGGGTCCCCTTGTGTCTGTAATGCTGGTTTACTTGGACTGGTGCACTCCTGTGCCGTATATCCACCCACATGTCCCTCACTGGCCGCCATTCACACCACCTGTAAGTGGCGAGGAGGATCGGGCAGAAGTCGCCTCCAGTGCAGCAGTGACATGTCGCCGTAGAACTGACACAATGTATCTTTACTGTGTAACCAACTAATTATTAGCTTTTTCTCTTTCTTTTATCTCCTTCTGTCACAGCGGCTTAGAAAGCGAAGCCAGTGGGGACTTGTGATACTTATTAATGCAATAAAAGCACATAATCTTACCATCCGCGGCTATTCATTGGAAGCTTTATTTATGGCGACGTCGCACTTGAATTATTCACACAGGATTTTCTTTTGCTATATAGTTCCTAGGAAAATGCTTAGGTAAATTAAAGGGAGGACAACCTAATCAATGGGTGGCCATATTACCCTGCAATGTTAAAGAACCCGTCACGGCACGTGAGGGACCCCACTATAAAGCAGCCAAGCGACAACCTTCTCACTCCCGCTCCAGCTAGTCAGCTCCCTGATATTTACCGTACTCCCGACAAGTACTGACAGCAGCACGTTACTAGGAATAGTAGCCTAATATCTGAGAGGGGAGGAGGAGAACAGGGGAGACTGGAGGAGGAGAACAGGGGAGACTGGAGGAGGACAGGGCAGTCTGGAGGAGGAGGACAGGGGAGACTGGAGGAGGAGAACAGGGGAGACTGGAGGAGGAGAACAGGGGAGTCTGGAGGAGGAGGACAGGGGAGTCTGGAGGAGGAGGACAGGGGAGTCTGGAGGAGGAGGACAGGGGAGACTGGAGGAGGAGAACAGGGGAGACTGGAGGAGAACAGGGGAGACTGGAGGAGGAGAACAGGGGAGACTGGAGGAGGAGAAAAGGGGAAACTGGAGGAGGAGGACAGGGGAGACTGGAGGAGGAGAACAGGGCAGTCTGGAGGAGGAGGACAGGGGAGACTGGAGGAGGAGAACAGGGGAGTCTGGAGGAGTAGGACAGGGGAGTCTGGAGGAGTAGGACAGGGGAGTCTGGAGGAGAACAGGGGAGTCTGGAGGAGGAGAACAGGGGAGACTGGAGGAGGAGGACAGGGGAGACTGGAGGAGGAGAACAGGGGAGACTGGAGGAGGAGAACAGGGGAGACTGGAGGAGGAGAACAGGGGAGACTGGAGGAGGAGGACAGGGGAGTCTGGAGGAGGAGGACAGGGGAGTCTGGAGGAGGAGGACAGGGGAGACTGGAGGAGGAGAACAGGGGAGTCTGGAGGAGTAGGACAGGGGAGTCTGGAGGAGGAGGACAGGGGAGACTGGAGGAGGACAGTGGAATCTGATGGAGGAGAACAGGGGAGTCTGGAGGAGGAGGACAGGGGAGTCTGAAGTAGGAGGACAGGGGAGTCTGAAGTAGGAGGACAGGGGAGTCTGAAGGAGGAGAACAGGGGAGTCTGAAGGAGGAGGACAGGGGAGTCTGGAGGAGGAGAACAGGGTAGACTGCAGGAGGAGGTCAGGGGAGTCTGGAGGAGGAGGACAGGAAAGTCTGAAAGAGGAGGACAGAGGAGTCTGGAGGAGGAGGACAGGGAAGTCTGAAGTAGGATGAAAAGGTAATCTGATGGAGGAGAACAGGGGAGTATGGAGGAAGAGAAGGACAGAGGAGTCTGAAGGAGGAGGACAGGGGAGTCTAGAGGAATAGAAGGCCAGAGGAGTCTGATGGAGGGGGACAAGGTAGTCTGATGGAGGTGAATAGGGGAGTATGGAAAAGGAGGAGGCCAGAGGAGTGTGAAGGAGGAGGACAGGGGAGTTTGGAGGAAAGAGGAGTCTGGAGGAGGATAGGGGAGTCTGGAGGAGGATAACAAGGGAGTCTGAAAGAGGATAGAGGAGTACAGGGGAGTATGGGAGGAGGAGGAGGAGGACAAGAAGTATGAAATGTAGAGAGGAGGAGGGGGAGGAAAGACAGCGGAGTCTAGAGAAGGAGAAAACAGAGTTGTCTGGCAGAGCACATATCTAAAAGAGACAGCACCAAGGAGCCTTCATCCCACAGTTGTTGATGATTTCACTTTGTTCTTTTGCCTCAATACGATTATAGAAAACCTGCCTGAAGTGAAGAGTGGCCGGATGTGACGACTGCCCGAATGATTACTACGTGAGATTGTCAGGCAGCTAATCCCTAGCAGTCAATCTGTGTCACATTATCCAGGTCTTGGAATTATCAAAACCTAAAGAGGACCTATCATCAGATTTCGCTATGTTAGTTGCATACATTTTGAAACCTGATGAGACTGGTATACTTATTGTGAAAATCCATGTTAGAATGGCTTTATAATACTAATTGTAGAATGAGTGCTTTGTCAGCTCCGTTAGATACAATGAGTAGATTACTTGCAGTAAGTAAATGATTAGTAGTATTGCATGTAGATAAAAAAAGCGTAAAAGTTGTCCCACCACAACAAGGTGACCTGATCAGGAGGGTCCTTAACTCTAGTATCTAAGCATGCTATGGGCAGCAGGTCTCAGACTGGGCCTCACGGCTTCTCACCCATCCATGGTAAGCTCTATATACAAGGTGCACAGCCAAAGAGGAGAATATTGGCCCAGATACTGAATATCTCCTTTATGTGGAGTTATATTTATCAGTGACATAAACTCTGCCGAAAACAATGAGGAGCTGGATGAATGTCCCATAAGACGTGTGCAACAATAGCATCATCCACCATCCCGTTCTCTGTGCAGGAGATCCGTCATCCAGGCGACTTTTCTGTTATCATACCTCATGAACAATGACATTTCTCTTGTTTTCATTTATTGATATTTCTCTATTTTACAAATTTTTCACATTTTATCAAAGACCTTATAGATCTTACCTTAAATTATTTCACAGTTTATACACAGTAAGTCAAGACAAAATGTACTCTCAGTGAAACAGTCAGGATTTCTACAAACCATAATAGTGAGTGCAGCTCTGGGGTATAATACAGGATGTAACTCAGGATCAGTAATGTAATGTATGTACACAGTGACTGCACCAGCAGAATAGTGAGTGCAGCTCTGGAGTATAATACAGGATGTAACTCAGGATGAGTAATGTAATGTATGTACACAGTGACTGCACCAGCAGAATAGTGAGTGCAGCTCTGGGGTATAATACAAGATGTAACTCAGGATCAGTAATGTAATGTGTGTACACAGTGACTGCACCAGCAGAATAGTGAGTGCAGCTCTGGAGTATAATACAGGATGTAACTCAGGATCAGTAATGTAATGTATGTACACAGTGACTGCACCAGCAGAATAGTGAGTGCAGCTCTGGAGTATAATACAGGATGTAACTCAGGATCAGTAATGTAATGTGTGTACACAGTGACTGCACCAGCAGAATAGTGAGTGCATCTCTGGAGTATAATACAGGATGTAACTCAGGATCAGTAATGTATGTAAACAGTGACTCCACCAGCAGAATAGTGAGTGCAGCTCTGGAGTATAATACAGGATATAACTCGGGATCAGTACTGTAATGTATGTACACAGTGACTGCACCAGTAGAATAGTGAGTGCAGCTCTGGAGTATAATACAGGATGTAACTCAGGATCAGTAATGTAATGTATGTACACAGTGACTGCACCAGCAGAATAGTGAGTGCAGCTCTGGGGTATAATACAGGATGTAACTCAGGATCAGTAATGTAATGTATGTACACAGTGACTGCACTAGCAGAATAGTGAGTGCTGCTCCGGAGTATAATACAGGATGTAACTCAGGATCAGTAATGTAATGTATGTACACAGTGACTGCACTAGCAGAATAGTGAGTTCAGCTCTGGAGTATAATACAGGATGTATCTGATTACCAGAATAGGATAAATATTGGAACTTTAATAAACTTTCTTTGCAGATTATATCAATTTTTAATCCTTAAAATGTTGTTACTAGTAAACACCCACTATAAAGATAATGAACTAACAGGTATAATATTACATACCTGCTCTGCTCAGCATAAATCCAGCCGATGAAGGATTTACTATAGAAAATAATATCATTATATCAGCGTTTCCTGCCTGCTATAGATTTCACATTAATTGTATTTTGAGGATTTTTCCCTTTAATTATTTTGAATAATGATAAAGTTCAACAACTGCTGCGCGGAAACACAAGGGAGAGGAGATTGTATTTTGCATAATGCAGATTTTATGACCTAGATTTACTTCGATGATAAACGGAAAACATTTATGGGCCAATAAATCTGGAGAGCCGGATCAATGTCAATCAATAAACAGGGACACGTGATGCGCCACTAAAAGGAGCTCATACGGTAACCACCTCCCCAGCACACGACTGACATTCTTCTCTATAAAGCAGAGTGCATGATGACATACGACCATGTGCACACTGTGCATTATCCACATTCGGCATGTATACGTGAGCCTGTCCCAGCTATTCATTGGGCTGATTTAGTAATAGATTTACTTTTGTGGTGTCCATTTTATATGACGTATCCAAAGGGAGGGAATGTGGATGGAGGGGGGTAAGCAGGTAGACTATCAGGTGCAGGAGTACTGCCAATAAAAGTGACACCTGTCACATTGTGTGAGGAAGACAATATGTTCCATGGATGTACATTCTGAAATGTCAGATTGCAGAAAGTGTAAAATTTGAATAAATTAAATTGTCCTGGTCCAAGCCCCACTGTATCTCTGTCCATCCCTGAGCCCCATTGTATCTCTGTCCATCCCTGAGCAACATTGTATCTCTGTCCATCCCTGAGCAACATTGTATCTCTGTCCATCCCTGAGACCCGTAGTATCTCTGTCCATTCCGAGCCCCATTGTATCTCTGTCCATCCCAGAGTGCTATTGTATCTCTGTCCATCTCCAAGCCCCATTGTATCTCTGTCCATCCCCTAGCTACATTGTATCTCTGTCCATCTTCGAGCCCCATTGTCTCTCTCTATCCCTGGGCCCGATTGTCTTTCTGTATCTCCATACTCCATTTTCTCTCTCCATACCTGAGCCCCATTGTGTCTCTCTCCATGACTGAGACTCACTATGTGTCTCTCCATCCCTGTGCCCCTTTGTCTTTTTCCAACCCTGAGGCCCATTGTCTCTCTTCATCCCTGTGCCCCTTTGTCTCTCTCTTCATCCCTGTGCTACATTGTCTATGGGCATCTTAGTGCCCTATTGTCTAACTCTATCCCTGAGCCCCATTGTCTTTCCCTATCTCTAAGCCCCAATCTCTCTCTCCATCCCTGTGCCCCTTTGTCTCTCTCCATCCCTGTGCCCCATTGTCTCTTTCCATTCCTGTGCCCCATTGTCTCTCTCCATCCCTGAGCCCCATTGTATCTCTCTATCCCTGAGCCCCATTGTCTCTCTATCTCTAAGCCCCTATGTCTCTCTCTCCATTCCTGTGCCCCATTGTCTCTCCATCCCTGTGCCCCATTGTCTCTCTCCATCCCTGACCCCATTGCATTTCTCTCATCCCTGTGCCCCATTGTTTCTCTCCTTCCCTGTGCCCCATTGTCTCTCCATCCCTGAGCCCCATTGTCTCTCCATCCCTGAGCCCCATTGTCTCTCTCCATTCCTGAGCCCCATTGTCTCTCTCCATTCCTGAGCCCCATCATCTCTCTCCATCCCTGTGCCCCATTGTCTCTCTCCATCCCTGTGCCCCATTGTCTCTCTCCATCCCTGTGCCCCATTGTCTCTTTCCATCCCTGTGCCCCATTGTCTGTCTCCGTCCCTGTGCCCCATTGTCTCTCTCCATCTCTGTGCCCCATTGTCCCTCTCCATCCTTGTGCCCCATTGTCTCTCTCCATCCCTGTGCCCCATTGTCTCTCTCCATCCCTGTGCCCCATTGTCTCTTTCCATCCCTGTGCCCCATTGTCTCTCTCCATCCCTGTGCCCCATTGTCTCTCTCCATCCTTGTGCCCCATTGTCTCTCTCCATCCTTGTGCCCCATTGTCTCTCTCCATCCTTGTACCCCATTGTCTCTCTCCATCCCTGTGCCTCATTGTCTCTCTCCATCCCGTGCCCCATTGTATCTTTCCATCCCCGTGCCCCATTGTCTCTCTCCATCCCTGTGCCCCATTGTCTCTCTCCATCCTTGTGCCCCATTGTCTCTCTCCATCCTTGTGCCCCATTGTCTCTCTCCATCCCTGTGCCTCATTGTCTCTCTCCATCCCGTGCCCCATTGTATCTTTCCATCCCTCTGCCCCATTGTCTCTCTCCATCCCTGTGCCCCATTGTCTCTCTCCATCCTTGTGCCCCATTGTCTCTCTCCATCCTTGTGCCCCATTGTCTCTCTCCATCCTTGTGCCCCATTGTCTCTCTCCATCCCTGTGCCTCATTGTCTCTCTCCATTCCGTGCCCCATTGTATCTTTCCATCCCCGTGCCCCATTGTCTCTCTCCATCCCTGTGCCCCATTGTTTCTCTCCATCCCGTGCCCCATTGTATCTTTCCATCCCCGTGCCCTATTGTCTCTCTCCGTCCCTGTGCCCCTTTGTGTCTTTCTCCATCCCTGTGACGCTTGTAGTTCTGTCCATCTGCGCCTTGCATAGCTTCCTCACAGTTTCCAGAACAGCCTCTTCTAGTTTATTGTTTTTCATTGTATGAAAAGAGCAATTCTCAGTTCTGAGCTAGAAACAAGTTACATTTTGCAGTTTTATTGGCTCACCATCAAAACATGAATCAAGCATTTTTAGTTTTTTTAATCTCTGTAGGTGTCTGAAATTAAAAAGCTTTCTAATGGTTTACCAATAAAAGCACTCAAAGGATTAGAGCAGTAATAATTTGCTTCTTTTTTTGTTGCAGTTGTAAATAAGACAGAAATAGTCTTTTCTTCAGCACAACCTTAATGTACAGGGAGGATACACAGAGCGTGCGGAGGGTGCGCAGGAAGACGCGGTACGATCGGTATTCAGCTGGTTTTTGCTTTACTTTATAAATTGATTATTTAGGGCACCTCACTTCTTTGCAGACAGACTTCATGCAGCTGAGACCTTTTCTGCGGTTTCCCAGGTAAATGCATTTTTTAACAAATATTTTAGTGGCTCCCCATCAGTCGGATCATCCCAACCATGCACACCCCTCAGGAGTTCAGTTGAAACCTATAGGGCCCCCCAAAAAAGCTAGGAATACCCCTTCCCTATTGTATGGACAGCAGTAATGTAAGGAGCAGAACTACTTTAGGCTATGTGCACACGCTGCAGATTCACCAGCGGATTTTTCCGTGCTGTTTTCCTGCGGATTGGCCAGCGGTTTTCCCCTGCGGTTTGACACCTGGACAATGGAATAGGTGGCAAACCACAGCGGAATCCACAGAAAGAATTGACATGTCAATTCTTTCTGCGGATTTAAAACCGCAGCTTTTCCGCAGTGAAAAAACCGCAGCATCTGCACTGTGGATTGTAAATCCCATAGACTTACATGGTACTGTACACTGTCTGCGGAACTGCTGCGGATCCGCAGGGCCAAATCCGCAGCAGAATCCGCAGCGTGTGCACATACCCTTATTGTGATCACACTCTAATGTTACAGTAGATCACTGCATGCAGACCAATCAGCGGCCGACATAGAGCACCTGATCCCGGTGATGGGCAAAATGTTTGTGTCTCAGCTGATGGCATAAATATAATTCCTGGTTGTTGGGTGAGACCCATCAGAACGTCTGAGCCTACCAATACCAGCATTACTAGGATTTGGTCCAGGTCTCTTTCCTTTTCTTCCTGTGCCATCTGGAACCCATGAAGCTTCAGTAGCTAAAACTGTATAAAGTAGAGGTGATCCCAGGTGGGTGGGAGCAGGGTTAGGGGAGAGGGTCCTGCACTCAGCAGAAATGGCCAGCTGTGCAGCGAATCCAGAAGGGCCTCAGCTCGGAAGCATTTCTATCATCCGACAGAGAAGTGATTTCTGCAATCATCCCCTGGCTGAAGGAATTCCTGCACTTTCGTGGCACACGAGGGGTTTGCAGTGCAGGACCCCTTTCAGCTGCTTGGCAGAGGCAGGAATGATTCAGATGCTGGACAGAATTAGCACAGCTTTGTGATGCTAGATCTAGAAGGCAGGCTGCTGTCTAGAAGATATGAAGAGGCTTCCAACAGCTTGGCCTCAGGAGATGAGACATAAGGAGCTGTGGCCCCAGGTAGCCGCGCTGCTTACTCTGAGCTTTAAGATTAAGAAGCCAGATGTTCTCCTCTCCTGCCAGGGGCACATCAGATGGCTCCCTTCCTACAACCGCCCAGCACTTTTCAATCTCTTCTGTTCCAATCCATTTATTTTCCACTTTTATCCTCCTGCGCCCTGAGAGGAGAGTCTGCAGATTTTGCCTATAAAGTATATAGATATCATAAAATAACAAACCAGGATCAGAATATCCGGACCGTACAAGTGCAACAGTCATTACCACAACCGTTCAGTCCAGAAACACTGGAGATCACCACAACCGTACACTCCAGAATCACTGGAAATCATCACCACAACCTACAGTCCAGAAACATGGAAATCACCACATCTGTACAGTCCAGATCCTGAAGCACAACCGTACAGTCCCGAAACACTGGAAATCACTGCAACCATACAGTCCAGAAACATGGAAATCACCGCAACCCTTCAGTCCAGAAATATGGAAATCACCACAACCGTACAGTCCAGAAACACTGAAAATCACCACAATGGTACAGTCCAGAACCATGGAAATCACCACAACTGTACAGTCAAGAAACATGGAAATCACCACAAACATACTGTCCTGAAACACTGGAAATAACCACAACCGTACAGTCCAGAAACAGTGGTAATCACCACAACCGTACAGTCCAGAAACCCCAGAAATCAGAACAACCATACGGTCCAGTACCATGGACATCACAACAACCATACAGTCCAGAATCATGGAAATCACAACAACAGGACAGTCCAGAACCATTATATCCACCCTTCAGGCACGAGAGACTGTCTGTACTCAGAATGTGGCCTTCACATGCTCACAATCCACCATTCTATCCGTCCTTCAAACGTGATGTCCTCTCTGTGCTTGGAGCGTGGCCTTCACGTGCTCACACTCCACCATTTTATCCGTCCTTCAGACATGAGGTCCTGTCTGTGCTTGGTGAGTGGCCTTCACGTCCTCACACTCTATCATTGTATCCACCCTTCACACACTAGGTTCTGTCTGTGCTTGGAACGTGGCCTTCATGTCCTCACACTCCACCATTATATCGGTCCTTCAGACGCAAGGTCCTGTCTGTGCTCTGAGCTTGGCCTTCACATGCTCACACTCCATCATTGTATCCGTCCTTCAGACATGAGGTCCTGTCTGTGCTTGGTGAGTGGCCTTCACGTCCTCACACTCTATCATTGTATCCACCCTTCACACACTAGGTTCTGTCTGTGCTTGGAACGTGGCCTTCATGTCCTCACACTCCACCATTATATCGGTCCTTCAGACGCAAGGTCCTGTCTGTGCTCTGAGCTTGGCCTTCACATGCTCACACTCCATCATTGTATCCGTCCTTCAGACATGAGGTCCTGTCTGTGCTTGGTGAGTGGCCTTCACGTCCTCACACTCTATCATTGTATCCACCCTTTACACACGAGGTCCTCTCTGTGCTCTGAGTGTGGCCTTCACATGCTCACACTCCATCATTGTATCCGTCCTTCACACACGAGATCCTCCCTGTGCTCGGAGCGTGGCCTTCACGTGCTCACACTCCACCACTGCACACTATGATAATTAATGGTTTAGTAATGAAAGCCTCGTCATTTTATAAACTGTGCTGATTTAATGAGTAAAAGAAATTGCAAAAAAAAAAAAGATACAAGGAAAACAGTAATTACCCTGAGATTGTGAGGAGCAGACACCTTTATAGCGGAACGTTTGGTAACATATTTGTAGGTTGAGTACGAGGCATCGTCCTCCGATTGCTGAGGCCTCAGACTCTTCACAAGGTGCCGCTGAGGATTGTGCAGGTGTTGTCCGATGCTGGGTGTCACGGGGTGACCCTCCGTCTACAGCTCACAGGAGCATTCACATGTGAAAAGCGATGGCATAATGTTAACATAGGTGTGAGCTTCATGGCCGCTGCGGGTCTCGCCTCTGGGGCTTAATGCACACTTAATGCGCAGGGAGGTAGCACACTCGCAGGCCGATTTCCCAACAGATCACAGCTGATCTCTGCAGCAATAAGAAGAGATCAGCAGAGAATCTGTTACGACATTTGTCCAATTAACAAGTTGTGTGTCAAAATATTATATTTTGTGCTCTATAAATCAGTTTCTTGCATATAGATTCTGGTTCGGCGCCTCATAAGTTAATATTATTATTCATTTGAGTTTGAGTGTTGGAAAATATCCAAACACAAGTCACAAGGACGTAGTTACATAGTTACACAATTTGGAGTCAAGTCCAACCTTCCTCCACCAACTGTACAAAGCATGGTGGATGAGCAGCCTGGCTGAGCCTGCACGGAGCAATGCGCTGCAGTCACGGATCACATCATCCATGAGTAAAGACTGAAATGTTCTGGTGATGCTGTCATTGTGGTTTGGATTGTACCAGGAACATTGTTAATCTCTGGAGTAAAGACCTTCAGGTAGTTCTTCTCCCGGGAGTATTGTGCTTCCCTGTTGTCACTGATCAGCCATTCCCCAATGAGAACAGCTACATTAAGGAAAGTAACCGTCAACCGCGCCGGCTTGTGGGTGATGGGCGCTGGTGATATTGGCGTAGTACATTATCACAATGGATCCACGACCGTGCAGTCTAATGTGACCTCAGGTGTAATCGGCAGCTTATTCCCTCTATTACTGTGCACTGTCATCTTCCTTATTGCCGGGAGGCCAGGACCGGCGGCGGTGATCACCGGGAAGGAAACCGCTACTGTAATAACGTTGTCATTTCCACCTCACAGTGCCACTCACATTGTAATCAATGTAGAAACAATTGAGGCGGAACGTTCCCCTCCGTGTACAAGGTCAGGGGCCCAATTACCCCACTGATAGGAAGAAAGTCAACATGTTTAACCCTCCACCTCCTGGTGTGGAAGTGTCTGGTTATAAAAGCCGCGTGCACAGGAGGCGACACTGCACACAATCACATATATTACACCAGCAGACACGTTGTGTCCCTTCACATCACACAATTCTCAGGCCTGGTGTAGGAAGTGGCTGGAGGGTTTGGAGTCGTCTATGACACATTATTTACTGGGGGTTTTATACTTTCACAATGAACATTGAATCTTATCGCTTTTGTCTTATTTATGGGAATCTGTCAGAAGGTTTTTGCTATGTAATCTGGGAACAGCATGATGGAAGAGCAGAGACCCTGATATGTCAATTATTAGGATGTGTGAGGTTATTTCAATACAATCTGTTTTATCAGCAGGAGATTATCACTACAGTACTAGGAGTCATGTCATGTGCCAATCAGTCCAGTTAATCTGTATAACGCCGCCCCCTTCACTGACAAGGTACAGTGTACATAAAAAGCTGCCAATCGCTAGTGTGGGCGGGGTTATACACAGAAAGCTGCCAATCACTAGTGTGGGCGGGGTTATACACAGAAAGCTGCCAATCACTAGTGTGGGCGGGGTTATACACAGAAAGCTGCCAATCACTGGTGACAGTGAGGTTATACACCGGAAGATGCCAATCACTAGTGTGGGCAGTGTGATACACAGAAAGCTGCCAATCACTGGTGTGTGTAGAAAAAGAGCAAGTGCACAGAGCTGTATAATATGATGACTGCAATATATAAAGAGGAGAAACACTGTGATGGGAGGAGGGGGAGGAGAAGGAAGAAGAGGAGGAGGAGTTCTTTAAAGGAGCAATCCAGTGATTATTCATTATTTAGCCAGTTACTAGTCCACCAATATGTATAAATTCTGCAGCATTACCTTTTGAAGTTTTTCATTACTCGTCCTCAGTTATGTGATCTCATGGCTGGGATATCCATGGCCTCATCTTCTCTGAAGCTGATCATCACTTCATTCATCAGAACCTGAAAACAGATGTGGATATAATAGGAGAGGACGAGTCAAGAACTTAAGGTTCTGATATTGTTGAGAAAACTTCTGTTTATTGTTACATTTAGGCAAAAATGGAATAAACTAGTACTGATGGGATATGTGTGATATGGGGGATATGTGTGATATGGGAGGTACAGTGGTACCAATTGTGCAAGTTCTCCACTTAAAAAGATGAGAGAGGCCTGTAATTGACATCATAGGTAGACCACAACTATGAGACTCAAAATGAAAAAAACAAATCCAGAAAATCACCTTGTCTGATTTGGCAAGATTTACTTTGCAAATTATAGTGGAAATAAGTATTTAGTCACCAAAAAACATGCAAGATTTCTGGCTCTCACAGATCTGTAACTTCTTCTTGAAGAGGCTCCTCTGTCCTCCACTCATTACCTGTAGTAATGGCACCTGATTGAACTTGTTATCAGTATAAAAGACACCTGTCCACAACCTCAAACTGTTACACTCCAAACTCCACTATGGTGAAAACCAAAGAACTGTCGAAGGACACCAGAAACAAAATGGTAGCCCTGTACCAGGCTGGGAAGACTGAATCTGCAATAGGCAAGCAGCTTGGTGTAATGAAATCAACTGTGGGAGCAATAATAAGAAAATGGAAGACACACAAGACCACTGATAATCTCCCTCGATCTGGTGCTCCATGCAAGATCTCACCCCGTGGGGTCAAAAATGATCACAAGAACAGTGAGCAAAAATCCCAGAACCACATGGAGGGACCTAGTGAATGACCTGCATAGAGCTGGGACCACTGTAACAAAGGCTACCATCAGTAACACACTACGCCACCAGGGACTCAGATCCTGCAATGCCAAACATGTCCCCCTGCTTAAGTCAGTACATGTCCGGGCCAATCTGAAGTTTTCTAGAGAGCATTTGGATTATCCAGAAGAGTATTGGGAGAATGTCATGTGGTCTGATGAAACCAAAGTAGCACTTTTTGGTAGAAACAAAACTCATTGTGTTTGGAGGAGACAAAATGCTGAGTTGCATCCAAAGAACACCGTACCTACTGTGAAGCATGGGGGTGGCAACATCATGCTTTGGGGCTGCTTCTCTGCAAAGGGACCAGGACGACTGATCCCTGTATATTGCAAACTGAATGGGGCCATGTATCGAGAGATTTTGAGTGCAAATCTCCTTCCATCAGCAAGGGTATTGAAGATGAAATGTGGATGGGTCTTTGACATGATAATTATCCCAAGCACACCACCAGGGCAACGAAGGAGTGGGTTCGTAAGAAGCATATGAAGGTCCTGGAGTGGCCTAGCCAGTCTCCAGATCTCAACCTCATAGAAAACCTTTGGAGGGATATGAAAGTCCGTGTTGCCCAGTGACAGGCCCAAAACATCACTGCTCTAGATGAGATCTGCATGGAGGAATGGGCCAACATACCACCAACACTGTGTGCCAACCTTGTGAAGACTTACAGAAAACGTTTGACCTCTGTCATTGCCAACTAAGGATACATAACAAAATATTGAGATGAACTTTTGTTAATGACCAAATACTTATTTTCCACCATAATTTGCAAAATAAATCTTGCCAAATGAGACAAGGTGATTTTCTGGTTTTGTTTTCTCATTTTGACTCTGATAGTTGTGCTCTACCTATGTCAATTACAGGCCTCTCTCATCTTTTTAAATGGGAAAACTTGCACAATTGGTGGCTGACTAAATACTTTTTTCCCCACTGTATGTGTGATATGGGGGATATGTGTGACATGGGGGATATGTGTGATATGTGGGATATGTATGTGGAATATATGGGGTATAATGGATATGTGTGATATATGGAATGTGTGATATGGGGGATATGTGGGATTTGTCAGATAAGTGCCATATGTGTGATATGGGGGATATGTCGGATCTGTGTGATATGGGGACATGTGTAATAATAATGTTTGTAAAGCGCTGTGGAATTAATGGCGCTATATAAATGAGTAAAATAAATAAATAAATATGGGGGATATGTGTGATATGGAGGATATGTTGGATAAGTGGGATATGGGGGATATGTGAGATATGTGAGATATGTGATACGGGGAATAAATGGGATATGTGAATACACTACAACGTTCCATTACATTAAGGAAATGTTCATTTGCGGTGACTCATGTTCTTCAATTAACGCATTGAGCCACACAGCACAGGGCCCCAATTACACTTTGGCTGCAAATCTTAAAGGAGAATGCCGCTCAGTCAGTCAGTGGGCGCAGGACAGCGATGATTAGAAGCTGCCTCACTGAACCCCAAATTACTATGTCAGTATGATAGTGACATGCGGGACGGTGAGTGCAGCCTCCGGTTGCGGGACGGTGATGCCGGCTCTTTTGTCTCACTAATTTCCATGATCATAAATACAGCAGAAATCGCGGTCGGTACTTTCACCCTGTGTCCGGGATGGAGGGACCAATCGGCAACTGCGGAACAAGAAATGGGAAAAGCAATTTATGAAAACAAATGCAGCAATTCCTGCACAGAGCTCCATGGTGGAAATACTCAACTGGAAAATTACAACACTTTGGATATTTGATGCTTATTGGCCACCATATTACTGACAGATATTGCAATGTCGGGAAGTCGCAGCTATATAGGGTGAGAGACGGACGACTAAGACATAAGACATCCAACATTTGCAGAGCAAAGTAGGTGGCAATGAAGGACCTGTCCGTGCCAGCAGCAGATCATACAGGACTGTGGTGGTATCACGTTCTCCCCCCATCCATGCAGATATTGTATTCTGTAGAAAGTCAGGGAAGACACAAGGGCGCCACAATGTTCGGTCCAGATTCATTGTGGTTCCCTTTAATTATGACTGACGATGACGGTTTCATTCCCCAGACCGTCAGTTTTTTTCCATGGACCCTTAGAGTTGAACGGTTGAGAGTCATCCGATTCTTGGAGGCAAATTGTGCATGCTGTGATGTTTAGGACATGTGGACAGCCCCATGGACTAACATGGGGACCAGTGCGGTCCGACACAACCACAGAGAGCCCTCGTCTGCTTTGTACGGTCGTCTGCGTGAGCGCTAAGCCATAACAGCTCATTCAGACGTCTGATCTTTGTGTATGAGCGCCATTCATGATTCTTAATATCAGCACTCGTACCTGTCATAGTCTATGGGGCCATTGACAAGTCTGTTTTTTCTTTGCACCGAGAAGTCTGCTGAAAATGGCAGAGACATGTCCATTTTTAAAATCGGAAATGCAAGTCAAAGGGTCAGTGAAAAAGTCGGACCGCAGTCGGATGACAACTGAGTGCCGGACTGACATATTGTAGATGGTGGAGAATATTTTTTTTCTTTCTGCTGGTACGAAGCCATCTGATGACACTCAGACCATCCTCTGACCAGAATAATCCATCCATTCTTCTTGTGCATGGAATGATTGGAAGTGTGAATGAGCCCCTATACTAAACCTTTGGCACTGAAGGAGTCCCTGCGTTGCATACAAATTGGCTTCTTGGAGGGGGATCTCCAACACACAATCCTAATTAGATGGAGCCCCTGAAGTTCCTTGGTCATTCTTCCACTGAAGCAGTATATTACTGGCGTGACGATGATCGGATCCGGTGCACTCCATACAGGACAGTGGTAAATCGTCCTCCATGTGTGGAGGACCGTGCGCCTCTGTGGTGTCCGGACCCCACTGTGATGTCCCCCTTGTAGCAGCCGGATTTTAACCCTTGCTAACCACATTTACACCGGTGCCTGCAGAGGCTTCGGATTCCCAACGTTACCAGCTGCCAGCGATCTTAACATCATAAGCGCCTTATAAATCCCCAGTGACAGACCACCCCAGAGAGCAGAGGGGGGCTGCCGAACGCAACACATTATTAAAACCTCTTATTCCACTATCTCGGATTATGGTGTCAGAAAGCAGCCGCTTCATTCAGTGCTCGGAATATTCTGTCCCTTCCCGGGGAAGAATAAGATGGTGACACCAGGCGATAGGTGTCTGCCTATATGGGCACTGTGTGTGCACGTGGCTGTATTGATGTGTGTCGGGACAGCAGCACCCGGGCTGCTGTGTATGCACTGTACGGCTGCGATTATGTCTATGGATTATTATTTTGGGGTTACAGAAGGTTCCTCCTGTTTGCAGAGCAGCGATCAGCGCTGTCAGTCGGGCAGCAGGTGTGCGGCTTCTCTCCCTTTAACGTCTCATTCCCATTAATGGAAGGTTGAGGGCGAGAAGGAAAATAAAATGTAGAATACAAGTAGCGCTGAGGAGTCTGATGCAATGTTTCATCGGGGTGACTGTGTGCAAAAAGCAAGAAAGTGCTGAGAACTCCGATTATCCACTGGATCTGTAGGGAGAAATCTGCTGTTGCTGATCCGTTTTTACTAGCGGTGTCTCTGAACGGATCCATTGCCGGATGACATAACAGATATCTGTCTGATCCACCCGTTACCATCCAAAGAGCAAAATATGTTGTGCAGACTCCAGATAAATAGCAGCGAGAAAGAGGCAAATTCTTCAATGCCATTTATATGAATGACCCCAGTCCCCTGCGCTGGAAATATGTACTGGGGTCTGCACTGGACCTCCAGGGAGAGTGGCTGAGTCATAGCATGGAGTCACTCACTGCTGTCATAGGACTCGTTCCATAGTCTATAAATCCCAGGCCTTGCATATAAAACATTTGGTAACTTTCTTCCTAAGGGCGCGTTCACATGAGCGTATAAATCAGACAACCGTAACCCGATCTAAAAGGGATAGATCTCCGACCAATGTTATCCAATGAGGCCGTGCTGTTTCGGCATGCTGCGATTTCACTCTTGAATTAGACGAGTGCGAGATAAAAGTCAGACCAATATGGACCATCAGTTTGACATCTGATGGAGCCGCTAGGGCTATACTGAGCAACCAAAAAGGGGTAACACTAATTGTCCTCGCAGGGACTCAACAACAATAACAACACTTTTCTTTAACGAGAATGTGACTGACCCAGCAAGGCCAGCTATTATGGGGCCACGAAACGGCCAACTACGGGTCCTTATTTCCTAAAGTCAACTTATTCTTCCTGACGTCCCTCGGTGTCGCTGGTGTGGCTGCTTTGGTGTCGCTGATGTGGCTGCTTTGATGCCGCTGATGTGGCTGCTTTGACGTCGCAGCCGCTGGGCCCAGCTGTTGAGGAACTGTGGTAGTCTTCAGGTGTCCAGGACCCAGGAGAAGTTGGGGCACAACAGGCCCTAAGGGAGTCTTTCGTTGCGGTAACCCCCTGTAGCCACAGCAGGGTCCCGTTCGTTAGCGAGTCCACGGGGACTCCAGTCCCCCCAAGCAGGGTAGTGACGTAGTCTGGAAGAGTGGCGGTTGGTAGGCCATGCGCACGGATTGGGCCTGTGCAAAGAGTCTCTCCATGGGCGAGGAGCAGGCTCCAACTCCCAACTGTAGCGGGGTAATGGCAGCCCTGGGCGGTGATGCACAGGCCGCAACTGCGGACTGTAGTGGGGCGGCAGTGGGCAGACCGCCGCTGCGGGCAGGATTGAAGCAGTGGCCGCGGGAGACAGCAGACAGGCCACAATGGGCTGGAGCACACCGGTACCGGCTGCGGACGACCGTAGGCAGGTCGTGTCCCCGACTTGGCGGGGGGTGACAGTCTCTGGTTGGTAAGTTCGGTACCTCCTCTCTGACGGGCACTGATAATCTCCTCTCTGATCACCGTCGGCCGCTCTAGCTCTCTTACAGTCCCACAGCCTCTTGTTCAGTGTGTGGCGTACCACCAACTGTCTCCCCTGCGCGCCCCCTGCTCCTTTTATACTCGCCCCTACCCTTGCTGCCCAGTCACGCTCAGTCATCTGCTCTCCTCCTTTGTTCCCCGGGTACTGTTTCCCTAGGAATCCAGATGGCGGTTCCCTTGGTTCCGGCCCAGACAACCTATGGGGGTCCTCCTCCCTACACTTGGATAAAAACCCTTTAAATGGTTTCTTAGTGTTCTCAGATTAGACCCCGGAGTAGCGCGGTGTTCTTGGATTAGTCCCCCAGATGACGCTGTGTTCTCAGATTAGACTCCCGGATGGCGCAGTGTTCTCGGGTTAGTCCCTACGGCACGTTTTTCTCGCATTAGACCCCCAGATGATGCGGTGTTTCGGGATTAGACCCTGGGGTGGTGCGGTGTTCCAAGATTAGTCCCCCAGATGGCACTTTGTTCTTGGATTAGTCCCCCGGATGGCACGGTGTTCTTGGATTAGTCCCCTGGATGGCACGGTGTTCCCGGATTAGTCCCCTGGATGACGCGGTGTTCTCGGATTAGTCCCCTGGATGACACGGTATTCTCGGATTAGTCCCCTCAGATGGTGTGGTGTTCTCGGATTAGACCCCCAGATGGCGTGGTGTTCTCGGATTAGACCCCCGGATGGCACGTTGTTCTCGTATTAGTCCCCTGGATGGTGTGGTGTTCTCGGATTAGATCCCTGGATGGCGCAGTGTTCTTGGCTTAGACCCCCGGATGGCGTAGTGTTCTCGGCTTAGACCCCCAGATGGCGCGGTGTTCTCGAATTAGTCCCTTGGATAATGCGGTGTTATTGGATTAGTCCCTTGGATGACGCGGTGTTCTCGGATTAGTCCCCCCAGATGGCGTGCTGTTCTCGGATTAGACCCCCAGATGGCGTGGTGTTCTCGGATTAGACCCCCAGATGGCGCATTGTTCTTGTATTAGTCCCCTGGATGGTGTGGTGTTCTTGGATTAGA
Organism: Dendrobates tinctorius; assembly: GCF_039654945.1. Taxonomy (NCBI): domain Eukaryota; kingdom Metazoa; phylum Chordata; class Amphibia; order Anura; family Dendrobatidae; genus Dendrobates; species Dendrobates tinctorius. The sequence continues at coordinate 1,316,952 of NW_027361696.1, read as the reverse complement.
TCCCCGGATGGCGCAGTGTTCTTGGCTTAAACCCCCGGATGGCGCAGTGTTCTCGGCCTAGACCCCCGGTTGGCGCAATGTTCTCGGCTTAAACCCACAGATGGCGCGGTGTTCTCGGATTAGTCCCCAGATGATGTGGCCACAATAGACATTTGCCTACAGTTTATCTAGACTGCGATTCCCCAGGTGAATTATAAGGAAGCAGTGAAAGTAACCAGACAACAATGGAAGGAAGTGAAGTTTGTGCATTTTCGGAGGCTGCAGCTAAACAAAGGAGAAGTGGGGGGGGGGAATGACAAATGTGAAGATGACAACGAGGAGCAGGTAGATAATAGCACGAGTAATAATAATAATAATAATAACACACATTTATGGAGACCCCTTTGATCCAAACAAGAACAAAATGCATTGAAATGTATTCACGGCAGTGAGGCAGAAGCAGCAGAGAGGGATCCGCTCACACAGAAAATAACATTTCTTACCGCATTTAATTCATTAGCATCTCCGTTATTCAAGTCCTTGGTGTAGTCTTTAATTAAACGCATCCACAGACACTATATCTACAGAAAAGCTCCGGTAAAACTTCTGCGCTCAATATCCGTGCCATTATTATCCTCCCATTGTGAGTGGGAGAGGACGCCGTCTGTGCTCCTCCATTGCCGGAGATATTCAGGCCTGGGAACACGAAGAGCTTCATTGGGGCACAAGTGTTTCTCCCTCACGATCTGGCCGGTCGTATGGAGGCTGTGTGACCTGTCACCTACAGCGCCAATGAGCCCATGTGCCAGCATCTGGCTGCGGTTACTGATTTGAGGGGTGCAGTCAGCACAGAATGACTGTTCAAACCAAGCACAGGCGCTCGGAGCTTCACGACAGCTGATCGTTTCCCTCAGTCCTTTAAACAGGATGTTGTTAGCGGAGATTAGCGCTACACACAATGAAAAACACCAGATACCATGCCACGAACCGCGAGACTGAGAATCCTAATGACCCCAAACTGGAATATTTAATTGTAATTACCTGTAATCGCCGGTGCCGGCTCATGTATTATTCACCAGATTATATACTATATGGTGCCGCTATGGGAGCAGCAGGACACGGAGCACACAGACACCGCAGTCATCGGCGGCAGGGAGTGAGGGCTAATAGAAAAGGGCGCACAGTGCTACGTAGACGCTCAGCTTGAAAGGAGCCATGATGAGCTCGGGAGTGACACTTGGCTATAAGTGGGTATTAATTTCTGTTTAATGTACTGTGCCGGCCGAAGCTGTGCGGAGAGTGAACAAGGCTGTCAGCAGATTACGCCGTGGATCATGGAGACGGGCAACTTTATTTATGGCCAATTTAAGATACTGTATGTAAATGCTGGAGGAAAAAGAGGGAGAGATAGAAAGCCACAGCCGGAGACATGCAAGGCCTCATACGTGGGGGACTGAGCTCACAATTGACCCCAGCAACCCGCCACCACCCTGCCAGCACCCCGTCAACACCCTGTCAACACTCCGCCACCACCCCACCACCACCTCGCCACCACCCTGCCAGCACCCCGTCACCACCCTGCCAGCACCCCACCACTACCCTGCCTGCTTGCCACCACCACGCCAACACCTCACCACCATCCTCCCAGCACCCCACCAGCACCTGCCACCATCCTGCCACATTTACATATGGATTCTATGCATGTAGGAGGATGGAGGCTCCAAGAACGGCTTTAGTAGCAGCCCAGGCTCTAGTAGCCCATGCACCTTGCGGATGTGAAATCTTATTACTTACAGCAGACTGTACACTGTGGAGTAAGTGCATGGACAGAAGATCTGCTGCAGATTGCACCAGTGGAGTTGTATCGGACATTTCTTTTACATCTTCTGCAGATTTCCCCCTTTGTAGGATTTTTTGCTGCCGATTCCGTGTCGGGAGCGTCCGTATACTTGTCCCCTAATGCAGACCTAGAATTGGGGCTGATTCCTTCAACAGAACGAGCCGCAATTCTAAAGTAAAACTTTTTGCAATGTTGCCGCAACTTTGTGGAGTTTGTGAGTTCGAAAACATTTTTTGCAATTTGTGTCGTTTTTACACCAGTTCCTCCAACGTTTTGAAAACTGCAAATCTTATCGGGAGGCGGCAGATGAAAAATGCTTTATAGCTGAGCCCACAAATCCTGGTGAATCACGGAATGTACAAGTCGCTACCTGTGATTCTCCTGAAGTCTCGGCCAGTGGCGCATTACATAATAACGCATGTGACGAACCGGCCCCGCACCCGGCCGGTGGTCTCAGCATGGCACGGTGACCTCACGGGCCCCACCGAGCTCGCTGACCGGCTGATTCCTGCTGCTTTACATATAATGACGCAGACTTATTGAATAAGAAGATTACGGCATGTATGATCTTCTAAGCATCGTCTGGTACCGCGGTAAGCCTCCAATAAGCCTGTTGTCTTTTCAGTTTCCCATTATACAACACAAAGGAAACGTGCGTCCGGCATTAGCCCGGCTCGTGTTCTTCTTTGAGAATTAATCCGGTTAAACTCGTCTGCCGTCAACTGTTTGAAGACTGCAGTGGAGAAAGTCCCAAGAAACGCTGGATTTATGCACCATTTACAAATGGGAAGTAACGTGCGTTAACTCTTCTGGGCGCTCGGGCCGTGGATATTATCCCCTCGGATGTTCTCCGCGACGTCTTCTTCAGTGTAGTCTAAACTTATTCTGCCGTAAAGTTTATTTTCTAAAAAAAAATTTATTTTATAAAAAAATCCACTAATTCAGGAAAGTTATAAAATAATAAACTACAAAATACTGAAAAGTATTGTCAGGAAAAAAAGTCAAAAAGTGACAATATAGTATCCTTGCACCCAAGCTCAGCGACCCGATAGATTTACTTCCAGGGTGACGCTGATCACAATTCTTGCCATTCGGATCCAGGAAGAGTAATGTCTAATTGTAACGAGCTCTGGTATTGTGCTGGGGATTGAACGCTTTTAATAGCTATCTGAATGAGTTTATCAGTGATAATGAATTATTTTGCATATATTCCGCACTCCTCAGAGGATAAATATCTGAAAACATCCTCCATATAATTACACAGAACTCGCAGCCATATTTCTACAAATAGCGATAAAGTAAATGTCACACAATGATTACACGGCGTGCTCCATTTACAACAGTTCTAGAATTGGGTCAGATGATAACATGTGGATATAAAGTCCGAATGCAGGACGGCTGTAAACGGCATTGTGCTGGTGGAGAACGTGAAGCATTTTATGGTCCAGTGAAGATTCATTATAGAACCAAGACAATGAACGGGCAGATGTGTAGATGATACGTAGACTTGAGTCATTATATGGAGATGTGTAGATGATACAGTTGTGCTTAAAAATTTACATACCCCAGCAGAATTTTTGCTTTTTTGGCCTTTTTTTCAGAGAATATTTATAATAACACCAAAACTTTTTCTCCACTCATGGTTAGTGGTTGGGTGAAGCCATTTATTGTCAAACTACTGTGTTTTCTCTTTTTAAATCATAATGACAAGCCAAAATATCCAAATGACCCTGATCAAAAGTTCACATACCCCATTTCTTAATACCAAGTATTGCCCCCTCTAACATCAATGACAGCTTGAAGTCTTTTGTGGTAGTTGTGGATGAGGTTCTTTATTCTTGGCAAAAAGCCTCCAGTTCTTGTAAATTCCTGGACTATCTAGCATGAAGTGCATGCATGAGATCTTCCCAGAGTGGCTCAATGATATTAAGGTCAGGAGACTGAGATGACCACTCCAGAACCTTCACTTTGTTCTGCTGTAGCCAATGACAGGTCGACTTGGCCTTGTGTTTTGGATCGTTGTCATGTTAGAACATCCAAGTATGTCCCATGCTCAGCTTCCAGGCCAATGATTGCAAATTTGCCTCCAGTATTTGCTGATAACGTGCTGCATTCATCTTTCCTTCAACTTTGACCAAGTTTATTGTGCCTTTGTAGCTCACACATCTCCAAAACATGAGCAATCCACCTCCGTGCTTTACAGTAGGAATGGTGTTCCTTTCATCATAGACCTTGTTGACCTCTCTCGAAATGTAACGTTTATGGTTGTGATCAAAAAGTTCAATTTTGGTCTCATCACTCCAAATCACCTTGTTCCAGAAGTTTTGAGGCTTGTGTCTTTGCTGTTTTACATATTGTAGGCAAGATACTTTGTGGCATTTGCGCAGTAATTGCTTTTTTTCCGGCGACTTGACCATGCAGCCCTTTTTCTTCAAGTGCCTCCTTATTGTGCATCTTTAAACAGCCACACTGCTAATTTTCAGAGAGTCCAGTATTTCAGCTCATGTTATTTGTGGGTTTTTCTTTGCATTCCAAACATTTTTCCTGGTAGTTGTGGATTAAATTTTTGTTGGTCTACCTGACTGTGGTTTTGGTTTTCCATTTGTTAATTACAGTTTGAACGATGCTGACTGGCATTATCAATTCCTTGGATATCTTTTTGTAGCCCTCTCCTGTTTTATACAGTTCAACTACCATTTCCTGTAGGTCCGTTGACAATTCTTTTGCTTTCCCCATGACTCACAATCCAGAAACGTCAGTGGCTGGATGAAAGATGCAAGAGTCTGTCTGGATCCCAGAAAGTCACTCAGCTTTTATGCACACACACTGATTACAAGCAAACAGGTCACAGGTGAGAATGTTTCCTTTAGTAGCCATTCAAACCCATTTGTGTCAACTTCTATACATGTTATCAGGCTAAAATCACTTTTGATCAGTGTCATTTTGGATGTTTTGAGTTGTCATTATGATTCAAAAAGAGAAAAGAATGTAGTTTGACAATAAATGGCTTCACCCAACCACTAGCCATGAGTGGAGAAAAAGCTTTGGTTTTATCACTCATACTCTGAAAAAAGACCAAGAAAGCAAAAATTCTGCTAGAGTATGTCAACTTTTGAGCACTACTGTACATAGACCTGGGTCATTGCATGGAGATGTGTAGCTGATACGTACGCTTGGGTAATTACATGGAGATGTGTAGATGATGCATAGACTTGGGTCATTATATGGAAATGTGTAGACAATACATAGACTTGGGTCAGTAAATGATGGGACGTTGATTAGATGTAGATTTGGATCATTTCATAACTGTTTGTATCACAGCACGATACTTCATACGTTGCTTGTAGGTTTGGACCAATGTTTTCCAGTATCAGCCATTCAGAAGCTTTAGCCAAAAACCAGTTTGTGCATTGAATATTGTAAGGCAGCGCGGGTGACCTGCCAGCTGGACCACCTTGCCCACCTTCAGTTACAGTAAGGCTGTGTGCCCACGATGCATTTTGTTAAGCGTTACCGCAGCGTTTGAGCCAGATCAGACGCTGCAGAAATGCTTAAAAGATGCATCAAATTAATTAGCATGCGTTTTTGGCTTTTTGTGCCAATGCATGCGTTTTTAACCGCTCAGGAATCGCTTAGCATGCTCATTAATTCCCACATTGCTCAGCGTTTTTAGCCATCCCCAATGTTCCCAGAAATCGCGTGTCAAAAAACGCGTCAAAAATCGCGCAAAAAAACGCGCGGAAAAAGACGCACATTTTCTGGGAAAGGGGATCCTTTTCCTGAGCGTTTAAAAATGCTAGCGTGGGCACATAGCCTAACATTTACTTTTCTTGAGCCATTTCCCGTCTCCACCTGATAAAACCCGCTAATAATACCCGACTTGCTGTGGCCTCGTCAGATGGACATATGGCCGTCTGTGGCTGTGCCGCAGTCTCTGCCTCCTATAATTGACCTGCGGTGTCTTATTCCCATTTCTCCTCTTAAATAAAGGTCAAATGAACTTGTGAGCACTTGAATGGATAGTATGATAATTTCCCCGGCTTCATAGTAAATGAGCGGAGGTAATTGTGAGGCGGAATCTCTCCTGAGCAGCAATTCATTAGGTCTTGGTTTGCAGGTGAGGTTTCTGCAGGCGCGTTCTGCGTCTTCGTTAATCATTACCACCCGGCTTATCCGTTTTCTACAATTAGAAGAAACATTTAGACACGTAGGAGAAGGCTCATTATTTTCCTCATGTGCGGAAAGTGTTCAGGTCACAATGTTTGTAATTATGGATAGATGGACGAGAAGTGAAGGTATTTTGTATCTAATGTGCTGATTTCTAAGTAAATATTGGTGGTTTAATTGCTTCATATAATGAACTCATAACATGGAGTAAAAGAAGAAGAAGCTCTTCTCACGTTTATGTGCAGACGACAAATCTAATTGGATTTACAGTCGTACATTAGTTTCCTTGCGGATCTGCTTGGACCCATGTAGCATCTTATTATGGGCACGCTGCGACTTTTGGCGTCTAGAAGACTTTAGTGGCCACTGGCCAAATGGACTTCACCATGTTGGCCTGTTCAATAAAACATTGGCAAAGAAGGAGCGATCAGGAGATTCAGGACAGCCGTGTGTCCTGAATTACATGTCCGATACCACTTCCTCGACTCCTTATTGTGCGGCACATGCGAGTACGAGAGTAACTGGAGAAAGTCCAGAATTGGTCCTGACTGCCCCTCCATCACAGTAATCATCCTGCCCCTCCATTATATCTTATGGGGCCAGTAACATCCACCATCCCGAGATTCGACCATTTTTCTTGCACAGTTTGGAGGCAAAGTGTGAGTAAATGAAAGATCAGTGTTACACATCAGGAGCGCGGACTCCAATTATTAATGATGTCTGGGGAGGGCACAGAAGCAGCCAGCAAAGCAATATATCACGGCACACGCCAGAGATCCCAAATCGGCTTATACCATGCGATGATGCAACAAGCGGGAAGGTAATGAACACAAAGTGCGATGTAGAATAATGGGATAATGGGATTAGAGGAGACAGGATGACGGATCGCTCCGATCTGCAGTCATTCAGGATTCCCAATTATAATGTCCTGCTCCAGATATCTACATGTGATACCGGATCATTATCACCCAGGATTACCACCAGGAATACATTAGGAGGTCATTAGGACTGCGAGGAGATCAGTGTTCGGGGACCTGGAGACCGATATCTCAGCGCTGCGGTGTCCCAGTGTGTAATACATGATGTGGGGGGCACTGCCGTCGTTTGGAGGTCACATACTTGTATCTATGTCAGGTGCAAATTCACAGTTCTGTATCGGGGCAGACGTGACAGCGAGGATCCCACAGCGAGAACAGTACACGGACCCTAGAAGAAAAGTGCTGGCAATAGTCCACTCCAGAAAACGCTGCATTATTGGGCCAATCTGCAAAGAACGTCAGTCACAACTTTGTTTTTTTATTTCTTGTGCACAAAAAATGGCGTCTTTTCCTTAGGCCTGTTTGACATATCAGTTTTTTTGGTCAGTCAAAATCCGCTAAAATGGCGGATAACGGATCCGTTCCTGTACTGACCACAACGTTTGGCACCGGACCGTTATTTTAACGGATCCATCAAAGGAAGAATTTTAAAGGAACCGCGGGAGGGAGGGAGGGAGGGAGAGAGAATTTTTCAGCCGCCAGAACAGAGTTTAGGGTTAAATTTGCGGCTGAGTCTTTCGGGCATGCGCAGTGAGAAATGCAGATCCGGCCGCCCGAAAAAACGTTGCATGGTCCATTCGGGCATGTCGGCGGACGTCAAAATTTTAACGGATCCAATGGATGGCCATCCGTCAAGATAATGCAACTCATGTTATTCTTAGGGTCTATTCACACGTTGCGGATTCTGCTGCGGATCCGGCCCTGCGGATCTGCAGCAGTTTTCGCTGCGTTGTACAGTACCTTTATTTTCAATGGAAAGCAAAAACCGCTGTGCACATGCTGCGGATTTTTCCACGCGGATTTGTTGCGGTTTTAAATCTGCAGCATGTCACTTCTTTGTGCGGAATCCACAGCGGTTTCACACCTGCTCCATTGTACAGGTGTCAAACCGCAGGGGAAAACCTCAGGCTAATCCCCAGATAAACCGCAGGTCTTTTTACCTGCACATTTACCTGCGGATTTTGCGAAATCCGCACGGAAAATTCCGCAGCAGAATCCGCAACGTGTGCACACACCCTAAGGGGCTGTGCACACACAATTTGCCTCCTAGGATCTGATGGCACTCGCCCATTCAATTCTATGGATCTATGGAAAAACTTGCACACGGTCGGAGGACATCTGAGTCTGATGTTCCCAAACTGACATTATAGAGGAACTTTTTTCTCTCTCCACCTCCAAGAAAATCTGAAATCGGATCCCAGTCTGATGAATTTCTAGTCAGATCCTGAGACTGATTTTCTCAGATGTCAAAATGGTCGTCTGCATCTGCCCTTATGGTCATCTGTTTTCAGTCGGGTTTTTTTCACTTTATCATCTTTTTTCACGGTCCCCTAAACAGCATGATCCTCAAATATCTACTCATCCATGACAAGCTGGCAAGTCAGCTCTTCTCTCAGCGTCTCATTAAATATACAATCTCTTCTTTTCTTGTGATCTGGTCTCTTCAAGAATCAAACCTACGACCTTTATCATTGCAGGAAGCAGCTAAAGCGGCAGATCATGAATGTCACCACTGTTCTGTCCACTTCTTTATTTCCCCGACCCATTCATGTGAATGGGCGAGCGCTGTCAGAACTGCCCAGCGTAGGACATCTCCTATGTCTATGCTGACCACTGGTCCACACAAAGAAAAACACTGTCATGTTTAATGTATCACTGATAGCCGAGAAATAAAAACCACTGAGGTCTGTATGAGGCTTTACTGTGAGGTTTCCTAATGGTATGTTCACATCATATAAAGTTTTCGTGGAGGACGACTTCTGTATAAGGCTTCTGTGGAGGACGGCTTCTATGTAAAGCTTCTGTGGAGGACGGCTTCTGTATAAAGCTTCTGTGGAGGACGGCTTCTGTATAAAGCTTCTGTGGAGGACGGCTTCTGTATAAAGCTTCTGTGGAGGATGGCTTCTATGTAAAGCTTCCGTGGAGGACGACTTCTGTATAAGGCTTCTGTGGAGGACGGCTTCTGTGGAGGACGGCTTCTATATAAGGCTTCTGTGGAGGACGGCTTCTGTATAAAGCTTCCGTGGAGGACGGCTTCTGTATAAAGCTGTGGAGGACAACTTCTGTATAAGGCTTCCGTGGAGGACGGCTTCTGTATAAAGCTTCCATGGAGGACGGCTTCTGTATAAAGCTTCTGTGGAGGACGGCTTCTGTATAAAGCTTCCATGGAGGACGGCTTCTGTATAAAGCTTCTGTGGAGGACGGCTTCTGTATAAGGCTTCTGTGGAGGACGGCTTCTGTATAAAGCTTCCATGGAGGACGGCTTCTGTATAAAGCTTCCATGGAGGACGACTTCTGTATAAGGCTTCTGTGGAGGACGGCTTCTGTATAAAGCTTCCATGGAGGACAGCTTCTGTATAAAGCTTCTGTGGAGGACGGCTTCTATATAAAGCTTCCATGGAGGACGGCTTCTGTATAAAGCTTCCGTGGAGGACAGCTTCTGTGTAAAGCTTCTGTGGAGGACGGCTTCTGTATAAGGCTTCTGTGGAGGACGGCTTCTGTATAAAGCTTCCATGGAGGACGGCTTCTGTATAAAGCTGTGGAGGACGACTTCTGTATAAGGCTTCCGTGGAGGACGGCTTCTGTATAAAGCTTCCATGGAGGACGGCTTCTGTATAAAGCTTCTGTGGAGGACGGCTTCTGTATAAAGCTTCCATGGAGGACGGCTTCTGTATAAGGCTTCTGTGGAGGACGGCTTCTGTATAAGGCTTCTGTGGAGGACGGATTCTGTATAAAGCTTCTGTGGAGGACGGCTTCTGTATAAGGCTTCTGTGGAGGACGGCTTCTGTATAAAGCTTCTGTGGAGGACAGCTTCTGTGTAAAGCTTCTGTGGAGGACGGCTTCTGTATAAATCTTCTGTGGAGGACGGCTTCTGTATAAAGCTTCCATGGAGGACGGCTTCTGTATAAAGCTGTGGAGGACGACTTCTGTATAAGGCTTCTGTGGAGGACGGCTTCTGTATAAAGCTTCCACGGAGGACGGCTTCTGTATAAAGCTTCCACGGAGGACGACTTCTGTATAAAGCTTCTGTGGAGGACGGCTTCTGTATAAAGCTTCCATGGAGGACGGCTTCTGTATAAAGCTTCTGTGGAGGACGGCTTCTGTATAAAGCTTCTGTGGAGGACGGCTTCTGTATAAAGCTTCCATGGAGGACGGCTTCTGTATAAAGCTTCTGTGGAGGACGGCTTCTGTGTAAAGCTTCTGTGGAGGACGGCTTCTGTATAAGGCTTCGGTGGAGGACGGCTTCTGTATAAAGCTTCTGTGGAGGACGGCTTCTGTATAAAGCTTCTGTGGAGGACGGCTTCTGTATAAAGCTTCTGTGGAGGACGGCTTCTGTATAAAGCTTCTGTGGAGGACGGCTTCTGTATAAAGCTTCTGTGGAGGACGGCTTCTGTATAAAGCTTCTGTGGAGGACGGCTTCTGTATAAGGCTTCCGTGGAGGACGGCTTCTGTATAAAGCTTCAGAGGAGGACGGCTTCTGTATAAAGCTTCCGTGGAGGACAGCTTCTGTATAAAGCTTCTGAGGAGGACGGCTTCTGTATAAGGCTTCCGTGGAGGACGGCTTCTGTATAAAGCTTCTGTGGAGGACGGCTTCTGTATAAAGCTTCTGTGGAGGACGGCTTCTGTATAAGGCTTCCGTGGAGGGCGGCTTCTGTATAAAGCTTCTGAGGAGGACGGCTTCTGTATAAAGCTTCCGTGGAGGACAGCTTCTGTATAAAGCTTCTGTGGAGGACGGCTTCTGTATAAGGCTTCCGTGGAGGACGGCTTTTGCATAAAGCTTCCGTGGAGGACGGCTTCTACATAAAGCTTCCGTTGAGGATGGCTTCTTTATAAAGCTTCCATGAAGGACGGTTTCTGTGTAAAGCTTGCATGAAGGACGGTTTCTGTATAAAGGTTCCGTGGAGGACGGCTTCTGTATAAAGCTTCCATGAAGGACGGTTTCTGTATAAAGCTTCTGTGGAGGACGGCTTCTGTATAAAGCTTCCGTGGAGGACGGCTTCTACATAAAGCTTCCGTTGAGGATGGCTTCTTTATAAAGCTTCCATGAAGGACGGTTTCTGTATAAAGCTTCCATGAAGGACGGTTCCTGTATAAAGGTTCCGTGGAGGACGGTTTCTGTATAAAGCTTCCATGAAGGACGGTTTCTGTATAAAGCTTCTGTGGAGGACGGCTTCTGTATAAAGCTTCCGTGGAGGACGGCTTCTGTATAAAGCTTCCGTGGAGGACGGTTTCTGTATAAAGCTTCCGTGGAGGACGGTTTCTGTATAAAGCTTCTGTGGAGGACGGCTTCTGTATAAAGCTTCCGTGGAGGACGGCTTCTGTATAAAGCTTCCGTGGAGGGCGGCTTCTGTATAAAGATTCCGTGGAGGACGGCTTCTGTATAAAGCTTCCGTGGAGGACTTTTTCTTTTTTGCATGCAGTGCTATTTTTCCCACCATTGCAAGTAAATCCTTAATCTGGTTGATTTCTGCTCCTCCGGGGAAGCTGAGAACACAATGATCAGCTCTTCTGTATGCAGAATAACCCGACCGAAATGCTGAACTGCCCAGGAAGTATGGAGACCACTGTGCCCACCACAACCACTGAGAGTGGCAGTGAGCACTGCATGCAGTGCACGGCGGCGCGGGCGATGGAAGCTGCAGGGAGACAGGTCCCGGCAATGATGATGATCTGACTCATGGAGAAAATCAATGAGCAGGGAGTATACAAAGCTAATGGCGGCTGCGACTCCTTATACAAGAGGCCTGGAATTAATCTAACATGAGGCCCAGAGGCCGCCTCCATTTATAATGATGAGAAGTCAGATGTGCAGCAATGAGGAGACAGTGACGGGTGTGAGGGCTGCAGGAATGGGAGCGTGCTCTTCACTATGTCCTGCCAGTGAATCCACTGTCTCTATGACTCTTACTCACTGCACCACTCCACTCCTGCACACCACATTATACATACATATATTATATACACATTAAACTCACAGCACAATGTATCTTTACCATCAGAAGAAAACATTTGCATCCAAGTTCACACTTTCCATTGTGTCAAGTTGTAAAAAATAATGGGAAAAAAATGCTCATTTTTCATAGCTTTATTTGATTGTGTCTTTGATTAATACTGAGCCAGGTGCAGAGATATCATTGGTGCAACCGGGGCAGCCTCAGGGGGGCCCCAGATATAAGGGGGCCACATCTAGGCCAATGCGGAGGAATTGTGCATTACGTTGCTTTATTGGCTGCAAAGTGCCCAAATTGTTCCTGCACAGGGGCCTCGTCTGTCTCTGTTCACGTGCACGGTTTTTTTTTTACAAGGATTTGTTGTGTTTTCCGCACCAAAATCTGCATCAAATCTGCTTGTAGATCTTTTTTATTATTATAAAATACATCAAATCTGCTTGCAATAAGCATCCAGTTAACTCAAATAGAAAATGTCAATAATGTATGGTAATAATGTATAATAATGGAGCGTCCTTTTCAAACAAATTTCCTTTTAAATTGAAGGAGCTGGAAATTCACCCCATACACAAAGACAGCGCCTGCACTGCTAGCAGCGGGACGAGGCCGGGGATTACCGGATAAAGGCATCAATCCCTGACAGCCGTGATTCCACCTGTGGAAATGCTGCGTTTTTTCCTTGTGAAGTTGTCTTTTCTCCTGCAGTTGTTTGCACCAAAATACGCAGTAATAATCTTCTCTGATAATTGCATTTTTTTGCTTTTTTATGTTTTCTCCTTTTTTGATTTTTTTTTTGTTAAGAGTTGATGCAGCATTTTTGAATGAATTTTTAGCGGCGAAACGCTGCAATTCTGTACGCGGACATTGCAGAACAGTGGCGTTTTCCAAGCATTTTTTCGTGCTCTGTTGAAGAACGCTCAGTGGGTAAGAGCGTCATGAAATCTGAGAAAGGCAGCAGATTTTCCTCATGAAAAAAGGTGCAATGGAAACAATATGCAGCGGTTACGCTACGTGGGAAAATGTCCTTCAGAATGTTACTAGCGCCAGACTGGAAGTTGCTTTTTTTTTTTTTACCGGGAAGTACGGAGGTGAACTATGTATAATGGCGTCATGTCCAACCTGACAATCAGGAGACAGTGAATGTTGGGCGCGGCAGCCATGGTGCTATTAGTAGGTGACAGTGCCAGGACAGTGCACAGAACTGGTAGCGCCAGGTGGCTCCTGGGGGACACAGAGGACATTCAGCTATGGGGTCCATGGAGCTTTCCTTCTCCATTGAGCTGCTGTTTTTCACGCCACCCTCTTTCGTTCACGCCTGAATATAGAAGGGTCCGTGGTAGCATGAAGCCTCTCCATGGTAAGGCCCTGCTCACACTTTTCTCTCAGACGCTCTTTTCTGCTCCATACTCTGTGATTGTGGAATTATTCAGACATAATAGCGAGTTCAGAAGCTTTTCCTTCATGGCTAATGTGCGTCTCCTGGGGGGAAGAGATTTCCATGTAACTCCACAATTAGTGTACGTGCCTCCGAAGCGCAGTGATGGGGGGTCAGAGGGGCCCGCCTTCACCCCGCTCAGATACAAGTGGAAGCAGATCGTGCCCTTCTTCCTATTAAACCCCTTTCTTTCTGCAGCGAGATGGATCTTAGGAGCTGCAAATGGCCTGTTCTGTCCATACTCTGATAAATGGCGGCTCTTAGAAGCTTCCTTTCCTCTGTAAAGATCATTTTAATCAATTTGAGGTCTGTGGTTTCATCTTAAAACGACTTTATTATTTATTCATTGTCTTCTTTTTACACAGTCTTCCTAGCGTACGTTGTGCCACCGGAGCAGGATAAAACTCAGACACTAAAGGATCATCCAGAAACATAGAGTCGCCAAAGCCATGACTAGGGCAGGAGACACAGAGGGTCGGGACCAGCAGGATGCCATAGCCAGGGAGCACCAGGACGCCATAGCCAGGGACCACCTGGACGCCATAGCCAGGGACCAGCAGGATGCCATAGCCAAGGACCAGGACCACCTGGATGCCATAGCCTGGGACCAGCAGGACTCCATAGCCAGGGACCAGCAGGATGCCATAGCCAAGGACCAGGACCACCTGGATGCCATAGCCAGGGACCAGCAGGACGTCGTAGCCAGGGACCACCTGGACGCCATAGCCAGCGACCAGCAGGAAGTCATAGCCAGGGAGCACCAGGACGCCATAGCCAGGAACCACCAAGATGGCACAGCCAGGGACCACCTGGACGCCTTAGCCAGGGACCACCAGGATGCCATAGCCAGAGAGCAGCAGGACGCCATAGCCAGGGACCACCTGGACGCCATAGCCAGAGACCACCCGGACGCCATAGCCAGGGACCTACAGTATCTGCCCCATAGGTAGCTTAGCACCACCCAGACTATCCAGGTGTGGACTGAAATCTATCACACAACAACGTATACATTGTAACAGCTCGGACAATAACAATATTACCAAAAACAATATAAGACTGAAATCTACTCTGTATTAATGACTCTGCCCGGAACGTGGAGGGAACGTGCGCAATATTATCCTGTGGACGCTGCTTCTGCACTCACTGCTCCGTCAGTCCTGCTATTACATATTATAAAGTATCAAGACCTTGAATGACCTAAAGAAGAAGACATTAAAAGGTTTCAGTGCAGTAACATACCCCGGAAACATCATCATTTATCCAGACATTTAGCATAAAGCTGCTCAAGGTTCTTCCTCTCTGATGCTTCACTTCACCAGCAACGTCACCGTCTGTGCATAATAAAACACAAGGACAACACATCTTATATTCACCTGCAGTTTAAGCTGCATGTACTGACATACTAGGAGACATGGAGCAAATAATTGTGGAGAACAAGGCTTAAACACTCTACAGCTAAACAATGTACTATATAATTACTGATCCTGAGTTACCTCCTGTATTATACTCCAGAGCTGCACTCACTATTCTGCTGGTGCAGTCACTGCGTACATACACTACATTACTGATCCTCTACTTGATCCTGAGTTACATCCTATATTATACTCCAGAGCTGCACTCACTATTCTGCCGGTGCAGGCATTGTGTTCATACATTACATTACTGATCCTGAGTTACATCCTGTATTATACTCCAGAGCTGTACTCACTATTCTTCTGGTGCAGTTACTGTGTACATACATTACATTACTTATCCTGTACTGATCCTGAGTTACATCCTGTTTTATACTCCAGAGCTGCACTCTCTATTCTGCCGCTGCAGACATTGTGTACATGCATTACATTACTGATCCTGCGTTACATCCTGTTTTATACTCCAGAGCTGCACTCACTATTCTGCCGGTGCAGTCACTGTGTACATACATTACTGATCCTGTATTGGAGTTCTGTGTTGTACATAATGTAATGTATGTATACAGTGACTGCAGCAGTAGAATAGTGAGTGAAGCTCTGGGGTATAATACAGAAGGTAACTCAGGATTAGTAATGTATGTACACAGTGACTGCACCAGCAGAATAGTGAGTGCAGCTCTGGAGTATAAGGCAGGATGTAACTCAGGATCAGTAATGTAATGTATGTACACAGTGACTGCACCAGCAGAATAGTGAATGCAGCTCTGGAGTATAATACAGGATGTAACTCAGGATCATTAATGTAATGTATGTACACAGTGACTGCACCAGCAGAATAGTGAATGCAGCTCTGGCGTATAATACAGGAGGTAAATTAGGGTGGCAACAATATTTCCTGGTTTATTTTTCCATATGATAACAGATTCCCTTCATACACATCTTCTCACAATCCTGTCCTAATTCTTAGCACCAGTTAAGCTGAAGTGAAGTTGTGACTTGTTATGGCCATTTTATGTTGGGTTTTGTATATAGTAACGTTTTTCCATATACTCTTAATTACATTGTATCGTTCTCTCTTTCAATGATTGGAGATTGTGTTGCCGCTGAGGACAATATTTCCCTATATCTATTTTCTTAGCTGCAATTATTTAAATGTCTATACTGTTAATAAAACTTGTATTATTATAAGATTTTGTGTTCATCAAGTTTTTATCAGTCCTTTTACCATTTTATTGCTCTGTAATCCTCTGAAATCCAGTGCTTACATATTAATTCAAATCAAAT
Source organism: Dendrobates tinctorius (assembly GCF_039654945.1). Lineage (NCBI taxonomy): Eukaryota > Metazoa > Chordata > Amphibia > Anura > Dendrobatidae > Dendrobates > Dendrobates tinctorius. The sequence goes on along the minus strand of NW_027361696.1, from coordinate 1,300,849 downwards.
ATTCGGCATCTGGCAGCAGCACAGCAGTGAACAGTAGAAATTGTATTTCCGGATGTTATTAGTGTTATCATTAAGACACTTGGAGTGGAGATATCTGAGGAATATTCTAGTAAGAGTTTTTCACGCTTGCAATAAAGTAACAGACATTATAATTCATAGAAAATAGTGATTTAGAAAATGTCTGTAATCTTGCGTAATATCCAAGACTGCCAGCGAGCGAGGCGGGCCACATCTGCCCAATAAGGCAAAAGGGCCGTAAGACTTACCAACGAGGGAGAAGGGCCAAGACTTACCAACGAGGGAGAAGGGCCAAGACTTACCAACGAGGGAGAAGGGCCAAGACTGCGCAATGAGGGAGAAGGGCCAAGACTATCCAATGAGGGAGAAGGGGCAAGTCTGCCCAATGAGGGAGAAGGGCCAAGACTGCCTAGTGAGGGAGAAGGATCAAGACTGCCCAACAAGGGAGAAGGGCCAAGACTGCCCAACGAGGGAGAAGGGCCAAGTCTGTCCATCGAGGGAGAAGGGCCAAGATTGCCTAGTAAGGGATAAGGGCCAAGACTGCGCAATGAGGGAGAAGGGCCAAGACTATCCAATGAGGGAGAAGGGGCAAGACTGCCCAATGAGGGAGAAGAGCCAAGACTGCCTAGTGAGGGAGATGGGCCTCATCTGCCTAATAAGACCGGAGGGCCCTAAGACTGTCCATTGAGGGAGAAAGACAAAGACCGCTCAATGAGGGAGAAGAGTCAAGTTTGCCCAATGAGGAAGAAGGGCCCTTATACTGCGAAATGAGGAAGATGGGTCTTGTCTGGCCAAGGAGGTAGAAGGGCCAAGACCGCTCAACAAGGAAGAAGGGCCCTGAGAATGTCCAATGACGGAGAATGGCAAATGCTGACAAAAAGATAAAATGACGATGTCTGTGAAATAAGAGAGAATGTCTAAGGCTACCTGACATGGGACAATGACGAAGTCTGACAAAAATGTTGATACTGACAGGCTGCTTAACCAGAGAGTAGCGCACATCGCGATGCGCCCGATAATGGGGCTCAGTGGCAGTGTTAACGGACTGCGTAAAACGCAGTGTGACCCCGACCTAACAAAGAACACTGCCCTGATATGCTGACCAACACTACCTAACCTAGGACTATGACCACAACTATTGATTTAGGACAATGACCAGAAGTTCCTAACTGGGACAATGGCAAAGACAGCAGAACCTGCTACAAGGACCAGGACTGTATGATGGAGAGTTTATTAAATGGCCTTTAAAGTACGGTAAATGTGTTCTTCATTGTGTACAGTCGCATCATTGGTCGGACCCTGTAGGACCCTTATTTCTGGGTTTATCTATCTATCTATTTATCTATCACAATCATTTTCAGTTGTGAATCTTTTTTTTGCAGTATTTCCGGGCACATTTTTCCTTTTGTTATCTTTATTCCTCTCCTTCTCCGGAGTCATTGTTTCACTATATAAACCATTTTTATATTTTGTGCTAGAACAATGTGCAATGGAGCGTTTGTCCGCTGATAGTGTGTATGTGTTTGGTTTTCGGATGACCATTGACTTAACTGACCATGAAGCTGAGATGGTTGTTCTCCCACCGGGACTTGGAGTCTCTGCCTTACACAATCATTACATGGGGAGTGAAGCGCGGACATGGGATTCTGCGGGGCCCTTTGTTACAACACAGCTTCATTGTGTGCAGACATCCATATTGTCTCTGCACAAGTATCTTGTGCTCCGCTAATGATTTCCCGTGGATTACAGCTCAGATCTACTGATGGATTCTGCACCGTGGGCGCTCACCATGCTCCGTATTATTACCCTGCTGCCAAGCTGTTTTAATACTGCATTCGGCGTCCTTTGTGTCTGGTTCCTGCGCGTTTTGCTGCCAGCCTACACCTTGCCAACAGCGAGAGGGGTTAAGCCCTTACTTAAAAAGAGAAGAGCAAAATATGCTGTGGAGCCAGATGTGATGAAGTGTTAGCGCTGGAGTTACGGGCGGCAGATTGCGTTGCTAAACCTCATTAGCATTACTGTCACTTAAAGCTTGGCCAGGCAAACAAAGGAAACATTTGTGTGGAGACACAGAGGCCACGAATACTCGTCAGCGGGAAGCCCAGGTATTCATTCTCTATCATTTGCTTGAGGATTCTGAGCACACAGACGGTACCGGCCGCACATGAAACAGAGTGATCCTCGTCTGTGTATGATCGCGAAACCAAAGGGGACAAGAGGCAACACGCTTCCCAAGTTGTGTGGTCTCAGCCTCATGCAAGCTCCAAAAGACGCAACAAAGGCTTTATATCGCGGATCGGATACATCGCAGATATAAACCAGATCATGCCTACCTATCCTAAACCTCAAAGAAACTCTCCATCTGTATGAAACAGAAAAAGGCAAGGCACGCTCACCACTGATATTACCCAGGGTACACTGGGACATGATGAGCGGGGGCCAAAATCCTCCTGGAGAAAAAGGAAAGCCGCAAATTCATCCATACTGTAAAGCAGTCTGTACTGAAGGATCATGAAAAACTGATGGATCCATCATGGATCATTACCTGAATGTATAAGGATCAGTAATGTAATATATGTAATATACACCGGCAGAACAGTGAGTGCTGCTCTGGAATATAATACAGGATGTAACTCAGGATCTGTAATGTATGTACACAGTGACTGCACCAGCAGAATAGTGAGTGCAGCTCTGGAGTATAATGCAGGATGTAACTCAGGATCAGTAATGTGTAATGTATGTACCCAGTGACTGCACCAGCAGAATAGTGAGTGCAGCTCTGGAGTATAATACAGGATGTAACTCAGGATCAGTAATGTAATGTATGTACCCAGTGACTGCACCAGCAGAATAGTGAGTGCAGCTCTGGAGTATAATACAGGATGTAACTCAGGATCAGTAATGTAATGTATGTACATGTAAGGGAAGGACAAGACTGTAGTCGTGATCTGAATTACTGCAACATCTATGTCCAGTTCTTCCCGTACAGAAAACTGTATTCTCTTCAGCGTACCTGCATCTCCAAATTCAGCTTTCCCCGGGCACTTACCAGGCAACAACGGTCCCTCTTCCAGGCGACCCCCAGCAATGAAGACACAGTACAAGTTAACTTTAACATTCTCTTTACTGAATACTTCACACGTTACATCCACAGTTGGTACATCCTGGAATTCACTTGTTTCCTCATCTTTCCCTTTCTGTCGCTTCTGTGCAGTACATGCCCGGACCAGACCGTCCTAGACTGCTCCCCAGTTCCTTCCTGGCCTGACCTCGCCATGATGATAGTTCCTTCTGCCTGTTTCGCCCCAGACTCGAAGTCATCAGTCACAAGGTTTATTGCCTCTAGTAAGGCCTCTTTCACACTTCAATCCTTTGACATCAGTTGCAATCCGTCAAAGTGTAAAAAAAAGGATCCGTTTCCGCTTAGCAAAAAACGGATGCATCGGATCCGTTTTTTTGACAGATCCGCTGCAGCCGCCAGTGTATGAAAATTTAAAGGAACAGAACTCTGGAAAAGGAGAGAGAGAGAAACGCGGTTCCGCCACTGAAAAAAAAGTTACTTTGTCCATCTTCTCAAGACAGCGGACACTAAAATTCCAACGGATCCCAACGACCATCCATCACAATCCGCTGCTAATGCATGTCTATGGGGGAAAAAAATGATTCCGCCAAAAAAAAGTATCCTTTTTTTTAAAAAAAAGGGCGGATTTCAACTGATGGCAAAAGACTGAAGTGTGAAAGAGGCCTAAAGCATCCGGACCATCTGTACCGATCTTGTTGAAACTCCAACTTCATTCAACTCCTTACTCCAACCGACTCCTGCTCTAAAGGCATCTGCCCAGGCGTTGAGCCGCCACATCTTTCCTTTCCAATTCTGGCCCACTGCTATGATGCACAGTGACCCTGGATTAGGTGGGCTGCAGTGCTTTAACATTACGTGACTGCCGAGCTGTCCTGGCCTATAGCCCATGTGGACACTTGGGCACCCTAGCCCGGTCTGGCCTAATCTCCTAGAAAATCCTGTCTTACCACCCGGCAGCCCCTCCTAAATTTAACCCTCGATGAACTTCCTATCAATTATACCTAACAGTGCACACTAGTATGCCCCCATCTAGTGGCCCACAAATGAACTACACCTACCTTTGTCTATAAGAACTATATACTAAAGTGCCCTCCTCTAATGTCCCCAAAAGGATGCACTTTACTGACCCTAAACTGTACATGAACATCAGTCACATTACATTATATACAGTTCTCCAAAGCATGGTAACACATATATAAATGTGGCAGTTCCACAAAATGAGTGATAATACATATTTCTATGTAGCAGTACCGCAAGCATTTATCATAGACATAATCAACATTAACATATGTAAACATCAACAGATAAAAGACAATTAGAAGAAGGGAAGCAAGAAGGTCATGCTATCTCATCCCCTTACATACACAGTGACTGCACCAGCAGAATAGTGAGTGCAGCTCTGGAGTACAATACAGGGTGTAACTCGGGAACAGTACAGGATCAATAATGTAATGCATGTAGACAGTGACTGCACCAGCAAAATAGTGAGTGCAGCTCTGGGGTATAATACAGGAGGTAACTCAGGATCAGTAATGTATGTACACAGTGACTGCACCAGCAGAATACCGAGTGCAGCTCTGGAGTATAATACAGGATGTAACTCAGGATCAGTAATGTAATGTATGTACACAGTGACTGCACCAGCAGAATAGTGAGTGCAGCTCTGGAGTATAATATAGGATGTTACTCAGGATCAGTAATGTATGTACACAGTGACTGTATCAGCAGAATAGTGAGTGCAACTCTGGAGTATAATACAGGATGTAATTCCGGATCAGTAATGTAATATATGTACACAGTGACTGTACCAGCAGAATAGTGAGTGCAGCTCTGGAGTATAATACAGGATGTAACTCAGGATCAGTAATGTAGTGTACAGTGGGGAAAAAAAGTATTTTGTCAGCCACCAATTGTGCAAGTTCTCCCACTTAAAAAGATGAGAGAGGCCTGTAATTGACATCATAGGTAGACCACAACTATGAGAGTCAAAATGAGAAAACAAATCTAGAAAATCACCTTGTCTGATTTGGCAAGATTTATGTTGCAGATTATGGAGGAAAATAAGTATTTGGTCATTAACAAAAGTTCATCTCAATATTTTGTTATATATCCTTTGTTGGCAATGACAGAGGTCAAACGTTTTCTGTAAGTATTCACAAGGTTGGCACTCACTGTTGGTGGTATATTTGCCCATTCCTCCATGGAGATCTCCTCTAGAGCAGTGATGTTTTGGGCCTGTCGCTGGGCAACATGGACTTTCAAATCCCTCCAAAGGTTTTCTATGGGTTTGAGATCTGGAGACTGGCTAGGCCACTCCAGGACCTTCATATGCTTCTTACGAAGCCACTCCTTTGTTGCCCTGGCAGTGTGCTTGGGATCATTATCATGCTGAAAGACCCATCCATGTTTCATCTTCAATGCCCTTGCTGATGGAAGGAGGTTTGCACGCAAAATCTCACCATACATGACCCCATTCATTCTTTCATGTATACGGATCAGTCGTCCTGGTCCCTTTGCAGAGAAACAGCCCCAAAGCATGATGTTGCCACCCCCCATGCTTCACAGTAGGTATGGTGTTCTTTGGATGCAACTCAACAGTCTACTCCAAACACGACGAGTTTTGATTCTACCAAATATTTCTACTTTGGTTTCATCAGACCACATGACATTCTCTCAATACTCTTCTGGTAATCCAAATGCTCTCTAGCAAACTTCAGGTGGGCCCAGACATGTACTGGCTTAAGCAGTGGGGCACGTCTGGCACTGCAGGATCTGAATCCCTGGCGGCGTAGTGTGTTACTGATGGTAGCCTTTGTTACGGTGGTTCCAGCTCTATGCAGGTCATTCACTAGGTACCCCCATGTGGTTCTGGGATTTTTGCTTACCGTTCTTGTGATCATTTTGACCCCACAGGGTGAGACCTTGCATGGAGCCCCAGATCGAGGGAGATTATCAGTGGTCTTGTATGTCTTCCATTTTCTTATTATTGCTCCCACAGTTGATTTCATCACACCAAGCTGCTTGCCTATTGCAGATTCAGTCTTCCCAGCCTGGCGCAGGGCTGCAATTTTGTTTCTGGTGTCCTTCGACAGCTCTTTGGTCTTCACCATAGTGGAGTTTGGAGTGTGACTGTTTGAGGTTGTGGACAGGTGTCTTTTATACTGATAAGTTCAAACAGGTGCCATTAATACAGGTAATGAGTGGAGGACAGAGGAGCCTCTCAAAGAAGAAGTTACAGGTCTGTGAGAGCCAGAAATCTTGCATGTTTTTTGGTGACCAAATACGGTACTTATTCTCAGCATAATTTGCAAAATATATCTTGCCAAATCAGACAAGGTGATTGTCTGTTTTTTTTTCTCATTTTGTCTCTCATAGTTGTGGTCTACCTATGTTGTCAATTACAGGCCTCAATCATCTTTTTAAGTGGGAGAACTTGCACAATTGTTGACTGACTAAATACTTTTTCCCCGCTGTACATTCCACTGACATCCAGTATAATGATGGACGCTCGGTAGTCACAAAGTGCAGACTTTCCCTCTGACATCTGTGGAATGAGCAACTCAGGCTTCATGCTCCGCTCTGCAGCCCTGCCTGTAAGGGTTAAGCAGAGCCGTGTTGCTTGCAGTGTTTTGCCGCTGCCCATTCTCGCCCCTACTAAGCATTTTTATTATGATTAGTTCATTCCCTCTTATTTCCCTTGCAACCAGAAAAGCACTTAGAAGAATTCCTACTGGAAGCTTGGAAAATGGAGAGAAAATTAGCAGCAGTGTAACATCCGCTGCCAATCTTCAAAACAGCTGCAATTGAGCCCAGCAAAAATAATAACGCGCTGAGCAATTAACGTAATTAGCATTGGCAGGGCCGAGCAGCCGCAACGCTGGGAAATGGGGCCCTTATTAGACACTGACGAGCGGCAGTCATATCTCTGACTCCCACTCTGGCGGGAAATTGCCCATCAGAACACTGATGTAAGATATTATGTGAGGGAGGAAATGTCGGCCCTTCCCTCGTGGTCTCCTCGGTTGCACAAGTTGTCATTATATGAAAGGTGCAATTAGTGTCCCACAGTAAAGTCAGTGGTGAGCAGAGCGCGTCCGACGTCAGGGATGACATTGTGAAGAAATATTCATCAGTGCCGAGAAAATGGAGGAGATGGGTGTGGAGCAGCAGAGTGTGTGCTCCTCTAGGGCAGTGATTGCCGAGTGCGCGCTCCTCCCAGCCAGTGATTGCCGAGTGCGCGCTCCTCCCAGCCAGTGATTGCCGAGTGCGCGCTCCTCCCAGCCAGTGATTGCCGAGTACGCGCTCCTCCCAGCCAGTGATTGCCGAGTGCGCGCTCCTCCCAGCCAGTGATTGCCGAGTGCGCGCTCCTCCCAGCCAGTGATTGCTGAGTGCATGCTCCTCCAGGGCAGTGACTGTCGAGTACACACTCTTCCAGGGCAGTGATTGCTGAGTGTGCGCTCCTCCAGGGCAGTGATTGCCGAGTGCGCGCTCCTCCTGGCCAGTGAGTGATTGCCGAGTGCGTAAATAGAAATCATTGGGCACGCTAGCAGAAGTTCCAACTGGGGCCCCCCCCAAAAAAATTTTTTAAATAAATTACTGGGGTCACAGCAGAACATATCTCACAACTTTACAGCCCTTACATAGTAATTTCCCTCCTGCTGAAGTCCTAGATTCCCCTTTAATTGCCTTAATAAAGTATGATGCCAACAAAAGTACCCCCTAAACAACAGAATGATACCGCATGGTGAAGTCCTGCACACTAGCCTCCACAAGCACAGTATAATGACCCTTCTGTACTCCCAAGGCAAAGTATGGTATCCATACAATATAATGCACTCCCTATGGTCCTCCATACAATATAATGCACCCCCATGGTCCGCTATACAATATAATACACCCCCATGGTCCTCCATACAATATAATGCACCCCCATGGTCCTCCATACACTATAATGCACCCCCATGGTCCTCCATACAGTATAATGCACCCCCCATGGTCCGCTATACAATATAATACACCCCCATGGTCCTCCATACAATATAATGCACCCCCATGGTCCTCCATAAAATATAATGCACCCCCTTGGTCCTCCATACAATATAATGCACCCCCTTGGTCCCCCATAAAATATAATACACCCCTTTGGTCCTCCATACAGTATAATGCACCCCCTTGGTCCTCCATAAAATATAAAACTCCCCCTTGGTCCTCCATACAGTATAATGTACCCCCTTGGTCCTCCATACAATATAATGCACCTCTATGGTCCTCCATACAATATAACGCACCCCCATGGTCCTCCATACAATATAATGCACCCCCTTGGTCCCCCATAAAATATAATACACCCCTTTGGTCCTCCATACAATATAATGCACCCCCTTGGTCCTCCATAAAATATAATACACCCCCTTGGTCCTCCATACAGTATAATGTACCCCCTTGGTCCTCCATACAATATAATGCACCTCCATGGTCCTCCATACAATATAATGCACCCCCATGGTTCTCCGCGGCTCACAGACTCTGTACGTTGCACACTGCGTCTGTGTGTTCACCTGTGCAGCTTTTATATATGTCTCTTTTGTGCTCACGTTCGGCTTTTTTCCGGTGATGTTTCCTCCGTGGGATTTGTGACTTGTTTTTTGATGACCCTGGTGATCGCGCCTCTGGACTGGCGGCTGATAAAATATTGCTAATACGAAGATAACCTTTCTCTATGGGCGACTACTTGGTACTTTCTGTCATTTTTTCTTTTCTTATTACAACCTTTCCCAGCTGTCGCCTCGTCCGTGGCTTTAAGGTCGCAGCTTTTTGGGAATGTACTCCAGGTGGTTGATCTGATTCCAGTTAATGATTAAAAATCGCAGAGAAACAGAATCAAATATTTATCACTTTCCAGATTGCGGTACTGTTGAACTTGAGACAAAGAATAATCGAGCAAATGTCAGAGAATGATGGGAGTAGTTATCCTTTAACTGTAGGGTTAGCAGTAGTATACGTAATCGGCATAACCGTGTGCTGCGTAACCTCCTCGCCAGAGCCTAGTAAAAAGCGCTGCTTTGCAGTGCTCTGTAATGCTTTGCAGTGCTCTGTAATGCTTTGCAGTGCTCTGTAATGCTTTGCAGTGCTCTGTAATGCTTTGCAGTGCTCTGTAATGCTTTGCAGTGCTCTGTAGTACTTCGCAGTACTCTGTAGTGCTCTGTAGTTCTTCGCAGTGCTCTGTAGTTCTTCGCAGTGCTCTGCAGTACTTCGCAGTGCTCTGTAGTGCTCCACGGTTCTCTGTAGTGCTCCGCGGTGCTCTGTAGAACTTCGCAGTTCTCTGTAGTGCTTCGCAGTTCTCTGTAGTGCTCCGCGGTGCTCTGTAGAACTTCGCAGTTTTCTGTAGTGCTTCGCAGTGCTCTGTAGTACTTCGCAGTGCTCTGTAGTGCTTCGCAGTGCTCTGTAGTGCTTCGCAGTGCTCTGTAGTGCTTCGCAGTGCTCTGTAGTGCTCCGCGCGCGGTGCTCTGTAGTGCTCCGCGGTGTTCTGTGGTGCTCCGCAGTGCTTCACAGTGCTTTGTAGTGGTCCGCAGTGCGCACCTGTGTCACACTGTAGGGACACGCCTCATTGAATATTTAACAGTAGTCATGTCATTCACATATAAGGCCATGTTCACACATTAAGGAATGGATTTATGCTAAAATTCTTTTCAAAAACTTCTTTAAAAAGTTTGGAAAACTCTTCATTTTTATGGGAAATCCATTTTTTGTGTTTTTTTCCTCTATTAAAATGTTTGGAAAAATCACTGAAAAAAAAGAGTGCAGGTCCCTTGTGTGCAGTGGATCCTGATGGAATCCGCTCCGAATCAGACAGTGTCCAATCAAAAGACTGCGAAGAGCGCGCCAGAAAAAATATCCCCCAAACACTCCGCAATACCTCGGCATCTTCTGCAGTCGCTCCATCGTCAGAAACTTCTAGGGCCGGTTCATCGGTTGAGATCTCGTCTGTAGTCACTTCTGAGTTTTTGTCTTGTGGAATTTGTCGCAGTTTCTTTGCTCCGAATTCTTCTAAAATGGTGCATGAGTCAAAAACGCAGCGTAGTACGGTTCCATCAAGGGGGACGAGATTGCAGTGCGAGTTATAAATCTGCAACACGCCAACTTCTCTTGTGGGTTCACTGAGTTTTCGTGCAGATTTTTCCCATAGGCTTCAATTAGATATGTTATCAGAAGCTGAACAAACTGTATAAAAAATAAAAGGTCAAGCACAAAATTAATTAGGATCATATAAAAGAAAGTGCCAATAAAACTAGAATAGAGTAAAAAAAATTATTAGAAGTAATCATAAAATGTGAGCCAAAAGTTATTACAGCAGCTGAATCAGGTATTGGAGCACGTAACGGAATTAATAGTACACTGAAACCCTCGTTGGCTCATATATACGGTAATTAATATTTCAAAAGAATGCCCTAAAAAATGTAAGTTAATTTTTTTAAATTTTAGAAAAATAGTTCCCATTGAAATATCAATAACACAATAGCACCTTTAGAATAATAAATATAATATGACATATGCCAAAAAAATAATGATAATATCTTAATTGTTAGTGATAAAAAGAGGTGTGAGTATATAAAAAATAAATGCTGAGACAAACTAAAAAATATATGCATAATGGAATAAATAAAGTGCTGAGGTGCAATCATAAAACCCCCAAAAATATATATATTAAATAATTAAAAATAATTAAAAAGTAAATTGCTGAAGTGCAATAAATAAATATATGACAAAGATAAATAGGCATATAAATAGGTTTAAGTAAGGCAAAATAAGTGAAAAAGGTTAAAAAAGTGCTAAAGTGTAATGCACAAATATATATATATATATGTGTGTGTGTTAAGCGCAATGTGCTGATTAAAGTGCTATAGTGCAGTGCAAAATGTGCTGATGGAAGGAGATGAAGTACATGCTTGGAGAGCTAAAAATGAAGGGGTATTTAATACCTGTGAGAAACGTCGTGACCACACCCCCAGAAGAAGGCTAGAAGTGCAGAAACGCGCGTAGGGGACCTTACAGCACGTTTCTCACAGGTTTTAAATGCCCCTTTGACATTCATTTTTAGCTCTCCAATGCACTATACTAGATCTCCACTCGATCACTCAGTGCACACAGGCGGCCATTGTTCTCAGCAGCGCCACTCCTGATTACACAGGACGATGTGCTGCCGAGATTGATCATTTATGCTGCAAAAAAGATCATTTCATCTGATTAACAAGTGTCGTGCTGGTTTATCGGGTGCGCTGCAGCCGGTTCACACGGCAAAATAGTCATGAAGAAAACGTTTGATGATCTCTGTCACGAAGATCCTGCAGAGTAAACGTCGCTCTAGACACGAAGGAGATTTGTAACCCAGACTGTTCGCAAAGTTGTTACTTTATTGTAACATGGCGGAGCATCCGCTGCCCGGACAGAAAACAGAAGCACTGATGACTCCGACCAGCGAGGAGAAGGCGGCAACAACGCCAGACTCTTGTGCCACGGCGGCATATACAGCCACAACGTCATATACAGCCACGGCGGCATATACAGCCACAACGTCATATACAGCCACAGCGCCATATACTGCCACGACGCCATATACTGCCACGACGCCATATACTGCCACGGCGCCATATACTGCCACGACGCCATATACAGCCACGACGTCATATACTGCCACAGCGCCATATACTGCCACGACGCCATATACTGCCACGACGTCATATACTGCCACGGCGCCATATACTGCCACGACGCCATATACAGCCACGACGTCATATACTGCCACGGCGCCATATACTGCCACGACGCCATATACTGCCACGGCGCCATATACAGCCACGGCGCCATATACTGCCACGGCGCCATATACTGCCACGACGCCATATACTGCCACGACGTCATATACTGCCACGGCGCCATATACTGCCACGACGCCATATACAGCCACGACGTCATATACTGCCACGGCGCCATATACTGCCACGACGCCATATACTGCCACGGCGCCATATACTGCCACGGCGCCATATACTGCCACGACGCCATATACTGCCACGACGCCATATACTGCCACGGCGCCATACACTGCCACGGCGCCATATACTGCCACGACGCCATATACAGCCACGACGCCATATACAGCCACGACGCCATATACAGCCACGACGTCATATACTGCCACGGCACCATATACTGCCACGACGTCATATACTACCACGACGCCATATACTGTCACAACGCCATATACTGCCACGGCGCCATATACTGCCACGACGCCATATACAGCCACGACGCCATATACAGCCACGACGCCATATACAGCCACGACGTCATATACTGCCACGGCACCATATACTGCCACGACGTCATATACTACCACGACGCCATATACTGTCACAACGCCATATACTGCCACGGCGCCATACACTGCCACAACGCCATATACTGCCACAGCGCCATATACTGCCACAACGCCATATACTGCCACAACGCCATATGCTGCCACAACGCCATATACTGCCACTTCACTGTCAGCAAGACAGATGTGTGAGAAGTTCAGGGACTCTGTCACCTCATCTGTAATGATGGCTGAAATATCACATCAGCTCCTTCTCAGAGAGGAGCCTCGTCAGAGTGCTGATACTTGTAGTTCTTCTAGCTCAGCAGCGAGGCCGGCTCAGCCCCACTCAGTGCCTCCTGTGCTCCGTGCTATAAGTGGAATAAGCTGTTTGGAGAAAACTAATTAATCTGAATCTTTGTAGCGAGCAGGGAAGTCGTTATCGGAGGATGAGCTGATATTTCGATAAGATGTCGCCGCGGAGAGCGATAATGATGATGCTTGATATGTTCTTTGTAGCTCGGGCTTTTTCGAGTATCACTGATGTTATCTCTTGCGTCCTGTCTCTTTCATGGCGATGAAGATCTTCACGATCTGTTTACTGGACCGTGATGTTTTGTGCCGGACCTTTCATCTGGTCGTCATGTTTCGTCCGTGTCTTGCTGCGTCTCTCATTAATGAGTCCAACAGTAATTTGCCAGGGATCGGCGTGCGGAGCTTTATATGAGAGGAAACAGCCTAATATCTGTGCATCGTTCAACGCTATGGGAAGATCATTCAGTAACGGCTTTGATAATTGTTTTCTAAGAAGAAGCTGTGTCAGGATAGAACACATCAATCTTCATGTAGATAAATAAGAAAGCACACCGACCCCAAAACACTCCGCGGAGCGTCCAAAGCTAGGAGGGATAGCTAATACTAGAGAAGAGAGAGAGAGGATTCAAAAAGATATAAATAAACTGGAGAAGTGGGCAACAACTAACAGAATGGTTTTTAACAGGGAAAAATGCAAAGTACTACATCTGGGCAATAAAAATGAAAAAAGCATATATAGAATGGGAGGAATAGGGCTAAGTGACAGCACATGTGAAAAAGACTTGGGTATACTAATAGATCACAGACTGAATATGAGTCAACAGTGTGATGCAGCAGCAAAAAAGGCAAATGCAATTCTAGGATGTATTAACAGAAGCATACAGTCTAGATCACGTGAAGTCATTATTTCCCTCTACTCCTCTTCGGTCAGACCTCATCTGGAATATTGTGTCCAGTTTTGGGCACCACATTATAAAAAAGACATCAATAAACTGGAGCAAGTTCAGAAAAGAGGGACCAGAATGCTGACCGGTCTGCAAACCCTGTCTTATGAGGAAAGGTTACAGGATTTGGGAATGTTTAGTTTGCAAAAGCGAAGACTGAGAGGAGACTTAATAGCTGTCTACAAATATCTAAAGGGCTGTCACATTGTAGAAGGATCAACTTAATTCTCATTTGCACAAGGAAAGACTAGAAGCAATGGGATGAAACTGAATGGGAGGAGACAGATTAGATATTAGAAAAAACTTTTTGACAGAGTGATTAATGAGTGGAACAGGCTGCCACGAGAGGTGGTGAGTTCTCCTTCAATGGAAGTCTTCAAACAGAGGCTGGACAGACATCTGACTGGGATGATTTAGCGAATCCTGCTTTGAGCAGGGGGTTGGACCAGATGGCCCAGGAGGTCCCTTCCAACTCTACGATTCTATGATTCAACATAGCTTCAGATCTCAGCTCCCGCATCCAACATGGCCTCAGATCTCAGCTCCCGCATCCAGCATGGTCTCAGATCTCAGCTCCCGCGTCCAACATGGCCTCAGATCTCAGCTTCCGCGTCCAGCATGGCCTCAGATCTCAGCTTCCGCGTCCAGCATGGCCTCAGATCTCAGCTTCCGCGTCCAGCATGGCCTCAGATCTCAGCTCCCGCGTCCAGCATGGCCTCAGATCTCAGCTCCCGCGTCCAGCATGGCCTCAGATCTCAGCTCCCGTGTCCAGCATGGCCTCAGATCTCAGCTCCCGCGTCCAGCATGGCCTCAGATCTCAGCTCCCGCGTCCAGCATGGCCTCAGATCTCAGCTCCCGCGTCCAGCATGGCCTCAGATCTCAGCTCCCGCGTCCAGCATGGCCTCAGATCTCAGCTCCCGCGTCCAACATGGCCTCAGATCTCAGCTCCCGCGTCCAGCATGGCCTCAGATCTCAGCTCCCGCGTTCAGCATGGCCTCAGATCTCAGCTCCCGCGTCCAGCATGGCCTCAGATCTCAGCTCCCGCGTTCAGCATGGCCTCAGATCTCAGCTTCCGCGTCCAGCATGGCCTCAGATCTCAGCTCCCGCATCCAACATGGCATCAGATCTCAGCTCCCGCATCCACATGGCCTCAGATCTCAGCTCCCGCGTCCAACATGGCCTCAGATCTCAGCTCCCGCGTCCAGCATGGCCTCAGATCTCAGCTTCCGCGTCCAGCATGGCCTCAGATCTCAGCTTCCGCGTCCAACATGGCCTCAGATCTCAGCTCCCGCGTCCAGCATGGCCTCAGATCTCAGCTCCCGCGTCCAGCATGGCCTCAGATCTCAGCTCCCGTGTCCAGCATGGCCTCAGATCTCAGCTCCCGCGTCCAGCATGGCCTCAGATCTCAGCTCCCGCGTCCAGCATGGCCTCAGATCTCAGCTCCCGCGTCCAGCATGGCCTCAGATCTCAGCTCCCGTGTCCAACATGGCCTCAGATCTCAGCTCCCGCGTCCAACATAGCCTCAGATCTCAGCTCCCGCGTTCAGCATGGCCTCAGATCTCAGCTTCCGCGTCCAGCATGGCCTCAGATCTCAGCTCCCGCATCCAACATGGCATCAGATCTCAGCTCCCGCATCCACATGGCCTCAGATCTCAGCTCCCGCGTCCAACATGGCCTCAGATCTCAGCTCCCGCGTCCAGCATGGCCTCAGATCTCAGCTCCCGCATCCAGCATGGCCTCAGATCTCAGCTCCCGCGTCCAGCATGGCCTCAGATCTCCGCTCCCGCGTCCAGCATGGCCTCAGATCTCAGCTCCCGCGTCCAGCATGGCCTCAGATCTCAGCTCCCGCGTCCAGCATGGCCTCAGATCTCAGCTCCCGCGTCCAACATGGCCTCAGATCTCAGCTCCCGCGTCCATCATGGCCTCAGATCTCAGCTTCCGCGTCCAGCATGGCCTCAGATCTCAGCTCCTGCCTCCAGCATGGCCTCAGATCTCAGCTCCCGCGTCCAATATGGCCTCAGATCTCAGCTCCCGCGTCCAACATGCCCTCAGATCTCAGCTCCCGCGTCCAACATGCCCTCAGATCTCAGCTCCCACGTCCAGCATGGCCTCAGATCTCAGCTCCCGCATCCAGCATGGCCTCAGATCTCAGCTCCCGCGTCCAGCATGGCCTCAGATCTCCGCTCCCGCGTCCAGCATGGCCTCAGATCTCAGCTCCCGCGTCCAGCATGGCCTCAGATCTCAGCTCCCGCGTCCAGCATGGCCTCAGATCTCAGCTCCCACGTCCAGCATGGCCTCAGATCTCAGCTCCCGCGTCCAGCATGGCCTCAGATCTCAGCTCCCGCGTCCATCATGGCCTCAGATCTCCGCTCCCGCGTCCAGCATGGCCTCAGATCTCAGCTCCCGCGTCCAGCATGGCCTCAGATCTCAGCTCCCGCGTCCAGCATGGCCTCAGATCTCAGCTCCCGCGTCCAGCATGGCCTCAGATCTCAGCTCCCGCGTCCAACATGGCCTCAGATCTCAGCTCCCGCGTCCATCATGGCCTCAGATCTCAGCTTCCGCATCCAGCATGGCCTCAGATCTCAGCTCCTGCCTCCAGCATGGCCTCAGATCTCAGCTCCCGCGTCCAATATGGCCTCAGATCTCAGCTCCCGCGTCCAACATGCCCTCAGATCTCAGCTCCCGCGTCCAACATGCCCTCAGATCTCAGCTCCCGCGTCCAGCATGGCCTCAGATCTCAGCTCCCGTGTCCAGCATGGCCTCAGATCTCAGCTCCCGCGTCCAACATGGCCTCAGATCTCAGCTCCCGCGTCCAACATGGCCTCAGATCTCAGCTCCCGCGTCCAGCATGGCCTCAGATCTCCGCTCCCGCTCCAGCATGGCCTCAGATCTCAGCTCCTGCGTCCAGCATGGCCTCAGATCTCAGCTTCCGCGTCCAGCATGGCCTCAGATCTCAGCTCCCGCGTCCAACATGGCCTCAGATCTCAGCTCCCGCGTCCATCATGGCCTCAGATCTCAGCTTCCGCGTCCAGCATGGCCTCAGATCTCAGCTCCCGCCTCCAGCATGGCCTCAGATCTCAGCTCCCGCGTCCAACATGGCCTCAGATCTCAGCTCCCGCGTCCAGCATGGCCTCAGATCTCAGCTCCCGCGTCCAGCATGGCCTCAGATCTCCGCTCCCGCGTCCAGCATGGCCTCAGATCTCCGCTCCCGCGTCCAGCATGGCCTCATATCTCAGCTCCCGCATCCAGCATGGCCTCATATCTCAGCTCCCGCGTCCAGCATGGCCTCAGGTCTCAGCTCCCGCGTCCAGCATGGCCTCAGATCTCAGCTCCCGCGTCCAGCATGGCCTCAGATCTCGGCTCCCGCATGGTCTCAGATCTCGGCTCCCGCGTCCAACATGGCCTCAGATCTCAGCTCCCGCCTCCAGCATGGCCTCAGATCTCAGCTCCCGCGTCCAACATGGCCTCAGATCTCAGCTCCCGCGTCCAGCATGGCCTCAGATCTCAGCTCCCGCGTCCAGCATGGCCTCAGATCTCAGCTCCCGCGTCCAGCATGGCCTCAGATCTCAGCTCCCGCGTCCAGCATGGCCTCAGATCTCCGCTCCCGCGTCCAGCATGGCCTCAGATCTCAGCTCCCGCGTCCAGCATGGCCTCAGATCTCAGCTCCCGCGTCCAGCATGGCCTCAGATCTCCGCTCCCGCGTCCAGCATGGCCTCATATCTCAGCTCCCGCATCCAGCATGGCCTCATATCTCAGCTCCCGCGTCCAGCATGGCCTCAGGTCTCAGCTCCCGCGTCCAGCATGGCCTCAGATCTCAGCTCCCGCGTCCAGCATGGCCTCAGATCTCCGCTCCCGCGTCCAGCATGGCCTCATATCTCAGCTCCCGCATCCAGCATGGCCTCATATCTCAGCTCCCGCGTCCAGCATGGCCTCAGATCTCCGCTCCCGCGTCCAGCATGGCCTCAGATCTCAGCTCCCGCGTCCAGCATGGCCTCAGATCTCAGCTCCCGCGTCCAGCATGGCCTCAGATCTCCGCTCCCGCGTCCAGCATGGCCTCATATCTCAGCTCCCGCATCCAGCATGGCCTCATATCTCAGCTCCCGCGTCCAGCATGGCCTCAGGTCTCAGCTCCCGCGTCCAGCATGGCCTCAGATCTCCGCTCCCGCGTCCAGCATGGCCTCAGATCTCCGCTCCCGCGTCCAGCATGGCCTCAGATCTCAGCTCCCGCGTCCAACATGGCCTCAGATCTCAGCTCCCGCGTCCAGCATGGCCTCAGATCTCAGCTCCCGCGTCCAGCATGGCCTCAGATCTCCGCTCCCGCGTCCAGCATGGCCTCAGATCTCCGCTCCCGCGTCCAACATGGCCTCATATCTCAGCTCCCGCATCCAGCATGGCCTCATATCTCAGCTCCCGCGTCCAGCATGGCCTCAGATCTCAGCTCCCGCGTCCAGCATGGCCTCAGATCTCCGCTCCCGCGTCCAACATGGCCTCATATCTCAGCTCCCGCATCCAGCATGGCCTCATATCTCAGCTCCCGCGTCCAGCATGGCCTCAGATCTCAGCTCCCGCGTCCAGCATGGCCTCAGGTCTCAGCTCCCGCATCCAGCATGGCCTCATATCTCAGCTCCCGCGTCCAACATGGCCTCATATCTCAGCTCCCGCATCCAGCATGGCCTCATATCTCAGCTCCCGCGTCCAGCATGGCCTCAGGTCTCAGCTCCCGCGTCCAGCATGGCCTCAGATCTCCAATTTTATCTTCCAAAAAGTGCAGCTGAGAATGACCGAATTATCAGTCTGTTTTCCGTGCTGGTGGGTCCCGGGGGGCCACCGACCATTGCTCTAGGACTGCAGATTTTGGCGACGCTCCCATGATGAGCTTTTGGTGCATTTTTTACGCTGCATATTTTTGCTGATAAAACCGCAAGTAAACTGATATCAATACTAAGTGCAGAAATTCTGCAGCATCAAAAACTCAACAAAAGCTCACTGTGGGAACGAAGCTGAAAATGCGATTAAAGTGGAAGTGTCTGTATAGGACGGAGCAGTGTAATCAGTGAGGGGGGTGAAGGAGTGCCTTGGCCCCTAAAAAAGGCTTGTCATGGGGTCTAGAGCCAGAACCTCATATTAATGCCCGATGATAAGGACTTGTTTGATTCAACAAAGCATCAGATCACAGCCGGACCAATGTCTGTCCATGGAAAACAATTGCAGCCTGTCTGATTTTCCTCCAATATTCGGATTGCACTCAGCCATGCAAGTCTGTGTCCGTGGAAACCATCGGACTGCACTCGGATTACATCTGACTGCAGTTCGATTACTGTGGACTGACAGAATGGAGAAGACAGAGACGTTTTTTTCTCAGCTTCTCCTCATCCAAGAAAATTGGATCAAACTTTCGGGAATATTTATCATCTTGTTCCTATCAGTCGGCCCCATATGTTTGGTGCATTTTTTTGGCGCGAGGTGTCACACCCTAGACCATTCCCATTTCTGGCAGTGCTGGATAAGAGGGGGGGAAGGGTCTAAAACACAAGAAAAATATGGTGCCAGCCATGAATGACAGGTTTTTGGAGTAAATTATTGGAATACCGCCACATTTAGCTTGATGGATCTCCCCAGCTGTGCGCTACTGTGCGCCAGCAACGCAGCCACAAACATTGATTGCAATCATGGTCCATCCCCAGCGGTCAGGTCTGCGGCTGTGATCTAGTCTCAGCCTTGACTTAGGCCCTGCAGCTGCCGACAGTCCCGGCCCAGAGACAACGGTGCATTGACATCGCTGAACTCTCAGCAGCCCGTATTCAGCGCTCTGACGAGTGGCGGTTCTGGAGTTTGGGTATGGGCCAAGGATTTGGCACAGCTGTGGCTGATTGTGGCCATCGAAGCAAGTCATCTGCAGCGCAATTGTATTTAATCACAGTAAGATGACAGCCGGGGAGCGCGCCTGGCATTAAAGGTCACACGAAGAACACTGTAATCAAGCACCATTGCAGGTGGCTACACCGCGACGTCACTTAGTGCCGCACTCAATGGCGAGAGACGTTCTGCGGAGAGAACCGGGATTCATTCACAAACACCGCGGCTCGTACACACCCCACCATTCCGCCAGCATCCAGCAATCGTAATTACGGCACGGGTCGCTGATTAGTTATAAGGTCACAGCCACGAAACACAATCCACCGCCGGAAAAAAAGATGAGATGACGAGAAGCCTCTCTAGGGGCAGCGCAGGGGAAATCGCAGCCACAAACCCATCACCTTCCTCAATGACTCCAAGCGTGAAATGTAAATGCCTTCATTATTCTCAGAGGCACGGGAAGATTAAATTATCCTCACACCCACATTGGGCGACGAGGGTGAGCACCAGAGGAACATCCATCATCATGCAACAATGTCTGCAAACAATGGGAAGTCTATGGGAAAGGTCTCTACCCTCATCATCCTGTGTCTAGATGAGCTGCAACATCATCTATTACCTTCTATGGGAGAGTGTTGTGGGCATGCTCTGAGATCTGTGCAGTTGTCACTGTGCAGAGAGGGGAGATGAGCTGCAACATCATCTATTACCTTCTATGGGAGAGTGTTGTGGGCATGCTCTGAGATCTGTGCAGTGGTCACTGTGCAGAGAGGGGAGATGAGCTGTGCCATCTATTGCCTTCTATGGGAGAGTGTTGTGGGCATGCTCTGAGATCTGTGCAGTGGTCACTGTGCAGAGAGAGGAGATGAGCTGTGCCATCTATTGCCTTCTATGGGAGAGTGTTGTGGGCATGCTCTGAGATCTGTTTAGTGGTCACTGTGCAGAGAGGGGAGATGAGCTGTGCCATCTATTGCCTTCTATGGGAGAGTGTTGTGGGCATGCTCTGAGATCTGTGCAGAGAGAGGAGATGAGCTGTGCCATCTATTGCCTTCTATGGGAGAGTGTTGTGGGCATGCTCTGAGATCTGTGCAGTGGTCACTGTGCAGAGAGGGGAGATGTGCTGTGCCATCTATTGCCTTCTATGGGAGAGTGTTGTGGGCATGCTCTGAGATCTGTGCAGTGGTCACTGTGCAGAGAGAGGAGATGAGCTGTGCCATCTATTGCCTTCTATGGGAGAGTGTTGTGGGCATGCTCTGAGATCTGTTTAGTGGTCACTGTGCAGA
The DNA here is from genome assembly GCF_039654945.1 of Dendrobates tinctorius. Lineage (NCBI taxonomy): Eukaryota > Metazoa > Chordata > Amphibia > Anura > Dendrobatidae > Dendrobates > Dendrobates tinctorius. The sequence goes on along the minus strand of NW_027361696.1, from coordinate 1,279,996 downwards.
GAGGGGAGATGAGCTGTGCCATCTATTGCCTCCTATGGGAGAGTGTTGTGGGCATGCTCTGAGACCTGTGCAGTGGTCACTGTGCAGAGAGGGGAGGAGATGAGCTGTGACATCATCTATTACCTTCTATGGGAGAGTGTTGTGGGCATGCTCTGAGATCTGTGCAGTGGTCACTGCAGAGAGGGGAGGAGATGAGCTGTGACATCTTTTACTTTTTATGGGAGAGTGTTGTGGGCATGCTCTGAGATCTGTGTAGTGGTCACCATGCAGAGAGGGGAGGAGATGAGCCGTGACATCTATGGCCTTCTATGAGAGAATGTTATGGGCATGCTCTGAGATCTGTGCAGTGGTCACCATGCAGAGAGGGAAGGAGATGAGCTGTGACATCTATTGCCTTCTATGGGAGTGTTATGAGCATGCTCTGAGATCTGTGCAGTAGTCAATGTAGAGAGAGGAGATGAGTGGTGACATCATCTATTACCTTCTATGGGAGAGTGTTATGGGCATGCTCTGAGATCTGTGCAGTGGTCACTGTGAAGAAAGGGTAGAAGATGAGCTGTGACATCATCTATTGTTTTCTATGGATGAGTGTTGTGAGCATGCTCTGAGATCTGTGCAGTGGTCACTGTGAAGAGAGGGTAGAAGATGAGCTGTGACATCATCTTGTCATGATCTGACAGTTTTAAATTGCACTGGGTGAACTTTTTTTACTTTGGAAAGTTCCAAGGTGTCTTGACTGTCCCCGGTGGTGGTTAGTGGTATCGCACTTTAGGTTTTTGTGCACGTAATTATGGATCATAATTTTGTGCTAGGGGTGTGCAATCACTGCCTGTGATATTGTGAGTTTGTTTTCACTTTGAGTTTGAGAGCCTGGAGGAAGGATGGAGCTGGTGAGAAGTCCTGCGCAGCTTAGCCAGGGGGGACGTGTTTCAGCTATGTTGTCTGGACGAAGGGCTGGCATGGTGTGGTGGAGTCGCAGTGATGGTGTCAGCGGGAAGTGTCTGCATGGTCTGGTGGAGTGGCTACTATGGAGAGTGGCACTCACCATGTGGGACTTGGCTGCTGAGCTTGGCTCAAGCATGCTTGACTTCGTGGCAGAAGCTGAACTCATCCTTGGGACTCTGTTATTAAGCTGCAGCAACTGGTGGTGGACTCTGCTCCTAGGCAGCACTATGGTGCAGGATCCTGTTATGGTGATGGATCCGGGTGGAGGAGAAGACGCACGCAGGTGGAGGGCTCTGTTGCAGGAGCATAAGCACAGAGCATAAAGCTAAGTGGTGTCCCCCTGTATTGTCTCTTTCCCTCATGTGTGTTATTAGTGCAGTGGTGGGATTAGTTTCCGCACCGACCTATTCCCTAGTGAGGGTTTAGGGTCAGGGCGAGCTAGGGCGTTGAGGTACGCGTACGGCGCCCGGTGCGAAACCGGCATAGGGAACGTTAAGAGTGCAGGGACGCTGGCTCAGGGGAGCTCAGGAGGTCTCCAATTCCCTTTTCCCTATCGCAGGGTCCACCACTGTTAATGTTTCCCAGGTCCCCCTTATTATTTAAATTCGCCGTACTGGAGGCGGGGTTTCCAGAATGTTTATTAACGTGTAATACCTAAATTCGCCAGGTGGAGGCGGCGTATCCACCTGCACGTTTTATTATTTAAATGCGCCCCACTGGAGGTGGTGTATCCAGGGTCACGTGTTTCACATGGGTTCGCCTTGCGGAAACCTCTGCGTCCAGACACACGTGACCATGACACATCTATTGTTTTCTATGGATGAGTGTTGTGAGCATGCTCTGAGATCTGTGCAGTGGTCACTGTACAGAGAGAGGAGGAGATGAGCTGTGACATCATCTGTTGCCTTCTATGGAAGAGTGTTGTAAGCATGCTCTTGAGATATGTACAGAGGTTACTGTGCATTGAGGGGAGCAGTAGCTATCACCTATTGACTTCTGTGTGAGTCTTTTGGACTTGCTCTGCGGTTAATGTAGAGATTGTTGTGTAGGGAGGGGGTAAAGTGTAAATCACTATTTGACTTCTATATAAAAGTGCTGTGGGCATGCTTTGTGATTTGTGCAGAGGTCATTGCGCAGAGATGCAGAAGAGAGATGTGACTGTAACCTATTGACTTCCATGGAAGGTGTTATATACAAGCTGTTTGATCTGTGCCGGGAGGAGGTGAGCTGTGACCGTCATCTATTGTGAATAGTGGATCTTTTATACTAAACCTGTAGATGATAATTACGTGAAGATTCAGTCTGTCGTGAGGATCAGCGGCCAAAGGGAAAATTGCAAAACTTCATTTTTTGTTGTGATATGGAAAAAGAAATAAAAGCCAAAGTCATAAATGAATGAAAAGTGATAAATCCTTACGAACATGTAGGACGGCAGTATAGGACACCCTGAGCACACGCCAGCCGCCCTGGAGTAGATGCTATACAATAAATGCCCCTGATTCTGGTGGGGGTCTCTGGACCTCCAGTACTGCCCCAACGCTGATTTGCCCTCATCTTCTTCCCTGGAGATCAGAGCAGCGATCATCTGTATGAAGAGTTCATAGAAGCTCAGGACCTCTGTGGTACAAATATGGGCGCCATCTCGGCCGGCTCGGGGAAAGCGCCGCTCATGCAGAATGTGCAGCTGCTGTAATTGGTTGGCATTTAGAAGCGCATTACACATATGTAGATACAGAAGATGAATGATGCTCATTATACGTCAGGATAATGTATCACCAGTGGCCAGAATAGCCATGTGAAGAACCGATCAAGCCAGCGGAGCATCTCGCGCTGAAACGCACTCTGCGCCGACTCCGGACCGGACGTGTGTCACTTACAAGCAGAGTGGTGCACACACAAGTACACAAGTAGAAGGAGAAAGCCATTATTATTTCTCGGCACAGCTGTGCGCTCCGTCTCCCGACATGTTCAGGCGATGATTGAAATGTTTTAGAAACAAAGCCCTTCCTGCAATTGACTTGATGCTTTCATGAATGATGTTATTAGTGCAAGTATGGGTTAAATAAATATGGGAGCAAATGAGTTCTCATTACCAATTCTGATACATCGTAACAAGCCGTAAGGATGCACAGCAGGCGGGAAGGGAACATATATATGTATGTGTCTGTGCCGGGTCCTGCAAATTCAATACTTAGAAACTCCGTTCTCCCGTCCTAGGTTATCACCGGGTGACCCCCAGCGATCCTGGAGCCGGGACCCTTCTACACAGAGACACTGTGGCTTCACTTGTCTCCCCCATTCATTCCCTATGAGACTTCTGGTGGTGGAATGGTGCGCTCGTACAATAGAGAGTGAATGGTGGACACGTGTGCACGCTTCACCCTCACTCTTTTCAGGCTGCACTTGGGGTCCTTTGGTCGCACACCAACAATCAGTAAGTTAGCCCCAATCCTATCAATAGAGGATACCCCATTAATGTGACATAAATCTATATAGATGTGTAAATTGCTCTTTGTAAAGTTCACACGTACCGGAACTCTTGCGGAAATTACCGCGAGAATTCCGGAATTCCATTCCGCGGGAAAATCGCATTTTAAATTCCCGCGATTTTCCCGCGGAAAAACTAGCATTTTGCAAGCGAATTTAGCTTGCAAAATGCTAGCGTTTTCCAAGCGATCTGTAGCATCGCTTGGAGAACTGATTGACAGGTTGGTCACACTCGTCAAACATAGTGTTTGACAAGTGTGACCAAATTTTTACTACTGAGGCCGCCTATGCAGCATCAGTAGTAAAAGATAAAATGTAAAAAAAAAATAAAAAATGGTGTTATTCTTACCTTCCGACGTCCCGCGCATCCGTTCCCAGTAATCCTTTGCGAAAATGCCCGCGATGACGTCCGTTCTCGTGGGATCGCGATGTCTCGCGGTCATTCGCGATGACGTCGCAGGAATGACCACGAGACTTCGCGATCCCGCGAGAACGTACGTCATCGCGGGCATTTTCGCAAAGGCTTACTGGGAACGGGAGCGTGGAGAGAGGCGGGAATGCTGCGCGGGTCGTCGGAAGGTGAGAATAACAATATTTTTTTATTTTAAATTCTATTTTTTACAGGGATATGGTATCCAAAGCCCGGAGGACAGTCTCCTCTCCTCCGGACCTGTGGGTACCATCCGCAATTGTTCTGCTTACTTTCCGCATGTTGTGCACAGCCACATGCGGGAAGTAAGCGGAACAATGCATTCCTATGGGTGCGGGATCGCCGCGATTCCGCTAAATTAATGAGCATGCTGCGGTTTTTACCGCGAAGCGATTCCGCCGCTGTAAAAACCGCAGCATTAGCACAGCATTGCGGAATCCCATAGGAATGCATGGGATGCTTATTTTTCGCGTTTTCGAGGCAAAATTGCGCGGTTAAAACCACCGCGGAAACGCGAAAAAAACGCCACGTGTGAACTCAGCCTGAGGCTATGGGCCCACGTTGCGTTTTAAAACGCACACTGAAAACCGGACTCCTTCCCAGAAATCGCGCGGTTTTACCGCGATTCTGTTCGCGATTTTGCCGCGATTTTCTCAAGCACTTTCCAAGCGATTTGAAGCATCGCTTGGAAAGTGATTGACAGGTTGGTCACACTCGTCAAACATAGTGTTTGACAAGTGTGACCAGGTTTTTACTATTGAGGCCGCCTATGCATGTTAAAATGCTAAAAAAAAATAAAAAAATCGGGGTATATTTACCTTCCGGCGTCCCGCGCTGCCATCCCGGGCCTCAGCATTCCCAGTAATGCCTTGCGAGACCTGTGATGACGTTGGTCTCGCGTTACTATAGCGATTTCGCGAGACCACGTCATCACAGGACCTTGCCGCAAGGCATTACTGGGAACGCTAGGCTGGGAATGCAGCACGGGACGCCGGAAGGTAAATATACCCCGATTTTTTATTTTTTATTCTTTTTTTTTACAGGGGTATGGTACCCAGGGACTGGAGGACAGTCTCCTCTCCTCCACACCGTGGGTACCAACCGCACATGAGACGCTTAACTTTGCACATGGTGGGCATAGCCACATGCGGGAAGTAACCGATTCTCATGCATTCCTATGGGTGCGGAATCGCGGCAATTCTTTGCGATTCCGCACAAAAGAATGAGCATGCTGCGTTTTTTTCGGCGATGCGATTCCGCCGCGGAAAAAAGCGCAGCATTAGCACAGCATGTGCGGAATGCCATAGGAATGCATGGGGGGCATTCTGTACACGATTTTTAAACGTTTTTGCACCGAAAAACGCTTAAAAATCGCATTGTGGGCACACAGCCTGAATGCGAATTACAAATCATTTCACTTAGAAAATCAGCCAAGCGTCCTCCATCAGGAAAAGGACCCAACTGCACACAATGGTACATGCATCAAAGGGAATCTGTCAGTAGCTTGTTGTTATGTAATCCGTGAACATCATGATGTGAGTGCAGAGACCCTGATTACACTGATGTGTCATTTGCTAGACAGCATCACAGCATCTTAGTTTTTATCTGCTGTAGATGTAATAGTGCTAAGAATGTCGAGCTGTGTATGACCCCGCTCACGCCAGTGATTGGTAGCGTTCTGTGTATAACTCCGCCTATGCCACAGCTTGGCAGCTTTCTGTGTATAACCCCTCCCACACCCCTGATTGGCAGCTAGATGCTGGTCCACCATTCGGGACCCCCTCTGTCAGGTTCCTTGTACAATCGGTCCCCCATCCCATATTTCCCTGCAGCAGAGATCCCTTACTGTCTCTGGCTTTTCCCCAACCAATCATTTATATACCAGGATGTTGGGAGTAGAAGATGCAGCAATCAACTGATCACTTAGGTGGCCACATTTTAAAAGGGGTTGTTTCTAATGAAACAACCCCTTTAATGGGTGAGGTTTGGTGGGAGATTTTTTTGGGGGGATCTAACTGACTGTGTCACCCACAGTGGATTGGGCCTGACTAGAAGGTTATCTTCTGAAGCATTTAGCGGATCAGTAATTCCGGACTGGATCGCTGATAACGGACATCACTACATGAATAACCGGGGCCCTTTGCGTTTGGGAACCTTTTATTGAAGTTTGCTGCAGGGGGAGCTGGGGTCTGCGCACCTCGCCGGCACAGAGCACAGTACAGAGATAGGACTATCCAGTCAGTCCCTGGATCAGGACTTGGCGTCTCTCATAAAATCTAATTAACAGCTGCAAACTTGTGATGGCCGACTCTTCTAATTGAGTGATCAGCGGAGTCTGTATGGATGGAGCTTGGCATACTAATGACTGCATTATCCAACACCTGCCGCAGGCAGCAGCGCAGGGAGTGTGACCGGGAATACTCTGCAGCAGGAGTCTGTGCCTGCGACTGCGGCTCTACAGCTGGACTCCTCAGAGGGTGGCCTACTGGATCTGCCACGCGCAGGAGGTATCTGCCTCACACTGAGGTATCTGCCCCCCCGCGGGCTGTGTCTGCCCTGTGCAGGCTGCCCAGGGTGCAAGACTTGGGTTTTATTTCCTGTGTCGAGGTCTTGTCGCAGTTGGATATGACATTATAGTAAACACTATTTTAAAAAGAAAGATTACAGGAGCTTCTCACAAAATTAGAATATGAAACTCATTCTATATAGTCATTACAGACAGAGTGATCTATTTCATGTGTTTATTTCTGTTAATGTTGATGATATGGCATACAGCCATAAGGTCTACGGCCACATGTTCCTTGTAAAAACCTCTGTAGCAGAGGGTTGGGTGTGTCAGTTTGGTTTTGCAAGCGTGCAGAGCAGAAGGCTCTGCAGAGCTCCTCCTGCATTAGGCAACACAGGGCCAAGTGGAGTCAAAAGGCCTGACACCCCTGTTAACCCCCTCAAGGTAAATGATTTTCTGGGCACGGAACTCGAAGATCCTGAGTCAGGGATACCTGCCGTAGGTGTCGCTAACCTAGGGACAGAGTGTAACCCAGATCGGTTGCCCCTAGAAGTAATGGCAGGAGAGGTCGAGGAGACCCCACCGATCCCTGAGCTGGATATGTCCCCTTGTAAATTTGGGACAGCTCAGCTCCAGAGTCCCACGCAGAGACACACGTATAAAAAAAAAAAACCTGGAGGAACCATGAATGTTTGGTAACGGAGGCGACTCTGGTCGTACCCATGGGGAACCCTCTGAAACCGGCCAAGGACACAGCAGGGAGTCAGTGTCACGGGGTCCTTCTCCGGTATCACACAATCAACAGAGCAAAAGAAGAGTGAACAATCCATATACAATCCACCACACAAAGAATAAAATAGTCCAGAAGCCGAATGCATTTCAGTAACAGGATAAAAGCCCTGGAAAATGAGAGTTCAACAATCCAGCAGAGGATAAAATAGTCCATATACTCTGAGGTGCTGTTTTCACATCATTGTTCCGCACAGGATCTGATCTCTTCTCTCACCTCCCTGATATCTTAAAAGTCTCTCTCGTCAGTCATTGGTCAGGGGGAGGGGCTTATTGTTTCAACAACCTAGTTTAATATGTCATTAGCGTATTAGCAAACAACATTATTCACTGACCCTGTGGAAGGATAACAGTACAGTACTGTGGGGGCTGATATCAGATGGCAACAACAGCCATTCATCAATTAGCAAATAACAACTCATCCTAAAATATTAACACAAAATGATAGCCTTATCCCACAAACACAGTCAGGTTAAAATAAATAAAGCTCTCGCTAATCAGCAGCCACGGAAGGCTCTGGTTCTGGTGCCGGGGCGGACCACAGTGATCCAGTATGACAGTCACCAAGCCCCGTAAGGGTATGGGGGAAACCGTACCGAGAGCCAGAAGCCCGATGCTTAGATTACGGGATCGGCTGCGGAGTTATCAAACCCCAAATAAACAAGGTCAAGACCATCCAAAACAGACCCAAATCTGCTGTCAGTCAGGAAAGTAGGCATGTCTTCTGCAACGGAGAACGGGGAGGTGGTTGGTCACGTAACAACAAGTGTGGATGAGAAACGCAAAAGAGAGGATTGCTCGAGTCACCAGATGGTTCTGGTCCCTACAAAACTTTAGTTTCTCAGTGGGGCATCAGGCGGGGAAGTCACAGGGACATGCGGATGCCCTGACACGGGCCCCCTGTATGGTGACAAATGTTTAACCCCACAAGTTTGAACAGAGGGTATGTGAGGCAGGGACTGGTGTTATATGCGAGAGTCCCCCAGGATGCGCACAGAAGCGTATTGAGGCTGCGGGAGTGCATTGCAGTCACAGGCATAGCTGTGATTGCAGTGCAAAATAAAAGTAAATGTTGGTCTTGGGCAAGCTATTTGTACAAGGAAGATTTAGGAAAACCTGGCATGGGCTTTTATTTTTAAAACAGACTACAGGATGGCAGTAGGGCAGTCCGTTTCCTTCCCGGCCGGGTTTTCCCACGTGGTCTATAGCCACAGGTTAATTGTAAAAAAAACAAAACCCTGCATCAAAGGGTTGGGTGTCAGTTTGGTTTTGCAAGCGTGCAGAGCAGAAGGCTCTGCAGAGCCCAACCTGTGTGAGGCAGCATGAGGCCAAGCGGAGCCAAAAGGCCTGGCACCGACAGCGTACACCGTGGTGCAGTTGCCTACGGCAACAGGTCTCGGATGTGGACTGTCTTGTTTCCCGGCTGCGATCCGGAGGATTTCATGCGTACTTCTGTGAGTTTGGACATTAAAATACGTTTTGCTTTGAACTTTGCTGGGTCACTGCCTCATTACTGCACAGTGTGGACCCCGCTGCACTACAATGTATATACTCACACAGTGTATCAGGGTTTACTTCTTCTTTTATACAGCTTCTTCAGCTTTTGGTTCTTTATTATGTGTGGGGCTGTCTGCTTTATTTAGCAGTATTTGTTCCATATTACATTTTAATTATGTAACAATCATACAATGTGATTTTCTGGTTTTTATTTTTAGATTCTGTCTTGAAGGTGAAGTGTACCTACGATAAAAATTACAGACCTCGTCATTCTTTGTAGGAGGGAAAACTTTGGCAAAGTATCGAATACTTATTTTCCCAAGTATATAGTGATATGGCATTATGTGTGTGTGTGTGTGTGTATGTGTATATATATATATATATATATATATATATATATATATATATATACATACACTCACTGGCCACTTTATTAGGTACACCATGCTAGTAAGGGGTTGGACCCCCTTTTGCCTTCAGAACTGCCTCAATTCTTCGTGGCAGAGATTCAACAAGGTGCAGGAAGCATTCCTCAGAGATTTTGGACCATATTGACATGATGGCATCACACAGTTGGCGCAGATTTGTCGGCTGCACATCCCTGATGCGAATCTCCCGTTCCACCACATCCCAAAGATGCTCTATTGGATTGAGATCTGGTGACTGAGGAGGCCATTTGAGTACAGTGAACTCATTGTCATGTTCAAGAAACCAATCTGAGATGATTCGAGCTTTATGACATGGCGCATTATCCTGCTGAAAGTAGCCATCAGATGTTGGGTACATTGTGGTCATAAAGGGATGGACATGGTCAGCAACAATACTCAGGTAGGCTGTGGCGTTGCAACGATGCTCAATTGGTACCAAGGGGCCCAAAGAGTGCCAAGAAAAAATTCCCCACACCATGACACCACCACCACCAGCCTGAACCGTTGATACAAGGCAGGATGGATCCATGCTTTCATGTTGTTTACGCCAAATTCTGACCCTACCATCCGAATGTCGCAGCAGAAATCGAGACTCATCAGACCAGGCAACGTTTTTCCAATCTTCTACTGTCCAATTTCGATGAGCTTGTGCAAATTGTAGCCTCAGTTTCCTGTTCTTAGCTGAGAGGAGTGGTACCCAGTGTGGTCTTCTGCTGCTGTAGCCCATCTGCCTCAAAGTTCGACGCACTGTGCGTTCAGAGATGCTCTTCTGCCTACCTTGGTTGTAACGGGTGGCAATTTGAGTCACTGTTGCCTTTCTATCAGCTCGAACCAGTCTGCCCATTCTCCTCTGACCTCTGGCATCAACAAGGCATTTCCGGCCACAGAACTGCCGCTCACTGGATTTTTTTTCTTTTTCGGACCATTCTCTGTAAACCCTAGAGATGGTTGTGCGTGAAAATCCCAGTAGATCAGCAGTTTCTGAAATACTCAGACCAGCCCTTCTGGCACCAACAATCATGCCACGTTCAAAGGCACTCAAATCACCTTTCTTCCCCATACTGATGCTCGGTTTGAACTGCAGGAGATTGTCTTGACCATGTCTACATGCCTAAATGCACTGAGTTGCCGCCATGTGATTGGCTGATTAGAAATTAAGTCTTAACACACAGTTGGACAGGTGTACCTAATAAAGTGGCCAGTGAGTGTATATACTATATATATATATATATATATAGTGTACAAAAAAGTTGCAGTCTATCGTGCTAAAGCATGTCAGTGTGAAATATATGAAATATGAATAGCTATACGGCTTATGAATACTAGGAAAAAATGAGACACTTTGCACACAATTTGGCCAAGTTATGTCTGCTCATCAACAAACATCAAGGTGGTCTCAGAAAAAACGGATGGGTCCCTATCCAATGTGAATACCTCTCTTAGGCCGGGGTCACACTTGCGAGAAACACGGCCGAGTCTCGCGTCTCAATACCCGGCACTGCCGCCGGCACTCGGGATCAGAGTGTGCGGCTGCATGTATTTCTATGCAGTTGAGCGCTCTGGTCCAAGTGCCGGTGGCAGTGCCGGGTATTGAGACGCGAGACTCGGCCGTATTTCTCGCAAGTGTGACCCCGGCCTTAGGCCGCTGTCTGAATTCCTGGGTGAATGTGGACACCTCTCTCAGCAATGCCTGCATTTATGGGTAGGTGGGAACCTGCTGTAATTAAAATCACCACATGTTAAAGGGCGGAGTGCTCGGTTAGAGAGCCAACATAGAAATAACAAAAAACTGACTGGCACATCCAGGCTAGTGTGAATAGGTGCTAACTTAGGAGCAGCTATCTCCATGCATAATATACAAAAAAGTTGCACTCAGTTTTTTCTGAGACCACCTTGACGTTAGTTGATGGGCAGACATAACTAATTGTGTGCAAAGTGTCTTATTTTTTTCCTAGCATTCAGAAGCCGTATACAGTAGCTATTCATATTTCATATATTTCACATTGACGTGCTTTAGCACGATAGAGTATACTTGTATATTATACATAGAGATAGCTGCTCCTAAGATAGCACCTATTCACACTAGCTTGGATGTGCCAGTCAGTTTTTTGTTATTTGTATACATATAGTGAAGCGTGTGTCTGCAGTGTGGATTTTGCGCTACCTTTATAAGTCACATCTAAAGCTGCATTTTGGCGCCTTTTTGCTGGAGGTGACAGCTCTGTTGTATGTGACTAAGGGCTCATATCACGAAACAATCACTGACCTCAGGGAGACCAGTCAAAGAAAACACTGCGGCAGCCGGCAAAGGCGCTCGATCAGTGAAATCCTAGGTGCAATGCTCCCTGGGAAATACGAATATGCAAATATTCCACGGACTTTATTTGCATACTAAGGGCTCATACTCACTTGCGAGTGAGTCTCTCGCAAGTGAGTATGAGCCCTAAGGCAGAGAATAAATCCAACACAAAATAAATGTCTGCACAGTAACCCAATGTGAGATGTCAATGTGAACTGTGCTGTATTTGCATCACACAATAAGAGTGCAGACCACTGAGGTAGCGATCGTGCTTCTGAAATCCCCCCACAAACTACACAAGGCAGGGAAGCCAGGAGCCAGAGCCAAGGTACTTGGTGGAGGTTCAGCTGCAGCCGCCGTTCGCTCCATTTTAGCTGCAGTAACCAGCTCCAAGAGAGGACGGTTATTGAACAGGCTGCGCCAAAAATCTGAGCGCCAGCCCTTTCCTAAAGACCCCATTACTGCTGTGGTTACGACCAGCTGGAGACCCCAGATCCAATCCAGAGCGGTGTTAAATATCTGAGCTACAAAATCAGTCATCCATAAACATTTCATGGAGTCGTCACCACTGCAGATGAGCAGTGGCAGTGGTCACAATGATTTGTATGGAGAATCCCACCAGGGTAGGTTTATAAATGAGGGTCCTGCAGGAAATGCTCATAGACACAAGGACAATGAAGACCGTGGTTGGTCCCACAGGAGCTGTGGTATGATCAGACCATGTCCCTGCACGGTCGGACGCGACCATTACACAGTACACAGCAGGGGCACATGTATAAGATTATCTCAGCACAGGAACATTTTATTTATCACATCCAATTGTGGAAATTATTATTATTCCAAGATCTATTGATTAAAATAAACTTTTATGAGTGAGAAAACCACATTAATCACAAACGCACATAAAAAAAAACCAAAGAATATAAAAATAAAGCTGCTTGTAAAATCTGATTCTATTGAGGATTTTTAGGGCATTATTTCTGAGCGTCATGTGCACAAACCCTTATGGATTAAACATTTCTATAGCCATAAGGCTGTGTTTACACCAATTGAAATGCTGCATCTTTTCCAAGTCCATTTAATAGTTCACAGTGGATGTGATTTCATGAAATCTCCCCAAAATTCTCAAGGAGAGCCCTTTTATTTGCCCTACCAGATGTAGAAAAAACGGTCTGCAGTGTAAGTGGAGAATCGCAGCTTCTCTTTACTGATCGCACTATTCCGAGCCCTTCACTCTTGTGGATTTTGGTGCGGACACCTGCAAAAATAAAACACAGTGGGAACATGGCGTTGGTGTAGGTCCCGGCTAGTTGTAATGTGCTGCGGAATATGTTGGTGCTATATGAAGCATATTATGGCTATCACCTACCCGGACTCCTCAGTGGACCTCCGATAGCAGACCTCCTCAGCAGACCTCCTCAATCCTCAGGGGACCTCCTCAGCAGACCTCCTCAGCGGACTCCTCAGCAGACCTCCAATAGCGGACCTCCTCAGCAGACTCCTCAACAGAATCCTCTGCAGACCTCCTCAGCGGACCTCCGATAGCAGACCTCCAGCAGACTTCTCAACCGACCTCCGATAGCAAACCTCCTCAGCGGACCTCCAATAGACCTCCAATAGCAGACCTCCTCAGTGGACCTCCTCAGCAGACTCCTCAGTGGATCTCCTCAGCAGACCTCCTCAGTGAACCTCCAATAGCAGACCCCCTCAACGGAATCCTTAGCAGACCTCTCCGACTTCACACATGATCTTTGCCATTCTGCACAGATCTGCTGCTATTTCTTCCTCGGACATTATTTAGCCCGGATCCATATTGGAGAAGTGTATGGTAAATCGCAGCCTATTGATCGCAGTGGCAGTCTTATTTATAGGATCCGCTCCATCCAGTCTTCTCACATTCTCCATCTCTCAGTGAGGAAATGGAAATTAACAGTGTGAAGTTGTCTACAGATAATTGGAATTGATTGATTAACTAACACCACAACGTAACAGATGAAGTGGGTTACATTTCCAGGAGGGAATCACTTACTAGAGCGGACTGTCAGATATTAATTACCGACGTGACAATGCACGATATTCTGCTCCCGGGTGACCCCGTCCTATAGGACAAGCACATACGTAATGCCACTTGTCAAACCGTGCACTAAGCACATGATTGAAAGAAATAATAAGAGAGTCACCAGGAGGCTCCTCCGATCCATCAGCGGGAGACTCAGCGCTACACAGAATTGGAGACCCAAGCCACGGAGGAGACCGGCACATGGTAAAGACAAGTCATGGAGGAGACTGGCACAAGGTAGACACAAGCCACAGATGAGACCGGCACATGGTAGACTCAAACCATGGATGAGACCGGCACATGGTAGGCACAAGTCATGGAGGAGACCGGCATAAGGTAGACAGGTCATGGAGGAAACCGGCACATGGTAGACACAAGTCATGAGACCGGCACATGGTAGACACAAGCACGGATGAGACCTGCACATGGTAGTCACAAGCCATTGAGGAGACTGGCACATGGTAGAAGTAGACACAAGCCATTGAGGAGACCAGCACATGGTAGACAAGTCATGGAGGAGACCGGCACATGGTAGACACAAGCCATTGAGGAGACCAGCACATGGTAGACACAAGCCATTGAGGAGACCGGCGCCTTGTAAACACTAGCCATTGAGGAGACCGGCACATGGTAGACACAAGCCACGGATGAGACCGGCACATGGTAGACTCACGTCATGGAGGAGACTAGCACAAGGTAGACACAGGCCACGGATGAGACCGGCACATGGTAGACACAAGCCATGGATGAGACCGGCACATGGTAGGCACAAGTCATGGAGGAGACCTGCATAAGGTAGACACAGGTCATGGAGGAAACCGGCCCATGGTAGACATAAGTCATGAAGGAGACCGGCACATGGTAGACACAAGCACAGATGAGACCTGCACATAGTAGACACAAGTCATGAAAGAGACCAGCACATGGTAGGCACAAGTCATGGAGGAGACCGGCACATGGTAGACACAAGCCATTGAGGAGACCGGCACATGGTAGACACAAGCCATTGAGGAGACCGGCACATGGTAGACACAAGCCATTGAGGAGACCGGCACATGGTAGACACAAGCCATTGAGGAGACCGGCACATGGTAGACACAAGCCATTGAGACCGGCACATGGTAGACACAAGCCATTGAGGAGACCGGCACATGGTAGACACAAGCCATTGAGGAGACCAGCACATGGTAGACAAGTCATGGAGACCGGCACATGGTAGACACAAGCCATTGAGCAGACTGGCACATGGTAGACACAAACCATTGAGGAGACCGGCACATAGTAGACACAAGCCACGGAAGACACAGGCACATGGTCGACAAGCCATTGAGGAGACCGGCGCCTGGTAAACACTAGCCATTGAGGAGACCGGCACATGGTAGACACAAGGCACGGATGAGACCGGCACATGGTAGACTCAAGTCATGGAGGAGACTGGTACAAGGTAGACACAAGCCACGGATGAGACCGGCACATGGTAGACACAAGCCACGGATGAGACCGGCACATGGTAGGCACAAGTCATGGAGGAGACCAGCATAAGGTAGACACAAGTCATGGAGGAGACCAGCATAAGGTAGACACAAGTCATGGAGGAAACCGGCACATGGTAGACACAAGTCATGAAGGAGACCGGAACACGGTAGACACAAGTCATGAAGGAGACCGGAACATGGTAGACACAAGCACGGATGAGACCGGCACATAGTAGACACAAGTCATGAAAGAGACCAGCACATGGTAGACACAAGCCACGGAGGAGAATGGCACACGGTAGACACAAGCCACAGAGGAGACTGGCACATGGTAGACACAAGCCATGGAGGAGACCGGCACACGGTAGACACAAGCCACAGAGGAGACTGGCACATGGTAGACACAAGCCACGGATGAGACTGGCACATGGTGGACACAAGCCATTGAGGAGACCGGCATATGGTAGTCCATGGACTGTGTGGCTTTGAAGACTTGAAACCATTTTCTCCCTCTGGATAACATTGGTTCTGCCTCCTTGTATTGTATCTCCGGTAGCTTGCTTAGGGCAGAGACAGACTGCCGAATTTCTCGTGCGAGAATTGCATGGTAAACCTTCTACTGGCTGTTGTCTCTCCTGCCCTGAGCTTGACAGCTGCATAGTAATCCATCATGCTGTCCTGCTCAGGTCAGGAGAGGTGCCGGGCCAGTCCATGCAGTGCGATACGATTCTCGCACGAGTTACACGGCTGTCTTACTCAGCCCTTACTTTTGGACTATTGTGTTATTTTTTACAGGAAAAAAATATTCTGTAAATGGAAACCATCAGCAAGCTGTTGTTGCCAGATCCAATATTTGTAATGGTGCGCTATCTAGAATGGGTTAAAGTTCTGATTGATTCATTAAAAGAGTAATGACCAGAGCAGATGAGATCAATAATATCACAGGAATATCTAATGGAAGTGTTACAATGTATCTAGCAGACAGCAGCACAATTACTTCACCAATGCAAAAAAAAACTAAGAAATCAGACACTAAAAGCAAATTTGATGATGTCCTTAAAGTGCAGTGGAATTAATGTCACAATATAAGGGAATAAGATAAAGAAATAAATAAAATATTATTTACCTTCATGCAGGAATGAATGTAGAACCCTCACGTACATCCATGTATTTGTTAGACCCTTGAACAGTAATCGGTGGTGAGGGTCCGAGGCAGGTGCTCCATAATGAGAATAATGGTTAGGGGACGCTGCACCTTATATGTTGTGTGTATGTTTCGTAAAGAGAAGTCATCATAAAACTCAAATGATTTTGTAAAACATTGCATTTTATATTGGCAATATTATTGTTTTATTATTATTTTTTAATCATTTTATATATTTTTTTATGCAGTTTTCTTTTCGGCCACTGTTCTTACAGAAGTCTGACACGTTCTGTTCTGTAGAGATCACATATCAGCAGTCATCTCATTGGTATCACAGACAGAATTAAAATATCACCTCTACATAGAAAACACAAGATTCACCATTCACCATTGAGGATGTCACCGTTCATCTTCTCTTCCTCGTACAATGATCTCCACAGCGGTTACAGGCCATGTCCACAACAGCGGGCAATATGAGATGTCACAGCTCACTTCCTCCCCTTCTCTGCACAGATTACAGAGAATGTCCACAACATGAGGCTATAGGTGATGTCACAGCTCACTTCCTCCCCCTCTCTGCACAGATTACAGAGCATGCCTACAACACCGTGCTATAGGTGATGTGACAGCTCACTTCCTCCCCCTCCGCACAGATTACAGAGCATGCCTACAACACCAGGCTATAGGTGATGTTACAGCTCACTTCCTCTCCCTCTCTGCTCAGTGATCTCGGCACAGATTACAGAACATGCCTACAACACTGTGCTATAGATGATGTCACAGCTCACTTCCTCCCCCTCTCTGCACAGATTACAGAGCATGCCCACAACACCGTTGATATAGAAGGTTTAATGTTTTTCCTCCTCTTGGTAGAATTTGTTTTTATATTGTTGTAGCCTTATAATATCCGATTCAAGGATTTTATACTTCTTATCTCATATGCAATGTTTTTAAGAGTCTGCAAAAACATGTTTTGGGTACATGGTAAATAAAGTCATCTTGACCTGGGTAACAGGGGGGCTTCATGAGTTATATTGCTGTAAGTGGTATAAAATACTGCATTCTTGTGTGAATAAGTGGTAAAGTGACTTGCTCACAACCAGTGTGCATTCTTTTATTTCACGACCTAATCTCTTAATTCGGCCTCACTGGTGATCCGGCATATCTGACTTAGGTGACATCACAGCTCACTTCCTCCCCCTCTCTGCACAGATTACAGAACATGTCTACAACACCATGCTATAGGTGATGTCACAGCTCACTTCTTCCCCCTCTCTGCACAGATTACAGAGCATGCCCACTACACTCCTTCCATACAATAATTGTCTGCCGCCCATTGTTTCCTGTGGTTGCTGTAAATATTTCATCTCTGTCTCATAATCATGTACAGACAAAAATGATTAAAATCTACAAAAAAAGATTGTATAAATGAAAATGTAATTCTGTAATTAGTGGAAGAGAACTCGGTGACACATTCCCGGAAATGTCTCATTACACGGTGATGGAGGCTGTTCCAGGAGGTGATCACATGATCGTTGAGGAGATCGCTGATGATGTGATCTTCACTGTAGACCATCATTGTCCTTCTCCGGGCGGCACTGAATGTAGAGGAGTCGCTCTGCCTCATTACACCATGACAATACACAGTAACGAGCGGCCAGTAACGCGCGGCGGTGGCTTGTTCGGCATGGTAACTACTTGTCCTGTTCTTTAAGACCGAATCACGGCCCTAATTTGACAGCAGAGCTGTTCCTGTCTCAGACGCGGGCGGCGACCTGACATCCTGCCCCGGTTTGTCTCTGCTTTGTCAATGTGGTTGCTAGGCAACCATCAATCGCACCGCCACAATGTTCCACTGCCGCGCTACCTAATGCTATTATCCGCCGTTGATTACCTTTTCCAGTCCATTGAACCCTGTTAAAGCTGGAGACTTCCCTCACATCCCTTTCTTTGGCAATGGCCGGCACCGATCTCTTGGAAAACTTCCCTTTTAGTCCATTGAAAACCTGGAAATGCTCATTTTAGCCGATAGTGGAGTCATTGAAAAGCTCCGCTGGCCAGTGCAGATACTGGGCACACATACAATGCGAGCACAGGCACAATGCGAGCACATGTACAATGCGGGCACAGGCACAATGCGAGCACATGTACAATGCGGGCACAGGCACAATGCGAGCACATGTACAATGCGAGCACATGTACAATGCGGGCACAGGCACAATGCGAGCACATGTACAATGCGAGCACATGTACAATGCGGGCACAGGCACAATGCGAGCACATGTACAATGCGGGCACAGGCACACAATGCGGGCACAGACACAATGCGGGCACATGTACAATGCGAGCACATGTACAATGTGGGCACAGGCACACAATGCGAGCACATGTACAATGCGGGCACAGGCACAATGCGAGCACATGTACAATGCGGGCACAGGCACAATGCGAGCACATGTACAATGCGAGCACATGTACAATGCGGGCACAGGCACAATGCGAGCACATGTACAATGCGGGCACAGGCACAATGCGAGCACATACAATGCGGGCACAGGCACAATGCGAGCACATGTACAATGCGGGCACAGGCACAATGCGGGCACAGGCACAATGCGAGCACATGTACAATGCGAGCACATGTACAATGCGGGCACAGGCACAATGCGAGCACATGTACAATGCAGGCACAGGCACAATGCGAGCACATGTACAATGCGAGCACATGTACAATGCGGGCACAGGCACACAATGCGAGCACGTGTACAATGCAGGCACAATGCGGGCACATGTACAATGCGGGCACAGGCACACAATGCGGGCACAGACACAATGCGGGCACATGTACAATGCAGGCACAGGCACAATGCGGGCACAGGCACACAATGCGAACACATGTACAATGCGAGCACATGTACAATGTGGGCACAGGCACACAATGCGAGCACATGTACAATGCAGGCACAATGCGGGCACATGTACAATGCGGGCACAGGCACACAATGCGAACACATGTACAATGCGGGCACAGGCACGCAATGTGAACACATGTACAATGCGGGCATAGGCACACAATGCGAGCACATGTACAATGCGGTCACAGACACAATGCAGGCACAGGCACAATATGCGGGCACAATGCAAACACATGTACAATGCGGGCACAGACGCACAATGCAGGTACAGGCACACAGTGTGGGCACAATGCGAACACATGTACAATGCGGGCACAGATGCACAATGCAGGCACAGGTACAATGCGGGTACAGATGCACAATGCGGGCACAATGCGAACACATGTACAATGCGGGCACCGACGCACAATGTGGGCACAGGTACAATGCGGGCACAGGCAAACAATGCGGGCACAATGCGAACACGTACAATGCGAGCACAGACGCACAATGCGGGTACATGTACAATGCGAGCACAGGTACAATGCGAGCACATGTACAATGCGAGCACAGGCACAATGCGAGCACATGTAGAATGCGGGCACAGGCACACAATGCGAGCACATGTACAATGCGGGCACAGGCACAATTCAAACACATGTACAATGCGGGCACAGACACAATGCGAGCACATATACAATGCGGGCACAGGTACAATGCGAGCACATGTACAATGCAAGCGCAGGTACAATGCGGACACGGGTACAATGCAAACACATACAATGCGAGCACAGACGCACAATGTGGGCACATGTACAATGCGGGTACAGGCACAATGCGGGCACATGTACAATGCGGGCACAGGCACAATGCGAGCACATGTAGAATGCGGGCACAGGCACACAATGCGAGCACATGTACAATGCGGGCACAGGCACAATTCAAACACATGTACAATGCGGGCACAGACACAATGCGAGCACATATACAATGCGGGCACAGGTACAATGCGAGCACATGTACAATGCAGGCACAATGCGAGCACATGTACAATGCGGGCACAGACACAATGCGAACACATCTACAATTCGGGCACAGATGCACAATGCGGGCACAGGCACAATGCGAGCACATGTACAATGCAGGCACAATGCGAGCACATGTACAATGCAGGCACAATGCGAGCACATGTACAATGCAGGCACAATGCGAGCACATGTACAATGCAGGCACAATGCGAGCACATGTACAATGCGGGCACAGATGCACAATGCAGGCACAAGTGCCAGCTCTCACTGTGCGGTGGCCTGAAAATGCAGGTCGTCTCCTCACTGCACACGGCGGTATCTGTGGTATGCACAGCGGGGGCCTGGAAATAGGATTTACCTCCAAATAAGAGGCGACTATGGGGCCGAGGACCAACATACAAGCAGGGGCCAGAAAACGACTCTACTCACTGACAGGAAGCGCTGTCTCCTATCTGGTTGTGTTCACACAGGACAGTAGAGCTGGTAGTGATGCCTATTAGTGGACGCTGTTCATTTATGAGCTCGCTGAGTTCTCGGATGGCGTCCACTGAAAAATGGCTGAAAAAAAAGACTCTTGCAGTTCACTTCTGCTGTAAACCACGTTGCTGTCCGCATCTTCATCAGTATTTTCAGAGTTTTCTTTCCAATTTAGGTTTTGGTAGAATAAAAAGTGCACGCGACGTCTCGCAAGGCGCTGCCCAGTCCATCCTAAAAATGCCTCCACAACCACTTCACAAAACCAAAAATTCCACACAAAAAAACAAAGACTTGGTTTTATATAATTTCCCCCGACTTCAAGCCCAATGTGTCACTAGGCCCAGAAGTGGCAGTACGGGGTTAACCACGCTGAGCAGAGCGCCATCTTCCAATAAGACAGAGCTTAACAAGTGCGGGGAGCTGAGAGAACCAAAATACCGGAAACCTACACATTAACAGTAGTGATTGACAGCTGAGGGGTGTGACACCCCACCCACCGGCACATGAGTGATTGACAGCTGAGGGGTGTGACACCCCACCCACCGGCACATGAGTGATTGACAGCTGAGGGGTGTGACACCCCACCCACCGGCACATGAGTGATTGACAGCTGAAGGGTGTGACACCCCACCCACCGGCACATGAGTGATTGACAGCTGAGGGGTGACACCCCACCCACCGGCACATGAGTGATTGACAGCTGAGGGGTGTGACACCCCACCCACCGGCACATGAGTGATTGACAGCTGAAGGGTGTGACACCCCACCCACCGGCACATGAGTGATTGACAGCTGAAGGGTGTGACATCCCACCCACCGGCACATGAGTGTTTGACAGCTGAAGGGTGTGACACCCGACCCACCGGCACATGAGTGATTGACAGCTGAAGGGTGTGACACCCGACTCACTGGCACATGAGTGATTGACAGCTGAGTGGTGTGACATCCCACCCACCGACACATGAGTGATTGACATCTGAAGGGTGTGACAACCCACCGGTGCATGAGTGATTGACAGCTGAGGGGTGTGACACTCCACCAACCGACACATGAGTGATTGACAGCTGAGGGGTGTGACACCCCACCCACCGGCACATGAGTGATTGACAGGTGAAGGGTGTGACACCCCACCGGCACATGAGTGATTGACAGCTGAAGGGTGTGACACCCCATCCACCGACACATGAGTGATTGACATCTGAAGGGTGTGACACCCGACTCACCGGCACATGAGTGATTGACAGCTGAGGGGTGTGACTCCCCACCCACCGGCACATGAGTGATTGACAGCTGAGGGGTGTGACACCCCACCCACCAGTGCATGAGTTATTGACAGCTGCGGGGTGTGACACCTCTCCCACCGGTGCATGAGTGATTGACATCTGAAGGGTGTGACAACCCACCGGTGCATGAGTGATTGACAGCTGAGGGGTGTGACACCCCACCCACCAGTGCATGAGTGATTGACAGCTGAGGGGTGTGACACCCCACACACCAGTGCATGAGTTATTGACAGCTGCGGGGTGTGACATCCCTCCCACCGGTGCATGAGTGATTGACAGTTGATTGGTGTGACACCCCACCCACCGGTGCACACACTATTATTACACCTGCATTAACATTCTCATAAAAAGTAATTACACATCAGAAATCCCCGGCAGGCGGGAAAACTCAGAGCCCGCTGCCGGTCACGGCACCTAAGTGACAGCTCGGTTCGCGCTCAGCGGCTGCGCAGCTCCAGGTGCAGTCTGCATGGTAGGATAGTGAGGACAAAGAGCCAGTGGCCTGTGCTCCCACTCTGCACTTCCCCCATCCACGACTCTGCATGGAGAAGGCAGATAAGCAGGAGCATAACTATAAGGCCATGTTCACACGGTCAGTATTCGGTCAGTATTTTGCATCAGTATTTGCAGCCAAAACCAGGAGAGGAACAATCAGAGGAAAAGTATAATAGAGACACGTCATCAGTTCTGGATTTATCACCCACTCCTGTCTACAAATACTGATGTAAAATACTGACCGTGTGAACGTGGGCTAATATGTGCATGGTTGTAACCTGGGCCCTGGTGCCTAGGGGGTCAAAAAATTCCCTTTGGCACATATGAGAAGACTATTGCTATTGAAGATTGGTAATAATTAGGGGCCCCGTTGGAGCCCACAAGCTTCAAGTTACAGCACTGCAGATGCGGCTAGACGTGGCGGCCATATAAGCCTTTGTACAGCCCGAGTCACACTTGTGAGTGTGATGCGAGAAATTCGCACATCAATACCCGGCACTCAGATCAGAGTGTGCGGCTGCATGTATTTCTATGGTGCCGGCGGCAGTGCCGGGTATTGATGTGCAAGTTTCTCGCATTGTACCAGCAAGTGTGACCCCGGCCTACAGCTGAGGCTCGCGTGCGTCCACACATAAAGGAGATTGTTTCTGCAGCACATGATGGATTCCTGCAAATCACGTTCAGCTGCTTTGCGACTGTTGCAGAAAGGTCTGTTACTTTCTTTTGAGTGTGAATACTCCCTAAAAGGCTGGTTCAGTAGGACTGAATCTCTCCCATCTTTATAGTGTGTAACAATGTGTCATTGCTGATAAAGTGTATCCACTTGGAGATCAGACTATTTCTTTCAGAGGGTTGGATACGAGCTCGGCTCAGAGGCTCCCACACAGAGACCTGGCTAAAAATGCTGGGCCCCATGACGGTCATGGTGGGCACCGCTGAGTCCGCCACTACAGGTCTTCTGTCTGTTAGGTGCATATTTCTGGGAATGCATTGCTGATATGATCAGAGCTCAAGATACCTGCAGCCTTTGTCTGCAAATGTGCCATAAAGTGAAAATAAGGAGAGTGCGTTTCCTCCGGGTTCTCCAGTTTCCTCCCACACTCTGAAGACATACTGATAGGAAATCTAGATTGTGAGTCCCGATGGGGACAGTGATGATAATGTCTGTTTTATATGATAGCACTCTATAAGCTAAGCATAATAAATAATAGACTGAACGGACGGCTCCGGCACCATTGGGGCATTCTCCCATCTAAATTCTATTGACATAAACCTGTTAATACAGAAAAGCTGCCCTTCACATCTGCGCCGTTACTCGTCCTCATCGCGAGCGGTGTTCTTGTCTTCTTTCCTTTTCTTCTTTGCTTGCACTATCAGTGACAATTACTAATTCAGCAATTATTAGTATTTTAGAAGACACAGTACATAGCGCTGATATTCTGAAGACATCAGCGGCTCCTAAATCTAATGCGGCTAATAGGTTTTCATTTTGCATTTACATTGCCTTATTACATCCACCCTAATGCTGTGCACCGATGACCATCTCACAAGACGCGTCCCATTTATAGAGAAACACCAACTGGGAGAAATGCGGGAGACCGAACGTCTGTCAATACGATGACAAAATGGAATCCTCATGCTGAGGCTTGGCCTTGTCATCAGTCCAGGACACGACCAGCGGCCATGATACATATGTGACATGGGAAGCAAGATGGTGGGAACGGTTGTGATGATTGCAGAGAATTAGGATGTATCAGTGCTATGGCCGCTCCTGCAGACTATGCAGGCGACGTGTCTACAGGGGCCTCACCATCAGTCCTGTCACTCCGATCAGCTCTGCTTCTACACAAGGCTTTTCCCAGACATGTGCAATCCAGTAATGGCGGCACAATGTGGGGCCAACTAGTACACCTTGTGGTGTACGCAATCCCCTGTGCTGCGCCGGACCCCCAGAGGTGCAGCATTCATGTCCCGGTGTCATGTTCCCCTCACAGACGCTGTGCTGGGCCGAGCACAATGTGGGGTCATCTGGTGGTACATTGTTACACAGGTGACCTTGGGGTGTACGCGATCCCCTGTGCTTCACCAGACCCTCAGAGGTGCAGCATTCTTGTCCCAATGTCATGTTCCACTCACAGACGCTGCGTGGGCCGAGCACAATGTGGGGTCATCTGGTGGTACATTGTTACATAGGTGACCTTGGGGTGTACGCAATCCACTGTGCTGCGCCGGACCCCCAGAGGTGCAGCATTCTTGTCCCAATGTCATGTTCCCCTCACAGACGCTGCGCTGGGCCGAGCACAATGTGGGGTCATCTGGTGGTACATTGTTACACAGGTGACCTTGGGGTGTACGCAATCCACTGTGCTGCGCCGGACCCCCAGAGGTGCAGCATTCTTGTCCCGGTGTCATGTTCCCCTCACAGACGCTGCGCTGGGCCGAGCACAATGTGGGGTCATCTGGTGGTACATTGTTACATAGGTGACCTTGGGGTGTACGCAATCCACTGTGCTGCGCCGGACCCCCAGAGGTGCAGCATTCTTGTCCCGGTGTCATGTTCCCCTCACAGACGCTGCGCTGGGCCGAGCACAATGTGGGGTCATCTGGTGGTACATTGTTACATAGGTGACCTTGGGGTGTACGCAATCCACTGTGCTGCGCCGGACCCCCAGAGGTGCAGCATTCTTGTCCCAATGTCATGTTCCCCTCACAGACGCTGCGCTGGGCCGAGCACAATGTGGGGTCATCTGGTGGTACATTGTTACACAGGTGACCTTGGGGTGTACGCAATCCACTGTGCTGCGCCGGACCCCCAGAGGTGCAGCATTCTTGTCCCAATGTCATGTTCCCCTCACAGACGCTGCGCTGGGCAGAGCACAATGTCGGGTCGTCTGGTGGTACATTGTTACATAGGTGACCTTGTGGTGTACGCAATCCCCTGTGCTGCGCCGGACCCCCAGAGGTGCAGCATTCATGTCCCGGTGTCATGTTCCCCTCACAGACGCTGCGCTGGGCCGAGCACAATGTGGGGTCATCTGGTGGTACATTGTTACATAGGTGACCTTGGGGTGTACGCAATCCCCTGTGCTGCGCCGGACCCCCAGAGGTGCAGCATTCATGTCCCGGTGTCATGTTCCCCTCACAGACGCTGTGCTGGGCCGAGCACAATGTGGGGTCATCTGGTGGTACATTGTTACACAGGTGACCTTGGGGTGTACGCGATCCCCTGTGCTTCACCAGACCCTCAGAGGTGCAGCATTCTTGTCCCAATGTCATGTTCCACTCACAGACGCTGCGTGGGCCGAGCACAATGTGGGGTCATCTGGTGGTACATTGTTACATAGGTGACCTTGGGGTGTACGCAATCCACTGTGCTGCGCCGGACCCCCAGAGGTGCAGCATTCTTGTCCCAATGTCATGTTCCCCTCACAGACGCTGCGCTGGGCAGAGCACAATGTCGGGTCGTCTGGTGGTACATTGTTACATAGGTGACCTTGTGGTGTACGCAATCCCCTGTGCTGCGCCGGACCCCCAGAGGTGCAGCATTCATGTCCCGGTGTCATGTTCCCCTCACAGACGCTGCGCTGGGCCGAGCACAATGTGGGGTCATCTGGTGGTACATTGTTACATAGGTGACCTTGGGGTGTACGCAATCCCCTGTGCTGCGCCGGACCCCCAGAGGTGCAGCATTCATGTCCCGGTGTCATGTTCCCCTCACAGACGCTGTGCTGGGCCGAGCACAATGTGGGGTCATCTGGTGGTACATTGTTACACAGGTGACCTTGGGGTGTACGCGATCCCCTGTGCTTCACCAGACCCTCAGAGGTGCAGCATTCTTGTCCCAATGTCATGTTCCACTCACAGACGCTGCGTGGGCCGAGCACAATGTGGGGTCATCTGGTGGTACATTGTTACATAGGTGACCTTGGGGTGTACGCAATCCACTGTGCTGCGCCGGACCCCCAGAGGTGCAGCATTCTTGTCCCAATGTCATGTTCCCCTCACAGACGCTGCGCTGGGCCGAGCACAATGTGGGGTCATCTGGTGGTACATTGTTACACAGGTGACCTTGGGGTGTACGCAATCCACTGTGCTGCGCCGGACCCCCAGAGGTGCAGCATTCTTGTCCCGGTGTCATGTTCCCCTCACAGACGCTGCGCTGGGCCGAGCACAATGTGGGGTCATCTGGTGGTACATTGTTACATAGGTGACCTTGGGGTGTACGCAATCCACTGTGCTGCGCCGGACCCCCAGAGGTGCAGCATTCTTGTCCCGGTGTCATGTTCCCCTCACAGACGCTGCGCTGGGCCGAGCACAATGTGGGGTCATCTGGTGGTACATTGTTACATAGGTGACCTTGGGGTGTACGCAATCCACTGTGCTGCGCCGGACCCCCAGAGGTGCAGCATTCTTGTCCCAATGTCATGTTCCCCTCACAGACGCTGCGCTGGGCCGAGCACAATGTGGGGTCATCTGGTGGTACATTGTTACACAGGTGACCTTGGGGTGTACGCAATCCACTGTGCTGCGCCGGACCCCCAGAGGTGCAGCATTCTTGTCCCAATGTCATGTTCCCCTCACAGACGCTGCGCTGGGCAGAGCACAATGTCGGGTCATCTGGTGGTACATTGTTACATAGGTGACCTTGGGGTGTACGCAATCCACTGTGCTGCGCCGGACCCCCAGAGGTGCAGCATTCTTGTCCCAATGTCATGTTCCCCTCACAGACGCTGCGCTGGGCAGAGCACAATGTCGGGTCATCTGGTGGTACATTGTTACACAGGTGACCTTGGGGTGTACGCAATCCACTGTGCTGCGCCGGACCCTCAGAGGTGCAGCATTCTTGTCCCGGTGTCATGTTCCCCTCACAGACGCTGCGCTGGGCCGAGCGCAATGTGGGGTCATCTGGTGCTACATTGTTACACAGGTGACCTTGGGGTGTACACGATCCTCTGTGCTGCGCCGGACCCTCAGAGGTGCAGCATTCATGTCCCGGTGTCATACTCCCCCCACATACGCTGCGCTGGGCCGAGCACAATGTATATGTTCAGCCTGGGGGTCTCGCCCTTACTTCCCTCTGTTGAGGATAATCACCAGCATCGGACACAATAACTGGTTTCTCTCGTACACAATGCTCAGAATCGGAGGTTATTACAAGCAAATAGAATGTGAAAATAATAATGTTAAAATGTACAAAGCTGAAATGTTCCCACCCCAGAAATAAATGCGTTGTGCAGGTTGTGAATGTCTCCAGCGCGCGCTGCATCTGTGTGACTATATAATTGGCCACTCATACTGAAGCGATGAAAATTACAGCCATTAATACAGTAGCAGCGCACCCCTGACCCCTCGCTGCTCGCTCCACAATGCCTTGATGAGACACACTTCACTGATGAACACTAAGAAATGTGCAACGCCTGTGTAAACTGAGGAGCCAACAGGAGAACAGTCAGGAGACTCCTCTCGGGAGCAGCCAATGTTGCCTGTACATTGGTGGAATCCAGTCCTGTGACTACAGACCCCACTGCGACCCCACCAGAGATGAGGCAGAGAAGTGTGAATACCAATCCTAACATTATAGAACTCAGTCTCTTAGGCTAGTTTCACACTAGCGTATGGAGGAGCTGCGGAGGGATGCAGACTTCCTCCGTAAGCTCCACCCACGGCCGCACCTCCTCCGGTCAGCTCCGCCTGTCAGCATGTGGTCTGCGTACCCTGTCTTTAGCATTAAGTACCCAGGCCTCCGCATGCGTCATTTTGACGGTGCGGCGACCTGCGCCCAACACAATGTGTTGTATTTTTTGTCACCGTACCGTCAAAACGACGCATGCGGAGGCCTGGGTACCTAATGCTAAAGATAGGGTACGCAGACCGCATGCTGACAGGCGGAGCTGACCGGAGGAGGTGCGGCCGTGGGTGGAGCTTCCCTCCACAGCTCTGCCGAACGCTAGTGTGAAACTAACCTTAATGTGTCTGGAAACTGGAAGAAAAGTATTAATGGACTGAAGGATAAAAGAATCGCTCTTATTATACTCAGGATTCATTTCACAATTCCATTTAGTTTTTTGCTTTGAGAACTCTAAAATCTAAATCCATAATACTAGTGTGAGAATTCATAAACCACATACAGTATATAATTCATGTATAGGAGAAGTACAGTCACTATTACTTATCCTGTATTATACCCCAGAGCTGCACTCACTATTCTGCTGGTGCAGTCACTGTGCATATACATTACATTACTGATCCTGAGTTACATCCTGTATTATACTCTAGAGCTGCACTCACTATTCTGCTGGTGCAGTCACTGTGTACATACATTACATTACTGATCCTGAGTTACATCCTGTATCCCTAGAGCTGCACTCACTATTCTGCTGGTGCAGTCACTGTGTACATATATTACATTACTGATCCTGAGTTACATGCTGTATATACCCCAGAGCTGCACTCACTATTCTGCTGGTGCAGTCACTGTGTACATACATTACATTACTGATCCTAAGTTACATCCTGTATCCCTAGAGCTGCACTCACTATTCTGCTGGTGCAGTCACTGTGTACATACATTACATTACTGATCCTGAGTTACATCCTGTATTATACTCCAGAGCTGCACTCACTATTCTGCTGGTGCAGTCACTGTGTACATACATTACATTACTGATCCTGAGTTACATGCTGTATATACCCCAGAGCTGCACTCACTATTCTGCTGGTGCAGTCACTGTGTACATACATTACATTACTGATCCAGAGTTACCTCCTGTATTATACTCCAGAGCTGCACTCACTATTCTGCTGGTGCAGTCACTGTGTACATACATTACATTACTGATCCTGAGTTACATCCTGTATTATACCCCAGAGCTGCACTCACTATTCTGATGGAATCAGGATTCTACAACTTCTGTGGTGCAACTATCCAGCTTAGGCTAATTTCACACTAGCGTTTATTTCCTGCAGCGCACGGCGCCGCTAAGCCCCGCCCCCTCCCGGCTCCCTGCCCGCCCCATCCGGTCATCGCTTCCTACTTGCGCACATGGACGCTTGCGATCTGCGCACCCTATCTTTAGCATAGGGTGCGCAGATCGTGCGCTGGCTGTGTGCTAGTAGGATTTTAGTGTGCGCTGCGTACTTTTGAAGGTGCGCCGTGCGCGCCAAAATGCAACATGCTGCGTTCGGCGCACACCGGCGCACATTCAAAAGTGCGCAGCGCACGCCAAAATCCTACTAGCGCACGGCCAGCGCACGATCTGCGCACCCTATGCTAAAGATAGGGTGCGCAGATCGCAAGCGTCCATGTGCGCTAGTAGGAAGCGATGACCGGATGGGGCGGGCAGGGAGCCGGGAGGGGGCGGGGCTTAGCGGCGGCCGTGCGCAGGCCGTCGCTGCGCTATAAAGCACAAATGTGAAACCGGCCTTACCTTGCTGGTTCAGTGTGTAGACTCTAGAAGAAGCTTGCACTGTAATTTGCAGACTGAAATCTCTCATATGAGGCTGTATACAATCTTCTGCTGAAAGCAAATCTACCTCCTGCCTTGCAGGCGACCTGTCATTGCACACCTTGTAATCATCCCTACACTCCACTGATTTTGCTGCTCTTTTCTGCTCTCATTATTAGTGAGGGACATATATAAATCAAAATGCTATGCGATGCCTTATGTCCTGTCGGCTTCTGCAATTATTTTACAGAACCCGACAATTGAATTATCGGCTACTCTACTATCTATATCTCTGTCAAATATAAAGATATATATATATGTGTGTGTGTCACTAACTATATATAGATAGACACACTTATAAAAAGCCCTAGCCAGCTCACCAACCACAGCCGGAGCACGGAACCTCGTCTGGATCCAAACGACAGTTGATTGTAGATAAAAAGATCCACTAAGGGTCGAAACGCGTCGCTGGTTCAGTGCCCGACACACATCCATTTGCATATGGGAAGAGAGCTGGATATGGAATTTTATATCTATATTTTGGAATAAAAAGTTATTATCCTGGAAGCTGGAACTTTTTTTTTTTTTCTACAATATATATACCTATTCTATGTGTATATATCTATTCTATCCTTTCTATTGTAACCTGTTAGTGTGATTTTACTGTGTAACCGCATATGGATTGCCAGCTTTTCAAAGGACACCAGTGAGTAAAAAATCGGACAGCACTCGCAGCATGCTGAGATTTTTTTCTCTTTCCTATTTCGGCTGAGAATAAACTCGCGAATGAGATGTGATCTATTGAACAACATTGTTTTATTTAACGGATTGCACTCGTCCGTATTTCCCGCAAATGGGTATGAGCCCTTAGGTGGATGATTGCACTGGCTGCCTCTCCAGCTGTGGCAGCACTACAACTCCCAGCAGGGGCCTTTCAGGCTGGAGACCAATCCCAGAACAAGGACAGCGACACGGCACTGACGGCCGCAGGAATATGAGTCTGAACAAGACTCTGCCGGCGAATAGTTAAGATTCATAAAATAGAATTTCAGTCGACTTGTTAAAACTCTTCAAGTGGAAGGCATCGAATCCTGGAATAATATGCCTCACAGGCTCTACATTCAATTTTTAATGTCTTTTATCTATACTTTCTCCATGAGGAAAATTACAACTTTGTAATAACTTGAGCTCAGTGATTTTATTTTCACAGTTCTGCTCTGAGCTCCAATATTCACTTTCCTTTTCTTAAACTTTTTTTTTTGCCCTTAAACCATATTTTCATCTCCCCTCGTATTAAACCTAATGCAAAAGGGAATTACAAACAGGCGTTTAGAATGCAGTAAACACATTCCAGACGGCTATTGAGCAGGGAACTTACACCGAGGCGATCTGTAAATTGTGCCAGATGAAGGGGAAGAGCCGCACCCACCATCATCGCTTTCTGCATTGATTTAAAGAGGTTGTTCCAAACGTTTCTGGGAATTTGAGTGATTCGCATCAGTGAAATTGTTTACGTGTATCAAAATGTAAATACACAATAAACAAAGCTCTGAATCATAGACAATCGATCAAGCATCGTCATCTGTACAGCAGCAAATAGTTTCTTAGTTTTTAGAGTTGAATGAAGACAAAAACCATCAAATTCAACTATAACCTAACAAAAAAGTAATAAAATTATCCCTAGAATGATGCAGGACAGGGACCAATTTTCATTAGCACATGCATGGCAATAAGGAAGGATATACTCATTACTGATCCTAAGTTATCCTCCAGAGCGGCACTCACTATTCTGCGGTCACTGTGTACATACATTCAATTACTGATCCTGAGTTACCTCCTGTATTATACTCCAGAGCTGCACTCACTATTCTGCTGGTGCAGTCACTGTGTATCATAGAATCGTAGAGTTGGAAGGGACCTCCTGGGCCATCTGGTCCAACCCCCTGCTCAAAGCAGGATTCGCTAAATCATCCCAGTCAGATGTCTGTCCTGCCTCTGTTTGAAGACTTCCATTGAAGGAGAACTCACCACTTCTCGTGGCAGCCTGTTCCACTCATTGATCACTCTGTCAAAAAGTTTTTCTAATATCTAATCTGTGTCTCCTCCCATTCAGTTTCATCCCATTGCTTCTAGTCTTTCCTTTGCAAATGAGAATAAAGTTGATCCTTCTACAATGTGACAGCCCTTTAGGTATTTGTAGACAGCTATTAAGTCTCCTCTCAGTCTTCTCTTTTGCAAACTAAACATTCCCAAATCCTGCAACCTTTCCTCATAAGACAGGGTTTGCAGACCGGTCACCATTCTGGTCGCTCTTTTCTGAACTTGCTCCAGTTTGTTGATGTCTTTTTTAAAATGTGGTGCCCAAACCTGGACACAATATTCCAGATGAGGTCTGACCAAAGAGGAGTAGAGGGAAATAATGACTTCACGTGATCTAGACTGTATGCTTCTGTTAATACATCCTAGAATTGCATTTGCCTTTTTTGCTGCTGCATCACACTCTTGACTCATATTCAGTCTGTGATCTATTAGTATACCCAAGTCTTTTTCACATGTGCTGTCACTTAGCCCTATTCCTCCCATTCTGTATATGCTTTTTTCATTTTTATTGCCCAGATGTAGTACTTTGCATTTCTCCCTGTTAAAAACCATTCTGTTAGTTGCTGCCCACTTCTCCAGTTTATTTATATCTTTTTGAATCCTCGCTCTCTCTTCTCTAGTATTAGCTATCCCTCCTAGCTTTGTGTCATCAGCAAATTTAATCAGTTTACCCTCAATTCCTTCATCTAAATCGTTGATAAAGATGTTGAACAATACAGGGCCCAGGACAGAGCCCTGTGGTACCCCACTTGAGACATTCTTCCAACTGGATGTGCAGCCATTTACGACCACTCTTTGGGTCCGATCACTAAGCCAGTTATGAATCCACCTAACAGTTGCCGTGTCCATTCCATACTTAGTCATTTTTTCAATAAGGATTGTATGAGAGACTTTGTCAAATGCTTTTGCTGAAGTCAAGATATACTATATCTACAGCATTTCCTTGATCCACCCAATCAGTGATACCGTCATAGAACGAAATTAAGTTAGTCTGACATGACCTATTAGTTACAAACCCATGTTGACTCTGTTTAATCACTTCATTCTTATCCAGGTACTGACATACATGTTGTTTAATAATTTGTTCAAAGATCTTTCCTGGTATAGAAGTCAGACTCACCGGCCTATAGTTGCCTGGGTCCACCTTCCCCTTTTTGAAGATAGGAACAACATTTGCTCTTCTCCAGTCTTCTGGCACTTCTCCTGTTCTCCAAGAATTTTCAAAGATTATGGAGAGGGGTTCAAAAATTTCTTCTGCTATCTCCTTCAGTACTCTGGGGTGTAATTCATCTGGACCTGGAGACTTGAATTCATTTAGGTTAGCTAAGTGTTTCCTCACTATCTTTCTGTTTATAGATATCCTGGATTCTTCTATTCCCTTAATAGGACAGTGAAGAACAGTTGATGTTACATTTCCTTTCTGAGAGAAAACAGATGCAAAATAGGAATTTAAAAGTTCAGCCTTCTCAACATCCTGTCTTACCATTTCATCATTTTCATCCTGTAAAAATCCTATAGCATCTTTGACTTTTCTTTTACTTTTGACATATCCCCAAAATCCTTTATTATTGCTTTTGATATCTCTTGCAAGCCTCAATTCATTTTCAGCTTTAGTTAATCTGATTTGTGCCCTGCAGGTTCTGCAGACAGCATTATATTCTTCTTTAGATATGCCTCTCTCTTTCCATTTTATAAACATTGTTTTCTTCCTTTTTAGCATGTGCTTAAGTTCTGTGTTCATCCATCCTGGTTTCCTTAAATGCTTCCTATTCTTCCCTCTTTTCGGAATTGTTAACAACTGTGCTTTGAGAATTTCATTTTTCAAGATTTCCCATCCTTCCTGGACATTTTTGTCTTTAAGGATATCCAGCCATTGGATCCCTCCAATTCTTTTTCTGAATCCCTTAAAATCTGCCTTTCTGAAATCTAACCTTGACGTCTGAGTCTTCACAGGTCTTCCGCCTCTAGTTATCCAAAATTCTAAACTAGCATGATCGCTACCTCCTAGGGTCCCAGCCACTTTTACCTCCTCAACCATTTCCTCCCTGTTTATAAGGATTAGATCCAAGGTAGCAGTTCCCCTTGTTTTCTCCCCTACCTTTTGGAAGATAAAGTTGTCAGCAAGAGAGGATAAGAATTTCCTTGACCTGTTAGTTTTGCCTGAGAGAGATTCCCAACAAATGTCTGGATAGTTGAAATCTCCCATGACAACTATGTCATATTTTTTGGAGAACTTGGCCATTTGATGCATAAAGAGTTCATCCATGTCTTCAGCTTGCTCAGGCGGCCTGTAGTAAATGCCTACAATGGTGTCCTTTCCATTGTTCTGTCCTTGTATTCTTACCCAAACAGTCTCCGCAGAACTCCCAGTCTCTGAAGCTTCAATCTCTGTGCAGATATACGCGTTTCTAACATACAATGTGACACCTCCTCCTCGTTTATCAAGTCTGTTTCTTGCAAATAAGTTGTATCCTTCTAGTCTTGTTTTCCAATCATGTGTATTGTCCCACCAAGTCTCAGTGATTCCAATGACCTCATATTTCTTTTCCTGTGTTAGTAGTTCCAATTCTCCTTGTTTGTTGCCCATGCTTTGTGCATTAGTATAGAAACATTTTAGTTTGTGATAGGTTTCTCTTTCTCCAATATTTTTATTAATTAGATTCTTTTGTCTTTGTTCTTCCTTTCCACTTCTAATAGCAGAGTTCTCAATAGCATTTGTCAGGTGTATGGCTTTTTCTGGTCTTTTGCTTCCCTTCCCATGTTGTTCTAGTTTAAAGCTCTCCTTACAAGTGTAGCAAGGCGACTTCCAAATACATGCTTTCCAGTCTTCGTAAGGTGCACCCCATCTCTAGCAAGTAGTCCATCATATAGGTAATTCACTGTGTGATCCAGAAATCCAAATCGTTGCTGACGGCACCATCGACGTAGCCAGTTGTTCACCTGCAGAATCTTATTCCACCTCCTTGTTCCATGGCCATCCACTGGGAGGATGGAAGAGAAGACCACCTGCGCTCCCAGTTCTTTCACTTTCTTACCTAAGTTTCCAAAGTCTCTGCAGATGGTTTCCAGGTCGTTTCTTGTGGTGTCATTTGTTCCCACATGTAGTAGCAGGAATGGGTAGTCATCTGTAGGTCTGAAGAGTCCTGATATCCTGTCAGACACATCTTTAATTTTTGCACCTGGAAGACAGCACATTTCTCTTGAAGTTATATCCGGTCTGCAGATAGCGGCCTCTGTTCCTCTCAACAGGGAATCCCCCATGACCACCACTCTCCGTTTCTTCTTCACAACATTTTTCTTTCTCCATCCAGGAGGACTCTGAAGGCGTACAAGGTTGCTGTTTGTTGGCTAAGTCTTATCCTGATGTATTTCTTCATCGTTTTCCTGCGTGAGAGCCTGGTACTGGTTCCTGAGAAGTATGGGCGCTGACTGCCTCCTGATCCTCCTGCAACAGGGCACAAGCTTGCATTTCTGGCGTGTGAAGTTTGGCTTTTCCACTGGTAAGTCTGTGAACATGTAGCAAGAAATGCAGCTCACAAAATGGCTCCTGGCCTCTTCCATATTGAGATTTCTTAAAAACGATGAAAGATGAGCCAAAATTCAGATTTCCTCTTTTCAGCTGCAACGGCCAAAACCCAGTGATCGTTGAGCTTGCGGAGACTCTTCACTTATCCCAGAAGGCACTGGGAATATGCAAATGATCTCCTCAAGACTCTTCCCCTGGTTTTCAGATTTCGTCTTTTCAGCTGCAACGGCCAAAACCCAGTGATCTTTGATCCTGAGTTACATCCTGTATTATACTCCAGAGCTGCACTCACTATTCTGCTGGTGCAGTCACTGTGTCCATACATTACATTACTGATCCTGAGTTACATCCTCTATTATACCCCAGAGCTGCACTCACTATTCTGCTGGTGTAGTCACTGTGTACACACATTACATTACTGATCCTGAATTACATCCTGTATTATACTCCAGAGCTGCACTCACTATTCTGCTGGTGCGGTCACTGTGTACATACATTACATTACTGATCCTGAGTTACCTCCTGTATTATACTCCAGAGCTGCACTCACTATTCTGCTTATGCAATCACTGTGTACATACATTACGTTACTGATCCTGAGTTATATCCTGTATTATACTCCAGAGCTGCACTCACTATTCTGTTGGTGCAGTCACTGTGTACATACATTACATTACTGATCCTGAGTTACATCCTGTATTATACCCCAGAGCTGCACTCACTATTCTGCTGGTGTAGTCACTGTGTACAAACATTACATCACTGATCCTGAATTACATCCTGTATTATACTCCAGAGCTGCACTCACTATTCTGCTGGTGCGGTCACTGTGTACATACATTACATTACTGATCCTGAGTTACCTCCTGTATTATACTCCAGAGCTGCACTCACTATTCTGCTGGTGCAGTCACTGTGTACATACATTACATAACTGATCCTGAGTTACATCCTGTATTATACTCCAGAGCTGCACTCACTATTCTGCTGGTGTAGTTACTGTGTACATACATTACATTACTGATCCCGAGTTACCTCCTGTATTATACTCCAGAGCTGCACTCACTATTCTGCTGGTGCAGTCACTGTGTACATACATTACATTACTGGTCCTGAGATACATCTTGTATCATATCCCAGAGCTGTACTCACTATTCTGCTGGTGAAGTTACATTTATTCTCTCTTACTATCCTCTACAGCTGCATACACAATCCTGCTGCCTCCATTGCTTTGATGTCTCCTTGCTGGTTCAGAGTCTGCATACAGCTTGTTCTCCTCCTCATCTTTCTTCCAGGCTCTGTGCAGCCATTTGATGTATGGGATGATAATTGCTCCCTGTCGTTCATCTATTGTGAGGAGCTGATTGTTTTCAGTATGAAGTTTGGAGAGCTCGTGCCGCGCTGTGACTTCTGCCAGTAATGTTACTAATCTCGTCTGTGGATTCTGTGTCTTGTCTGCTGAGGTTCTGTGATGGTGACTGTAGCATACAGTAGTGGGGTTGTTACAATTAACTATCCTGATTTCTGATTATTTGTATCTTGTGCAGCATTTAATTTATGACATTTGTAATAAAAGAACACAGTGGACTCCAAGCTTATCGCCACCACAAAGCTGCATCAAACAGCCTGGCGTCCAGTGCGATCCCACTTCATCAGTTCTCAGTGGTCTTTTTTCAGGCTATCAATATAAGGACTGAGCACTTGAGTGTAATATCAGGAATCATGTCTTTACCCATGGAAGCTGCCATCAGGCAATCATTGCAGTGATCCATAGCCAGGGTAGGCGTGCAGCACAGCCGCCGACATTGCCAGTGTGGTGTCACCTCCAGACTACATTGTATCGTGGAGCTGCGTGTTCCCGAGGTGCGGGGTTGAGTGTCCCCGAGGTGCGGGGCTGCGTGACCCTGAGGTGCGGAGCTGCGTGTCCCCGAGGTGCGGGGCTGCGTGTCCCCGAGGTGCGGGGCTAAGTGACCCTGAGGTGCGGGGCTGCGTGTCCCCGAGGTGCGGGCTGTGTGTCCCTGAGATGCAAGGCTGCGTGTCCCCGAGGTGCGGGGCTAAGTGACCCTGAGGTGCGGGGCTGCGTGTCCCTGAGGTGCGGAGCTGTGTGTCCCCGAGGTGCGGGGCTGCGTGTCCCTGAGGTGTGGGGCTGCGTGTCCCTGAGGTGCGGAGCTGCGTGTCCCCGAGGTGCGGGGCTGCGTGTCCCTGAGGTGCGGGGCTGCGTGTCCCCGAGGTGCAGGGCTGCGTGTTCCTTGAAGTGCGGGGCTGCGTGTCCCTGAGGTGCGGGGCTGTGTGTCCCCGTGGTGCGGGGCTGCGTGTCCCCAAGATGTGGGGCTGCATGTCCGCAAGGTGTGCGGCTATGTGTTCCCAAGGTGCAGGGCTGTGTGTCCCCGAGA
Source organism: Dendrobates tinctorius (assembly GCF_039654945.1). Taxonomy (NCBI): domain Eukaryota; kingdom Metazoa; phylum Chordata; class Amphibia; order Anura; family Dendrobatidae; genus Dendrobates; species Dendrobates tinctorius. Next base: position 1,242,296 of record NW_027361696.1, on the reverse strand, counting down.
TGCGAGGCTGCGTGTCCCCGAGGTGCGGGGCTGCGTGTCCCCGAGGTGCGGGGCTGCGTGTCCCCGAGGTGCGAGGCTGCGTGTCCCCGAGGTGCAGGGCTGCGTGTCCCCGAGGTGCGGGGCTGCGTGTCCCTGAGGTATGGGGCTGTGTGTCCCCGAGATGCGAGGCTGCGTGTCCCTGAGGTATGGGGCTGTGTGTCCCCGAGATGCGAGGCTGCGTGTCCCCAAGGTGCGGGGCTGTGTGTCCCCGAGATGCGAGGCTGCGTGTCCCCGAGGTGCGGGGCTGTGTGTCCCTGAGATGCGAGGCTGTGTGTCCCCGAGGTGCGGGCTGTGTGTCCCCGAGGTGCGGGCTGTGTGTCCCTGAGATGCGAGGCTGCGTGTCCCCGAGGTGCGGGGCTGTGTGTCCCCGAGGTGCGGGCTGTGTGTCCCTGAGATGCGAGGCTGCGTGTCCCTGAGATGCGAGGCTGTGTGTCCCTGAGGTGCAGGCTGTGTGTCCCCGAGATGCGAGGCTGCGTGTCCCCGAGGTGCGGGGCTGTGTGTCCCCGAGATGCGAGGCTGTGTGTCCCCGAGGTGCGGGCTGTGTGTCCCCGAGGTGCGGGGCTGTGTGTCCCCGAGGTGCGGGACTGTGTGTCCCTGAGATGCGAGGCTGCGTGTCCCCGAGATTCGGGGCTGTGTGTCCCCGAGGTGCGGGACTGTGTGTCCCTGAGATGCGAGGCTGAGTGTCCCTGAGATGCGGGCTGTGTGTCCCCTAGGCGCGGGGCTGTGTGTCCCTGAGATGCGGGGCTGTGTGTCCCCGAGGTGCGGGACTGTGTGTCCCTGAGATGCGAGGCTGCGTGTCCCCGAGATGCGAGGCTGTGTGTCCCCGAGGTGCGGGACTGTGTGTCCCTGAGATGCGAGGCTGAGTGTCCCTGAGATGCGGGCTGTGTGTCCCCGAGGCGCGGGGCTGTGTGTCCCTGAGATGCGGGGCTGTGTGTCCCCGAGGTGCGGGACTGTGTGTCCCTGAGATGCGAGGCTGCGTGTCCCCGAGATGCGGGGCTGTGTGTCCCCGAGGCGCGGGGCTGTGTGTCCCTGAGATGCGAGGCTGCGTGTCCCCGAGGTGCGGGGCTGTGTGTCCCCGAGGCGCGGGGCTGTGTGTCCCTGAGATGCGGGCTGTGTGTCCCCGAGGCGCGGGGCTGTGTGTCCCTGAGATGCGGGGCTGTGTGTCCCCGAGGTGCGGGACTGTGTGTCCCTGAGATGCGAGGCTGAGTGTCCCCGAGATGCGGGGCTGTGTGTCCCCGAGGTGCGGGACTGTGTGTCCCTGAGATGCGAGGCTGAGTGTCCCCGAGATGCGGGGCTGTGTGTCCCCGAGGTGCGGGACTGTGTGTCCCTGAGGTGCGAGGCTGAGTGTCCCTGAGATGCGGGCTGTGTGTCCCCGAGGTGCGGGACTGTGTGTCCCTGAGATGCGAGGCTGCGTGTCCCCGAGATGCGGGCTGTGTGTCCCCGAGATGCGGGACTGTGTGTCCCTGAGATGCGAGGCTGCGTGTCCCCGAGATGCGGGCTGTGTGTCCCCGAGGTGCGGGACTGCGTGTCCCTGAGATGCGAGGCTGCGTGTCCCCGAGATGCGGGCTGTGTGTCCCCGAGATGCGGGACTGCGTGTCCCTGAGATGCGAGGCTGCGTGTCCCCGAGATGCGGGGCTGTGTGTCCCCGAGGCGCGGGGCTGTGTGTCCCTGAGATGCGGGGCTGTGTGTCCCCGAGGTGCGGGACTGTGTGTCCCTGAGATGCGAGGCTGCGTGTCCCCGAGATGCGGGGCTGTGTGTCCCCGAGGCGCGGGGCTGTGTGTCCCTGAGATGCGAGGCTGCGTGTCCCCGAGGTGCGGGGCTGTGTGTCCCCGAGGCGCGGGGCTGTGTGTCCCTGAGATGCGGGCTGTGTGTCCCCGAGGCGCGGGGCTGTGTGTCCCTGAGATGCGGGGCTGTGTGTCCCCGAGGTGCGGGACTGTGTGTCCCTGAGATGCGAGGCTGAGTGTCCCTGAGATGCGGGCTGTGTGTCCCCGAGGCGCGGGGCTGTGTGTCCCTGAGATGCGAGGCTGCGTGTCCCCGAGATGCGGGGCTGTGTGTCCCCGAGGTGCGGGACTGTGTGTCCCTGAGATGCGAGGCTGAGTGTCCCTGAGATGCGGGCTGTGTGTCCCCGAGGTGCGGGACTGTGTGTCCCTGAGATGCGAGGCTGCGTGTCCCCGAGATGCGGGGCTGTGTGTCCCCGAGGTGCGGGACTGTCCCGAGATGCGAGGCTGAGTGTCCCCGAGATGCGGGGCTGTGTGTCCCCGAGGTGCGGGACTGTGTGTCCCTGAGATGCGAGGCTGAGTGTCCCCGAGATGCGGGGCTGTGTGTCCCCGAGGTGCGGGACTGTGTGTCCCTGAGATGCGAGGCTGAGTGTCCCCGAGATGCGGGGCTGTGTGTCCCCGAGGCTGCGTGTCCCCGAGATGCGGGCTGTGTGTCCCCGAGATGCGGGCTGTGTGTCCCCGAGATGCGGGACTGTGTGTCCCTGAGATGCGAGGCTGCGTGTCCCCGAGATGCGGGGCTGTGTGTCCCCGAGGTGCGGGGCTGTGTGTCCCCGAGGTGCGGGGCTGTGTGTCCCCGAGGTGCGGGCTGTGTGTCCCCGAGGTGCGGGGCTGCGTGTCCCTGAGGTGCGAGGCTGCGTGTCCCCGAGATGCGGGGCTGTGTGTCCCCGAGGTGCGGGGCTGTGTGTCCCCGAGGTGCGGGCTGTGTGTCCCCGAGGTGCGGGGCTGTGTGTCCCCGAGGTGCGGGGCTGTGTGTCCCCGAGGTGCGGGGCTGCGTGTCCCCGAGGTGCGGGGCTGCGTGTCCCCGAGGTGCGGGGCTGCGTGTCCCCGAGGTGCGGGGCTGCGTGTCCCCGAGGTGCGGGGCTGTGTGTCCCCGAGGTGCGGGCCTGTGTGTCCCCGAGGTGCGGGCTGTGTGTCCCCGAGATGCGGGGCTGTGTGTCCCCGAGGTGCGGGGCTGTGTGTCCCCGAGGTGCGGGCTGTGTGTCCCCGAGGTGCGGGGCTGTGTGTCCCTGAGATGCGAGGCTGCGTGCCTGTGCATGTCCAGTCGGATAGGAATCAGTCTAAATAAAACTCCCTGCATGAGAAGCTGCTCACTAGTAATGTGGCGTCTGCTGCTCCCACCGAGCTGTGAAATCTGTTCTGAGATTGGAAAATAAGAAGCATCAATGCATCTCGACCGGGGAAAGGTCATGGAGCAGCCGCTTCTGCGGGCAAGAAATCCTTGTAATTAAAAATGTTACCGAGAAAAACAAAAACAATAAGATCAACAAGATCAGAACATTGTCGGTGGCGGTCACAGCACCGTGGGCCACACTGTTCTCTGCCGGCCTGTCCTGTGCGGAGGCAAACAAGATGGTGGAAATAAGAGTCGACGAGTTCGGAGATCGGAGAGACGAGGATTGGGACAGATACACGACGTCTCCACAGGCATTAGGCCTGTTTCACACTTCCGTTTTTGTGTCCGCCAAACGGATCCGTTTCCGTTTTTTTGACGGAAACTGATGCAAACGGATCCGTTTTTAAAAAAACGGATCCGTTTTTTTGACGGATCCGCGGTAACCGTTAATGGAAGTCTATGGGACAAAAAAACGGATCCTGCAAAAAAATGGCGGATCCGTTTTTTTACGGAAACCAACGGATTTTGACGGATTTGAAAAAACGGAAGTGTGAAACAGGCCTTATACGGCCGTACCGGACTGGGGGCAGCAAAGCATCAGGCGAACCCTGTGTACGAGGGGCAATTGTGGTATTAATGTGGGGTCACGTGCAGCCGCCCCGGGGCCCAAGAGGTCGGGGGCCACAACCATCTCCAAAGCAGGCGGAATTGTGCATTACGATTCGCTATTGGACTGGAGGGCCCATATATTGTTCCTTCACAGGGGCCCCTGCTGCCTGCGTCCGCCAGTGTGTAGTCCTAACTTTATCTGCACAATTCAGGACATAATGAATCTGGAAATGAAATAGTCCAGAGTCCAATGAATTCAGATTCCAGGAGTCAGTCCTGCGCAGAACGAGCTGATGACACCACCTCCTCATCAGGGCCCTCCGCACAGATTGCACGCATGCGCCAAGATAAGGTGCAGACAAGCCCGGCTCCTCACAGCCGCTACACGTAATTGCACAGACCGAGCACTTTAGCGCCCCGGGGGACGGGCGTTTATGTCACTGTGCAGGAGACAAAGTATGGGGAAGAAGCGAGAGGTAGAACTTAGCAGAATGAATACATGGAATACATGTGACCAATACTTCAGGAGCGCTCTGCTTGATACAGCTCTATGGAATAGCAAATTACATCATGGAAGACAAGAGCTCCATGGAAGCCGCAGCTGGTTACTGATGGTAGTGATTGGACTCTGCTCACACATCCATTTATCTTGTCTGCTTGTGTTTTCCATTTAGGACAAATGGAACAGATACATGGAATGGCAGTGGAGTGGTCTCTGCTGGGCTCCACAACCAGAGAGGGGCAGCTCCTGCTGGGCTCCCCATCCAGTGGTATATCCTCTGCTGGGCTCCACAACCAGAGAGACGGCCTCAGCTGGGCTTCTCAACCAGTGGGATGGCCTCTGCTGGGCTCCCCAACCAGTGAGTGGCCTCTGCTGGGCTCCACAACCAGTGAGTGTCCTCTGCTGGGCTCCACAACCAGTGAGTGGCCTCTGCTGGGCTCCACAACCAGTGAGTGTCCTCTGCTGGGCTCCACAACCAGTGAGTGGCCTCTGCTGGGCTCCACAACCAGAGAGACGGCCTCAGCTGGGCTTCCCAACCAGTGGGTGGCCTCTGCTGGGCTCCACAACCAGTGAGTGTCCTCTGCTGGGCTCCACAACCAGTGAGTGGCCTCTGCTGGGCTCCACAACCAGAGAGATGGCCTCAGCTGGGCTCCCCAACCAGTGGGTGGCCTCTGCTGGGCTCCACAACCAGTGAGTGGCCTCTGCTGGGCTCCACAACCAGAGAGACGGCCTCAGCTGGGCTTCCCAACCAGTGTGGTGGCCTCTGCTGGGCTCCACAACCAGAGAGATGGCCTCAGCTGGGCTCACCAACCAGTGGGTGGCCTCTGCTGGGCTCCCCAACCAGTGAGTGTCCTCTGCTGGGCTCCACCACCAGTGAGTGGCCTCTGCTGAGCTCCAGAACCAGTGAGTGTCCTCTGCTGGGCTCCACAACCAGTGAGTGGCCTCTGCTGGGCTCCACAACCAGAGAGATGGCCTCAGCTGGGCTCCCCAACCAGTGGGTGGCCTCTGCTGGGCTCCACAACCAGTGAGTGGCCTCTGCTGGGCTCCACAACCAGAGAGACGGCCTCAGCTGGGCTTCCCAACCAGTGGGTGGCCTCTGCTGGGCTCCACAACCAGTGAGTGTCCTCTGCTGGGCTCCACAACCAGTGAGTGGCCTCTGCTGGGCTCCACAACCAGAGAGATGGCCTCAGCTGGGCTCCCCAACCAGTGGGTGGCCTCTGCTGGGCTCCACAACCAGTGAGTGGCCTCTGCTGGGCTCCACAACCAGAGAGACGGCCTCAGCTGGGCTTCCCAACCAGTGGGTGGCCTCTGCTGGGCTCCACAACCAGTGAGTGTCCTCTGCTGGGCTCCACAACCAGTGAGTGGCCTCTGCTGGGCTCCACAACCAGAGAGATGGCCTCAGCTGGGCTCCCCAACCAGTGGGTGGCCTCTGCTGGGCTCCACAACCAGTGAGTGGCCTCTGCTGGGCTCCACAACCAGAGAGACGGCCTCAGCTGGGCTTCCCAACCAGTGTGGTGGCCTCTGCTGGGCTCCACAACCAGAGAGATGGCCTCAGCTGGGCTCACCAACCAGTGGGTGGCCTCTGCTGGGCTCCCCAACCAGTGAGTGTCCTCTGCTGGGCTCCACCACCAGTGAGTGGCCTCTGCTGAGCTCCAGAACCAGTGAGTGTCCTCTGCTGGGCTCCACAACCAGTGAGTGGCCTCTGCTGGGCTCCACAACCAGAGAGACGGCCTCAGCTGAGCTTCCCAACCAGTGTGGTGGCCTCTGCTGGGCTCCACAACCAGAGAGACGGCCTCAGCTGGGCTCCCCAACCAGTGGGTGGCCTCTGCTGGGCTCCACAACCAGAGAGACGGCCTCAGCTGGGCTTCCCAACCAGTGTGGTGGCCTCTGCTGGGCTCCACAACCAGAGAGATGGCCTCAGCTGGGCTCCCCAACCAGTGGGTGGCCTCTGCTGGGCTCCCCAACCAGTGGGTGGCCTCTGGTGGGCTCCACAACCAGAGAGACAGCCTCAGCTGGGCGACAGCCTCAGCTGGGCTCCACAACCAGTAGGGCAGTCTGCTGGGCTCCTCAACCTGTGGGGCAGTCTGCTGGGCTCCTCAACCTGTGGGGCAGCTTCTACTGGCCTCCACACAATACAGTGCCCCCTGTCTGGGCTTAACAATCCAGACTGTTTTGGTCCTCGGATGCGTCTTGTTCTTGTCCTCCTGCTCAGTCCTCCATTGTATATGACTGCACTGGGACTATGACGTGGTGAATGCAGCACCTGGATACCTTGTACGGGCCCATAAGATGTAATACTACATAACTGAGGACAGAACTAAGACAGTTACCAATCTAATTATAGCAGAAACGTAAAATTTGAGATTTCTTTCACCGAGCAATTAATTGTATGTTTACAGTGCACAACAGACTGATGGCAACTTGACCCGAGAATTAAAAAGAAGGGATTTCTAAATGTCACGTCGCTCCATGTAATGCCACACTTCAACTTCTAGATCTTGAGTGTAAATTGATCTTTGCATCCTATCACTGAGCTCATTATCTTAAACAACCACATTTCTCCAGCAGATAAAACAGAGAAAAGACCAACAGTCATTTAACTGCTAATCATATAATTAACACACAGATCTGAGAATGTATCAAGATTCTGCGCCTCCGCGGATATGTGGGCCCCAGTGTCAGATATGGGAAAGTTGTAATTCCTGCTCCTTATGGTTGATGCTAATCTGCGGCACCCACATGTGGAGGAGACATAAACCTGAGAGGTGCGAAGTACAAGCCACACACAAGATCTGACCAAAATCAGCTACAATGTCGATGTTCCGCAGCACTACTGTGCATATGTACTTCTGCCACCACCATGACTGCACCAGCAGAATAGTGAGTGCAGCTCTGGGGTATAATACATGATGTAACTTAGGATCAGTAATGTATTGAATGTACACAGTGACTGCACCAGCAGAATAGTGAGTGCAGCTCTGGAGTATAATACAGGATGTAACTCAGGATCAGTAATGTATGTATACAGTGACTTCACCAACAGAATAGTGAGTGCAGCTCTGGGGTATAATACAGGATGTAACTCAGGATCAGTAATGTAATATATGTACACAGTGACTGCACCAGCAGAATAGTGAGTGCAGCTCTGGAGTATAATAAAGGAGGTAACACAGGATCAGTAATGTATGTACACAGTGACTGCATGAGCAGAATAGTGAGTGCAGCTCTGGAGTATAATACAGGATGTAACTCAGGATCAGTAATGTAATGTATGTACACAGTGACTGCACCAGCAGAATAGTGAGTGCAGCTCTGGAGTATAATACAGGATGTAATTCAGGATCAGTAATGTAATGTATGTACACAATGACTGCACCAGCAGAATAGTGAGTGCAGCTCTGGAGTATTATACAGGATGTAACTCAGGATCAGTAATGTATGTATACAGTGACTTCACCAACAGAATAGTGAGTGCAGCTCTGGGGTATAATACAGGATGTAACTCAGGATCAGTAATGTAATATATGTACACAGTGACTGCACCAGCAGAATAGTGAGTGCAGCTCTGGAGTATAATAAAGGAGGTAACACAGGATCAGTAATGTATGTACACAGTGACTGCACCAGCAGAATAGTGAGTGCAGCTCTGGAGTATAATACAGGATGTAACTCAGGATCAGTAATGTAATGTATGTACACAGTGACTGCACCAGCAGAATGGTTAGTGCAGCTCTGGGGTATAATACAGGATGTAACTCAGGATCAGTAATGTAATGTATGTACACAGTGACTGCACCAGCAGAATAGTGAGTGCAGCTCTGGAGTATAATACAAGATGTAACTCAGGATCAGTAATGTAATGTAGGTACACAATGACTGCACCAGCAGAATAGTGAGTGCAGCTCTGGAGTATTATACAGGATGTAACTCAGGATCAGTAATGTATGTACACAGTGACTGCACCAGCAGAATAGTGAGTGCAGCTCTGGATTGTAATACAGGAGGTATCTCAGGATCAGTAATAAAATATATATATATAGGGACTCCTCGGATATATCTATGTATACTGTGGATGTGAAGTGCATCCTTTGTAGATGTCCAGAGTTTCTCCTGTGGTTTCACCCTGGAGCCTTGGCTTGGTCAATGAGCTCGCTATGTTTAGTCACTTCTGATACTGGTCTTTTATCCGCTCGGAGGTTGGCGCATACGATCTCGGCTCTGGATATGGATAATTGTGAATTTATGATGAAAGTATTGGACCTCGTCCGCCTGAAGACCCTTCTGTATGACGGCTCCTCACATTGTCTGCAGATCTCTTGGATTTGGCGACTTACAGGAGCCGTGAGCAGAAAGGAGTGAATAGAAAAGCTTTTTTAATGAGAATGTTGGTGAATCCAGCACGGTGACCGCAGAAATCCTCCAGGTTTACATTGTGTTAATCTCTGCGTCTTAGAGAATAACAGGCTCTACACCTGTCACACACTCCAATTACCACCGGCAGCAGAACCCCGGGAATGGCGGCTGCATGGAAAATACTGCGCGAAGTCCATCACAGCGATGCCTTTATTGTACCGTTAGCACCGGAGACGGACGCTGACAGCAAAGAGAAGGTAAAAAAAGATTCTGCGCACAGGCACCGCGGGAGTAGTGGGAAGGTGTGAGGCCATAGGAGTGCATGGGATCTCACGCCATACCGCAGCGATATGGAGGCCTCCTGGTGGCGCATCGCCTTCCGTGTGATACTGTGTAGATACTCGTGTCCTGTGGGGATTGGTTGGGTACAAAGTGTTTATATGGATCATGGGCAAAGGCCAAATATTAGACATTATGTATGACTTTGGCATTGCAAACCAGCATGGATTCCCAGTGCCAGGGGCTCCTGCTCATCGCAACACAAGCAATCTTCGCTGCAGTCAACCTTGTGCTACCAGCGCTTGTATACCGCCTGCAGCACCTAAGCTCACCACTAGGTGCTGCTGCACTGCAAACTTAAAATGCTGCAGCGCCACCTGGTGGAGAGTTGAGGCTGCGCCAATTTCAGAAGGAGACAGATAACGCAGGGTAATTCTGGAATCAGGATAGAATGGAGCAGATGGGGATAAAGACAAGCGGACCATTGTGGCCAGAACAATGGAAATGCGACAATGCTGAGATCTGCGCATTTTCTTGAAACACAGCAAAGCTGCAGAGTAGGATGAAACACGCTGAGAATAACACGTAGATGTGTTTAATGGTCTGCTTTCTTCCTACACATTAATCCTTTAAGCAGATTAGTTGGGAGTAAGCCCTGTTGAAGCACAGATTGCAGTAGCAGTTAAGCAGCTTGCATGCCCATCAATCCACAGGATAAATAAGACTGTCCGTACGGTGCGGCGAGATGACACAGGCGGCCCTGCGCCATGGATGCAGGAGGGCTGATCATGGTCAGCGGCGCCCCTCACTGGTAGCGGGTCTGGGGGCACTAACATTTCCATACATGTCTATGTACAGGGGCGTCCAATGCACCAAGTGACGCAATGGACGCCGCAGCTTTACACTGTCAGCAGCGGTGTGCGCAGGCTGCAGACACTGGAGGAACGTGCAGTCAGCCGGGGGTCAATATTTGCTCCATCATTTACTATGGTTTTCTGCATTTCATGTCTAGGCCCCGAAATGGTGAACCGCCCCAGCCAGCCACAATCACCGCACAAGATGGCGTCATTCTTTACAAGGAGATCAAATGGCAGAAACTTTTATCATGTGCGGAGAGTCAACAAAGGTGCCACTAATGATCAGAAGCGGTAATCCCAGAGATATTACTTCCTCACACAGATAATTAAGGCGGCATCTAGCGGTAAATTAATATCACATCCGGTTCGCCATCTTCATTTACATTAACTCCTGCAATGCCAGCACGCTGTACGGTACAAGGGCGCAGAAACTGAGAGCCAGGACCAGAGATTGAGGTGACAGTCCAGGGTGAAATCTGCTCCTCCATAATATTTCACACATCTACATGCCACGAATCAATGTCGGACATGAAAATATATCTCCACCTGATGATGATCCCCTGCAATTTAAGGAACGCAGAGACGGCTCCTACCAGTCCGAGGAGTCACATATACACGTGCTTCACACAAAATTATAATATCGAAAAGGTAATTTATTTCAGTTCTTCAAAACAAAAAGTGAATCTCATATATTATATAAAGTCATTACAAACACAGTGATCTATCTCACGTGTTTACTTCTGTTAATGTTGATGATTATGGCTTACAGCCAATGAAAACCCAAAAGTCATTATCTCAGTAAATGAGAACACTTTATAACACCAGCTTGAAAATTGATTGTAAAATACGAAATGTTGACCTACTGAAATGTATGTTCACTAAATGCACTCAATACTTGGTCGGGGCTTCTTTGGCATCAATCACTGCATCAATGCGGCGTGGCATGGAGGCGATCAGCCTGTGGCACTGCTGAGGGGTTATGGAAGCCCAGGTTACTTTGATAGCAGTCTTCAGCTTGTCTGCATTGCTGGGTCTGGTGTCTCTCATCTTCCTCTTGACAATACCTCATAGATTCTCTATGGGGTTAAGGTCAGGCGAGTTTGCTGGCCAATCAAGCCCAGTGATACTGTTGTTCGAAACCAAGCATTGGTACTTTTGGAAGTGTGGACAGGTGCAAGTCCTGTTGGAGAAGGAAATGTCCATCTCCAAAAATCTTGTCAGCTGAGGGAAGTAGGAAGTGCTCTAAAATGTCCTGGTAGACGGCTGCACTGACTCTGGTCTTGATAAAACACAGTGGACCTACACCAGCAGATGACATGGCTCCTCCAACCATCAGTGACTGTAGAAACTTCACACTAGACCTCAAGCAGCTTGGATTGTGGCCTCTCCACTCTTCCTCCAGACTCTGGGACCTTGACTTCCAAATGAAATGCAACATTTACTTTCATCTAAAAACAACACCATGGACACTGAGCAACTATCCAGTTCTTTTTCTCCTTGGCCCAAGTAAGAGCTTCTGGCGTTGTCTATTGGTCATGAGTGGCTTGGCACAAGGAATGCGACACTTGTACATAGCTCCCAACCGTTCCGATTCTCGCGGTACAGTCCCGTTTTTGAACCCCCCCACCCGCATCCCGCCCAGGATGCTGTTTTTCCCGCATTGCACTGAGCCACCACGCCCCCCCATGCACCGACCCCATCCTCGCCCTCCCAGAGACCAACCGCACCCTGCAATGATGTGGCTGGGCTGTCCTGTGGCTGTGCGCACAGGACCTATGATGAGGTCACAGGAGGGGAGGAGTCAGGGGTCACATGATCAGGGGCCTCCTGTCTGGCAGGACTCTGCTATGCTGGCTGTCATGGTGCTGTATGAGGTGAAGTTTCTGTGTTGGGTCAGAAGGGGTTTACAGTGTGGATGTAGCAGAGCTGTGTGCGTACAAGGTGTACGGAGCGGAGTCGTGTGTGTACGAGGTGTATGGAGCAGAGCCGCGTGTGTACGAGGTGCATGGAGCGGAGCCATGTGTGTACGAGGTGCATTGAGCGGAGCCACGTGTGTACGAGGTGCATGGAGTGGAGCCGCGCATGTACGAGGTGTATGGAGTGGAGCCGCGCGTGTACGAGGTGTATGGAGTGGAGCCACGCGTGTACGAGGTGTACAGAGCGGAGCCGCGCCAGCACGTGTACGAGGTGTACGGAGCAGAGCCGCGCACATAAGAGGTGTACGGAGCCGAGCCGCGCATATAAGAGGTGTACGGAGCCACGTGTGTATGAGGTGTACAGAGCGGAGCCGAGTGTACACGGGGCATATGAAGCGGAGCCCCGCGTGTACGAGGTGTATGGAGCGGAGCCACGCGTGTATGGGGTATGCGGAGCGGAATCGTGTGTGTACGGAGTGGAGCCATGTGTGTACGGGATGTACGGAGCGGAGCCAAGTGTGTACAAGTCATACAAAGCGTTCTTTTCCCACGGACACAGGAGTACACGGTGGAGCACCGAGGAGCATTTTAAAACTCGCACATGACGGTCCACCGGAAGTGATGTGCTGGAAGCTGACCGGAAATGAGGTAATTTCATGAGGAGATTGTGACAGAACCATGGAGGCACTTCAGGGAATGTTTCAGATCCATCACCATGCCCTCCTCCGATAGCACGGACAGCAGGATCACCTTGGAATCGGGGATGCCGGCCATGTGAGCGGATCATGATATGTCCTGCACCGAGAGGCTCAGGTGGGCACTACAATGGGAGCCGGGCTGCTATAGTATCTTTATAGAATCTTTCTTTATTTCTTTCTTTCTGTTTCTTTTTTTCTCTGTTCTTTCTTTCTCTCTGTTTCTTTCTCATTCTCTGTTCTGTCTTTCCCTCTCTTTTTCTTTCTCTCTCTAATCTTTCTTTTTTCTTTCTCTCTCTGTTCTTTCTTTCCCCTATTTCTTTCTTTATTTCTTTTTCTTTCTTTCTCTTCTCTCTTTCTTTCTTTACTTCTTTCTTTCTTTCTCTCTCTCTGTTCTTTCTCTGTCTCTCTGTTCTTTCTTTCCCCTCTTTCTTTCTCTCTGTTCTTTCTTTCTTTTTTCTTTCTTTCTTTCTCTTTCTATTCTTTCTTTCCCCTCTTTCTTTCTCTCTGTTCTCTCTTTCCCCTCTTTCTCTCTCTTTCTGTTCTTTCTTTCTCTCTGTTCTTTTTTTTTCTTTCCCCTCTTTCTTTCTTTTCTTTCTTTCTTTCTCTCTATTCTTTATTTCCCCTTTCTTTTTCTCTCTCTGTTCTTTCTTTCCCCACTTTCTTTCTTTCTCTCTCTCTGTTCTTCCTTTCTCTTTCTCTCTCTGTTCTTACTTTCTATCTGTTCTTCCTTTCCCCTTTTTCTTTCTCTCTGTTCTTTTTTTCTGTCCCCTCTTTATTTCTCTTTCTGTTCTTTCTTTTTGTCTGTTCTTTCTTCCTTTTCCCTCTTTCTTTCTCCTTTCTTTCTTTCTTTCCTTCTTTCCCCTTTCTCTCTCTGTGCTTTCTTTCCCCTCTTTCTTTCGCTCTCTGTGTTCTTCCTTTCTCATTCTCTCTCTGTTCTTACTTTCTATCTGTTCTCTCTCTCTATTCTTTCTTTCCCCTCTTTCTCTCTCTGTTCTTTCTTTCTCTTTCTCTCTGTTCTTTTTTTCTGTCCCCTCTTTCTTTCTCTCTGTTCTTTCTTTCCCCTTTCTCTCTCTCTGTTCTTTCGTTCCCCTCTTTCTTTCCCTCTGTTCTTTCTTTACTTCTTTCTCTCTCTGTTCTTTCTTTCCCCTCTTTCTCCCTCTGTTCTTTCTTTCTTTCCCTTCTTTCTTTCGCTCATCCTCTGTTCTTTTTTTCTGTCCCCTCTTTCTTTCTCTCTGTTCTTTCTCTCTCTGTTCTTTCTTTTTTCTTTCCCCTCTTTCTTTCTGTTCTTTCTTTCCCCTTTTTTCTCTCTCGTGCTGTTCTTTCTTTCCCCTCTTTCTTTCTTTCTCTCTGTTCTTCCTTTCTCTTTCGCTCTCTGTTCTTTCATTCTCTCTCTGTTCTTTCTTTCGCTCTCTGTTCTTTCTTTCTATCTGTTCTCTCACTGTTCTTTCGTTCCCCTCTTTCTTTCTCTCTTCTTTCTCTCTCTCTCTGTTCTTTTTTCTGTCCCCTCTTTCTTTCTCTGTGTGTTCTTTCTTCCTTTTCTTTCCCCTCTTTATTTTTCTCTGTTTTTTCTTTTTCCCCTTTCTTTCTCTCTCTGTTCTTTCTTTAGCTCTCTGTTCTTTCTTTCACTCTCTGTTCTTTCTTTCGCCTCTTTCTCTCTCTGTTCTTTCTTCTTTCTCTCTGTTCTTTCTCTGTTCTTTCTTTCTCTCTTTGTTCTTTCTTTAGCTCTCTGTTCTTTTTTTCTTTCCCCTCTTTCTTTCTTTCTTTCTTTCTCTCTCTGTTCTTTCTTTTTTTTTCTTTTTCTTTCTCTCTCTGTCCTTTCTTTCCCCTCTTTCTTTCGCTCTCTGTTCTTTCTTTCCCCTCTTTCTTTGCAGCGGTATCAGGCACAGACACAGTGAGCAGCGTTATCAGGGCAGACACAGTGAGCAGTGCTATGAGGTGCAGACACAGTGAGCAGCGCTATGAGGTGCAGACACAGTGAGCAATGGTATCAGGGCAGACACAGTGAGCAGCGGTATCAGACACAGTGAGCAGCGGTATCAGGGCAGCCGTTAAAAGTGCCAGGATGCAGAAAAATCCATTCACTAGTTCTGAAAATGTGAGATGAAATAATTGCGCAGTGATATCTATAACGCGAGGACATCTGAGGCTCGTCAGCAGACGCCATTCTCCGTACATTGCGTAGGGTGATGTCTCCAGCCCCCCCATCATTATTAGTACCAGCGCCGGGGGTTCATTGTCTGCTCCACACATCACTACAAATAGGACCGTTCATTAAACCCTCTGTACAGTGAGAAATGTAAAATGTCCCTTCATGTAGATGTAATGCAGCTACTCATGCATCGCCATTGAGGAGTGCAGCTGCGGCCGCCTGTGATTCACAACCCGGCGCACTTAATAGATTGTGCGACGCTTTGTCCTGGCACCAATGTCACATGGAATCATTGTAACGTCATGGATTCTATATGTAGAAATATGTTATATAACGCAGGACTGCTAATGTAGAGGCTTTATAACGGATCAAAGAATGTGGACGCTCCAGGGGCTGCGCATTGGTGGCAACCTCATTCTGTGACCCCAATGCAACATTTCCTCACTATCAAGGGTCTATGGTCATATCATATGTGCCAAATCGACCTTTAGGACCCCGTTTTCTCCATTGCATCCCCAGCTGAGCCAGCACTGGAACTGTAGAGGACGAGTCCCTGCTTTGTTGCTTATTTTAGGTATATAAAAGCATTTGGGGTTCACCTTTCTTAAAGTGTAAATCCCCTTTAAGCTTCAGCCAGATTTTGCCTGAAGTCACGGGGGAGCGATCCCTCCTATTCTGGGATACAAAGCAAAGATATTCCATTGAGTTCTGAACTTTGTAGATTTGCTGACACTGTCTCCATCCATTCTTGTGTCTATCAATCTGCTGAGTGGAGGTTTAGATCTTTCAGGAATCACCGCCATCCTGGGAGAACAAATCTATGGAGAAATGATCAATGGGTAGTTGACTGAGGAGATCCTCAGACTGAGGAAGGCAATGGCGGGATTAAGGAATGTAACGACAAGACGCTTATCTGGCGGCACAACACGCTGCAATCTCTCCAAGACACGGCACGGATTCAGTCTTGGCCATTGTGGCCGTGAAGCCTTCAGGAGAATCGCTGCAGATAATGCATCAGCATGATTGGAATATGTATCAAAGTGAGAAGGAAATGGAAAAGGCGCAGAAAACAGGGTGAAAACGTGAGATTGTGCCGGAAAGGAGCAACAGGAGATGAAGGATTGTCTGCAAGATGCGTAAGGTCACTGGAGAAGGAGGACAGAAACGCGGGCTCCGCGAAAGGAGGTCTCACCAAGAAGGAAACCATTAAACTAAACGCTGCACATTCCTCTTGTGGGACACGCAGGCCTCTGCACCATGGCCGTTCTATCGGGCCATGCCTCACCAGTTCCGCCGAGATGAAGGGTCCCTGAACCGAATGTTATAGAATTGCACGCGTTATATAGATATTTATTGTTATTAGACCTCCTGTCTCTGGACCTGGAGCAAGAAAGCAGCAGAAACATCTAATGGCCGGCAGCCTCCTCCAGCTACAGAATGTCTTATCAGTCATGTTTGGTTCCTATGAAAAGACTACAAGCGTGAAGAAATATTAAGCAGTAAATAAAGGGTTTGTGTCAAATTAGAATAACTTTTTTCCTCCCAGAAACAGCTCTTCAGTTATTAGAATATGTTCACACAAAGCTATTTCAGATCCACTCTGAAAACTGCCAGAAAATTGCTCCAAAAATACTGGAAAGACGATTTATTCCAATATGAACGCTATCTGAAGAATATTTAGTGGAGAAAGAGACGTGATGGATTCCTTCTGGAAGAAAAGGACTGAGTTCAGCAGCAAATTCACGTTGACCTGCCACTCTTAGTAACTGCTCTCGCCCTCCGCATGGACGCACAATCCTGCAGGAATCATAAGCTGATCTGGAAACTAACAAATACAAAGTACACAAGGCGGACAGACGGCTTCCTTTGTGATATTTCCCAGTCCGCTCCATACGGTGGGACGTAAAGTGTGAAAATACAACATTATTGCAGAAAGGAAAAATAAAGATGTCCTCTGCCCTGGAGGATGGCACTGTAAAATGTCTGCAGATTAATAGTGTCGTCTCCCGCAGAGGTGGTCGGGGGTAATGTCAGAGGGAAAAGTCGCAAACACTTGGCATAGGGACAAGAGGCTGCCCTGAATGTAGAAGGTGGGAAGACGGACCGGGACAATCTATTAAAGCACATAGCACAGCGTAAATGTAGACGATGCCAAGGACGCTCCGACACGTGCCATCTTTAGGGTATCATCTCTTATATTAGCACACACTAAGTAATTGTATTCAGTAAAGACCCCATAAGTGCCCATCCCCCCGACTGTGGCACATGAGAAGCAGTGTGGGAGGCCCAAGTTACATCGGAGGCAGCAGGTTTTGGTTAGGCCAGTGGTAGAAGGCTCTAGTTAGGCCAGTGGCGGGGGCTCTGGTTAGGCCAATAGTGTGAGGTTCCGATTACATCGGTGGTGGGAGGTTCCAGGTAGGCTGGTGTCAGGAGGCTTTGGTTACACTGATGGCGGGAGGCTCCAGTTAGGAGGGAGGCTCTGGTTATACCGGTGGCGGGAGGCTCTGGTTACATCGATGGCGGGAAGCTTCGATTAGGCCATTGGTGGAGGTTCTGGTTAGGTCTTTGATGGGGCATTTGCCAGGATTTATGCACACAGCTCCTACTAATGCATTGTTTTCCTGCAAGCATTTTTCAAAAGGTTAATGCCTAAGTAAGCAAGAACGTGAGAATCCTCCATGAGTTATATTATTCTCTAAAAAGGTCAAATTAGAGATGTGGGAATCAGCACAGACACTCCTAGACGGGCGGGTAAACGTGAAGTGTTAAGTATCCTGACGCTTCATCGGCATCATTGTAACAAGACTCATCAGTGCAGGAGTGTCCACCATACATATCCACTGGAGACCATGTAAAGGGGGAAACAACGCCAGGAAATGGTTACAAGGGTGTGACTGCTCATGTGGCGCCTTCCTATGGTTGTCTCTTCTGCACGGAGGGCCGTGCGATCTACATCTACTTATCCACTCTTCTGATATCTCAGGGGGCCACGACATGCTACTGCTGAGGGTCCGCGAGCTGAGAACTAGAGCGATGCCTAAGAGGTCTATTTACGCCGCAAGATTATCATTAACGAGTGTTGATAGGAAAGCTTGGTTCATGATGGTCTTGAAGTCTAAACAGGCTGCTTAACGACATACAAACGAGCGTCGGGTGTGCTGCACAAAAGATCATTGTTCTCGGCAGCACATTGTCCTGTGTAATCAGGACTCTCCCTGCCGACAACAATGGGCGCCTGTGTGCACGGACCTCTATGTTGCAGATCACTCATGTGCATCGTTAGTGCGATCTGCCTGTGTAATCAGGACATTACACCACAGCCGAGCAGCAAACACGTGGCTCAGTGCCGCCGGTTTGTGCGTTTGGTGTAGCCGACCTTGTGGTTCAGGATGAGGAGCTAATAGAGCGGACTGAGCCGTCAAACGTGAAACCACCCGCAGCTCCACGGATGGAAGGACAGATTGTACGGAGATGATAAAGAAGCCAGAACTTACTGCACATTATCAGGGAGAAAAATGACTGTCAAGTCCAATATGTAAATTGACTCTTCAAAGATGAAGGGAAGGACTAGAACTCTAGTGCCACGTATAGGAAGCAGAGCTTTGTTTCCAGTAGGTGGCGATAGAGTTCTACTCCTCGTCCTCTCTGAAGAGACAATTTGCATATATAATTTCCCAGAGGAGCGTGCATGGCATATAAGTCTCCTCACTCTGGCATGCCAGGACTGGCTTGTCACTCTCCACAAGGAGAAACGTTACCCCTTAGTTCCCAAGTCCAAAAATGTCAAATGTCAGAATCAATCCCTGGATAATCACCTTCAGGATCTGTAACAATGGATGCTTCACGATGATCATCCCGTCCCTTCCTCATTTTCTGTGTGTCGCAGTCCGACACGGTGCAGCTACAGCCGATCCACAATGTATGGACCTGAGCAAACAGCTCCCACCATCTCATCTTCTGGACCCTAAATAAAAGCTGTGTCTGCATCCACTATTAGGCGTGCAGGTGGCACAGTCTGCACGGACACGGCGGCATCCCCGCACATGGAGACCTGGTCCACCCCCATAAAAGAAATAGTTTACTGCATGAATCATTTTTTGTGATGTCCCTCTATAGGAAATTGACAAAAGGCAATGTGTCATCAGCTTTAAATCAGCTTTTTATGTTATATGGTTTTAAAGCTTGAGATTTTATTATTATTTTCACATCACAATTTGTGTAAAAAACTAATAAAAATTGGAAATCTTGGCGTTTTCACACCAGCCAGTGCGGCTATTACAGACCCGTACTTACTGTTCTTTCTGGGAATTCACATGTACATTAGCAGCAATGAACAGACTTAGACCCTACACCGTCATACTGAAGCATCTAATGAGTGTGTGCGTGCAAAGATTATTGTACAGGGAGGGGGAGGAGGTGAGCTGTGCCATCATTCTAGAAATCCCATCTACTTTGCTAAAACTGTAAGACGCTCCATTTTGTGACTCAGCAAAAACACACAGCATCAAAAACTCAAAACTCATTGAGGAAACGTAGCCGTAGAGGAATGTTTACGGCTCTAGTTACTTTGGTGCGGCCATCGCACTCATGGATACTTTTGGGTTAGTACATTTGGGGGCCTAAAATCACAATCGGCACGATTCTCGTTTCCATAACATGAGACAATCAGTGTTACCAGTAACGTCGGTTCTGCTGCACCTCGCCACATTGTGTCACCTGTTGCAGTACATTTCATACGTATCCAGCGTACACAATGAGTTTTATTAGCCGAGCGTCCTATTCTGCATTTTCTGATGCGGAGACGATGAACACAAGGTTAAAACATCATTTTCAGGCTCAATGGCTGCACTTCATCAACAATGAACAATGACGTTCTTTTCACGGTAACGTTTTCACTTTCATGTTAAAACTTCCAAACCTAAAATAAAAATGACTCTTAGGAGCTTTTAACCGAGTTGACAAAACAATAAAGCAACTGAAGAATCCACAAAAGGGGGAAAAATAAGTCAATATTAAAAAATATATAAAGCGGGGAATTGTGTGTACATGAACAGACTGTGTGGGCCGACAATTGTTCATCAAGTCTGGATGTAATCTGTTCTCATTAAATGGAATCCATTCATCTTTATAATGTTTGCTCCACGATTAGAACATCACAGAGTTTGTCTCGGCTCCATAAAGATGATCTATAGGATATTATGTGCAAAACACAAGCCTGATTGTGATATATCATGAGCACAACGCACGCCGCGCAGTTTTTTTTTTATTATTTTGGTGAGATTGTTCCCCTGTGGGCTGTTATAAGTAACGTTCTTTATATGTTTAATTACTCCCCAGCTTATAAAGTGAGAGGCGAGGAGGGGGATCTGAGCGAGGTCATGGATGAGCCCATCTGATGACTGCTGTATGTGATTGGTGGGGTGCTCAGATCCTGGCAGAAGGTGTAAACTGGGTATATACTGGGAGTATACTCGGGGTATATATACTGGGTGTATACTGGGAGTATACCCGGGGTATATATACTGGGTGTATACTGGGAGTATACCCGGGGTATATATACTGGGTGTGTACTGGGAGTATACTCGGGGTATATATACTGGGTGTATACTGAGAGTATACTCGGGGTATATATACTGGGTGTATACTGGGAGTATACTCGGGGTATACAGTGGGGCAAAAAAGTATTTAGTCAGTCAGCAATAGTGCAAGTTCCACCACTTAAAAAGATGAGAGGCGTCTGTAATTTACATCATAGGTAGACCTCAACTATGGGAGACAAACTGAGAAAAAAAAATCCAGAAAATCACATTGTCTGTTTTTTTTTCATTTTATTTGCATATTATGGTGGAAAATAAGTATTTGGTCAGAAACAAAATTTCATCTCAATACTTTGTGATATATCCTTTGTTGGCAATGACAGAGGTCAAACGTTTTCTGTAAGTCTTCACAAGGTTGCCACACACTGTTGTTGGTATGTTGGCCCATTCCTCCATGCAGATCTCCTCTAGAGCAGTGATGTTTTTGGCTTTTCGCTTGGCAACACGGACTTTCAACTCCCTCCAAAGGTTTTCTATAGGGTTGAGATCTGGAGACTGGCTAGGCCACTCCAGGACCTTGAAATGCTTCTTACGAAGCCACTCCTTCGTTGCCCTGGCGGTGTGCTTTGGATCATTGTCATGTTGAAAGACCCAGCCACGTTTCATCTTCAATGCCCTTGCTGATGGAAGGAGGTTTGCACTCAAAATCTCACGATACATGGCCCCATTCATTCTTTCATGTACCCGGATCAGTCGTCCTGGCCCCTTTGCAGAGAAACAGCCCCAAAGCATGATGTTTCCACCACCATGCTTTACAGTAGGTATGGTGTTTGATGGATGCAACTCAGTATTCTTTTTCCTCCAAACACGACAAGTTGTGTTTCTACCAAACAGTTCCAGTTTGGTTTCATCAGACCATAGGACATTCTCCCAAAACTCCTCTGGATCATCCAAATGCTCTCTAGCAAACTTCAGACGGGCCCGGACATGTACAGGCTTAAGCAGTGGGACACGTCTGGCACTGCAGGATCTGAGTCCATGGTGGCGTAGTGTGTTACTTATGGTAGGCCTTGTTACATTGGTCCCAGCTCTCTGCAGTTCATTCACTAGGTCCCCCCGCGTGGTTTTGGGATTTTTGCTCACCGTTCTTGTGATCATTCTGACCCCACGGGGTGGGATTTTGCGTGGAGCACCAGATCGAGGGAGATTATCAGTGGTCTTGTATGTCTTCCATTTTCTAATTATTGCTCCCACAGTTGATTTCTTCACTCCAAGCTGGTTGGCTATTGCAGATTCAGTCTTCCCAGCCTGGTGCAGGGCTACAATTTTGTTTCTGGTGTCCTTTGACAGCTCTTTGGTCTTCACCATAGTGGAGTTTGGAGTCAGACTGTTTGAGGGTGTGCACAGGTGTCTTTTTATACTGATAACAAGTTTAAACAGGTGCCATTACTACAGGTAATGAGTGGAGGAAAGAGGAGACTCTTAAAGAAGAAGTTACAGGTCTGTGAGAGCCAGAAATCTTGATTGCTTGTTTCTGACCAAATACTTATTTTCCACCATAATATGCAAATAAAATGAAAAAAAAAACAGACAATGTGATTTTCTGGATTTTTTTTTCTCAGTTTGTCTCCCATAGTTGAGGTCTACCTATGATGTAAATTACAGACGCCTCTCATCTTTTTAAGTGGTGGAACTTGCACTATTGCTGACTGACTAAATACTTTTTTGCCCCACTGTATATACTGGGTGTATACTGGGAGTATACTCGGGGTATATATACTGGGTGTATACTGGGAGTATACTCGGGGTATATATACTGGGTGTATACTGGGAGTATACTCGGGGTATATATACTGGGTGTATACTGGAATAAACTGGGTGTATACTGGGTATATACTGGGAATATACTGGGTGTATAATGGCATATACAGAGTGTATACTGGGCATATACTGGGTGTATACTGGGTCTATACCAGGCATATACTGGGTGTACACTGGGTATATACTGGGAATATACTGGGTGTTTAATGGCATATACAGATTGTATACTCGGTGTATACTGGGCATATACTGGGTGTACACTGGAAATCTAAAAGAAAAAAGGTACACAAGAACCATAAATCATTAAAAATACAACATTTAATTAACAAGACAAAGACAAGGTAATTAAAAAGTGGGAAACCAAAAAATGGCAGTGGAAACCCACCACATGTTATACAGAGGTACTACATAGACTAATATACTACGCATGAATTTGTGTCAAGAGACAATAGTTAAAGTGCTTGGTATAAAACCATTTCTAAACACTGACACAATAAAAATCAGAATATAGAATCACAGTAGTGCAAAGATTACGTCTGGTGGGTGCCAGTACCTGCCCCTACGTATGTTTCGGCTATTGCCTTCTTCTGGGTGTACACTGGGTATATACTGGGTGTACACTGGCTGTATACTGGGTGTACACTGGCTGTATACTGGGTATATGCTGGGTATACAGTGGGGAAAGCAAGTAGTTGATGCACTGTCGATTTTGCACCTTTTCCCAACTACAAAGAATGGAGAGGTCTGTAATTTTTATTGTAGGTACACTTCACCTGTAAGAGACATGATCTAAAAATAAAATCCAGAAAATCACATTGTAGAATTTTAATATAATTTATTGCATACAATAAGTATTTAATACAATAGAAAAACAGAACTTAATATTTGGTGCAGAAACCTTTGTTTGTAATTACAGAAGTCAGACGTTTCCTGTGGTTTTTGACCATATTTTCACACACCGCAGCAGGGATTTTGGCCCCTTCCTCCATACAGATCTTCAGATCTTTCAGGGTTCGGGGCTGTCGCTGGGCAACATTGAGTTTCCAAAGATTTCCTATTGGGTTCAGGCTGGAGACTGGCTAGGCTACTCCAGGACCTTGAAATGCTTCTTACAGACCGACTCCTTAGGTGCCCTGGCTGTGTGTTTCGGGTCATTGTCAGGCTGGAAGACACAGCCACGACCCATCTTCAATGAGGAAGGAGGTTGTTGGCCAAAATATTGCGATACATGACCCCATCCATCCTCCCTTCAATTCTGTCCATCAAACCACCCCCAAAGTACGATGTTTCCCCACCATGCTTCAAGGTTGGGACGGTGTTCTTGGGGTTGTACTCATCCTTGGTCTTCCTCCAAAAATGGCGAGTGGAGTTGATGCCAAAGGTCTCATCTGACCACACGACCTTCTACCATGCCTCCTCTGGATCATCCAGATGGTCATTGGCGAACTTTAGACGTGCCTGGACATGTGATGGCATGAGCAGGGGGAGCTTGTGTTCCCTGCAGGATTTTAATCCATGACAGCTTATTGTGTTACTAATGGTAGTGTTTGAGACTGTGGTCCCAGCTCTCTTCAGATCTTTGACCAGGTCCTCCCGTGTAGTTCTGGTCTGATTCCTGACCTTTCTCGCAATCATCCTTACATCATGAGGCAAGATCTTGCATGGGGCCCCAAATCGAGGAAGATTGGCATTCATCTTGTGTTTCTTCCATTTTCTAACCAAGATGTTTGCCTATTGTCCTAGGTGATGTTTGGGGTCCTTCCTATTGTTACCTCTCCTGGGTGATTTTTGGGGTCCTTCCTATTGTTACCTGTCGTGGATGATGTTTGGGGTCCTTCCTATTGTAATCTCTCCTGGTGATGTTTTGGGATCCTTCCAATTGTTACTTCTCTTGGGTGATGTTTGGGGCCCTTCCTATTGTTACCTTTCCTGGGTGATGTTTGGGGTCCATCCTATTGTTAACTTTCCTGGGTGATGTTTGGGGTCCTTCCTATTGTTACCTTTCCTGGGTGATGTTTGGGGTCCATCCTATTGTTAACTTTCCTGGGTGATGTTTGGGGTCCTTCCTATTGTTACCTCTCCTGGGTGAAGTTTGGGTTCCTTCCTATTGTTACCTCTCATGGATGATGTTTGGGGTTGTCAGGAAAACTTAGTCAGGAACTTGCAGCTCTCTGGTGCCCCCTTACCCTGCTGGCCCATAAGGGTATTGACAGAGGATAAGACAATGGGTGCAGCTGCTCTAATTTATGTTGAATATTGCGGCACGTGATGTGACGGGATGTATATATACCACCGGTTCCGGATAGGAACATAAATATAGCTCAATCTAGTCACCATCAAGTCCCCAACACCACATAAATACAAAACCTTTGCTGTCACCACCGACCTCTTATAGGTGGATCGGACACCCGTTTGGTAACGTGAATTTGCGCGGAGTACGTGGCGGATCACTCATAGTACAAGAAGAACGAAGTTAGCAAATTTATAATTTTACTCCGGGAGAATCGGCAGTGTTTACAAAAGATAAAAAGAATGATAAATACAAAAGAGACAAAATACAAATATGTACAAAGAGTTATGAAATAAACAGGATAAAAGTACAAAACTTACTAAATCTCAGTCACACAGTCACAGCTATGACATGTCGATAAAAGGGAGGAGAGATACCAAAGAAATGATCCAGTACCACAGCATGGTGTTCTGCTGTCTCTCCTGGCTCTAAATGAAAGCCAAAGATGGATGTTCTTGTTTTATGCTTCGGCCTTAAAACTTGGAACTTCCACTCTGCTGACCTCACATATGGCCTGTTTTTGGGGAGGTTATCGATAACTCTTTTTCTTCATATCTTTGGCCTGGAAGCTCACAGGCCAAAGATATTGGCATTATTTTTTCCCTTGCGATTTTACCATTTTTTTTAGAGTCCACTCATGGTATGTCTGTGACTTGCTGGTGGGTAGAAATTCATTTCCCAGGTTTCTGATTGCCCTAAACGCCACAAAACGCTGCCATGTGTAACTCCAAGTGCCCAGATCCTGAATATCTAATTTTGATGTTTCTGGGATTAATGTATATTATTAAATTTGACTTTGAGTGTTATGCTTAGAAGACAGATTTTTTGGAGGGAAAACGCATTCAGCTCTGCTAGTGCTGGCAGGCAATAAAACTCAGCATTCAAAACTGACCATTTGCTTGAAGGGAGGGGGGGCTGGAAATTCACAGAGAGATGGGGGCTGTATGTAGGATTTGGCCCTACAGAAACCAATGGTGGGAGGAGGAGTAGGCCAGCTCTGGTTGTGTCCCCAGAACAATGGAAAATACAGTAATTCATATCTTCCTGACAGGTGTCATTCCTATTGTTACCTCTCATAGATGGTGTTTGGGGTCCTTCCTATTGTTAACTCTCGCTGATGATGTTTGGGGTCCTTCCAATTGTTACCTCTTGCAGATGGTATTTTGGGTCCTTCCTATTGTTACATCTAACAGATGGTGTTTGTGGTCCTTCCTATTGTTACCTCTCACGGATTATGCTTGGGGTTCTTAATATTGTTACCTCTTCTAGGTGAATTTTGGGGTCCTTCCTATTGTTACTTGTAGCGGATGGTGTTTGAGGTCCTTCCTATAGCTACCTCTCACAGATGGTGTTTGGGGTCCTTCCTATTGTTACCTCTAGTGGATGATATTTGGGGTCCTTCCTATTGTTACCTCTTGCAGATTATGCTTGGGTACTTCCTATTGTTACCTCATCGATGGCTTTTGGGAACCTTGCTATTGTTACCTCTTGCGGATGATGTTTACTGTCCTTCCTATTGTTACCTCTTGTGACTTATGCTTGGGGTTCTTCCTATTGTTACCTCTCGCAGATAATGTTTGGAGTCCTTCCTATAGCTACCTGTCACAAATAGTGTTTGGGGTGCTTCCTATTCTTACCTCTGGTGGATGACGTTTGGTGTCCTTCCTGTTGTTACCTCTTGCGGCTTATGCTTGGTGTCCTTCCTATAGGTACCTCTCACGGATGGTATTTGGGGTCCTCCCTATTGTTACCTCTCACAGATGGTGTTTGGGGTCCTTCCTATTGTTACCGCTCACGGATTATGCTTGGGGTTCTTAATATTGTTACCTCTTCTGGGTGAAGTTTGGGGTCCTTCCTATTGTTACCTCTAGCGGATGGTGTTTGAGGTCCTTCCTATAGCTACTTCTCACAGATGGTGTTTGGGGTCCTCCCTATTGTTACCTCTAGTGGATGATATTTGGGGCCCTTCCTATTGTTACCTCTTGTGGATTATGCTTGGGGTACTTCCTATTGTTACCTCTCATGGATGGTTTTTGGGAACCTTGCTATTGTTACCTCTTGCGAATGGTTTTTGGGAATCTTCCTATTGTTACCTCTCGCAGATAATGTTTGGAGTCCTTCCTGTAGCTACCTGTCACAAATAGTATTTGGGGTGCTTCCTATTCTTACCTCTGGTGGATGACGTTTGGTGTCCTTCCTGTTGTTACCTCTTGCGGCTTATGCTTGGTGTCCTTCCTATAGCTACTTCTCACGGATGGTATTTGGGGTCCTTCCTATTGTTACCTCTCACGGATGGTGTTTGGGGTCCTTCCTATTGTTACCGCTCACGTATGGTATTTGGGGTCCTTTCTAATGTTACCTCTCGTGGATGATATTTGGGGTCCTTCCTATTGTTACCTCTCGCGGATGGTGTTTGGGGTCCTTCCTAACATTTGCACTTTGCTCCCAATGTTAGACCTTTTATGCTATATTATCAGCGTTTTTAATCTGTGATCCTGTTAGAATATATCATGTCTCCTCCAGAATGTCAGCTGTTATACCGGTGACCGCGGTCCAATGAAGAAATGTTTATTTTATCTATTATTTCAAGCAGGAGATTTAGCATTTCCCAAGTGCGAATGCTGCTCTTGTGGCTGCAATATACAGGGGTCCTTTGTGGGACCACGAGGAATCAATTCATCTTTCACCTTTTTGCATGAGTCTCTGATCCAAAGAATATCAGAAAGAGCAAGTGATGAGAACATATATTCCAGGCAGGAATCCTTTTGATGTTTCCTATTCCATTCAGTTTATATATTGCACCTCGCTTCAAACGCCTTCAACGCCTTGTTGGCGTGTTCTGCATCAGAACAGAGCGTACCTTGATGTTTGTCAGTAACTTTTGTGCACTTCACTGACTTTGTGGCAGTGGTTAGTCGCCTGCCACCACCCCGCCTGATCCTGTATATTCTGCATGGTGCCGAGCAGTCACAGTTCACACTTCCAGGACTGGATTCTTATTGAGAAGTTTTCCTGCATTGCCTCCACACATCCACATCATTTCCTGAGCTCTGTGACATAAATTGGGGATTGCAGCTAAATTTCCTTATAATACAAAACAAGCTTAAAGTTGAGCCGTGAATGGCAAACTAACGACTGCCATAAAAGAGAGCCCAGCCGCGACGCCGAGATCCGTTACCGCTCCCATTATGAGGTCGGGATTTCTGACAGCGCTGGGTGGTGTCACTTTTCTTACAATTCACTATTTTTAGTCCCTAACACAGGAATATCATTGGCCTCATTTACATTGCATTAATGTAAAACATTTTACCTTTGTTCCCAGCAGAAGTGAATGTGACAGGACCTTATGGAGCTATTATACCTGCAGCTACTAAAACACATTCAGCTCCCAGTCTCTTATTGATATTATTCTATGTGTGTCTCGTTCTACGGTGATACGGGAGACGAGAGAGAAAAGTCATCCGTGCACTGGCTGCAACTTTCATCAGTGCACTGGGTGCAATTCTCATCAGTGCACTGGGCGCAGCTTTCATCAGTGCACTGGGTGCAATTCTCATCAGTGCACTGGGCGCAGCTTTCATCAGTGCACTGGGTGCAATTCTCATCAGTGCACTGGGCGCAGCTTTCATCAGTGCACTGGGTGCAACTTTCATCAGTGCACTGGGTGCAATTCTCATCAGTGCACTGGGCGCAGCTTTCATCAGTGCACTGGGTGCAATTCTCATCAGTGCACTGGGCGCAGCTTTCATCAGTGCACTGGGTGCAACTTTCATCAGTGCACTGGGTGCAACTTTCATCAGTGCACTGGGTGCAATTCTCATCAGTGCACTGGGCGCAGCTTTCATCAGTGCACTGGGTGCAACTTTCATCAGTGCACTGGGTGCAACTTTCATCAGTGCACTGGGTGCAACTTTCATCAGTGCACTGGGTGCAACTTTCATCAGTGCACTGGGAGCAACTTTCATCAGTGCACTGGGTGCAACTTTCATCAGTGCACTGGGTGCAACTTTCATCAGTGCACTGGGAGCAACTTTCATCAGTGCACTGGGTGCAACTTTCATCAGTGCACTGGGTGCAATTCTCATCAGTGCACTGGGAGCAACTTTCATCAGTGCACTGGGTGCAACTTTCATCAGTGCACTGGGTGCAACTTTCATCAGTGCACTGGGTACAATTCTCATCAGTGCACTGGGTGCAATTCTCATCAGTGCACTGGGTGCAGCTTTCATCCGTGCACTGGGTGCAACTTTCATCAGTGTACTGGGTGCAATTCTCATCAGTGCACTGGGCGCAACTTTCATCAGTGCACTGGGCGCAACTTTCATCAGTGCACTGGGTGCAACTTTCTTCAGTGCACTGGGCGCAACTTTCATCAGTGCACTGGGTGCAATTCTCATCAGTGCACTGGGTGCAATTCTCATCAGTGCACTGGGTGCAGCTTTCATTCGTGCACTGGGTGCAACTTTCATCAGTGTACTGGGTGCAATTCTCATCAGTGCACTGGGCGCAACTTTCATCAGTGTACTGGGTGCAATTCTCATCAGTGCACTGGGTGCATTTTACTTTGGTGGACTGGGTGCATTTTTCTTTGGTGCACTGGATACAATTTTCATCTGTGCAATGGACCCACATTTCATTAGAGCTGATTTTCATAACTACTTTTCATGTTATTTTTTTCAGCTGAGCAGGATCAGACTTTCATCAGTGCACATGATCTAAATTTTAGCAGGTCCAATATTAACCATTATGCTGCATATGATTTTCATTCATTCAGTTTTTACCACCAGACGGAGGTTTCCCAAGCTTCTCCTACCAACCAGTCTATGAAAAACTGGACAGCGCACACGTACTTTGCATTTCATCCTTAGGGTACCGTTACACTTAGCGATGCACCAGCGATCCCGACAACGATATGGATCGCTGGTGCATCGCTAAGTGGTCGCTAGTGAGCTGCCACATAGGCAGATCTCACCAGCGACGTAGCAGGGGTCGGGGGTCGCTACTTACCTGTCAGACGCGGCGATCCTGATGTCCTCCCGCCCGCGTCCACGCGTCGCTCGCCGGCGCCACAGGAAGCGCCCGACGAGAATTGATCCAGGACGTTCTCGCGCGATCAGCGATAACCAGCGGGGGAGCCGGTCGCTGGTAAGTATCACATGCAGCGATATCGCTAGCAATATCGCTATAACGTCACAAAACCAGTGACGTTATAGCGATATTGCTAGCGATATCGCTTAGTGTAAAACCCCCTTTAGTATCACATGCAGCGATATCGCTAGCAATATCGCTGCTACGTCACAAAATCGGTGACTTTACAACGATATTGCTAGCGATATCACTGTGTAACGGGGGCTTTACGCTTTCTCTTCAGTGACCTGACTTACTCGCTTGAATGGGCATCTTGTGTTTCGTCTGCAAATCAGACCAAAGTAGAAAAGTTTTTTTTTCTTTTTGTAGGCCATCAGTTAGTTAAAGAACAATGTACAGACTTGTAAATTGTCTCCCATTACCCGCAGATAAGCATTTGGCGAGGATCATGGCGGCCACATGTGCTCCTTGTGTCAGCAGAAGTTTGGATAAGCGACATCAGAGCGAAGCGCAGAATAATTGAGTATCACAGAGTATATTGCTGTAATTGTGCGCAGAATAGAGCAATAATACAGGTGGCCCGGATTCCCGTCCCCGGGGGCCGCACAAGTGTGCTTATTACAGATCTGCACTCAGCGCTGACATTACACAGCCCACTATGGATTCACAGATGTGGGAGAAGAGCTAGCGACACAGATCAGTGTCTGCAGCGGCCCCCGAGACCCCACTAATGCGGCAGATAGAACAAGGATTTCATTATTTGCAAATGACTGACGTTTGGGCGTAGCAGCTGCTGCAGCGCATCTTGTGTTAGGCCCAGCCATACAGCTCTTTTTCGTTACTGCAGTGTTCACTATCATATCCGACCCTGCAGGGCACTTAATGCCAGAATAATTGTCCTTCTGTTAATTAGTGAAATCCTGTGTTTGCCGAGCGATAATCCCAGGTCTTGTGGAAATGTCAGCCTGCCCCGGTGCCCCATCCGCATGTTTTTCTGTATGGGACGACTGCTTATCCTGCAATAATGGGGTCTTCACATGTCACATTATTCTTTGGCTGCTGGGTATTTCGTTATCGTCACTTATTGCCCAGAATATTACATAACTAATGTGCACGTATAACGGTATGTTTCATTTTCATGGCATTGGGCTGACGGTGTCTCGCTTTTTAGTGTATCTGTCCGGACACTGATAATATTAACGTATTAATGATTATTCCATCCTATAATCGATTATGATTTCGTCTTTCACCTATGTGAGGTCCCTGAAGAATCATCCCTTCTAATGCACCACGCTCCGGTCTGTTTGCATAAATTGCTACAGAGAGAAAAAAATAATTAGGACACAGGTATCTTTACTTTCCCCGGCGCGGAGTGTGAAGGAGACGGGGAATTTGTAATATTAACCAGTGCTATAATATTGAAAAAATCTAAGAAAGACTGAATCCCTAATACAGGGAGAGATACAATGTAGACGAGGGATTATTAACAACTCTAACTATTATTACAACCCTCCTGGACACATTAGAAATTTACTGAAATAAAACCTCTGTTTCATTATAACATTCCTTCAGCGCCCCCAATGATAAGTGCAGGGCCGCCCCGGGACACCGAAACTGTGACCCCCTGTATCATTATATCATTCCTTCAGCACCCCAATAATAAGTGCAGGGCCGCCCCAGGACACCGAAACCCGTGTGACCCCCTGTATCATTATATCATTCCTTCAATGCCCCCAATGATAAGTGCAGGGCTGCCCCAGGACACCGAAACTGTGACCCCCTGTATCATTATATCATTCCTTCAGCACCCCAATAATAAGTGCAGGGCCGCCCCGGGACACCGAAACTTGTGACCCCCTGTATCATATCATTCCTTCAATGCCCCCAATGATAAGTGCAGGGCCGCCCCAGGACACCAAAACCCGTGTGACCCCCTGTATCATTATATCATTCCTTCAGCACCCCAATAATAAGTGCAGGGCCGCCCCAGGACACCGAA
This sequence comes from Dendrobates tinctorius, assembly GCF_039654945.1. Classification (NCBI taxonomy): domain Eukaryota; kingdom Metazoa; phylum Chordata; class Amphibia; order Anura; family Dendrobatidae; genus Dendrobates; species Dendrobates tinctorius. The sequence continues at coordinate 1,211,048 of NW_027361696.1, read as the reverse complement.
ACCCGTGTGACCCCCTGTATCATTATATCATTCCTTCAATGCCCCCAATGATAAGTGCAGGGCTGCCCCAGGACACCGAAACTGTGACCCCCTGTATCATTATATCATTCCTTCAGCACCCCAATAATAAGTGCAGGGCCGCCCCGGGACACCGAAACTTGTGACCCCCTGTATCATATCATTCCTTCAATGCCCCCAATGATAAGTGCAGGGCCGCCCCAGGACACCAAAACCCGTGTGACCCCCTGTATCATTATATCATTCCTTCAGCGCCCCCAATGATAAGTGCAGGGCCGCCCCAGGACACCGAAACTGTGACCCCCTGTATCAAATCATTCCTTCAGCACCCCAATAATAAGTGCAGGGCCACCCCAGGACACCAAAACCCGTGTGACCCCCCTGTATCATTATATCATTCCTTCAGCGCCCCCAATGATAAGTGCAGGGCCGCCCCAGGACACCGAAACTGTGACCCCCTGTATCATATCATTCCTTCAATGCCCCCAATGATAAGTGCAGGGCCGCTCCGGGACACCGAAACTGTGACCCCCTGTATCATTATATCATTCCTTCAGTGCCCCCAATGATAAGTGCAGGGCCGCCCCGGGACACCGAAACTTGTGACCCCCTGTATCATTATATCATTCCTTCAGCACCCCAATAATAAGTGCAGGGCCGCCCCAGGACACCGAAACCCGTGTGACCCCCTGTATCATTATATCATTCCTTCAATGCCCCCAATGATAAGTGCAGGGCTGCCCCAGGACACCGAAACTGTGACCCCCTGTATCATTATATCATTCCTTCAGCACCCCAATAATAAGTGCAGGGCCGCCCCGGGACACCGAAACTTGTGACCCCCTGTATCATATCATTCCTTCAATGCCCCCAATGATAAGTGCAGGGCCGCCCCACGACACCAAAACCCGTGTGACCCCCTGTATCATTATATCATTCCTTCAGCGCCCCCAATGATAAGTGCAGGGCCGCCCCAGGACACCGAAACTGTGACCCCCTGTATCAAATCATTCCTTCAGCACCCCAATAATAAGTGCAGGGCCACCCCAGGACACCAAAACCCGTGTGACCCCCCTGTATCATTATATCATTCCTTCAGCGCCCCCAATGATAAGTGCAGGGCCGCCCCAGGACACCGAAACTGTGACCCCCTGTATCATATCATTCCTTCAATGCCCCCAATGATAAGTGCAGGGCCGCTCCGGGACACCGAAACTGTGACCCCCTGTATCATTATATCATTCCTTCAGTGCCCCCAATGATAAGTGCAGGGCCGCCCCGGGACACCGAAACTTGTGACCCCCTGTATCATTATATCATTCCTTCAGCACCCCAATAATAAGTGCAGGGCCGCCCCAGGACACCGAAACCCGTGTGACCCCCCTGTATCATTATATCATTCCTTCAGCGCCCCCAATGATAAGTGCAGGGCCGCCCCAGGACACCGAAACTGTGACCCCCTGTATCATTATATCATTCCTTCAGTGCCCCCAATGATAAGTGCAGGGCCGCCCCGAGACACCGAAACTTGTGACCCCCTGTATCATTATATCATTCCTTCAGCACCCCAATGATAAGTGCAGGGCCGCCCCAGGACACCAAAACCCGTGTGACCCCCCTGTATCATTATATCATTCCTTCAGCGCCCCCAATGATAAGTGCAGGGCCACCCCAGGACACCAAAACCCGTGTGACCCCCCTGTATCATTATATCATTCCTTCAATGCCCCCAATGATAAGTGCAGGGCCGCCCCAGGACACCGAAACTTGTGACCCCCTGTATCATTATATCATTCCTTCAGTGCCCCCAATGATAAGTGCAGGGCCGCCCCGGGACACCGAAACTGTGACCCCCTGTATCATATCATTCCTTCAGTGCCCCCAATGATAAGTGCAGGGCCGCTCCGGGACAACGAAACTGTGACCCCCTGTATCATTAAATCATTCCTTCAGCACCCCAATAATAAGTGCAGGGCCGCCCCAGGACACCGAACCCCGTGTGACCCCCTGTATCATATCATTCCTTCAGGGTCCCCAATGATAAATGCAGGGCTGCCCCGGGACACCGAAACTCGTGACCCCCTGTATCATTATATCATTCCTTCAGCACCCCAATAATAAGTGCAGGGCCGCCCCAGGACACCAAAACCCGTGTGACCCCCCTGTATCATTCCTTCAATGCCCCCAATGATAAGTGCAGGGCCGCTCCGGGACACCGAAACTGTGACCCCCTGTATCATTATATCATTCCTTCAGCACCCCAATAATAAGTGCAGGGCCGCCCCAGGACACCAAAACCCGTGTGACCCCCCTGTATCATTATATCATTCCTTCAATGCCCCCAATGATAAGTGCAGGGCCGCTCCGGGACACCGAAACTGTGACCCCCTGTATCATTATATCATTCCTTCAGTGCCCCCAATGATAAGTGCAGGGCCGCCCCGGGACACCGAAACTGTGACCCCCTGTATCATTATATCATTCCTTCAGTGCCCCCAATGATAAATGCAGGGCTGCCCCGGGACACCGAAACTCGTGACCCCCTGTATCATTATATCATTCCTTCAGTGCCCCCAATGATAAATGCAGGGCTGCCCCGGGACACCGAAACTCGTGACCCCCTGTATCATTAAATCATTCCTTCAGCGCCCCAATTATAAGTGCAGGGCCGCCCCGGGACACCGAAACTGTGACCCCCCCATATCATTATATCATTCCTTCAGCACCCCAATGATAAGTGCAGGGCCGCCTCGGGGCACCGAAACTCGTGACCTTCTCCCTGCAGTTCAGCGTTGTTGTGTAGGCAGTCAGCATCTTCGATTTCTAGGTTTGCAATGGTGTTTATAGTGCTGCCCATCAGAGCAAGGGCTATGTGACGATGTGTCGCCCCTCAACTTACAAACTTGCCACAACAACAAAAATGAGTGATTTATGAGTCACGCTGTGACTTGCCCAATGCCACGACCCGTCAGCTGGCAGAAAGCCCCCAGGGCCGGACCCTGAGCCGAGCGTTCATTGTTACTAGTGGCCAAGAAACACTTGTTTTACTTTACAAATCAGGGAAATAATTGTATATTTCTCCATATATTGTATACAGTATGTGCCTGCCTGTACATATACTATATATTTATGTACATCATTAGACCATAGTTGTAAAATAATTAAAAAAAAAGTCTGGACAATCTATCAAGCGGACACCATATAGTCTCAGCCTGAAACAGTCCAATGCCGATGGCGGCAAGGAAGCGATAGTGAAACATCAGTGCTTTATTAGCAGATGTCTGAAGATTTCTGCAGAGTATTTGGGCATGGTGGCTCAGTGGTTAGCACTATACGGTGGCTCAGTGGTTAGCACTATACGGTGGCTCAGTGGTTAGCACTGCAGCCTTGGGGTCTTGGGTTCACATCTCACCAAGGACAACATCTCCAAGAGCTCATATGTTCTCCCTGGGTTCTCCAGTTTCCTCCCACTCTCCAAAGACCAATAGGGGATGTAGATTGTGAGCCCCAATGGGGACAGTGATAATGTCTGTGAACAGCTGTGGAATTAATGGCGCTATATAAGTTAAGTAACTATGGAGCCAAGTTGCCTTGGATCTTCCAGCAGTGGATATTTCTCTCTCCATACCCTCCAGCTGAGCTTTTCTCTCTGTAATCTTCCTGGTCGCGGCTCTGGCGGCGGCCGCCATACATCACACACAACAGAACGAGTCACATTAATGTACAAGTACAGACGCCACCGAGGAGTCCGTGCACTTCAAGGCCTCCTGGAAGGGATACAAAGCCCATAAAAGTCTTTGAGTTTGGAAATATCAATTTTATTTTTGTCTTAGATTAATTTCTCACTTGATGTTCCCGGCGTTCTCACATCTCCTGGTGAAAAATAGAAGAAGTAATGAGGCAGGACGCGCCGAGCTCGTCTCACCCACTGCGGGAGAGTTAAACGTTTCAATATCGAGAGAGAAGTCTAAAAAGCGTTATCGCTGAAGCATGTCTCATATCGGCGTAATCTCCGGGGAAATGACTGCGCTGAGAGGAGGAGTGTCTGTGATTAATACCTGATCCCACAAGATATGGAATATTGGAAGGACTACTCCTGTCCAAGGTGATGCCCCACGACGCTAAACCCCCGGACACTGCACCCCCCTACGCTGAGGCCCCGACGCTGTGCCCCCCCAACACTGAGCTCCCTAACACTGAACCCCTCGACACTGATCCCCCGACGCTGCACCCCGCTACGCTGAGGCCCCCGACACTGCACTCCCTGACGCTGAGCCCCCTAACGCTGCACCCCATGACACTGCGCCCCAGACACTGCACCCCCAACACTGATCTCACCAACGCTGAGGCCCCCGACGCTTTGCCCCCCGACACTGTTCCCCCCAACGCTGCACCCTCTGACGCTGCGCCCCAACACTGCACCCCCCGACCTTGAGCCCCCAACTCTGCACCCCCGACGCTGCGCCCCTGACACTGCACTCCCCGACGCTGCACCCCATGACGCTGCGCCCCCCGACACTGCACTCCCTGACGCTGAGCTCCCCCAATGCTGCACCCCATGACACTGCACCCCCCGACGCTGAGCCTCCGGACACTGAGCAACCCGACGATGCGCCCCCCGAAGCTGAGCCCCCGAATGATGCGCTCCTCCCAGACGTGTTGCTTCCCAAATGCTGCACCCCCTGAAGCTGCACCCCCCCACTGCTGCACCCCGCAACGCTGCACCCCCTGAGCCTCCTGCATATTCAATGCAACAACCCCGGACATCTCATTTATGGCTGCAGTTAATATAAGCGAGGAGCAGATTGTGGCGCGTTCAACACATTATATGCAATCAGTCACTGAGACAATCAGAGATGAGGGTGGTCCCATTCTTAACCCCATAGTGACTGCCAATATGGCATTTTACTGACCAGGGGAATAAAATAAAGGAGTCTCTCTTCTGACAGGTAACAGCTGTGTAGTGGAGCTGGCAGCAGGCCTGAGCTGGCACCATCATGGCCATTTAACCACCTAGTTGCTGCTGTCAATAGCGACAGCGGCATCTAAATGGTTTGCAGAGGGAGGGGGCTCACACTTTAACCCAAAGCCCACGATGGCGATCACAAGGTCCCAATGATTGGGAACCCTGGGGTCTGACAACTATGGTGGCCCATTATGATGTAAGCAACATTTTAGGTAGGGGGAAATGTAATTTTTCCTTACATTCATTGCACTTTTTGTTACTTGCTTTAAAGCACCTGAAGGGTTAATCTTCCTGACCGCAGCGTTGAATAATTTAGGTGGTGCAGTTTTTAAAATGTTATCACTTTTCAGAGGTTTTCAGCATGTAGGGTCTTTCAAAGTCACTTCAAAATTGAATAGTTCCATAAAAAAAAAACAAGCCTATAAATTACCTGGAGAAAAATGTAAAATTGCTACTAAACTTTTCACCCTTCTAGAACAAGAAAGTACAGGAGATACATGATGCAGATGTAAAGCAGACACATGGAGCATAGATTCACTTTTTTTGTGCGATGGGTTAAGGGAACAAAGTTTAAAAAAATGTGAATTTTTCAAAATGTGTTAAATTTCCAATATTTTTATACATAAAAACAAAACAATGTGTCACGAAAAACCAGAACCAAAACTTAGAATCACCGGGATAAGTTGCAGCATTCATGAGGCATTAGCACATAAAGTGACGTAGGTCAGAGCAGAAATCTGTGGTGGTCCCTCTGGGGTAGTACGTCTTGGGTGGTCCCTCCGGGGTGGTACGTCTAGAGTGTTCCCTCCAGGTTGGTATGTCTGGGGTGGTCCCTCCAGGTTGGTCCCTCCGGGGTGGTACGTCTGGGGTGATCCCTCCGAGGTGGAGACCCTGATTATAATGGATACACTGGAGTTTGGACTTTCGGTGAATTAGGATCTGCTAGATTTGAACATTTCTCATACTCAGCATACAGAAGTCCCGCTGTCCGGTCAGGACCATGGACAGCAGACATGGCAGCACTTGGCAGACTTCATGTACACACTTGTCTTTACAGTTTTTGGTGGTGAGGCTTCTGATGTGGAGATGTTCCAACACTGACCTGTTTTGGTTATTGTCACTAGTGGGGGCAGGGCCACACACTTCATGGGCCGCATACATCTTATCAGTACACCCCACGCTCATCGCCACCTTTTCACATGCCGCCACTTCCTTTCTCAGGCGTCTGTACATCCATCCTCTGATGGCATCATACGCACTTTGCGTTTGTTTTCTTGTGACAAATTTCTTCTGTATTCTCCCCCATTAAAAGGTCAGGACTAAAATTACAAAATATTAACCCACTACTTCACCCTTCAACTGCTGGTTACTCAACTACCTGGAACGTGTCAAATGACCGCTGCAGCTAATCAGCAGCCCTTGATTGGTTGCAGTAGTCAGGTCCTTGTCTGGCCACTGCTTGGCTGCAAGGTCTTCTGACGAAAGTCTTCCTGGGCCGGGCCTATGTTATTCGGGTACTTGGCCCATGGCCGGTGCTTGTCGCCTGCTGAATTACCCGTTCACGATGCATAATGGTCAGACTTGGAGATATGTTCTACCGTGGAAACATTGCTTCAGCAGCAAGTCATTTTAGAAACTTTAATTGACTAAAGAACAAAGGAAAATCAAGAATCCAGAAACGTATCGCAGACTAATTAGCTCCATGTGCCGACTTCTGACAAGCACTTAACATAAGCACCATCGGGCCTCAGTCAGTCCTTAGAGGCCACAACCTCCATGGTGAGAGATGGAAGATGAGGTCATTCTAAGTCAATATCCTCCACCCAATGACTGGAGACTCGTCATGCCACCATCACGTCCCGCTGACATGTCGTTACTGTACCAGCCTCACAAAGGACATGTAACATTCAGTCTGCGCCATCGATGGAGCTGAATATCCAGTTACTCTGTGGTGTGCACCAATGACTGTACGGGCAGTGATTACACAGGAGCGCTGCTCCAGAGCTCTGCACTTTGTAGACAGCCTCAATTAGTCCTTAACTTCTAATTAACTTCTGCTCCATCAGATCCGTCTCCCCAGGTGGCAGATTTGTGATTAGAATAGGAAGTGTTAATGCTTTCCCTGAAGCCAGAGGTCAATGGAAATGGGGGGGAAAGAGACATGGCAGAGAAATCGTTTCCTTAAAGGATTTTGGGCTGCTGATCTGTCAATCTCAGCCCATAAATCCGAAGGACATCAATACCTTCTAATGCGTCTTTGACTGTAATTCCAGTAAAGACAAGTGTGGAGCTGATGGTAAACCAATAAAGTCGTCCACTTTACTTTTATTGTCTTTATAATGGGAGGATAATGCAACATCTGTAAAGTCGCCGCGTCTTCATGAAAATTAGGGAGACGTGTTCGAAAAAAGCTGCAGGTGGTGAGAGATGGCGCCTCCGCTCGGGGTGTCGGGGTCGGCTTATTCATCAGGAGTCCTGTCGCCCTAATTAGCCATCAATGCTGTTACCTTTACCCACTGTAAGCCAGGCGGGCGACAGTAAGACCCCCATTCCCGCAGCCGCCACCGACATACACGCACCAATAATCAGCAGATACCCCCTCACTGCGGAGAAATGCCGAGAATTCGGGGAGGGGAAGGAGGGCACAAGATGCCACTTTATCCATTTACTGAACGGCGTGACATTGTATCAGTTGGAAGCATGGCAGGTTACAGCAGCTGACGCCGGTCATGTGCCCCATTGTGGGGTTTGTTTTTTGCCCTGCGGCTATGTTAGATAACTTCCTGCTTGTTGGTTGATATTTGGGAGGGTTTGTCTCGTGTGACTCTGGATGATGACACCAAACACTTCTATCCAGTGCGACCAGTGACTGCGTTCCAGGGGGGAGAAGAAAGACCCTCCTGACTTGTACAAAGTCGCGGCTCATCTCACTCGGCAGCCATCCAGGCAAGGAAACATCTTTGAAATGACGCACCATCTGCTCCGGCACAAGGCGGAGATAAGAAAGAATAATGGCGCGGTGCTGCTGAGCCATCGCTGAGGTCGGGGCTGGGAGGGGTGCACAAACTTAACACATTGCAAAGTAAGAGGAAAAAAAGAGGGGAAGAGAAATAACCAAGGCCTGAAGCGCACGTATCCAGAATCAGCACTTTCTGCAGCCTAAAAACTGCCTCTCCGGATACCTGGGGAACTGAACAAATAATTAAAGTACAGACATGGCCATATTGGTGCTGTGACACTGACTAAACCATGCCTGCCATGAAAGAAGATGTCTTGTGTAATGAGTGTTTGAAGTTTTCTTATAATCATAGCTTGGAACATCGGGGCCAGACTATGGGACTTTGGGAATGTGGGACAGGACTATAGGGTGGGATGGGACTGTGGGGCAGGACTGTTGGACTGAGGGGCGGGACTTTGGCAAGTCTGTGGGGCGGAACGAAGGAGTGATGAGAGGGGCGTCCGGCCGGGAGCGCACAGCACCGTCACCAGCCTGCATCCATCACAGGAGTGCAGCAGTGTCACTTCGCACACTGCAGCCTCACATCCTTCTGTACTCTGAGATACGGGGCACAGGGGCGCCACCAGTGTGAGACATGTAGATGAGGAGAGCAGACTGTCAGCCATTACATGTCTCACACTGGTAACGCCCCCCATCATTTACAATAAGCTTTGGAGACGGAGTCTCTGAGAAATCTGTGCCCCGCCCATATATCTTAACAGATCATTTGCATATAAGAAAAATGTGGATTTCTCTGGAATAAGACATCGGATCACAGATATGAAGGTCTCATGTTATTCAGCGGCCTATAACCCACAGGCCCATATAGACGGCTCAGGAGGGGCGATCACTGACAGATTCCCTTTAATGCTACCAAGCTCCATCCTCGGCCTGCTGCCACAGACCCATCCTTACATGATGAAAGGTGGTTGCCTCTTGGATGGTTTTTACAAACGATGTACGGTAATTGGCAATTGCCGCTTTACAAGTCCTATGCTGTCCTTTCCCTGAAAGCCTACTGCTCCTTCTCTGACAAAGATGTCGGACAGACAGCAGAGCCTGAATATATTAGTCACTTACCCACAGACCCAACGTGAGACAAGAGCAAACAGCGAACGTCTTGTGATCTGCTCGCAGCCGCCACTAGGGGGAGTGGAGGGGACAGTGACAGCTGTACACATCTGTATGCAGCAGCGCCCCCTAATGGTAAAACAATGATAAAAAAGTAAAATATTGTATGCATCTTTGTTGGTTTGGATTATATTAACAAATTAAAAGCAAAAATCCAAGTATGAATTCCAGATCCTCCAACAATCGCAGCTCAGATGTCCTGATATGAGGGGCCCATTATTTAACCCATTCCGTACCAGTGACACTGCTGAAGGTGCCATTTAACCCTTTCCGTTCCCTGTGCTGAGCTCCACAGGGGAAGTTTTACTCAGAAATGTGGCCCCCCTGATCCGGCCATGGCTGCTCTGAGATTCAGCGCCCGTCTGTTGCACCCGTTTAACATTCACGACATGCTGCGCGCCTCTCCACAGCGGCCCCCTTTTTTTCTGGAGGTTAGGAATTCAATGACACTTTTTTTTTTGCGCCTGCACATGTCGGTTTGGTTATCAGGACACTTTGGCCTTCACTCGGCGTTCTTGCTTTAATCTGTTATTTCGTCGTAGCCCTGGCACAAGCAGAGCAGTCTGCCAGGAGTGTCCATGGTGCCCAGCAGACAGAACATCCATCAGCTGATCTTCTGTAACAGGTTCCCTCCGCAGACTGCTCAGGAGACATTTATTCCATAGCAATCCCAGCAGAAAATGAGATTTCTGAGAACCATGCCCTGAATCCCCTCCCTGGTGCAAACAGTGGGGGGCACACAGAGCTGGAGCAATTATTGGGGTTGTGCATGCATGTGCTGGCTCCCCCTGGTGGCCCAGTCCAGTATTGCACACCTCCAGGCAGCAGTAATCACTGCAGGAAACAAACAGCCATTTATTACAGGCTGATGGAGCGGGTGCCACCGCTTTTATTTACTTATCTTTTTTATTTCATTTCATCTGACAAAACACCAACAATAAAATATTGTTTTTGGAAGAAGCTGTAAAAATGACTTAATATTTTGATAAAAAATATATTCATCAGCCGGATATCTCTGCTGACCTTGTGCATTTCTTCAGCGCTCTCCAAAAAAATAAAGAGCTGAGATATTGTGGCGATCAATTTAAAGATGTTATGTTGCTATAAAAGATGTGGGAACCTCTAATTATTATAGTTCGGATTACAGTAAACAGGCGCAGACAGAGCGGAGGCGGCGGATAGGAACTTTCTGCAAAATACAGCTCTGGACTCGTGTGTTTGAGAAACACAAATGCAAAGAAATAGGATAGATGGACATGCGGCATTATGTGCTGTGCCCATCTCTGCAGGGAAACCGTCCGACAACCGCACGTGGCCATCGTGACAACCTTCCATAGGGGCAGAGTCCGCGTGAAACTCTCACATTGTGCCCCTGCTGTTTGCATCAAACTTCTCATTAATGTATTTTTGTTTGCACATTAAGGTTCAAAATGAGCATTCGTCTAGTGCCACCAATATCAGTGTAGATCCAGGAATGCCAGTCTAGAGACATGGAATAGGAGTAAAAGTATATTAGGGAACAATACAAATATCTCTCCGAGGATCTGTTTATACCAAGGAAGGTGACGGTCACAAAGGGGGCATTCTCTGTGTCTGGAGGAGAGGAGGATTCTTTACTGTTAGGGCAGTGAGAATCTGGAATTCCTTGCCTGAGGAGGTGGTGATGGTGAACTCAGTCGAGGGGTTCGAGAGAGGCCTGGATGTCTTCCTGGAGCGTAACAATATTGTATCTTACAGTTATTAGGTTCTTTAGAAGGACGTAGATCTGGGGATTTATACTGATGGGAATATAGGCTGAACTGGATGGACTAATGTCTATTTTCGGCCTTGTTAACTATGTTACTATGTTAGAGCCAGGAATGTCAGTCTAGAGCCAGGAATGTCAGTCTGGTGCCAAGAATATCTGTCTGGCACCACAAATATCAGTATGGTGTCACAAACGTCAGTCTAGCGCCATGAATGTCCGTCTGGTGCCACGAATGTCAGTCCGGTGCTTACTACATGATCGGCAACCACCAATATGACAGCTGTGACGGACTTCAATCTTTCCTCAATATTATTTAATTTTACAAAGGAATTTACTGGAAGTGACACCCCATAATCCCATATGGTTATATCTGCCATGGATCGATCCTCAGATCCCAGTCCTAGGCCTAAATCTAGAGGCTCGTTATCACCTCCTGGCATCAACTGATTTCCTGCAAAAAAGAAGATGAAAGAAGCCACCGTGACCTGGCCTGTAGTATGGAGACTATGTGGGATATAATACTACCAATGTATAATCTATCTATACATACAACTTTCCAAATTGTCTCGGATGAAATGTTCCTGATGTCTGTGTCTGCAGCTACCAGGCCTATACGTCTCCATGGTGACAGACTACAAGGCCTGGTGTACTCTGATCCTGCGGCTACCAGGCCTATACGTCTCCATGGTGACAGACTACAAGACCCTGTGCAGTCTGATGCTGCAGCTACTAGGCCTATATGTCTCCATGGCCCTGGGCAGTCTGATCCTGCGGCTACCAGGCCTATACGTCTCTATGGTGACAAAGTACAAGGCCCTGTGCAGTCTGATCCTGCAGCTACCAGACCTATACGTCTCCATGGTGACAGACACAAGGTCCTGTGCAGTCTGATCTTGCAACTACCAGGCCTATACATCTCCATGGTGACAGACTACAAGGCCCTGTGCTGTCTGATCCTGCGGCTACCAGGCCTATATGTCTCCATGGTGACAGACTTCAAGGCCTTGTGCATTCTGATCCTGCGGCTACCAGGCCTATATGTCTCCATGGTGACAGACTACAAGGTCCTGTGCAGTCGGATTCTGCAGCCTACATTTTCTGTAGGTGGCCAAGTGGTGGCAGACAGATGGATAAAGTCACGGATTTGCAGGATCAGCCCATACATATATGTGGTTTGTTGCCATGGAGACACATGGCTCCGCAGCACACATTTTAATTTCTATCTTCATCATCAATGCAGAAAATCGGCTGCCGTAAGTGGCCTGTGGGATAACAATGTAGAGGACGCTTTTCTGGAACATGGCGGCGCCTCTATGTGTGATAGTTACACATAATAATGATATAAATAAGAGAAATGATTCTTCCTATAAACGGAACAATAAAACGTCTCCAGTCCGGGATTTGTCAGGAATGGCGCCTGCGAGTGATCCACGTCTACCGTGACAGCTTTACTGCATTTTCCCTCAGAATTGAAGTTATTAAGATCTATTCTGTAAGTGCGGACGCGCGTCGGGGACACCTGATGAGGGACGCTGTCATTTCTCTGTTCTTAAAAATAAGGCGCAGAGTATTACAAGGAGACAAAGCGAGCAGGCACTGAATGCGGAGGCTGCCGGATGAATACAGCAGGAAAATAGAATGTATGTGAGCCGATATCTGCCGGGAGCAGAGCTCTTAGGTGTGTGAAATAGGCCACGGAAACTAATCATCGCCGAAGGAAACTTCAAGCAGAAAATGAAAAGTTTCTTTTATTCTGGTGGTGGATACGAAGAATTCCCTCTGAGATTTTTATTTCACAAAAGGCAGATCCATCTATTGTGCCATTTAATCCACTCTCAAAAATTAAAAAGTCACTTTGCAAATGAAAAGTTTCTATCGCTGTGTCTGCACAGCTCCCATGCGGCCCCATCTGTTTCCATGGTTACAGACTACAAACAAAACTTCTGTGTCACGTAGTCACACTGTGCTGCCGAGTCTTCCTTTCCTCCCTCTCCGACTGATAACCGACCCCACAGACCATCGGACCATGGGTTGTGCGCTGTAACCATGGAGACGTATCAGTCTGCACTGGAGATGGATACACAAAAATATTGTACTTTTCCTCTGATTGTTCCTGGATACAAATACTGATGTAAAAGACTGACAAAATGCTGACCATGTGAACGTGACCTTACCCTGTAATTGTGGATTTCATGGCGGTCCATGGATGAATGTAACAAGAAACATCTGAGCCTGGGTCTGCTCTGAGTCATACCGGTGGGCCTCGCGGCTGTCAGCCTCTATCCCACCCATATACCCTAATAAATCATATATGGACCATGGATGAGACAACCCCTATAAACTTGCCTTAAATGGGACTGGGCCGTGTTTTATTCGATGGTTTTAAGCCGTTGCTGCTTATGGGGCCTTGTTCACACTGGAAGTATTTGCAGTGGATTTTCCACACTCCAGTTCAGGCCTCACATCTGCGTTGTGGGTGAGATTGTATGAACTGGTCTACGCGCTGCCCTCCGGATTTGACATCTATATTGTGCTCACTTCATGGTGGATTTCAGGATGACGCTGGCGCCCAAGATCCGGCAGTGATAATATCTGCAATCATGCATACAATCAGATATCAGTGGGAGACTGGGCGTTTCGGAGCTGATTTCTCCTCGGATCTATGATGTGGGGGTCTCGGGACGCGTGCTGCCACTGCTGCCCACAGGCGGACTGTGCAGAGCCGCTACGTGCATGGCGGAGTGTGACCACTGCAGATCCCATCTCCGGCCTCGCTTCTTCACACAGTGAGGCTGATGTGCCGGAATTACCAGGGACTCGTCCGGCCGGAGTGAAATAAATGATTCATGACATAACTGTGCAATGAACGTGTTGTTTAATCACACAGGCCGTCTGCACAATCGCCGCTAAACTCCAGACACAATATATTTCTGCTTCCGACTTCATGTTCTGATGACAAGGCTGCGATATTGCCTTATAATCCGGATACAATTTCATCTGCAGAACAAGCATTACATGCTACAGTGAGCAGCGCGGCTCGTTCGCTCCACAGTCATATTTATCTAATATCTCGATGCGTATCTCTCTAATAAATGAAACTATTTATACGCAGTTCATTAACATTTCTCATGCCGAGTATCTGGATCCTGGCGGAGACACGGCTCTTGTTCTGGATGAGGAGAAGCTGCCTGCTCTTCATTTCCACTCTTCTCAGTATTGGTTTGGGCTCAGTGCACCTGGGGAACGACAGAAGACGGAGACGGTGGCTGCAAAGTGCAGAGAAAGCACTGCAAATAGGACATAGTGCAGACGACGCACAGGAGAGCGGCGCGTTATGGGGTTGCTCTCACTGCGATGGGGGATGAGGCCGAGAAACACACATGTAACATGCCCACCATGTTCAGGGGGAGACAAATGTCCTGACCCCTCAAGGGCAGTCTGATATTCAAAATGGTTACCTTCTACAAATAAGTAGATGCCATTAGACACAAGTGACCGGTTTCATGTTTGTTTCCTTGTTTTTAGTGGTTCCTAAGACCCTCTCATTATAGGACCCTCAATGTACTGTCACTTATAGATCAGCTGCTGGTCACTGCATTGCTGCTTTTTCACCAGCAAGATATAAATCTGAGTGGTCACCATCACTGTGAGCCCCTCATATAATGCCCGTGCTTCAGCCTCTGCAGGGCACTGTACGGTGCCTTTCCTTCCACTGCCATCACTGCATGGCAGTGTACGGTGCCTTTCCTTCCGCCGCCATCACTGCATGGCAGTGTACGGTGCCTTTCCTTCCACTGCCATCACTGCAGGGCACTGTACAGTGCCTTTCCTTCCACTGCCATCACTGCAGAGCACTGTACTGTGAATTTCCTTCCGCTGCCATCACTGCAGAGCACTGTACTGTGCCTTTCCTACTGCTGCCATCACTGCAGAGCACTGTACGGTGCCTTTCCTTCCGCTGCCATCACTGCAGAGCACTGTACTGTGCCTTTCCTTCCGCTGCCATCACTGCAGAGCACTGTACTGTGCCTTTCCTTCCGCTGCCATCACTGCAGAGCACTGTACAATGCCTTTCCTACTGCTGCCATCACTGCAGAGCACTGTACAGTGCCTTTCCTTCCGCTGCCATCATTGCAGAGCACTGTACAGTGCCTTTCCTACTGCTGCCATCAATACATGGCACTGTACGGTGCCTTTCCTTCTGCCCTTCCGCTGCCATCACTGCAGAGCACTCTATGGTGACTTTCCTTCCACTGCCATCACTGCACGGTGCCTTTCGTTCTGCTGCCATCACTGCAGGGCTTTGTATGGTGCCTTTCCTTCTGCTACCATCACTGTAGGGCCCTGTACGGTGCCTTTCCTTCCGCTGCCATCACTGCAGGACGCTGTACGACGCCTTTCCTTTTGCCTTCGCCATCACTGCAGGGCACTGTACAGTGCCTTTCCTTCTGCTGCCATCACTGCAGGGTCCTGTAGGGTGCCTTTCCTTCCTCTGCAGGGCCCTGTACGGTGCCTCTCCTTCCGCTGCCATCACTGCAGGGCACTGTACAGTGCCTTTCCTTCCGCTGCCATCACTGCAGGGCACTGTACAGTGCCTTTCCTTCCGCTGCCATCACTGCAGGGCACTGTACGGTGCCTTTCCTTTCGCCTTCTCCATCACTGCAGGGCCCTGTACGGAGCCTTTCCTTCCGCTGCCATCACTGCAGGGCACTGTACAGTGCCTTTCCTACTGCTGCCATCAATACATGGCACTGTACGGTGCCTTTCCTTCTGCCCTTCCGCTGCCATCACTGCAGAGCACTCTATGGTGACTTTCCTTCCACTGCCATCACTGCACGGCGCCTTTCGTTCTGCTGCCATCACTGCAGGGCTTTGTATGGTGCCTTTCCTTCTGCTACCATCACTGTAGGGCCCTGTACGGTGCCTTTCCTTCCGCTGCCATCACTGCAGGACGCTGTACGACGCCTTTCCTTTTGCCTTCGCCATCACTGCAGGGCACTGTACAGTGCCTTTCCTTCTGCTGCCATCACTGCAGGGTCCTGTAGGGTGCCTTTCCTTCCTCTGCAGGGCCCTGTACGGTGCCTTTCCTTCCGCTGCCATCACTGCACTGTACAGTGCCTTTCCTTCCGCTGCCATCACTGCAGGGCACTGTACAGTGCCTTTCCTTCCGCTGCCATCACTGCACTGTACAGTGCCTTTCCTTCCGCTGCCATCACTGCAGGGCCCTGTACGGTGCCTTTCCTTCCGCTGCCATCACTGCACTGTACAGTGCCTTTCCTTCCGCTGCCATCACTGCAGGGCACTGTACGGTGCCTTTCCTTCCGCTGCCATCACTGCAGGGCCCTGTACGGTGCCTTTCCTTTCGCCTTCTCCATCACTGCAGGGCCCTGTACGGAGCCTTTCCTTCCGCTGCCATCACTGCAGGGCATTATGCGGTGCCTTTGCCTACGCTACCATTATCGCATATTCTGCCACCTCCATCAAGCTTCCATCCACCATTGCTGCATCATGTACTCCTGAGGCTGCTGCTGGTCACACCACTATAGGACCATAGTTGGTGGTGGACAGTGCCCAGGTTCAGGGACCCTCATTACCAGAACCCGGACCTAAAGGAGAAGGTCCATTACTCCTCACACGTCTTACAATATCTGGCAGATCACAGTCCTTGTCTGAGCTAATGATGAGCGGTATCAGGAGGCGTCCTATGGTCGGGTGTGAAGGTACAGCCCGGTCAGGCTCCATCTACCGCACATCATGCTCTAATTCCCCTGAGCACTTTGGTAAATCAGATTGTTTGTTTGCCTTATTTTTTTCCGAGGCCGAGCAACAGGTGCGATAAGCCGTGCCAGTAATGCCGGGCTTACCGAGCTGTTTGCATAGAAAAAAAAACCCCGGTGCATTATTGACACAGAATCTCAGAGGGTTTGTGGATCCGACTCATAAGACAGATGTGCGCGAGTGAGCACCTGCTCCAACATGGCCGACTGTGATGTCACAAGTCTTAACGGTAATCTCACTTTAATGGAAGTTTGTTGTCATCAGCACAAATCTGAGTTCTGTATATTATGGAAATAAATGTCTGAGTAATGTGAGCAGGAAACAATAACACATGGTGAGAAACAAGCAACCGGACAGATGGGTCACCCTCCCCAAATCAATGGTGGTTTGTGATATAGTTTATGTGATAGTTCGTGACACCACCTGTGGTGTTTGGCAAGCAAGATGTTAAGCCAACGCTGCGTGCAGATCCTCTGGGGCTGATGGTGTGTTGCAGCATAGATGGTGTAGCTCCCCACAGGTGAAGCTGTAACCCCAGGGCAGTGTATAGGCGGAGAGGGTGTGAGGAATGTTGGTACCCAGATGTAGCAGTGCTGACAGTGTTGGCGCACATATGAATGGAAGACACCAGGGCTTGCAGTTCCAAAGCTTTACTCACAGTTCGTGGTACACACTGGTGCCTGCCTCCGTGCCGTGTCCTCCGGGGTAGAGACTCAATCAACCTCCCGGGCAAGTCAGGATTCTCCTCTCCAACACTCCGCCAACATGTACCTCTCCTGAACGACTCCTCTATTGCGCCTTAAGGTGTGAAGAGCTCCAGTACCGTGGTACTCTGAAGTTCCTCCTGTCAGATGTTCCTAACAACTCTACTCGTATGGCAGACAGCTGCAGCCTCTCTCGGGGACTCCCTTCTCCGGAGTCCTGGCTCTCTATTCAGTTGCTGTTGTGCCCCAAGTCTTAGATGGGACTAGTGCATTTACAGCCAACTACTCCACCGGTGTCTGCTGCAGAACCATAAGAACCTATAGGCAGGGTTCCTCTTCCAACCCACAACTCCTCTCTGTTCTACTCCTTCGTTCCGCACTGTTCCTTCTCTCTCTTATGGAAGCTTAGGTTGCAGTTCTACATCTTTCTCCTTCTGTTCCTTTCCCGTGCCAGCTGGCTCATGTCACTGAGGCAGCTGCAGCACTCCTTCCTCCATCCCTTCTTCCAGGGATCCCAATTCCTCCCGAGAGGCTTCCTTCCTCTCTCTGACCCTCTATCAGACTCACCCTCCAGACTGATTTGACCTCCAATTCTAAACTTTCCCACTCTTTTATATAAACTCCACCCACCTCCCAGCACATCTCGTGTTACGAAGCAAGGAACCACGAAAGGTGCTCTGCTACCCTCTAAGCATGAAGCCGCAATGTGGTCAGTGCTGAACTATACTGTGTGTGGGATGCAGGTGTTGGAGTGTGGAAAGGAGTTCCCAACTTACCTAGGTGGTGGGGCACTACATCTTAGGAGAAGGTGCAGTACCTCTGTGGCGACTGAGCCTCAGGGGCGCCACACAGACATCGGCACCCAACAGACCGTGGCACTGGAGTGACCGCGGCACTGGAGAAACCGCTGAACCAGACTGGCCGTGGCATAGGACAGGCAACGGCACTGGAGAGACCACAGCACTACACTGGAGCAAGGGGGAAGGAGAGTAAAGAAGCGGGGTCTCTGATTCTCTGCTCATGTGTTACTGCACCTGATGAAGGGTAATGGCCCATGTGTTTCTGTGGCCTGATGATGGGTAATGGCTCATGTGGTACTGCAGCCTGATGATGGGTAATGGCTCATGTGTTACTGCAGCCTGATGATGGGTAATGGCACATATGTTACTGCAGCCTGATGATGGGTAATGGCTCATGTGTTACTGTGGCCTGATGAAGGGTAATGGCCCATGTGTAACTGTGGCCTGATGATGGGTAATGGCCCATGTGTTACTGCTGCCTGATGAAGGGTAATGGCTCATGTGTTACTGCAGCCTGATGAAGGGTAATGGCTCATGTGTTACTGCGGCCTGATGATGGGTAATGGCCCTTGTGTTACTGCGGCCTGATGATGGGTAATGGCCCTTGTGTTACTGCGGCCTGATGATGGGTAATGGCCCTTGTGTTACTGCGGCCTGATGATGGGTAATGGCCCATGTGTTACTGCAGCCTGAAGAAGGATTAAAAACACATGTGACATGCACAAATGTGAATAAGTCTGTTGGACAATGTTCACACCACCCACTGACCGAAACACAAACAAAAAGCACAGAATGACAAATGTGCAGAAATACCTTGCAGTAAGACATATGACAGTATTCAGCAAACATATCGACTAAATACCCTGTATTTGTTGTTACCTTTTATCAGCACTTGCTGACTACTGTCATATGTCTTACTGCAAGGTATTTCTGCACATTTGTCATTCTGTGCTTTTTGTTTGTGTTTTAGCCTGATGAAGGGTAATGGCCCATGTGTTACTGCGGCCTGATGATGGGTAATGGCCCATGTGTTACTGCAGGCTGATGAAGGGTAATGGCTCATGTATTACTGCAGCCTGATGAAGGGTAATGGCTCATGGGTTACTGCAGCCTGATGAAGGGTAATGGCTCATGTGTTACTGCAGCCTGATGATGGGTAATGGCTCATGTGTTACTGCGGCCTGATGTTGGCTAATGGCTCATGTGTTACTGCGGCCTGATGAAGGGTAATGGCCCATGTGTTACTGCGGCCTGATGATGGGTAATGGCCCATGTGTTACTGCGGCCTGATGATGGGTAATGGCCCATGTGTTACTGCAGCCTGATGAAGGGTAATGGCTCATGTGTTACTGCAGCCTGATGATGGGTAATGGCCCATGTGTTACTGCGGCCTGATGTTGGCTAATGGCTCATGTGTTACTGCGGCCTGATGAAGGGTAATGGCCCATGTGTTACTGCGGCCTGATGATGGGTAATGGCCCATGTGTTACTGCGGCCTGATGATGGGTAATGGCCCATGTGTTACTGCAGCCTGATGAAGGGTAATGGCTCATGTGTTACTGCAGCCTGATGATGGGTAATGGCCCATGTGTTACTGCAGCCTGATGATGGGTAATGGCCCATGTGTTACTGTGGCCTGATGATGGGTAATGGCCCATGTGTTAATGCAGCCTGATGATGGGTAATGGCCCATGTGTTACTGCAGCCTGATGATGGGTAATGGCTCATGTGTTACTGCAGCCTGATGAAGGGTAATGGCTCATGGGTTACTGCAGCCTGATGATGGGTAATGGCCCATGTGTTACTGCAGGCTGATGAAGGGTAATGGCTCATGTTTTACTGTGGCCTGATGAAGGGTAATGGTCCATGTGTTACTGCAGCCTGATGAAGGGTAATGGCTCATGTGTTACTGCAGACTGATGATGGGTAATGGCCCATGTGTTACTGCGGCCTGATGTTGGCTAATGGCTCATGTGTTACTGCAGCCTGATGAAGGGTAATGGCCCATGTGTTACTGCGGCCTGATGATGGGTAATGGCCCATGTGTTACTGCGGCCTGATGATGGGTAATGGCCCATGTGTTACTGCAGCCTGATGAAGGGTAATGGCTCATGTGTTACTGCAGCCTGATGATGGGTAATGGCCCATGTGTTACTGCGACCTGATGAAGGGTAATGGCCCATGTGTTACTGCAGCCTGATGATGGGTAATGGCTCATGTGTTACTGTCGCCTGATGAAGGGTAATGGCTCATGGGTTACTGCAGCCTGATGATGGGTAATGACCCATGTGTTACTGCGGCCTGATGAAGGGTAATGGCTCATGTTTTACTGTGGCCTCATGAAGGGTAATGGTCCATGTGTTACTGCAGCCTGATGAAGGGTAATGGCTCATGTGTTACTGCAGCCTGATGATGGGTAATGGCCCATGTGTTACTGCGGCCTGATGTTGGCTAATGGCTCATGTGTTACTGCGGCCTGATGAAGGGTAATGGCCCATGTGTTACTGCGGCCTGATGATGGGTAATGGCCCATGTGTTACTGCGGCCTGATGATGGGTAATGGCCCATGTGTTACTGCGGCCTGATGATGTGTAATGGCCCATGTGTTACTGCAGCCTGATGAAGGGTAATGGCCCATGTGTTACTGTGGCCTGATGATGGGTAATGGCCCATGTGTTACTGCGGCCTGATGATGGGTAATGGCCCATGTGTTACTGCGGCCTGATGATGGGTAATGGCCCATGTGTTACTGCGGCCTGATGATGGGTAATGGCCCATGTGTTACTGCGGCCTGATGATGGGTAATGGCCCATGTGTTACTGCGGCCTGATAATGGGTAATGGCCCATGTGTTACTGCAGCCTGATGAAGGATTAAAAACACATGTGACATGCACAAATGTGAACAAGTCTGTTGGACAATGTTCACACCACCCACTGACCGAAACACAAACAAAAAGCACAGAATGACAAATGTGCAGAAATACCTTGCAGTAAGACATATGACAGTATTCAGCAAACGTATCGACTAAATACCCTGTATTTGTTGTTACCTTTTATCAGCACTTGCTGACTACTGTCATATGTCTTACTGCAAGGTATTTTTGCACATTTGTCATTCTGTGCTTTTTGTTTGTGTTTCAGCCTGATGAAGGGTAATGGCCCATGTGTTACTGCGGCCTGATGAAGGGTAATGGCTCATGTGTTACTGCAGGCTGATGATGGGTAATGGCCCATGTGTTACTGCGGCCTGATGATGGGTAATGGCTCATGTGTTACCTCGGCCTGATGAAGGGTAATGGCTCATGTGTTACTGCAGCCTGATGATGGGTAATGGCCCATGTGTTACTGCGGCCTGATGATGGGTAATGGCTCATGTGTTACCTCGGCCTGATGAAGGGTAATGGCTCATGTGTTACTGCAGGCTGATGAAGGGTAATGGCTCATGTGTTACTGCAGCATCACAATGGGTAATGTCTTCTAATTTGCCGCAGTCCGTAGCACATGGGCTTTCGATGGCTGACCGTGTGCTTCAGTGCACGGTGATTTTTTTTATTCAGGTTGATCACCTCACCCACATCTGGGACACCCCGCGTCCTGTCTGACCCCAATTTTATACAACAATCTAGGCGTTCCGTAAGCTCTATGTTAAAGAAGGAGCAGAGACAACCTCTGTCCGTCAGATGCAGCCATCCTAGGGGCTTGTGGCAGCACATCTACCCATTGCTCCTCTGTAAGGGGCACAAATCTCTTTCCTTTTAGGATCTAACCTGCATAGGAAATGTGTCCAGATCTGATGGCGAGAATTTCTTATATAACACAGACATGACACCTTCGGAGGATTCAGACGGGAGCCGTTTAGGCCTGTTTCACACATAGGTTCTTTCGCATCAGTTTCAATCCGCCAAAATGGCGGGACACGGAGGCAGAAATTTAAAGGAACCCGTGCCCAGGAAGGAGAGAGAGAGGGAGAGGGAGACCTTTCTTCATTTTAATGTTGTGTTCTAGGAATGTCTCAATTGTAAATATTGAATATTGCTTGAATTTGATCAAAGCTTTTCAATATGTAATTCTGAAATAATTGAGTCAGTAGTTATTCCCTTATCCTCCATAGTTGGAAACCCGTGAGTTTCTGAATCTCCACCGAATCTTGGTTATGCCCAACAGAATAATATTCCGTATAGCCTGATATACCCAGTAATTCTTTACCCCTATCCTATAAGATAATAGCATGCGTTGGATGTCTCCCTCTATATCGTCCCCCTTTATCTGCCCCCCACCCTGTAAAGTGATGTAATTGTGATACTATATAATACACCCATGGATTTCCTATTGACAAACCCCCATCTCCCTTTTCCCTCTGAAGTATCTGTAACCTAATTCATGCATTTTGTTTCTTCCAAATAAGTTCCACAATATGTAAACTTTGTTGAAAAATTGTCAATGTATCCAGACCAGGGCATTATGTAACAGGTACAGACGTTACGATATCAGCGCCATTTTAATCAGATTAGCTCTGCCAATGACAGACGGCTCCAAGGGTTAACCTTCGTTCTTGGGCTAGTAAGGAGTCTAGGTTAGGAGGTTGCTATTCCATGGGTCTCACGCTGACGGTTATCCCCAGGTATCTGAACTTATCGATCATTGGAATCTGCAATGGGAGAGGATCCACTGGCATCAGCGCAGACTCTGACCAATTTACCAAAAGTCGGGACCACTTCCCATACTCCTCAATGATATTCATGGCCAGCATTCCAGAGACCTGGACCTCCGCTAAGCACAGAGGTAAGTCATCAGCATAGGGGGATACGCTCTGCTCAACAAGACCACACCTAAAGACACAAACTTCCGTGGAGGATCTGAGCAAGGCTGCCACAGGGTCCACAGCCACTGCAAGCGGGCGATTTGTGGTACTGACTTGTAAGCAGCGATCACACGAGTACATACACAATCCAATGCCAATGTGGTTACTGCGGGGTGGCGATATGGCGCACAGGCCCTGTAGACGCAGGCGCCATGGGGCAGTATCATTTCCTTGCTTCCCCAGGATGCGCTCTGCCCATCACAGACGGGTCTTAGGAGTCACTAGTCTTCTGGTCACATTTGCAGCCCCCCGGAGCCGCGGCAGTGCTCCATCTGTGAGGAGGCGACCATACGTCTCGCGCCTGCAGTTGATTGTAAATTATGTGCAATTTACCGTGAGTCATTTTTGACAGTGACGACAAAAATAGCACAAAATACTACAAGTGGGTTTACCATTTCACAATACGTTTTTTCGGCACCGACTTTATTACAGTTGAAAGAACATTCACTTTGTGTTTATTCTCGGAAAAAACTTCACCAAGACTACTTTGCAAATTAGTTGCAAGTTACATTTTTCCTGCTTGCAGTTTTAACGTTTTTGTTGCTATCGTCACCAAAAACAATCCAAATAAATAGACGACTGATGTAAATGTGCGTGCACAGTGTTGGCTGTAATGGATAACGTGCGCGGTCAGTGCATTAGTGGCCACCGTGGTGCGTCATGGGTCTTTCTAGCGTCTGCTGTAATGGATGACATGCGCGGTCAGTACACTAGTGGCCACCGTGGTGCGTCATGGATCTATCTAGCGTCTGCTGTAATGGATGACGTGTGCGGTCAGTACATTAGTGGCCACCGTTGCGTGTCATGGGTCGTTATGGCATCTGCTGTAATGGATGATGTGTGCGGTCAGTACATTAGTAGCCACCGTGGCGCGTCATGGGTCTATCTAGCGTCTGCTGTAATGGATGACGTGTGCGGTCAGTACATTAGTGGCCACCGTGGCGCGTCATGGGTCTATCTAGCATCTGCTGTAATGGATGACGTGTGCGGTCAGTACATTAGTGGCCACCGTGGCACGTCATGGGTCTATCTAGCGTCTGCTGTAATGGAAGACGTGTGCGGTCAGTACATTAGTGGCCACCGTGGCGCGTCATGGGTCTATCTAGCGTCTGCTGTAATGGATGACGTGTGCGGTCAGTACATTAGTGGCCACCGTGGCGCGTCATGGGTCTATCTAGCATCTGCTGTAATGGATGACGTGTGCGGTCAGTACATTAGTGACCACCGTGGCGCGTCATGGGTCTATCTAGCGTCTGCTGTAATGGAAGACGTGTGCGGTCAGTACATTAGTGGCCACCGTGGCGTGTCATGGGTGTATCTAGCGTCTGCTGTAATGGATAATGTGTGCGGTCAGTACATTAGTGGCCACCGTGGCACGTCATGGGTGTATCTAGCGTCTGCTGTAATGGATAATGTGTGCGGTCAGTACACTAGTGGCCACCGTGGCACGTCATGGGTGTATCTAGCGTCTGCTGTAATGGATGACATGTGCGGTCAGTACATTAGTGGCCACTGTGGTGCGTCATGGGTCTTTCTAGCGTCTGCTGTAATGGATGACATGCGCGGTCAGTACACTAGTGGACACCGTGGTGCGTCATGGGTCTATCTAGCGTCTGCTGTAATGGATGACGTGTGCGGTCAGTACATTAGTGGCCACCGTGGCGCGTCATGGGTGTATCTAGCGTCTGCTGTAATGGATGACGTGTGCGGTCAGTACATTAATGGCCACCGTGGCGTGTCATGGGTCTTTATGGCATCTGCTGTAATGGATGACGTGTGCGGTCAGTACATTAGTGGCCACCGTGGCGCGTCATGGATCTATCTAGCGTCTGCTGTAATGGATGACGTGTGCGGTCAGTACATTAGTGGCCACCGTGGTGCGTCATGGATCTATCTAGCGTCTGCTGTAATGGATGACGTGTGCGGTCAGTACATTAGTGGCCACCGTTGCGTGTCATGGGTCGTTATGGCATCTGCTGTAATGGATGACGTGTGCGGTCAGTACATTAGTAGCCACCGTGGCGCGTCATGGGTCTATCTAGCGTCTGCTGTAATGGATGACGTGTGCGGTCAGTACATTAGTGGCCACCGTGGCGCGTCATGGGTCTATCTAGCATCTGCTGTAATGGATGACGTGTGCGGTCAGTACATTAGTGACCACCGTGGCGCGTCATGGGTCTATCTAGCGTCTGCTGTAATGGAAGACGTGTGCGGTCAGTACATTAGTGGCCACCGTGGCGTGTCATGGGTGTATCTAGCGTCTGCTGTAATGGATAATGTGTGCGGTCAGTACATTAGTGGCCACCGTGGCACGTCATGGGTGTATCTAGCATCTGCTGTAATGGATGACATGTGCGGTCAGTACATTAGTGGCCACCGTGGCACGTCATGGGTGTATCTAGCGTCTGCTGTAATGGATGACATGTGCGGTCAGTACATTAGTGGCCACCGTGGCACGTCATGGGTCTATCTAGCGTCTGCTGTAATGGATGATGTGTGCGGTCAGTACATTAGTGGCCACCGTGGTGCGTCATGGGTCTTTCTAGCGTCTGCTGTAATGGATGACATGCGCGGTCAGTACATTAGTGGACACCGTGGTGCGTCATGGGTCTATCTAGCGTCTGCTGTAATGGATGACGTGTGCGGTCAGTACATTAGTGGCCACCGTGGCGCGTCATGGGTGTATCTAGCGTCTGCTGTAATGGATGACGTGTGCGGTCAGTACATTAATGGCCACCGTGGCGTGTCATGGGTCATTATGGCATCTGCTGTAATGGATGACGTGTGCGGTCAGTACATTAGTAGCCACCGTGGCGCGTCATGGGTCTATCTAGCGTCTGCTGTAATGGATGACGTGTGCGGTCAGTACATTAGTGGCCACCGTGGTGCGTCATGGGTCTTTCTAGCGTCTGCTGTAATGGATGACATGCGCGGTCAGTACACTAGTGGACACCGTGGTGCGTCATGGGTCTATCTAGCGTCTGCTGTAATGGATGACGTGTGCGGTCAGTACATTAATGGCCACCGTGGCGTGTCATGGGTCGTTATGGCATCTGCTGTAATGGATGACGTGTGCGGTCAGTACATTAGTGGCCATCATGGCGCGTCATGGATCTATCTAGCGTCTGCTGTAATGGATGACGTGTGCGGTCAGTACATTAGTGGCCACCGTGGTGCGTCATGGATCTATCTAGTGTCTGCTGTAATGGATGACGTGTGCGGTCAGTACATTAGTGGCCACCGTTGCGTGTCATGGGTCGTTATGGCATCTG
The DNA here is from genome assembly GCF_039654945.1 of Dendrobates tinctorius. Lineage (NCBI taxonomy): Eukaryota > Metazoa > Chordata > Amphibia > Anura > Dendrobatidae > Dendrobates > Dendrobates tinctorius. Next base: position 1,184,772 of record NW_027361696.1, on the reverse strand, counting down.
CTGTAATGGATGACGTGTGCGGTCAGTACATTAGTAGCCACCGTGGCGCGTCATGGGTCTATCTAGCGTCTGCTGTAATGGATGACGTGTGCGGTCAGTACATTAGTGGCCACCGTGGCGCGTCATGGGTCTATCTAGCATCTGCTGTAATGGATGACGTGTGCGGTCAGTACATTAGTGACCACCGTGGCGCGTCATGGGTCTATCTAGCATCTGCTGTAATGGATGACGTGTGCGGTCAGTACATTAGTGGCCACCGTGGCGTGTCATGGGTGTATCTAGCGTCTGCTGTAATGGATAATGTGTGCGGTCAGTACATTAGTGGCCACCGTGGCACGTCATGGGTGTATCTAGCGTTTGCTGTAATGGATGACATGTGCGGTCAGTACATTAGTGGCCACCGTGGCACATCATGGGTGTATCTAGCGTCTGCTGTAATGGATGACTTGTGCGGTCAGTACATTAGTGGCCACCGTGGCGCGTCATGGGTCTATCTAGCGTCTGCTGTAATGGAAGACGTGTGCGGTCAGTACATTAGTGGCCACCGTGGCACGTCATGGGTGTATCTAGCGTCTGCTGTAATGGATGACATGTGCGGTCAGTACATTAGTGGCCACCGTGGCACGTCATGGGTGTATCTAGCGTCTGCTGTAATGAATGACATGTGCGGTCAGTACATTAGTGGCCACCGTGGCACGTCATGGGTGTATCTAGCGTCTGCTGTAATGGATGACATGTGCGGTCAGTACATTAGTGGCCACAGTGGCACGTCATGGGTGTATCTAGCGTCTGCTGTAATGGATGACATGTGCGGTCAGTACATTAGTGGCCACCGTGGCACGTCATGGGTGTATCTAGCGTCTGCTGTAATGGATGACATGTGCGGTCAGTACATTAGTGGCCACCGTGGCACGTCATGGGTGTATCTAGCGTCTGCTGTAATGGATGACATGTGCGGTCAGTACACTAGTGGACACCATGGTGCGTCATCATGGGTGTATCTAGCGTCTGCTGTAATGGATGACATGTGCGGTCAGTACATTAGTGGCCACCGTGGCGCGTCATGGGTGTATCTAGCGTCTGCTGTAATGGATGACGTGTGCGGTCAGTACATTAGTGGCCACCGTGGCACGTCATGGGTGTATCTAGCGTCTGCTGTAATGGATGACATGTGCGGTCAGTACATTAGTGGCCACCGTGGCACGTCATGGGTGTATCTAGCGTCTGCTGTAATGGATGACATGTGCGGTCAGTACACTAGTGGACACCATGGTGCGTCATCATGGGTGTATCTAGCGTCTGCTGTAATGGATGACATGTGCGGTCAGTACATTAGTGGCCACCGTGGCGCGTCATGGGTGTATCTAGCGTCTGCTGTAATGGATGACATGTGCGGTCAGTACATTAGTGGCCACCGTGGCGCGTCATGGGTGTATCTAGCGTATGCTGTAATGGATGACGTGTGCGCTCAGTACATTAGTGGCCACCGTGGTGCGTCATGGGTCTTTCTAGCGTCTGCTGTAATGGATGACATGTGCGGTCAGTACATTAGTGGCCACCGTGGCGCGTCATGGGTGTATCTAGCGTATGCTGTAATGGATGACGTGTGCGCTCAGTACATTAGTGGCCACCGTGGTGCGTCATGGGTCTTTCTAGCGTCTGCTGTAATGGATGATGTGTATGGTCAGTGCATTAGAGGCCACAGTGGCGTGTCATGGGTCATTATGGTGTCCGCTCTAATGGATGACGTGTGCGGTCAGTACACTAGTGGCCACCGTGGGGTCATTATGGCGTTCGATATAATGCATGATGTGTGCGGTCAGTAAATTAGTGGCCACCGTGGGGTGTCATCGGTCGTTATGGCGTCTGCTGTAATGGATGACGTGTGCGTCCTATGCAGGCAGCTCAGACCATCGCAGACAGTTCGTCAGGCTTTGTGAAATCTCTATTAGGACTAAATAGATTTTATAATAAGAATCCTGCTGATTAATGTCGGGATTGTCCGGGTGTGGACGTTGCTGACAGCACGGTGCAAAGATGATAACTCCGACCTCTCTGTGACTCTGAGGATTCAGAAACGTCCTCAGATTAATAATATATTAACCCCAGATCTGTAGGACGGGCCGTCCAAGCCTTAATAGCTCCCATTTAAGGACATGTCTCCATGCCCCAACTATTGTGAAGCTGACAGGCGCGGCTATAAAATCTCAGATAATGACTTTTCACCTGTGACTTATGTTCTGTGTAATGGGCTCACTCTTAAATATTGCATTATGGATTTCCCGCCAAAACACTGTTACCGGCACAATAGCGAAGGTCACGGTATCATTCGCTGCAGGTGAATCTGTGACTCTTTATAGACGAGTCTTTTATAGCCAAGGCCATATTAGATTATACAAATGGGTGGAGAGCTCAGCACCCAGGTCAGCACCCGGCTCTGCACCCAGGTAATCAACAGGCTCTGCGCCCAGGTCAGCACGCAGCTCTGCACCCAGGTCAGCAACCGGCTCTGCACCCAGGTAATCAACAGGCTCTGCGCCCAGGTCAGCACCCGGCTCTGCACCCAGGTCAGTAACCAGCTCTGCACCCGGCTCTGCACCCAGGTCAGCAACCGGCTCTGCACCCAGGTAATCAACAGGCTCTGCGCCCAGGTCAGCACGCAGCTCTGCACCCAGGTCAGCAACCGGCTCTACACCCAGGACTGCACCCGGCTCTGCACCCAGGTCAGTAACCAGCTCTGCACCCAGGTAAGTAACCAGCTCTGCACCCAGGTCAGCAACCGGCTCTGCACCCAGGTAATCAACAGGCTCTGCGCCCAGGTCAGCACGCAGCTCTGCACCCAGGTCAGCACCCGGCTTTGCACCCAGGTCAGCAACCGGCTCTACACCCAGGACTGCACCCGGCCCCTTAGTCGGCTCTGCACCCAGGTCAGCACCCGGCGCTGCACCCAGGTCAGCAACCGGCTCTGCACCCAGGTCAGCAACCGGCTCTGCACCCGGCTCTGCACCCAGGTCAGCACCCGGCTCTGCACCCAGGTCAGCAACCGGCTCTGCACCCGGCTCTGCACCCAGGTCAGCACCCGGCTCTGCACCTAGGTCAGCACCCGGCTCTGCACCCAGGTCAGCAACCGGCTCTGCACCCAGGTCAGCAACCGGCTCTGCACCCAGGTCAGCACCCGGCTCTGCACCTAGGTCAGTACCCGGCTCTACACCTAGATCAGCAACTGGCTCTGCACCCAGGTCAGCAACCGGCTCTGCGCCCAGGTCAGCAACCGGCTCTGCACCCAGGTCAGCACCCGGCTCTGCACCCAGGTCAGCACCCGGCTCTACACCTAGATCAGCAACTGGCTCTGCACCCAGGTCAGCATTGCCCCCTTTTCTTACAGTATAATAATGGGAGATCAGCGTAGTGCACTGCATCACTCGCTGGAAAATACTGTGTGTAGGGCTCCATTCACCACCAAGGGGTGAAAGACTTGTTCTGCAGCTGTGAAGGAAATTGCAGTTGACGTTACTTTCTATACAGGGGTCCACCCTTAAACAAGTACTTTTCCAATGTGAGTCCATAGTGCAGGTACATGGCTGCCTAAACAGGGCACACGTCACATTACTCCATAGACGCACATCTGACATGATGCCAGCATGGAGCCTTCATTGTTTCCTCCCCAAACACAGCACCAGTCTACTCTAAAGGTTGTGACCGGAATTGCAGCCAGTGGCGTAACTCCTATGGGGCCCTCAATTATTGCAAGTCTTTCATAATACTTTCTTATGGGCCAAAGGCACTTTTTGGGACCCTAGGCTCCATGGGTCGGGTGCGATTGTAACCCATGCACCTATTGCAGCTCTGTTTACATTAGTGAGGTCGGACTGCAGTACTCGGCGCATCCTGTGGACAAGAGAGGCGCTGTTTATAAATAGGAAATCCAAACCTTTTTTATCTACAAACTCTTCTCAGCTCCTTCTGTGCGTCAAAAAGCAAGAAGCATATTACATGGGAAAGTCATTCAGACACAGTCCCACGTCTACATACAGTTAGGTCCATAATATATATTTGGACAGAGACAACATTTTTCTAATTTTGGTTCTAGACATTACCTCAATGAATTTTAAACAAAACAATTCAGATGCAGTTGAAGTTCAGACTTTCAGTTTTTATTTGAGGGTATCCACATTAAAATTGGATGAAGGGTTTAGGAGTTTCAGCTCCTTAACATGTGCCACCCTGTTTTTAAAGGGACCAAAAGTAATTGGACAGATTAAATAATTGTAAATAAAATGTTCATTTCTAGTACTTGGTTGAAAACTCTTTGTTGGCAATGACTGCCTGAAGTCTTGAACTCATGGACATCACCAGACGCTGTGTTTCCTCCTTTTTGATGCTCTGCCAGGCCTTCACTGCGGTGGTTTTCAGTTGCTGTTTGTTTGTGGGCCTTTCTGTCTGAAGTTTAGTCAAAGTGAAATGCATGCTGAACTGGGTTGAGATCAGGTGACTGACTTGGCCATTCAAGAATATTCCACTTCTTGCTTTAATAAACTCCTGGGTTGCTTTGGCTTTATGTTTTGGGTCATTGTCCATCTGTAGTATGAGACGACGACGACCAATCAGTTTGGCTGCATTTGGCTGGATCTGAGCACACAGTATGGCTCTGAATACCTCAGAATTCATTCGGCTGCTTCTGTCCTGTGTCACATCATCAATAAACACTAGTGACCCAGTGCCACTGGCAGCCATGCATGCCCAAGCCATCACACTGCCTCTGCCGTGTTTTACAGATGATGTGGTATGCTTTGGATCATGAGCTGTGCCACGCCTTCGCCATACTTTTCTCTTTCCATCATTCTGGTAGAGGTTGATCTTGGTTTCATCTGTCCAAAGAATGTTCTTCCAGAACTGTGCTGGCTTTTTTAGATGTTTTTTAGCAAAGTCCAGTCTAGCCTTTTGATTCTTGATGCTTATGAGTGGCTGGCACCGTGTAGTGAACCCTCTGTATATACTTTCATGCAGTCTTCTCTTTATGGTAGATTTGGATATTGATACGCCTACCTCCTGGAGAGTGTTGGTCACTTGGTTGGCTGTTGTGAAGGGGTTTCTCTTCACCATGGAGACTATTCTGCGATCATCCACCACTGTTGTCTTCCCGTGGGCGCCCAGGTCTTTTTGCATTGATGAGTTCACCAGTGCTTTCTTTCTCAGGATGTACCAAACTGTAGATTTTGCCACTCCTAATGTAGCAATTTCTCGGATGGGTTTTTTCTGTTTTTGCAGCTTAAGGATGGCTTGTTTCTCCTGCATGGAGAGCTCCTTTGACCGCATATTTCCATCACAACAAAACCTTCCAAATGCAAGCACCACACCTCAAATCAACTCCAGGCCTTTTATCTGCTTAATTGAGAATGACCTAATGAAGGGATTGCCCACACCTGTCCATGAAATAGCCTTGGAATCAATTGTCCAATTACTTTTGGTCCCTTTAAAAACAGGGTGGCACATGTTAAGGAGCTGAAACTCCTGAAGCCTTCATCCAATTTGAATGTGGATACCCTCAAATGAAAGCTGAAAGTCTGAACTTCAACTGCATCTGAATTGTTTTGTTTAAAATTCATTGTGGTAATGTCTAGAACCAAAATTAGAAAAATGTCTCTGTCCAAATATATATGGAACTAACTGTATTACCTGCCCAGACTACAGGGGGCTAATTCTTGCAATGGAGCGGAAATACTTCTGTTAAACGAGTCGGATCTCTATCTTTTCCTTCTCGGCCCCTTATGTACAGTGAATACTGGCCTCTACTAGGAGAATCTGATTTCCTTGTGTTGCCCCAAATCACACAGATACATTTGCGCCCTGATCGCTCCGCAGTGCGCCAAAGGAAAAAAATTGATCCTAAGCACATTATAACATCAATATCCGGGACACCAGGTCTGCCGGTGCCAATGGCGGGTGAACTGAATAGATCAATAGCCGGAACACCAGGTCGGCCAGTGAGGCAATGGCGGGTAAACTGAATAGATCAATACCAGGGACACCAGGTCGACCGGTGAGGCAATGGTGGGTAAACTGAATAGATCAATATCCGGGACACCAGGTCGACTGGTGAGGCAATGGCGGGTAAACTGAATAGATCATTACCAGGGACACCAGGTCGGCTGGTGAGGCAATGGTGGGTAAACTGAATAGATCAATACCCGGAACACCGGATCGGCCGGTAAGGCAATGGCATATAAATAGACCACTTAGTATGTACAAAGCATCGATGTCTTTTTCTTTTGTTGTCAAAACTCATGTTTTGTAAATGACTCGATTAACATTTAAAACACGACTCCTGTATTGTACCGGCGGCCATCACAGAGCCGAAAATAATGGCGGACTTGCTGCTGCACCCCCGGCACCCATCACCCTGCACACAGCCGGCAGAGAGGGGTGCGGCGCACAACCCCATCCTCTCCATGTCATTTCATGCTTATTTTCAGGTGACGACGATTATGTTCTGCAATAATGAGAGAATCGTGTGTTAGATCCAAGACCTCCGCCATCGCCGGAGCCAATAACACAGGGCCGCTCCAGAAATCTAATATGATGGGATTGATTTATTATTACACATAATCTGCTAATTACCAAATTAATAATGCACAGGGATCTGCGATAATCCGAGAAGATTACAATATTGGGTCATGTGTATTGAAAGGAAAGTCACTGAGACTGGTGAGAAGACGTCTAGAAGATAGAGGGAGCGCTCATCGGACAGCTCGGGACGTCACATCACCAGGCTACATCTCAAAATCTCAGGTAGCTGCCACGTCCACCTCTGCTGACATAAAACGGGCGTCCTCTGGTGCAAAAGTGCGTGCATGGGGGTGGGCACTGACGCCGGACATTGAGGGTCTTCAAGTACTGAGAACGCTAATGGATGTCCAGTACTCGTGTCCAATGTGCATCAGATCTGCTTCCCATAGACATCTACTCAGAGCCAACAACGTGACTTCTGGACGGCTTATCAAAAAATCATGGACCGACAATATTTTATGTACAGACACATTGGAAAACCTGACTAAGCCGATAATTCTGATCCGAGACATGAGTCGCATTCACTGTAAATTGTAATTCTACGTTTCTTAAGATTCCAAAAAATCACAGACGCCTGTCGTATTATTCCTGCCTGTCCAGGAATTCCTGCACGGTTGGCGTTCCTAGGTCATGCTGGCGGGACCTGCCCTGAAAATAGGATGAAGCCCTCAATGATCACGGGAGAAACTGCCCCGAAAATAGGATGAAGCCCTCAATGATTCCCACAGAAACTGCCCCGAAAATAGGATGAAGCCCTCAATGATCCCAGGAGAAACTGCCCCGAAAATAGGATGAAGCCCTCAATGATCCCTGGAGAAACTGTCCCAAAAATAGGATGAAGCCCTCAATGATTCCCACAGAAACTGCCCCGAAAATAGGATGAAGCCCTCAATGATCCCGGGAGAAACTGCCTCGAAAATAGGATGAAGCCCTCAATGATCCCGGGAGAAACTGCCCCGAAAATAGGATGGAGCCCTCAATGATTCCCACAAAAACGGCCCCGAAAATAGGATGAAGCCCTCAATAATCCTGGGAGAAACTGCCCCGAAAATAGGATGAAGCCCTCAATGATCCGGGGAGAAACTGCCCCGAAAATAGGATGAAGCCCTCAATGATTCCCACAGAAACTGCCCCGAAAATAGGATGAAGCCCTCAATGATCACGGGAGAAACTGCCCCAAAAATAGGATGAAGCCCTCAATGATTCCCACAGAAACTGCCCCGAAAATAGGATGAAGCCCTCAATGATCCCGGGAGAAACTGCCCCGAAAATAGGATGAAGCCCTCATTGATCCCGGGAGAAACTGCCCCGAAAATAGGATGGAGCCCTCAATGATTCCCACAAAAACGGCCCCGAAAATAGGATGAAGCCCTCAATAATCCTGGGAGAAACTGCCCCGAAAATAGGATGAAGCCCTCAATGATCCGGGGAGAAACTGCCCCGAAAATAGGATGAAGCCCTCAATGATTCCCACAGAAACTGCCCCGAAAATAGGATGAAGCCCTCAATGATTCCCACAAAAACTGCCCCGAAAATAGGATGAAGCCCTCAATAATCCCGGGAGAAACTGCCCCGAAAATAGGATGAATCCCTCAATGATCCCGGGAGAAACTTCCCCTAAAATAGGATGAAGCCCTCAATGATCCCCGCAGAAACTGCCCTGAAAATAGGATGAGGCCCTCAGGATTCATATTCCCAAAAGGCCATAACAAGTATGAGTTAAGCTGTCTAGAACAAACCCGCAGAAATCCACGGGATCAGAGCCGTCATTAGTTTTCCATTGGCGGTTGAGAACCAGGTGAGAGGCCAGAAATATTGGAAAGGGGCTTCACACCTCCGTAACCTGAGCTCTGCTCATCAGTCCAGTGTCGATTAGGCCGCGGTCACACAACTGTTTCTCCACATCTGAGAAAAGCGGTCGGATTGTGTTAATCACACTTTGATCACGGTGGGATCCGTTTTTCTGGGAATTAAAAAAAAGACTTTCTGCACCTTCTCCAATCTATCAGTCCGTGAAATTTGCACCGCACTCAGATGTCATCTGAGTGCAGTCCGATTTTTTTTCACGGACCCCATAGACTGGACTTGTTGACTTTAATCTGAATATCGGATGCATATCGGGCATGCTGCAACTTTACTCCTTGCACAGACTCAGCCCGAGGAAAAATGGGACATGTGTCCAGCCCCAATAAATAACAGTGGTCCGAATGAGATCCAATGTACTGTCAGATCACATTCTCACATTCAGAGCCGGTGGTCTCCCTGAGCCCTTAGTGAGACCCCCCGAGCCCTTAGTGAGACCGCCCTGAGCCCATAGTGAAACCCCCCCGAGCTCTTAGAGAGACACCCGAGCCCTTAGTGAGATCCTACCATGCCCTTAGAAAAAACCCTGAGCCTTTAGAGAGACCCCCCCAAGCTCTTAGTGAGGCCCCACCAACCTTTAGTGTGACCCCCTGAGCCCTCAGTGAGACACCCCCATGCCCTTAGAGACCCCCGAGCCCTTAGTGAGGCCCCACAAGCCCTTAGAGACCCCCCGAGCCCTTAGTGAGACCCTGAGCCCTTAGAGAGACCACCCGAGCCCTTAGAGAGACCCCCCCGAGCCCTTAGAGAGACCCCCAAGCCCTTAGAGAGACCCCTGAGCCCTTAGAGACCCCTGAGCCCTTAAAGAGACCCCCCAGGCCCTCAGTGAGACCGCCCCAAGCCCTTAGTGAGACCTTCCGAGCCTTTAGTGAGACCCCCACCATGCAGCACCCACCAGACTGGTACTGATAATTCACATGTGCTCCAGCTTGCATCATCCAATAAGTCTTCTCCGATAATCACCTAATAATCATCTAATAAGCATCAGCTCTGCTCGTTATATCACCGCCATCCGGGCCGGTGACGGCTCGTCAGCATTTCCCACCATTAGGTAATTAGCACTGATGGCCGATCCAATCCCGGCCGGCGGCTCGTTAGGACCTGTCATCCGTCCACCCTAATACGGAGGTTAATTATCTGCCTACAGATCGGTCCAGATCTGCTGCCCCCAGGCGTCTGAATCCTGCCCGCCATCAGTCCCCTCATAGGGACCTCGCCAATGTGGTGGTGTCAATGACCCGCCGGGACAGCGACAATTTGTTTATCCCGTCACCTAGGAAAGTATTGATTGACTGGAGACGTAATAGATCTGAGCAGGAGCCCCGGGGAGAGAAGTCACTGGGCTGCAAGATCATGGTGTCAGGAGCGAAATCATTCCACAATGTGACATCCAGATAATCCCATCCTGGTAACGGGGACAGAAAGGAGCCGCCGGCTCATCCCGGATCGTGAAGGTGCTGGAGCTCATACCTGTGCTGCCTGCACAGTATACGGGGCCGAGCGCTATATATAGTACAGTGCCAACCACTGAGCCGCTGTGGTGCCCTATATACTGTACATGCTAACCACTGAGCCACCGTGCTATCCTATATACAGTACAGTGCTAACCACTGAGCCACTATGATGCCCTACATACAGTACAGTGCTAACCACTGAGCCACCATGCTGCCCTATATACAGTACAGTGCTAACCACTGAGCCACTATGATGCCCTATATACAGTACAGTGCTAACCACTGAGCCACCATGCTGCCCTATATACAGTAAAGGGCTAAGCACTGAGCCACCATGGTGCCCTATGTACAGTGCTAACCACTGAGCCACTATGCTTCTCTATATATAGTACAGTGCTAACCACTGAGCCACCGTGCCACCCTATGTACAGTACAGTGCTAACCACAGAGCCGCTGTGGTGCCCTATATACAGTACAGTGCTAACCACTGAGCCACTATGATGCCCTATATACAGTACAGTGCTAACCACTGAGCCACCATGCTGCCCTATATACAGTACAGTGCTAACCACTGAGCCGCTATGATGCCCTATATACAGTACAGTGCTAACCACTGAGCCACCATGCTGCCCTATATACAGTAAAGGGCTAACCACTGAGCCACCATGCTGCCCTATATACAGTAAAGGGCTAAGCACTGAGCCACCATGGTGCCCTATGTACAGTGCTAACCACTGAGCCACTATGCTTCTCTATATATAGTACAGTGCTAACCACTGAGCCACCGTGCCACCCTATGTACAGTACAGTGCTAACCACAGAGCCAAACGTAAAAGTGGTGGCATAAAAGGATAAAAGGTATCGCTGGTTCATTAATGGGGTTTTCTCCTACTTTAACAGATTTTCCCAATGGGCGCAGGAGGAGTAATAAGATGTCACGCTCCCTGCTCCCCGTGGTGCCTTGTCGCTCCTCCACACTCGTGGTGTGCTGGAATCTACATTCAGAGGCTGGAAGGGGCAAGTTACCGCTGCAGTCAGTCAATCAGCTGCTGCTAATCAGATGCAGCCTTCACATTACATCCGAGCTTGCTTCTTTTGCTTGGCTTGAGGCTATATGCACAAGTGTGGAATTCCCGCGGATTTTATGTGGTTTTGCCGCGTTTTTTCACTGCGAAAACGCATAAAATAAGCAACCCATTGAGTTCAATGGCATTCCGCACATGCTGTGCTAATGCTGCGTATTTTTCCCCTGCGGAATCGCATCGCGGAAAAATACGCAGCATGCTCATTCTTTGTGCGGAATCGCGGGGATTCCGCACACATTGGAATGCATTGTTCCGCTTACTTTCCGCATGTGGCTATGCTCACCATGCGCAAAGTAAGCGGAAAATGTGCGGATGGTACCCAGGGTCTGGAGGAGAGGAGATTGTCCTCCAGGCCCTGGGTACCATATCCCTGTAAAAAAAAAAAAAAAAAAATTGTGATATTCTCACCTTCCGGCGTCCCCCGCAGCGTTCCCAGGCCTCAGCGATGCTCCCGGCAAGTCCCGTTCCCAGCGATGACTTGCGACAATGACCTTTGATGACGTCGCGGTCTTGCGATACCATAGTGGTCTCACGTGATGCTACGTCATCTGGGGTCATTGTCGCAAGGCATCGCTGGGAACGGGACTTGCCTGGAGCATCGCTGAGGCCTGGGAACGCTGCGGGGGCCGCCGGAAGGTGAGAATATCACAATTTTTTTTTATTATTATTATTAACATTCTATCTTTTTATTATTGATGCCGCATAGGCAGCCTCAGTAGTAAAAAGTTGGTCACACTAAGTTTGACGATTGTGACCAACCTGTCAATCAGTTTTCCAACGATGCTACAGATCGCTTGCAAAACGCTAGTTTTTCGTGGGAATTACGCATGCGGATTTCTCGCGGATTTCCCGTGGCAGGGAGTTGCGGAATTGCCGCAGAAAATTCCAGTGCAATTCTGCACGTGTGCACATAGCCTGAATGTAAACGCTGCAGCCGATCAGTGTTGGTGTTCAGTATTGATCGCAAGAGACAAAGGGGGGTCACAACAGCGAGAGCGGCACCGATCCGGGGAGTACAGCTTATATCTCTTATTACCCCATGCTGGGCCTTTTCAGGCCTGTACACGTTAGCGCTGCGGCCAGTCATGGATGGAGGCCTGTACACATATCAGCGCTGCGGGCAGTCATGGATGGAGGCCTGTACACATATCAGCGCTGCGGCCAGTCATGGATGGAGGCCTGTACACATATCAGCGCTGTGGCCAGTTATGGATGGAGGCCTGTGCACATATCAGCGCTGCGGCCAGTCATGGATGGAGGCCTGTACACATATCAGCGCTGTGGCCAGTCATGGATTCATGGATAGAGGCCTGTACACATATCAGCGCTGCGGCCAGTCATGGATTCATGGATAGAGGCCTGTACACATATCAGCGCTGTGGCCAGTTATGGATGGAGGCCTGTACACATATCAGCGCTGCGGCCAGTTATGGATGGAGGCCTGTACACATATCAGCGCTGTGGCCAGTTATGGATGGAGGCCTGTACACATATCAGCACTACGGCCAGTCATGGATGGAGGCCTGTACACATATCAGCGCTGCGGCCAGTCATGAATGGAGGCCTATACACATATCAGCGCTGCGGCCAGTCATGGATGGAGGCCTGTACACATATCAGCGCTGTGGCCAGTCATGGATGGAGGCCTGTACATATATCAGCGCTGCGGCCAGTCATGGATGGAGGCCTGTACACATATCAGCACTACGGCCAGTCATGGATGGAGGCCTGTACACATGTCAGCGCTGCGGCCAGTCATGGATGGAGGCCTGTACACATATCAGCGTTGCGGCCAGTCATGAATGGAGGCCTGTACATATATCAGCGCTGCGGCCAGTCATGGATGGAGGCCTGTACACATATCAGCGCTGTGGCCAGTCATGGATGGAGGCCTGTACATATATCAGCGCTGCGGGCAGTCATGGATGGAGGCCTGTACACATATCAGCACTACGGCCAGTCATGGATGGAGGCCTGTACACATATCAGCGTTGCGGCCAGTCATGAATGGAGGCCTGTACACATATCAGCGCTGCGGCCAGTCATGGATGGAGGCCTGTATACATATCAGCGCTGCAGCCAGTCATGGATGGAGGCCTGTACACATATCAGCTCTGTGGCCAGTCATGAATGGAGGCCTGTACACATATCAGCACTGCGGCCAGTCATGGATGGAGGCCTGTACACATATCAGCGCTGTGGCCAGTCATGGATGGAGGCCTGTACATATATCAGCGCTGCGGCCAGTCATGGATGGAGGCCTGTACACATATCAGCACTACGGCCAGTCATGGATGGAGGCCTGTACACATGTCAGCGCTGCGGCCAGTCATGGATGGAGGCCTGTACACATATCAGCGTTGCGGCCAGTCATGAATGGAGGCCTGTACATATATCAGCGCTGCGGCCAGTCATGGATGGAGGCCTGTACACATATCAGCGCTGCGGCCAGTCATGGATGGAGGCCTGTACACATATCAGCGCTGTGGCCAGTCATGGATTCATGGATAGAGGCCTGTACACATATCAGCGCTGCGGCCAGTCATGGATTCATGGATAGAGGCCTGTACACATATCAGCGCTGTGGCCAGTTATGGATGGAGGCCTGTACACATATCAGCGCTGCGGCCAGTTATGGATGGAGGCCTGTACACATATCAGCACTACGGCCAGTCATGGATGGAGGCCTGTACACATATCAGCGCTGCGGCCAGTCATGAATGGAGGCCTATACACATATCAGCGCTGCGGCCAGTCATGGATGGAGGCCTGTACACATATCAGCGCTGTGGCCAGTCATGGATGGAGGCCTGTACATATATCAGCGCTGCGGCCAGTCATGGATGGAGGCCTGTACACATATCAGCACTACGGCCAGTCATGGATGGAGGCCTGTACACATGTCAGCGCTGCGGCCAGTCATGGATGGAGGCCTGTACACATATCAGCGTTGCGGCCAGTCATGAATGGAGGCCTGTACATATATCAGCGCTGCGGCCAGTCATGGATGGAGGCCTGTACACATATCAGCACTACGGCCAGTCATGGATGGAGGCCTGTACACATATCAGCGTTGCGGCCAGTCATGAATGGAGGCCTGTACACATATCAGCGCTGCAGCCAGTCATGGATGGAGGCCTGTATACATATCAGCGCTGCAGCCAGTCATGGATGGAGGCCTGTACACATATCAGCGCTGCGGCCAGTCATGGATGGAGGCCTGTACACATATCAGCACTACGGCCAGTCATGGATGGAGGCCTGTACACATATCAGCGTTGCGGCCAGTCATGAATGGAGGCCTGTACACATAGCGCTGCGGCCAGTCATGGATGGAGGCCTGTATACATATCAGCGCTGCAGCCAGTCATGGATGGAGGCCTGTACACATATCAGCTCTGTGGCCAGTCATGAATGGAGGCCTGTACACATATCAGCACTGCGGCCAGTCATGGATGGAGGCCTGTACACATATCAGCTCTGCGGCCAGTCATGGATGGAGGCCTGTACACATATCAGCGCTGCGGCCAGTCATGGATGGAGGCCTGTACACAGCTCAGCGCTGCGGCCAGTCATGGATGGAGGCCTGTACACATATCAGCGCTGCGGGCAGTCATGGATGGAGGCCTGTACACATATCAGCGCTGCGGCCAGTCATGGATGGAGGCCTGTACACATATCAGCGCTGCGGGCAGTCATGGATGGAGGCCTGTACACATATCAGCGCTGCGGCCAGTCATGGATAGAGGCCTGTACACATATCAGCGCTGCGGCCAGTCATGGATGGAGGCCTGTACACATATCAGCGCTGCGGCCAGTCATGGATGGAGGCCTGTACACATATCAGCGCTGCGGCCAGTCATGGATGGAGGCCTGTACACATATCAGCGCTGCGGCCAGTCATGGATGGAGGCCTGTACACATCAGCACTGTGGCCACTCATGGATGGAGGCCTGTACACATATCAGCGCTGTGGCCAGTCATGGATGGAGGCCTGTACACATATCAGCGCTGCGGCCAGTCATGGATGGAGGCCTGTACACAGCTCAGCGCTGCGGCCAGTCATGGATAGAGGCCTGTACACATATCAGCGCTGCGGCCAGTCATGGATGGAGGCCTGTACACATATCAGCGCTGTGGCCAGTTATGGATGGAGGCCTGTACACATGTCAGCGCTGCGGCCAGTCATGGATGGAGGCCTGTACACATATCAGCGCTGCGGGCAGTCATGGATGGAGGCCTGTACACATATCAGCGCTGTGGCCAGTTATGGATGGAGGCCTGTACACATATCAGCACTGCGGCCAGTCATGGATGGAGGCCTGTACACATATCAGCGCTGCGGCCAGTCATGGATAGAGGCCTGTACACATATCAGCGCTGCTGCCAGTCATGGATGGAGGCCTATACACATATCAGCGCTGCGGCCAGTCATGGATGGAGGCCTGTACACATATCAGCGCTGCGGCAAGTCATGGATGGAGGCCTGTACACATCAGCGCTCAGGCCACTCATGGATGGAGGCCTGGACACATATCAGCGCTGTGGCCAGTTATGGATGGAGGCCTGTACACATATCAGCGCTGCAGCCAGTCATGGATGGAGGCCTGTACACAGCTCAGCGCTGCGGCCTGTCATGGATAGAGGCCTGTACACATATCAGCGCTGTGGCCAGTTATGGATGGAGGCCTGTACACATATCAGCGCTGTGGCCAGTTATGGATGGAGGCCTGTACACATATCAGCGCTGCGGCCAGTCATGGATGGAGGCCTGTACACATATCAGCGCTGTGGCCAGTTATGGATGGAGGCCTGTACACAGCTCAGCGCTGCGGTCTGTCATGGATAGAGGCCTGTACACATATCAGCGCTGCGGTCAGTCATGGATAGAGGCCTGTACACATATCAGCGCTGCGGTCAGTCATGGATAGAGGCCTGTAAACATATCAGCGATGCGGCCAGTTATGGATGGAGGCCTGTACACATATCAGCGCTGCGGCCAGTCATGGATGGAGGCCTGTACACATAGCGCTGCGGCCAGTCATGGATGGAGGCCTGTACACATATCAGCGCTGCGGCCAGTCATGGATGGAGGCCTGTACACATAGCGCTGTGGCCAGTCATGGATGGAGGCCTGTACACATATCAGCGCTGCGGCCAGTCATGGATGGAGGCCTGTACACAGCTCAGCGCTGCGGCCAGTCATGGATAGAGGCCTGTACACATATCAGCGCTGCGGCCAGTCATGGATGGAGGCCTGTACACATATCAGCGCTGTGGCCAGTTATGGATGGAGGCCTGTACACATGTCAGCGCTGCGGCCAGTCATGGATGGAGGCCTGTACACATATCAGCGCTGCGGGCAGTCATGGATGGAGGCCTGTACACATATCAGCGCTGTGGCCAGTTATGGATGGAGGCCTGTACACATATCAGCACTGCGGCCAGTCATGGATGGAGGCCTGTACACATATCAGCGCTGCGGCCAGTCATGGATAGAGGCCTGTACACATATCAGCGCTGCTGCCAGTCATGGATGGAGGCCTATACACATATCAGCGCTGCGGCCAGTCATGGATGGAGGCCTGTACACATATCAGCGCTGCGGCAAGTCATGGATGGAGGCCTGTACACATCAGCGCTGAGGCCACTCATGGATGGAGGCCTGGACACATATCAGCGCTGTGGCCAGTTATGGATGGAGGCCTGTACACATATCAGCGCTGCAGCCAGTCATGGATGGAGGCCTGTACACAGCTCAGCGCTGCGGCCTGTCATGGATAGAGGCCTGTACACATATCAGCGCTGTGGCCAGTTATGGATGGAGGCCTGTACACATATCAGCGCTGTGGCCAGTTATGGATGGAGGCCTGTACACATATCAGCGCTGCGGCCAGTCATGGATGGAGGCCTGTACACATATCAGCGCTGTGGCCAGTTATGGATGGAGGCCTGTACACAGCTCAGCGCTGCGGTCTGTCATGGATAGAGGCCTGTACACATATCAGCGCTGCGGTCAGTCATGGATAGAGGCCTGTACACATATCAGCGCTGCGGTCAGTCATGGATAGAGGCCTGTAAACATATCAGCGATGCGGCCAGTTATGGATGGAGGCCTGTACACATATCAGCGCTGCGGCCAGTCATGGATGGAGGCCTGTACACATAGCGCTGCGGCCAGTCATGGATGGAGGCCTGTACACATATCAGCGCTGCGGCCAGTCATGGATGGAGGCCTGTACACATATCAGTGCTGCGGCCAGTCATGGATGGAGGCCTGTACACATATCAGCGCTGCGGTCAGTCATGGATAGAGGCCTGTACACATATCAGCGATGCGGCCAGTTATGGATGGAGGCCTGTACACATATCAGCGCTGCGGCCAGTCATGGATAGAGGCTTGTACACATATCAGCGCTGCGGCCAGTCATGGATGGAGGCCTGTACACATATCAGCGCTGCGGCCAGTCATGGATGGAGGCCTGTACACATATCAGCGCTGTGGCCAGTCATGGATGGAGGCCTGTACACAGCTCAGCGCTGCGGCCAGTCATGGATAGAGGCCTGTACACATATCAGCGCTGCGGTCTGTCATGGATAGAGGCCTGTATACATATCAGCGATGCGGCCAGTTATGGATGGAGGCCTGTACACAGCTCAGCGCTGCGGCCAGTCATGGATAGAGGCCTGTACACATATCAGCGCTGCGGCCAGTTATGGATGGAGGCCTGTACACATATCAGCGCTGTGGCCAGTCATGGATGGAGGCCTGTACACATATCAGCACTGCGGCCAGTCATGGATGGAGGCCTGTACACATGTCAGCGCTGCGGCCAGTTATGGATGGAGGCCTGTACACATATCAGCGCTGCGGCCAGTTATGGATGGAGGCCTGTACACATATCAGCGCTGTGGCCAGTCATGGATGGAGGCCTGTACACAGCTCAGCGCTGCGGCCAGTCATGGATAGAGGCCTGTACACATATCAGCGCTGCGGTCTGTCATGGAGAGATGCCTGTATACATATCAGCGATGCGGCCAGTTATGGATGGAGGCCTGTACACAGCTCAGCGCTGCGGCCAGTCATGGATAGAGGCCTGTACACATATCAGCGATGTGGCCAGTTATGGATGGAGGCCTGTACACATATCAGCGCTGTGGCCAGTCATGGATGGAGGCCTGTACACATATCAGCACTGCGGCCAGTCATGGATGGAGGCCTGTACACATATCAGCGCTGTGGCCAGTTATGGATGGAGGCCTGTACACATATCAGCACTGCGGCCAGTCATGGATGGAGGCCTGTACACATATCAGCGCTGCGGCCAGTCATGGATAGAGGCCTGTACACATATCAGCGCTGCTGCCAGTCATGGATGGAGGCCTATACACATATCAGCGCTGCGGCCAGTCATGGATGGAGGCCTGTACACATATCAGCGCTGCGGCAAGTCATGGATGGAGGCCTGTACACATCAGCGCTGCGGCCACTCATGGATGGAGGCCTGTACACATATCAGCGCTGTGGCCAGTTATGGATGGAGGCCTGTACACATATCAGCGCTGCAGCCAGTCATGGATGGAGGCCTGTACACAGCTCAGCGCTGCGGCCTGTCATGGATAGAGGCCTGTACACATATCAGCGCTGCTGCCAGTCATGGATAGAGGCCTGTACACATATCAGCACTGCGGCCAGTCATGGATGGAGGCCTGTACACAGCTCAGCGCTGTGGCCAGTCATGGATAGAGGCCTGTACACATATCAGCGCTGCTGCCAGTCATGGATAGAGGCCTGTACACATATCAGCACTGCGGCCAGTCATGGATGGAGGCCTGTACACAGCTCAGCGCTGCGGCCAGTCATGGATAGAGGCCTGTACACATATCAGCGCTGCGGCCAGTCATGGATAGAGGCTTGTACACATATCAGCGCTGCGGCCAGTCATGGATGGAGGCCTGTACACATATCAGCGCTGCGGCCAGTCGTGGATGGAGGCCTGTACACATATCAGCGCTGTGGCCAGTCATGGATGGAGGCCTGTACACAGCTCAGCGCTGCGGCCAGTCATGGATAGAGGCCTGTACACATATCAGCGCTGCGGTCTGTCATGGAGAGATGCCTGTATACATATCAGCGATGCGGCCAGTTATGGATGGAGGCCTGTAAACAGCTCAGCGCTGCGGCCAGTCATGGATAGAGGCCTGTACACATATCAGCGATGCGGCCAGATATGGATGGAGGCCTGTACACATATCAGCGCTGTGGCCAGTCATGGATGGAGGCCTGTACACATATCAGCACTGCGGCCAGTCATGGATGGAGGCCTGTACACATATCAGCGCTGTGGCCAGTTATGGATGGAGGCCTGTACACATATCAGCACTGCGGCCAGTCATGGATGGAGGCCTGTACACATATCAGCGCTGCGGCCAGTCATGGATAGAGGCCTGTACACATATCAGCGCTGCTGCCAGTCATGGATGGAGGCCTATACACATATCAGCGCTGCGGCCAGTCATGGATGGAGGCCTGTACACATATCAGCGCTGCGGCAAGTCATAGATGGAGGCCTGTACACATCAGCGCTGCGGCCACTCATGGATGGAGGCCTGTACACATATCAGCGCTGTGGCCAGTTATGGATGGAGGCCTGTACACATATCAGCGCTGCAGCCAGTCATGGATGGAGGCCTGTACACAGCTCAGCGCTGCGGCCTGTCATGGATAGAGGCCTGTACACATATCAGCGCTGCGGCCAGTCATGGATGGAGGCCTGTACACATATCAGCGCTGTGGCCAGTTATGGATGGAGGCCTGTACACATATCAGCGCTGTGGCCAGTTATGGATGGAGGCCTGTACACATATCAGCGCTGCGGCCAGTCATGGATGGAGGCCTGTACACATATCAGCGCTGTGGCCAGTTATGGATGGAGGACTGTACACAGCTCAGCGCTGCGGTCTGTCATGGATAGAGGCCTGTACACATATCAGCGCTGCGGTCAGTCATGGATAGAGGCCTGTACACATATCAGCGCTGCGGTCAGTCATGGATAGAGGCCTGTACACATATCAGCGCTGCGGTCAGTCATGGATAGAGGCCTGTACACATATCAGCGCTGCGGTCAGTCATGGATAGAGGCCTGTACACATATCAGCGATGCGGCCAGTAATGGATGGAGGCCTGTACACATATCGGCGCTGCGGCCAGTCATGGATGGAGGCCTGTACACATATCGGCGCTGCGGCCAGTCATGGATGGAGGCCTGTACACATATCAGCGCTGCGGCCAGTCATGGATGGAGGCCTGTACACATATCAGCGCTGCGGCCAGTCATGGATTGAGGCCTGTACACATATCAGCGCTGCGGCCAGTCATGGATAGAGGCCTGTACACATATCAGCGCTGCGGTCAGTCATGGATAGAGGCCTGTACACATATCAGCGATGCGGCCAGTTATGGATGGAGGCCTGTACACATATCAGCGCTGCGGCCAGTCATGGATAGAGGCTTGTACACATAGCGCTGCGGCCAGTCATGGATGGAGGCCTGTACACATATCAGCGCTGCGGCCAGTCATGGATGGAGGCCTGTACACATATCAGCGCTGTGGCCAGTCATGGATGGAGGCCTGTACACAGCTCAGCGCTGCGGCCAGTCATGGATAGAGGCCTGTACACATATCAGCGCTGCGGTCTGTCATGGATAGAGGCCTGTATACATATCAGCGATGCGGCCAGTTATGGATGGAGGCCTGTACACAGCTCAGCGCTGCGGCCAGTCATGGATAGAGGCCTGTACACATATCAGCGCTGCGGCCAGTCATGGATGGAGGCCTGTACACATATCAGCGCTGCTGCCAGTCATGGATAGAGGCCTGTACACATATCAGCACTGCGGCCAGTCATGGATGGAGGCCTGTACACAGCTCAGCGCTGCGGCCAGTCATGGATAGAGGCCTGTACACATATCAGCGCTGCTGCCAGTCATGGATAGAGGCCTGTACACATATCAGCACTGCGGCCAGTCATGGATGGAGGCCTGTACACAGCTCAGCGCTGCGGCCAGTCATGGATAGAGGCCTGTACACATATCAGCGCTGCGGCCAGTCATGGATAGAGGCTTGTACACATATCAGCGCTGCGGCCAGTCATGGATGGAGGCCTGTACACATATCAGCGCTGCGGCCAGTTATGGATGGAGGCCTGTACACATATCAGCGCTGTGGCCAGTTATGGATGGAGGCCTGTACACAGCTCAGCGCTGCGGCCAGTCATGGATAGAGGCCTGTACACATATCAGCGCTGCGGCCAGTCATGGATAGAGGCCTGTACACATGTCAGCACTGCGGCCAGTTATGGATGGAGGCCTGTACACATATCAGCGCTGCGGCCAGTTATGGATGGAGGCCTGTACACATATCAGCGCTGTGGCCAGTTATGGATGGAGGCCTGTACACAGCTCAGCGCTGCGGCCAGTCATGGATAGAGGCCTGTACACATATCAGCACTGCGGCCAGTCATGGATGGAGGCCTGTACACAGCTCAGCGCTGCGGCCAGTCATGGATAGAGGCCTGTACACATATCAGCGCTGCGGCCAGTCATGGATGGAGGCCTGTACACATAGCGCTGCTGCCAGTCATGGATAGAGGCCTGTACACATATCAGCACTGCGGCCAGTCATGGATGGAGGCCTGTACACAGCTCAGCGCTGCGGCCAGTCATGGATAGAGGCCTGTACACATATCAGCGCTGCTGCCAGTCATGGATGGAGGCCTGTACACAGCTCAGCGCTGCGGCCAGTCATGGATAGAGGCCTGTACACATATCAGCGCTGCGGCCAGTCATGGATAGAGGCTTGTACACATATCAGCGCTGCGGCCAGTCATGGATGGAGGCCTGTACACATATCAGCGCTGCGGCCAGTCGTGGATGGAGGCCTGTACACATATCAGCGCTGTGGCCAGTCATGGATGGAGGCCTGTACACAACTCAGCGCTGCGGCCAGTCATGGATAGAGGCCTGTACACATATCAGCGCTGCGGTCTGTCATGGAGAGATGCCTGTATACATATCAGCGATGCGGCCAGTTATGGATGGAGGCCTGTACACAGCTCAGCGCTGCGGCCAGTCATGGATAGAGGCCTGTACACATATCAGCGATGCGGCCAGTTATGGATGGAGGCCTGTACACATATCAGCGCTGTGGCCAGTCATGGATGGAGGCCTGTACACATATCAGCACTGCGGCCAGTCATGGATGGAGGCCTGTACACATGTCAGCGCTGCGGCCAGTTATGGATGGAGGCCTGTACACATATCAGCGCTGCGGCCAGTTATGGATGGAGGCCTGTACACATATCAGCGCTGCGGCCAGTCATGGATAGAGGCTTGTACACATATCAGCGCTGCGGCCAGTCATGGATGGAGGCCTGTACACATATCAGCGCTGCGGCCAGTCATGGATGGAGGCCTGTACACATATCAGCGCTGTGGCCAGTCATGGATGGAGGCCTGTACACAGCTCAGCGCTGCGGCCAGTCATGGATAGAGGCCTGTACACATAGCGCTGCGGTCTGTCATGGATAGAGGCCTGTATACATATCAGCGATGCGGCCAGTTATGGATGGAGGCCTGTACACAGCTCAGCGCTGCGGCCAGTCATGGATAGAGGCCTGTACACATATCAGCACTGTGGCCAGTCATGGATGGAGGCCTGTACACATCAGCGCTGTGGCCAGTCATGGATGGAGGCCTGTACACATATCAGCACTGCGGCCAGTCATGGATGGAGGCCTGTACACATGTCAGCGCTGAGGCCAGTTATGGATGGAGGCCTGTACACATATCAGCGCTGTGGCCAGTTATGGATGGAGGCCTGTACACATATCAGCGCTGCGGCCAGTTATGGATGGAGGCCTGTACACATATCAGCGCTGTGGCCAGTTATGGATGGAGGCCTGTACACAGCTCAGCGCTGCGGCCAGTCATGGATAGAGGCCTGTACACATATCAGCGCTGCAGCCAGTTATGGATGGAGGCCTGTACACAACTCAGCGCTGCGGCCAGTCATGGATAGAGGCCTGTACACATATCAGCACTGCGGCCAGTCATGGATGGAGGCCTGTACACAGCTCAGCGCTGCGGCCAGTCATGGATAGAGGCCTGTACACATATCAGCGCTGCGGCCAGTCATGGATGGAGGCCTGTACACATATCAGCGCTGCTGCCAGTCATGGATAGAGGCCTGTACACATATCAGCACTGCGGCCAGTCATGGATGGAGGCCTGTACACAGCTCAGCACTGCGGCCAGTCATGGATAGAGGCCTGTACACATATCAGCGCTGCTGCCAGTCATGGATAGAGGCCTGTACACATATCTGCACTGCGGCCAGTCATGGATGGAGGCCTGTACACAGCTCAGCGCTGCGGCCAGTCATGGATGGAGGCCTGTACACATATCAGCGCTGTGGCCAGTTATGGATGGAGGCCTGTACACAGCTCAGCGCTGCAGCCAGTCATGGATAGAGGCCTGTACACATATCAGCGCTGCGGCCAGTCATGGATGGAGGCCTGTACACATGTGAGCGCTGCGGCCAGTCATAGATGGAGGCCTGTACACATGTCAGCGCTGCGGCCAGTCATGGATAGAGGCCTGTACACAAGTCAGCGCTGCGCCCAGTCATGGATGGAGGCTTGTACACATGTCAGCGCTGCGGCCAGTCATAGATGGAGGCCTGTACACATATCAGCACTGCGGCCAGTCATGGATAGAGGCTTGTACACATATTAGCGCTGCGGCCAGTCATTAATGAAGGCCTGTACACAAGTCAGCGCTGTGCCCAGTCATGGATGGAGGCTTGTACACATGTCAGCGCTGCGGCCAGTCATAGATGGAGGCCTGTACACATGTCAGCGCTGTAGCCAGTCATGGATAGAGGCTTGTACACATATCAGCGCTGCGGCCAGTCATGGATGGAGGCCTGTACACATGTCAGCGCTGCGGCCAGTCGTGGATGGAGGCTTGTACACATGTCGGTGCTCTCACTAACACATTTATGGCAGAAATCCCTGCACTCTCCGCAGTGACACAGCTTCAAGCTCTTGGGCCCCAATGTGAAGTCTCCAGCAGGACCCCGAATTTCTGCAAGTCTTTAATAGCTTTGGTCCCCGATTGCGAATGCAGTGCCTGCACATACGCCCCTGCCCTGTCCTATTTCTCCAGGCGGCGTTTGCTGACATCTATGAACCTGCAGCATAAACCTCCTCATTCACATGCAAAGGACAAGTTTTACCAACAGAAACTTGTGCAACAAATCTGCTCCATGTGAACAGGATGTAACCGCGTTAGCCTGCGCCTCTCTGCGCCCTCCCCTAACCCCCAGCACCACGGCATTAGTTCTGCTGTCATAAAGCCGATTCACCCGGTAACAGGGACGAGGTTTCCGTGTTGCAGCGGCTCCATGCGGCGGCCTGCGCTCCGGAGCATGGCGAATATCTGAATTACAAGAGATTGTTTGTTTTCTTTGATTAACGTGAATTTACGAGCGCTTTAATAGAGCCGGAGACGAGAATGAAATGTATCAGTAATTCAATAATAATCAGCGTGGCATCACTAGGAATGGCTGGCTGCTCAGACAATTGATTCTCACGGCCGCCGCCATGGCCGGCATGTCGGAGCAGCAGAGGTAGGCGCGATCTGAAGGAATCCCGCGCCATTCTTCATGTTTCTGCCATGGCATGATACCTTGCTGATTGTACAGAGCTGCATGTGGCGACGCACGGAGACGAATAAAACTTGGCATTTCAATAGTCGGCCCAGAAAGCAGCGGCAATAAGTCACGGCCGGGAGCGAGCGGTAACGAGGATCACACACGTCTAGAGATGGCAGATTAGTTGCTCCTATTTCTCGCCAATGAGTCTTATCTTCCATCAGTTTACACATTTTCCGCGTACATTAAAATATCTTTTTGAACTCATTACACGCTCGGGCAGGCGGCACAGAGTCCTGGGAGCTTTCCGAGACGCTTCCCGACTTCTCCGCACATGTCTGTATGGCCAAGACAATAAAAACCTTCAGTTCGGAGAAAATATAACAAACGCGCGTCGGTATTAGTGTTTATTTCTGGTGTTTGTGTCTTTAACTTCAGAAATGGCCTCACCGGTGACAGATAAATCCCAGCTCAATCGGCCCCTGAGCGGCGGCGGTGATCGGTGACACTAAACTCTATCTGCTCACTGCAGATGTCGGCTCCATTCACGGCGGCCTTGGATTCACAGATAGGCGGCCACAAAACAGTCTTTTGTTAGGAAAGTGACAGTCTTATTAGTTTCCCGAGAACTAATTTACCTGTGGTAAAAGCAGAGATATTGCTCCATGTAATTCATTGGTGCGGTGGGGTCACTCCGGGGGGATGTGTGACCGCGGCGTCCTCTCGGGGTATTTCATATCCTCTGCACTGATCTGCATCTATTTCCTCCTCTGTGATCACTTTTCGCAACCCTATGACAATTTAGTTAATGACAGACACCTTTGACATGGAAAAGCGACGGTTACAGGTTAGTGGTCATGTTTAGTTAAATTTCATTCATTTTCTGACCTCTAATATGCAGCCGGATCCAGGTTATAGATTTTTCTTTGGTGTGAATATGTCTCCCATCCATATAGCCTGGCTGTGACCTCCGAGTGACTTCATTAGCTCATGTATCAGCACAGTTTCCATCCTGCATTTATTTCCTCTACGTCTGCTTTCCGCCTTTCCAATAGTCTGCCCTCACTGAGACTGTACATGCTTTCTCATCTCTCCACATTGTAGAGATCTGTGTACAAGTCCCTGCGTCCTCCTTTCTTTTTGCAGAGAAAGGAGGGAAAAGACAGAAAAAGCCATTCATTCCAGGATGTCTGCTACATTTGTAACTATTCTTTGCAAAGCACTAAGTGAGATAAAGGACTTACAGACACTCTGCAGCCACAACAAGCTGTATAACGAAGACCAATTGGAAAATTGCTTAACTATGCATTTAATATGCAATAAATATCTGTGTGGAGGTGTACATAGACTCTGTCGTCAGTGTGAGGAAACGCATGGACGTTGCAGCCGCAGAAGTGATGAAATCTCTTTGATGAACACTCACGGCTCGGTAATTGGGGCCGGGATCTAGAGGGGATTAAATATGTCTCCAGCCCAATGTTTTTATTCTCATTCTGTGATTGTTGGAGATTATCCTCTACGTAATGCGCATGATTGCTATACGGCAGAAATAACACGACCAACATCCCTCGGCTATATATTAAGTACAGAAGGGACTGGTGACTCCGTGCATTCACATTATTGGGGTCCGACTGAAGATGGGGGTCCGTCTAATTATCAACAAGATGAGAAACATAAACCAGAAATTCAGAAGCATGAAATAAATAGTAAACCACATTTCTTCCATCTATAGGATGGACGCCTATAGGTGATGCACACACAGCATCATCTACTGGGGTAGACATTGGAGGAATCCATCTAGAGACCCTCCTAATGTATGCCTTCAAAAGGTAATGCAAGAAGCTTGGGGCGTGACTGAGCATGTCTGCAACAGAGAGGTTCATCTCAAGAGCAAGGCTCTGTTCACACTACACTTTACCTACTCATCAGTGACTCCGTCGGGGCTTATTGATCTCTGAAGAACAGGACTGTGGCCATCCGACATAGGACCGGGCCATGGACTGTTAGAGCAGATTCACTTTGTCCGATCATTTTCAGCAGCTGTGTCAGGTGGGCAACAAAACACATTTGACCCCGTTTTGGTGCCGCCTCAAATTGGCAAAGACAATTGGAAATAATGTCCGACAAAGTGACACCATCATCTGCATCACAGTCAATGATCTCGTCGGCGGATCCCGTTTTCTTTGGGCTTCAGACATAAAATTCTGATGGAGCCTCTGATGGGGGCTAAGACGTGATGATCGCCTGAGGGTCCCAGATGTGTGAGGGTCTCTGGTACAATGTATCCAGTGTGAGTGACGTACAATATAACAGCCAGTAAAGCCCGGGTGCCA
The DNA here is from genome assembly GCF_039654945.1 of Dendrobates tinctorius. Classification (NCBI taxonomy): domain Eukaryota; kingdom Metazoa; phylum Chordata; class Amphibia; order Anura; family Dendrobatidae; genus Dendrobates; species Dendrobates tinctorius. The sequence goes on along the minus strand of NW_027361696.1, from coordinate 1,157,758 downwards.
GTGTTTGCTCCCAATATTCGGGGTTTTCTGTCACCTTCCCAGGACACTATCCCATAAATCGCAGACTCCTTCGGCCTCCACAGATGAGGCTCACATTGTCCCCTCCATCTGCTGTACACCTATAAACGCAGGATGAAGAAAGTAATTATGACTATTAGAATAATAATAAGTCACAATACGGTTAACACAATTTAATTAGGTGAAATTGAATCACAGCAAACCACAAATCAGAATATTTCCGTATAATTAGCAATTAGGAATATGAGCTGTGTACATTGCTCCTGAACCAGGGAAAGAGCAGGCCCATTAGGAGAAATGGAGCAACGACGCGCGCTCATCACAGACACTGATCCGGGGTAAACCTGACGCTGCGGATGGCATTAATGATTGATGGGGTGGGAGCCATGGCAGAAAGATGGTGTCAGGGATGTATCTGGAGACGATGGGGCTCCACGAGGCGTCCGGGGTTACACGGGCGCTGACGGCTCTGCAGCACATCATGGATTATGTGACATGGGGGGGTCGCATCATGTATCTCTGGATAAGAAAGAAATACTGCGTTATTAGGAAAATAATTGAAATCTCAGCCTTAATTGACTAATGTGAGAAACTCACAGGGTCATCGGTGCGTCTCATCTCAGCAGGTACAAGTATCTGGAAGCACGTGAGAACATCTGCACGTTTTGGCGCTCGTTGCAGAAAAGTGATGGATTTAACCCATGAGATTGCTACACGAGCAGGTTATGTGTTTTTTTTCTTTATTTCTGTGGTTTTCTCTGCCGTAAATCTTCCCAGTGTGAACAGAATCCAAGACTCCAGTTCATGAACCAGTTTCCGCTAGAATTCTGGCAAAAAAAACCAGATTGAAATATTGTAATTTTGCACAATTTGAGGTTGCACAAAAGATTTGCCACTTTAGCTGTTTTTTCATCAGTCCATGTGGTGGTGCCGGCAGATGAAGGATTCATTCAGGGTCTCACACATCTTACTCCGGTGCACTCCCCATCAGGACTGGTGAGCAAACCACAAGGCCCGGTGAATAAGAGCCTACGTGTTGCCAGGGTTTGTAGAAAGCTTGTGGAGGGAACTTATCCTTTCCACGGCAAAATAATGGCGTCTAAAAGTAAGAAAATGTGTTCCATCTTGTGATTTGCAAATTTTCAATTTTTTTTTCCGGTGGCCAAAGCAGAAGGGGAACGTCCCAGCCTTGCTGGACAAGCTTCCTATTGTGTAAGCCAGAAATCTGGGTCCATTCTGGCTGAGATCTCCCCCAGCTCTCCACTGTCATAGAGCCCGTGTATGCTGCGCCATCCTTTGCACTGCAGAGGCGCCATCGTTTTGGTACCTTGTGTATTGCACTTCTGAGGATTGGGAAGGGTGTTGTAGCTGCGTTTATGATATTACAAGCCACAAAATTGTGAGAAGAATATTAGAATTGTAAGATCTATGAATCATATGATTGGTAAATACGCTACGAGAATAATGTAAAAACACATTGGCAAAAAACATCTTATGCGCAAAACATCCCTATAGCAAAACTTCCCACAGGCAATAAATAGGTCATTAAATATAATGGGAGAAAATGAAGCTAAAAATCTTCCCACATCCAAATACTGACCTGAAACCAGCGAGCGTGAGGAATTCCGGCCGCCCCAAAAGCAGCAAATCATGCGCTGATCCGATGGTAACAGGGTTAACTTGATGGGGCGAGCTATTTTTAATTCTGTTTTTATTCTGCTCATAGTTAATTAGAAATTCATTTAATTACAGAGTAAAAAAAGAGAAATCAACCCAGTCTTGCATAACGCTAATCAGGCGTATGAGAGTTTAAATCAAGAGGTTACTACCAACAGGGATCCATGTAAAAATAGCCGGCACGGACTCATTTTCTCCTTAAGTGAGCGGTTTGCAGCTGTGAGGATGTGTAGGTGTTTGGTTATCATTTCACATATAATCCGAATATTCTGCAGAAATGTTACATGGATGTTACAAGAAATAAAGGCCACAGGACCCATAAGTGCATAGTAATGATAGGAGGATGCAAAAATAAACCGCACAACCTCATTATAAGGTCATCCTCCGTCACAGCAAGTTATATAGAGCTGTCTATGGGATGATGCTTAACCTCCATATGCCTCCAATCCTAGTGTACAGGAGGATTCAGAAGTCATGGGATGGTGCTGAACCTCCATATGCCTCTGATCCCAGTGTACAGGAGGATTCAGAAGTCATGGGATTGTGCTGAACCTCCATATGCCTCCGATCCCAGTGTACAGGAGGATTCAGAAGTCATGGGATGGCGCTGAACTTCCATATGCCTCCGATCCCAGTGTACAGGAGGATACAGAAGTCATGGGATGGCGCTGAACCTCCATATGCCTCCGATCCCAGTGTACAGGAGGATACAGAAGTCATAGGACGATTCTGGGCCTCCATATGCCTCCGATCCTAGTGTACAGGAGGATACAGAAGTCATGGGATGGCGCTGAACCTCCATATGCCTCCAATCCCAGTGTACAGGAGGATACAGAAGTCATGGGATGGTGCTGAACCTCTATATGCCTCCAATCCCAGTGTACGGGAGGATACAGAAGTCATTGGACGATTCTGGGCCTCCATATGCCTCCGATCCCAGTCTACAGGAGGATGCAGAAGTCATGGGATGGCGCTGAACCTCCATATGCCTCCGATCCCAGTGTATAGGAGGATTCAGAAGTCATGGGATGGTGCTCAACCTCCATATGCCTCCGATCCCAGTGTACAGTAGGATTCAGAAGTCATGGGAAGGTGCTGAACCTCTATATGCCTCCAATCCCAGTGTACAGGAGGATACAGAAGTCATTGGACAATTCTGGGCCTCCATATGCCTCCGATCCCAGTCTACAGGAGGATACAGAAGTCATGGGATGGCACTGAACCTCCATATGCCTCCGATGCCAGTGTACAGGAGGATTCAGAAGTCATGGGATGGTGCTGAACCTCTATATGCCTCCAATCCCAGTGTAAAGGAGGATACAGAAGTCATGGGATCCATCAGATTCAGATTGTTGCATTCACCCAGATGCGCAGTGCCATGTTTCCGCCCACAATGGGATGTCTTTAAGCTTATAAAATACTATTTTTGGGATAAAACATTTCTCCGCGCTACTGGGTGAAGACAATGCCGTGCAACCTGTTTTATTGTATTCTGGAGCATTCGGTGTACAGGACGGCAGGAGAGAATATTTGCAGGAAAGGACAAGTAATAGACTAATGGGATTATTTCCTGAGCCGACTTTCCCTTCCTCCATCACCGCCGTCCCTGGAAATTCTCCACCAGTCATCCTCGCAGTGCCTCCAGCACCGCTCATCAGCACTTCTATCACTTCATTTCCAGATTAAAATGGACTTTGTCCCGGGGAAATGGTTTTCTAATGTTGGCAATGTTGTGTTTTAAACGGATGGGAGAAGGATGAGCGTCATAATGAGACGTCCTCTCGATAATCGCCGCAGCTCTTCCTATCAGCAGACTCTTGAGTTATGTCGCGCTGTTTAAATGACTTGAATCGCTCAATCTCTTTTATCTATCAGAGCCGCTGCCATTAAGAGGAAGAAACAATCATAAATAAGGTGACAAGTCCACAAACCCAGTAAAAAAAAAAAACACTGTGATAAATACCGGCGCTGACTTTATAGAATATCGCAGGAGGCAATGTCACAACGGCGAGATCCAAGTCACCGCTGCTAAATGCTACCAAAAGGCGATGAGAAATGCAAATCACCAAAACTAATCGCAGCAACAAAATCCGCCATACTCTGTGGCCTCCCAATGGTTTCTAAGCTGACCCTCTAGGCACAACTATAGGCGCCAAGTGTGCGGGGGCAGCGGCAGAATCAGACGACACATTGTAACCATTATGGAGGCACAGCTTTGTAGACACAAACGTTACATCTGTAGACTACAAATGCAATATTGTTTCATCTTTACCATTTTATCTGCAACATACAAAGATAAAGCCTCCATATAAACCGTCCCCTATGATACGACTGTATGATAAGTAGCGTTAGAGCACTGCGCTTCAAATTATCACCAATTTCCAGATCTCTGTTTGCTGTCCGAGATGGCAGCACCCTTCATAACAAAGATGATAACCTGATCATGTCTCACCAGCATAAGTGCAAGACTCTATATGAACGCGTCTATACAGGAGCGCAACTACAATAGGTTTAGGGTCTGCAATCGTACTCGATCCCTGGAGCCTAAGGGGCCCAAAAAGTCCCTTTGGCCCATTCAAGAAAACCATTACTATTAAAAATCTCCAATAATTGGGGGCTCCATTGGAGCTTTGCATTGGGGCACACAAGCTTCAAGTTATACCACTGCTTCTATATCATCCGCATGCCCCGGCAGAACAGAAAGGTGGCCGTGCATGCGCCCTATCACTACATTCATTCTTTGGGGGACTGATGGAGACGACTGAGCACAGGGCTTAGATTTTCCAGTAGTTCCATAGACAATGTATGGAGAAGGAGTGCACAGGCGTCACCATCACTATTAAAACAGGAACTTTAGAGACTCACTTTGTGGTCCCAGAAGTTGAACCTCCCTCCACCAATCCACAAGTTACCACCTCCACTTTGGATAAGTGATAACGTCACATGATGCCAGAAGAGAACCAATAGATTGGTTATCTGTGCTGCTGACGGAGATCCGAAAGAATGGTCCATGATACAAAGTAGACTTGACTTGCGGTTTTATTATCAACGCGTTTCAAAGTCTTCAGGCTTATTCACCTGGATATCAGATTTGCATGTGTTATATCTTATATCCTGAAGAAGCCTGAAGACTTCGAAACACGCCGTTGATAATAAAACTGCATTAAGTCTACTTTGTTTCCTGGACCATTCTTTTGAATCTCCATCAGCAGCGCAAACGACCCATCTGTTGGTTTTCTTCTAGCATTTCGATGTTTTTTTTAACCTGTGGGACTGCAGCAGCTGACAAATTTAAGCTTGATACTTTCTGTGTGATACACAACTTTACCAGGTGAGCATTTCCCTGCACCTTATAGTTTTTTTTATTACCGGATAAGACACTGTTACGCCTTTTGCGCGTCAGCTTTTTCCTATCTTCACAAGACTGTGTAGGGCAGCTGAGGAGCTCTGTGTAGGGCAGCTGAGGAGCAATGTGTAGGGCAGTAGAGGAGCTCTGTGTAGGGCAGCTGAGAGCAATGTGTAGGGCAGCAGAGGAGCAATGTGTAGGGCAGCAGAGGAGCTCTGTGTAGTGCAGCTGAGGAGCACTATGTAGTGCAGCAGAGGAGCTCTATGTAGGGCAGCTGAGGAGCACTATGTAGTGCAGCAGAGGAGCTCTATGTAGGGCAGCAGAGGAGTTCTGTGTTGGGCAACAGAGGAGCTCTGTGTAGTGCAGCAGATGAGCTCTGTGTAGTGCAGCAGAGGAGCTCTGTGTAGGGCAGCTGAGGAGCTGCTCTGTGTAGTGCAGATGAACTCTGTGTAGTGCAGCTGAGGAGCTACTCTGTGTAGTGCAGCTGAGGAGCTGCTCTGTGTAGTGCAGCAAAGGAACTCTGTGTAGGGTAGCTGAGGAGGTGCTCTGTGTAGTGCAGCTGAGGAGCTGCTCTGTGTAGTGCAGCAAAGGAACTCTGTGTAGGGTAGCTGAGGAGCTGTTCTGTGTAGTGCAGCAAAGGAACTCTGTGTAGGGTAGCTGAGGAGCTCTGTGTAGGGCAGCAGAGGAGTTCTGTGTTGGGCAACAGAGGAGCTCTGTGTAGTGCAGCAGATGAGCTCTGTGTAGTACAGCAGAGGAGCTCTGTGTAGTGCAGCTGAGGAGCTGCTCTGTGTAGTGCAGCTGAGGAGCTGCTCTGTGTAGTGCAGCTGAGGAGCTGCTCTGTGTAGTGCAGCAAAGGAGCTCTGTGTAGGGCAGCTGAGGAGCTCTGTGCAGGGCAGCTGAGGAGCTCTGTGTAGAGCATCTGAGGAGCAATGTGTAGGGCAGCATAGGAGCTCTTTGTAGGGCAGCTGAGGAGCTCTGTGTAGGGCAGCTGAGGAGCAATGTATAGGGCAGTATAGGAGCTCTGTGTAGGGCAGCTGAGGAGCTCTGTGTAGGGCAGCAGAACAGCTCTGTGAAGGGCAGCTGAGGAGCTCTGTGTAGGCCAGCAGAGGAGCTCTGTGTAGGGCAGCTGAGGAGCTCTGTGTAGGACAGCTGAGGAGCTCTGTGTAGGACAGCTGAGGAGCTCTGTGTAGGGCAGCAGAACAGCTCTGTGTAGGGCAGCTGAGGAGCAATGTGTAGGGCAGCTGAGGAGCATTGTGTACGGCAGCAGAGGAGCTCTGTGTAGGGCAGCTGAGGAACTCTGTGTAGGGCAGCAGAGGAGGTCTGTGTTGGGTAGCCATGTATATTGAGCTCTCCCCCATGCAGAATAAAGACTGATGAGCTCACATTACTGGAAAATTGATTGGTTTAAATTGATATTCATCCATTATTGTGGAATGAATAGAAGTTCTGCAGGTCACAATGCTAAGAAGCCTTTTTCTTGTCTGCAGTTGGGGAGCCGGTGTCAGCTTTGATTTATGGAGTGCTGCTCTGGGCTTGTTAGTACTATGTGTGTGTCAGTCCTGGTAGCGTGCCCATACTGCTGCATGCTGCCACTGCTGCCCTGTGGGTATATAGTATATAGATTTAACCTATACAAATCAAATAGCTCAGAATATTTTATTAAGCCAGGAAATATGAACATACTCATGACTGCAGAATTATTCTCCAGTGCATCATTATTCAGAGCTGTCGCCTCTTTCACATCCACCAATTGATGGCGTGGAAAGAAAAATGAAAAAATGTGTGAGTGACGTAAAAGAAAGTTTCTAAGCTTATGATTAATTGCTTATGCAAAGTGTCTGGCACGTAAGACCCGAGAAGCCGTTCCCTCCTCCAGTTTCTTCGCATCCTCTCCTTTTTATGTCCTTCTATAATCAGGATCCAGGACTGGACGTCTGACAGGTTTCTTGGTGGCTGCAATCATTTATATGGCGGCAACTAACATTCTGGTGAGAATTCATCACGAGGGGAATTCTTGAGGTCAAACTTGCATGTGTCCGCTATTCCATCAGTGTTGGACAATGTTTGATAAGTTTGGTGCACCTTTAGGTTTACTTCTATCTAGAGATTTTTTCATCACCCTCGCACTGGCCTGAGAACTGTGACTTATTGTAACTTTTTAAAGTCTTTTCTTGCCTTCCTACGCATGCCCACTTTCCACCCACGTATCGAAAACTGCGTAAAGTAGCTTAAAAGTTGCAATTTGTTGTGCAAAAACAGCAAGGAACATTTGCGACAATTTGGCATTGAAAAGGCTGCTGAAAAAAACTCAGAAAATGTGTCGCCGTTGTTTGCAGGATGGGATTGGGCACAAGTGTTGGGTGATCCAAATAAACGCTCACCTGGCCACAGACTTCAGCGTTGTGGCAAATATCCACACGTCGGGTGGCCCAAGATCTGGGGCAGCAAGAATTCAATAGGATGGATTTTCTCCTCATTGCTCCTTGTAGGATAGGAAGACAACAGCGAACTATCCACGTAGCCCTCGGTTTTCTCAGGAGCGGTGCAACTTCATGTATGTAAAGGGAATTCTTGGTAAATGTCTCCTGCTTTTGCCATTAGATGATATTTTGATTGTTGGGACTTTTCTGAAAATTCTACAGAGATTCATCCGGGAGATGGACAGAGGCGACCTCCGCCATATTTACACGCTGCAATGTTTCATCCCTGATGGAGGGGGGATAATACAGACAGTGGTATTGGCGTCTTCACATTTCTGCTTTCCTTAGAGACATTGCACCAGATGTGTGCGCTTTATATGTAACCAGTGCGGCTTATTTCTACTCTCTCGTGCAGGCGGCGGTATAAAACCCTCATCATAAGGATCAGGAAGGTGGGATTGTGGTCGGGTATCTTTCCCTATAAATGGGAATCATGGAGACCCATATTGCACCCACATCAGACCTTCTCCTTGCTGAAAACTGGGATTTTAGGACATCATCTTGGCTTTGATATTTTCTGACATTGATAGGAACAGTGTATTTTTTTGGAATATGTCAAAGTCCAAATAATTGAACTCGTGGAGCAGATCAATGGCAAGAAAAGCTGCTCCATGGTCATCTAAAACCTGGACTGTTCACAAAAAGTGACCTCTGCAAGGTTTCATTTAGAGGGGTGCAAGATTCAGTAGTTACATAAATGCTAAATGCTTCGGAAATGCGCCAAGGAAGGTGCAATGGCGGCACAGCGCAAGCCGCGGCACGGAGCGTCAGTCTCGGAACGACAGCCATAGCACGGAGCGTCAGCTGCGGCATGAAGCGCCAGCCATGGCACGGAGCGCCCAGCCGCAGTACAAAGCGTCAGTTAAGGCACGGAGCGCACAGTTGCAGCATGGAGCGTCAGCTGCGGCACGGAGCGCCAGCGATGGCACAGGACGTCAGTCTCGGAACGGAGCATCAATCGCGGAACTGGCATGGAGCGCCAGCCCTCCGCACATACACCAATACTACGGGTTCCCAGATTGAACGTCTTTTTTTTTTATTAGGAAAACTCTAAACAAACATAAAAACCCCAGTAGTTTTCCTGCCAGTCACTTGTAGAGAACAGGAGAAATGGTCCTGGAGATAATGACATGGTGGGTGTGCGATGTGGATCAGTGCGCCGTGATGGAGAGAATTGAAATGCGTTCACATCTGCATATCAGAGCGCAGGCGTCCATGAATGTGAGCCTGACTCACTCAAGCCTGTTGCTGCATTATACAAACATGAAAGGATTTCGGCAGCGGCGAGGGCTCGGGAGTGAAGCGCTCCCCTCTCTCTATGCACTTGTTATTTCTTGTCTACAAAATATTACTGTTTATGCAGCCTATTTCAGAGTGAAAGAACGAACAAGCTGAAATACTTATCCGGTGACAGAGGAGTCAGGAGCTGGAGCCCCGCACACGACAGGGGCGGGGGACCGCCGGTAATGATCACAGGGTGATCACTCCTTCTAATGAGGACTCATGATTAGTCTGGGGTCTGGATCTATACATTTAACGTGACCACGGGCCACCATTAGCCAGGCTTATTCCAGAACACTGTCCTTTTACAATGCTTCTGGCTGGTGCCGGTCAGTGAAACTTTGCCCCGGGCAATTATCAGACGCTTCCAATATCTGAGTGTTCCGATTACTTTTATCTAAAGTGTATACTGGCCTTTGCAAACACCTGCAGTTTTTGCACTTTTTTCGCTGTGAATAGGAATAGATACAGAACACAGAAGAGAATAAAGATAACACAAAGTTCTGTTCTTCTCGACTCTGTGGTAGTTTCAGCTTAGAGCAAGACTTCACGTACCGTCTTGACCGAAAGTGTTGGCACCTTTGAAATTGTTCCAGAAAATTAAGTATTTCTCCCAGAAAATTATTACAGCTCCCCATACTTTGTTATTCTCAGGTTTATTTCCTTGGCGTGTATTGGAACAACACAAAAAAGAAACAGAAAAAAGGCAAATTGGCCATAATTTCATGCAACCCCATAAATGGGCCCGACACAATTGTTGGTACCTTTCCAAAATTGTGGGTAATCAAGTTTGCTTCCAGCATGTGATGCTCGTTCACACTCACCTGTGGCAAGTAACAGGTGAGGGCAATATGATTATCACACCTGAAACCAGATAAAAAGGGGAGACGTTGGCTCAGTCATTGCATTGTGTTTCTGTGTGCGACACTAAGCATGGAGAACATGCTGCCCTCAGATTACATGGCATGAACCTGCTGACAGATTCTGTTTAGAGGCAGATATAGATTCTACATAATAGATACACAATGATCCGGGATGTTGTGGCCTCCATGCTGTGCAGCTATGATATCCTGCTTCAAAAACAGCCTGAAGTTTCATCCATTTTTCATCTTCCACATCACCACATACAATATACAGTCCCTTTTCTTTAGTCGTTTCATCTTTTCCAGAGAAGGAATAAAGAGAGTAAAACCGTCCTCGCATGAAATGAAGCTCTAGCTTGTTCCATTTAGCACATCCCCGAGTCTGAACGCCATAACGATCCCCGTGGTATTTGCCTCTCTGAGAGATCTGACAGGTGAATCATACGGTGGGCAGACGACACGAGAAGATGGTGGACCCTGATGAGAATATGCAAACAGTAGGGGTCACGCGGGGGAGCGGAGGATGACTGGGGTGGAGAACACAGGAGCAGAAATGATTAAAATGATTCTGCAGACAAGACCCGCGAGATCGGGAAGCGTAATATTCCCTCAGACCTTCTGGATACAATGTGTCCATTCCGTCCCCCTGACATTTAATCTGTCACTGCAGCCGAGAAAAGTTTTCATTTACCTTTCAAGAGACATCTGTGAAATAAATCTAAAGTTCTCGCAATTTTTATGCGATTGAGTTAAAATATAGAATATTAACAACAAAAAGGAGAAAAGAAATAGCTGACATCTCTCACTACACAATAATTAGAGATGAGCCAAACGTTTACCAGGACCTGGTCCAGTGGACACGCTAACGGAGCGCTACCTGCAGCCGACTTCTACCGCCGACATCCCTGGTGCCTCTTCTGGTCATTAGGACCGGCGTGATGGCATCATTGTTGGGCGGCACTTACATGACATCGTGCCAGACCTACTGATCAGAAGAGGAGGATCGCAGGGCTCTGCCCCGGCTGCCACGGACCACTGACGAGTCCACTGGACCAGGTCCTGACAATCAGTTGGCTCAGCTCTTGCATTAAAGAGTCTTATGTGCAATTTGCTTTAACAAGATTTGTTTTTTTTTAATGATTTTTATTTTAAATAACAATAACTTGAATTCTTTCTAATTTCTTAATAGCAGCCTGCAGTGTAAGGAAGGGAGGTCTTCATTCATCCATGGACATTTATGTAGGTGGACATAGCAATGTACCACCACCACCACACTACAGACCCTGCTATACAAAGAGATTGTAATCCTTGTGCAAATGCAAAATACGGCGCAGGAGCACTGGGAATTTATGCAATTACATCCACATAGTAATGTGACGTGTTAGGGGATTTTACGGCATTTTCGCAGCGCTGTTTTTGCACAGTTGTTGATACTGGGATTGGCTTTGCATTTGAGAATTATGGGATCAGTAGCGCAAAAAGCGCGGCTGAATTTCTGTGCTGAATCGTCACTTATTTTTGTCTCGTGATCATGGAGCTATTTTGTAACTAATACAGAATAGAAGTAAGGCCAAGCTACGCTAAAAAGTGATCGGCACAGAGGGAAATGGGGTCCAGAAGGGAGAGTCATACTCTGCTCCAAAAAAGAAGGAGCGAAGCTCTCGGCGGCTGAAGCCTTCACGCTTCGGACTCCCCTCATTGAAGTGAATACAAACTGATGGTCCATATTGGTCTGATTTTTATCCCGCTCCCATCTAATTTCAGAGTGAAATGGCAGCATGCCGAATATCAGATACGCCGATCGGCATGGCCTCATTGGATAACATTGGTCGCAAATCTCTCCCTTTATAGGGTTGTGTGAGCGAACACTGAAGGACATACTCTGGACACTGGACGTTGCATTAGGGCTCGCTCACGACAGCATATAGCAGCCAGCCATCTTTGATGCAGCAGAATCAGATACTGTATGTAAGACCCTCTGTGAGCGTGATCCGAGGGTCAGCTTACTGTTCTCTCATTCTCTTTCATGCTAGATACAGATCACAGAAGTTAATTTCTCCATCTTCTCCATTCGGTGCGTCGGCATATATTGCACTGCACTTGAATGACATCTGAGTGCAGTCAGATGTTTTGCACGCACCTATGGACTTGTATGGGTGCGTGGAGTCCAATGTACGCTGCCAATTGCAGCATGCAGAGATTTTATTCTCATACCATCTCAGCATAAAAAAAAAACCAGTAGTGGGCAATGCCCCATATTATAATATTGCAGCAGGTGCGATCCGATGAAACATCACATAGCACTCGTCCGAATTATACGCTGGCTGATCGCAAGTGTGAACGAGCCCTTAAGAGAACTGTGCAAAAGCAAGAGGTGCAGGGGGTCTGCCCGGGCCCTGGAGCCCCTATGAGGGGACGCGTTAGTAATGTGATGATCATTTGGAGATTTTGCATTGGACCCTGCTGCAACACTGGCTCAGATACGGCCATGATCTATATGGTGCTCTGTTCTCCAAGCCTTCGCCCTGCGACGTTTATACCAGGATTACCGGCAGAAATGTGGCCGCTTATAACAATGACGACTTTGTATCAGTCGCTGATTTTCATTCATGATAGGAGAAGATCACAGAATCAGCCAGAAAAATAAAAATAAATGACCCCTATTGTTCCCGTCCAGACGCGGCACGATTAATGATGGAACGCTGAGTGTTACTGGAAGTTTGCTAGGCCAATTATATTCCTTATTGTAACTTCCCCTAATGTGCCATAATTAATCCACAATCTTCTGACCTGGCAACCTGATCCCTGAGCGATGCTAATAGAAATCTATCTTGTTTTCAGCCTTGACGCCGGCGACCTTTTGCGACATCTGACCTTTCCATTCTCGGCTCCATTAATGTTAATATTATCCCACTCCTCGCCCTGTATGTGCTGGGACGTAAATGTCTCAATTAACCCTTTCATTAACCTATCATGTTACCGGAATAATTAGCTAATTATACTGTCTGTTCCCATTTTGCTCGGCATTAATCATCTACCTGCAATAGTTTAAGGTGATAATCAAATCATGTCAATTTAAGGGGGGGGGGGGAATCACGGTTTATTTTAAGTCGTATCAGAGACTGGTTAATCCAACTCCCTGGGAGCTGTAATCTCGGCTAATCACAGAGAAACACTCGTTCGCCAGAATAATTCCTAATGATAATAATCATCATAATCACATTCAGCTGCGAACATTTTGCATTTATTTTATAGGAAAAAAGGTCGATTTTGGATAATTTTACATCATTGGATGTAAAAAAAAGAATCATTGAAAACATATTATAAGGTCCCAAAATGACAAAACCAGACGTCAGCGGTGACCGGCGGCTGCGGACAAGATTCACTTTACTAAAAGTGCAAATAAGTCACTTTGTAGCTACAGATGTAAGAACTGATATTTTCCTGTAATGATTCCTGGTAAGACATGAAGATAGGAGCAGAAGTATCATCCATGACATACATGTCCTTACTATGGCGAGCTGCAAAGACAGCTGTGGACTCCTGTGTGTGACCATGGGTTGTATGTGACTATGGAGTGTATGTGACCGCGGGGTGTATGTGACCGCGGGGTGTATGTGACCACAGGATGTATGTAACTGCGGGATGTATGTGACCGCGGGGTGTATGTGACCGCGGGGTGTATGTGACCGAGGGGTGTATGTGACTGAGGGGTGTATGTGACCGCGGAGTGTATGTGACCGCGGGGTGTATGTGACCGAGGGGTGTATGTGACTGAGGGGTGTATGTGACCGCGGAGTGTATGTGACCGCGGGGTGTATGTGACCACAGGATGTATGTAACTGCGGGATGTATGTGACCGCGGGGTGTATGTGACCGCGGGGTGTATGTGACCGAGGGGTGTATGTGACTGAGGGGTGTATGTGACCGCGGAGTGTATGTGACCGCGGGGTGTATGTGACCGCGGGATGTATGTGACTGCAGGGTGTACGTAACTGTGGTATGTACAGTTGTGGCCAAAAGTATTGACACCCCTGCAATTCTGTCAGATAATACTCAGTTTCTTCCTGAAAATGATTGCAAACACAAATTCTTTGGTATTATTATCTTCATTTAATTTGTCTTAAATGAAAAAACACAAAAAGAATTGTCCTAAAGCCAAATTGGATATAATTCCACACTAAACATAAAAAAGAGGGTGGACAAAAGTATTGGCACTGGTCGAAAAATCATGTGATGCTTCTCTAATTTGTGTAATTAACAGCACCTGTAACTTACCTGTGGCACCTAACAGGTGTTGGCAATAAGTAAATCACACTTGCAGCCAGTTGACATGGATTAAAGTTGACTCAACCTCTGTCCTGTGTTCTTGTGTGTACCACATTGAGCATGGAGAAAAGAAAGAAGACCAAAGAACTGTCTGAGGACTTGAGAAACCAAATTGTGAGGAAGCATGAGCAATCTCAAGGCTACAAGTCCATCTCCAAAGACCTGAATGTTCCTGTGTCTACCGTGCGCAGTGTCATCAAGAAGTTTAAAGCCCATGGCACTGTGGCTAACATAGTAACATAGTTATTAAGGTTGAAGGGAGACTTTAAGTCCATCTAGTTCAACCCATATCCTATCCTAACTTGCCCTAACATGTTGATCCAGAGGAAGGCAAAAAAATCCCATGTGGCAACAGTAAGCTTCACATTGGGGAAAAAAATTCCTTCCCGACTCCACATACGGCAATCAGACTAGCTCCCTGGATCAACGCAATATTAAGGAGACTAGTGTATATACCCTGTAATATTATACTTTTCAAGAAAGGCATCCAGTCCCTTCTTAAATTTTAGTAGTGAATCACTCATTACAACATCATATGGCAGAGAGTTCCATAGTCTCACTGCTCTTACAGTAAAGAATCCGCATCTGTGAGTATGCTTAAACCTTCTTTCCTCCAGACGTAGAGGATGCCCCCTTGTCCCCGTCACAGGTCTAAGAGTAAAAAGATCATTAGAAAGGTCTTTGTACTGTCCCCACATATATTTATACATTGTAATAAGATCACCCCTAAGCCTTCGATTCTCCAAACTAAATAACCCCAAGTGTAATAACCTGTCTTGGTATTGCAGACCCCCTAGTTCCCTAATAACCTTGGTCGCTCTTCTCTGCACCCGCTCCAGTTCAGCTATGTCTTTCTTATACACTGGAGACCAGAACTGTACACAGTATTCTAAGTGTGGTCGCACTAGTGACTTATATAGAGGTAAAATTATGTTCTCCTCATGAGCATCTATGCCTCTTTTAATGCATCCCATTATTTTATTTGCCTTTGCAGCAGCTGCTTGACTCTGGCCACTAAATGTGAGTTTGTCGTCCACCCATACACCCAGGTCTTTTTCAGTGACTGTTTTGCCCAGTGTTTTACAATTAAGCACATAATTATACAACTTGTTCGTTCTACCCAAGTGCATGACCTTACATTTATCCCCATTAAAGCTCATTTGCCATTTATCAGACCAAGCTTCTAGTTTACATAAATCCTCCTGTAATATAAAATTGTCCTCCTCTGTATTAATTACCCTGCAGATGTGGATCCCTAGATGTGGATGGAAAAGAAAAATTGACAAGAGATTTCAACGCAAGATTGTGCGGATGCTGGATAAAGAACCTCGACTAACATCCAAACAAGTTCAAGCTGCCCTGCAGTCCAAGGGTACAACAGTGTCAACCCGTACTATCCGTCGGCGTCTGAATGAAAAGGGACTGTATGGTAGGAGACCCAGGAAGACCCAACTTCTTACCCCGAGACATAAAAATGCCAGGCTGGAGTTTGCCAAAACTTACCTGAAAACGCCTAAAATGTTTTGGAAGAATGTTCTCTGGTCAGATGAGACAAAAGTAGAGCTTTTTGGGCAAAGGCATCAACATAGAGTTTACAGGAGAAAAAAAGAGGCATTCAAAGAAAAAAACACGGTCCCTACAGTCAAACATGGCGGAGGTTCCCTGATGTTTTGGGGTTGCTTTGCTGCCTCTGGCACTGGACTGCTTGACCATGTGCATGGCATTATGAAGTCTGAAGATTACCAACAAATTTTCCAGCATAATGTAGGGCCCAGTGTGAGAAAGCTGGGTCTCCCTCAGAGGTCATGGGTCTTCCAGCAGGACAATGACCGAAAACACACTTCAAAAAGCACTAGAAAATGGTTTGAGAGAAAGCACTGGAGACTTCTAAGGTGGCCAGCAATGAGTCCAGACCTGAATCCCATAGAACACCTGTGGAGAGATCTAAAAATGGCAGTTTGGAGAAGGCACCCTTCAAATATCAGGGACCTGGAGCAGTTTGCCAAAGAAGAATGGTCTAAAATTCCAGCAGAGCATTGTAAGAAACTCATTGATGGTTACCGGAAGCGGTTGGTCGCAGTTATTTTGGCTAAAGGTTGTGCAACCAAGTATTAGGCTGAGGGTGCCAATAATTTTGTCTGGCCCATTTTTGGAGTTTTGTGTGAAATGATCAATGTTTTGCTTTTTGCTTCATTCTCTTTTGTGTTTTTTCATTTAAGACAAATTAAATGAAGATAATAATACCAAAGAATTTGTGTTTGCAATCATTTTCAGGAAGAAACTGATTATTATCTGACAGAATTGCAGGGGTGTCAATACTTTTGGCGACAACTGTATGTGACTGCGGGGTGTATGTGACCGCAGGGTGTATGTGATCACGGGGTGTATGTGACCACTATCAGTATCTGATGACATCCCATCGCCTCCATCATCAGTATCTGGTGACCTCCCGTCGCTTCCAAATTCAATATCTGATGACCGCCTGTAGCCTCCATCATCAGTATCTGGTGACCGCTCTTCACCTCCATCATCAGTATCTGGTGACTCCCCCCAGTCGCCTCCATCATCAGGATCTGGTGACCACCCGTCGCCTCCATCACTACTTCTTCTCATGACTTGTACACAGGTTATGAAGCATCTCGGCAGGAGGTTGTGACAAACATCTTGGAGACCTGACCCCAGTTCTTCTGTGTATGAGGATTGTGGGATCATTCTGGCTCTCCATGTGATCCCAGACAGATGGGATGATGGGAGATCAGGGATCCAGGGTCAGATCATCACCCCCAGGATTCCTTGCTCTTAATGACATTGGCTGGATGTTGGGGGGTTGTTGTCTGGCTGCAGAATATATTTGGAGCTGATCAGACGCCTCCTGATGGTATCACATGATTGATAAGTATCTGCCGGGATTTCTCATTAATTCTGACCAAATCCCCAACTACATTTGCTGCAATATAGCCACAAAATTGCAGCACCCTCCACCACGCGTCGTTGCTGCCTGTAGCCAAATATTTCACATTTTACTCTTCAGTCCGGAGACCTGCTACCATTTCTCTGCACCCCAGTTCCAATGTTTCCAGGCACAGTGGAGTCGCTTTGCCTTGTTTCCATGTAGATGGTGTGACTTTCTGAACACAATTCTTCCATGAAGACAACTTCTGGCTACAAAATTCTACAAAACAGATCGGTGTTGGTTGGTTGCTGTCAGTTCTGAGCTTATGGCACTGCTGGACATCTGCTGATTTACAAGGGAAGTAATATGATGTGAATTTCATCTGCTGCACTTGTTTCCTTAGTCATCCTCTAAGGCCTCAATGTTGTCCATTTCTTGTGCTTCTTCAAAAGAGCTTGAACAGCACATCATGAAACCCCAGTCTGCTGTGAAATCTTTGCCTGATAGACACCTTGCTGATGCAGTATAACTACCTTGCATCTGTGCTCAGTCTCACCGTGGTGTCTGACCTGGGACATGAAACTGTCTTCCAGAACCTCACCTTGGTTTGTCTCTTTCTCACCCAACTTTAGTCTGCCTACACAGCTGTTTCTGTTTCAGTTAGTGACTGTTTCACGCTACATATGAAAATGATGACCATTATCTTGTGACAAATTCAAGGGTACTAATCAGCCTATTTTTTTGCCTGGTTCATCCCATGTTATCTTGTAGGGAGACAACTTCCATTGGTAGACTTTGGGAATAATATTCAGCTGGGGGTGAACATTGCAGACCCTGGTTTTCCCTCTGCTCTTACCTGATTATTGTCCTCGCTCTTCACTCCCACCATCTTGCTTTTCCTTCCTCTCCATCTCAGTTTCGCGGTAATCTGATCCCCTTTGAAGTAACGCTGCGTGAAGAGGATTTATCCTTGTCCACTTAAATATTCATGGGCTTGCATTTCTGTTAAAAAAAGACACTTGTTTATTTAGATAAGATTTAATTTATTCATAATTTACCTAAATTTGCTGCCTGCGTGTACATTTTAGCTTATGAGTAGCAGAATACATAAAACATTAGTCAGGCATGCAAATCTCACAGGCACGGCATTTTATCCCGCCGGCTTGCTGCATAAGATAAGTGATTCCCGGACTGGAGGCGATGGCGGCACAGACTCCGGCTACTACCTGATCTTTAGAGACAATGCGTCCCCTCTAAACGTTATGGTGAAAGGTGCTGGATACATTTACAAAGAGCTAATTTCTGGCTGGCAGCATCCTCGCACTTCCCTTTAACACATCCAGTGACAGCTCTTGTAAACCTTCCATGTCTACTCAAAGCAGACAGCGGGAGTGTGAAATCGTTCCCTCGCTCTCCGCAGCCACATACGACCGTCTGTTTTAATGACACTCACCGAGGCTGTTGTGATACATTCCCTAACGCAACGTGTCACAGGGATCCATCCACGGCTCAGGCACAAATCAAATGCAACTTCAAGAGCACATCGCTTTTTGGTTGATAATTTGCCGCTCCATTCGTTGCACCGAAACCTTCACGACGTCTTATATCCAACCCCAATTTAGCCATTTACAAGACTTTACAAGTAGGAAAATAGTGACGGCGTCATCTGCAAACGACAAGGGCACGAGAAGGGGATAATCACGGGTCACCACTAAAGGTCGCTCTACAGGACAAGAGGCCATAAAGGGACGTGATAACGGGGTGATGAGGGCAGATGGCATGAAGTAGAATCACATACAGCGCTGCGCAAAAGTCTTAGTCAGATCTTGGAAAAAAGGCGGCAGTGTAAGATTTCAAAATTAGAAGTTCGAATGGTTGATATTAATTAGTAACATGCAAAGTGACGGAAAGAAGAGAAACCTAAATCTCACTAATATTTGGTGACAGCTTCTGTTTCAATTCTTCTAGGTAAAATTGCTCAAAGTCAGGGATTTTGTAGTATTAGGGTCGGGTGTAGGAATAACCAACTATACCATAATATATAGGGTGAAACACAGTCATTAACTGAAACTGAAATAGCTGTGCAGGAAGCTTAAAACTGGGTGAGGAACAGCCAACCTCTGCAACAAAGGTGAGGTTGCGGAACAGTTTCATGTCACAGGTCAGACAGTACAGCAAGACGGAGCGCAGACACAAGGTAGTTATACTCCATCAGCAAGGTGTATACCGGGCAAAGATTTCACAGCAGCCAGGGGTTTCATGATATGCTGCTCAAGCTCTTTTAAAGAAGCCCCAAGAATGGGCAATGTTGGAGACTGTAGATGCAGAGGTCGGCCAAGAAAACTTAGTGCAACAGATGAAAGATACATCATGTTACTTCCCTTCAAAATGGGAAGATGTCCAGCAGTGCCATCAGCTGAGAACTGGCAGCAACCAGTGCGACCAGCTGCACCATCTACTGTCTGTCCAGAAGTCATTTTTATGGAAGGACAATGTCTCAAATCTACATAAAAACACTATGAACGGAGGTATAGAGACATGTCAGCAAGGTTTCTGGACTGATCTGTCTGGGATCACATGAAGAGAGAGGAGGATCTGTACAAGCCTCATACACAAAAGATCTCCTGCCGAGATCCTCCGTAACCTGTGTACAAGTGAGAGAAGAAGTGATGTTGTGAAGGTAAAGGGCGCTCACCAAATTTAGGTTTCTCTTTTGTTCAGTCACTTTGCATTTTTTAATAAAATTAATCTACTTTGTAGCATTGCATAGTAATGTGTACTAAAAGGAGAAGTTGGATACAACCAATGGAATTTTTGAACACGGTGATGCCTGGTACATTTCTGCTGCTTTACTTCACTTTATGTGTAGACAATGGGAATTTGTTTCTGAATATTCGGATTTACAGATATCATTGTAGGTCTCAAACTGTGCAACCTAAGGCGGCTGTGAATCAGAGGCCATAATGTAAAAGTTATGGAGGCTGTGCATCAGAGGCCATAATGTACAAGTTATGGAGGCGGTTGTAAAAGTTATGGAGGCTGTGCATCAGAGGTCAAAATGTACAAATTTTGGAGGATGTGCATCAGAGCCCATAATGTACAAGTTATGGAGGCTGTGAATCAGAAACCATAATGTACAAGTTATGGAGGCTGTGCATCAGAGGCCATGATGTACAAGTTATGGAGGCTGTGCATCATAGGCGACACTGTATAAGTTATGGAGGATGTGCATCATAGGCGACACTGTATAAGTTATGGAGGATGTGCATCATAGGCGACACTGTATAAGTTATGGAGGATGTGCATCATAGGCGACACTGTATAAGTTATGGAGGATGTGCATCAGAGGCCATAATGTACAAGTTATGGTGGATGTGCATCAGAGTCCATAATGGACAAATTATGGAGGCTGTGCATTAGGGCTCATACTCACTTGCGAGAGACTCGCACAATTCTCGTGCAAGTCTCTCGCATGAAAACCTGGCACTGCCGCTAGTACTCGGACCGGAGCGTGCAGCTACATGTATTTCTATGCCGCCACACGCTCCCGTCCGAGTGCCAGCAGCAGTGCCAGGTTTTCATGCAAGAGACTCCCACGAGAATCGTGCGAGTCTCTCGCTAATGAGTATGAGCCCTTACAGGCAGTACTGTGTAATCTATGCAGGCTGTGCATGACTTTTGGATATGGGATGGACCCCCACTCCATCTTAAAACCACCATAACTACAGTAAACCTAGGCACTAGAATAAATACACAACACATTATTTTGGTTGTCAAAATGGCCACAGCTTTATTTAAATCACAGGATTAAAACAATCACAGTAGGAGTCAGGTGAAGTGCTAGTACATTGGGATTCACAAGTACTGTGATCTCCCCAGCTGTCTGACATACAGAACCAGGACAGACAGCCATAAAGGGGCGGCACGCACTGGGAGCCATTCAAGCAGAGCCAGTAAACTTTCAGGGCACCAATGACCCTATTATCCTCACTCCTGTGCTTAACCACTGTGCCCGCCCCTGATTGACGTTACCATTACAACGTCCTTGAGGCTGGCCACCAAAGCCGAGCCTGTTCACCACCATGAGGTTTTACATCCTCTATTAGTTAAAATGGGTCCACCTTAACTTGTCCACAACTTCCACCTGACTCCTAAACCGCAAAGCTGTGACTGTTTATAAATTCACATTTGACATTTTTTTTTTTTCTTTTTAATAAATCACTTTAGTAAACTTATAAACTAGAAGTCCCTGCAAAAGCATTAAGGGGACTAACTTGGCAAACCTCCGACTCACAAAGAGTCATCCTACAGCGCTCAGGAGAGGAAAAACCCCCTGTGGAGGAAACCTCTAGGGAACCATGGCTGAAGGATGGCCCTTCCCTTGGGCTTAGAAGGTTAATGCTGTTAACTCTTTATAGCCATGATAAAATTGAACCTGGAACAAAATATACAATGGTAATTTCAAAAATACAATAAAGCATTCATCATACAAGCAATAATTAAAACGTTTTAGGACAATCATTATAAACAGGGCGGGAGATGCTTCCTCCTGTTCATCCTGTGTAAGAAAGATGGAGAGAGACAGATTTCCTGTTCTATATAAGCCCCACTCTCCTCACAGTAACCCTCCAGGCACAGACATACTGGGCTTCTTCCTCTGAAAGCAACATCACTCTTGCTTAAAATCTAAACCACTACACCAAAAAAGCTGCAGGAGTAAAGGTCCACCCATCCCCAAGTCATGTCCTCCTCCGCCTATGGCTCCAGTGGTTTCTTTACAGGCAGTACTGTGTAATCTATGCAGGCTGTGCATTACAGGCAGTACTGTGTAATCTTTGCAGGCTGTGCATTACAGGCAGTACTGTGTAATCTTTGCAGGCTGTGCATTACAGGCAGTACTGTGTAATCTATGCAGGCTGTGCATTACAGGCAGTACTGTGTAATCTATGCAGGCTGTGCATTACAGGCAGTACTGTGTAATCTATGCAGGCTGTGCATTACAGGCAGTACTGTGTAATCTATGCAGGCTGTACATTACAGGCAGTACTGTGTAATCTATGTAGGCTGTGCATTACAGGCAGTACTGTGTAATCTATGCAGGCTGTGCATTACAGGCAGTACTGTGTAATCTATGTAGGCTGTGCATTACAGGCAGTACTGTGTAATCTTTGCAGGCTGTGCATTACAGGCAGTACTGTGTAATCTATGCAGACTGTACATTACAGGCAGTACTGTGTAATCTGCAGGCTGTACATTACAGGCAGTACTGTGTAATCTATGTAGGCTGTGCATTACAGGCAGTACTGTGTAATCTATGCAGGCTGTGCATTACAGGCAGTACTGTGTAATCTATGCAGGCTGTGCATTACAGGCAGTACTGTGTAATCTATGCAGGCTGTACATTACAGGCAGTACTGTGTAATCTATGCAGGCTGTGCATTACAGGCAGTACTGTGTAATCTATGCAGGCTGTGCATTACAGGCAGTACTGTGTAATCTATGCAGACTACATTTCAGACAGTACTGTGTAGTCTATGCAGACTGTACATTACAGGCAGTACTGTGTAATCTATGCAGGCTGTGCATTACAGGCAGTACTGTGTAATCTATGCAGACTACATTTCAGGCAGTACTGTGTAGTCTATGCAGACTGTACATTACAGGCAGTACTGTGTAATCTGCAGGCTGTGCATTACAGGCAGTACTGTGTAATCTATGCAGGCTGTGCATTACAGGCAGTACTGTGTAATCTATGCAGGCTGTACATTACAGGCAGTACTGTGTAATCTATGCAGGCTACATTTCAGGCAGTACTGTGTAGTCTACGCAGACTGTACATTACAGGCAGTACTGTGTAATCTATGCAGACTACATTTCAGGCAGTACTGTGTAGTCTATGCAGACTGTGCATTACAGGCAGTACTGTGTAATCTATGCAGACTGTACATTACAGGCAGTACTGTGTAATCTATGCAGACTACATTTCAGGCAGTACTGTGTAGTCTATGCAGACTGTACATTACAGGCAGTACTGTGTAATCTGCAGGCTGTGCATTACAGGCAGTACTGTGTAATCTATGCAGGCTGTGCATTACAGGCAGTACTGTGTAGTCTATGCAGGCTACATTTCAGGCAGTACTGTGTAGTCTACGCAGACTGTACATTACAGGCAGTACTGTGTAATCTATGCAGACTACATTTCAGGCAGTACTGTGTAGTCTATGCAGACTGTGCATTACAGGCAGTACTGTGTAATCTATGCAGGCTGTACATTACAGGCAGTACTGTGTAATCTATGCAGGCTACATTTCAGGCAGTACTGTGTAGTCTACGCAGACTGTACATTACAGGCAGTACTGTGTAATCTATGCAGACTACATTTCAGGCAGTACTGTGTAGTCTATGCAGACTGTGCATTACAGGCAGTACTGTGTAATCTATGCAGGCTGTACATTACAGGCAGTACTGTGTAATCTATGCAGACTACATTTCAGGCAGTACTGTGTAGTCTATGCAGACTGTACATTACAGGCAGTACTGTGTAACCAATAGAGGCTTCCAGCTCCGTTCCTTGTCCTGTTGAGATGTCTGGCTGCAGCTGATACTGGATGGAGAAGGGACTTCAGCCCTCCATAAAGTACAGGAAAGGCAGAGACCCTGGCGGTCCAGCTGCCATGGGGCGACACTTGGTTTGGAGCAGGCTCCCTGCACCACAATGGTTAATAGAGGGGCCTTGGACGGCTTTCTGTAGCCCGATGTCATTAAATCTTTACAGCTTGGAACCTGCTCCAGTTTGGGTTATTTATGAGATGTATATTTCTTCTGGCTTCCCGCCTCCTCGCTGTCCCCCAACCCTTTTTATTACAGTCATACATTCGCCCGCTGTGACAGCTGGGACTACTCAGTAAAAGCCTCTCGGAAAAGAAAAAAAATCTATTTGCCTTTTTTTTTTCTGCTGGGTAATAACTTAAAAATATCCAGCGAGGCCGTGTATATTAATTATGGTAAATGATTACATGTATATTTATACAGTAGAGGAGGAGTCGGCCGCGCTCGAGGACCGGCCGTCCGCCGCACTTTGTGCGAGTATCGGCCATAAAGGGCTCCGCTTGTCACCCGCATTATTCCACGCTAACATTTCGTATTGGAATCAAATGTCAGAAAATGAGTTGTGAGAAGAAACATATTTACATAGAACGGCAATAACTCACATTAGAAAATGGTAATTAATCCGTAATGCTGAGAAATAAGCTCGCAGTTTAGTTCTAGTAAGACGATTTAATTGACCAAATTGAACGTTCTGCTTAATAGGTTCGACTTATACATGAATTTCCAAGACAAATCTCCTCCGCAGATTAATCTAATTTCTTTCTCATCTCAGCCAGGCACTTGTGCGATCGCAACAGCTTACAGAAAAATGAGATTTTCCTACATTAAAGTGGCAGTCTATTAGCAGGTAGCAGAAGTAAATGAGTTCAGTGTGCGGCTGACACTGTGCCGAGGCCGCTCCTTCATTCTCTGAAGAGCGATGAGAACCCCAAATTAATTTCTGTATTACTGTAGACTTTGGAGACATCGCTAATGTGGCGGCAGAAATCCACACCAAGACGATATATACTGCGCAGAGCAAACAGCATCATGGAGGAGGTAGCCGGAGATCACACCACCATTTCCTGAAAATCACCAGTAAGATGCCTGTGAGCCATCTCCAGTTAAAGGGGTTGTCTCAGGACCAGTGTCGGACTGGGGCGCTAAGGACCCACCAGTAACATTGACTTTGGGGGGCCCCACTTTTCACCTGCATACAAATATTACACTACCCTAATTCACAAATTTATCCATATCTCTATGTAATAATAAACTGGGTAGTTTGGTTAATGAATAAGATGCAGGTTTTTTTTTCTATACAGAGTACCTATGGGCCAGTCCGAGCCTGCTCAGGACAGACATTGATGCCTCGCAGTCCTATGATGGGTCAGCTCACAAGTCTGTCCATTACAGTCAATGGCCAACCAAAATCCAGTCCTCTTCAGCATAGGAAAAAGTTAAGAAAAGCCCATCCAAAATCCAGTCCTCTACAGCAAAGAAAAAGTGTGGGAAAAGTCCACCCAAAATTCAGTCCTCTACAGCATAGGAAAAAGTGTGGGAAAAGTCCACCCAAAATCCAGTCCTCTACAGCTTAGGAAAAAGTGTGGGAAAAGCCCACCTAAAATCCAGTCCTCTACAGCAAAGGAAAAAGTGTGGGAAAAGTCCACCCAAAATCCAGTCCTCTACAGCATAGGAAAAAGTGTGGGAAAAACCCACCTAAAATCCAGTCCTCTACAGCATAGGAACAATTCTGGGAAAAGTCCACCCAAAATCCAGTCCTCTACAGCAAAGGAAAAAGTGTGGGAAAAGTCCACCCAAAATCCAGTCCTCTACAGCATAGGAAAAAGTGTGGGAAAAGTCCACCCAAAATCCAGTCCTCTACAGCAAAGGAAAAAGTGTGGGAAAAGTCCACCCAAAATCCAGTCCTCTACAGCATAGGAAAAAGTGTGGGAAAAGTCCACCCAAAATCCAGTCCTATACAGCATAGGAAAAAGTGTGGGAAAAGCCCACCTAAAATCCAGTCCTCTACAGCATAGGAACAATTCTGGGAAAAGCCCACCCAAAATCCAGTCCTCTACAGCATAGGAAAAAGTGTGGGAAAAGCCCACCCAAAATCCAGTCCTCTACAGCATAGGAACAATTCTGGGAAAAGCCCACCCAAAATCCAGTCCTCTACAGCATAGGAAAAAGTGTGGGAAAAGCCCACACAAAATCCAGTCCTCTACAGCATAGGAAAAAGTGTGGGAAAAGTCCACCCAAAATTCAGTCCTCTACAGCATAGGAAAAAGTGTGGGAAAAGTCCACCCAAAATCCAGTCCTCTACAGTAAAGGAAAAAGTGTGGGAAAAGTCCACCCAAAATTCAGTCCTCTACAGCATAGGAAAAAGTGTGGGAAATGCCCACCCAAAATCCAGTCCTCTACAGCATAGGAAAAAGTGTTGGAAAAGCCCACCCAAAATCCAGTCCTCTACAGCATAGGAACAATTCTGGGAAAAGCCCACCCAAAATCCAGTCCTCTACAGCATAGGAACAATTCTGGGAAAAGCCCACCCAAAATCAAGTCCTCTACAGCATAGGAAAAAGTGTGGGAAAAGTCCACCCAAAATCCAGTTGTCAGCGAGTCTCACGGTCAGAAGTCACAGCAAGGGTTTATTTAAGGAGTTTCCTATTTAAGCCACCTGATTTAAGATGAACTGTAGGGGTCTCGGCTGCAACAAGTGGCTTTGACACTGAAGGATCTGGTTATAACAGCCGCTCACTTTGTGCCCCAGCTGATATAAACCGATAAAAAGCACCGGGGGTGGCTACAACAACCTACGACAATCTTGGTCAGCTTCGTTAGTTCTACAACTTTCCAATAAGTTTGGCCAAGTTTACTAGGACTGACCGTGCCCGGTGATTCTGGAACATTTGGAGATATTGTAACTTTCCCGCAATGATGGGCATAGACTTCTTCCTAATCATATGGTCCATCGCTGCTCACTTCTTGAAAAATATTTCCTTTTTTCTCTGCATTTTCCATGTTTGCAGAGTACCGAGAAATGAGGGTACATTTTCCACAAATACGGCGTGTGCCGCCCATGATAGGTGATAAGTTGACACCAAAAACTGACAATAATTGGTTCTGAAATACGGGAAAAGCTTTCCCCAAATCTTTGTAAGATCTCCGCAGAAGCTGACTCGATTACTGAAGAGTATACACCAGCGTCTTGTGTCTTCTCAGCCCGGTGATATAAATGTCATCTACGGAGTTGTGGCTGCCTGACATCCAGCTGTAACCTCCATGCATTTTTATTAAAGATCACCTGTGCTACCATCAGGTAGAAGATGGCAGCTCCGAGATGATGGGACGCAGCATCCTACAGTCAAAAACACCATGCTCATGGCCATTCGGAAAGCTGCTCTCACATGATGAAGGGTTCTGAGGTAATGGGCGCCGGAGTCGTGAGAAGCATCCCAGAAGTTTGCTAGAAAATTAGTCCAACCAAAAAACACCATCCTCCATTGTGTTCCAGCATGGTGGCATTGAGTCACTATGGCTCCAGGTATAAAAGCTCTCAGGTTATTATATTCACCAAGAAAGCACAGAAAACCTGGTGTTTGCATAGAGTTCCTCTACAATGGTGGCTTCTCCGGGAAGGATTCGTGCAGCATTTACTGAGACTAAACATCAAATGACTTTTCTAAAATAAATGATCTCAAACATCGCAAAGTGGGAAATAAGCCGTCGCGTCCTGCGCACGTGCATAAGAACACTATACGGATATGTGCAGGAAAATCTGCTGCAAATACTGATGTGTTGGCAGGAAAAACGCAGCAGAAAATACGCACATTAATGATGTGGATATGAAGCTGCTTCAAATCTGCAAGGAAAATATAAAGTAGCATGTGCAGGAGACTTCAGAGATCGCATTCACTCTGCTGGTGCTAGGAAATGCTTCAGTTGTTTTTACATATCTGGCAGAAAAAAATGCAGCAAAAAGGATAGTTCCTACCATGAGCTTTTGGTGAGATTTTGTTGCTGCAGATTTGCTCCACCTATTAAGTAAATCAGGTTACTTGCATTTTTTCTAAAATCCGCAGCATAAAAAAGTCTCCAAAAACTAATTGTGGGACCATGGCGAAACACAACAAATACTAAACGAGTGCACATCCCCTACTGTCTGTATCACTACATTACAGCACATGTGACAGCAGCTCCGCTCCACAATCATTTACTTACTCCACTATCGCTCACTCCACAGTCGCTTGCTCCACACTCGCTCTCTCCACAATCACTCGATCCACTATCGCTTTATCCACAATCACTCACACACTCCACACTCGCTCGCTCCACAATCACTTACTTTCTCCACTATCGCTCACTCCACACTCGCTCTCTCCACAATCACTCACTCCACTATCGCTCACTTCACAATCACTCTGTAATGTCATGTGTAACTGGATACACCGCCTCCAGCAGGGCGAATTTCTATAACACCCGTGAACCTGGATACACCGCCTCCAGCAGGGCAAATTTAAACAGAGTTAAGGGAAACGCCCGGGAAACCGTTACAATGGAGGGCCCTGCAATAGGGGACGTGGAGACCTCCTGCACTCCCCTGAGTCAGTGTCCCTACACTCCTGACGATCCCTAGGCAGGTTCCGCACCTGGCGACGAGCTGGATACCTCAAATCCCTAGCTCGCCCTGCACCTATCCCTTTCTAGTGAATTGGACGGTGCAGAAACTAATCCCACCACTGCACTAATACACACACAAGGAAAGTAACAAACAGGGAAAAACACCACTTAGCTTTGCTCTGTTACTATTGCTCCCAGCAACAGAGTACGACACCAAAGTTCAGCTTCACCCCTGAAGCTCGACACCTGAATTCAGCTTCCACCTGAAGCTATTACACCAGAGCTCTCCTGAGCTGCCAGGAACTCCTCTCTGTAGTTCCTTCCTTCACCAGACTTGGTTGGAAATGAGCAATATCACCAACAGTGAGTGAGACCACCTGCTACTCCTTTATAGGTAGCAGCCAGGGAATCACACCTGCTTCATTATCACATGCAATAACACTAGCGGCCACCGGGGGCAACTAAACTAAAGTAACCAGAGTGCAATGACCCTAACAGCCACCGGGGGCAAAACTAGAACTAAAACAACCACAGTGTAATGACCCTAATGGCCACCGGGGGCAAAACTAACCTTAAGCAAACAGCTTAAAGGAAAAAAAAAAGATTACTTGTGCAAAATCTGTCATAATCCAACCTGGATCATGACACACTCGCCCCACAATCACTCTCTCCACTATTGCTCGCTTCACAATTACTCACTCCACTATTGCTTGCTCCACAATTAATCGCTCTACAGTTGCTTGCTCCACAATCACTCGTTCCACTCTTGCTCACTCCACAATCACTCAATCTACAGTCGCTCGCTCCACTATCACTCGTTCCACTATCGCTTGCTCTACAATCACTCACTCACTCCACAATCATTCGCTTCACGATCACTTGCTTCACTATCGCTCACTGCACAATCGCTTGCTATACAACTACATGCTTGCTCCACTATCACTCGACCCACAATCATTCGCCCCACAGTCACTCGCCCCAGTCACTCGCCCCACAGTCACTTGCTGAAGTCACTCACTCCACAATTACTCGCTCGCTCCGCTTCTCCATATAGCCTTCGCCTCCCCAGTGACTCTCTTGGTTCAATACAAAGGAACAACAAAGTCTTTAATTTGTGGCCATATGTTAGAAACGTTTTCTAGTCCACATACCTACATGTGGATTTTGCCGTCTGACTTAATACAAGTTTGTATTTAATCACCATTAAGAAAGTCATGTTTCACGACGGCGGAATAAAAGCAAAACCATGCAGCAGATTAATCAAGTTACCTGATGAAATAGCTGTGGGGTCAGCAGCCGCCGCCGCACATCTCTGCAATGTATTTTCAATTTATTTGTGCTTGGTTTCTGCCAGACGCAGACAGGGTGATTTATGATCGCATTTCTCATTGGGGAGGGCGAGCACCAACTATTATTTCACTTTTAACAAGGGGGGTCCGCATTCTTAGCCATCCCACCTCGACATCTCTGTACAAGGTGAGAGTGACCTAAGAGACACCAGGAATAGAACAAGCAAGTACAACAACCCC
The DNA here is from genome assembly GCF_039654945.1 of Dendrobates tinctorius. Classification (NCBI taxonomy): domain Eukaryota; kingdom Metazoa; phylum Chordata; class Amphibia; order Anura; family Dendrobatidae; genus Dendrobates; species Dendrobates tinctorius. The sequence continues at coordinate 1,128,134 of NW_027361696.1, read as the reverse complement.
CAGCGCTTGTCCTCGTCTCCCTTTTCTGCACTGGAGTATCGGATGGGTCCATCCACAACAATGGATACATTGGGGGCAAGAAGAGCAGAATAAGGAAGGTCACATGATGACGTTTCCTGCGAGATTCTTTTGACATCAGTTAGTTTTGAAGCACAAGTTACGAGCAGAGAAGACGACGCTTACGGCCATTTACTGGGAGTCTGAGTCTCCCCAAAGCTGAGTAAAGATTTGAACAAAATGGATTTCAGCTGACCTGTCATGGGGTTTTCGCAGATTTGTGGCAGCAGTTTCTTCCCCTCCGACCACTGAGAATATAGACTATTGGCCTAAGCTCTGGTTCAGACGTCACATTGTACGTACGTGTAGTTTCGCCACCATTAGCACACGGACCAATGTTATAGATAGGACGGTTCAGAAAAGTTTCTTCTCAAGCGGACCGAATGCTGGTGTAAAAAAATAAAACCCACATCAGTGGGTGTGCAAAAAAGACTCCAAACACAGATCCCATACGGATCATCCATCTTGCATCTTTTGTATGCATACATTGCAATTATTAAAGCAGGATTTGGTCTTGTACATTTTTTTTACATTTTTAAATTAGATGTCAAAAATTGAGAAAAACAAGACACGCAGATGTCTGACGGGGACAATATGGACGGACATCGTCTGTTATCATCCAGAAATAAAATCAGAAGAAAATCCCTGCTCCATCCTTGGTGAATAAACCAAGATGTAATTCCATACACCGGGCGCACAACAGCCAAAAAATGGAGATGAGCAACCATCAAAGGAAATGAGCAGCCGCCAAGGGAGAGGAGCAGCCGCAAATGGAGAGGAGGAACCGTCAAAGGAAATGAGCAGCCGCCAAGGGAGAGGAGCAGCCGCAAATGGAGAGGAGGAACCGTCAAAGGAAATGAGCAGCCGCCAAGGGAGAGGAGCAGCCGCAAATGGAGATGAGCAGCAGACAAAGTGCTGAGCAGCTGCCAAGGGAGATGAGCAGCCACCAAGGGAGATGAACAGCCGCAAATGGAGATGAGCAGCTGTCAGTGGAGAAGAGAAGCTGTCAACGGAGATGAGCAGCTCTCAATGGAGATGAGTAGCGCCAAGGGAGATGAGCCGCTGCCAAGGGAGATGAGGAGCCGCCAAGGAAGATGAGCAACCATAAATGGAGATGAGCAGCCTCCAAGGGAGATGAGGAGCCGCCAAGGCCTTGTGGAAGCGGCTTACTCCAATTTCCACACTGAGGACACATCCACACTGGGTGGCTCCGTGCAATATCAGTGCAGTGAAATGTTAGACCCCCAGGTACAGAGCATAGTCCATAATAGCCCCTAATAGCCCAATGTAGCCACTGCCGCTAGTAACTGAGTGGAATTTCTATACATAATATCAAGTAAGAACAAAGGATTTTTCTTCCTCCAGACTCGGCACTTCATTAGGGCCTGTATAATTCTGCATTTCTGTGAAGCATCTGTTCCTTGCAGGGTCCTCAGCCTGCGACCCCTCATTTCCAGGCTCTCGCCCCTTTGTCTCTTAGTAAATAAAGGCCGATCTGACTGCGGATTATAATGAAGGAGACAAATATAATTAGTAACAGCTCTAATATCTCTTATTCACCTGCCTGGGAAATGTCTCCACAGGGGCCTCTTGTTAAAACACCGGCTTCAATTACTTTTCTGTCTCTTTTTTTTTCTAAAAGAAAATTAGTGGGTGTAAAAGTAATGTAAGCGGAGCGGAGCAGTCGGGGTGTCTGGTGTAACAACGCTGCCGCAGCAGGACGCAGGGCCATATTATGGGCCCCACTACTACTGAATACTCCGCTAATGAAGCGCATTCATCTCTGCAGCCGCGTCCTCATCACTGCAGAGGACTCACAAGATCTGCAGTCAGGGGCCGGACAGTGAGAACTACAACTCCCAGCATTCTATGGCAGTGAGAGCATTCATCCACTCAACACAAGGTAGAAACAGCAGCTTCTTGGACCATGGGTTGGTTCCCAGGAATTGAGTAAAGTAGTTATCCCAGCATCCACAACTGAAAGAGTAAAAAAATAAAACATATTTATTTGATCACACTAAAATAAAAAAAAAAGTTTTTTTCTTTTTTTTTTAAAGAAACCCTTGTCTACACATTTTAAGCAATTGATCGCTTTAATCCATCCCAGACAATGGAGGTTTTCTGGATTCAAAAATATACAAAATTTGACACAAGGGGAATCTGTTGTGACTTTTTGCTTTACTGCCCCCTCCCCCGCCATGTATTTTAAAATAGGATGAGCTTATAAAAGGGGGCGTGGTTGACCATTTGCAAAAAAAAGTCCTTTAATGCGTAAATGTATAAATCTTATGGCTGCTATAGATTTCATTTTCGACTGCACAGAAAGTCCAAAAATTTTGAAAATTTATGTTTATAAGTGTGTGTCATGTACTAAGTTTCGGACCCCTTGCTTAGTGGGATTTTGGTGTAAGATTGCCAGTCTTCATACATTTCCCTAAATATCTATTGAGACATATCACAATTTTGTTGCAAATAATCTTTAGTAAAGTAAGAACTGGAATTTTTTGCACAAACGGATGAGAATATTGTCAGCACGGGTCTGTCCAGTACGTGACGGTGTGCGCATCGCATATTTGCACCGTGACTGCAGAAATTTGCCTTGAAACAGGAAAATCTCTTTGAAATGACGCTTTGTCTTGTGATGTGTGAAGATTTCGCTTTCCTGTGCGGCTCTGTGAATAGTATGGTGACACTGATTCGGATCCTCTGACCTCATGCCTGCACGCACATGCCCGAGACTCTGCTCCGGCGACGTCAACAATAGGTCGGCCCTTTCTATAATCGCCTGCCATCGTTAGCCCTTCACCTATTGCAGGTCTCATGGTTTGCGGCCGTCTCATGAGACTGCGCCCACCTGTCCAATATTTCACTCCGCGCTTTTTTTTTGCAGACATACACATTATAGTCTATGAGCACTTTGAAATATTCATTTTTTTTCTGCAAAGTGCGCAGAGACATGTTCAGTTTTGATTTGGGTCCATAAAAAAAGGAAATCAGAGAGCATCAGACTTCATTTACTTGTCAGTCATCTTTGTTGTGTGCAAAAAAGGGCAATATTGTATCAGTGCGCTGGATCCGATCATCATGTTGTTCGTCCCTGTGTCTGTTTTTACCTGTTTTCTCTTGCTTGAGAAAGAAATGGAAGTTTTCCAAGCTAGTCTGAGCGTTAGTCATTCAGAAGCGCACACAGATGGACGGTGTCCGTGCGCTGTCCAGTTCTGCGCCACGCACCCATTCACTGGAGTGGTGGAGTTCGGTCCACAGATTGGTCCATAGACGGACATGTCTCTAGTGGGGGGCATGTTCTATCAGTGTGCAAAAAAGAAAAAGAAGTTACGAGAATATCAGACGTGCGACTGCGGCTTCTGTAGCCAGATGATTGCTTAGTACCACAACATTGTAACCCTGCTGCTCATGACTGTGACCGGCCGTGTGAGTAAAGTGCTCGGCTCAATGAGGTCAGTGCTCCGTGCTCTCGGCGCAGACTCAGCGGATCCTGGATCACAAAACCCTTTTGTCCAGTGTGTGCACCACTGTAATATTGTGCTGCTATTATCTCCGCGTCGCACAAAGCAGAATGACAGACTCACGACAGCCGCTAAACGAGCAATAAGGAATAAAGGCGCCGTGTACTGTACCGGAGACGCAGCCGCCATCACAGGGCAATTTACAATTTACAAAAGGCGACAAGGAAACGTTTGCTTAATTTGTCAAAAGTAACCTGAGGATCGTGGCTTCTCGGTGCTGAGTAAGTGCGATGTGTGGGAGTGGGCCGGGGCGCTCGGAAATAATAACCTGCCTCCAGCATGTCTTCTCCATCGCATCACGGCAGGGGCGAGTTATGGCAAGCCGCTTATTACAGCAAGGGAGTGATGTCCCCTGTCTGTGACGATACCTCAGATGCTAGGGAATATTCTCCTGCTGGAAATAGATCTCTGTCAGGTGTAATAACAGCGCCAGCCGTCATGTCTGCACAGGAGCAAAGGAAGAGGATGCGGGAAGGGATGAGACTCGAGCAGCTGCAGAGAGCGCAGGCGGAGGGGATCTGGGACGAGGGATAGCGAGGCCCCTCATTGTAATGGAAAAGGAAATGGTGGGATAAAGAGGAATGCTTACCAGGGGCATCTAGGGGTGAAACACGAGAAATACCTTATGTCAATTAGGCCTCATTCACACATACGATTTTCGCTTACCTTTCGCCACCCATGATTTTCATGCCTGAGTCCTAGCCATGATTTTCACAGCTAGCACCCATGATATTCTATTCTGCACATGTCCGATTTTGTTCTTGGAGCGTCAGCCGAAAATATCGGAGTCATCCGATTATGATCCAAGAGTCAAAATCTGCAATCAAGTCTTTGGGTCCATGAAAAAGTGGCACTGCCCTCGGATAACATTAGAGTGCTGTCCGATTTTCACGGATTGTCAGAATGAAGAAGGTGGAGATGTTTTTTCTTTTAATTTCTTCAAGTACGAGACAGTCGGATGACACTGGTACCACACACTCGAAAAATCGGACGAGTGAATGAGGCCTTGGTGAAAGTTTCTGGATCTGGCAAATGTGTCAGAGAGCACCCACTTTAGGGTGGGAGATTCACAAAAATCGCCCTATTTTATCCTGGCACATGCTGTGCCAAACCCTAGATGCAGATGATCCCTCCCGGAGATGACAGTACATATGGCGCACGTGCAGGTAGTAGAGAAGCTGACGACGGACGTCTATGACAGTTCTGGTATTTACTAAAATCTGCACAACTTTTTGAGAGCAGTTGCAGGGAATGATGGGAAATATCATTTGGCGCTCACTGCTCCAGCTCCGAAATGTCCAACAAACCGGAAGTCCGAAAAGTAAAGTGGTTGGAGGAATCGGGTAAAAAGGAAAAAATTCAGAAAATTTGTGATGGAGACATTGTTACTTCTTTTGTAGTTAGTTTTTTTCTTCCATTCTGTTTGACCCTTCATGTTTTCAGATGTTATAGGACAAGTCAGAAAGATTTTCAGGACGATTTCCCTATTAATAAAGGATTTTCTTTCATTTCCCGGTAGTCCCAGAATCTGATCGTCATTGACTACATAATCCGCACATCAGACTCTTCTCCACTAAATCAGTCATTTAATATTCACGGCTCACGAGCCCTAACAAGATTCATCATCAGTAGAAATAATTCCTCCAGGAGAAGCCGCATTATGAGAAGAATTCATGTCCAACCTGTGGCAGAACTACAACTCCCAGCATCTCATGACAGCCTGTGGAGAAACCTCTGAACTTCCTCAGCTTCTTATTCTGTATTGGATGGGAGAAGGTAGAAAGTATAGTGGAGCTTCTGCTGGTTCTGAGTCTCCTGCCTCCGGCTACAGCAGGATAACAACACAGGATGAGCCCTAAATAACTTGTTAACAGAACACACTTAATCAAACAGATCTATGTTTCTATTCAATCATAAAGCCACCACAGACGGCTGTCAATCAGTCTTCTACTACTGCTGCTGCTAGAGCAAGAAAAGGAAGGGAAAGAAAAGTAAAAGAAAGGAAAGGTAAAGAAAGTAAATGGAAAGAAAGCAAAGGGAAAGGAAGCAAAGGGAAAGAAAGGAAAGGGAAAGAAATGAAAGGAAAGTGAAAGAAAAGTCAAATAAAGGAAAGTGAAAGAAAGGAAAGTGAAAAAGAGGAATGAAAGGAAAATCAAAGAAGGAAAGGGAAAGAAAAGTGAAATAAAGGAAAGTGAAAGAAAGGAAAGAAAGGAAAGTTGAAGGAAGGGAAAGAAAGGAATGTGAAATGAAAGGTAAAGAAAGCAAAGGGAAAGCGAAAGAAATGAAAAGGAAAGAAAATAAATGGAAAGAAAGGGAAATGGAGAGGAAGAAAAGGGAAAGAAAGGAAAGTAAAAGAAATGAAAGGGAAGAATGGAAAAGGAAAGAAATGAAAGTTAAAAAAGGAAAGGGAAAGAAAGGAAAGGGAAAGAAAACTTAAAGAAAGGTAAGGGGAAAAAGGAAAAGAAAGGAAATTCAAAGAAAGGAAAGGGAAAGAAATGAAAGGGAAAGAAGGAAAGTGGAAAAAAGGAAAGAAAGGAAAGTCAAATAAATTAAAGAAAAGGAAAGGGAAAGAAAAGTGATAGAAAAAGGAAAGAAAGGAAAGTCAAAGAAGAAAGGAAAGGGAATGAAAGGAAAGAGAAAAAAGGAAAGAGAAAGAAAGGAAAGGGAAAGAAAACTTATAGAAAGGAAAGGGAGAAAGGAAAGAGAACGGAAAGTGGAAAGAAAGGAAAGTCAAATAAATGAAAGTGGAAAGGGAAAGAAAAGTGAAAGAAAGGAAAGTCAAAGAAGAAAGGAAAGAGAAAGTAAGGAAATGGAATGAAAAGAAATGGAAAGAAAGCAAAGGGAAAAATTGGAAAGAAAGGAAAGTTAAGGGAAAGAAGAAAATAAAAGGAAGGGAAGGAAAGCAAAGGAAATGGAAGGAAAAGAAAGGAAATTGATGAGAAGGGATGGAACAGGAAGCCAAAGAAAGAGAAAGAAAGGAAAAGAATGGGAAGGGAATAGAAGGAAATGAAGGGAAAGGAAAAGAAAGGGAAGGAACGGGAAGCAAAAGAAAGGGAAGGAAAGAAAAAGAAAGGAAAGCATGCTGGCCAGGCCGGCTTCTTTTGAGTATTTAGAATATATTTTCATTCATTGACAAGTAGCGAACGTGAAAGTGGTGAAGAATTAAAATGCAACATTTGCAGAATTTTTCACTTTACGAATAAACTCTCTCCTTTGCAGTTGCCTCGTTTTTCCTATGTCAGATCCTTTATAGGCCACAATTAAAGGCCATCCCTAAACATCTGCATTGTAGATGCAGGACAGGTAGGAAGGATCCCAGGACCCGGTGTGCGTGAGTGAACATGGAGAGTAACATCTCATATCATCACTTTCAACTCTGGAGCTCTGTGGACGTACAATGGATATTCTGGAGATCATTTAGGATTACAGAAGGCTTGTGTGTTCCGTCCCCTCGTATAAAACTCACCGCTAGGTCCTGCACATGTTCTGTACTGTGAAAGGTTGAAAACAAAATATCTGCAGGCACCGCTCTCAATCCTCCTGTGAAGCCTGTAACTATCTGACCTGCACAATACGAGTAAATGATAATCTATGGCTGCTGCTGTCTCAGGCCCATAATCCAAAAAAAATGACTCAGTAGCCTGTGCTCAATTGCAGAATATGACCCAGTGTGGGATTCCGGAACGCTCTGCTGTTGGAGAATGGGGTGTGAAGAGCCTGGGTGGACCAGGTTCTCACAAAACCAAGTTAATCCCCCCGCCAGCTAAAAAAAAAACAGATTACATAAAGTCTAAGCAGCCGAAATACAGAACGTGTCATTACCGTACAAAAATGCAAATAATAATCATTATCCCAAACGTCTATCCATAGAAAAGGTGATTCATGTTCTGCGGCAAAACCCTGGAGCCAAAACCGAGCAAATAAGAATCTGACGGTAAAAACTCCTCATACAAATCATACATGTACACCCGACACACATATCATACATGTGCCCCGACACACACATCATACATGTACCCCCATCACACACATCATACATGTACCCCGACACACATATCATACATGTACCTTGACACACACATCATACATGTACCCCCGACAAACACACATTATACATGTACCCCCGACATACACACAACATAAATGTACCGCCGACACACACATCATACACGTACCCCTGACACACATCATACATGTACCCCCGAAATGCACACAACATACATGTACCCCGACACACATCATACATGTACCCCCGACATACACACAACATACATGTACCCCCGACACACACATCATACATGTACCGCCAACACACACATCATACAAGTACCCCTGACACACATATCATACATGTACCCCCGACACACATACATGTGCCCATGACACACATGTCATACATGTACCCCGACACACACATAATACATGTACCCCCGACACACACACATCATACATGTTGCCCCGACACACACATCATACATGTACCCTCGACACATAAACATCATACATGTACCCCGCCACACATATCCTACATGTACCGCCGACACACACATCATACACGTACCCCTGACACACATCATACATGTACCCCTGAAATGCACACAACATACATGTACCCCGACACACATTATACATGTACCCCCGACATACACACATCATACATGTACCCCCGATATACACACATCATACATATACCCCCGACATACACACATCATACATATACCCCCGACAAACACAAACATCATACATGTACACCCGACACACATCATACATGTGCCCCGACACACACATCACACATGTACCCCCGACACACATATCATACATGTACCGCGACACACAAATCACACATGTACAGTACCCTTGACACACATATCCTATATGTACCCTCGACACACACACATCATACATGTACCCCGACACACATTTCATACAGGTATCCCCAGCATACACATCATACATGTACCTCTGACACACACATCATACATGTACCTTGACACAAATATAATACATGTACCCCCGACAAACACACATTATACATGTACCCCCGACATACACACAACATACATGTACCGCCAACACACACATCACATGTACCCCTGACACACACATCATACATGTACCTTGACACACATATCATACATGTACCCCCCGACAAACACACATTATACATGTACCCCCGACATACACACAACATACATGTACCGCCGACACACACATCATACACGCACCCCTGACACACAGGACATCATACATGTACCCCCGAAATGCACACAACATACATGTACCCCGACACATCATACATGTACCCCCAACAAACACACATCATACATGTACCCGATATACACACAACATACATGTACCGACACACACATCATACACGTACCCCTGACACACATATCATTCATGTACCCCCGACACACACATCATACATGTGCCCCTGACACCCCGACACACACATAATACATGTACCCCCGAAACACACACATCATACATGTAGCCCCGACACACGTCATACATGTACTCTCGACACATCAACATCATACATGTACCCCACCACACATATCCTACATGTACCCCCGACATACACATCATACATGTGCCCGACATATACACATCATACATGTACCCCCGACACACATTATACATGCACCCCCAACACACACATTATACACATACCTCTGACACACATCATACATGTATCCCCGACACACATATCATACATGTACCCCAACACACATCCTACATGTACGCCCGACACACACATCATACATGTACCGCAACACACAAATCATATGGGACGCCCTCGCACACCCAGGGCAGCGGGGTACTCGGTACCGGGCCGGTGTCATGGTGGGAATGTGTCAAAGCAGCGGTGACCCAGTCCGTGGCCCTGGGCGACCAATATCAATGGCGGTGATGTTAATGGTGTTAAAGTTTATTAGATAGTTCATGACGCCACCCGTGGTGTTTGGCAAGTAAGATTTTGAGCCAACACTGCATGCAGATCCGCTGGGACTGATGGTGTGGTGCAGCAAAGATTGTGTAGCTCCCCACAGGTTGAGCTGTAGTCCCAGGGCAGTGTAGGTGCAATGGATGAGGAGAGGCGCAGAATGGTATAGAAGCTGGTACCCAGGTGTAGTGGTGTGGGAATAACTGGAGGACACCAGAGTATGCGGTTCCAAAGCTTTACTCACTGTTTGCAGTTCACTCAACTGCCTGCCTCCGTACCGTGTTCTCCAGGTCAGGGCTCCAGCCAACCTCCAGGCAGGATAGGATTCTCCCTTCCACACTCCGCCAACATGTACCTTACTGAACGACTCCTCCAATGCACCTTTAGGTGCGAAGCACTCCAGTACTTAGTTACCCTGGAATGCCTCTCTCTAGGTGTTCCTAGTCTTTACTTGTATGACAGACAGCTGTAGCCTGCTTCGGGGACTCCTCACTGCGTCCCGGCTCTCTATTCAGTTGCTGTTGTGTCCCAAGTCTATGATGGGAGCAAGGTGTTAGCGACTCACTACTCCTCCGGTGTCTGTTGCCGGACATAAAGATCCAATCAACCTCGGGGACCGGGCCCCGGCCTTTGCGTTCTCTGGACTGGAAGGGTTCTCTATCTTTCTTCAACCAGCTTCCCACCGTCCTTCTATTCTCCTTCGTTCCAATCTGTTCTATCTCTCTTATGGAATCTGTAGTCTCCAGTCTACGTCTCTTTCTCCTCTTCCTTCCCTAGGGAGCTCGTTCCACTAAGACCAGTCCTCAGCCTCTCCTGACTGACTGCCTTCCTCCGCCTCGAGCTCCTCTCAGGCTGACCTGCTGTCAGCCTGCTCTCTCTCTCTCTCAGACCCTCGTCTGACTGACCTCCTTCTCTGGGACTCACCCCAGACTGACCTGAAATCCTACACCTTCCCTCTCTTTTATATCTATCTCCACACGCCTCCCCAGCACCTCTCGTGTTACAAAGCCAGGGACCACAAAAGGCACCCTATGACCTTTCCAGCACAAAGCATGGATGGGTCCCTGCTGAACTATCTTGTGTGTGAGGTGCAGGTGTTGGAATGCGGAAAGAAGTTCCCAGCCTACCTGGATGGTGGGGCACTACACCTTAGGAGAAGGTGCAGTACCTCTGTGGCGACTGAAGCCTCAGGGGCCCACATACCACCCCCCCCCCCGTTAAGCACAGCACGTCCGCGGGCTGTAAGACAACAAAAGGTACAATACAGGAACACACAAAAAATTTTAAATGCTATTCAACAATACTTATCTAATCTTCCTAATGTAGGAGGCACATTTCTTAAACGTTACAAACAGGTTAACTTCCTATCTTAGTATCAAAAATTTACTTAAGTGCAATTCCTAGTTCAAAGTGCTATACTCAACACATTTTCTTTATTACATTTTCTATCAATTATTCTCTTTTTCTTTTTCTCTCTCCTACTGGACGCAAGACACTGACCATCTGTACTTGACCTGTCACCTGTCACTTTCAATTCTTCAGTCTTTATTCAATTCTCACATTCTATCTCAAAACTTTTCTAATTCCCTGTATCAAATATTCTATAAAAGACATTTACTTTTCACAAGACACAACATTATCAAATACGTTATCATAAAACATTCAAAGATTCCTGCAAAGTGCTGAAGACTGCTCCCAGCCGGGCTTTCTTGCAGTGTCCCTTGAGGTAGACATCATTCTTCGAAAAGTGTCCATGCAAAAACATTATCTTCGCAAAGTGTCTTTATATGTAAAACCAAGAAAGGACACCTAAAGAGGTGCAACTATTTACAATAAAAGTTTTTGGATCAATCAGCGTCTATGATCTCCACAGTTCCATTTCAAAAACAACGCTGCCAATCAAAAACTGGGCAACATGATGAACAAAAAGGCAAAGGCACAACTGGTGCAACAAACCCTCTTGGGTAACGAGATTTGGTAAATTATAATTCTTCTACTGGTGATCCCCTCCTGGGGTTCTGGAAGCTGAATTGGAATTGTCCTGATTCTGGTTCCTTGCTCTGGGGTCTTGAAACTGTGGTAAATGGAATCCATGATGTATCTCCATGTCCATCAACTGTTCTCCCTTGATAGGTGGTTCCGCAGTTCTGGTATGAGGTCTAGCTCCTAAGGCTTCCACATATTGTCGACTCTGACAAGCCACTGCCTGGGGACTTGGCAGTGAAGGAATCTCGAGATCACCGTCCCAAAATGATCCAGACCCCCCTCTGGCCTGTAGTTGTCGGATCGGGCATGCCGGCTCTAACCGTACCCCCACCAGCATGGTCCTCCTCCTCCCCATCAACCCATTAGGAAGGCCGGGGTAAATACCTGGGAGTTCCCGGTGGTGCGACCTCTGCTTCGGTGTAGGCGTGGTGGTAACGGGTGCTGCCCGGCGAGACACCGGGGACAGCGGTGGGGCCAGCAGCAGCTCCGGGTCCGCCGGGGTCGCTGGCGGGACCTGCGCAGCCGCGCCAGGTCCGGGCAGGAGTTTCTCTCCCTCCGCTTCAGCTCCCTGGGCTGTGTGCAACTCCTCCAGTATTAGCGGCAAAGAAGGGACAGAGTACGCTGCTGATGGCATGGCAGCGGCTCCAACCTCCGCAAGGTCTGCCCAGAAAAGATCCGATGCCACAGCGGTGGGTACCGGTGGAGAGGGTACCGCAGGTGTAGGCCCCGCCGGGGTGCGCTGCCGTCTCAGCTTCTCCAAAGCTTCCTTCTTCTGCTGCAGACGGGTGGTCAGTTCCATAATTTCCTCGGCTAATTGCCGGCAGTTCATTCCGGAATCAGGGTTGGAGCCGTCAGCCATGGCGCCGGGGGTTTGCACTTCCCCGCGCTCCGCAGGTCTCCTTCCCTTGCTCTCCAAGATGGCTTTCTGGTGTTCTTCCACTTGCTCCGCCCTTCTGCTCGCCACTGGCTTTCTCTGCCCCTCCTTCCGGGGGCGGCGTCTTCTTCCAGCGCCTCCATACCAAGCCAGTATACGAACCCCTCGGGGGGTGGGCCATGCATCGGTCACATAGTAATTCAGGCAGGGACGGCCCAAGACTTCGTGGTCTTTTCTTAGGACCTCCCATCTCTTCACGCCCTTCTTCTCCACGCCAGCGGCCATTTCTAATGTCCATTTTACAGTCTATTAAATTTGGTCTTCTGCACATTTTCAAAAGTTGTAAATCCAAGGCACACAGAACCCGATGGCATCGGCTCTCGTCATCCTGTTCGTGATGCCAAAATTGGGTTGCCCTCGCACACCCAGGGCAGCGGGGTACTCGGTACCGGGCCGGTGTCAAGGTGGGAATGTGTCACAGCAGCGGTGACCCGGTCCATGGCCCTGGGCGCCCAATATCAATGGCGGTGATGTTAATGGTGTTAAAGTTTATATGAATAGTTCGTGACGCCACCCGTGGTGTTTGGCAAGTAAGATGTTGAGCCAACACTGCATGCAGATCCGCTGGGACTGATGGTGTGGTGCAGCAAAGATGGTGTAGCTCCCCACAGGTTGAGCTGTAGTCCCAGGGCCGTGTAGGTGCAATGGATGAGGAGAGGCGCAGAATGGTATAGAAGCTGGTACCCAGGTGTAGTGGTGTGGGAGTAACTGGAGGACACCAGAGTATGCGGTTCCAAAGCTTTACTCACTGTTTGCAGTTCACTCAACTGCCTGCCTCCGTACCGTGTTCTCCAGGTCAGGGCTCCAGCCAACCTCCAGGCAGGATAGGATTCTCCCTTCCACACTCCGCCAACATGTACCTTACTGAACGACTCCTCCAATGCGCCTTTAGGTGCGAAGCACTCCAGTACTTAGTTACCCTGGAATGCCTCTCTCTAGGTGTTCCTAGTCTTTACTTGTATGACAGACAGCTGTAGCCTGCTTCGGGGACTCATCGCTGCGTCCCGGCTCTCTATTCAGTTGCTGTTGTGTCCCAAGTCTATGATGGGAGCAAGTTGTTAGCGGCTCACTACTCCTCCGTTGTCTGTTGCCGGACATAAAGATCCAATCAACCTCGGGGACCGGGCCCCGGCCTTTGCGCTCTCTGGACTGGAAGGGTTCTCTATCTTTCTTCAACCAGCTTCCCAACGTCCTTCTATTCTCCTTCATTCCGATCTGTTCTATCTCTCTTATGGAATCTGTAGTCTCCAGTCTACGTCTCTTTCTCCTTCTCCTTCCCTAGGGAGCTCGTTCCACTAAGACCAGTCCTCAGCCTCTCCTGACTGACTGCCTTCCTCCGCCTCGAGCTCCTCTCAGGCTGACCTGCTGTCAGCCTGCTCTCTCTCTCTCTCAGACCCTCGTCTGACTGACCTCCTTCTCTGGGACTCACCCCAGACTGACCTGAAATCCTACACCTTCCCTCTCTTTTATATCTAACTCCACCCGCCTCCCCAGCACCTCTCGTGTTATGAAGCCAGGGACCACAAAAGACACCCTATGACCTTTCCAGCATAAAGCATGGATGGGTCCCTGCTGAACTATCCTGTGTGTGGGGTGCAGGTGTTGGAATGCGGAAAGGAGTTCCCAGCCTCCCTGGATGGTGGGGCACTACACCTTAGGAGAAGGTGCAGTACCTCTGTGGTGACTGAAGCCTCAGGGGCACCACACATACATGTACCCTTGACACACATATCCTATATGTACCCTCGACACACACACATCATACATGTACCCCAACACACATTTCATACATGTATCCCCAACATACACATCATACATGTACCCCTGACACAGGCATCATACATGTACCTCCAACATACCTGTACCCCCGACACACTGTCACACAGGTGCGACACATGCAACTTCGGAGCCAAACAGCTGATCAGCTGGAGCGATCCAGGAAGCTGGGTTCCGTCTGCAGCTTATTCAGTAAGCGCTATAGCTTGCCAAATAAGCAGGGACCTGAGCAAATTCGCTCATCTTCTACTCATTAGGTGGAGGGGACTGAGCATGTGTGTCCTCCAGCACTGGGCTCATTGGGTGGAGGATTTTGAGCGTATATGTCCTCCAGACAAGCCTCATTAGGTGGAGGGGACTGAGCGTGTACCCTCCAGCACTCGGCCTATTTGGTGGAGGTGACTGAGCATGTGTCCTCCAGACTAGGCTCATTAGGTTGAGGGGACTGAGTGTGTGTGTCCTCCAGCACTCAGCACATTAGGTGGAGGTGACTGAGCGTGTGTTCTCCAGCTCTCAGCTCATTAGATGGGGGTGACTGACCATGTGTGTCCTCCAGCACTCGGATCATTGGGTGGAGGTGACTGAGCATGTCTGTTCCCCAGCACTCGGCTCATTAGGTGGAGGTGACTGAGCATGTGTGTCCTCCAGACTATGCTCATTAGGTTGAGGGGACTGAGTGTGTGTGTCCTCCAGCACTCAGCACATTAGGTATAGGTGACTGAGCGTGTGTGTCCTCCAGCACTCGACTCATTAGGTGGATGAGAGACTGAGGGTGTGTATCCTGCAGCACTCGGCTCATTAGGTGGAGGTGACTGAGCATGTGTGTCCTCCAGACTAGGCTCATTTGGTTGAGGGGACTGAGTGTGTGTGTCCTCCAGCACTCAGCACATTAGGTGTCGGTGACTGAGCGTGTGTATACTCCAGCATTCAGCTCATTAGGTGGAGGTGACTGAGCATGTGTGTCCTCCAGAACTCGGCTCATTAGGTGGAAGTGACTGAGCATGTGTGTCCTCCAAACTAGGCTCATTAGGTAGATGTGCATATTACTATACGGTGTGAAAACCAGATGGCTCTGTACTATGTGATTGTTTGCAGCAATCATTTTTACGCTCTATATAATGAATATATTTGCTGGTTGTGCGGCCCCTTTGAATATTACAGGTGTATATGTATGCCCATTAATATTGTCTTTATCTATAGACCATGTTCTGGTCTTGCCCATTTCTAATGGGGCAGAGAGACGAGCTTCCTTCCTTGATATGTATGGGCATAATGGCAGGTTACAGAACAGGCAACATGGGGTTAAGTGCTTCCCCGATGATAGAAGCGGAGAACAAGTAAAGTGTGGCCGCTGCACGGAGGACACGGGGGTTAAATTACGCAGCATGCTCATTTTCTCATCTTCGCTTTTCGGCGTGGGTAGGAGTGCACTCATTTCGCAGAAAGCTGTCATTATTGTCAGAGCTTTGTCAGGTCTCTATTATAAGACAGGAGCTGTCAGTGGCGGATGAGGTGTTTGTCAGCGGCTCCCGCTGCCTCCCAGTGATGGAAGGAGCAAAACCAAAGGCAGGAGCCAACTATGAGGATGAGGAGGAGGCAGACAGGCGAGGAGGCTGGCGGGTGAGTATGCAGGTGGGCGAGGAGGCTGGCGGGTGAGTATGCAGGTGGGCGAGGAGGCAGGTGGATGTGGAGGCAGGCGGGCGAGAGCAGGGTATGTACACAAGTTTCGGATTTGGCTGCAGATTTTTCCGCACGGATTTGGCTGAATCCACAGGTAAAATGACCTGCGTTTTACCTGCGGATATTTAGTGCAGATTTTGTGTGGATTTGGCTTGCGTTTATACACCTGCGGATTCCTATAATGGGAGAGGTGTAAGGTTGTGTGCCATGTAAGCGTTTTTGATGCGTTTTTGAAGTGTTTGTCCCGGTCAAAACGCTTCAAAAACGCATACAGGAAGCATCCCATTAATTTGAAATGAATTCTGCACTTTTTGTGCATATTGATGCGTTTTTTTCCGTGCAAATAGCGCTTAGCGGTTAAAAACCCAGCATGCTCATTAATTTTGCAGAAAAGTCCGTGTTTTTGGCTATTTTCTATGAGTCAGAAGACGCACGGAAAAAAACACATACAAAATGCGCGGTTTTTCTGCAAAAAATGCGCGGAAATAAAACGCGCCTTTTCTGGGAAGGAGCCCGGTTTTGAAGCAGAAATTTTCTGCATACGTGGGCACATAGCCTAAAAATGCTGCGGATTCCGCATAAAGAATTGACATGCTGCAGAAAATAAACCGTTGAAAATCTGCGTGGAATCTTCCACAGCATGCGCACAGCGGATTTGGTTTTCCATAGGTTTACATGATACTGTACACCGCCTGGAGAACTGCTGCAGATCCGCAGGGCCAAATCCGGTGCGGATCAGCAGCCAAATCCGCAACGTGTGCACATACCCTCAGGTGTGTGAGGAGGTAGGTGGATTTGGAGGCATGTAGGCTAGGAGGCAGGTGGATGTGGAGGCAGGCGGGTGAGAAGGCAGGTGGGAGAGGAGGCAGATGTGTGACGAGGCAAGTGGGTAACGAGGCAGGCGGGTGAGGATTCTGGCGGGCAAGGAGGCAGGTGTTTGTGGAGGCAGGTGTGCGAGAAAGTATGTGTGTGAAAAGACAGGTAGGTGAGGAGGCAGGTGTGTGAGGAGGCAGGTGTGTGACAAGGCATGCAGGCGAGCAAGTTGACAAGCGGGCGAGGAGGCCGGTATATGAGGAGGCAGGCGGGAGAGGATGCTGGCGGGCAAGGAGGCGGGTGGGCGAGAATGCAGGTGTGCGAGGAGACAGGTAGGTGAGGAGGCAGACGGACGAGGAAGCAGGCAGGTGAGGAGGCAGGCGGGCGAGAAGGCAAGTTTGTAAGGAAGTAGGCGGGCGAGGAGGCAGGTGTATGAGGAGGCAGGCGAGCAAGGAGGTTGGTGGGTGAGGAGGCAGGTGGGGGAGGAGGTAGATGGGTGAAGAGACAGGCGAGGAGGTAAGTGGACAAGGATGCAGATGTGTGAGGAGGTAGGCGGGCAAGGAGGCAGGTGGGTGAGGATGCTGACGGGCAAGGAGGCAGGTGTGTGTGGAGGCAGGTGGGGGAGGAGGCAGATGAGTGAAGAGACAGGCGAGGAGGCAAGTGGACAAGGAGGCAGATGTGTGAGGATGCAAGCGCGCAAGGAGGAAAGCAGGCGAGGAGGCAGGCGGGTGAAGAAGCCGCAGACAAGGAGGCAGGTGGCGGGTAAGGAAGCAGGAGACAGGCGGGCTAGGAGGATACAGAACGCCATGGAGCCATTGCCTTGTGGATAATAATGCTTTCAGCGGGTGCCATCTAGTACATTGCCCCTTAACCCACTGCCTGAACCCTTTACCTGAGGATGGACTGATGGCATTGCCCCTCACCTGGGGACTAGATGACGGTGCTGCGCCTCACCCATCACCGGAGGACGGAATGACGGTGCTGCCCCTTACCTATCACCTGGGGAATGGATGACGACGCTGCCCCTCATCCATCACTGGAGCACGGGATGACGGCGCTGCCCATCACCGGACGGGCTGATGGAATGGCGAGCACTGCAGCAGTCGGGGGGCTTGTCTGTGGCAGATTCCCACCCAACACTGGAGTTTGGGGTGATAGAAGGGTCTTGTAATAACATTAGCCTAAGTCCGTTCTGTACACCCCAAATATTCCCAGATCCCCTCACCCACATGACCGATGAGTAGAGCGCCTCCACTGGAAGAGCAAACTGGCTGCAGGCAGAAATGTCTCATTGCGATGATAATTGTCTACAATGATTTCAGCCTATAACCTAGAATACACGAGGAGTGATAGACCGAGAAGGAAAGAAGGTGCGACAGAGTGGGAGCACAGGCGCCCGGCAGACACTACACGGGGCCATAATACAGGGATTTCTGTGTGTGCAGAGCACATAACGCACAGCTAAGATGCTGCAGGTTGTGATCTCTCCAGGACACCCTTCTTACCCGGGTCTCAGTGGTGCGTCATCAGACATCAGCGGCAGAACACCACTGTGGCCGGGCAGATCATCCTACAATCCGTATTGTACGGGTCTGTGCACACGGTGTGGATCCGCGGCAGATTCTGCTGCATTGTACAGTTCCTTTAAAGTCAATGGAAAACGAAAAACACAGTGCACATGCTGCAGATTTTTACGAGAGGATTTAAATCCGCAGCATATCAATTCTTTTGTGTGGATCCGCAGCGTTTTGACACCTGCTCCATTATAGGAATCCACAGGTGTCAAAACGCAGGGGAAATCCGCAGGCTAATCCGAACTAAATCCGCAGGTAAAATGCAGGTCATTTTACCTGCGGATTTAGCCAAATCCGCCCGGAAAAATCCCCCGCATTTTCCGCAACGTGTGCACATACCCTGCCGCTCCGTGTACACATAAATCGGATACATAGTTACACCCCTGAGGACCCCGCGGTCCCACTATGTGTGTCCAGGTAACAGCCTCCTGCTCTGATGTCTGGCCACCATGATGTGTAGCACCTCGTAATCCCAGCATTGTTCTGTGTGCATGGCTGTGTTGCTCCTGGGGGCCACACAGGGCTCTGTGGCTTTGGATCCTGAGGGCTACACAGTTCCAGGCCTATAACGACACCTTCCTTCCCCCGACCTGGGTCTGTACTCTGTGGAGCAGGACACTACATCATCCATTCTTCATACTGAGTGACTTCGTGGAAAGTGTGAGGGACTGGGACCAGTACAGCACTATCAGCACTGGCTGAGGCGAGAAGAGCTGGCAGAGCGAGGTTCATCGCCGCCATTAAAAACTCTACAACCCTGATAAATATCATGAAAATCAATGGCAAATAAGTAGTAAGCGTGGCTTAGCCACAACGCCGGTGGGCATCTGACGGTGTGTGCACCTAGGAGACCAACTGTGGCCATAGTTCTTCTGGCGGCACACAATCGCAGTGTGCACTGAGCCTTAGATGGCAATAGGCACAAAATACAGAATGGAGAAGGTTGTATACCGCCGGCATTATTATATCCTGACGGACACTTTATTATTCCCATTATCTCACTCTAGTCCTATGTAGATATGGTCGGACCTCTGGATGTTCGGATTCGCCCGTCTCTAGCCCTATGTACAGATAGTCGGACCCCTGGATGCCCGGGTTCCCCATCTCTAGTCCTATGTATAGATGGCAGGACTCCTGGTTGTTCGGGTTCACCTGTCTCTAGTCCTATGTAGAGATGGCTGGATGTTCGGTTTCGCCTGTATCTAGCCCTATGTACAGATGGCCGGACCCCTGGATGCTCGGGTTCCCCCATCTCTAGTCCTATGTATAGATGGCAGGACAGGAAATAAAATCAGGACTGAGGACTGAGAGCACTATACGTGTTCGAAACGCGTCCAGTTTTTTTCTCAGGCATTCCTTCCCTCAGTATGTACTGGTTCAACAAAGCAGCTTATTTTTTAAATTTGTTCAAATAAAGACTTGTGATTTTATTTCCTGAGCTGGATACTTTTCCTTCACAAACAAGCATTTCACGTCAAGTAGAGACGTTTCCTTGCTTGGATTAAACTTCTTACGGCTGGGAGGATATCATCTTCAAGGGTGAGCTGAATTTTTCTCTTTTTTTCATAGATGGCAGGACTCCTGGTTGTTCGGGTTCGCCCGTCTCTAGTCCTATGTAGAAATGGTTGGATCCCTGGATGTTCGGGTTCGCCCGTCTCTAGCCCTATATAGTGATGGTCAGACTCCTGGATGCTTGGGTTCCCCCATCTTTAGTCCTGTGTATAGATGGCAGGAATCCTGGATGCTCAGGTTCGCCCATCTCTAGTCCAGTGTAGAGATGGCTGGATCCCTGAATGTTCGGGTTCACCCTTCTCTAGCCCTATGTACTCAAAACTTTTTTTTCTAACTTAGCCTCAATGGATTTGTAGGGGTGCAGACAGAAAGTTGAGAGATTTGGGCCCCGATTCATCATTTACATCTTTTATTAATTTAAGTAATTTTTCTTTTGTCTTGTGATATTAGTTGATGCTTTTTGTGCCTTTTATGATGGTGTCTGCAGGTACATGAACTTTGTGCAAAATTTAAAAAAAAAAAAAACTTTTTTTGCCTTTTACCTTCTTGGATCTTACTGGAGTACAGTCGCTCATACATTTTGCCATATTTTGAAAAGTTGCAAATGATGAATTAGGCTAAAAATATCTTTATAAGGAAAACCAAGGACAAAAGAAACTCAAAAGTTAAAAACAAAATAAAATTACAAAGTGAATTAGATGCAAATAAAAACCTCCTTATTAAAATTCCAGGAAAAAAAGACGCAAATACAGTGATGAAGGGAGGCCATGGTCTGAGTGAGCGAAAATACAAAAACAAACGGATTTGACTCCAGGATCGACCACATGTTCAAGATCAGAGGGAGATTAAATACTTTCCTGTTAATTAGAGCTCTGGAAATATCAGTGAGCATATGGACATCTCCAGCGCCTTTTACCCCGCAGTCTGGGGACCCCGAATGAGACTGACAGCCCCTCTGGCAAGCAGAGGAAATTTGTGTGTGAAATGTCAACTGGAAAAGACATGATGCTGCTCCGCGCAGCTGAGCAATGATCGGCTGCACAAACTTCATCTGCATCACTTCTGTGTGTGGAAAAAGGATTGAAAAGTCAAAAAAAGGAAACGTAAAAAGTCCCACAGTGAAATTCCAATAATCCAACACAGCCAGGCGTCGGATTATCAGACGCTCCTTAAGGATATGTGCACACGTTGCGGATTCGTGTGCGGATTTTTCCGTGCAGAATCCACAGGTCAAGATTCCTGCGTTTTACCTGCAGATTTAGTGTGGATTTCGCCTGCGTTTTTACACCTGTGGATTCCTATAATGGAATAGGTGTAAAAACGCTGCGGAAAATAAACCGCTGCGTTTCTGCACGAATTTTCCACAGTATGTGCACAGCGGTTTTTGTTTTCCATAGGATAACATGGTACTGTATATCCCTTGGAAAACTGCTGCAGATCCGCAGGGCCAAATCCGCTGCGGATCTGCATACGAATCCGCAACGTGTGCACATACCCTAATATCGGCCCGTTCAGTGATTGCTTCTCTTTGGCCAAGTTTCCCAATCTGTAACTTTCAGGGTCACAGTGTAAACATGTATCAGATGGGCCCCGAGCTGCGGACTGGATTCATGCTGGAGTCAGGTGGGGTTTAAGATTTTAGCTAAATTTTGTGTGAAGGCGAACTGGTGGCACACAGGGGCCTATGAGATCAGGGGCCACATCCACCTCCAAAGCAGGAGGATGGTGCATTATGAGGAGCGATTGGCTGCAAAGGGCACATATAAGTCCTATTACAGGGGCTCCTGCTGTCTATGCCTGCACGGGCCCCGTGTACCTGCGCAATGTGCGGCCGACAGCAATGGTCGATGTGTGGCTGACAACAATGATCCCTATGCTAGCCCAAAATATCTGAACAAGAACTTTCTTTGTTGGTCGCCATGTTTACACAGGCCGATGTACTTATGAACGCCTGTTTATGGCTCAGGGTTTTTGTTCATGAGCGATCCTACAAGGGAAGAAAAATATGCTCTTATATATATGCATGCACATGGTAAAGTTCTGCCTCAGACAAGGAAAAATCAACTTTACATCAGCCAGACCAGATGTTAATCCGGCAGGCAGAAGTGCTCATCTGACAGCTGTTTGGGGATTGCTGCCACTCATCAGTTCAGTACAGGACAAGATACTACTCAGTGCATGTGTCACGTCGCCGTTGGACTCGGTGGCTGGTGCTCCGGCCTCGGCCGCTGGGAGGCACCGGACTCCTGTTATGTTGCCGTTGGACTCGGTGGCTGGTGCTCCAGCCTTGGCCCGCTGGGAGGTGTCGGACTCCTTTGACTGTTGGTGCCGGTGATAGGCGGGCTATATCGTCATATGGTCCCACTCCTTTGACGCATGCCTCTGTCGTTGGGCATCGCCGTGTTTCTCCTGTGGGTGATGGTGGTGACAGAGAAGGGGTCCCTGCGCAGGCGTCTGGTGGGTGCAGGCTTCGCTCTTCTGTCAGAGGTGAAGTGGTTGGTGCCAGTTGTGAATCGCCATCTGGCCTGGTTCTGGGGGCGGTCCAGATCAGGTCATCAGGCTGTGAGCCTATGAGAGGTAGCCGTGTCCTTCATATACTTTGGAGCCTGTCCTGCAGGCCCCCAGATATAGTCTTGATTTCCCCAGTGATCTAGTGTGAATTGTTATTTTGACTCTGACCTTAGCTTGGATTTTTCGACCCTTCTACAGCCTGCCGATTTTGTACCTCTGCTGCTCGCCTGGTTTTGACTTGGACTCCTGACTACACTTTCTGTTCCATTTAATAGTCGACTCCCTTCCTAGCGATCGTCCTGCTCCGGTCCACTGCTCTCATAGGCAGCTACCCCTTGGGCTCCGCTGTAATTCCAGATCCCTGTATGGGGTAAAGGGTCTCGGGGTTTCTCGGGGTGCTGTCTTACTTGCAGCTCAGACTCGCAACAGACGGATGTTACAGCATGCATCTAATCTGTTCTGGGCCAAGAACCTCATGCAGCTGCATGCAGAGCGGCGGCTAATCTAGAGGACTGTACGTACTTTGGCTACTATGAGTTTTTTTCCTTCTGGATGTGAGAAATCGTTGCACAAAATTTTACCTAAAAATGGCATTTTGCTTGCATCAGTCCTTGATCGCCTTCGTTATCCTCCTGTATATACACGCTGCACATTAATGTTCAGGTGAATACAGATTTCAGGACAAGATGTGAGAGTGGCACACGTCTGCTGAAGCTTGTAATTAGCAAATGCAGGAGCGGGAAATGCTCTGATTAATGGCCGACGCTTCAATCAGGCCACGGAGCTGAGGCCACCATGCTGGGGTTATAGAAGCGTTGGGAAAGAGGGGGGACAGCGGGACACACAAGCCCCCGTGTGATTGAGTAAGCCTGGAATTAGGTTGGACTCTGTCCTGTCGGGCCCCCATCTTGTCAGCCGCCGTTCCCAGCCCTGTCAGCTGCTGTCCCCCGTCCTGTCAGTTGCCGCCCTCCACCCTGTCAGCCGCCGTCCCTCCGTCTGTTAGTCCCGTCCTGCATCCGCCGTCCCTCCATATGTTTTTGTTGTCATCACTTGTTGACATCTACAAAGTTTGCAGGTTTGACCTTGATGTTCCAGAAGACGCAATATCGTGTGGGATAGTGCAGACCCTGAAACCTCGCGGCTCTTTGGGAAAACCGCGTGTGATAATTCCATTGTTGCAGAGTGGACTTTTTAGCGTAATAAAGCTTAGATGTAAAATGCATTTTCTGCTTTCTTTCACGTAATACAAATATTGCTGCCTGCCTATGTAAATGAGACATTGGAAGAGAAAGCACTCTTGCATTGTGAACCTTGACAGCCTGTCACCCGGATTTAATGGCTGCCACCTAATTTAGTATTTGTTCAATAGCGGTTTCAATTTAGCCTTGAAAGCCGAGAAGGGAGTGGCTCGTGATTGAAGGATGCTTCTAGGGTGACATGTGCCGCACAAGGCAGATTTATTATTTTCTTTTAATTATATACCCCAAAAATGTACATTTCAGTCTATGATTTTCAGACACAACCCAATAATGTCAGGTGTAAGCCCCTTGTATAGCGCCTGAGAGAAGTCAATCGTATGAAACATGATGGGCGCCGCAGCACGGCACCAATAGCCATCAATACAAACATGAAGCCGTCCGTGGTTGTCACCTCCGCCAGCGCACACGACCTGGCAGTGACGGCACCGAGCCGCCAGCTCCTGCGTGATCCTCTCGGGCTTCTTTATACGCCGTGTTACACACATCATTCCTGAGACTTTCCAAGCGATGTGTTTTGAACACAGTTAGTCAGGCAGAAAGATGGAGAGCTGTAGAAAACTACAGACTCGGAAATCCAGACCAAATCCAATTCCTTTCCACATGAGGGCAGTTCTCCGAGCAGAAATATGCGCAGTACCTGGGTCCAGGCGCGACGCTGCCCCTGACCATCCGACTCATCTCCAGGGTTTTATATATCGACATTAGAATATTCTGTGCTCCACTAAGGGCTCGTTCACACCACCGTAATTCCTGTGAAATAAACCTACTAGGCAGGCTGCAGCACAATGGGGCCATGCAGAAGAACCATTTTTCTCACTGACCGAATCCGTGTGTGAAAAATGTCAGCGAGCGCAAGTTTCTTCTGTATTGAGACTCGGACATTCTAGTCTGCATGTCGCATGGAGACACAGTGTAACGTCTGATAATTACAGATACATTGTAATTCTGTAACAGGAAAATGTAACTGATTAACGACCCAGGCCGTATACTGTCATGTGACACCAGCCGTATACTGTAATGTGACCCCGGCCGTATACTCTCGTGTGACCCCGGCCGTATAATCTCGTGTGACCCCGGCCGTATACTTTCAGGCTTTTTGGACGACCTTTCATTAATTTTTCATGTTTTGCTGGACACATGATGTAATAGCAGCTGCAGAGTGGAATAAAAATAGGGTATTTTTTATTCGTTATTTTTTATTTTGCCTCTCCATTGCAGAGATATCAGCAATCAAAATATTGGCACCTAATGAGTTAATTTTAGTGAAATCCAAGTGGGCGTTAGCAGACAGCTTTTACTGGGGGCGGGGACTTCTCCATTCTCCTAGTTAACTTACTAGGTACTAATATTTTGATTGTTCATAGCTCCACAAGAGAAGCAAAATTAGAAATGTTTTATTCCTCTTTATCCGCTACGACAGCGTGTGTTGAGCTCAACATGAAAAATGTGGTGAAAGGTCGTCTTTAATGTAATTGCCCAGAAATATGGACATATAAGCGATGGAATTTCTGATACATTTAGAAAAAGAAAGTTGCTACATTTGTCCCCGCCTCTTCTACAATTGTCAGATGACTACTTCATCCAATGGCTGTACGGACAAGGAGGTCACGTGACACTGGGGGTATTCTCTGGGGATTTATGCTTCATATACAGGTATATTACACTCCCGCGGTATTGGGCCACATGCGTTGTCTGGTTATTGACCTCTGCGGATACATTTATGTTCTATACAAAGTATCAGCAGAGAAGTTCCTGCTCACAGAGCATAATTAGCAGATAGTAACTGCATGTAGATTATATTACCCCCATTATAATTAAGGGAAGAAAAAATAGGGTTAAAAAAATATATTTTCCGAGCCATTCCATCAGCGAACGTGCCGATTAATCACAAGTTTCCTATTATACCCAGCACTTTTATGAGCAACTTCATAAAATATCAAGATTGATAATGAACATTTATCTGAATGATGAAAGGAGGGAAGACGATGGCGCCGCCATCTAGATGGCGTTTAGTTGAGGTTTGAGATCATTTATACAAAGGGAAGAGGCTACAAATTATCCAGACACATCCGGGATGGAGGAGGATTTAGCATTGTGAAATACCTCGAGTTGCTCCTTGACAATGATAATTATCCAGATTATAATCTCCGGCTGATATCCGGCAGCGGTGTTCTGAATAGCAGGAGATCCGAAAATCTGCCGGAAATCCGGCAATGATGAAGGGGACACAGCCCTGGTACTGAACGCAAGGCAAAACATTGTGCACAAGTTTATAAGCGTGACGTCAATATACTATAGCACCACAGTAAGCCGCCGTTCACACTGCCCTTCTATTATATGGGAAGTGCTTTTCTTATATATTATGGAACTGATTCATCAAAAGGTTTATGCTAGAAAACTGGCGTAAAACACTTTGAAAAGTCATCGCATTTATTGACATTTGCCGTTTTCAAACAGCTACGTCAAGGTGCGGTGCGGCTACGTCCGCCCGCTAAATTTTGCAAAAGCGGTGGCATTTCTTGCGCTATAGGGGCTCGCTCACACTGGTGTATAAATCGGATGAGCGCAATGCGAGAACAAATCCAGACCATCGGAGGGACATGGCATTGTTATGGATATATTGCAATTCTGTAACATACAAAAGTGTAAATTATTAATAACGGGTCAGTTAAAAAAAACATTCTAGATGGACGTCAAATGAGAAAAAATTGTCCCACTTTTCTGGATGAGAATGGGACTGATTATTTATACGCTGGTGTGAGGGAGCCTTAAATGATAATCCAGTCTTCGACTTGTGGAACTTTTCTGGTGAGATGCGCAATGGCGAGGACCAGTGTCAAGATTCACCAGATTCATTAAATGGCATGCGCACAATATTAATTTGCCGCCTCTTATTCCTGCACGCACCTCCTGTAGACTGGCATAAGAAACACTGGTCTTACTTCATTTTTGGCCATGTGTTTTAGATATGTTTTGAACCTTATAGAAAATTGGTGATATCATAAATAAATGCACCAAACTGATCAAGAATTGCACCAAATTGTGGGTGCAAAATTTTGGTATAAAGTAAATCAACAAAATTGCTGTAAAGAAAGAAAAAGTGTAAGAAATCTCACAAGACGTGTCAGATCTGCTCCACAGCACGAGCTACGTGTCTTAATTCCTGAAGTTTATGAAAGCAAAAATAAATTAGTGCCAAATTGTTCAGCTTGTAATGCCGGATTGGACGGGGCAGGGCTATTTGTCTATGTGTTCTGGGACATCCTCTGCCTCCTCGACACCACACATATCCCAGTATCAGTTTTGGAGCATTCCTCCTCTTTCCAAAACATTCGCTAGTTTCTACTCTGCTCAGTTTAGTTTAATGCAATTTATAACCAAAAATAGAGCAAATCTGTAAAAGGGGAAAAGTATTTTGTACAAATTCCAGACGTGTACAATATGAGTGAGCTGTCCCTACATTAAGGGCTGAGGAGAGTGAAGAATACCACATAAATAATGGAAATCCTGCAGAGCCGGACAGTGGATAGCACATGGATGGTGAGCACATGGATGGAGAGCAGATGGATGGTGAGCACATGGATGGAGAGCAGATGGATGATGAGCACATGGATGGAGAGCACATGAATGGAGAACACATGAATGGAGATCACATGGAGGAAGAACACATGGATAGAGATCACATGGATGGAGAGCACATGGATGGAGAGCACATGAATGGAGAGCACATGGATGGTGAACAGATGAATGGTGGGCGGTCCTTACTACCTGGAATGATGGCGCCTTGGCAGCTCTCTTTCGGAAGGGTTTGTCAGAAACCGTAAAAGATACTATGGTGGGATTTCCTGTTCCCTCTGGTCTTGACGATTCTATGTCATTAGCCATTCAGGTTGATCGGCGTTTGCGTGAACGCAAGACTGCACGAGAGGTGTTGCCACCTGTTGAACAAATGTCTGAACCTATGCAATGTGATAGAGTTTTGTCTAGGGCGCAACGTCAGGAGTTCAGAAGGCGTAATAAGCTGTGTTTTTTTAGTGGAGATGCCTCTCATATTATTTCTGTCTGCCCTAAACGAGAGAAACGTTTTACACACATATTTGCTGGTGTTCAACCTAAGTTTCTTCTGGCAATTACTCTGATCTGCTCCCTGTCCACATATTCCGCTAAGACTTTTGTGGATTCGGGAGCAGCTGTGAACCTGATGGGCTTGGATTTTGCTAAACGTTGTGGGTTTCCTATGACACCTCTGCAGACGCCTATCCCTTTGAGGGGTATTGATGCTACTGCAAAGAATAAACCTCAGTTTTGGACCCAGGTGGTAATGCAGGTCGCCCCAGACCATCAAGAAAATTGCAGATTTTTGGTGTTGCATAATTTGCATGATACCATTGTTCTGGGGTTTCCTTGGTTGCAAATCCATAATCCAGTTTTGGATTGGAAATCTTTGTCTGTGGTGAGTTGGGGTTGTCGGTGTGCCCTTAGTGACGCTCCTGTTTTCTCCACCTCTCCCCAGTCGTATGATGTTCCTGACTATTTGGCTGATTTTTATGATGTATTTAGTGAGAATGAGTCTGCGTCTTTGCCTTCTCATAGGAGTTATGACTGTGCAATTGAACTGAGCCCGGGGTGTAAATTTCCCAAGGGTCGGCTCTTCAATTTATCTGTACCCGAGCACGAGGCTATGCGATCCTATATTAAGGAGGCGTTGGAGAAGGGTCATATTAGACCATCCTCTTCACCATTAGGTGCTGGGTTTTTTTCGTGGCCAAAAAGGATGGTTCATTAAGACCTTGGGCGTTTAATACTCCGGAAGGACATTTTGAGTACCTGGTGATGCCTTTTGGGCTCACTAATGCCCCTTCTGTCTTCCAGTGCTTCATGAATGATATTTTCCGAGACTTTGTGGATAAATTTTTGATCATCTATCTGGATGATATTTTGATCTTTTCCAGGGATTGCAACTCTCATGTGGAACATGTTCGGACTGTGTTCCGGATTTTGAGGGAGAATTCCCTGTATGTCAAGGGATCGAAATGCCTTTTTGGGGTACAGAGGATTTCATTTTTGGGATTTATTTTGTCTCCGTCAACTATTGAAATGGACCCGGCCAAGGTACAGGCCATTTATGATTGGGTACAGCCCACTTCTTTGAAGGCCCTCCAGAAGTTTTTGGGTTTTTCTAATTTTTATCGTAAATTTATAGCTAATTTTTCTGGTATTGCCAAACCATTGACTGATTTGACTAAGAAGGGTGCTGATGTGCTGAATTGGTCTCCGGAGGCTGTTTCTTCCTTTCAGGAGCTGAAGCGAAGGTTCACTTCTGCTCCGGTCTTGCGGCAACCTGATGTCTCACTCCCGTTTCAGGTAGAGGTGGACGCTTCTGAGATTGGTGCAGGAGCTGTTTTGTCCCAAAAAGATCCTGTAACATCTAAAATGAATCCCTGTGCTTTCTTTTCCCGAAAGTTCTCCCCATCCGAACGTAACTATGATGTGGGGAATCGGGAACTGTTAGCCATGAAGTGGTCATTTGAGGAGTGGAGACATTGGTTGGAGGGAGCTAAACATCAAGTCGTGGTCCTTACTGACCACAAGAATTTGATTTACCTGGAGTCGGCCAAACGCTTGAATCCTAGACAGGCTAGGTGGGCCTTGTTTTTCACACGTTTTGATTTTGTGGTCTCTTTTCTTCCGGGCACTAAGAATGTCAAGGCAAACGCCCTCTCTTTGCTGATTCTCCTATTGTGACCAAACCTGCTACCATCTTAGGTGAGGGGGTAGTTCTTTCTGCCATCTCGCCCGATTTGAGACGTGCTCTGGAAGAGTTTCAGGAGGACAAACCTGAGCGTTGTCCCATTGGAAAATTGTATGTTCCTGACCAGTGGAGGAAGAGAGTAATGTCTGAAGTTCATTGCTCCGCATTGGCTGGTCATCCAGGTATTTTTGGTACTAGAGATTTAGTGAATCTGTGTTTTTGGTGGCCCGCCTTGTCTCGTGATGTCAGGAATTTTGTGCAGTCCTGTGGGACTTGCTCCCGGTCTAAACCTTGTTCTCGCTCTAGTGGGTTGTTGATGCCTTTGCCGGTGCCCAGGAGGCCATGGACCCATATTTCTATGGATTTTATCTCTGATATGCCTGTCTCTCAGAGAATGACTGTTATTTGGGTGATTTGTGAAAGATTCTCTAAGATGGTCCATCTTGTACCACTCCCTAAGTTGCCATCTTCCTCAGAGTTGGTGCCCTTGTTTTTGCAACAGGTGGTTCGCTTGCACGGGATTCCTGAAAACATTGTATCTAACAGAGGAGTTCAGTTTGTTTCTAGATTTTGGAGGACTTTCTGTTCCAAGCTGGGAATTCAGTTGTCCTTCTCCTCTGCGTTTCACCCTCAGACCAATGGGCAGACGGAGAGAACAAACCAGACTTTGGAGTCGTATTTGAGATGTTTTATTTCTGCTGATCAGGATGATTGGGTTTCATTTTTGCCCTTGGCCGAATTTGCTTTAAATAATAGAGCTAGTTCTGCCACTTTGATGTCACCTTTTTTTGTAACTTTGGGTTTCATCCTCGATTCTCTTCAGGGCAGGTGGAGTCTTCTGCCTGCCCAGGTGTTGACACTGTGGTGGAGAGAATGCACCAGATCTGGGACCAAGATGGTGGATAAGTTGTCTCTCTCCCAGGAAAAGGCCCAGCGGTTTTCCAACCGGCATAGGGCCATTGGTCCCCGGTTTAAGGTGGGTGATATGGTTTGGTTGTCATCAAAGAATATCTCTATGAAGGTGGCTTCTCCAAAGTTTAAACCTAGATTTATTGGACTGTACAAGATTTTGGAGATTCTTAATCCAGTGTTATGAATGAGTCACCGTAGGAGGCGAAGACAGAAATACTAGCTAAGTCCAGAAAACCAGAGAAGTTGGCAGCTATCGGATTGCAGACCCCTGAACCTAACAACAACAACTAGCAGTAGCCATGGGGGGGTTCCTACGGTGCCCTAGACCCCTCAATCACAGCCGGAGAACTACATAGCCTTAAGACAGAAAGGGAAATCTAAACTGCCCCAGAGCAGACCCCAAAGCAATAGGCAGCCCCCAACATATAATGACGGTGAAGCAAGATGAAAAAACACTCACAGATAGAAAGATAGGCTGAGCAAATGATGGGGCCCAAGCTAACTAAATAGGACAGAATAGAAAAGCTGCTGTCTGCAATCCACCAAAACCCTCTCAAAAACAAGAGCCAACAGACTGATAGGGAAAAAAGCCCTGAAGATGCTAGGCTTCAAAAAGACTATATCAGTACTCAGGTATTATCTGAAGACAGAGCAAAAAGGAATTCAGCTCACCCAGCAGGAAAGGCAGAAATCCAGAAAAACAAGGCAAAACAAAACCAAAACACAAATGCAAAAAGTAGAGCAGAAAACTTAGCTTTTGAGGAGCAGGAATCAGACTGGCCTCCAAGAATCCCTCAGAGTAATCACCCGCAAGGCAGAAGGGCGTCGGCTGCCTTGTATCCAGTCAGCAATCCCAGTCACTCAGTCATCATCATTCTGCTCAGGTCCTTTGTAATCAGCCTCACTACCTTCCTTCACCAGAAGAGGGAGTTCATCAGACCTCAATGGTGAAGGGGAAAATGAACTCACAACAATCCAGTCTCGTTTCGATTGGCTCTTCCTGTTACATTCAAGATCCATAACGTGTTTCGTAAGTCTCTGTTAAAGAGGTTTGTTGAGCCAGTAGTTCCTGAGGTGGCACCTTCTGACCCTGTATTGGTTGAAGGTAATGTGGAATATGAGGTTGAGAAGATACTGGACTCTCGTCTGGCTAGACGAAGACTCCAGTATTTGGTTAAATGGAAGGGTTATGGCCAGGAGGATAATTCTTGGGTCTCTGCATCCGATATTCATGCCGAAAGATTGGTTCGTGCTTTTCATCGGGCCCATCCTGATCGCCCTGGTGGCGTGGATCACGGTTCGGTGACCCCTCCTCAAGGGCGAGGTACTGTTATGAGTTCATTTTCTCCTTCACCTCTGATGTCTGATGAACTCCCTCTGCTGGTGAGAGGAGGTAGTGAAATTGATCTGGATGGGAAGAACCTGTCATCTGAACAGGTGGAGTGTGATTGGACATCCGGGATTTCTGAGTGGATATAAGGCAGCCGACGCCCTGCAGGGTTTGCTGGTGATCCTTTCTGCTCTGAGCTCTGGCATCCAGTTTAGTTCCTGTCTACTAAAAGTTTTTGCTCTGCTATTTTTCCATGAGATTTTGTCTGTTTACTTAGTGTTTGTGTTCAGCCTGCCCTGGTTGGGACGGGCTGAACTTCATTTTGGTCTCTGATCAGTTGATCACTTTGCTCTGTCTTCAGAATATACCTGAGTGCTGATATAGTGATTTTGAAGTCTAGTGATTTCACGGCTTTTTCTATCAGACGTGTTGGACATTATTTTTGGCAGGGTTTTTTTGCGTGATTGCAGCCAGCATCTTTTCTGTCCTTTCCTATCTAGTTAGTTGGGCCCCATCATTTGCTCAGCCTGTCTTTCTGTCTGTGTTTGTGTTTTCATCTGTTTTTCACCGACAATACATGTTGGGGGCTGTCTATTGCTTTGGGGTCTGCTCTGGGGCACTTTAGATTTCCCCTTTCTTTCTTTAGGCTTATTTAGCTCTCCGGCTGTGACGAGGGGTCTAGGGCACCGTAGGAACCCCCCACGGCTACTGTTAGTTGTGGTGAATAGGATCAGGGGTCAGCTATCCGCTAGCTACCAACCTCTCCGGTTTTCTGGACTTAGCTTGTGTTTTTGTTTTTTCCTCCTCCAGTGACTCATTCATAACAGAATGGAGAGCACATGGATGGAGAACACATAAGTACACCTCTTATATACATAAGGTCACACAGAAACCTTTCCAAACCAGGCAGAAAATTCACTGTTTAATGGCCGGCTTCTCTGTGCTCTGGTATATTAGTAGTGGCCGGGGTGCATATCCAACCTCTTTTCACCCTCTGTCCATCACATTTATGATACGAAGGATCACCATACACCAGAATCAGCCATCCAGTCTCCTACTGTTGGGTCCGAGTGACCCCAGGGATCTGATGGGGCAATTGATCGGTGTCACAAGGGTCAGAACAAGTGAGAGCCCAAACACCTCTTCGTTCCCTCAGTAATCTGTGCACAAGGTGGATGCACTGGGGATTTTGCAGTTGGTGCACACTGCATTATACAGGACCAATAACTACTCTACTGTACAAGTATATAATAGTATTTATTGACACGATGCATAAAATAATCTATGCCGTGATTGACTCTCGGTTTGGATTTTACGCTGCGGATTTTACTCCACTGCATAGGATGAAATCACATACGGTGTATTTGGAGGTCGTGGACCATGCAGTGGATTCCCCAATGTGTAAGACGACGTAACTTTACTGTACATTGTGGTGCACGGCGAAGCGTACACGAGACACATGGGCCGGCGTATACGACACGCTAGCTTTGGTGCACACACATGTGCATCAGGAATATTGACATCCAGACCTCAGGATCCTTAGGTTTCTTTCATTGACTGAGCCCGTAAGCAATTGCATTGGAAAAAGGGTTAAAATGAAATCTGACATCATGAAAAAACACAATTCTTCGCCTTGAAATCCAGTTAATGAAGGTAGCATCTCCATAGCGCTGACATATCTCAGATGGGCTGTTGAGTGCATTGGACAGGCGTCAGGAAGATAAATGGCTGCTGTCTAGGCCGTCGCTCCTCACATGGGATCATGAACAGAGCTTTTACGTATTGCAGCACGTGGATTGCTCCTGAGGGGCTCCCGAGCCTCCAGGTGGGGACGTCCATCTCTGGGAAGGTTGAGTTGCGAGTCATGCATAGGATGATGCATATACCAGAGCGACGACATGAAACTTGTGTATCCACATGAGCAGCAGCGAAACTCCCCATTTGCAGCAAGGGCACGACAATTAGCTCCGAGCATTTTATCATGGGAGGTGCAAATCAAAGCGGATAAACATCCAGTCTGCGAGACGACTACCGAGGCGTTTAGGAGAATAAAGGTTCTGTGTGGTCTTTAATAAATAATTCTGATAGATATTGATCCATTGATCCATGAGAACTACTCTAGAAATCGCCTGCAGCGTCTCATAAATATTGTATGGATCAAGGCTCACGTGTGATGTCATAGCGAGTCAATAAAACCATTCCAGACATGGAAAAAGTGCGCAACGACTCCTCAGCAGCAAGTGGCCATGGATCTGTGTTCTCCATATATAATGCCGCCTGAAGCTGTTATCTCACACACAGGTATTTATGTATCTCCACATATCACTGGGAGGCTAAAGGCTAATTCCTCTTTGTAAGGAAGGTCCTGAGGGTCCTGGCTCCTAAAGTTTGGCTAACACAGCATGGCCCTGAAAAAAAGAAGCCGCCATTTTTAACTTCGGATAAA
Source organism: Dendrobates tinctorius (assembly GCF_039654945.1). Classification (NCBI taxonomy): domain Eukaryota; kingdom Metazoa; phylum Chordata; class Amphibia; order Anura; family Dendrobatidae; genus Dendrobates; species Dendrobates tinctorius. The sequence goes on along the minus strand of NW_027361696.1, from coordinate 1,094,118 downwards.
GGAAAAGTGAGATGGCCGTTTAACTCGGACCAGGATTGCAATGCAATACTCGGACTGGCCGGCGTCTCTCCCCACCCAACCCTGTACTGCATGTGTTTCTATGCAGCTGTCATGCTCAGGTAGGGAAAGCTGACAGCCAGTCCGAGCAGCAATCCCGGTCCGAGTTATACGGCCATCTGACTGTTCCCTTAGTGTGTGGAAATTAGGATGTGGTCCATCATGTGACTCTTGACGTTTAGGCTATGTTCCCATGACGAGTATTTTGTGCTTTTTGTTGTTGTGTAGCGTCTTACAGATCCAGCAAAATGAAAGGAGCTTTTAGAAGCCTCATGCACACTGTGCTTTTTTCTTACATGGCGTTCACTGACCTGCGGCGCACGTTTCTAATATGCCGGTTCCTCTTGCAGTAAATTTAAGTTTTATTTGTGAATCTTCCCCATAGACTTGCGTGAGATGAAGAAAATCCGCAGATAATAAAAGCATGTAATCCGCACATGACGTTATCAAAAAGTGTTATAAAAGTAACAAGAAGTATCAAAAACAAAGCAACGTTATGTAAAACATAACAAACCAAGAGGAGACAAGGTGTATACCGTAAATGTTTTTTACGCTTCCATTTTTTTTTCCAGTGCTCATAATAGTCAATTATTGAAGCAGAAGACACTTCTGGAATTGCTCCTTTCCTTTGGCGTTTTCTCTTCTGATCTGTCTTTCTTGTTGATGTTTTTTGGTCATTGGCCACAATGGAGGACAGGAAAACAACAGATGAAGTAGAAATTAAACTTCAAAATAGGCGCAACCTAAAATAAGAATGTCACAAAAACTGTAAAAATGAAAACATTAGCAAAAAAATAGGGAGAAACGCAATAATGAATGGGCCCTTAAAGTTTTCCCAGGTTTTACACAACTAATTTATACCCAACTCGGTACCAACAGTCAGCAGCACGAGTATCGGCAGAAGTTTGTGTAATTCAAAGTGGATGGCAGCTGCCATTTTACTTTAATTTTCCTTTTTTTTTCTCTGTTGCCCAGACATATGCACCGCACCGAAACGTACCGTAACTTGTAAGGTGAAGAGACGCTTTGGAGTTTAATGTGTTCATGGGGCGTCATCACTTACGCTGTGATCAGTGATCAATTGCACATCTGCTGCATGGTGTAATGAGAGCCGGAGAGCTGCGCCCCAGCAGAAGTGGGCGCCTGCCAGACGAGGGGCACAATAATGCTGCATTAAAAAAAAAAATGTGAAAACTCAACATTTCTGGAAGTTTTTCCACTTTGGAGAAAACTAAAGCCGCCGCTCGTACTCTTCAACATGACTTTCACAAATCCTTTTTCTGAGTTTTTTTTTTTTTCTAATTTCACTTTCTATTGCAAATCTTTCCAAAGCAAATGTAATAAATTTAGATTGCGAGCCAGATGCAGAATGCAAAACTTTTGGCACAAAATACTCCATCAAAAGACACTGCAAATGAAACACGCGCCCCCCGAGGGAAACGGCTACAGTTTAATTTAATTTGATATTTCAAATTAAATTAATTCAAATGGTTATACAATTCCCCAGAAAAACAGCCGGCTTATCGTGGCCGCCACCAAATTGTTTAGCGCTTATGATATATTTCATACTGTTAACGAAGACTGATGGATTGTGATGGAGGCTGAACGTTTTTATGTGAAAATTCATTGTCTCTGCGCGTGACACAAGTAAAAGGAAAGAACATAAAATGCTCCGACTTATCCGACATGTAAATCACATTGACTGACTCCCCCGGAGCAGTTTACGTGGCGAGTCCTGCGTCTCTTCTGTCATTATCATCGCTTTACGGAGCCGCAATCAGATGTTTCCTCATCGATACGAGGCGTCAGACCGATGGGAACAGATTAATTGGAGTAAAGTCACTGCTCATTTTTACTTCTAGAAAGAAGATTTCTAGGGATTCAATGTCCTGAATATAAAGCAGCGGTTTCATTGGGTGGTCTCGGAATGAAATAGAAATGTTTTTTTCCCCTTGTACTTCCCTTTTATGTTCCAGACGCGAAAGTATAGCAGCAAAAATAACTATAAGGCCGGTTTCACACGTCAGTGTCACCGGTACGTGTGGTGACAGTTTTATCACGTACCAGAGACACTGACACACATAGACCCATTCAAATGAATGGGTCTATGTACATGTCAGCGGGTTTTCACGGACCGTGTATCCATGTGCAAAATACGCTGACATGTCTGTTTTTGAGCGACAGTACGGATCACATGGACCCATACAAGTCAATGGGTCCGTGTAAAAACGGATGGCACATGGACGGCATCCGTGTGCGTTTTAAAAGTCATAGGGTTAACAGTGAAACAAATTGTTTCAGTACACGAATACGGACACACGGATGGTACACACGGATAGCACACAGATGCCACGCGGATATGACAAGTCAACACACGGACACCTCCGGTACCATTTTTTCCCGGTACAGGAAATATCAGGATGTGTGAAACCGGCCTAAGATTGTGGCCCCGATTCATCAGCATCGACGTAGTTCACACCAGACTTGGAGAGCGGGTATAGTGCAATCAGAGGCGCATGCTTCTTAATGAACCAGACACATCTTAAAAGCAGCATACGCCACAACTCATCATAAATTGGATCACCCATGTTGGTGCGGCTCCCTGAAATTGGTGTAGAAACTCCGAAAGTTGCAACATTTTGCATTGAGCAAAATTTTAGTGAGTTTTCTGTTTTCTCAGTGTTTTACATCAGCTCTCTGGCATAAACTCTTTGATAAATTGGGGGCTATGTGCACACAGAAGTGAGAAGTTTTTTGGAGCAGGTTCACTCCAACAAAAAAAGGCTGATGGACGATTCCTATTCATTTCTAAACCATTGTGCTGTTCACATGTTCAGTCTTTTCAGCCTTTTTTTCCTATTCAGGTCTTGAAAAGCTCATGATGGAAATTAATAATAAAAGTGCACGTCACGTCCTTGAAGAGGCTCATGATGGAAAACCATCAGGCCAGGCTGTGTCCAATCAAAAGCTTTTCAAAAAGAATTTAGGAACCCAAGAAATCATACAAAAATTTGCTGAAGGCAAGTTTCCTGAAACGGTTTCCACGAGAAAACTCGTTTTTAATCACCTAAATAAAAACAAGCAAGAAAAAATAGAAAAAAATGTGAATTTATTTATTTACTTTACTCATTTATATAGCGCCATTAATTCCACAGCGCTTTTCAGACATTATTGGAACTGACCCTGATGGGGCTCACAATGTAGATTCCCTATCGGAATGTGATAGGAAACCGGACTTACTGGAGGAAACCCACACAAACATGGGGAGAATAAATACACACATTTGGACTGAGAACTCACAATTGAACTGAAAAAAACAACCAAACTAGAGTATAATCCAAAAAGTGCGAATGGATAAATATGTGCAAATATGCAAATTTTACTAGTGCAAAAAATTCTTTTACTAGTGCAAAACAAATTTTTGGCAGGATTAAATCATCTGCAAATACAATAAGCTGCATGTGAATTAAGTGAAAAAAATTGTATCATAATATTTTTGAACCAATAAAAACGTACGTACCGGAGACACTGACACACGTACACCCACACCCATGTCTCTGCACATGTCAGCGTGTTTTCATGGTCACACGGTCCGTGTGCAAAACACGGAGACATGTCAGTGTTTGTGGGAGCGCACAGTCCGCAAAACGTGCTGAACACGTTCACACGGGGAAGAATCAGCTACAGTAAGCCGCTGTTCCCCGGCGGCTGGTGCTGAACATGGCTGTCATTCTTCTCTCCTGCTCTGTCAGCAACAGCGAGCAGGAGAGAACGAGTGAATGAAAACCTGACGTGGGGTCCCCCCTCTGTTTTTGAACCAACCCGGCAAAACTCACAGCTGGAGGCTGGTATTCCCAGGCTGGTAAGGGGCCATTGATCTTGGCCCCCCACAGCCTAAAAACAGCAGCCCGCAGCTGCCTACATCTATTAGATGCGCCTATTCAGGAGCTTTGTCGGGTTCTTCCAACTTGCTCTGTAGAGGTGGCAAGTGGGGTTAATAAGGGGTTAATGTCACCTTGCTATTGTAAGGTGACATTAAGCCCGGCTTAGTAATGGAGAGGTGTCAATAAGACACCTATCCATTACTAATCCTATAGTTGTTATGGGGTTGAGTAAACACACACACAATAAGAACAAAGTATTTTAATTAAAGAATACACTACACACAGTGTTTAAAGCTTTATTATACTCCTAATTCCATAACTAAGCCATTATTCTCCTGTAAAAAATCCAAAAATAATAATCCAACAATATCCATACCTGTCCGGCAATCAGTCACATCCCACAGCGTAAATCCATCTTGGGGGGTTAATAAGTTTACAGGGGGAGCGTTGCTAATACAGCTGCTCCGACTGTAAATTATTGGGGAATGAATGGGAAGCAGCTGGCGCATGCTCAGTAACTAGCGGTGACGTCACAGAGCCTGTGCGCACTGCTTCCATTCATTCCCCAGTAGTTTACAGTCGGAGCAGCTGTATTAGCAGCGCTCCCCCTGTAAACTTATTAACGGGGAACAGCGCTTACTGTAGCACTTCTTCCCCAGCGGCCGTCCGTGTAGTCTTGATGTGGCACATGTGCGGCACACGGTTTCCACACGGATGTACCACGTATCCACACGGACATACGGACACGGATAGCTCCGCTACCGTTTTTTCCGGTACCGGAAAAATCTGGATGTGTGAGACTGCCCCTTAGTATGTTAGCATCCTCTCATCTTGAATACTACGATATATGAGACGCATTCATATGGATTAATTTACTCCTTTTTTGACTTGAACAGGTATATAATACCTTAATATAGGTGTTCACAAATTCCTTCATGGAGATACAATCATGTGAAGTCATGCACAAGCGCTAACATTACATTTGTATAGTCCCTTATGGATACAATAACGTTATAAGATATTTCTTGTGGTGCTGCTGTTTCAAATTTATATAAGTGCTTCTCACTAAATTAGAATATCATCAAAAAAGTTAATTTATTTCAGTTCTTCAATACAAAAAGGAGGCGATCAGCCTGTAGCACCTCTGAGGTGTTATGGAAGCCCAGGTTGCTTTGATAGCAGCTTTCAGCTTGTCTGCATTGTTGGATCCGGTGTCTCTCATCTTCCTCTTGACAATACTCCATAGATTCTCTATGGGGTTAAGGTCAGAAGAGTTTGCTGGCCAACCAAGCACAGTGATGTTGTTTGTAAACCAGGTATTGGCACTTTTGGCAGTGTGGACAGGTGCCAAGTCCTGCTGGAGAATGAAATTTCCATCTCCAAAAAGGTTGTCGACAGAGGGAAGCATGCAGTGCTCTAAAATTTCCTGGTAGACAGCTGCGCTGACTTTGGTCTTGATGAAACACAATAGACCTACACCAGCAGATGACATGGCTCCCCAAACCATCACTGATTGTGGAAACTTCACACTAGATCTCAAGCAGCTTGGATTGTGGCCGCTCCACTCTTCCTCCAGACTCTGGGACCTTGATTTCCAAATGAAATGCAAAATTTACTTTCCTCTGAAAACACCTTGGACCACTGAACAACAGTCCAGTTCTTTTTCTCCTTGGCCCAGGTAAGACGCTTCTGGCGTTGTCTATTGGTCATGAGTAGCTTAACATAAGGAATGCGACACGTGTCGCCCATGTCCTGGATACGTCTGTGTGTGGTGGCTCTTGAAGCAATGAGTCAAGCAGCAGTCCACTCCTTGTGAATCTCCCCCAAATGGTCTTTTCTTAACAATCTTTTCAAGGCTGTGGTTATCCCGATTGCTTGTGCTTTTTCTGCCACACTTTTTCCTTCCACTCAACTTTCCACTAATATGCTTGCATACAATACTCTTTGAACAGCCAGCTTCTTTAGCAATGACCTTTTGTGGCTTACCCTCCTTACGGAGTGTGTCAATGACTGCCTTCAGGACATCTGCCAAGTCAGCAGTCTTCCCCATGATTGTGGAGCCAACTGAAACAGACTAAGGGACCTTTTTAAACTCTTAGGAAGCATTCTCAGGTGTTTTTGTTAATTATTCAAATGTACTGAGATAATGACTTTTGAGTTTCATTGGCTGTAAGCCATAATCATCAACATTAACAGAAATAAACACGTGAAATAGATCACTCTGTTTGTAATGACTCTATATCATATATGAGTTTCACGTTTTGTTTTGAAGAACTGAAATAAATAAACTTTTTGGTGATATTCTAATTTAGTTAGAAGCACCTGTACATCTTCTTTACATATACAGTATAGTATCTATTGTATAAACGGCCATTGTGGAACACTAAGACAAACTATCCACTGCAGTAACTGCTATATTAATGTAGTGGGAACGTGTTCGCTTTGTGTATTGGCTACATATACAGTGGTCTCAGCCTTCTCTGTGTCCATCACACAAGACACATCGGTTTTAAATAATATGTTACATTGTTGAATAATTCTCCAGTGTTCTCGCCTTCCCAGCTTCCCTTATGCTAAAGCAGAAAATGTGTACAATATTTAGCAGGAAGCCGGGAAACCAATCTGCATGCAGATCTGATAATATTAACGTCTGCGGAGGATGATACATGTGTGAGTGGAAGGCATGGCAGACCACCCCGGTAATAGAATTTATTATCCCCCCAGTGAGGTGGATCACCAGGCTGAGCGTCACAGCCATTTCTGCGCTTGTCAATGCTGAGTGAGTGACACATGTCGGCCTAGGTTTCTGCAGACGTTACTTATCGCCAGGTCCCCATCCACAGATATCACTGGCTTGGCCTGGGAGACACAGAGCGTCACCGTCCTTTATCGGTTTCTCACCAGTTTCTGATTTATGTTCCTTTGTAATATTCAAAAGCGAATAATGAGGAAGGTGACGGCCGGAGCAGATCCTGGGGCCGAGGACACTGAGAGACGGGCAGAGAAGGGAGGAGTGCGGGAAGATTAGGATAGACGGGAAAATAAGGGCCAGAGGTGGGAATTCATGGTGAGAGCGGCGCAGTCTGCTCTGCCCATACGGCTCTGCACATAGGACCCTGCACATAGGGTTCTGCACATAGGACCCTGCACATAGGACTCTGTACAGGACTCCGTACATAGGGTTCTGCACATAGGACCCTGCACATAGAGCTCTTCACATAGGACCCTGCACATAGGGTTCTGCACATAGGACCCTGCACATAGAGCTCTTCACATAGGACCCTGCACATAGGACTCTGTACATAGAGCTCTTCACATTGGACCCTGCACATAGGGTTCTGCACATAGGACCCTGTACATAGAGCTCTTCACATAGGACCCTGCACATATGGTTCTGCACATAGGACCCTGCACATAGGACTCTGTACATAGAGCTCTTCACATTGGACCCTGCACATAGGACTCTGTACATAGAGCTCTTCACATAGGACCCTGCACATAGGGTTCTGCACATAGGACCCTGCACATAGAGCTCTTCACATAGGACCCTGCACATAGGACTCTGTACATAGGGCTCTGCAGCTCAGACTGTTCACCTGCTGGAAATGAATTAGTCTGACTCCCAGGGACGGGTTTTGATGGCTGCAATGCACGGATCGTGTCATGGGGAAATAACTAGAGTTTGCAAGGCAATAACCAGCGTAGATGCAGGCACCGAAGACGGAAGGTAATGAGACTACAGCGGAGCCGAGAGGGAAGGAAAGAACAGAAACAACAACCAAAGAAATAAATAAATAAAATGAAAACCTTGTGGCGGTCAAATCAGCACGGTACGTGAGCGCCGCGAGAATTTACAAAAAATAAAATAACTGCATCAAATTACAGCTGTCAAACCTCTCCAACTGGAAGTGTCAAATCCAGCTCATTACACGGACGGCAGGTTCCTCTCTGCTCCAGATTGGAAGCTTCCTACAAAAAGCTTTTATATTTTGCCAATTGAGCAAGATTTCTACGCTTAACCTCCCAAGTGCTGCGGAATGAAGGCTGCCATAGGCGGCCGGTGTTAGCGGAGCTGTCAGGATGGAGAAGGGGTTAATGCAGACTTATTATACCGATAAAGTGGAGCAAGTGCAGAATGGGCGCTGGTGGGGACTGAGCCGGGCTGTGGGGATGAGATTTCTGTTCCAATCCTTGTGGTTAAAATTACTTGGCATTCTTTTTCCTTATGCATCAATGCGATGATCATGAGAGATGAATGATGATGAATTTAAGTCTATCCATCAGCAGGAGCATATACATTATACCCAGCGGTGCCGCTATACAGAGACAGACCCAGTAGGCAGGAGACTGCAAACCTGAAAGAGACATCCCCAGGCAGCAGGGGAGAAGGCAATGCATGGGTGACTCCGAGTAGGGCTCATCACGTGGATAGGACCCCTGAAGGTGCAGTGTGTGGAGGATACCCTGCCCGTCTTGTGACCAGAGCCCCTGAGGCCGCAGTGTGGGGAGGATACCCTACCCTTCACATGATCAGAACCTGTCACGGATGTGTCAGGTGCAAAAGACAGTCGCTCTGCATCTGGCTTCAGAAGGTTTCTGTGTTTGGGATCGCAGACACCTCCTTAAACCTTCTGACTTTTGGACCCAGCGGCATCCTACCTCCAGTGGTAATTGACATGCCTCGACCTGGGTGTCTATATATCTCTAGTCTGCTGCAGAGTGTGGCCAGTGATAATTGTCACACACAGTGTGGGAAGACTAAGTGCAACATGAAAGGATGAGGGTAAGGAAGCACAGACACTAGGAAAAGGGTGGGTGGAGACCCCTAGGCAGATCTAATAGCACCCTGCCTCCCATACAGTCCCTAAATGGGCTCCTCACCAATCGCCGAGCAGGTACCTAAGCCCTGTATCTCCCTAGAGCTAGACCCTGAATATGGAAGGGGTAAGAGGCACTAGTCATTCCCCACTGTAAACTAAAGACAAAAAGGTAGACAGACAAGGGGAGTGAACATAGCTTGAGCAGATCCAGAGAGGTAACGCCAAACGTCCTCAAACAGCTCCAGAGAGAAATTTAGCTGACTGCTACAGCACCAAGTCCTCACAAGGGAAAATGTGAATATCACCGGCAACTCCCTGCAGCAGACTGAGATTCTATATACACCCAGGTCCAGGTGTGTCAACTAGAGCCGGAGGGAAGTTTCCGCTGAGTCCAAGAGTCAGAAGAATTAAGGAGGCATCTGTAATGCCAAACACAGAGACCTTCTGCAATCAGATGCAGAGCGACTGTCTGTTGCATCTGACACACCCATGAAAGAACCCCGGAGGAAGCAGTGTGGGGAGGATATCCTCCTAGAACACATATAGAAACGTGCAGATTTATGTCACATGAATAAAATCACCACTCGCAACCTGATCTAACATATCAGGGTATGCAGTATTAATAATGGGGGCTTTCGACCACTCCATTTGGTAGAGCACAGAATAGCCAAAGATGGCAGTGAGTATATAGTATATAGTATAAATATTAAAAAAATTACCAGTGGACAAGTGTGAACAGGTGCGAGCTTGTTAAAAAATGGAAGTGCATATATTTTATAGCAGTAATGGAGTTCCAATTTGCATATTATAGCATGTCAGAGCTCAGCTGTATTTTCCTGGTTAAACTGATTGCACTAGATATAACGTGGGGCTATCCTGGGAGAGATGTAGGAGCTAGTCCACAAAAAGCAAAACATGGCCGCCGATAAGACGAGAATGGGTAAGACCAGAACGGATAAGAGCAGAACGGATAAGACCAGAACGGATAAGACCAGAACCAATAAGCTTGTGGCTTCTGTTGTGCAGTTTTCCAGCTGGGAATACATCTGTATATACCATGTTTTTTCCTATATAGACACAGGTATGTGCGTACATTAAGGATTTGTTACAGACATTTCTACATCAAAACATGTATCTTGGCAGGAAAAGCTCTGCCTAAAGAAACTCACGTTTTTACCATGTTTTTGATGTACTTATTTTACCAATCATAAGAATGTGTGAAAATGCTGCAAAAAGGCTAAAACAACTGACACTGGAGATACGAAACTGCTGGAAAGAGAAAATAAGGAGTGTGTGCAGAAAGCGGCAGGAATCTCATCGACTTTGCCGATTCTAGAAAATCCTTCAAGTTTTGTGCCAAAATGGCGCTGAAAAATGTGACAAAAACGTAGAAACTAAAAATAACAGCAGATTTCCCCAATGTGGTCTACAACGTAGACTGCATAAACTTGATGTGATGAAACCCATGTGACAGAAGATGTGACGAGTAATCGGTGCCAAGCGCTGTGCCGTAGATCTGGGGCATGTTGGCGCCTCTAATACTTCTCTTTTTTGTGCTAGTTTCAGGCTGGATTTTCCTGACCAGACAACATAATGCACAGAGTTGAGAGCTGCAGCAGAGTTTTGCTCTGCACAAGTTTAATAATAATGATTGAGATGTGAAAATGATAAACCAAGGAGCAGAGCGCGTCGGGGCACACTTCACGTTTACTGTATACGGCATCACATACAAATAAGGCCGATCCACAGAATGAGCACAACATGAATAAGCTGCCAGCATAACACATGAGGACGCGGAGCCGCCCGGGGCAGAGGGTGACACGTATTACACAGACACATGTGGGAAGAAACATCTCCAATCTCACAGCCGAGCCTGGATGTGTCTGTCAGCAGCGCACATAGCAGAATTGCCCTCTCCGCTCACAGGTTTTACAGAAGGTTACACAAAATATATTTATTCTCCTTGAAGCAGAGGAAGAGTCAGTATTGGATGTGAATGTCTCATTACACTTACATGAAAGGAAGACAAGAAAAAGCTGCAATATCGAGAATGGTTTCCAGGGCCAGAAAGTGTCACTCATCGTGTCCAATGGAGCGCAACAATATTGTATCTTACAGTTATAAGGTTCTTTAGAAGGACATAGATCTGGGGATTTGCTCTGATGGAATACAGGCTGAACTGGATGGACTAATGTCTTTTTTAGGCCTTGCTAACTATGTTACTATGTTGCTAGTTATGTTACTATGTCACGCCACAAACTTTTTGCAAAGACAGATAATATTTTGTTAATTTGATTCATTATAGCAATACCATAATACATCAGCTGCACTGGTGGAATGGATTAATGGATGGTGCATTGTATTCTACCGACTGGTGACTGTGGGAATGGGGTCAAGCGGTTCATCCCCCTTTACAGATGATGCCTTGTACTGCAGCTTTATGTCAGCAACTGTTCAAGAAAAAGCAAGTGAAGGTATTCCTGACCCTAATTGCAATATCATAAAAATGACCTATGCATCAAGGGACTGAGCCTTCATCACATTATCTGGGCCAATGTGACCATCCTGAGACTAATGTGACCATCCTGAGACTAATGTGACCATCCTGAGAATAATGTGACTATCCTGAGATTTATGTGCACATCCTGGGGCTCATGTGATCATCCCGAGACCGTTGTGACCATCCTGGGAGAGATGTGACCATCTTGGGACCAATATGACCATCCTGAGGTTGATGTGACCATCCTGGGGCCGATGTGACCATCCTGGGGCCATTGTAACCATCCTAGAAGCGATGTGACCATCCTGGGGCCGATGTGACCATCCTGGGTGCGCTGTGACCATCCTGGGGCCATTGTAACCATCCTAGAAGCGATGTGACCATCCTGGGGCCGATGTGACCATCCTGGGTGCGCTGTGACCATCCTGGGGCCATTGTAACCATCCTAGAAGTGATGTGACCATCCTGGGGCCGATGTGACCATCCTGAGACTGTTATGACCATCCTCAGACCGATGTGACCATCCTGAGGCCGTTGTGATCATCCTGAGACCATTATGACCATCCTGAGGCTGTTGTGACCATCCTGGGGGGCGATACTTCAGCCTGGAGACTTTCCGCAGAAAATCTGTATTCTTCGGCTGTGCAATGCTGATCTTTCAGAATCTCCCACAATGATGGTAGGTGTGTGACCTGGATCGTGTCCTCCATCCATTCGCCCGGGTGGTGATTTATGCCTCAGCCACATTTGTAAGTGAAACTTCTGCAGTCTTCCAGTTTTGTAATTGATGATATTGAACCTGGCAGAAAAAGCAAAAGAGGGAGAGAGAGCGATTGTCATTGATAAGAGACAGCACCAGGCCGGCCGAAGAATTAGAGACGGAGCTGTTCCTATTTGATAGGAAACAAAAGACTGTGAATGAGAGTGATGGCGGCTTCATAGAATGCAGCTGACCATATATCTCCCGTCACAGACACTCGCTACGCTCTGCATGCACAGAGGACGCTGGTCAGTCGTCAGAAACTGCTCAGATTGCGTCAACCGATAGCACAGGAAGCAGCGGATTAGCGCAGGAAGTCCGCCATGCCCGCACCCACAAATCTCATCCACCAGCAGCCGAAATTAATGTCCTAGGAAGGCGCCAGTGACAGAGGCTCTCTTGTGAAAATCTACTGTATGGGATGTGTACATGAATACCAAGTCACAGTCATTAGAGCCGGCTGTAATCCCAACAATGAGTGATGGATGAGCCGGGCCGCCGTGTCGCAGGCGCTGCTGGATAAAGGTGTGTGATGAATTATACAGACTACTGTGGACGGCCCCACATTTCTCATACAGTCGCAGCTGGCGTCATTTCTCATCCAAACCAATTGGAGCACAGGAGTGTGAACATGTGAGACCCAGCATGAAGGAGCTCCACTCTCCAGAGCAGCGCTCGTAGCGCAGGCTGATGGGTGATGAGAAGGTGTCTCTGAGAACAGTAAATCCCCAGATACCTCGCCATATTGATGAATGCTCCTGTATGGATATTAAGGCTGAGTTCACACTGAGCAGCAGATCCCTTGTGTAAATGGGGGATTTAAATTACGATTTTACAGCAAATAGCGTAGGTGAATGCTGCAGACTAACGGAGCGTTGTATAATTAACCCCCTCACCGCACGTTCAGAGATCCATGCTCCGCTAGATGTCCGAGTGTGAATGAGGCTTTCTAAGATAAATCCACAAGTGTTAAATCCACACTCCATCCCTGGGAGTGAGCACTGCCTAAATGACGTGCAAAAGGTTTGGTAGCAAAACGTGTTTCGCAAATTTGGCCCCTATACACGATTGGTTGGGTTTTATTTTAAATCTTTTTTTTTTATTTGCTTTGATGGATTTTACACCAAATTGATCATAATGGTGCTCAATGTCAATAATAATCATTTTATTTCCAAAGCTCCAACATATTCCGCAGCACTTGACAATTCATTGTTCGTTTATTTTGTTGCAGTGATACTTTATTTTTCTTCGCTCTTTTTGTGTAAATGTTGCAAGAAGCTTAAACGTTGGTCTCCAAATGAGCAAAGAAAAAGTAATAGATCTTATACTTTACTAAGGTGATGGTGCAAAATCAAGCTAAATTCTCAAACATTATCCTGTAAATAATGGAAACCACATCGATATCGACGAGCAACAGGAAAACTGTCCAGGATCAAAGAGACAAGTGCCGCAGAGAATGTACATTGTAACAATGTAAAAAAGACATCACTGGTCAGTGTTTTGTTACTTCTCCTAACAGAAGCCATGAAGCGGCCAGCAGCAGTGTTACGTTCTTGTCTAACAGCCGCCTGTCCTTTATTATTAAAACAATAGAAAAAAACTAACGCCTATAGAAAAAACGCCAGAGAAATAGCTTTAGGAAATGACTGCTGGCTTTTCCTGAAGTGACACTTTGCATTCACATTCCCTTAGTGCCTGTACACACACGGTCTTTTTTGGGCAGGTTTGGAGCGGTTCCACCCTGAAAGCCGCCTGAATAATCTCTCAGAAAATGCAGAGTAAACATAATCCGTCCTATATATAGTGGCTCGCTCTTACAAGTTTGGGGTTTTCATAGTCTTTTAACCATTTCAGGTTTCCAAAGACTGCAACTGGTTAAAAGTAGTGACCGGTCCGTTCTCCTGGCATCTTCCGCGCTGAAGACGCTCCACACTTATGGTACAATGGGAAAGCTCAGAAGATGCCCGGGCACTGTTTTTGTGAGCGTTTTTGTGTGAAAAACCTGTAGAGGTTTCTTTATTGGTGTAAAAAAATCTGGAAAACGGCAGAAACGAACGAGTGGCTGCTATAGAAAATGGGCGTCCACTTAATGTCACCGGAAGAGAAAACGGAATAAATCCATGTCCTATAGCACAAGGAGTAAGATGAGATGTCTCCCCCTCCCAGAGCCGCCGCCTGGTTTCCCACCGCAGCGTATTGCCCACAGGTCCGAGCCCTGCGCCCTCCACTCCTAATATCGCAGCCAGGAGTATAATGAAGCCTTTAGTGCAGGAAATATTATATTGGAGACTTGTTTATGGCAAACACAAGCAGAGATATTCTCCACACACGTCTCTGACCCCGCAGAGGACGCACACTCATTGCACGTAATTAGGCCTCATGTGAAACTTTTACCGCTCTGAGAGATTCCGAGTGGCCTTTGATCATGGACCCTTCTTTCTGCCCACTTGCACAGGTCTGATTACTTTTGTGCCTGATGATATTAGCCAAGCCAACAAAGGGTTCTACCCGATGGAGACGTCTTGTACATCTCCTGCTTTGTAGCAATGCACGAGCAACCAAAGATGTCCTATTTGATAAAATTTTCCTTAATAAGACCCAAAATGACCAAAAAAGAAATGTTCACCCTACTACTCCCTCGCTGCCTGCAGTCCAAAACTTTTCAGGTCTCTAGTATTTTTCTCCAATGAATTCCCCAAGAATAGTCAAACATTATGTGTAATTCCGCATGTGGTCTGCAGTGGCCGCTATGGAGAAGAGGCGTAGTCCAATGCTGCAGGTCTGAGGATCGCACCTGCGGCGATCGGCTGATTGCTCCCGTCGGGAAACGATGTCACCCTTTTTGAATGTAATGAGGATTGTTTGTTCAGTGCAGGGTCACATATTCAGGACGTGCATTATTCACGTACCAGTGCTATCCATGGTTTTCGTAGATAGCCCTTGGAGCTGTGATAGCCTTAGGGGCCATTCACATGTCCGGGATTCATGGGCCTAGCGATCTGCAGAAGTTAACAGACACATGTGCGATGGTGATCTGAGGCACTGAGGTGCATTCTGATTTTCATAGACTGTCAGAAAGGAGGAGAAAACCTGATGTCTCTCGGGCCACGCTCTGATCATCTCTGAGTCAAGTCTGATAAAAACAATCTGTTTTTTTCTGTATGTCAGAAAATCGGACATGTGAATGAGTCCTAAGGGAGAATCTGCGGCAGAAACCTCGGTCCGCCGATGAGACTGCGGATCCACAGACGGATTGTCCTTCAGGAGGCTGAATACGCCGATCCAAAGAAAGGACATGGAGACTCGTTGGGATAATTTTTATTTTCCAATATGCAGACAAAATTCCGATTTCCAAAGCGATGAATGGGGAATTAAATACTCTGCTCACTCGTTATGTGGAGTGTTAGCTGATGTAATGCGGATTTATGTGCAGGGTCCGTGCCCAAATCATCACCAAACGTGGTGTGAACTGGACCTCACACGTACCGTCCCATGAATGCTCATGTAGAGCCTGAGAGCCCGCTCACATCAGTGCGGGCCCCATTGCAAGGGCAGTATATGGGCTCTGTGCTGTGGAGCTGGGTGTAGCCCCCTTACCTCCTGGGCCCCTACCAATGATATGTTGGCCCCTGGCTCACATACAATGGTGGTAAAACCAAGAAACGACAAATGTAGCGTTCAGCGGTCCGAGTTCCCAATGATCAGCAGCAGCGGTTGTGTGGCGCAGAGATGAGCGGTGAGTAATGGCCAGGCGGTCCGGCGCGGCGGCGTCAGTTCAGATCCAATCTATTGTCTGTATTTCCTTAGTCTCTAAACACCAGAGAACGTGGCTATGGATTGCAAGCTCTTCCATAAAGAGATTCATTAGGACGAGCGATAGAGAGAAAGGTTTTCCAATAAGAAGGGTAAAGATTGATTTGGCACGAACGAGTACAAAAGGAAAGAAAGTGCAAAGCAAAATATATATGCTTAATCCCTAGAAGGGCTCTTCATGTGCGCTCTCTAAAAGCGCTATAGATGCAAGGATTCAGCCTGGTTACGCAGCAACCTCTGCCGCCGACTCAAACGCATCCCCAAATCAATCAATACGGTTAATAGCACTTCTGCAACAATGGCAGCTACAGCCGGGATTCATCTTCATTTTCCTGTACAGCCGAATAACCTGTAGGAAAAAGGCGCAGCGGGTCTCCGAATGGTCCGTTAGGTTGGAGAAAGGCCTTTTTCAATTTACCGCACAGTGTTAATCCTTTGCAGGGAATCTTAAAATGAAGCGACTGGCTCTGGTGTGGGCCGCAGCTCAATGAGAAACACATTTCTACGCTCCGGCGAATAAATAGGTTTTAGATTTCTTATGAAGCAAAAAGCTCACTTTGCTCCTCAAGTAATATGAGGTTCTTTAAAATCTGTATTTGTCTCAGAGGATCCTGAGGTGAAACTTCCGATGTGATTTCCATCTAATACAATTTCATAACCCTTTATAACGGCACCAAGCAAGGAGCACGCGGTTCCATCATACAGGACGTGTGCCTGACATCTGCACTCCGGCTCAGAAGAAACAAAAGCTACCGATCCTTAGACCGGAACAGTACACCAGAACCGTGCACTCAATCCTTACACTGGAACTGTGCACCCAATCCGTACATCCGAACCTTACACCAGAACCGTGCACCCAATCCTTACATCCGAACCATTCACCCAATCATACATTATCATCACTGTCCCCATTGGCGCTCACAATGTACATTCCCTATCATTCTTTGGAATTTGGGAGGAAACCGATGCAAACATGGGGAGAGCATACAAACTCCTTGCAGATGTTGTCCTTGTTGGGATTTGAACCCATGACACCAGCGCTGCAAGGCTGCAGTGCTAATCACTAAGCCACCATACAGTAGTGACCGCTGAGCCACTGTACAGTGCCAACCACTGAGCCACCATACAGTGCTGACCACTGAGTCACCGTGATGCCCTGAATTATAACCTAAACTTTACAAGCTAATGGCAGGCACGGTGCAGTTTAAGAAACATGCCTCTGACTGGGGAGCCCATTATGACTAAAGTAGAGTAAATTGACATTCATGAAGAGGAGGAAAACGGCCGTTTTCCTCCTTTTCATGTTCCTGCTGTGCTCACCAGCTCTACGAGCACCCACCTGTGTAGGATTGGACTCAGCCCCAGAGTGGTTTCATTGTGGATACGACGAAAGCTCCCTGACCTCTTTTCCTAAAATGACATTCAGTGCCCAATCCCCCCTTTCCACCACTCCCCAGGTGAAGTTCTAATTGGGATGCCCAACTGACCAATGGGATTAAAGTGGAAGGGCATCCAGCCACACCTACATGGGTTAAATTCAGGGGTCAGTGACGTCCTCTTTCCTCCGGCTGACCCCTGGAAGCTTTTGTCCCACCCTCCTTCCCTTATATATTTCAATGATGCTTTTAATTGCCACAATAATTGTATGCATATAAAAAAAACCCTTGTTAACTATATTAAGTCACAGCGGAAATGGTGGAGAAGGGCAAAGGTTCATAATAACAGGGCCTTCTGTGCTTACCAACCTAATAAACTGTGACTGACCTGTTCAACCCAGCTAGGCCTGTCTGTGTTTTCATTACGGGACTGGTGGGAGGGGGGAAGGCACTGTTGGGACACGCGGGTCTCCACAGTCTATCTACACAACAGAGAGGAGAAATCACAAAGTACGTTGTATTCAGCTCTATAGCCACTACTCCATGATCCGTCCTGTTGAACATGCTAAACCTGGTGAAAGTTTCTCTTTAAGGGGTTTCCGAATTTGCGTAAAGCCATAAATGCTATAAAATAATAAAACAAAACTTTCTTGACACTCTATCTAAATCATCATGCATCGACCAGTCTGCGCTGTATTATTTATGAGTCTATAATTATGTCATAGAGCAAAGAGGAGGACACATAAACTAGATCCGCGTCCCACCCTCCGAGCAGAGAAGGGGCCGAGCAGAGAGGGAGCAGAGCAGAGAAGGAGCAGAGAAGGGCCCGAGCAGAGAGGGAGCAGAGCAGAGAAGGGGCCGAGCAGAGAGGGGGCAGAGCAGAGAAGGGGCCGAGCAGAGAAGGGGGTCGAGCAGAGAGGGGGCAGAGCAGAGAAGGGGCCGGGCAGAGAGGGGGCAGAGAAGGGGCAAAGAAGAGAGGGAGTAGAGCAGAGAGGGGGCAGAGCAGAGAAGGAGCAGAGAAGGGGCCGAGCAGAGAGGGAGCAGAGCAGAGAAGGGGCCGAGCAGAGAGGGGGCAGAGCAGAGAAGGGGCCGAGCAGAGAAGGGGTCGAGCAGAGAGGGGGCAGAGCAGAGAAGGGGCCGGGCAGAGAGGGGGCAGAGAAGGGGCAAAGAAGAGAGGGAGTAGAGCAGAGAGGGGGTAGAGCAGAGAAGGAGCAGAGAAGGGGTCGAGCAGAGAGGGGGCAGAGCAGAGAAGGAGCAGAGAAGGGGTCGAGCAGAGAAGGGGCAAAGAAGAGAGGGAGTAGAGCAGAGAGGGAGCAGAGCAGAGAGGGGGCAGAGCAGAGAAGGGGCCGAGCAGAGAGGGCGCAGATCAGAAAGGGAGCAGAGCACAGTAGGGGCAGAACAGAGGGAGCAGAGTAGGGGCAGAACAGAGAGGGAGCAGAGCACTGTAGGGGCAGAGCAGAGAGGGAGCAGAGAGTGGGCCGAGCAGAGAGGGGGCAGATCAGAAAGGGAGCAGAGCAGAGTAGGGGCAGAACAGAGAGGGAGCAGAGCACTGTAGGGGCAGAGCAGAGAGGGAGCAGAGAGTGGGCTGAGCAGAGAGGGCAGAGCAGACAAGGAGCAGAGCGGAGAAGGGACCGAGCAGAGAGGGGGAAGAGCAGAGTAAGGGCATAGCAGAGAGCGGGCCGAGCAGAGATGGGGCATGGCAGAGAGGAAGCAGAGCAGAGAGGGAGCAGAGCAAAGAGGGGGCCGAGCAGAGAGGGACCACAGCAGAGAGGGGGTTCGCTCCCTATTCCTGGTGCCACTGGGAGACTAATCACTGATCCCGACTGGGCATCGGTGACTGGTTCCCATTAAGATTGATCGAATAGATTCAGATAAGTGCTTATCCGAATAGCTATAGCGCTTCCTGAATAGCTGCATCAGGAACCTAGATACCCTAATAAACAGCGGTTTGGTGCCGCAGCTTCATGTGTCGCTGCTGTGTGACAGTCACAACACATACATAGAGAGCCCAACAAACAGGCGCGACACATGCAGCTGCGGCGCCGAACCGCTGATTATCATGATCACTCCAGTTATCCGGGTTACAATGCAGCTATTCCGTAACCGCTATAACTATTCGGATAAGCAGTTATTCAAAACTATTCGATCAACCCTAGTTCCAATCATAAGGCAATGACAGTCTGCACCGGATTTGCCCTTCATTACCGGAGACACAACTGCTAATATGGATATGAAATTTGTATTGCAGTATGAATAAGGCCTAAGGGTGTGTCAGGCATATTGCTGTACAGCCCTATAGTCAGAAGTGAGCAGTCCCCGCAGCCCAGCAGAGCTCGCCTGCGCCGCACTGTGTGAACGCAGCACAATCACGACATATAATCGATAAACACATTAAGGTTCTGCGTCATTGAAGATTTCATACTGGAGCTTGTAAGAAGCGCGAGGAGCAGAATTGTGCTCTGCACAGAATGGCCTCCTCTCAGGGGACATCACCCTCCTGTCACCGTAGCACGGGGGGGGCTGCAAACATCTGACGCTCCAGTAATGATGGCGCATTGAGGGGATGCACTCAGGTGGTTTATCACATAAACACTTCATGGACCAGAGACTTGTAATTCATGTCTGCCTAGATTGTGGAGAGCGAAGTGTAAGGGTCACGATCCGAAGTGAACTGTGTAGCGGAAATAAATGTAATATTACTAAAAAAAAAACATCGTTTCGGCAACGAAGCACAAAACCATTATTATTTCATGGTCCAGAGATATTGCTGTTGTGTCAGAATCCATGGAAGAAACGTCTGACTTCTGACACCGGAGGGTCGGGGCGATGAGTACAATTGATTCTTTTTCCAGTGATTTGCTGAATTCATGTAATTGTGCAGTGAGAGGTGTCAGTCCAGGAGCGCTCAGCGCAGATCATTAGAGCACGCGCTGCCAGCGTGCATGAGATGGCGCCAAGGTCCACACCACACACCGGGGGCAACTCACGCTGTCAGCCATGAACAAGTTTGTAAGGAAAGTTAAAGGTTGTTGTAAGTGTTCAGCACCGGCACGGGCTCCGCTATAGATCTGAGGACGACATTTCATCAGGTCATCCATTGTGTCAAGGAAACAGCCATGAAGCCACGGGGCCACTGAGCCACTGGGACTGCAACTTCCAGGCTGACACCTAATGATGGCTAGGTAGCACAGAGGTGGGCTGGGATGGTGCAGGGGCACCGTGGGCATTGGTCATAATTGCTGGGAGCACAGACGAGGCGCTCGCAGCTCTTCTCATTCGTATTGGAGTTATGGAAAGTGCCAAGAGTCTTACACAGACACTACTGCGAGATATGGATAGTCCAGCTGGGCGCTGAGTGAGACATGGACTGTCCTGCTGGGCACTGGGCGAGACGTGAATGGTTCTGCTGGGCGATGCATAGATGGCCCTGCTGGATGAGACATGGCTGGTCCTGCTGGGCACTCGGCTAGACATGGATTGTCCTGCTGGGTGAGACATGGATGGTACTGCTGTGCGCTGAGTGAAACATGGACGGTCCTGCTGGGCACTGGGCCAGACATGGATGGTCTTGCTGGGCACTGAGCGAGACATGGACGGTTCTGCTGGGTGGTGGACAAGACATGAACGGTCCTGCTGGGCACTGAGTGAGACATGGACGTCCTGCTGGGTGGTGAGCAAGACATGAACGGTGCTGCTGGGCACTGGGCGAGACATGGACGGTCCTGCTGGTCACTGAGCGACACATGGATGGTCCTGCTGGGTGCTGGGCAAGGCATTGCTGGTCCTGCTGGGTGCTGGGTGAGTCATAGACAGTCTTGCTGGCTGGAGGTATCATATGGACTGTTGGTTTGGGTGTTCATGGTTGGACTGGGCTTGTGTCATGATCCAGACCGGGTTTTTCCTGTCTCTTCTTATCCTGGTCTGGTCATTCAGGGGTTAACTTTTCTTTGCCTCTGTCATGATCTGAAGTGATCTGACAGTTTTAAATCACTGGGTGAACTTTTTTTACTTTGGAAAGTTCCAAGGTGTCTTGACTGTCCCCGGTGGTGGTTTTGATATTGCACTTTAGGTTTTGTGCACTTAATCATGTATCAGGTGTTACACCCTATAAAGGTGTGCTAGAGGTGTGCAATCACTGCCTGTGATATTGTGAGTTTGTGTTCACTCTGATTTTGGAGAGCCAGGATGAAGGATGGAGCTGGTGAGGAGTCCTGCGCAGCTTAGCCAGGGGGGACGTGTTTCAGCTATGGTGTCTGGACGAAGGGCTGGCATGGCGTGGTGGAGTCGCAGTGATGGTGTCAGCGGGAAGTGTCTGCATGGGCTGGTGGAGTGGCGACTATGGAGAGTGGCACTCACCATGTGGGACTTGGCCGCTGAGCTGGACTCCAGCATGCTCGACTTCGTGTCAGCAGCTGAACTCATCCTTGGGACTCTGGTTCTAAGCAGCTACAACTGGTGTTGGACTCTGCTCCAAGGTTGCACTAAGGTGAAGGATCCTGTTATGGTGATGGATCCGGGTGGAGGAGAAGATGCACTCAGGTGGAGGGCTCTGTTGCTAGGAGCGCATGCAACAGAGCAAAGCTAAGTGGTGTTTCCCCTGTATTGTCTCTTTCCTCATGTGTGTTATTAGTGCAGTGGTGGGATTAGTCTCCGCACCGACCCATTCCCTAGTGAGGGTTTAGGGTCAGGGTGAGCAAGGGCGTTAAGGTACGCGTGCGGCGCCCGGTGCGAAACCGGCATAGGGAATGTTAGGAGTGCAGGGACACTGGCTCAGGGGAGCTCAGGAGGTCTCCAATTCCCTTTTCCCTATAGCAGGGCCCACCATTGTTAATGTTTCCCAGGTCCCCCTTATTATTTAAATTCGCCATACTGGAGGCGGGGTTTCCAGAATGTTTATTTACGTGTAATACCTAAATTCGCCAGGTGGAGGCGGCGTATCCACCTGCACGTATTATTATTTAAATTCGCCCCACTGGAGGCGCTGTATCCAGGGTCACGTGTGTTATGGGTCCGCCTTGCGGTATCATCTGCGTCCCGACACACGTGACCATGACAGCCTCGTTCTGGTGTCAGGTTAGCTATTTCTCTGCTCTGCTTCCTGCAGGCAGTGTCAGTTATATTTCGTGCCTATGGCTTGTGTAGCTGACTATGGAGAACCCCTTGTTTGTCCTGCTGCGCTTAGCTGACTTTGCTTGTGTCTGTGTTCTCCATCCCTGCCCGTCATGTCTATTTGTACTTGTGTGTTTGGGTTCCTCGGTACCCGACGCTGCTTTGGCTCTGACATGCTTCTGACCAGTACTGACCTTTTTGGCGAGTCTCTGACTCTGTGTTTGGTATTTCCCTTGGTACTGCGCTACTCTCTGGTATCTACCCAGCTCGTTTGACTATTCTGCTGCCACCTGGTGGTAGCCTCACTGCAGTGCTGCTCGTCTGCTCTGAGCAGTATTTCAATCTTCCCTCCACTCTGCTGCCATCTTGTGGAGTTTGCATTTACCTGCAGAGCTGCAGCGTGACAACTTGTGGTTATGGTGCAAGAGATCATGGAAGTTTGATAATAGGAAGAGGTAGAAGGGGCCAATAGTCTTATATAGTTATAATAATAATTTTTATTTTTCTATCTCCTACATATTCTGCAGCACTTTACAATTCAAGTGAAAAACCGAGTTGTATGAAGTGTATATGAAG
Organism: Dendrobates tinctorius; assembly: GCF_039654945.1. Taxonomy (NCBI): domain Eukaryota; kingdom Metazoa; phylum Chordata; class Amphibia; order Anura; family Dendrobatidae; genus Dendrobates; species Dendrobates tinctorius. The sequence continues at coordinate 1,071,223 of NW_027361696.1, read as the reverse complement.
GAGCTCATGTTCATTTTATAAGAATCAGCAGTAACAAATCAATGTTAGGCAGAAGGGTAAGGTCTTTATTTTTCCTCCTCTTTTTATAAGATGGAAGTACAAGTATATAACAGAGTAGCAGAAGGCTGGAAAGCAGCTTTTATACCCTCCTTCTAAGGCATCAAGGTCTGTCTGAGGCACCAAGAAACAAATGTTGCAGCAGCTAAATTTGTGATATTACAAGTTTTCCACTTTCTGTAAACAGTTCGGATGCTGCAATATGTACTGTGATACGTGCTGTGATGCATGCCACGATACATGCCGCCATACGTACTGCAATAAGTGCTATGATATGTGCCGCAATACGTGCTGTGATACGTGCTGCGATACGTGCGACTATATGTATTGTGACACTCGCCGTGATTCGTACCGCAATATGTGCTGCAATACGTGCTGAAATACGTAATGCAATACGTGCTGTAATACGTGCTGTGATAAATTGTCACGATATGTGCTGTAATACGTGGTGCGATATGTGCTGTGATACATGTCTCCATACGTGCTGCAATACGTGCTGTGATACGTGGTGCAATACGTATGGCTCCATCACCCTTCACATCTTATCTGTCTTTCATCTGTGATGTCATGCGATGGAAGAGTTCTTCACCTTTAACCTGTCAAATGCTCCTGAACAGGTTCCTCATGTCAAATGCTTACAGTTGTGCTCTAAAGTTTACATACCCTGGCAGAATTTTTGCTTTCTTGGCCTTTTTTCAAAGAATATGAATGATAAAAAGAAACTTTTTCTCCACTCATGGTTAGTGGTTGGGTGAAGCCATTTATTGTCAAACTACTGTGTTTTCTCTTTTTAAATCATAATGACAACTCAAAATATCCAAATAACCATGATCAAAAGTTTACATACTCCATTTCTTAATACTGTGTATTGCCCCCTCTAATAACAATGTCAGATTGAAGTCTTTTGTGGTACTTGTGGATGAGGTTCTTTATTTTCTCAGATGGTAAAGCTGCCCACTCTTCCTGGCAAAAAGCCTCCAGTTTGTGTAAATTCCTGGGTTGTCTAGCATGAACTGCGCGCTTGAGATCTCCCCAGACTGGCTCAAAGATACTGAGGTCAGAAGACTGAGATGGCCACTCCAGAACCTTCACTTTGTTCTGCTGTAGCCAAAGACATGTTGGCATGGCCTTGTGTTTTGGATCATTGTCATGTTGGAAAGTCCAAGTACATCCCATGTGCCGCTTCCGGGCTCATGATTGCAAATTTGCCTCCAGTTTTTGCTGATAATGTGCTGCATTTATCTTTCCTCAACTCTGCCCAAGTTTCCTGTGCCTTTGTAGCTCACACATCCCCAAAACATCAGCGATCCACCTCCGTACTTTACAGTAGGAATGATGCTCCTTTCATCATAGGCCTTGTTGACCTCTCGCCAAATGTAACATTTATGGTTGTGGCCAAAAAGTTAAATTTTGGTGTTATCACTCCAAATTAACTTGTTCCAGAAGTTTTGAGGCTTTTCTCTGTGCTGTTTTGCGTATTTTAGTCGAGATACTTGTTGTCATTTGTGCAGTAATAGCTTTCTTCTGGCGACTCAACCATGCAGCCCATTTTTCTTCAAGTGCCTCCTTATTGTGCATCTTGAAATAACCACACCACTAGTTTCCAGAGAGTCCAGTCTTTCAGCTGATGTTATTTGTGGGATTTTCTTTGCATCCTCAACAATTTTCCTGGCAGTTTTGGATGAAATTTTTGATGGTCTACCTGACCGTGGTTTTGTTTTTACAGAGCCCCCGATTTTCCATTTGTTAATCACAGTTTGAACACTACTGACTGGCATTATCAATTCCTTGGATATCTTTTGGTATCCCTTTCCTGTTTTATACAGTTCAACTACCTTTTCCCATAGATCTGTTGACAATTCTTTTGCTTTCCCCATGACTCACAATCCAGAAACGTCAGTGGCTGGATGAAAGATGCAAGAGTCTGTCTGGATTCCAGAAACTCACTTAGCTTTTATGCACACACACTGATTACAAGCAAACAGGTCACAGGTGGGGATGTTACCTTTAGTAGCCATTTAAACTCATTTGTGTCAGCTTCTGTGCATGTGATCAGGCCAAAATCACCAGGGTATGTGAACTTTTGATCAGGGTCATTTGGATGTTTTGGGTTGTCATTATGATTTAAAAAGAGAAAACACAGTAGTTTGACGATAAATGGCTTCACCCAACCACTAACCATGAGTGGAGAAAAAGTTTTGGTGTTATCATTCATATTCTCTAAAAAAAAAGGCCAAGAAAGCAAAAATTCTGCCAGAGTAGTAAACTTTTGAGCACAACTGTATATATTTTGACAATTTGCTGTCTGCCCCTCTTTTGCATTTATATTATATGGCTGCTGGGATGTACCTGCCGGCTGGCACATACCGTCTATTTTGTGGAACTTGTGCCGCCTCATTTTGTTTATATATATATTTGTACATATATTTATATTTATATCACATACATGTTTATTTATTGCATTTCCCAAAGTATCTTGCAACAAAAAAGCTTAGATTTCCAATCTACCCTGGTGCAAATGGCAGTAAGTGACTTGACTGAATCTGGTGTGGAGACAAGTAATGGAGACTATTATCCTTCAATCCTTTTCTGTTAACCACTTTTTTACAAGTGGCGACTTATGGCAATTTATTACTGTGGTGCACTGATGAATTAGACTAATTGAAGAAGCTGGTAATTATCCCACTTGGGTTGAGGCAGCCATATCCTTCAGCCGGGTCTGTCAGAAGCATGTGAGCGCAGCTGAGAAAATCCATATGTTGACGAGGCTCTGTATCTTAAGTTGAAAAAAATTTTCCCTTTGCTCAATTTGTCGCAGTCCTGGTATCTCGCTGACGGGGTTAAGCAGGAGCTGATCTCGTATTAATACATTTACCAGTCGCAGCCAATCAGACTTTTTGCGCTTACGCAGCATTTGCTAGAATATTAATGACTTCTTTATTGATGAGAAATGAACCCAATTTTAACCTTTCTGGTGAATTCCAGCGTTATTTCGCCTCGTTCGCTGATATTCCTGATATTTACACAACACTCCTGAATTCTGTAACTAGTTCAGCTCCACTGAATTCAGCTGTGAGTTACAGATATGGGAAGGCGAGAAAGCTAAATTGTGTCGGACATGGAAGCCTTGGAGAGAGGAGTCTTCATGGACGGTGACATATCTGCACATTTACATTTCCTTTGGACTTTGTATCTGAAGATCTGAGGTTGGGTCAGAGCGTAACTATAATTTATCATCGGCTGAGATGCTCCTATTTTTTGAGAGAATAGTCAATGTTCATTCAGGGATTGATCCTACACCTTGTACTCAGACTTTTTAATTTAAGTCTGGACTCTGCTTAATCGATACAGTAGTTACCTGATTAATTCTGGGGCTAATTTGTAATTACTTCAATCCTAAGACTCTCTGTAGGATCGTGGCCTTTGTAGATGGAGGCCAAGCTCGGATAATGTACTAATGTATTTGTGACAATCTGGACTCATGTCCATCAGTTTGGGTACTGCACACTCCTGTAACATAGGAGAAGATATTTTTTACAGACAGGGCATAAATTAGGAAAGTATCAGTGTGTTCTGCATTGTCAGAGCTACATATACAGGGGTTGGACAAAATAATGGAAACACCTGGAAACATCAACAAAAGTTAGTTTAATATGGTGTAGGTCCACCTTTTGCGGCGATTACAGCCTCAATTCTTCGAGGTATGGATTCATACAAGATGTGAATTGTTTCCAAAGGAAATGTAGCCCATTCTTCAGTTAAAACACCCTCCAGTTCTTTGAACGACGATGGCGGCGGAAATTGACGTCTAACTTGAATCTCTAAAATCGACCATAAATGCTCAATAATGTTGAGGTCTGGGGATTGTGGGGGCCAGATGAGATGCTCAACTTCATTACAATGTTCCTCATGCCATGCTTTAATGATTCTAGCTGTATGAATTGGTGCATTATCATCCTGAAAGATGGCGTTCCCCTCCGGGAACAGTGCTTGAACCATAGGATGCACTTGGTCGCCTAAAATGCCTAAATAATCTTGGCTGTTAATTCTTCCATGAATTCTTATGGAAATAATTTATGGACTTCCATGCGCTGCTTGACAAAATACAGAATCCCACTTACGGTGAAAGATTAATCATTTATTCCCAATGCGTTTCGAAGTAGGGACTACTTCTTCCTTCTTCGAAACGCGTTGGAAATAAATGATTAATCTTTCACCATAAGTGGGATTCTGTATTTTGTCAAGCAGCGCATGGAAGTCCATAAATTATTTCCGTAAGAATTGATGTATCAGCGGTCACTCGGTTTGACCTTTGGACGTGCAGCAGCTGACCAGGAATCCTATGTGCCTGATCTCTCCTACAAATAGGTGAGTGAATTTCTTTTAATCTTTTAATACTTGCTCGGATAAGACCCTATTGCGCTTTTCTGTTCCTTTAGTATATTGCATTAATTCTTCCATGAAGGGATATCATTGGCCCGGAGGATCTCCACGAAATAGCACCCCAGATCATCACAGAACCTCCGCCATGTTTTACGGTTGGGAGAAGGCAGTCTGGATGGAATGCTTCTTTCGACTGTCTCCAAACGTACACTCGGCCAGAGGTCGGAAATAGGGTAAACGATGATTCGTCTGAGAATATCACGTTTCCACTGCTCGAGGGACCAATTCTGGAGGTTTCTACACCACTCTAAACGCTTGGAAACATTTGTCATTGAGAGCAGCGGTTTTCGAATTGCAGCTCTTCCGTGGAATCCAGATTTGTGCAGCTCCCGATGAACAGTTTTCGTGGAAACTGGGTTCTGTAGGTGTTCCTTGAGCTCAGCAGTGATTTTCGGAGCCGTGGTCTTGCGATCCTCTCTCACAATTTGCTTTAGAGTCCGACGGTCTCTCAGTCAACTTCGACTTTCGGCCGGACCTGTGCTTTGCTGCGGACTTTTTTCCTTCTCTTTCAAACGCAGTCATTACTTTGGAGACAGTACCTCTTGACACGCCAAGCATTCGGGCACTTTCTGTTACACTAGCGCCTGCCATACGAGCACCAACAATTTGGCCTCTTTGAAAATCCGAGAGGTCTGCCATTGGTATCAGATTTTCATCAATGTTCTTACAACTCTGCAAAACAAACAGTTAATTTACATACACATATCACATAGCACAAATAATCAACTACTAAACATTACCATATGTCTCGGTTTGCATGTTTATAACATGTTCGAAGATTAGGTGTCACCATTAATTTGTCCAACCCCTGTATACATAAGATACAATCATTCTATAATGCAGGGCGGCCATTGTGGACTTTGGAATTTTTGCTACTTTATTTCTATCCTGTAAAAATTCTGCAAACTCTAAGCAAGGGATCTTTAAAGGGGTCTTTTGCCATGTGAACAGGGAGGGGAGGAGAGTGGTGAGTGCGGGTATCCTCAGGGGGCTACGCCATGTGCACAGGGAGGGGAGGAGAGTGGTGAGGGCGGGTATCGTCAGGGGGCTACGCCATGTGCACAGGGAGGGGAGGAGAGTGGTGAGGGCGGGTATCCTCAGGGGGCTACGCCATGTGCACAGGGAGGGGAGGAGAGTGGTGAGGGCGGGTATCGTCAGGAGGCTACGCCATGTGCACAAGGAGGGGAGGAGAGTGGTGAGGGTGGGACGGCGGGTATCATCAGGGGGCTGTTCAGCATCACTTAGGAACAAACAAGTAATCTGTACATTCATTGCTGACTCGAGAAAATGGCCCTTCTCCATCTTCTCATTTAGATCCCCCAATAATCCAGTAACTATGCTGAGGCTGCAATATTGACAGCAGAGGCGGACACATGATTGGTGAAACCTGGGGCCCAATAGTTAAGAGGGCCACATCCACCTCCAAAACAGCAAGCAGCTCCTACAAAACTATTGTACTGGAAGGGGCCCATATACTGTCCTTACCCAGGGGTGCCAGATTATAGTCCAATCAGAATATAGTGTTTTTTTTCTAATGGACTACAATGCTGATTGTGCGACTGTACGAGGGAGGTAGAAAGTTCTTGTTCAGGGATCTGCAGATTTAGTCCTTGCTCTTTTAGGCTAGGTTCACATTTGCGGATGTCAGAGCTGTGGAGGGCTGCGTAGTTCCTCCGTGAAGCTCCGTCCACTGCCCCACCTCCTCCGGTCAGCTCCACCTATGTCTGCATGCATCCTGTGTACCTATCTTTAACATTGGGTACGCAGGTCGTGCGGATATATGTGGATGTATGCGGATGCGAGGTTTTGACGATGCGGCTACCTGCTTCGAACGCAACATGTTGGAATTTTCGCCGCATCGTCAAAACGACACATGCGGAGGCATCCGCATACATCCGCACGGCCTGCGTACCCAATGTTAAAGATAGGTACACAGGATGCATGCAGACATAGGTGGAGCTGACCGGAGGAGGTGGGGCAGTGGACGGAGCTTCATGGAGGAAGTCTGCAGCCCTCCGCAGCTCGGCCATCTGCAAATGTGAACCTAGCTCAACACCGAGTGTTAATGAATAAACAGGTTAATGCTGATCACTGTCGTCTATAAACTGCAGCGAGAGACTAATGACAGCATCTCATCACCTTGCACGCAGCCCCGACCTGTATGATGTGATCTCCAGATATTGCCTCCATAGTCCATAGAGCAGACGGTAAAACGTAGAATGTGATGGATCTATTAGATCTGCTAAACACATGAGGAAAAAGAATTACAAAGCTGAAAATGCAGCAATAATTGCATTATACCCCAGCTCCAGTCAGTAATTCATTGCTAACAAGAAATTTGGGGTCTGCTAATCAATAGGGGTCATCAATAGCCTGATGTGATTACATGTAAGTAGATGAACAGCTGTTATCTGTTCCCCCCAATCTCTGCTCCGTAATTAAATAGACTCTGCTGATCACAAAACCCCAAAGACCAAACAGAGGCGATCGATATAACATTGTATCTATTAATGGGGTTCAATGCAGAATGTATCAGGCCGCACACAGATTGTTACAGTGTATCTAGTGTCCTCGCTGAGCAGAGGACGCCGACACCATCGTTTGTATTTAGTGTTTATAAGGCAAATAATTGAGAAACCAAAGTGAATCCAACTTCTGTCTGCTCCTCTCCGTCAGTTCGGGAAAGATGTCAAAATTATCCTTTTATTTGTTTCTAAAGCATATCTAATATATAAAGCTCAAGTGTGTGTATGTATGTGTATGTGTGTATGTGTGTGTGTATGTCCGGGATTGGCATCAGCACCGTCGCAGCTACAGCCACAAAATTTGGCACAGTCACACGTCTGGACCCCGAGAGTGTCCTAGGCTATGTTGTGAGGCGAAATTTTAACCCTGCCCATTCCAATTCACCCAAAAATTTTGCCCCTATCTACATAATGGGGAAAAAGTGTGTGTGTATCAAGCCCCGCCCCTCATTATGATGTCATAATGGTTGACTATGGGATGGAGGATGTGTGACGGGTATATGGGCACTGGACTATGGGATGGAGGATATGTATGATGGGTATATGGGCACGGGACTATGGGATGGAGGATGTGTGATGAGTATATGGGCACTGGACTATGGGATGGAGGATATGTGTGACGGGTATATGGGTACAGGACTATGAGATGGCGGATATGTATGATGGGTATATGGGCATGGGACTATGGGATGGAGGATGTGTGATGGGTATATGGGCATGGGACTATGGTATGGAGGATGTGTGATGGGTATATGGGCACTCGACTATGGGATGGAGGATATGTATGATGGGTATATGGGCACGGGCCTATGGGATCGTGGATATGTATTATGGGCACGGGACTATGGGATGGAGGATAAATATAATTTGCTATAACTAACCACAGTTAGTTACTATGCCCGGGCAGCGCCGGACTCTTCAGCTAGTATATTATTAAAATACAAACAATTAAATGCCCCATACACATAGGATGGCTGACGGGAGATGGATCAATCAGAGATCTCTTGTGACTCCCGCGTGCACCGGACGCTCGGCTCTGCGAGAACCAAAGGGTCGACCATTGGAAATCCAACAAGTCAGATCCCACTCTCATCTGCCAGAGGAGGGTCAGGAGGACCCCATACATAGACGCCTTCCATGTCTTTTGTTTCGCCTGACTCTAGTATAAAGTATACGGGGGCCGTCTGTTAATAATATGGCGCAATCAGATATAAGGAAATGCCAAGATAGTGGACGGTAAAGCTGGAGTCACTAGAGGGCACAGAAGAGACGCAGAGGACCAGAAACCTCCTAAAAGGGTCCTCAAAATTGGATACATTGCAACAAACTCTCAGCTATGAGAAGTATCAGTTCAGGAAACAATGTAAAAAAAGAGAAAATGACAAGCTAAAACGGGAATAATAAAAAACTGCATCCAAAACCTAATAGTAAATGATACCACAAGAAATCTGTAGTTGGGAAACTTGTACTGATGAGTAAAAGTAGCAATTCCCTGCAAGATAATGAAAGATGATCCATAATGCAGCACCATGAATTTCCACAACCATGTTCACACCTCATGTTATTTTCTTGCTCGTATCTGTGCGTTGTACATGTAACTGGGCTATTCACTTCAATGAGAGATTTTGGTTTGCTATAGTTGGACATCTCCCTTATTGTTTAAGCAGACCTCCATTCAGAAACATATAAATATTACCACATGAACTAAATATAGAGTATAAAGTGTTAGTGAATAAGAGCTACGACAAACACGGAGCTATGAACATAGCCCAATTATGAGGTTGTGCCGAGCACTGAGACGGCTCCAGGAGGGGACAGAACCTGACTGTTATATATTATAAGCAAGGCCAAATGTGATATAAAAGAATATGATCGCACTTATTAAAGAAGCACTCCACCTCCTGCCCCTCTCCTCCTTGTCCTGCTCCTGCCCCTCCCCTCTAGTCCTGCTCCTCCACCTCCTGACCCTCCCCTCCTTGTCCTGCTCCTCCACTTCCTGCTCCTCCACCTCCTGCCCCACCACTCCTTGTCCTGCTCCTCCACCTCCTGCCCCTCCACTCCTTGTCCTGCTCCTCCACCTCCTGCCCCTCCCCTCCTTGTCCTGCTCCTCCACCTCCTGCCCCTCCCCTCCTTGCCTCCTCCTCCTCCTCCTCCTGCCCTTCCCCTCCTTGTCCTGCTCCTGTCCCTCCTACTCTTCATGTTCAGTCAGTTTTCCCTGCATGAGTCTCTGCAAAATCCCAGGCAGAAGGGGGAGGAGGGAGCAGCTGAGTCATGAGGTGAAGAGGGGAATGATAAGTGCAGGGACATAAGACTTCCTGTTGCTACAAAGAAAAGAGAAGAATTATCTGGGTAGAAAATGAGCAATTGTACGTGCACAGCGCTGTATAATATGATGGATGCATAGATAAAGAGGAGAAACACTGATGGGGGGAGGAAGAGGAAAAGGATAGGGAAGGGTAGGAGGAGAAAGAAGAGGGGAAAGGTAGGAGGGGGAAGGGTAAGAGGAGAAGGAAGAGGAGGGGAAGGTAGGAAGAGGAGAAGGAAGAGGAGGAGGGGAAGGGTAGGAGGAGAAGGAAGAGGAGGGTGAAGGGAAGGAGGAGGGGAAGGGTAAGAAAAGAAGGAAGAGGAGAGGAAAGGTAGGAGGAGAAGTGGAAGGGTAGGAGGAGAAGGAAGAGGAGGAGGGGGAAGGATAGGAGGAGAAGGAAGAGGAGGAGGGGAAGGATAGGAGGAGAAGGAAGAGGAGGAGGGGGAATGGGAAGGGTAAGAGGAGAAGAAAGAGGAGGGGAAGGGCAGGAGAAGGAAGAGAAGGAGGGGGGTAGGTAGGAGGAGAAGGAAGAGAAGGAGAAGGACTACGAGGAGGAGGGGAAAGGGTAGGAGGAGAAGGAAGAGGAGGAGTACTAGGAGGAGGGGTGGGAAGGGTAGGAGGAGAAAAAGGAGGGGGAAGAGGTGGAAGGGTAAGAGGGAGGAAGGCTTCTTTAACTTTACAGTGAGACATGTAGAAGAGTTACTTTGGACTTTCGCGCAGTAATCCTGATCACATCTTCCTCCATGTTGCGTCCATTCCTGTGTGACGAGCAATGGGCTGGGGCGAAGGCGTCACAGCTTTCCCATATGGATGGTGCACCTCTTCTGATGGGTGGTTGAAGCTGGTGGACGGGACCAGGTGACAATACCCAGTTTACATCTAGCGGTACACATGTGGCGATCTCCCATCATCTGCTCATTTACTGGCAGACTACACATAATCTGTGTAGAAGATGTGGACATTGGGGTCTTCCCGGGGGGGCCTTTCACTCATCTCATGAAATATTTCATCCCTGCCTGGAGCTACCAGTCATTCTAATGATGCACCAGGCGCAGAGACGACCTCCGTGTTTTCGGTACTGAACTCGGCTGATAGCTCTCGCAGCCCGAGCTGTCATATCTCTGATCTCTCCTCGCTGATGTTAAGTCTGTCCTGAGTTCAATCGCAGCACGAAGAGATTAATACACTCTGGCATTCTCAGCATCGAGCTGTCCTAACTTATACATCAGCCATGTCATGTCTCCGCTATCCTGTATCCGCATGATAACTTCACACTGGCGTAAGAAATACTCTCACAACCTGCCCCTCGTAACTGCAAGCATCCTAGGGTAGGGTACTGTGTATAGACCTATGGCACAGTATTGTTCCCTCAGTCTGGTGTCGGTGGTGGTGTAACTAGAAATTTGTCAGCTCCAATACAAAATCTCCAATAAGGCTCCCAGCTATCACAGGTCTTTAATAGCACAGATCTTCTCATATGGACCAGAGGAACCTATTGGGCCCCATGATTCGGACACGGCTGCAGCCCGCGCACCCACTAAAGTTGTGACATGGCTGCAGCCCGCGCACCCACTACAGTTGTGCCCCTGGGTATTAGATAGTCCGACTGATAACAGTGCGTGCTATTATAAAGTGCTACAGTGGACATTTGTATCATCCTCTCCCACGTATCACTAGATGCATCTCATTCCATCGATCTCTGAGATGGGAATTGTGAGCCCTCGCGGGCAGGGTCCTCTCTCCTCCTGTACCAGTCGTGACTTGTATTGTTTAAGATTATTGTACTTGTTTTTATTATGTACACCCCTCCTCACATGTTAAGTGCCACGGAATAAATGGCGCTATAATAATAATAATAATGGGAAATAAAACAGTGACTTATTTTTGGATCCTTCACTTGAAGGTCAGAAGATGACAGATGTGTGCCCTCTATGGTCCGTAGCGGAGTAGTACAAGCGGGAGCGAGGACACGAGCTGAGAATAGATCAGAGCCTCGTCTGCTCGGGGTCCGTGGTCTCATGTGCTGTGTCCTGCATGGCTGGAGTGAGCGGATAAACTCTGCCTTATCTTCAGTGACAGGGAGCCGTTCCCTCAGGGGTCCCATCTGCCCACTCTCCCCATCTCATCTGTGGAAACATTTCCTTCTCCTTCCCAAGTCATTTGTATCAAATCTCCCCCAGCGACTGCGCCATCTCCCTCCTTCCATAATGCTCTTTTGGGCTTATTGACTGAGGAATCGCAGCTGCAAGACGGCAACAGATTTGGGTACAGCTGAAAAACCAAGACACAATTCTGGTGTCAGCGCCGCTCGTTCCTCTGGCAGAAGAGTTCACTGCTAGATACAAGAAAGATACAAAGTATCACTGGAAATTCTGCAGTGGACTTACAAGTGTTGTAATGTTATGTACAATACGGAAAGTTAAAATAAATATCAAGTAACCTCCTTCTTCTTTCCAGCTGTGATCCATGGAAGGGTCTGATAGTTGTCCTAAAACCCGGGCCTGTCACATCCCCAAATGTGTGGAAATGGGTGCAGGAGCTGCCTCTTCTCTTACACTGACCTGGGCCATAAAGCGGACCTCAATACTGTGGGGTCTGGGTGAAATATGGCGGGTGAGGCCTATTTATCAAGACTAGGCAGCGCAATCTTACGCCTCTCATTTATGAGTGATTCCCGCAGTTTGATGAATCTGCCTGATTTTCAGACTCTCGGCTTTGAGTTAACATTACTTTTTATTTTTCTTTCTTTGTGCTAGAGACACACACGGCATTTTTGTGTCGCAATACGTCGCTTTTTATGTGGTTGGATCCTGAAGAATAAGTCTGAAGACTTCGAAACACAACGTTGATAACAAAACTGCATGTATCCTGGACCATTCTTTCGGAATCAGCAGTGCAGACGACCCATCCATTAGTTCTCTTCTGGCATTGTTACGCCATGCCGCCTTCCCGATAAGCCCCTTTTAGTGAGGACAATCCCCCTTGTTGGCAGAGGCACAGAAAGTGTCTAAACACATTATAAATGTGGTGCAGGTCATGTAGACAGATTTTTGGGCACAAACACATCATAATCTTGGCTCTGGATCAGTGCTGTGCACGGAGCACAAAGACCACCCAACTCTCAAAGCACGGCCATCTGAAAACGGGCTAAAGCTGATCAATTCAATACAAACACATGGGCCATGCACACAGTGAACAAGTCTGTAGGACAGTGTTCACACCACCAAAAGACTGAAACACAGAAAAGCACAGTAAAAAAAAATGTATAAAAATACTCTGTTGTAAAGAAGTAACAGTAAACAGCAAGTGCTAGTAAAAAGATAATAACATAACAGGGTATTTGGTTGATACGTTTTTTGCAAAAAATGTATACTAAGCCGCTCCACCAAACGTCAACGTAACCCATATCAGAGCAGTCCCTAACTGATGTATCTAAAAACCTCATCATGTGTATACTACCTTTTGCATATTTTTTTACCTGGGCACTAAAAATGGTTGTCACACAATGGCAGCCGCCATACAGGCCGTGCTCACAGAGCGCTCCGGCTGTGCGTGCATCGTGTGGTCTATGTGAGTGACCAGCGTGCAATGTCAGATATGGCCTGACTGCTCTGCGGCTGACACTGCAGGGGTCGCAGCCATCAGTAATAGCCTGATTCCAGGAGGGGGCGTCTTCTCAGAGCTCATTCTCCTCTGTGTTATCTATGGTTGGGTTTTATCATGGTTTTTGGATAGAGATAAATATGTTTTATCCAGTGTCAATGGATCCAATGTCAGCTGCAGAATCTCGGCTGCCTGTGACCAACAGAATAGAAGAAAGTAAAAAAACAACCTCCTCTAGAGACCATTGACCCCTCAACCACTATTTATTATGCACGCGCATCATTGTGTGTGCGGACCACCGCCTCCAAGGCCCTCACAATACAAATCTGAAGGGTCGTGGCATGTTTCACTGTACGTTCAGCTTCATCACATCATTTCTTCTGATTTTTTTTTTTTCTTTACCTGTAACAATATTCTCCATTAGTCATTTTAATAAAACCGTGAACTCCAGGATAACGCCACAATGGAAGCGCTATCTGGATGAAAGGCGAGCTGAGCTGGCACTTTTTATTCTGTAACATCTTTATTTGATTGGTTAGGAGGGATCGCTCATAAATAGCTCTGATGATGAAAGCAACAAAAGAAGAAAGGGAACAGTAAACCTCAAATCAAGAGAAGTCGGGAGACGAGAAAGGAGGGAAGGTGACGGCGGAAAGCGGAGTGCCACTTATAATGAGGGGACCACCATTAGGCATGACTCGCGCTCCCCAGACGATCACACCAGGGGACATTCATTTCTTATTGTCTACCATTCTAGGGATTTGGGTTAATGGACTAATAAACTTCACATCTCACTTGTAGCATTTCTTCGTGCAGTAAAACTTTATTTTTTTAAGATTTCTTTTATTTTGTGAATGCAAAATAATTAAGAAACAAAAATATAAAGCAAAGCTAGCTGGTAAATTCACACTGAGCAAATTGCCAAAAAAAGGGACAGAAGTTTGAGCTACTTTGTGTCTTCACTGAATTGTTTTTGTTGCTTTTCGGCCCCTCCCCTTTATTGCTGAGGCTTCTCCCATATGACTTATATCACATTATCATTATTAGACCGGGATCACACATGCGAGGAATACGGCCGAGTCTGGCATGGTAATAAGCGGCGCTGCCGCCAGCACTCGGATCAGAGCGTGCGGGTCCATGTATTGCTATGCGGCCGCACGCTCTGCTCTGGAGTGCCGGCGGCAGTGCCGGGTATTAACATGTCAGACTCGGCCGTATTCCTCGCATGTGTGATCCCGGCCTTTATGGGGAAATGAGAAACTGGGTCTGAGCAGAAAAAGTAAATTAATGTGCATGCAAAATGTAATTGCATATGAACACATGACCTTTACACAGAGAAAACCAAAAACAAAACAAATATCCTGGAATAAAAAAGTAAAAAATATATTGCAAAAATTGCATGAAGGTACTAATAATAGTAATAATAAGGGTATTTAGTTAACATAATTTTGATCAAAATAATGTAGAAGCCATCCCGCCACGTCACGGCAACCCCCGTGGGACAGTCCTAACTCTTGTATTTAAAACCTTTCCACTTGTCAAGTGATATTTGTTTTGTGTTTTGTTTTTGGTTTTCTCGGCCTTATGGGGAGTTCAGCGCCTGTAGATTTCCATCCTCCCGTCCTCCCTGTTACAGTCATGAGCTCTTTCCATTCTGACTTGCCATTGAGCTTGTGCTGAGACGCAGCAGTAAAACAGAAAAGCCGAGCAGAGTAATAACACAAGGAGATATTAAGTGACAAGTGCCAGTCTTCCGAATGTGGCCTTGTGGTCAAAGGTGCCTCCAACAATCGCCATTTTGCATTTTGGCAGCCACTTTGCCGTTCATCCCAAAGAGGAGAATGGACTCTGTTTAACCCCTTGGAGAAGGTTACACATGTTCTTGACAATTCCTTGCTAGTTTGGGGCACAGCAAGTTCCAGAGACTCTAAGGGTACGTGCACACGCTGCGGATTGTAGTGCAGATTTGGCAACGCGGATTTTGTAAAATCCGCAGGTAAATCTGCAGGTCAGGAATGGTGCTGAAGAGCACACACTCAACCTCTTCTCCATCCATTATCTGTGGGACTGGCGAGTAGAGCGCTCTGCTATTTCCAGCAGTCTCATAGACAACAAATGGAGCAGAGACCAAGCATGAGCACCTCTGCTTCATTGCTGACGTGGCTGCAGAGACATTTTTGGGGGGAATCCCAACAATCAAAGCCCCAACAATCAGAAAATTATCCTTTATCTTTTGGATGGGAACAATTTGATTTAAAAGACAAAAGCCTTTCCTGGGAATCCACACTGGACAGGTCACAGACACCTGATCAGTCACTGGCGCCACAATGATTCTGACAATCTTATGTATCAGATGCCTGGAGAACATACAACATATACGACTTGTAAGTGAAGAATTCTTATAATCCTCCTGGTAACTAGGACATAATATGGAGAGGTTGTCTTGCGCAGTCTGATACTTATGCAAGCAAGTCAGTGAAAACTTTATCCTAGCATGTCCCCCAGACCAGGAATTAGCAATTGTCACTCTCTGCAGGAGAAGACGATACATGGGATAGTCTGCAATCCCCTCTCTGTGTCCTGCCTGCTGGAAGAGAGACCTCAGAGAATGGGAAACCACACATTATAGCTCAGTAAAAGCCCTGAAATGCAGAGGCTTGTCTTCGCCATATCTCTGCTTCATTACTGCTTGGATTCTTTGTGAGGATTCACTAAATGGTGAAATAATTGGTGAGCCCACCCTCCTCTTCCCTAGATTCTGAAGGTTCTATAGTCACACAGAGATTTCGCTGCAGGGGGTCCACTGTGTGCTGGAGTAGAGAAAGCCCACACTCTGAACACTGCAATAAAACACTTTCCGACAGATTTCTGCAGAGATTTAATGCTTCATTAACTCTTCATTTGCTGCTAACTAAATGTCCTTTCTGTTTCTGGCTTGGAAAATGTAAGGACGGAGCTCAGATAATTATGCCTCTAATGTGAATGATAACACCTGTAAAAATGTAATAAAGGTTTGCACCAGATTTACGGTATATGAAAGATCTGTCAATCTCAAGAACAAGTCTGTTAAGAAAAATACCGTAAACCTTGAGTTTAAACCTTTTTTGTCTTTGTTATCTGGGGTCCAGGCCGGATTGCACTTTGTTTGAAGAGTTAGGGTTCTCCAATCTACGGTTAGGTCTGTCACACTTCTCATGGGTGTTAGGAGGCTGTAGGACACCTAGAGGATGGGAGATAAACCTGGAGAAATGCTTTAGCACATATAGGACTAAAAGAGGTTAATCGGCCATGCCGGTCTGATTGTGAGCAGCTAAAGAGTTGGGAGAGACGGCTGCTCACCATATCTCCACCCCTGAGTGTGTGGTTCACTTTTGAAATTGAGACCTGTTTATCTCACACGTGGCTATGTGTATAGAGATGTGCAGATCTCCTGGACCAAATACCTGTGTTAAAGGACTCAGGAGCTGGATTCTAAGCCAGGTGGGCTAACCAGCACTATTGTATGGACTTGTTGACTTATGTTTTACTTTGTGCCGGACAAAGGCTGTATTTGCGTTTCCTTTATGTGTTTTATGAGGACTGAAATAAACCAGCCAGACTTTAAATAGACACGGTTCCTGTGATACCTCAGATCGTGCCCAAGTGAATAGCATTGTTATAAGTGTCACAAAGTTCTTCCTTCTGGTTGTTAAGACCTGCTTCAGTTGTGATGCATAGCTAGACACTAGCCATGGGTTTCGGGTTAGTCATTAGACTGACGTTGACTCCAGAAACTTCAGTTTCAGTGTAGACATCACTGAGTCCCCGCGCTGTGCTTCACAGTAGACATCACCAAAAGCCCCCCCGTCCTTCACTGTAGCGGTCTCCGAGCCCCCGCTGTGTTTCACTGTAGACATTGACGAACTCCCCCTCATGCTTCACTGTAGACATCACCAACCCACCAGCATGCTTCACAGTAGACCTCACCGAGCCCCCATCGTGCTTCACTGTAGACATGACTGAGCTCCCATTGTGCTTTACTGTAGACATCACCGAGACCCCGCTGTGCTTCACTGTAGACATCACCTAGCCCCTGCCATGCTTCACTGTAGACATAGACATCACTGAGCCCCCTCCATGCTTCACTGTAGACATCACTGAACCCTCCACCGTGCTTCACTGTAGACATCACAAAGATCCCACTGTACTTCACTTTATACATCACCTAGCCCCGCCATGCTTCACTGTAGACGTAGATATCACTGAGCCCCTATCATGCTTCACTGTAGGCAACACTGAGCCACTGCAGTGCTTCACTGTAGATATCACCTAGCCACTGCTGTGTTTTACTGTAGACATCACTGCGTGCCCACCATGCTCCACTGTAGACATCACTGAACACCTTCTATACTCTTCACTGTAGACATCACTGAGCCCCTGCCGTGCTTCACTGTAGATATCACTGAGCCCCTGCCTTGCTTCACTGTAGATATCACTGAGGCCCCGTCATGCTTCACTGTAGACATCACCAACCCACCAGCATGCTTCACAGTAGACATCACCGAGCTCCTGTCGTGCTTCACTGTAGGCATCACCTAGCCACCACCATGCCACCATGCTTCACTATTGCAGGGGTCTTTTAGCATATGCCTCATTCTGCCTCTCTCATCGGCCCAAAAAGTTTCCATTTTTAGTTGCTCTAAGGAACAGATTCTAAAAACTTCAGTGCCATAGTTATATGGTGTTTGAACAAAGTGAAGGCAACTTTTCTTGTACTTTTGGGTCTTGAGATTGGACATGGAGATCTTGTGTTCCTTACTGTGCAAGCTGAAGAATAAGCTAATGCTGACACCAAATTTTCTACAGACATTCGAGGTTTCTTGACCACCTGTTTCTTTAGGTACCTGGCGGCAGCTTCCTCTTTCTGCCACATCCGAGCAGTGTTGCTAGTTCTTCTATGTGAACTCTGCTTCTAGCTGCATCTCTAGGAACATTCAATGCATTGGCATCTTTTTATATGCTTTTCCATATCCTTTTCTTTTGTTCCATAATAATTATTTTTTATTAATTTTTGGACAGCTCTCAACAACCCAAGAATATTAGTGACCTGGAGACCATTACCCATGAGGAATGTGCTAAGATTCCTCCGGATCACTGCCAGAAGCTAAAGCCTGACTGTGCATGTCATTTGCAGCAGGTTGTAAGAGCCAAAGCTTCTCTGCAAAGTCCCGGAGACACTGGTAATGACTAATGTTGTAACTGCAGCAGTCATGCAGTACAAGAATGGCTTGGGTCCACCATAACTGGAGCTGCTACTAAAGAACAGTTCTCACAGTGAACCCAATAAGAGAGGCTGCTTTATAATGGCCACATAAAGCCATAGACGGGTGCCTTCCTGAGACAGCCCTTTCCATACAAAATTTGCCTTCATGCAACACTCATAGAAAATAGAACATGTCCAAAAAACCTATGTGATTTCAGTGCGGATACAACAATGATGATCAGCAACAAAATACAGCACAACACGTAGTGTCCAGACCCCACTCACATGGAGCAGATTTATTCACAAGCTATACATGTTTGCACCATACCTATAGCACTGTGGATGTGCAGCAAATGTTGACAAATTCTCAGCAAAATCCACTACAAAAATCTATATGCAACATGAATCCTCAATTACTAGCCCTTCTAATCCCTCATTCAATGCCACTTGTTGCGTATTCATATAAATTGCACTGCATGACCCCACAATGCAATGAAGTCCATGACATGGAGAAGGATTACCAGGGGGCTGGATACGTTACAGCGCAAATTGTGTAGCTGTGATGTGGATAGGGTTAACTATGGATGCCTAGAAAAACTGTCCCTAAGGTGGGATTGGCAGGCGCTGAGGTACAGAGCGGCTTTGATATGGGATCTTTTATCTTCCAAAGTCTAATTAGAAAGCATCACACATCCCCAGTAACTGCGCTGACACAGACAGGCACGTTAAGCACCAACAATAAAGAACAAGATCATAAGCAGCTGAAATGACAAATGACTTCCCCATAAATCACGCGCTCAACCCGACTGCCGCTGTCAGAACAAGATTCACGGCTGCAAGCAAATATCAGGGAAATCCACTTACACTGGTGGGAAGGGACAAAAAGTTTAGTTGGGTGTTCAAGGGGCACCTTGATGTTCATTCTATTTCATTTCTACAGAATTTTCAAGACCTGAACACTTTATATTCCATTTTAAACAATTTGCTCACAATAGCAACCATAAAGAAAACCACAGAATGTAGCACTACTGCTAACCATGGACTGTAACACTGTTGCCAACCACATATTGTAATACTACTCCCAACCACAGACTGTAACACTACTGCCAATCAAGGACTGTAACACTACTGCCAACCACGGACTGTAACACTACTGCCAACCACGGATTGTAATACTACTCCCAACCACGGACTGTAACACTACTCCCAACCACAGACTGTAACACTACTGCCAACCACGGACTGTAACACTACTCCCAAGCACGGACTGTAGCACTACTCCCAACCACAGACTGTAACACTACTCCCAACCACAGACTGTAACACTACTCCCAACCACAGACTGTAACACTACTGCCAACACAGACTGTAACACTACTGCCAACCACGGATGGTAACACTACTGCAAACTACGGACTGTAACATTACTGCCAACCATGGACTGTAACACTACTGCCAACCACGGACTGAAACACTACTCCCAACCACGGACTGTAACACTACTCCCAACCACAGACTGTAACACTACTGCCAACCATGGACTGTAACACTACTGCCAATCACAGACTGTAGCACAATTGCCAAGCATGGACTGTAACACTACTGCCAACCACGGAGTGTAGTACTACTGCCAATAATGGACTGTAACACCACTGCCAACCACAGACTGTAACACTACTGCCAAACACAGACTGTAACACCACTGCCAACCACAGACTGTAACACTACTGCCAACCACAGATTGTACACTACTCTCGACCACAGACTGTGACACTGCTGCCAACCAGACTGTAACACTTTTCCTGACCACAGACTGTAACACTACTGCCAACCACGGACTGTAACACTACTGGCAGCCATGGACTGTAGCACTACTCCCAACCACAGACTGTAACACCACTGCCAACCACAGACTGTAACACTACTGCCAAACACAGACTGTAACACCACTGCCAACCACAGACTATAACACTACCTCCAACCACAGATTGTGACACTACTCCCAACCACAGACTGTAACACTGCTGCCAAGCAGACTGTAACACTTCTCCTGACCACAGACTGTAACACTACTGCCAACCACGGACTGTAACACTACTGTCAACCACGGACTGTAACACTACTGCCAATCACAGACTGTAGCACAATTGCCAAGCATGGACTGTAACACTACTGCCAACCACGGAGTGTAGTACTACTGCCAATAATGGACTGTAACACCACTGCCAACCACAGACTGTAACACTACTGCCAAACACAGACTGTAACACCACTGCCAACCACAGACTATAACACTACTGCCAACCACAGATTGTGACACTACTCCCAACCACAGACTAACACTGCTGCCAAGCAGACTGTAACACTTCTCCTGACCACAGACTGTAACACTACTGCCAACCACGGACTGTAACACTACTGCCAACCACAGATTGTGACACTACTCCCAACCACAGACTGTAACACTACTCCCAACCACAGACTGTAACACCACTGCCAACCACAGACTGTAACACTACTGCCAAACACAGACTGTAACACCACTGCCAACCACAGATTGTGACACTACTCCCAACCACAGACTGTAACACTGCTGCCAAGCAGACTGTAACACTTCTCCTGACCACAGACTGTAACACTACTGCCAACCACGGACTGTAACACTACTGCCAGCCACGGACTGTAACACTACTGCCAATCACAGACTGTAGCACAATTGCCAAGCATGGACTGTAACACTACTGCCAACCACGGAGTGTAGTACTACTGCCAATAATGGACTGTAACACCACTGCCAACCACAGACTGTAACACTACTGCCAAACACAGACTGTAACACTACTGCCAGCCATGGACTGTAACACCACTGCCAACCACAGACTGTAACACTACTGCCAAACACAGATTGTACACTACTCTCGACCACAGACTGTGACACTGCTGCCAACCAGACTGTAACACTTTTCCTGACCACAGACTGTAACACTACTGCCAACCACGGACTGTAACACTACTGCCAGCCATGGACTGTAACACTACTGCCAACCATGGACTGTAACACTACTGCCAACCACGGACTAAAACACTACTGCCAATCACAGACTGTAGCACTATTGCCAAGTATGGACTGTAACACTACTGCCAACCACAGAATGTAACACTACTGCCAAACACGGAGTGTAGTACTACTGCCAATAATGGACTGTAACACCACTGCCAACCACAGACTGTAACACTACTGCCAAACACAGACTGTAACACCACTGCCAACCACAGATTGTAACACTACTGCCAGCCACAGATTGTGACACTACTACCGACCACAGACTGTAACACTGCTGCCAACCAGACTGTAACACTTTTCCTGACCACAGACTGTAACACTACTGCCAACCACAGACTGTAACAATACTGTCAACCACGGACTGTATCACTACTGTCAACCACGGACTGTATCACTACTGCCAACCACAGACTGTAACACTACTGCCAACCACGGACTGTAACACTACAGCCAACCATGGAATGTAACACTACTCCCAACCACAGACTGTAGCACTATTCCCAACCACAGACTGTAACACCACTGCCAACCACAGACTGTAACACTACTGCCAAACACAGACTATAACACCACTGCCAACCACAGACTATAACACTACTGCCAACCACAGATTGTGACACTACTCCCAACCACAGACTGTAACACTACTCCCAACCACAGATTGTGACACTACTCCCAACCACAGACTGTAACACTGCTGCCAAGCAGACTGTAACACTTCTCCTGACCACGGACTGTAACACTATTGTCAACCACGGACTGTAACACTACTGCCAACCACAGACTGTAACACTACTGCCAATCACAGACTGTAGCACAATTGCCAAGCATGGACTGTAACACTACTGCCAACCACAGAATGTAACACTACTGCCAACCACGGAGTGTAGTACTACTGCCAATAATGGACTGTAACACCACTGCCAACCAAAGACTGTAACACTACTGCCAAACACAGACTGTAACACCACTGCCAACCACAGACTGTAACACTACTGCCAACCACAGATTGTACACTACTCTCGACCACAGACTGTGACACTGCTGCCAACCAGACTGTAACACTTTTCCTGACCACAGACTGTAACACTACTGCCAGCCATGGACTGTAACACTACTGCCAGCCATGGACTGTAACACTACTGCCAACCACGGACTGTAACACTACTGCCAACCACGGACTATAACACTACTGCCAATCACAGACTGTAGCACTATTGCCAAGCATGGACTGTAACACTACTGCCAACCACAGAATGTAACACTACTGCCAACCATGAAGTGTAGTACTACTGCCAGTAATGGACTGTAACACCATTGCCAACCACAGACTGTAACACTACTGCCAAACACAGACTGTAACACCACTGCCAACCACAGACTGTAACACTACTGCCAAACACAGACTGTAACACCACTGCCAACCACAGAATGTAACACTACTGCCTACCACGGACTGTAGCACTACTGCCAATAATGGACTGTAACACTACTGCCAACCACGGACTGTAGCTCTACTTCTACCATGCATAACTGGCAATATGGGCTGTATTCTCCACACAATATAGTGGGGGAATATGGATTTCATACATTAGGATTTAAGTTCAGTAAACCTCCAAAATCCATTCACTATATGACTGGCGTAACTTACCAAAGTTTAGAAGAGTGTAGATTGCTGTATTGCCTTCTGAGTACAATGGGTTGACTTCAGATGTCAACGGCTTTAAGTTTTCGAGTCTTGGGAAATTAATCTACTTTATTGAATAACCTCACACAGTAGAACATTGCAACAGTTTTATTTTGTCTGTTGTAATCCAGCTAAGGTGGGAAGCCAGTTACTTATTCCTCATTTTTATGTCACACCTTTTGCTCATTTTTCATCTTTTAATTAAATATCATAAGCTAAAAATGAGGATGGAATTAGCGAAATTGTGTGCAACCGTAGAGGCAGGTCCGTTACCTATGTAGACGTCAATGTAGTTTTTAGGTTCGTTACCTATGTGGGAGTAATTGTAGATTCCAGGTCCGTTATCTACTTAGGTGTAATTGTAGATTCCAGGTCCGTTATTTATGTGAGTGTAATTGTAGATTCCAGGTCCAATTATCTATGTGGGTGTATTTGTAGAATCCAGGTCTGTTACCTATGGAGGTGTACTTATAGATTCCAGGTCCGTTATCTATGTGGGTGCCAGTATAGAGTCTAGGTCCCTTACCTATATGGGTGTCATTGTAGAGTCCAGGTCTGTTATCTTAGTTGGTGTCAGTGTAGAGTCCAGGTCCGTTATTTATGTGAGTGTCAATGTAGAGTCCAGGTCTGTTACCTTTATTGGTGTCAGTGAAGAGTCCAGGTCTATTGCCTATGTGGGTGTCAGTATAGAACCCAGATCCGTTATTTATGTGTCAGTGTAGAGGCCAGGTCCGTTGTTTATGTGAGTGTCAGTGTAGAGTACAGGTCCGTTATTTATGTGAGTGTCAGTGTAGAGTACAGGTCCGTTAGCTATATTTGAATACTGTAAGTGATGATTCCAGGTACGATACCCATAGATGAAGATTAGGAATTCTGGAATCTTTTTTTTCTGATTGCCAGATATTATCTACTAGAAGTCATAAGAAGCTGGTGTTTGAAGACTGGTCCATTAGATTGGCAGACATTCTCCATATGTTAATCATTAGAATATACATTTGTCAATATTCAGCATAGAGTAATATAAATTTCTTAAATCCTGCACCAGTTTGTCTGGACCATAAAATGGACACATTAGGTTTACTAATTTGTGTGATTTGTGTGAGTGTAATGCAGTGTAAGTGCAGTAACATACTGACCCATCACAGACTTCCCCGCTTTCCAGCGCTGGTCGGTAAGTACTTTATTGCCCTTTCTCTACATTACATACACATTTAGGAAATACTGTAGTTCTTGGACATTCTTCCTGACTGTAACCATTGCATAGTCTAGAATTTTTGTGGCAGATGTCATGAAAACAATTTTTTTTTTTTGTGCTAAATTGTTGCTGGCAAGTTGAGTCACATTTCCCCAGGTGGACTCTGGGGACGAGATGGCTGAGTAATGGCTCTGTTAGTTGTGGAGGCACACGATGATGCGAATCCTGGGAGCTGTCTTGTTACTTCCCATGCACAGATTAGATTTTCAGTCAAACAGCAATATCCATGTATCTTACAGCACTTTACCAAAAAGCTTGAATGCAGAACATGGAATCAATATTCCCGTTCACAAAGGAAACAAAATAATTGATTTGCTGGTGTTTAGACAAAGTACACAATTTTGGTTGCTACACTAGAACATATTGATCATTTATTGTATCTCTTGGCATAAAGGACAATTACATTGAGTCCTTAGTAGGAAAAAAACAGGATAGAGAAAATGATGCATCTGACAAGTTTTAGGTTTCCAAAAAAATATAAATGAAAATGTTGATGTTCAAGTTCAGATACGGAAATGCAAAATAAAAAAAAAGCAAAAAAGAGAAACAAGCACCAGCCTATATTCAGTACAGCGGTAAACACATTATACATAAAACTGTAGATGAAGACTTCTCTTTAAATTTTATTTAAATTTACTAAGAGCAAGCGATATTACATAAAAATAAAGTTAGTTAGGGGTTAACCCCCCCCACTGAGAGCATCAGTCATCTGATGCTTCCCACTAACCTGCAGCGGCTGCATGACATCCATCAGTTACAAGATCCAAACACTGGCCTCACTAACTGCTGCACCTGCAGCGATTGGCTGCAGCGGTCATGTAAATGATGGAGGGCAAGGAGTGACCACCGGATCCACAGTGCTGGAATAATAATGGTATATAATATTAATCATAATTTTTGTTTTAATAATAAGTAATAAATTGTAATATAGTGTATTATAAAATAATATAATAATGAGCTGTAATAAAATATAGTAAGTAATAATATAATGTAAAAATAATAATTATTAATTTATATACATTAAAAAAAAAATGACAATTTAAAATTCTGCATGCCGATTTTTACTCAAAAAGGCAACCATTTCTCTAAATCTCCAGGGAAAGCTTGTACTGGCAACATGGGGGGAAATTAAAGAGGTATTCCAGTGCATCTTGCTCTCACTATGGTCTGAAGCTAACGGGGGATCAGTAGCTGGCCACAGGGTGGGCTCTCTCTGGACGCAGCAGGGTGGCTGGATGCTGCTGCTTTGTGTGTGAGCTGGACTGGACGTCATATTGTAGAAGAGCGCAGACGAGTATTGATTGTGTTTCACTTTGGCTTTGGATCACAGCCCGTCCGCTCGTGGCCTGTACAGAATCTACATGGATGAAAGCCAGAAAGTATCCGCACTTGTAGCCTGTTTGTGTCTCTGTCCCTCCATCCAGCGAGCTGAACCCCCACAACGTCCGGACGTCACCACAGTCTGTAGGTTTTGACGCTTTTATTCAGGTCCGGGATCAGTAGATGCTTCGTCATATTACAGATGGACACTCACCGGTACGAACTGGGACGGAAATTCAGCCCTGGCATTTGAAATCACACAGGCCCATGCTGTCACTGTTCCCAAGCACCAGATGGGATATATTACTAATATTACCCTGGATAGAGGAAGCAAGATTTACTACAAGATTAATATTTCTAATCATACCCATGGCCTGCTGGAGTCAGTGACTTTGTGCTCCATCACATCTCTTAACAGTATGAGTGTCTTGAGAACAACGATTCTGTTAGCAGCGTAGCAGACAAGGCAGCCCACAACCAGACAGGCCCTTCAGGCATTTGCCAGAATTACCAGATGGCCAGTCCGGCCCTGGACACACATACACTCAATGTATAATAGAATGCAACAGTAACAATTCACATTAATAAAGGGGTTTTCTACGTTAACAAAGGAAGACCCTAAACAATAAAAGACATGGGAAATAACAAAGTCAGATCCTCTTGGGGTCCGTTGCTGGCTCTGCAGCTGCTTTTATCTCTATGTTTTGGCTGCTGCGATGACATCACATGGACAGTTTACATCAACACTGCAGCCAATCACTGGACTCCAAGGCTTTTGTCATCTACACCGGCCAAGCTTAGTGACTGGCTGCAGTGATTGGACTTGGAGAGGGTGAGAATTATCTGACGGTACATGGTTATTATTATTTGGGGACCACTTTTGTAAAAGTGAAACCATTTAATGGGGCAACAAATCCTCCATAATGTGCACTTCTAATGATTAGCTGCAGTATGTGCCGCTGCTGCTTTGGGGCCATTTGTTCCCCGAGTGTTCACAAATGTAATGTGTGCCATGTAACGTGAGTATCATTCCAATAATACTCATGTCACTATAATTAGACACTTCGGCCATAAGACTGAAGATGATTCCACATGATCCAGAACGGGCTCCTATTTAGACGGCGGCGCCTGATTACAGAGTACACAGCTTCCATTACACTTTGTGTTAACTGTCCACATAATGTGCGCCTGATTGCTGCAGAACATTGCACGTGCCCCTCACTCCGGCAAGCATCATTTTTAACCAATAAAAGGACACATGGAGAAGTAAATGATGGGTTTTCTTAGGTGGTTGTCGTGCTCGATGTGTGCTAACTAGTATGTGAGGAGCATTAATACCCAGGAGGAGTATCATTACCATGTATCAAATGATATATGGTCAGCCCCTCCAAGGTCTCATTCACACATGGTGGTATAATGTGGCAGTCACTCATAGAAACACATTTTTCATCACTGTGAATGAGATATTAAATCGCCGCAATTTCTTTTGCATTTTTTTCCATCAACTCAGAGATATATGTGAGCAGGGAAAACTGCATAGATCTTTTCGCAGAAGCAATTTGAATAATATTTTTTTATTTTTTTTTATTTTTAAAAAAGGGTGTTGTGTCATCAAGTCAACCGTGGTGTATGTGCCCTGCTAGTGTTCTCCTTCTGTCTGAGCTGGAGCCAAGAGACACGAAGCAGAAGGGTCTGGGGGTCCAAGTAATAATTACACATGAGACTCCCCCAGGGATATCTCCAAATCATTGAGGGCCTCCAAAGGCCACAGATAAATCATATGGGGGATTGTCTACATATGAATGGGACCTTCCACCCCCTCAATCATCGCACAGCCGCAGTGATTTCATCATGGAGTGAATGCTTGCACCCGGTGATCACAATCGCAGCCCTTTCCATAGTGCTGCAAATACCCCGATAACTTACGCCGCTCACTGCATTATATGAGGCCACAGAGGTGTCTGATGCGCAAAGTGTTAATGGGAGCCTGCCAACGGCAAAGTGTCCTGGGCGGGAGGCAATCAGCGCTGCGGATATGGCCAGGTGCACTGTCCATTTATTCCACTGCTGAAATTACCTATAATTGCAGGGAACGCTCCAGAGGCGCGATGTAACGCCTCATCGCTGTCACATCCCAAGGTGGAAGCAAAATTCCATCTTTGTTTAAATATCGGCTGTCAGTCCGGTGATGGAGCATCGGGAGATCAGTATGTTAGCCATTTATGTATGGATCACTGAGGGACACAGTAGGGGCCCCTGCGATACAGCTGTATATGGGCCCTTTGCAGCCAACAGCTCATCATAATGCACAATTCCTCCAGCTTTGGAGATGGATGTGGCCCCTGACCTCTTGAGCTTCTTTGCGGCTACAGCGGTTGCACCACTGATTTGTCCGCCCATACAATGGGCACAGAGCAGTTTGTATCGGATCGCGATATTATAAGAAGCTAAGAAGGTGACGCCATGACGTGCGGCTGAGAAGTTCTGCATCTGGTGGTGATGACTCTGTAAACGATTCAGTAAGGAAATGCTCCTGGGTACAAAGCCCTACCTGGAAATATTCCTACATTTTTTTATTATATGGTTCCCTTTTTCAACATTTTTCAGTAACTACATAACTGCTGAAAAGTTATAAAATGCAAATGAAGTGGAAAGGACATGTTGCCGGCATGAGTCAGATGATTAATGGATGTGGGCTTTTCTAGAAGGTAAAACCAGAAGCAAAAAATGATTTATACTGATTAAATATGAAAATTATTCATGATAAATAGCTTTCAAGAACGCAAATAATTAAAGTGATGTCAAAGTAAAGCATAGTAGGAAATCATAGAGCCCCAAGTCAGGCTCCATGAACATGTACAGAGGTTTCTTTCTGACTTTTTCCTCATTTACTATGTAATTATTTAGCTTTCATTGGACAGAGCGATTCGTCAGTAAGAAATTAAACACTTTTCTGTGTACACCATAAAAGCTGCAGCAGGTGCCGCTGTGTCGTGGCTCTAGAGCTGGAGCATTGGTAGATGTGGAGATGAGCAGAGGTCGATCACTGGGACCTGATGCAGAACAAGACGAGGGCTGGGACATGGCTATAGATCCAGCTCCAGGTATTAATGCACCACCTCCATATACTGTAAAGGAAAGTTACTATCCATCCCTTATGATACAGGAAAGATGTATATCTTTGTACCGTGTTAGCCAGTAGATAGAAAAATATTCAGGATTGAGAGTCCTCAGTAGTTGATACCTTTTAATGGCTAACTGAAAAGATGGTAACACATTGCAAGCTTTCGAGACTACTCAGGTCTCTTCATCAGGCTAGACTAATACAAAATCTGAAGTCACATATTTATGCACAATACAGCCTAGAAAAAATGCAATAGATAAGACAAGTGACGTGAAGCAGAACTATCAATATGGGAGAGGGAGAAACATAAATATAAACATTGGACCAGTTCATAGATAAGGAGTCTGGATGTTTTATGGTCCTCTGATTGGGGTCTAGTTCTGTGTTGCCCTGCAAGGTTTTAAAAGGAAATTCCTTAATTGATGTAAAAAGACATAAATCCATGCGACACATTCATTCCAGCACTGAGAGTGTCAAAGCTCGTCATAAATTTGTACTCCCAAACTCGTCTCTCTCTCTGAGAATTGAAGTTACCTTTCAATACCAGTAATTTCATATCCACGTTGCTGTGATCAGGGATACAGAAATGTTTTGCCACAGGTAGATCCATTCTTTTTTCTCTTATTGTGTGACGATGAGCATTCATCCTTGTTCTCAGTTTTTGCCCTGTTTCCCCCACATACAGACCCCCTGTTGGACATTTAGTACAAATAATTAAGTACACCACATTAGATGTAATGCAGGTGAAAGTACCTGGGATCTTGTAGTCCTGATGTGAGTTGGGGATCTTTATCCTGTCCGTGGTCATTATAAATGGACAGGTTTTACATTTTTTCTGGTTGCAAGGAAAGGTTCCTGCAGCTGTTGGAGAGGACAGGGAGCTTCTGACAATGATGCTTCTTAAATTTGGGGGCTGCCTAAAACACAGCAGTGGGGGGTCTGGAAAAATGGATTGTAATCGGGCATCTTTTTGTAGTAAAGGTTGTAATTTCCGTGCAGCTCCCCTTAGCACCTATGGCTCCACAGTATGCAAATCTTTTCATGGCCAAGCTTGAAAGCGACTTTTTGTCCTCATGCCCCATCAGGCCCCTGGCCTACTACCGCTTCATTGATGATATTTTAATCATCTGGACGGAGTCTGAGCAACAGCTAAAGACGTTCCACGAACAGTTTAATCAATTTCATCCCACCATCAATTTAACACTCAACTACTCCAGTACTGAGATTAATTTTTTGGACACCATCATTAAGCTAAAAAACAATGAAATAGAGACATCCCTGTATCAGAAGCCAATCGACCGTCCAACATACCTTAAATGGGACAGTTTCCATCCAAAACACATAAAGAACTCTATTATCTATAGCCAAGCCATCAGATAGAATCGTATATGTTCCAACCCCATGGATAGAGACAAACACCTTGGTCGCCTCAGAAAGACCTTTTTGAATCAGGGCTACCATCCAAGAACAATTGAAAACCAAATTACAAGAGCCACCAGAATGTCAAGGAATCACCTGCTACATTACAAAGCTAAAGAAGAAAATAACCGGGTGCCTCTAGTGATCACCTACAACCCAAATCTGGAGGTGCTAAGGGGAGCTGCACGGAAATTACAACCTTTACTACAAAAAGATGCCCGATTACAATACATTTTTCCAGACCCCCCACTGCTGTGTTTTAGGCAGCCCCCAAATTTAAGAAGCATAATTGTCAGAAGCTCCCTGTCCTCTCCAACAGCTGCAGGAACCTTTCCTTGCAACCAGAAAAAATGTAAAACCTGTCCATTTATAATGACCACGGACAAGATAAAGATCCCCAACTCACATCAGGACTACAAGATCCCAGGTACTTTCACCTGCATTACATCTAATGTGGTGTACTTAATTATTTGTACTAAATGTCCAACTGGGGGTCTGTATGTGGGGGAGACAGGGCAAAAGCTTAGAACAAGGATGAATTCTCATCGTCACACAATAAGAGAAAAAAGAATGGATCTACCTGTGGCAAAACATTTCTGTATCCCTGATCACAGCAACGTGGATATGAAATTACTGGTATTGAAAGGTAACTTCAATTCTCAGAGAGAGAGACGAGTTTGGGAGTACAAATTTATGACGACCTTTGACACTCTCAGTGCTGGAATGAATGTGTCGCATGGATTTATGTCTTTTTACATCAATTAAGGAATTTCCTTTTAAAACCTTGTGGGGGCATCACAACACAGAACTAGACCCCAATCAGAGGACCATAAAACATCCGGACTCCTTATCTATGAACTGGTCCAATGTTTATATTTATGTTTCTCCCTCTCCCATATTGATAGTTCTGCTTCACGTCACTTGTCTTATCTATTGCATTTTTTCTAGGCTGTATTGTGCATAAATATGTGACTTCAGATTTTGTATTAGTCTAGCCTGATGAAGAGACCTGAGTAGTCTCGAAAGCTTGCAATGTGTTACCATCTTTTCAGTTAGCCATTAAAAGGTATCAACTACTGAGGACTCTCAATCCTGAATATTTTTCTATCCATCCCTTGTGAGCTTGATGAGAATCTAGTCAGTGTAAGGCTAGTTTCACATTAGAGTTTTTTTGCGCAGCGCATCGGGCGCATAAAAAACGCAAAGAAAAACGCAAAACAAACACGCGTTTTTTTAACGTCATGCGCACGCTGATGCGTCAAAAACGCAGCGTTGCTTGCGTTTTACATGCGTTTTTGCATGCGTTTGCGTTTTTTTATGCACATGCGTTTTTAGGTGTGACATTTTTTCCATTGTCTAGAGAACATTCTAGACTTGTTTCACTCAAAAACGCATGCGCAAAAAAACGCAACGGTGCGCAAGACCATGCGCACGCATGCCTTCCCATAGACTTCAATGTGTTGTTTTTGCGCATTCCGTGCGCAAGCGTGCGCATGCGTTTTTTTGCCGAGACAGGGCGCACCAAAAAATGCAACATGTTGCGCCTGGCGCGCCTGGCGCGAAAGACAAAAAAAGGCATGCGCACGAAAACGCAAGTGTGCGCAAGACCATGCGCACATCATGTTTAACTTAGGTGCACGGGTGCGCACGATGCGCTGCGCACAAAAGCGCAAATGTGAAACCAGCCTAACCCATGAATGCCTGAGCACAGCTTGGTGCAGTATAAGGAGCTGTCCAGCAAGCAGGGTACTGAAATGGGCGCTGTCATTTGGATCTCTGACCTTATGAAAGGCATTGGTTAGGCACCAAAACATGTTGGTCCTAATAAAAAACTTTATCTGAAGCTTCTCATTTCCAGTAGCGCAGACGCGTAATGTGATTCCCTCCATTCTGGGAAATGTGCACAGGGTTCTACACACATCCAACAACGGTACACATTAACCTTCAACATTTCTGGGCAGCACGGTGGCTCAGTGGTTAGTGCTGCAGCGCTGGGGTCCTGGGTACAAATCCCACCAAGGACAACATCTGCAAGGAGTTTGTATGTTCTCCCTGTGTTTGCGTGGGTTTCCTCCCACATTCCAAAGACATACTGCTAGGGAATTTAGATTGTGAGCCCCATTGGGGACAGTGATGATAATGTAAAGCGCTGCGGAATATGTTAGTGCTATATAAAAATAAAGATTATTATTTCTGATTAAAAATGATGGACCATGCAAAGAGGACTGGACCTCTACTGCAAGCAATGATCCTAAAGGTCAATATCGACCCTTTAATGAGCCTTGCCATATGACTTGGTATAAAACCAGAATTTCAATTTGCGGACATGTGTTTTGGGGAGTTGTATTTCCTCAGTGCAAGGCAGGAGATCTGATTTGGCTGGATGAGAGACCTCAGACAAGGGAGAGTGTCTCTCCTTGTGGAGAGTGACATACCAGACATGTCGTGTAAGGAGACTTATAGGCTTCTCATGCAATGCTACTCTAGGAAATTAAACATGCAAATTCTAGTATAATGCAGACAGGAAAAGGAAAATGAATGATCAGACATAAATGTAACATGGTGGAAATGAAGTGTAACCGGCGAAGTGTGCTGCCGGGCAGGAGTTCAATCTATATGGCAGTAAAAGCAAGCAATGAGGAGATGCTCTGCCCGGACACACTGATGGGGGACATGACGCTTACATGACTTTTTTAATCGAGTAGCAGTAGGCCTCTGACGAGAATCCATCTTCCTTCAGTATTCTGTTACCCAGGATCTGAGTCATAAAGGTTCTTAAATCTCCAAAACTCCTCTCCTCCCTCCACCGCCCCTCGCCCGGCTGCGAGGAGGGGAGAGGAGCAGCGCAGAGATTCGGCTGATAGACAGATGGAAAAGTGTAATTACACACAGGAGCTGAAGCGTTTTCTGGAATCACGAATGTGGGCAGACAATTAACGTCTTTTCCAGAAGATTAGCCTTCTCCCTCCCATCTGTGCCTCATTTAAAAGTTTTGAGGGTGAAATCTAGCCCATATCGAGGGGTCATTCTTCTGAGATAGGGTCTTCTGATTACAGGAGACAGCTGCGATCTATGAGACATCTTTCATTCAAGAGACTATTAGTCCGGTAAATGCACAGCACGGAATCAGGAAGGTACAGGGCTGCTGGTACCTGTAGCGCTCCCAATACCTTTCCTTGGTAGAGCATTAAGGCTGCTTTTACACTTACCATGTTTTTGCGGGCTGTTTTTGCGGCCCCAATAGATTTCTATGGGGTCACAAAATCGGCCCGCAAAAATTCCACGGTGCGGGGTGTGCCGTACGGCCGTGAGGGTCGTATTTGCGGCTATGAAAAAAGATCAAGCCTGCTCGATCTTTCTCATGGTGTACGGACACGGCCCCCATTGAAAATCAATGAGGCCGCAAAAACAAACGGAAGTTTGTTTTTGCAGCGCACCGTGACTTCCGGTTTTGCGGAACGCCGTTTTTTTTCCCAATACTATTTCCATAGTATTGGAAACATGAAAAACGGCGATTCGCAAGTTTTTTGCCGTCCTTTATTGCGGCTGACCGCCTTTTTTGCGGTGATATGGCCCGCAAAAACGGGCCACAATAACGGGCCCCAAAAAACCCGGTAAGTGTATAAGTAGCCTAAGTCTCCGATCTCTAAATGTCTCCGATGTTTTATTGCCTCTTATGTTTTTAAGTTAAACATTATTGTTGAAGGCTCAATGTAGAGAGAAGAGAGCGGATGTTTCCACCGACACGCAGCCAGAACAGTTGCTTTGGACTAAATGACCCTGTTAGCGGTGAGAGATCTCTATCATTCTCTTCTGTTGTATCGTTCCTCAGATCTGGCGCAGCTCCAGTTGTTAAAACATTACAGTCCAATGCTCAAGGGGCGAATAGAGCGCGGAGAAGTAGTGAGAGTGTACACAAGCAGGGCATGTGGTGCGCAGAACTGCTGCCGACAGCCGTCACTCCGCGCCCAGATGGAATTTAATACCGCCAATTTATAATGTATAAGGCAATCAGGGCTGCTGATGACTTTTTATTCTTCATTCTCTTTCGATAGAGAACCATAAAAGAAGTGTAATTTTGCTATAATTCTCCAACCAACAATATTATTACAAGACAGAAGCGAGAACGTACAGTAATGTCAGCGCATCTAACCTCGACTTAAATGTAAGGATGAACTTATTCTCCCTGCAAGCTGGATATATGGAATGATAGCCCAGCCAGTAATTAGGAAAGTATTCTGATCTTTAAAAATTGACTACAAATAGTTCACATGCAGCAAGATTAATCAGTTGATGATACAAAGTCCATAGCAGAGATCTTTCTGTAAGCCAGTCTCATGGGACCATGAGCATCCTGTACTCACAGTGATCCTCAGTCTCATGGGACCGTGAGCATCCTGTACTCACATTGATACCCAGTCTCATGGGTCCATGCACATCCTGTACTCACAGTGATCCCAAGTCTCATGGGACCATGAACATCTTGTACTCACAGTGATAATGATCCCCAGTCTCATGGGACCATGGGCTTCTTGTACTCACAGTGATTCCTAGTCTCATGGGACCATGGGCTTCTTGTACTCACAGTGATCCCCAGTCTCATGGGACCATGGGCATCTTGTACTCACAGTGATCCCCAGTCTCATGGGACCATGGGCAACTTGTACTCACAGTGAACCCCAGTCTCATGGGACCATGGGCATCTTGTACTCACAGTAATCCCCAGTCTCATGGGATCATGGGCTTCTTGTACTCACAGTGAATCCTAGTCTCATGGGACCATGGGCTTCTTGTACCCACAGTGATCCCCAGTATCATGAGACCACAGGCATCCTGTACTCACAGTGATCCCCAGTCTCATGGGACCATTTCCTTCTTGTATTCACAGTGATCCCAGTCTCAAGGGACCATGGACAACTTGTACTCACAGTGATCTCCAGTCTCATGGGACCATAGGCTTCTTGTACTTACAGTGATCCCCAGTCTCTTGGAGCCATTGACATCTTGTACTTACAGTAATCCCCAGTCTCACAGGACCATGGTTTCTTGTACTCACAATGGTCCCCAGTCTCATGGAACCATGGGCTTCTTGTAATTACAGTGATCCCCAGTCTCATAGGACCATAGGCTTAATGTACTCACAGTGATCCCCAGTCTCATGGGACCATGGGCTTCTTGTATTCACAGTGATCCCCAGTCTCATAGGACCATGGGCTTAATGTACTCACAGTGATCCCCAGTCTCATGGGACCATGGGCTTCATGTACTAACAGTGATCCCCAGTCTCATGGGTCCATGGGCTTCTTGTACTCACAGTGATTCCCAGTCTCATGGGACGATAGACATCTTATACTCACAGTGATCCCCAGTCTAATGGGACCATGGGTTTCTTGTACTCACAGTAGTCCCCAGTCTCATGAGGCCATGGATATCTTGTACTCACAGTGATCCCCCTTTACACCATTTCAGTAGTACAGAATATGCAACTTGTCTCTTCGAAGAAAAGGAACAAATCTGTAGCACCAACTAATGGCAGTAGAAATCCTGAAAGTTATTATCAACCCTTTAACGAGCCTTGCCACGTGACTGAGGATGAAAGCCAAACCAGAAACTCCATTTGCAGACACATGTTTTGGAGTGTTGCCCCTCCTCAATGCAAATCATGAGACGTGATTTGACTTTATGACTGGGGTGTCAGAGGTATTTTTTCTCATACAGCCTAATTCTACCTGATTTGCACTGATGAGGAGTAACACTCCAAAACACGTGTCTGCAAACTGAGATTCTGGTTTGGCTTTCATCTTAAGTCATGTGGCAAGGCTCGTTAAAGGGTCGATCCTGACTTTTAGGCTCACTGCTTCAAATTGTCACGTGGACCCGTCCTGTGTGATGCGACCTGCAGGCCGGTAACTAAAACAACAAGACGCGGCACGTGATACTGGCCTGTGTGACACGGCTCACAGGCCGGTAACGAAATCAACAAGACAAGGGGAAGGGTACAACAGTTACAACGGTGGACCCTGCGATAGGGAAAGGGGATGTGGAGACCTCCTGCATTCCCCTGAGTCAGTGTCCATAACGCTCCTAATGTTCCCTATGCCGGTTCCGCACCGGGCGCAGATCAGGAACCTGTCGCCCTAGCACACCCTACACCTATCCCTTGCTAGGGAGCTTGGTTGCGGAGGCACTGGCCCCACCGCTGTACTAATACACACTAAGGAAAAACACAAACGGGGAAACACAACTTAGCTTTACTCTGTTGCACTTGCTCCTGGCAACAGAGTTCACCACCAGCATGCAGCTCTCCTCCTGAATCGCTGCCACCTAGCTCTGTCAGTGCTACAAGGAAATCCCCTATGACTCCTTCCACACCAGGGCTAAGACAGTGCTGCAAGGAACGCTCTCCAGCTCCTTCCTCCACCAAGGATTGTTGAAATGAACACTATCACCAACACTGATTGCAACACCTGTGACTCTTTTATAGCAGAGCCAGCAATCACACCTGCATTATAATCATGTGCACTTAACTAAAGAAACTAGAGTGCAATGAAGCTCACCACCACCGGGGGCAAACTTAGAACAAACGACACCACAGTGCAATAATCCTAATAGCCACCGGGGGCAAAAACCAACCTTAAGCACAGCTTAGGAAAAAAAAAGGTTACCTGTGCTTTTTATCAGTCCTGATCCAGCATGGATCATTACAGTACCATGACACAAATAATAGGTGGCACATGAGTTCAAGTCCTCTTCCTTTCTGAAGAGGCAATTTACACATTTAATGTTCCAAAGCAGCATTGCATGGCCTATAAGCCTCCTTACACTCTTACACTGGCATGCCAGTCATGTCACTCTCCATAAGGAGAAACATTACCCCGTAGACCTGAAGTATAGAATGTCACTTATCATATCATGCCTAATGTCTGCACTGCTCCATTGCTCTCTCCCAATGTCTCTTATTTGGGATTGTGTTTCACATGCTGTGCAGCAAATCTTCCCATGAGCTGCAGCGCAGATGCTCAGTAGCAGAGTTGTGTTTTGTGTGAGGACAGGAATTTAAGGACTGTTAAACCTGTGCCATAGGGACATAAGGGCGGTTGCTGGTCTTCCTCTTTACCTTGTCCTTCTGTTCTTCTGACGGTGACGTCCTTCTCCAGTGATCGCTCTCCTCGTATGATGTGTCCACAGTATAAAGATTTTAGCTACACAAAAAGCTGGATCATTAACATTTTTATTGGTTGTAATTAAAAAGACTGCAAAGTGCTAGATAAAGGGTTGTTCCACTAGGTTAATTTCTATGGATCAGTGTCACCTCCATGGCGGTCCACACCCAGCACCCACCATGAGCTGCTCTCATCAGATGACAGCAGTGGTGGAGCGTTACCGACAGTCATGGAACAACCGTAATGTCAGTGATAAGATGTTGTCCTGTATCATCTCATCCAGAGACATTTATGCTCCCGGATCCCTTGGTCCAGGACGTTCCGCATCTATTACCGTCTGCAGGGAGCGATCCGACACTGGACCATTTTTGAGATGGTAGAAATCTCTTTATTTCGCGGAGTCTCTTTCTATGAACATAAATGGAAGAGATATTGGCGGTATTATTAATGTCTGCCTGGCGCGGGAAGGCTGTCGTGCCTATGAGTGCTGAGATAGCATTGCCACGATATTGTCTTCTATACACCAGAAGTGTAATTGGAAAGTGTTTTGCACTCGGCTTGAATGAAAGGAAAGGTGTAAATGCAAATTACCATTGTAATTTAGAGGAAGATGCGACAAGCGTCCTCCTTCAGCGAGTGAATGGTGGCAGGAATGAAATGACACAAGGGTGACGCGGCCCTCCATGACTACAACACAGGCATTAGTCCATATAATTATGTAAGCCGAGCCAAATTAAAAAAATCAGAGTATAATTAGAAGAAAGGTGCGGATCTCGGCAGACGACGCATCTGTTTCCAAATATAAGTGTGTGCAGAACATCCGCAGCTTTATATCGAGACGCAGTGCGAATATCCCTCACAGGACGGCCAATAAAGGATCTTCAGAGTCAGGCGGGGGAATAAGGGGCTCTACCCACTTTATATCTTCAGAGTCAGGCAGGGTAATAAGGGGCTCTACCCACTTTATATCTTCAGAGTCAGGCAGGGTAATAAGGGGCTCTACCCACTTTATATCTTCAGAGTCAGGCAGGGTAATAAGGGGCTCTACCCACTTTATATCTTCAGAGTTAGGTAGGGTAATAAGGCGCTCTACCCACTTTATATCTTCAGAGTTAGGTAGGGTAATAAGGCGCTCTACCCACTTTATATCTTCAGAGTGAGGTAGGATAATAAGGGGCTCTACCTATATTATATCTTCAGAGTCAGGTGGGCTAATAAGGGGCTCTACCCAGTTTATATTTTCAGAGTCAGGCAGGATAATAAGGGGCTCTACCCACTCTATATCTTCAGAGTCAGGCGGGGTAATAAGGGGCCAAAAGTATTGACACCCCTGCAATTTTGTCAGATAATACTCAGTTTCTTCCTGAAAATGATTGCAAACACAAATTCTTTGGTATTATTATCTTCATTTAATTTGTCTTAAATGAAAAAACACAAAAAGAATTGTCCTAAAGCCAAATTGGATAGAATTCCACACCAAACATAAAAAAGAGGGTGGACTAAAGTATTGGCACTGTTCGAAAAATCATGTGATGCTTCTCTAATTTGTGTAATTAACAGCACCTGTAACTTACCTGTGGCACCTAACAGGTGTTGGCAACAACTAAATCACACTTGCAGCCAGTTGACATGGATTAAAGTTGACTCAACCTCTGTCCTGTGTCCTTGTGTGTACCACATTGAGCATGGAGAAAAGAAAGAAGACCAAAGAACTGTCTGAGGACTTGAGAAACCAAATTGTGAGGAAGCATGAGCAATCTCAAGGCTACAAGTCCATCTCCAAAGACCTGAATGTTCTTGTGTCTACCGTGCGCAGTGTCATCAAGAAGTTTAAAGCCCATGGCACTGTGGCTAACCTCCCTAGATGTGGCCGGAAAAGAAAAATTGACAAGAGATTTCACGTCACAATTGTGCGGATGTTGGATAAAGAACCTCGACTAACATC
The DNA here is from genome assembly GCF_039654945.1 of Dendrobates tinctorius. Taxonomy (NCBI): domain Eukaryota; kingdom Metazoa; phylum Chordata; class Amphibia; order Anura; family Dendrobatidae; genus Dendrobates; species Dendrobates tinctorius. The sequence goes on along the minus strand of NW_027361696.1, from coordinate 1,032,071 downwards.
CAAACAAGTTCAAGCTGCCCTGCAGTCCGAGGGTACAACAGTGTCAACCCGTACTATCCGTCGGCGTCTGAATGAAAAGGGACTGTATGGTAGGAGACCCAGGAAGACCCCACTTCTTACCCCGAGACATAAAAAAGCCAGGCTGGAGTTTGCCAAAACTTACCTGAAAAAGCCTAAAACATTTTGGAAGAATGTTCTCTGTTCAGATGAGACAAAAGTAGAGCTTTTTGGGCAAAGGCATCAACATAGAGTTTACAGGAGAAAAAAGAGGCATTCAAAGAAAAGAACACGGTCCCTACAGTCAAACATGGCGGAGGTTCCCTGATGTTTTGGGGTTGCTTTGCTGCCTCTGGCACTGGACTGCTTGACCGTGTGCATGGCATTATGAAGTCTGAAGACTACCAACAAATTTTGCAGCATAATGTAGGGCCCAGTGTGAGAAAACTGGGTCTCCCTCAGAGGTCATGGGTCTTCCAGCAGGACAATGACCCAAAACACACTTCAAAAAGCACTAGAAAATGGTTTGAGAGAAAGCACTGGAGACTTCTAAGGTGGCCAGCAATGAGTCCAGACCTGAATCCCATAGAACACCTGTGGAGAGATCTAAAAATGGCAGTTTGGAGAAGGCACCCTTCAAATATCAGGGACCTGGAGCAGTTTGCCAAAGAAGAATGGTCTAAAATTCCAGCAGAGCATTGTAAGAAACTCATTAATGGTTACCAGAAGCGGTTGGTCGCAGTTATTTTGGCTAAAGGTTGTGCAACCAAGTATTAGGCTGAGGGTGCCAATACTTTTGTCTGGCCCATTTTTGGACTTTTGTGTGAAATGATCAATGTTTTGCTTTTTGCTTCATTCTCTTTTGTGTCTTTTCATATAAGACAAATTAAATGAAGATAATAATACCAAAGAATTTGTGTTTGCAATCATTTTCAGGAAGAAACTGAGTATTATCTGACAAAATTGCAGGGGTGTCAATACTTTTGGCCACAACTGTATATCTTCAGAGTCAGGCTGGATAATAAGGGGCTCTACCCACTTTATATTTTCAGAGTCAGGTGGGATAATAAGGGTCTCTACCCACTTTATATCTTCAGAGTCAGGTGGGATAATAAGGGGCTCTACCCACTTTATATCTTCAGAGTCAGGCGGGATAATAAGGGGCTCTACCCACTTTATATTTTCAGAGTCAGGTGGGATAATAAGGGGCTCTACCCACTTTATATTTTCAGAGTCAGGTGGGATAATAAGGGGCTCTACCCACTTTATATCTTCAGAGTCAGGCGGGATAATAAGGGGCTCTACCCACTTTATATTTTCAGAGTCAGGTGGGATAATAAGGGGCTCTACCCACTTTATATCTTCAGAGTCAGGTGGGATAATAAGGGGCTCTACCCACTTTATATCTTCAGAGTCAGGTGAGATAATAAGGGGCTCTACCCACTTTATATCTTCAGAGTCAGGTGGGATAATAAGGGGCTCTACCCACTTTATATCTTCAGAGTCAGGTGAGATAATAAGGGGCTCTACCCACTTTATATCTTCAGAGTCAGGTGGGATAATAAGGGGCTCTACCCACTTTATATCTTCAGAGTCAGGTGGGATAATAAGGGGCTCTACCCACTTTATATCTTCAGAGTCAGGTGGGATAATAAGGGGCTCTACCCACTTTATATCTTCAGAGTCAGGTGGGATAATAAGGGGCTCTACCCACTTTATATCTTCAGAGTCAGGCGGGATAATAAGGGGCTCTACCCACTTTATATCTTCAGAGTCAGGTGGGATAATAAGGGGCTCTACCCACTTTATATCTTCAGAGTCAGGTGGGATAATAAGGGGCTCTACCCACTTTATATCTTCAGAGTCAGGTGGGATAATAAGGGGCTCTACCCACTTTATATCTTCAGAGTCAGGTGGGATAATAAGGGGCTCTACCCACTTTATATCTTCAGAGTCAGGTGGGATAATAAGGGGCTCTACCCACTTTATATTTTCAGAGTCAGGTGGGATAATAAGGGGCTCTACCCACTTTATATCTTCAGAGTCAGGTGGGATAATAAGGGGCTCTACCCACTTTATATCTTCAGAGTCAGGTGGGATAATAAGGGGCTCTACCCACTTTATATCTTCAGAGTCAGGTGGGATAATAAGGGGCTCTACCCACTTTATATCTTCAGAGTCAGGTGGGATAATAAGGGGCTCTACCCACTTTATATCTTCAGAGTCAGGTGGGATAATAAGGGGCTCTACCCACTTTATATCTTCAGAGTCAGGTGGGATAATAAGGGGCTCTACCCACTTTATATCTTCAGAGTCAGGTGGGATAATAAGGGGCTCTACCCACTTTATATCTTCAGAGTCAGGTGGGATAATAAGGGGCTCTACCCACTTTATATCTTCAGAGTCAGGTGGGATAATAAGGGGCTCTACCCACTTTATATCTTCAGAGTCAGGCGGGATAATAAGGGGCTCTACCCACTTTATATCTTCAGAGTCAGGTGGGATAATAAGGGGCTCTACCCACTTTATATCTTCAGAGTCAGGCGGGATAATAAGGGGCTCTACCCACTTTATATCTTCAGAGTCAGGTGGGATAATAAGGGGCTCTACCCACTTTATATCTTCAGAGTCAGGTGGGATAATAAGGGGCTCTACCCACTTTATATCTTCAGAGTCAGGTGGGATAATAAGGGGCTCTACCCACTTTATATCTTCAGAGTCAGGTGGGATAATAAGGGGCTCTACCCACTTTATATCTTCAGAGTCAGGTGGGATAATAAGGGGCTCTACCCACTTTATATTTTCAGAGTCAGGTGGGATAATAAGGGGCTCTACCCACTTTATATCTTCAGAGTCAGGTGGGATAATAAGGGGCTCTACCCACTTTATATCTTCAGAGTCAGGTGGGATAATAAGGGGCTCTACCCACTTTATATCTTCAGAGTCAGGTGGGATAATAAGGGGCTCTACCCACTTTATATCTTCAGAGTCAGGTGGGATAATAAGGGGCTCTACCCACTTTATATCTTCAGAGTCAGGTGGGATAATAAGGGGCTCTACCCACTTTATATCTTCAGAGTCAGGTGGGATAATAAGGGGCTCTACCCACTTTATATCTTCAGAGTCAGGTGGGATAATAAGGGGCTCTACCCACTTTATATCTTCAGAGTCAGGTGGGATAATAAGGGGCTCTACCCACTTTATATCTTCAGAGTCAGGTGGGATAATAAGGGGCTCTACCCACTTTATATCTTCAGAGTCAGGTGGGATAATAAGGGGCTCTACCCACTTTATATCTTCAGAGTCAGGTGGGATAATAAGGGGCTCTACCCACTGAACAGGTGAAATATTTAAGCTTACAGAGTGACACAAAGCACCAAAATAAAAAGTCTGATTCTGCGTCATGTAGACAGGGCTCTAGTGTAATATCAAATAGCAGATGGGGGAATCACCGAGCCGTAAATCATAAAAACTAATTTAGAATTATTTATAAAGTTCTCTGTTATCGGCTGCCAGGGGGGATTAGTTCGGGACTCAGACTCCCATCCCACCTGTAACCTGCCCCACGTCTGCGCATCGAGGCCGATCCTCCCGGATCTCCATAGACTCCGCACATTTCAGCAGATCTTAGTGCATTAGACGACATGCAACAAATAGAAGAATAAATATGGGAACAATATTAAAAATAAGAAAATCCAATTAGTCACGGAGCTGCAGATTAAAGTTTTACTGCACTAAGCAAAATCCTGAGAGTCAGAACATTGTGTCAGTGCGAGGAAGAAATGATTGTGGGAAAAAATGAAAACCCATCAGAGGAGAAAGCATCAAGTGCAAGAAGGATCCAGATCCTCAGCAGTCTGCCAGACGTGTTCTCTGGGCTTCTAAGGAACATAATAGATGGAGGGAGAAGTGGAGACGTCTCCACCAGGAACAGAGCAAAACTTGGCGATTGTGAAGACGCTCAGAAGCCGGAACCCACTAGAAAGGCCGAGATACAGAGCGCACAAATCCCCCGCGGCTCCATTACAGCGCGGCGCAGTCTGCTTCTGATATTGAACCCATTATCAGACACTTGCTGGGATTCTACTTTTGCACTAAATATCTGTCATTATGTGGATTTTTTACCAGTCAGCTTAGAATAAAAGGGATTTTCTGTGATTTGATACAGATAATGTATCCTGAGGTGAGGCCGCACATAGCGGGGTCTGGCTTCGGGCACCTATATTCGACACGGTGCTTTGTGGTCCGGTGGTGGGTTACCATGCAGCACCCAGACATTTTGTATCAGATTTGTCTATGTTACAATTCCAGATCCTGTTCTGCCCCCTGGTGGCCCATAGCGAGGTGGGATACTAGAGATAGAACCCTCCGGATCGGGGTCCACCTGGTCGCAGTGGGATGGCTTCTACACTTTTTTATTTTAAAAAAAATGACAACTAATTTCCCTGTTATTTACATGTATTATTAACTATTTACTGACTGCGGGGATCTACTCGCTGCTTATATTTCAGGTCTTGTTCGGTATTACAACTCTGACCCATTTGCTGTAATTAGACTTTCCTGCAGAAATTCTGCGATATGCGGACTAACCAATAGTCCTATAACCAAAAAGTATCTGAATAAGGCCGGGATCACACATGCGAGAAACACGGCCGAGTCTCGCATGTTAATACCCGGCACTGCCGCCGGCACTCGGATTGGAGCGTGCAGCCGCATAGAAATACATGGAGCCGCACGCTCCGCTCCTGAGTGCCGGCGGCAGTGTCGGGTATTAACATGCGAGACTCGGCCGAGTTTCTCGCATGTGTGATCCCAGCCTAAGAGAGTTGCACCTAAGAATCAGCAGAAAAAACAAAAGAAAATTATATTATCTCACAGATACATCAACTTTACTAAATAAAATGTTATAACAGATTTTATTAAAAAAAAACAGAGTAATGGAGAACAAACAGCAAACATCTCAAATGAGAAGGGCGGTCCGACCTAGTAGTGGACATATCCCATAATGACCCCATAGTGGGGGGAGATCCGTATCACGCTCCCCCACATCCATGAGGACCTCTTATTTTACAAGGAATGGGAAGCAGCGAGAACGAGTTACACAGGCCCCATGGAGGCATGGACCTGCCAGAATAAGACCCCATATGAATATGAAGCCCGCTTTCCTCGAGATCAAGTATAAGATCAGAGATAAATCCATAACCCCATATGCGATCCCAGTAGATCCCGCGGGGTGGTGATAGTGGTAACTAGTGATGCACCATATGCGCTGCATATTCTGTGTGTGCATTGTGTCCCGTTAGAAATACTGGAGAATGATTACATGGCGGTGCCAGTGGTGGTGGTTGTGGCGGCTGGCGCTCGTCTCTATCGCTTTTACTGTGTACGTTTAGGAATGGTGCAGCAGAGAGGTCAGAACACATCATCATATCAGACAGACGGGAACAAACATGCTTCACGTAGCTTTGATCAGAACGGCAGCAATGGACGGGCTGACATGATTTTTGAGAGGCCGACAAATAGAAGGAGATAGATATTGCTCCAGGCTGGGTAGGAAGCCATTAGCTGCTATGGAGAATGTGTCTGCCGCCCTCCCCATCCCATCTGATGGAGAACAGAGAAGGCCTTCCCAGGGTAATTGGAGATCAGAGACCCCTCATTATTCTCACAGACCCATCGGAATTTGCAGCCTTTTCCGCACTGGCTGCCTGGCATTCTTTTAAGTTGGACCCATGTGGAGAGAGGAAGATTCTGCCGTCTCTGTATCGGAGCCGTACTCGTCCTTTTATTGTCAGCATAGTGTGCGAGACACAGTAATCCGTGGCACCTGTTCCTGGCTGCACTGGAGAACGGCCGCCATTGTGTCGCTGACGACGAGCGCTGATACGTCCTCATTATAGTCTCAAATTGTACAAAATGTAAAAAGCCAAAACATTGTGGGATTGCCTGGAAACCCAAACACAAAGATGTCCTTGTACGTCCGCCGGATACTGACTCGAGCTTTGTTTTTTACAGCATTCAGTTCGATCTCAATCCATGGCGTCTTGACGGCTGAAAGATCTGTAGGAAGATCGATCTTATGCAGCCTAGATCAGTCACCGGGGTCTTCTACGCCATTATCTTGTTAGTGTCAAGCCATTGGGTTGCTCATCTTCCTCTTCTTGTTCTTTCTGTTCGCCTGACCATGATGTCCCTCTCCAGTGATCGCCCCTGTGTATGTCATGGCTTGGTGGTCTTTGCTTCCAGTGACATCTGGCTGGATTTGTCCTTGCCATCGCTGGTATTAATAATCACCTTCTCCACCATTATTTTTATAGTATCCAGCCATCGAGTTACTGATCTTCCTCTTCGCTTTGTCATCTCAGGTATTGATATTCACCTTCTCCACCTCATTTCCAAGGCGTCGATTCTTCTCCTGTCTTGTTTCTGTATCGTCCAGGTTTTGCATCCGTATAAAGACCGGACTATGTCTGAGCCGCGACTTCATCACCAGTGACATGTTCCTCGATTTGAAGACCTTGTCCGGTGACTTCAGCGTTGTTTGCCCACAGTGATTCTCCTATTGACTGGAGCCTTCATGTCTAAATGAAGCTCGCCCCTCATCATCTCTACAAGGTCTAATGGAAGGTTGGAAATTAATCTGGGAGCTCGTCAGATCTGCGCCAGGGATAAGGACATAATTTATGGGTCAAATGTTTCATTCTCCAGAAAAGTCTGAAGAGAAAGTGCAGGAGGTTTCTGTGCTCGGTATAAGATATGCGCACCCCACACCTCCCCCGGTCCGATAAGGACACAGACTGTGCTGCCTAAATGGAAGCAAATTGTATGCAAAGTAAATTGTAACATGCAAATAATGTGTCCGCATCTCTGTCTCTGTCCTGCGGCGATGTGACCATTCCCCGGAGCCCACACATGGCTGGGCGATGGCCACCTCACTATATAATCAGTGCCCGAAACTTATTCCATAAAAAGGCTGGCGGAGAGATCCACCGTTATCACATACAGCCTGTTCCCATGAGAGCAGCGAGTATTCGGCGGCATCGATTCTTTCGCTATAGGAAGCGACGGGTCAATTTTTTAATGAAGTTTTGAATCTTGATGATAAAGGAAAAATTAAAGATAATGAGTAAAAATGTCATTCCTTTTTTTTAAAGTGAAGGCATGATATCGAACGGAGCGAATAGTGCAGATGTCATCAAAATGTTAATAATGGATATTTATGGGTTTACTGAAATCTTGCAGCAGATGAACGAGAATCCAAGTGTCATCTACAGAAACCACAACATATAACTTACTACTATTATCAACGCAGAAAAACTGTCGGGGTGCATTGTAGAAAGATCTAGAAAAGGCCATACGCTGCTATGTACGGCACCATATAAACCACCAACTGTGGGGTATATTGTAGAAAGATCTAGGAAAGGCATACGCTGCTATTTACAGCACTATATAAACCACCAACTGTGGCGTGTATTGTAGAAAGATCTAGGAAAGGCATACGCTGCTATGTACGGCACCATATAAACCGCCAACTGTGGGGTGTATTGTAGAAAGATCTAGGAAAGGCATACGCTGCTATGTACGGCACTATATAAACCACCAACTGTGGGGTGTATTGTAGAAAGATCTAGGAAAGGCCATACGCTGCTATGTACGGCACCATATAAACCGCCAACTGTGGCGTGTATTGTAGAAAGATCTAGGAAAGGCGTACGCTGCTATTTACAGCACTATATAAACCACCAACTGTGGCGTGTATTGTAGAAAGATCTAGGAAAGGCATACGCTGCTATGTACGGCACTATATAAACCACCAACTGTGGCGTGTATTGTAGAAAGATCTAGGAAAGGCATACGCTGCTATGTACGGCACTATATAAACCACCAACTGTGGGGTGTATTGTAGAAAGATCTAGGAAAGGCATACGCTGCTATGTACGGCACCATATAAACCGCCAACTGTGGGGTGTATTGTAGAAAGATCTAGGAAAGGCATACGCTGCTATGTACGGCACCATATAAACCGCCAACTGTGGGGTGTATTGTAGAAAGATCTAGGAAAGGCATACGCTGCTATGTACGGCACTATATAAACCACCAACTGTGGGGTGTATTGTAGAAAGATCTAGGAAAGGCATACGCTGCTATGTACGGCACCATATAAACCGCCAACTGTGGGGTGTATTGTAGAAAGATCTAGGAAAGGCATACGCTGCTATGTACGGCACCATATAAACCGCCAACTGTGGGGTGTATTGTAGAAAGATCTAGGAAAGGCATACGCTGCTATGTACGGCACTATATAAACCACCAACTGTGGCGTGTATTGTAGAAAGATCTAGGAAAGGCATACGCTGCTATGTACGGCACCATATAAACCACCAACTGTGGGGTGTATTGTAGAAAGATCTAGGAAAAGCATACGCTGCTATGTACAGCACTATATAAACCACCAACTGTGGCGTGTATTGTAGAAAGATCTAGGAAAGGCATACGCTGCTATGTACGGCACCATATAAACCGCCAACTGTGGGGTGTATTGTAGAAAGATCTAGGAAAGGCATACGCTGCTATGTACGGCACCATATAAACCGCCAACTGTGGCGTGTATTGTAGAAAGATCTAGGAAAGGCATACGCTGCTATGTACGGCACTATATAAACCGTCAACTGTGGGGTGTATTGTAGAAAGATCTAGGAAAGGCATATGCTGCTATGTACGGCACTATATAAACCGCCAACTGTGGGGTGTATTGTAGAAAGATCTAGAAAAGTCCATACAATGCAATGTATGACATTATACAAACCGCGGCTGGATCCGAACGATCAAATGACTCCACAAGGACAGAAAGAAATGGATATCCCAGAATCTGACATCAGTGAGATTGCCGCTTGTACAACTTGTGCCACAGTTTTGTGCCGGATTATAGATTATTAGATTAACATTTTTTACTTATTATCTTAATAATTAATATAATGTCTCCAGAATAAACATCAGACTTCCAGGGACAAAACTATGGTCCGGCGATTTATGGCACACATGGATGAACGCAGTGAATGAACACAAATTCTCGGGATTGCAGCATGGAAATGTTCTGTGCTTCTCCGGCGGATGGAAAACATTATATTTCTGCCTTTTCATTTACCACAACCGACTTTGATGTAGTTAATTATACACAATTACCCTTGTAATAAATGTGCCTGAGTCAATTGAAGGGAGACGAGGAAGTAGCGGAGCGTTCCTCCATCTGTGGATGAAGCTTTGCTGTTATGAGTTCATTTTCCCCTTCACCATTGAGGTCTGATGAACTCCCTCTTCTGGTGAAGGAAGGTAGTGAGGCTGATTACCAAGCACCTGAGCTGGGAGAGGATGACTGGGCGACGGGGATCTCTGACTGGATATAAGGCAGCCGACGCCCTTCCTCCTCGCTGGTGATTTCTCTGTGGAATTCTAGGAGACCAGTCTGATTCCTGCTCATCAAAAGCTAAGTTTTCTGCTTTGCCTTTTTGCATTTGTGTTTTGGTTTTAGTTTGCCTTGCTTTTCTGGATTCTGCCATTCCCTGCTGGGGTGAGCTGAATTCCTTTTTGTCGGTTGCTCTGTCTTCAGAAAATACCTGAGTACTGACATAGTCTTTTTGAAGCCTAGCGTCTTCAGGGCCTTTTTCCCTGTCAGTCTGTTGGCTCTTATTTTCATAGGGTTTTTCGCAGATTGCAGACAGCAGCTTTCCTATCCTGTCCTGTCTAGTTAGCTTGGGCCCCATCATTTGCTCAGTCTATCTTTCTATCTGTGTTAGTGTTTTTTCTTCTTGCTTCACCGTCATTATATGTTGGGGGCTGCCTATTGCTTTGGGGTCTGCTCTGGGGCAGTTTAGATTTCCCTTTCTGTCTTTAGGCTAGGCAGTTCTCCAGCTGTTATCGAGGGGTCTAGGGCATCGTAGGAACCCCCCACGGCTACTGCTAGTTGTTGTTGATAGGTTCAGGGGTCTGCAATCCGATAGCTGCCAACTTCTCTGGTTTTCTGGACTTAGCTAGCATTTCTGTTTTTGCCTCCTACGGTGACTCATTCATAACAGAATCACCAGCCATACTGCAGATCCTAGGGTACTCAATAGCAGGAAAGAATTAAAAAAAAAAAAAAAAGTGTGTATATTTTTTCCTCTATATCTCTGAGGCCGTAGGGGGAAATTTTTTTTCTCTCAATGGAGATAAAGCAATTGTCTGATCGTGTGGAGCAGCTCGCTGCGGAAGTGCGGGGAATTTCCGCCTACCTTGCTCATTCACATGCTGCTGAACCAAAGTTCCCTACTCCTGATGTGTTTTTTGGGGATCGGTCTAAATTTTTGAATTTCAAAAATAATTGTAAATTATTTTTTGCCTTGAGGCCTAACTCGTCAGGGAGCTCCGCGCAGCAGGTTAAAATTGTCATCTCTTTGCTGCGTGGCGATCCCCAGGATTGGGCGTTTTCTTTGAAACCTGATGATCCTAGTCTGACTAATGTGAACGCATTTTTTCAAGCCTTGGGGTTGTTGTATGACGAACCTAATGCTATTAATCAGGCTGAAAAGACCCTGTTGGCATTGAGCCAGGGTCGAGATTCTGCAGAATTGTACTGTCAAAAATTCTGAAAGTGGGCGGTCCTTACTGCCTGGAATGATAATGCCTTGGCAGCTCTCTTTCGGAAGGGTTTGTCAGAAGCCGTAAAAGATACTATGGTGGGATTTCCTGTTCCCTCTGGTCTGGACGATTCTATGTCATTAGCCATTCAGGTTGATCGGCGTTTACGCAGGACTGCGCGAGAGGTGTTGCCACCTGTTGAACAAGTGTCTGAACCTATGCAATGTGATAGAGTTTTGTCCAGGGAGCAACGTCAGGAGTTCAGAAAGCGTAATAAGCTGTGTTTTTTTTGTGGAGATGCCTCACATATTATTTCTGTCTGTCCTAAACGAGAGAAACGTTTTGCACACACGTTTTCTGTGGGTGGTGTTCAACCTAAGTTTCTTCTGGCAATTACTCTGATCTGCTCCCTGTCCACATTTTCCGCCAAGGCTTTTGTGGATTCGGGAGCAGCCCTGAACCTAATGGACTTGGATTTTGCTAAACGTTGTGGATTTCCTATGACACCTCTGCGGACGCCTATCCCTTTGAGGGGGATTGATGCTACTCCTTTGGCGAAAAATAAACCTCAGTTTTGGACCCAGGTGGTAATGCGGGTCGCCCCAAACCATCAAGAAAATTGCAGATTTTTGGTGTTGCATAATTTGCATGATACCATTGTTCTGGGGTTTCCCTGGTTGCAAATTCATAATCCAGTTTTGGACTGGAAATCTGTGTCTGTGGTGAGTTGGGGTTGTCGGTGTGCCCTTAGTGAGGCTCCAGTTTTTTCCACCTCTCCTCAGTCGCATGATGTTCCTGACTATTTGGCGGACTTTTATGATGTATTTAGTGAGAATGAGTCTGCGTCTTTGCCTCCTCATAGGAGTTATGACTGTGCAATTGAACTGAGCCCGGGGTGTAAATTTCCCAAGGGTCGGCTCTTCAATTTATCTGTACCCGAGCACGAGGCTATGCGATCCTATATTAAGGAGGCGTTGGAGAAGGGTCATATTAGACCATCCTCTTCACCATTAGGTGCTGGGTTTTTTTCGTGGCCAAAAAGGATGGTTCATTAAGACCTTGTATTGATTATCGTGCCCTCAACAAAATTACTATTAAATATCGGTATCCGTTACCCCTGATTTCGGAACTATTCTCCAGAGTTAAAGGTGCTTGCTGGTTTACCAAGCTTGACCTCAGGGTGGCGTATAATCTTATCCGCATTAAGCATGGGGATGAATGGAAGACGGCGTTTAATACTCCAGAGGGACATTTTGAGTACCTGGTGATGCCTTTTGGGCTCACTAATGCCCCTTCTGTCTTCCAGTGCTTCATGAACGACATTTTCCGAGACTTTGTGGATAAATTTTTGATTATCTATCTGGATGATATTTTGATCTTCTCCAAGGATTGGGATTCTCATGTGGAACATGTTCGGACGGTGTTCCGGATCTTGAGGGAGAATTCCCTGTATGTCAAAGGATCGAAATGCCTTTTTGGGGTACAGAGGATTTCATTTTTGGGATTTATTTTGTCTCCGTCAACTATTGAAATGGATCCGGCCAAGGTACAGGCCATTTATGATTGGGTTCAGACAACTTCTTTGAAGGCCCTTCAGAAGTTTTTGGGTTTTGCTAATTTTTATCGGAAATTTATAGCAAAATTTTCTAGTATTGCAAAGTCATTGACTGATCTGACTAAGAAGGGTGCTGATGTGTTGAATTGGTCTCCGGAAGCTGTTTCTTCCTTTCAGGAGCTGAAGCAAAGATTCACTTCTGCCCCGGTTTTGCGGCAACCAGATGTCTCACTCCCGTTCCAGGTAGAGGTGGACGCTTCTGAGATTGGTGCAAGAGCTGTTTTGTCCCAAAAGGATCCTGTAACATCTAAAATGAATCCCTGTGCTTTCTTTTCCCGAAAGTTCTCCCCATCTGAACATAACTATGATGTGGGGAATCGGGAACTGTTGGCCATGAAATGGGCATTTGAGGAGTGGAGACATTGGTTGGAGGGAGCTAAACATCAAGTCGTGGTCCTCACTGACCACAAGAATTTGATTTACCTGGAGTTGGCCAAACGCTTGAACCCTAGACAGGCTAGATGGGCCTTGTTTTTTACACGTTTTGATTTTATGGTTTCTTTTCTTCCTGGCACTAAGAATGTCAAGGCTGACACTCTTTCTAGGAGCTTCTTTGCTGATTCTCCTGTGGTGACCAAGCCTGCTACCATCTTAGGCGAAGGGGTAGTTCTTTCTGCCATCTCGCCCGATTTGAGACGTGCTCTAGAAGAGTTCCAGGAGGACAAACCTGAGCGTTGTCCCCGTGGAAAGTTGTATGTTCCTGACCAGTGGAAGAAGAGAGTGATGTCTGAAGTTCATTGCTCTGCATTGGCTGGTCATCCAGGTATTTTTGGTACTAGAGATCTGGTGAGTCGGTCTTTTTGGTGGCCCGCCTTGTCTCGTGATGTCAGGACTTGCTCCCGGTCTAAACCTTGTTCTCGCTCTAGTGGGTTGTTGATGCCTTTGCCGGTCCCCAGGAGGACATGGACCCATATTTCAATGGATTTCATCTCTGATATGCCTGTCTCTCAGAGAATGACTGTTATTTGGGCGATTTGTGATAGGTTCTCTAAGATGGTTCATCTTGTACCACTCCCTAAGTTGCCATCTTCTTCTGAGTTGGTGCCCCTGTTTTTGCAACAGGTGGTTCGCTTGCACGGGATTCCTGAGAACATTGTATCTAACAGAGGAGTTCAGTTTGTGTCTAAATTTTGGAGGACGTTCTGTTCCAAGCTGGGAATTCAGTTGTCCTTCTCCTCTGCGTTTCACCCTCAGACCAATGGGCAGACAGAGAGAACAAACCAGACCTTGGAGACGTATTTGAGTTGTTTTATTTCCGCTGATCAGGATGATTGGGTTTCATTTTTGCCCTTGGCCGAATTTGCTTTAAATAATAGAGCTAGTTCGGCCACTTTGATGTCACCTTTTTTTTGTAACTTTGGGTTTCATCCTCGATTTTCTTCTGGGCAGGTGGAGCCTTCTGCCTGCCCAGGTGTTGACACTGTGGTGGAGAGAATGCACCAGATCTGGGACCAAGTGGTCAGGAGGATAATTCCTGGGTCTCTGCCTCTGATATTCATGCCAAAAGATTGGTGCGTGCCTTTCATCGGGCTCACCCTGATCGCCCTGGTGGCGTGGATGAGGGTTCGGTGACCCCTCCTCAAGGGGGAGGTACTGTTATGAGTTCATTTTCCCCTTCACCATTGAGGTCTGATGAACTCCCTCTTCTGGTGAAGGAAGGTAGTGAGGCTGATTACCAAGCACCTGAGCTGGGACAGGATGACTGGGAGACGGGGATCTCTGACTGGATATAAGGCAGCCGACGCCCTTCCTCCTCGCTGGTGATTTCTCTGTGGAATTCTAGGAGACCAGTCTGATTCCTGCTCCTCAAAAGCTAAGTTTTCTGCTTTGCCTTTTTGCATTTGTGTTTTGGTTTTAGTTTGCCTTGCTTTTCTGGATTCTGCCATTCCCTGCTGGGGTGAGCTGAATTCCTTTTTGTCGGTTGCTCTGTCTTCAGAAAATACCTGAGTACTGACATAGCCTTTTTGAAGCCTAGCGTCTTCAGGGCCTTTTTCCCTGTCAGTCTGTTGGCTCTTATTTTCATAGGGTATTTCGCGGATTGCAGACAGCAGCTTTCTTATCCTGTCCTGTCTAGTTAGCTTGGGCCCCATCATTTGCTCAGTCTATCTTTCTATCTGTGTTAGTGTTTTTTCTTCTTGCTTCACCGTCATTATATGTTGGGGGCTGCCTATTGCTTTGGGGTCTGCTCTGGGGCAGTTTAGATTTCCCTTTCTGTCTTTAGGCTAGGCAGTTCTCCGGCTGTGATCGAGGGGTCTAGGGCATCGTAGGAACCCCCCACAGCAACTGCTAGTTGTTGTTGATAGGTTCAGGGGTCTGCAATCCGATAGCTGCCAACTTCTCTGGTTTTCTGGACTTAGCTAGCATTTCTGTTTTTGCCTCCTACGGTGACTCATTCATAGCACTTTGCACTTTGTGGAGTTTGGGTCCCAGAAGGCGGTGGCGGCCTCACAATGGTCACCTGTTCTTGTGCAGAAGCTTTCTCCACTTCTCAGGGAATTAATGCTAAACCTGGTTAAATCATTCAGACACAAGAAGTCAATCATCAGAGAATAATAAAAATAAACTAGGCACTCAACTTAAAGATTAATTTTTTGACTTTTTAATGTAGTCAAGGCAAAACGTTTCGGCCTCATTTGGCCTTTATCAATTACAAACTATACAGGAGTGTCAGGGATTCGTGGGAATCCTGTGGATATTTAATGATGCACGTCTCGGTATAGTCGCTTTCACAAGAGTGTGGGCGTTAAAGAGGAAAAACCCCAATGGTAAATAAGCCAATAAGCCAGTTTGTAATTGATAAAGGCCAAATGTGGCCGAAACGTTTTGCCATGACTACATTAAAAAGTCAAAAAATTCCTCTTTAAGTTGAGTGCCTAGTTTATTTTTATTACTTCATGGTGTGGGATCCTACTACGGCACCTTCCTTAGTAGTGCGAGCGGTTATCTACTAATCATCAGAGGATGTCACAGGCACAGCTGCACCAGATCAGCGCAGTGCAATGAGGAGGGGATGACGCGGCCCAATCACCTCCAACGTCAGCTGGAAGAGGCTTCTACTCCCAGCAGCCTTTACTCTGAGGACCATGAATGGTACCTGGAGGGACCGACACAAACAAAAGCTGCCGAGCAATGAGATTAATAAAAGTTCTCCCTTATCTAGGAGTAAATTTCTAGAGAAGTCAGCAGTGGCATAACTTGAAACTCATGGGCCCCAATGCAAAAGCTCCAACAAGGCCCCCAATTAGAGCAAGCCCCTAAGGCTATGTGCACATGTTGCGGATTCTGCTGCGTTTCTGCAGCGGTTTTGGCCCTGCGGAAACGCAGCAGTTCCGCTGATATGGTACAGTACAATGAAAGCCTATGGGTTTTCAAAAACACTGTGCTCATGCTGCGGTTTTTTCCGCGCGGTTTTGCTGTGGTTTACAAACCGCAGCATGTCAATTGTTTGGGCAGTTTCCACAGCGGTTTCACACCTTTAACATAGTAGAGGTGTGAAACCGCAGGGCAAAACCGCAGACCAAACCGCAGGAAAACCGCAGGTCACTTTACCTGCGGTTTTACCTGCGTTTCCGCGCGGAAAAACCCGCAGCGGAATCCGCAACGTGTGCACATAGCCTAATAGTATCAGTCTTTTGGGGATTTTTTGGGCCTCTGAAGCTCCAAGTCCCGATGCAATTGCGACCTCTGCACCTATTGTAGTTATGCCCCTGTACATCAGGCACGGAGTGACTGCTGCCTCCTCCACCTCGATCAGCCAGCAATTATTATTATTATACATTTTTATAGCACTATTTATTCCATGGCGCTTTATATGTGAAAAGGGGCAAATATACAGTAGACAAGTACAATAAACATGAGCAATACAACACACACAAGTACAGAAGGAGAGAGGACCCTGCCTGCAAGGGCTCACAGTCTACAGTGGATGGGCTAGGATACACTAGGAGAGGGTAGAGCTGGTAGTGCGGCGGTTCAGTAGACTGAGGTTCACTGCAGGTTGTAGGCTTGTCGAAAGAGGTGGGTCTTCAGGTTCTTTATCAAGGTTTCCATGGTAGGCGAGAGTCTGATGTGTTGGGGTAGAGAGTTTCAGAGTAGGGGGGATGCACGTGAGAGGTCTTGTATGCAGTTGTGGGAAGAAGAGATAAGAGGGGAGTAGAGTAGGATATCTTGAGAGGACCGAAGGTTGCGGGTTGGTAAGTACCAGGAGATCATGTCACAGATGTATGGAGGAGACAGGTTGTGGGTGGCTTTGTACGTCATAGTTAGGGTTTTGAACTGGAGCCTCTGGACGATAGGAAGCTAATGAAGGGCTTGGCAGAGAGGAAAGGCTGGGGAATAATGGGGAGACAGGAGGATTAGTTGGGCAGCAGAGTGTAGGATGGATTGGAGTGGTGCCAGAGTGCTAGAGGGGAGGCCAGAGAGTGGGAGGTTGCAGTAGTCGAGGCGGAAGATGATAAGGGTGTGCACTAGTGTTTTTGTGGTTTCATGGTCAAGGAATGCACGGATCCGGAAAATATTTTTGAGTTTGAGACTGCAGGAGGAGGCAAGGGCTTGGATATGTGGCTTGAAAGAGAGGGCAGAGTCGAGTATCACCCCGAGGCACCGAGCATGCGGGACTGGGGAAAGTGAACAGTGAGCATTGATGGATAGGTCTGGTGGAGTAGTAGGATGAGATGGGGGAAAAATTATAAATTCTGTTTTGTCCATTTTCAGTTTTAGAAAGTGAGCAGAGAAGAAAGCTGAAATAGCAGACAGACATTGCGGGATTTTGGTCAGTAAGGAGGTGAGGTCAAGTCCAGATAGGTACAGTAGATCTGCGTGTCATCGGCGTAGACATGATACTGCAAACTGTGGAATTCTATGAGCTGTCCCAAGCCGAAGGTGTAGATGGAGAAGAGTAGGGGTCCTAGAACTGAGCCTTGAGGAACACGGACAGACAGGGGGCAAGGTGAGGAGGTACTGTAGGAGAGGGAGACACTGAATGTTCGGTCTGTTAGATATGATGAGATCAAGGATAGAGCCAAGCCTGTGATGGCAAGAGATGAGAGAATCTGTAGCAGGAGGGAATGGTCCACAGTGTCGAAGGCAGAAAATAGGTCCACAAGAAGGAGGACAGAGTAGTGTCGCTTGTTCTTGGCGGTTAGTAGGTCGTTGGTGACTTTAGTTAGGGCAGTTTCAGTTGAGTGATGCAGTCGGAAGCCTGATTGTAAGTGGTCAAAGAGGGAACAGGAGGAGAGGTGGGAGGACAGTTCAAGATATACGTGCTGTTACAGTAGTTTTGAGGCATAAGGGAGAAGAGATATCGGGTGATCGAGGCATGTTTGGGTTTCCTCAGTTTAGAGACAGAACTGCTGCTCAGATACAGGTGCCTCAGTGATCACAATGTCCTTCACTTTGGCAGTGGCTCATACCAACCTGAATTACGGGCTATTAATCTAATGTCTGCAAGAATAAATACAGGAAAACATCCTGACGTGAACGAGAGCGAATCCCAAGGAGCAGCTCGTCTCACGTGGCTCCGGCGTCGTAAGTGATCCATTTTGGCAATAGATCAAACAGCGCTCCTTACTCTAATGGAGAAGGTCATAGCAAGGCTAAGGGGTAGACATATCATTGGTGCAACCAGGGGCCAAGGGGTCAGGGGCCACATCCACCTCCAAAACAGGTGGCATTGTGCATTATGAGGAGCTACTGGAAAGGGCCCATGTATTGCTCCTGCACAGGGGTCCAAGGGGTCAGGGTGCATCCACCTCCAAAAAGGGGGAATCGTGCATTATGAGGAGCTACTGGAAAGGACCCATATATTGCTCCTGCACTGGGGCCACTGCTGTCTGTGTCCGCTGGTGGCAAAGCTGACTAATCACAGGACTCCCATCAAATTAACAACATGACTGTTACTTTATAGATTTTTGATACATTTGTAAATCTTGTAGATGACTAATAATTGTACCTTCAACACTTGGTAATCACAAAACCAAATGTTACTGTAGTCACCAAGAAGCCAATGCCCCATTTCTGCCACATCTCTTTACATATTATGGAGAGACTGTCAGCAGTTCTCACCTTCTGTGATGGGAGAGCAGTTGCAGCACGCCTATATGCAGGAAATGATCACAAGAGTCCAGTGGGCGGTCTCTGCACTCAGTGTCCAGGACTTTCTGCACTGAGCGCTCCACAACTCCTCCCCTCTGACCCTGAGTGACAGCAGTGCCGATCTCCTGATTGGATTCTAGAGCTGTCACTCACAGCGGAGGGGAGGAGCTGGGAGCGTTCAGTGCAGGGAGCTCAAGACCCTATATGTGAAGAGTCCTCCGCCTGGAAAATGCCACACAAAGGGAACGACACCTTAGATTCCTCGGTCAAGCGACAGATATCGGCTGCTCTCTGTCGGAGGTCTTACAGGGTCAAAGCTGCTTTAAGATTCCCTTTGAGCTTTGCATGTGTGATATTCACTTTCTAGGCATGAATAAAATCTCACAATCCATGGCAGGAACTGGGCCATAACATAATTCACTGGAACTGATCATGTGCAGAAATCCTATTTACCTGCAGATATAGGGTTAATGTGCACATAAATAGCAGTAAAATTGTACTGGAGCAGCGGCTGCAGGGAGACAATGGATTATGTTCTTCCCTGCAGCCATTTGCTTCCATGCAGGGAGAGTGCGGCTGTAATCATGGCGCGATACCCCGAGTGACAGTCAGCGCTAATGACGATCAGAGTGCTGGGGACAGCCACGCTCGCAGAACAGTGAGTGGTGACTTCACTTTAAACTGGCGTCTCTCAGTGAGGACTCCAAAAATCTCTGGGTTCCCGACGACACATCAACAACAATACCTGTCACTTATATATTTTGATAGCCTTATTATCAGTAACCCCTGGGTTGAGGCATGCTGAGGCTGGTCAGATTGCCAGACAGATAGGCGACATGCAACCAGAAATGACAGGTAGTATTGCACATGTAAGGGAATAGGCACCCTGCCATACCAATTACATATCGACCACCAGAAGGCAAAGAAAGGCCAGGCTCAGCACATAAATGTACAGCTAGTAGCCACCAAAGGGGCACACAAAATAACATATGAACTGGGGCAGAAAAGGCCTCTATATAATAAAGCAAAGTTGGAAAATTCCCTGGTAAAAAAAAGAGGCTTGACCACATCACCACCAGAAAAATCATGAAACAACATTAGCCAAAGAATAAATTACCCATTGTAGAAGATGTAGGGGAACACCGGCCACCCCGACGTACGTTTCACGCAGGTGATATTTGCTTCTTCAGGGGGAGTGCATACAAATATATACACTGCATTCATTCACAAATTTACCTCTACCTCTGTACAATAATAAACTTTGTAGCTTGGATATTGAATGAGGAATTGCTTCTTTTTTTCTGTACAGAGTGAAACAAGTGATTATGCCCAGTGCTGCCAGATCTGCACAGGGGCCCACCTGGGGATTCCTCTGTTCCCCTATGGGCCAGTCTGAACCTGGTGAAAACAGATTGCTGTAGATGAACCCCTGGAAAAAGTGGGAAAATCACTGCTCTATTAGGGACATCTATGCAGATGTTGGTGCCTTCTCAACATTAAGCCTCAAACATCCATTTTTCACATACGTGTTCTGTGAATTATTGTCTATGTAACTGTTCACATGATTGTTGTATTTTTATGACTTCTTGATTTGCACAAACTTAATAGTATGGTGACTGGACAGTTCTTTATCAGAGTCATGGGTCAGAAATTTGGGTTGTGTCCCTGTGTGGCGATGTCCAAACACAGCAACAACAGTGTTGGGAATCCATCTGTAACAATCTATATGTAGCAACAATGTGTACATGTATTCATCTCTATATAACAACAATCTCTATATGTAACAATCATCTCTATATAACAGTAATCTCCCCCTTCTGCTCAACATTATCGGAGAGGGAAGCACAGCAACGTTATCGCTGAATAATATAAAGCCAATTGTCGTTACAGTAACAAAATCCTCAATAAATCGTCTGTTCCGTCTTCCGTCCCGCTCAGCACATCTCGTCTCTTACAATTCCTCCCCATTTGTACCAGTTCTAATTGTATTGCAGGCGACAACATGGAAGATATTAATCAGGGAGGCTGAGAGAATTAATGCAATAAATAGACTGTTGCTTTACACAATTTCCAGCTCGGATAGTGAATGAGGCTATTGTTCCGCTGCCTCATTACCTAACTGCGCTAGACCGGAAAAATGATGCTGATCCCCCACTAATTAGGTGATAAATGTCTGTACACAATCGTAATGAAGACCACCTGCGCCCTGAAAACTTGCACCGTGCCCACCGTGGCCCTCACAGTACAAATAGCGAGGAGAAAAAAAACGAATAAGGCGCAATTATCTCCGGCTCGCGGGGAATGTGTCGTAGAGGTCGGTGAGCGGAGCTGACACCAGCGAGGGCCAGGCAGCAGAACCATGGTCGCAGCCTCGTACATTTTCTTAGTTAATGATATTTCTCTTGATTTCTAAAATCCGCTTCAATGGCAGAGCAGCGAGGCGTTAGTGCTCACGGTCACAACTTGGAGCTGAATCTTCTCATTTCCAGGTTTGTCTGGCCTTTAGTGGCCGTGAAACAATTCAACAAAGGCGACTTGTAAAAAAAGCAGCAACAAAGCCACAGCCGCCCCTCAAATCTGAGAGAATCATTATCGGAAAGCGTGTATGCATTGTGCATCAGTAAAGACTCACAAGAGTGTAACCTTGTCAACCCATTAACAATGCCGCCATTTCCTAGTCATGAGCAGCTTTAGGCCTTGTTCACACATTGCGGAAAATAGCCGCTGCTGGTTTGGTCATGAATCTGCATTTGATACCTGCGGATTTCACATTACTGCGTTCCAAAGCATTGAGTAGGATGAAATCCGCCCAGGAATGAGGAGGCCACAGATGGCGGCTCTGCGCCATGCTTTCCTTTTCTTGTGGATTCTTTTCTGCAACGTGTGACTGGGATTTTAAAACGTCCATCTAGTTCTGTTGTCCGGCAAATCCCGAACATGTGAATTTAGCCCACAGAGGTAATGAATTCATGCATATAAAATGGCTGCAGTGATTGGTCGCAGCGGTCACCTGCATGTTGAAGATGAAGTATGGAGAATGGGAAGGACCTGGACAGGATGGCATGAGTAGGTTTATCAGTCAGGGATACACGAGACAATGGACGCCTGCGATGGATAATCTCAGCTCGGCTATATCCGCCTCACACACAGCAGCAGAGCGCAGCACATTTCTGCAGAATCTGAGTTGTGTCACACAATTAGTACAGATTTCTCCATATGTAAATGGCTTCTGTATCTGTCATGTTTCCCAGCTCTATAAGGCTCTGCTTGTGCTGGAGCTGACAGATTCACCAATTAAGCGGCAGACGGTGCCGGTGTCTTCACGTTTGTGCCTCACATTGTAGCCTGCGCTCATTGCACACAGGAGGGAACAGTCACACGACTTTCCAGCTCCGTCTTGTGATTTCCAGCCTCGGAGTACGGTGGCTGCTATAAATAAGCCGTGTGTCCCGTCCCTACGCCGAGGCTCAGCCACAAAGGCTGACACTGAGAAATATTCCAGCTGAGATCGGGATTTCATCTTGAGAAGCCATGATGGTTGGGGAAAAGACGTAAATGATAAATTAGCTGCATATCTGCATAAGAAGTGATGGAAGTGATAGGCGAGAGACGGCGCATCATCTCCGGGCCGCAGCTGTCTGTGCATGGCCATAAAGTTACTGTGCATGGTTGTCAGAGATATAGCAGCCCGTGCAGAAGCCTGTCCCCTACCTCCGAGCCCCTGAGGACGCCATCCGCTTATCTCCCCCCTTTTATCTCCCGTTATCTCACCTCTTGGGCATATTATGCTGTCTCCTCAGAAGCTTAATGTCAGACCTGTGAGGGGCATCCTCTCCATGTGCGGCGCTGGAGCAGCTAAATAGAAGTCTCATGTTGGCTTAATAAAGGTTATCTCAACGGCGAGGAAGATCCGAAGAATAAACAGCAAAGACGGCGCCGAAATATCAGTCAGAGTCCATGACATGCACCAAGTCTGCTCTGACAGGTGTAACTTCCAGCAACAGGGGGAGATGCTTATAATGGCCGATTTACTGGGGATGGATTTAGGAAAAAATGATTTGTCTACAGAAATGAAGCAACAAAACACCTTCCACTAAATCGTTGCTGAAAGACCCTAAATACAGCGGCATGGAAAAGTGTGTGCGCCCCTCGTGAAAATTACTGTTATTGGGAACAGTTAAGCAAGTTGAAGATTAAATGATCTCTAAAAGGCCTAAAGTTACAGATGAAACATGTCCTTTGTATTTTAATCTTTTACATTTATAAAATTACAAAAAGGAAAATGGGCTGATGCAAAAGTTTTTGGGCACCCTGCATGGTTAGTACCTAGTATCACCCCCTTTTGCAAGTATCTCAGCTTGTAAACACTTTTTGTAGCCAGACAAGAGTCTTTCATTTCTTGTTTAAAGGATTGTCATCCATTCTTCCTTAGAGAATTCCTCCAGTTCTGTGAGATTCCGGGCCATCTTCCATCATCTGCTATTTTGAGGTCTAGCCACAGATTTTCAATGTTCAGATCAGGGGACTGTGAGGGCCATTGTAAAACCTTCAGCTTGCGCCTTTTGTGGTCATCTATTGTGGGTTGTGACATGTGTTTAGGATCATTATCCATTTGTAGAAGCCAGCCTCTTCTTCTTTTCACCTTCATCTTTTTTACAGATGGTGTTATGTTTGCATCAAAAATTTCTTGAAATTTCATTAAATCCATTTTTTCCTCTACCCATGAAATGTTTCCATTGCCATTGGCTGCAACACAACCCCAAGGCATGATTGATTTGCCACCATGCTTAATGGTTGGTGAGATGTTCTTTTCCTGAAATTCTGTGCCCTTTTTTCTCCACACATACCTCATTGTGGCTAAAGATTTCTATTTTACCCTCATCGGTCCACAGGACTTGTTTCCAAAATGCATCAGGCTTGTTAAGATGTTCTTTTGCATACTTCTGATGCTGAATTTTATGGTGAGGATGCAGGATAGGTTTTCTTCTGATGACTCTTCCATGAAGGCCATATTTGTGCAGGTGTCCCTGAACAGTAGAATAATGTACCACAACTCTAGAGTCTGCTAAATCTTTCTGAAGGTTTTGCAATCAAGTGGAGGTTCTGATTTTCCTCTCTAGCAATCCTACGAGCAGCTCTCACTGAAACTTTGCTTGGACTTCCAGACCTTATTTTGACCTCCACTGTTGCTGGTAATTGCCATTTCTTATTTCAAACTGAGGAAAGGGCAACTTGAAAACACTTTGCTATCTTCTTATAGCCTTCTTCTGCTTTGTGGGTCTCCACCATTTTCATTTTCTGAGTGCTAGGCAGCTGCTTAGAAGAACCCATGGCTGCTGTTTTTTGGAACAAGGTTAGAGGAGGCTGGGTTTTTATAAAGTTGGAAAATTTGCATCACCTGACCTTTCCTAACGATGATAGTGAATAGCAAAAAAGATGCAAAGTAGAAAAAAGTTTTATATTAGAAAGTAACTTTTTCCCTAATACCTGAGAAAGTTTGTAGCCCCCCTTAAGGTAAGGTGATTATGTGATCCTATCTTACTGCTGAAGGATGAACATCCCTAGAATAAAGTGGCCCCTTCATAGATGCTTCTTCAGGATCCTCATCCTGTCACGTTTCCAAGCTACAGATAGTTAGTGTGCGCTGAGTGCTACAATTATCACCTGCAATTAATACCTATAATTAATACCTACAATTAATATCTGCAATTAGTGCCCGCATCTGCCCTTACAAGTCTGTGCTTTCCTTCTTCTCCAGCAGTCTCACACCGTGCTGAAGCCTTCTTTTCGCAGCCTGGATATCTCATCCTGATGGTGGCGGGCGATGCACTATCCTCTGTAGATAAATGGAGCATTATTACAGCAATAGGCGGAACAACTGCTCAGCATTCAGGCAATGTGGCCGCCAAAGAGGGAACTTTAACAGTCGTTAAAACCAAATGTGGCACTGGGGAGCAGAACCATAAAATAATAGCCTGACGCGTTTCTCGCTTTTTTATGGATCGCGCTCAGCGGATGGATTGTCATAATAAAGACATACGGTTAAGGCTTTAATCCATGCCGGTCCAAAGTGCCCCTCTGAGGGACCTGGAAAGATGGCGTTAGCGCTCCCTTGTCTCTGCGATATGACCCAACACCAGGAAATTTGATAAACACCATTATGAGATTCCCAATAGCCATCAGCAAATAACAAGTCATTAAAAGGGAAGGAAAGTGCAGGGAGAGCGGCGTCTTCTGTGCATTAACCCTTGTGACCACAGGCTGCTCATGTCATGGAGCTGTATATGAGTTATACACTTTTTAATAACTGAGACATATAGAAGAGAAGCCACATTATCAATAGTGTGATATCCGGCTCACGGTTGGTATAAACCACAGTATACATGAATGATGATGGCGCTGGCGTGGCGGTAACACGGCCATTTGCACATTTCTGTGGGCATCTGAAGAGGAGACTCTGACCTGACCTGCTGTACATTGATCCAGGAGATGTTGGAAGATGATGAATTTTAGATGAGCAGTTTAACATGGAAAGGTATTCATCAGCGTGCCAAATGTGTCCCGGCTAGAGAGGAAGGTGAGACGTGCGACTAACAAAACCGGACATGGATGTTTGCCTCTGACATTGGGTTGTAAACCTCCAAGAAAGCCATTCTCATTCAGTATCTGGTGCCAGAACTGCATGGACGTCTTAGTGCATGGGTTATTTCCCCTGCACCAGGGCACAGGAACACGTATAAGAGGAAAAAGCAAAAACTCATTGGTGATGATTCTGGTGTAAGCGCAGTGCACCCCGACATCACAGAACCAGTTATCACATTAACACATTAGTTAACACATTAGTTATCTGCTTATGGCTTACAAAGTAAAAAAAACAAAACTCAAGTCATATCCAACCTGAGCCTGCTAAGGCGCTGTGCACACTGCACTTGTCAATGCCGGGTGCATACAGGACACAGACACCAGGCAGGGGCCACACTCAGGATAGATGCTTAGTTATCCACCATAATGATCCACTGTAAAAAGTATCCAGAGAGAGCGTATGTCTACAAATAAATGTATTGTATTCAGGTTTATACTGGTCAGGAGGAGAAGAACCCACGTTTGGCCTCAGTCAATGTGGACCTATGATGTCTACAGCAGGAGATGCTTATACTTTGGCTCAGCACAGAAATCACGTAGATAAGCTGTACAGTCCTGATAGTAGCATAGTTACAGCAAGTCTCAAACGTCTGAGTAAAGTCCGCACTCAGGCTCCTTCTTAACCTCATCTCTGCCTCTTGAATTTAATTTTTGGACTTTATTGCCAAACCAAATAATTTTGTGGCTGTGAACAAGTGTAAAGATCTAATACTGGAGTTTTCATATTCTGCACAACAACTACGCTGTGAGTGCTCGGCTCTTGAGACACGGTTGTTTGGCTGTCTGTATGTACCAGTACTCACACAAACTGATTTCATCAGATAGCTTGACTCGACTGCACGTATGAGGATTTCAGATGATTTATTTCCAAGCTGAATTCTTGTAGTTCTGCAAAATTATAGTAGGTAAAAAAAATTATTCTTAACCAGAAATGCAAAGACATGAGCTTAATAACATGGCTGACACACAGAGAATGAGGAAGAAGAAGGAGAGGAGTTGCTGACATGAAAACTAGGGAGGCGGACAGCAAGAGAGGGAGGACAAACTTCTAACAGGCAAAATAGCAACCATACACAACAGCAACAACACGCAACAGCAATATAAAACAACAGCAACCATACACAACAGCAATCATACGCAACAGCAACAATATGTGATAGCAACAATACGCAACAGCAATAATACACAACTGCAACAGTACAATACAATACTGTATGATTCCCAAGTCGGGGGACATGACAATTCCAGTTATAGACTTCACAGTGTAGTCAGGAAACTGTTCCATGTTGGGTGTTGGCGGGTGTTGCTTTCGGTGCTCAATACTCCATTATAGTCTATGGGAGACAAGTGCAGGACATTTACGGCTATGACATTGGGGTCTTCAAGATGAGGCCGTCACATCTGTCCCGTCTTTCACATGAAGATGAGATGCGCAATATATATATAAATCTGAAACAGTTAAGTGCACATCAGAGGGGATTCTGGGAGTTTGTCTAAGAATCAGCAGCTTTATGTAAATGACATTTTTGCGTCCAGATCACAAGGGAAATTAGAGGGAAAGTGAATGTTTTGGGAATATACTGGCAAAGACTCGAGCGAGAAATCTAATCAAAGTTTTCATTAAAATTTCCATTCTTTCCAGAGATGTTTAGGACACTTTAAAGTCTAATAAGCATTGGAACGACTGCAGTTTAAAGCCTTTAGGTCTGCTGGAGAGTCGAATGGTTAAAATAACCATTGCCCAGACTTAATGAAGCACAGATCACTAGGCACCGCGCAGTGTCGGAGAAGAACCGCAGAAGGGAAGGATCTTGTCCTATGTTATTGTGGAAAAGGGACCGGACCTCATGGACAAATGTGCAGAAACACAGTGGTCTGTGACGATCCTTTTCTGTATGAGCTTTGGATGTCAGTTTGTTACTTTACATTATCGGAGAAGCAAGTGCAAAAATCCAGGAGATTTATTCCAGTTTCTGTGCCAGAATTCCAGGAGTTGGAAGCATCAAAATGGAGTAAATCATTGTAGATGCATTTATTAATGATTCGCACAAAGACTTGCCAGAAACTTTTTTTTAAAGTTTCTAAAAGTGAAGGATTTGTTCTTCTGTGTAACTTTCTGTCTAGTGGTGAAGGTAGAGCACGCTAGTTTATAGGTCTTATGTGACACAGCAGGTGCTTTATAGCTATACGAATTGTGGTATAAGAACCAGGTGGAATGAGCAATGAATAAAACCACATTACATGGCCAGAATAAGTCCACGACCCCTATAAGTCCTATCAGCCCAACCTCAAAGACCAGGCGTGATTGGGGAGGCTGCAGGAGACAAGGGATATCCCATGGCCTCCACTCAAAAAAATAGGATAGCACAGATGGCTGGGCTCTCCGGAGCCGGAGACACTTTGGCAGCAGCTGTCAGCTTCTAACACTGGCAGGGAATGGCCCTCCATGAATCTGATATGTCCTGTAAATGCATATGGGAAAGAAATGTCCTGATGGTCGACCATATCAGTCTGATACACAAGTCACCAAAGACGAGGCTGGTGCAGCCCAATGCATGATCTCAGCTCAATTCTCCATCAGCCTTGCTGTGTGGTAAGCCTATGCCCAACAAGGTTCCCACTAAATAGAACGGGGTGTATTACAATAAACACTGTTACACGGGGTAAGGCTCTGGTTACACGGCGACACTAAAATCGCAGCGACACATTGCAACATTGGATACAATGATTTCCTACAGTGTCACGTTGCGACCTCTGACACAAAGTAGCAAACGTTTCCCGACGTGTTGGATCTTCTGTTGCAGGTTGCTTGCGACTCACTTGCCACAGATTTCAATACACATCTCCCGAGATGTTTGTGACTTGTCTGCAACTCGTCTGTTTTATCTACTGCAAAATCAGAGCTCTAAAATAGTTGCACTAACAAGTTGTACAAACGTTGCAATGTATCCCTAGAATGACGGGAATCTGTCAAGTTCATCAACCACTGCAACTGTATTTCTGGTCAATACATTGACATCTTTCTGTATTTCAGCCTGTGCTGCATTCCCAACAAATAGTTTTATTTTGCTTGCAAATGAGGTGTTAAGTGCTCTGGGCGTGACATAGCTGTCTCTCCAGCACCTGCCTCTCTAGCTTGATTAATACCCATTGGTCTGTGAGCCATCATCCAAGCTAAAGGGGTTAGTGCTGGGCAGGGAAACAACCTGGGGAGGGAGAGGCTTGTTAAGTGCTATTGTCACACCCAGAGCACTTAATAGATTTTCATATTAATTTCGGGGTATTGCACAACATATAGAAAGATATAAAGGTGTGAATGGATTTACACGGTATTGCCGTATATATGTCTATGGGGGAAGGGGAGGGAGAGAGCAGATCTTACCGAAATTCCCTTTAAGGTGTCAGCATTCTTACACAGTGCCTAACATCGTTTTTTATTACTACTGGCAGTCAGTAGAATATACATAATAGAAAAACAAATTTCCGCTTCATCCTTTGATTTATTTCCATTGATTATTATTAGTATTTACAATATGTTTCCCGCTCCTTGTAGCACTTCTTCATACATATTCTCTCATCCGAATATACAGATATCTGTTTAATTCTCCGTCATTAGGCGAACAAAGAGAATCCATAAAGGCAGCAAAAAAAATCTACAACCATACACATTGCAATCATTTCCATTTAATACAAGAAATGATGATTTAAACTGCGCTCATAATTCTACTTATTGAACAGTAAATTAATTAAACGCATAAATATGTGCCTGGGATATATTAAGAGCCAAGTTCACTTCCGCGCTGATATTTCCTACTTACAGTACATAATTCATGTGATGGAAACAACATGTTTAATACAGAGCGGAAAATCTGAGTAGGGAGGATTTGAATAGATTTGCATGTGATTTGCATCTCATTATGCTGGAGAACGTATTCAGTGGAGAAGGTTTAACATAGAATTTCTCCAGCTTAGGCCACAATCCCTCTCACCTTTAGATGCACACACATTGCAGGGCGGCTGACGGCTGATCTGCGCTCCTTTACCCGAATGTGAGGAACATAAAAAAGGCTGTCTAAAATAATTGTCCCATCCACACCTGGAAAGCCTGATGTGAAAAGGGCTAGATGCAAACTTCCCAAATATTCTTATTATAGCTAGTGTTCACAGGTTGCGAATTCTGTGTCCAACATCAAAACAGAGGAGGTTTAAAGCGTGTGAACACATTGCATTTTTGTTGTATTTTTTTTCTGCATGGATTTGGTGCAGAAAATACGCAGCGTTTTACAGTGCCAGCAATGTGAATGAGATCTCTGAAATGTCCTGCACACGTTGCTTGCAGCGTACTTCAACCATACTAAAGAGTGGGGGAATATGCAATAAAACCACGCGACAAAAACGCATTAAAAAAATGCATGCATTGTATGCAGCATTTTTCCTGCCAACACAAAGTTTCTGGTGCAAATCTTGAGTGAGGCCTAGCGCTGTAGCTTTGCAACAGTTGGAGCAGCCACAGGTTGGAGAGAATCGTGAGAGGGCGTGAAGGAACATGTTTACATTGTGTTCCTATTTTACATTTTTCCACCGTCAAGGCAAAAACTCATTCTTGATATTTGAAATCCCAGAAAGATTGCAGAAGTTTTAAAATATTAAAGGAACAATACTGAATTATTTCTGCAGCGCTAGAAAACCAAAACAGCCTCAACAAGTGAACGCAGCCCGACACCAGGCACAGAAATTAAGATTGATATATAATTATATTAGAATGGTAAATAAATGATTGCCTATGGACCATAAAGGAATTCAGGAAAACCCATCACCCACTGAGGTTTGTTAAAAAAAACAAAACAAAAAAAACAGTTGCTGTACTCACCCTCCTCAGGTCCAGGGCCAAGTTTCCACCGCTTTTCACGATGCCTGCTATTGTCTACAGCACCAAAACGACAATAGCAGGCATGAGATCAGCGATGGAGTCTCAGTTCTGGACCCAGGGAGGATGAGTAATGCATTGTTTTTAAAAAAGCAAACTGCAGCTGAGGAGCAGAGGTTTTCTGGAAATGGAAAACCCCTTTAAAATTCAAGCATTACTGACAGTCCATAGGAATGAATGGCAATCTTTGCAATAATAGCAGGTTTTTTTTCTTATTCAAAGGTGAAGGATAACTAGAAAATAAGCTTTAAGAATGGAAAAGCTTGTCTATGACCAAGAGTAATTGGCTGCCGATAAGGGGCACAGTCTCACATGGCTGCAATGCCATATTGTGTATTACTGTGACATCAGAAAGTCTAGGGGTATACGGCTAAGCCCAGGGGTATACGGCTCAGCACAAGGTTACATGGCTTAGTCCAGGGGTACACGGCTCAGCCCAGGGTTACACGGCTCAGCACTAGGGTATATGGCTCAGCCCAGGTGTACACGGCTCAGCCCAGGGGTATACAGCTCAGCCTATGGATATACGACTCAGCCCAGGGGTACACTACTCAGCCCAGGGGTACACAGCTCAGCCCAGGGGTATAAGGCTCAGCCCAAGGTTACACGGCTGAGCCCAGGGGTACACAGCTCAGCCCAGGGGTATAAGGCTCAGATCAGGGGTACACGGCCCAGCCCAGGGTTACAGGGCTCAGCCCATGGATGTAAGGCTTAGCCCAAGGTTACACGGCTCAGTCCAGGGGTACATGGCTCATCCCAGGGGTACACTGCTCAGCCCAGGGGTATACGGCTCATCCCAGGGGTACACTGCTAAGCCCAGGGGTATACGGCTCATCCCAGGGGTACATTGCTCAGCCCAGGGGTATACGGCTCATCCCAGGGGTACACTGCTCAGCCCAGGGGTATACGGCTCATCCCAGGGGTACACTGCTCAGCCCAGGGGTATACGGCTCATCCCAGGGGTACACGGCTCAGCCCAGGGGTACACGGCTCAGCCAAAGGGTACACTGGTCAGCCCAGGGTTACATGGCTCAGCCCAGGGGTACACGGATCAGTCTAGGGTTACATGGCTCAGCACAGGGGTATACGGCACAGCCTCGCCGCTCTCACTGCACAAAATGCAAAGTTGCAAAATTCGCCAAACAATTGTGACGTTTCAGCTTTATGCCGTAATTCTGGAGCAAATTGACGAGTCAGCCCCATGACTCAGTGTAAATACGTTTTGTGACAACAGGAAGAATTATCATCTTCTTTGGTATAAATATGGAGGCCAGGAGCTAAATAGAGAAGGAATCTTTCCTGAGGATGAAGGAAGGAGAAGAGCTGCTATAAATGGCTTTAATCCTGTCTGGCTTGGCTCACAATGAATATTCTTTGTAAGGAGGCAGTCGGCAATAATACGCACCTGGTGAAGTGTCCGGCTGCCTGAGGAGTAACATATAGGAGGTTCGCTCCTGCATTTCATGTGATCAGATTGTGAGCTCTTCAGGGGATCGATTTCCAGCTCTTTCATCACTACATGCAATCCTGTCATCCTTCATATAATCGCTCCGGCCTGACAGAACGTTGATTTTCCACAAGAGTTATTTGTTCTGAGCAGAAGGATATAAATTGGGGAATATATGTGCATACATACATACACAGTCAGTAATTTGCGTAAATGTATGTACATATCTGAAAATATGGTAAGAAGTTCCTAAGGAATTATTTACTAAAAGAATGGGTAAAGCGGAGCAGGAACATATTTCACGTCCTTTGTACTGAATGAACATTGGCAGGCGCCCTCCCTGCGCATATATCACAGATATTGCGGAGTGTAAAGTCTCCATTCTGCTTTCCCATCATAAATATTCACCATATAATTGTATCTGAAAAGCAATACCGTTGTGTTATATCGGTCTCCTAACTTCAGCCTTAACATGAAATGCCGCAGTGTAAGAATTGCTGCCGACAAGTGACCTCAGACCAGACATATATCACATGCAATGTATAAGGTCCGCTGTCCTCTAGATGCAAGCATAGGCGGAGAACGCGTCCTAAAAGGAACACAAAACACGACGACCACAGTCCTCTAGAATCAGACAGGAGAGCGCTGCCAGGAAAGCTTTTATTCAGATTGAGCCAAAAAAGGGTCCAGAATGTAAGATTTTTTTGAATTTTAAAGCAGATACACCTCAACGTCAAACTCGCAGACAGCCTATTTATATGTATGTATTCTTTTGATCTGGCCACTTAAAAAGTACTTATCAAAATAGCATTTATGAGCACATATATTAGCTAAGTGGCAGGGGATATTGGAAGATTGAGGGGACAAATTCCTGTAATCCAATGGTTTAAAGAAAAACAAAATATCTAAAGCACAAGAAGATAAATGTTGTGCTCCAGGCAGTTGATGGGAATCGCGGCTTCATTTCATGTAAATAAATCTCAGGAATAAGAGGAGAATAAACCGGCGAGGAGCTGTGAAGGCTCGGAAATGGGGCCCTCCACTTACCAGAAATGGGGCCC
The DNA here is from genome assembly GCF_039654945.1 of Dendrobates tinctorius. Classification (NCBI taxonomy): domain Eukaryota; kingdom Metazoa; phylum Chordata; class Amphibia; order Anura; family Dendrobatidae; genus Dendrobates; species Dendrobates tinctorius. The sequence continues at coordinate 999,675 of NW_027361696.1, read as the reverse complement.
ACCACGTAACGGAAATCATATTTTACTTGCCTCCTTTCAACAGTTTGCAAAATGGAAACACAACGGGTCAGATGCTTTACACATTTGATAGGACGATGCACATTCACAAATGTTGGTTTTGGGTGCAAAAGTATCACTGGCCCTCCAGGTTGTGCCACCCCAGCCCTCCAGGTCGTACCCTCCCAGCCCACCAGGTCGTGCCCTCTGGCCCTCGAAGTCGTGCCCCCCAGCCCACCAGGTCCTGCCCTCTGGCCCACCAGGTCGTGCCCCCCGGTCCTCCAGGTTGTGCTCTCCCGGCCCTCCAAGTCGTGTCCCCCCAGCCCATGAGGTTATGGCACCCCAGGAGTCCGGTTGCCACAGTGGCATTGCCTCTCTCACAGGGGGTGATGCCATGCCTGGAAGCAAAGAGGGTTTCCCTAATCAGGTAACATTAACATCCAACACTTTTCCTGACTTCAGTCCAGAAGGGGGAGCTCATGACGCTGGGATTGTCAAGTTGTTCTCGTTTGTGGGAGACAAGACCATCCTGAAGACCAACGCCACCCCCCATAACTTAACCCCATACGCCGCTTAATAACACCAGAGACCAAAAGTTTCTTTTGGAATTTGTATGGCCACAGCAGCCTTTTATTAAATTAACAAACAACAATAAATAATGTAATATGAACACCATAAATACAATACTTGAACACTGAGGAGGAGTCCTTGAAGCCACAAAGATCTAGGTGAATTAAACCCAAAAATGTTGTGGACAAAACCAACATATTACTCCCAGCCGTTACCCCACAGACTCGGGAGCACCACCACACCGAGGTATATTGTCCACTAATCAACTAGGGGATCCGCCCACTTTACGGAAACTCCCCATCCAATTTTCACCAGATCACCACCACCATACCTATGAACGTAGGAGACCCAATACCATGAGTCTCCAAAACCAATTTCAAAACGACTCCAAGGACTCCCCCCCCTTTCGAACCGCCATGACCCGAGTAGCCCTGACTTTGCCATACGCCAACCTAGAAAAAAGAGGCAGGGAGGGTGGGACAAACTGCTTGGTGTAGCAGAGCGGGAACTGTGAGGAGGGAGGCCCCATTGCATGCCCATATATATAGTGGCAACACCCCCTCCACCAACCCACTCCCCCCACCTTCACCCTCCAAACCCCCCGTCATGCTGGCCTCCGCAACTGCTTGGTGTAGCAGAGCGGGAACTGTGAGGAGGGAGGCCCCATTGCATGCCCATATATATAGTGGCAACACCCCCTCCACCAACCCACTCCCCCCACCTTCACCCTCCAAACCCCCCGTCATGCTGGCCTCCGCCTAACGCCTTTCCTGAGGGGAGGGGAGGCTCGGCTCCGGCCAATACTAAACCTGGTTTCAGGGAAACTTCCCTATAAGTTCTGGCCTGGAGGCATGGTTAGTCAGTCTGCAGCAGAGAGACTGCAAGAGAAAGTCTGAGGGAGACAGAGAGGAGAGAGGAAGTCAAGGAAAAACCTGAAGAGTGGAGCTGTAGATAAGCTCACTTCAGGGGCAAGTGCTAGAGACTGGACGCGGAAGTCCGTGGTTGTGCGGGTACTGAAGTCCCAGCAGCTAAATCCGGAGGGCAGGGGACTGCAGGTCTCCTGGCCATCACAACACCTGAAGGCACAGCAACAAATGAGATCCCGGAGCCACCACGAAGGAGCTGCCTGCCAGCAGGACAAAGACTAAAGAACAAGAAGGAACAGAGGGCTGAGCAAGCTTTAGGCAGCAAGGACCTCGGAATACAGGGCAATAGGGAGACTTACTCTGAAATCACCTGGTTAGGTGGATCCCAAATTGCTTCCAGGCTGCCCGGATCTCCATTACCATCTGTAATCAGTGCCCTGGACTGCACCACAAACCGTGAGTAAAAGTGTGAAGACTGCACCCTGCTGTCTCCTCAGAGTTATTTACTGCACCCTCCACTCTGCACTGCATCCATCACCACTATCTTTCACATCATAAGTGCCCTGGGACTTAGCTCTGCCTGTGGAGAGCTGTACTAACTCTGCTGCATCACTATCAGCCCCTGTGGTCTCTTTAAGCAGCGTCGGCTATCCCTTGCCAAATACCACAGGTGGTGTCGCGAACTATATCTTATAAACTTTATTCCCCTTTTATCATCATTTTGTTTGGACGCCCAGGGCCACGGACCAGGTCACTGCTGCCGTGACATATCCCTTTAAGAACCGGATCGGTACCGATACCGAGTATCCCCACGGCCCTGGCGGGCGCTCCAAGGTCGTGCCCCCCGGCTTTCTGGGTTGTTCCCCCTGGCCTTCCAGGTCGTGCCTCCTCAGCCCTCTAGGCTGTGCCCTCCAGGTCGTGCCCCCTGGCCCTACAGGCTATGCCCCTGCTGTATCTTTTCTAATGCACAAATGGAATTCTGGAGATGTAGATACAAATCTAATAAGGGGGTGTTTGTGCATAGCAGAAATGTTGCGGTTATTGCCACATTACCAAAGCAGTTGTATGAAAAAGAACCAAATGGAGTAAAAATACCTTATAAATCATATAAATTTATTAAATATCCATTTTACATTAAAAAAAATTTTTATAAAAAATTTTTTCTTTTGAATATATAATGTAACAAAATACTATTACAAAACTGAAGGACATAGAACAGAAATGCAACACACTCACAATATTAATCACAGGACTGGGGCTAATAAGACCTGATAAAACAACATGATATATAAGGCACAATGTCACTTGATGTATATATATAAATCTATGCCTGAATGTAAACACAGAATAAAAACATCCAAAAAACGTCTTACCCCAATGAATCCCAGTAAGTGGTCACACACAGCAGCCCCAACGCGCGTTTGGATGTTTTTATTCTGTGTTTACATTCAGGTATAGATTTTTTATAAAAAAAATTTTTTAATGTAAAATGGATATTTAATAAATTTATATGATTTATAAGGTATTTTTACTCCGTTTGGTTCTTTTTCATAACATTTTATTTGAAGTATCCTTTTTATTTGTGGTTATTGTTTTTTAACCCCTTTTTTTCTGGAATTTTTATTACCAAAGCAGTGCAGCAAAGGAAAAAATGGATGCGGTTTTACTGCAGCTTACTTCAGTGTCATAATTAGTGAAGTTAAATTGCAATTAAAATTGTGAAATCACAAATCAACCACTATGTGCGGATGCAGTCCTCAGTGTTCCATGTTTTTCACTGATACAATGTGTACCCATTATAGTCTATGGGGCAGTTCGCATGTCCACAAAAATTCATGGAGACATGTCTGATTTTCATCCAAATCATGAATCAAAATGACCCAATCAAGTTTATGGGTCCATAAAAATCACAGAGAGCACAAACAGTATCAATGCGCCCTCCATGCTTAACAATGCGATGAAGAGGAGAAGCTTTTCAGTTCATTTAGTCATTTTGTCACAATCCAACATTGCAATCTTCGTGTTGTGCTCCCAGAACCACCGCTCGGCCCCAGTGTAGGTCTCGTATTTGCAGATTTGTCCCATACTCTTGTGGAATAAATGCTGAAACCTCATGATCCGCTGCGGCTTGTACTGGTTTTCATCCAGTGCATGTAGATAAAAGGCCGGGGAGACACTTGCGAGTGTGATGTGAGAAACTCGCACAAGTCTCTCGCATCAATATCCGGCACTCGGACCAGAGAGTGCAGCTGCATGTATTTCTATGCAGCCGCACACTCCGGTCCTAATTGTCGCGTATTGATGCGTGAGTTACTTGCATCACACTCGCAAGAGTGACCCCGGCCTAAGAGTTTCCGGTCACTGGCTATAAGAAGAGAACTAAAAAATGTGGAGGAATTGAAATGTAAAGTGTCTTAAAAATTGCAGAAGTTTTCAGCACACTGGGATTTCTGTACAGAAGCTCAGAGGAGCCCTTTAAATATTCTCAGAGTTTTCCTTTTCGAAAGACTTGCAATTTAAAGCATTCTAATCCTTTCCCCCTCTGTGGGAGCACTATTACAGTCAGAGAGGCGTAATACTATCGGTTACAGAGACGGTTTTGCAGCAAGGTCAGGGACGTCACGGTTGCCTGCCATGTGGCACTTTCACAGCCGGCATCAGATATAATGTGGATGGGATTGTGCCCATGGACTATGATTAATCCCTCCACGTTACAGTCTCTTTCTGGGCGGCAGGAAGGTAATTATTTCTTACAGTAATCAGAAAGTCGTGTTCAGACAAAAATCATTTGCATTAATAAGCTTAGGACCAATGAGAGGAGGCACAGTGTAAACGAAGCATGGATTATAGCCGGATTAATGGCGTCTAATACGCGGGACCTGGGTACATTCATTAGGAGACAGCGGTTAAAACAATAATACATACTTAACTAATCAACCCCATTAGGGGACATAATGTGGGCACTTCATGTAAAGTGGCATTAGAAGTAAGACACGGGGCTGGAGAGCGGGCGGCACGTAGGAAACGGATTTGGGGAATTCTCCGCAGCAGACACTTGTTTGTATCTGGTGATGAACAACTTCTCCAACCTTAGTGTCTTATGTAGGAAAAGTACACGTTTTATGTCTAGACTAGAAAAGAGCAACAAGATTTGTAGGACCGTGGTCCAGTAACCGCGTCAGAAGTCCATGGCCACCAGGCCAGAGCCCAGGGAGCCTCCTCTTACCTGCCGGCATCTAGAAGGGCCGACACAGCATCACCACAATGGCTACAAATGAGAATAGGTGCCGGCAGGAGGAGGAGGTGCGCAGGGCTTTAATTGGGAGGTCATGGCCACCAGGTGAGAGCCCAGCAAACCTCCTCCTACCTGCCAGCATCTAGAAGGGCCCACACAGTATCATCACAATGGCTACAAATGAGAAGAGGTGCTGGCAGGAGGGGGAGGTGTGCAGGGCTTTAGTCAGGACTCAGGAGCTTATTGCTACCAGACCAGAGCCCAGCGAGCCTCATCCTACCTGCCGACATCTAGAAAGTGAAGGCCGGAGCAAGAGCCGGGTCCTCTCCACCACCCAGGCGTGGGCGGAGGCCGGCATGACAATGGGGGGTGAGGATAGGGGATATTGATTAGGGGGCGGTTTTGTGGGGGCCGTTTTTAAGCCAGGGTTGAGGGGTGGGACTTACCATTTCCTGCTCTCCCTGGTAGAAATCGGTCCCGCCTGCCCGCCCGCCCTTTATTTTCCCCTGTTTTTTGGGTTTACTGTATCGGGTCATGGTGGCTTTTGGTGGTTGGGGGGAGTCCTTGGAGTTGGTTTAAAAATGGTTTCCTCCATTTGGAATCAAACCTATTTTGGATCTGGTGAAATGGGGTGGGGAAGTCGGCTAAGTGCTCGAATCCCCCAGGATGGGTGGAGTGAACATTGGTATATTTGTGGTTATGGTGCTCCCGAGCCAGTGGGGTAACGGCTGGGGGTAATACAATTTGGTGGTTGTTCACTTCATATTTGGTATTTACCAGATTTTCGGAGCTTCAAGGACTCCTCCCAGCTAGTTTAAAGAGAATGTTATTTATTGAGAGTTCTTTTATTTTGTTGTTATTTAAATAAATAAAAGGCTGCTGTGGCCAAAATTATTCCAAAGAGAAATCTGTGGTCAGTTTGCTTTATTTGAGGGTTCGGTCTGGGAGGCTGGGGCGTGTTTTATCCCCGGCAAGAATTCACCAGTACCAGTGTCAGGCTCGGCTCCGCATCATGCATGCTTCACACCATAACGATGACGTCACGCCAGGCCTACAAATGAGAAGAGGCACCGGGGATGCCAGCAGGAGGGGGACATGTGTAGGGCTTAAGTCATGAGTCCATGGCCACCAGGCCAGAGCGCAGCCAGCCTCTTCTCACCTGCCGGCATCTAGAAGGGCCGGCACAACATCATCACAATGGCTACAAATGAGAAGAGGTGTTGGCAGAAGGAGGAGGTGCGCAGGGCTTTAGTCGGGAGTCCATGGCCACCAGGCCAGAGCCCAGCGAGCTTCCTCTTACCTGCCGGCACCGCATCATGCATGTGTCACACCATAAAATTTGGGCCACATCCACACGATCAGTATTTGGTCAGTATTTGACAAAACCAGGAGAGGAACAATCAGAGGAAAGGTATAATAGAAACACGTCACCACTTCTGCATTTATCACCCACTCCTGGCTACAAATACTGATGTTCAATACTGAACAAATGCTGACCATGTGAACGTGGCCTAACTGTGCCATAGCTACGAAGGAGGAGAGGTGCCAGTGGTGCTGGCCGGTAGCAGGAGGTGGGAAGAGCAATAGTTGTGGGTCCGTGGCTGCTGCACCAGGGTCCTGTAGATGTTTTTGTTTGGAGCTGTGTTATGTTGGCTTATGCTGCGGATTTCATGCGGTACAATGAGTGTGGAGAAGGCGCGTCACAATCGTCATCCAATGTATTGCTGGAACAGTCTAGATGTGTTTGTGGTTGGACTTCTCGCAGAGGTTTCTGTGTGCAGCAGTGTGGATATTGGGTGTCGTACGGTAAACCTGCGACTTCCTGTGGCGCTGTGTGCATGGACGCCTGCAGCCGGTGACAGCCTCGGGGTGCAGGACATTGCTGAGGATTCAGTGGATCTCTTTGTGGTGTCTATGGCTTTGACCCGATGTTTGCTCGAGCGGCGTGTGACCAGGGACAACGAGCTGCCGGGAGCCTCCACACACCGGATTTTCCATCAGTTCATGAATCAGCAGCAGTCACATTATCCGGCCTGTTACAGGCTTAAGCCTCCTTCCCTCACGGCCCTGCCGCGCTTGCACGCGGGTTCGCGCAGACGGTCCCTTCACTGCCGCTGTTATATTAATTCTTGATGAATATTTTCTTTCATCACTAAAACAATTACAGTCTTTTTTTGTTTAATCTGCCGCGCGAAAAATATCTGTAGATCTGCAGACGCTTAAATGTGGAGCAAAGAGGGTGAACAAAGGGCTTAAATCGCTCCTCACCGTGCGGATAAGCCACAAAGAAAGGGTCTGTGCGTGGGGGGAAGCCCCGAAAACTCAGCTGTGGCTGTTAGCCCCCCATCCAGTGAGGTGTTTGGGGTTCACCTGAGCCTTGTGCCGGGGTGTCCATGATCCATCACTCCTGACCGGGCGCCGATGCCTGCTCCTTTTCTGGGTCCAATTAATCATTTGTGGTTGTTTAAGCAGAAGTGTCCCTGGGTCAGAGGTATCCCCTGGTCAGTGATGTCCCCAGGTCAGAGGTGTCTCTGGGTCAGAAGTGTCACCGGGTCAGAGGTGTCCTCAGGTCAGACGTGTCCCTGGGTCAGAAGTGTCTCCAGGTCTGAACTGTCCCTGGGTCAGAGGTGTCCCCGGGTCAGAGATGTCTACTAGGTAAGAAGTGTCCCCGGGTCAGAGGTATCCCCTGGTCAGTGATGTCCCCAGATCAGAGGTGTCCCTGGGTCAGAAGTGTCACCGGGTCAGAGGTGTTCCCAGGTCAGACGTGTCCCTGGGTCAGAGGTGTCTCCAGGTCTGAACTGTCCCTGGGTCAGAGGTGTCCCTGGGTCAGAGGTGTCTACTAGGTCAGAAGTGTCCCCGGTTCAGAGGTGTCACCAGGTCAAAAGTGTCCCCAGGTCAGAGGTGTCCCGAGGTCAGAGGTGTCTCCAGGTCAGAAGTGTCTCCAGGTCAGAAGTGTCTCCAGGTCAGAGGTGTCTCCAGGTCAGAAGTGTCACTGGGTTAGAGGTGTCCCCAGGTCAGAGGTGTCTCGAGGTCAGAGGTGTCCCCGGGTCAGAGGTGTCTCCGGGTCAGGGTGTCCCCGGGTCAGAGGTGTCTCCTGGTCAGAGGTGTCCCCGGGTCAGAAGTGTCCCCAGGTCAGAAGTGGCGACTTTCTGCTCTTGTTTTGCCCCCTGAATGTTCTGTTCTTCGTGTTTCTTCACCCCCCCGTATGGATGCAGAGATGAGCGCCTTTTTAGTTGATGGCATTTCTATGGTGTTTACTACGATGGGAGCCTGCAGCCCGACGTTGTGTATTCGTGCTGCACCCGGGATATTACAGGGTTTGCCCTGGGGAATTGTCTCAGTGTTATCATCCTACTTTAGTACAAGCGCATATGTCTGCTGCCTCCAGATTGGCACAAGTCTTGACTTCACGCGTAGACGGATCCTATAGATAATTTTACACTAAGCGGCTTATCTGTTTGTCTTGCAGCTATGTAAAAGAGTCAATGCGACAAGTGGGTCTTTGAAAATAGCAATGAAAATACATTAGTCGCAATTTATTTAATCCATATGGACCCAGCAGATGGCCGACAACCGTCCACCATCATGGTGGGGGATATGCAGTGTATTCCGTCAGCAGCTGACCCATCACTCGCTGGGAAGGACGAGTGCCCTCTGGTGACTAGACGGAGAGCTACACCTGGCAGTCAGGAGTGGCTGAGGAGTGGGGCAGTCACTGGGCGACTCTTCCACATGCACAGAGGGATCTGCTCCTATACTGGGGCTTAAGCTATCAGACATCCCCTATTACTCCCCCGCCCCGGGGACCACCATACTAGTTTACTATCAGACTGTTCATTGCTAGTGTAAGATAATGATTGGCGGTCACTGTGGCTCTGTATGAATTGTTCTAGCAATGAACGCCATTTTTTAAGGTAGTTAGGCATTAGGCAGTCGGTCTTTGAGGCGCACATTACAGTAAGGGCGACCATTACTCTGCGCCAGTCCACGTTCTGTACATGGAAGGCTCCGCGCTGTGGCTCCTTGATTCAGCGTTTATTATCGTGCGGCGGCGGCGGTGGCCGCTCATCCTAAAGCCCGGAGCTGCCGGTGTCAGAGACACAACTGATCCCAATAAAATATCCTCCTAAGACTCAATCGTATTGATCCGAGGCGGAGAGCGGCCACTGTGACCTAGAGATGAACTGCGGACAGCACAGGAGAGACAATGTGCACAGAGACTGTCTATGTCTTGACGTGTGACTGTCTATGTCCTGACATGTGACTGTCTCTGTCCTGACGTGTGACTGTCTCTGTCCTGACGATGTGTCTGTCTCTGTACTGATATGTGATTGTTTCTGTCCTGACGTGTGACTGTCTCTGTCCCGACGTGTGACTGTCTCTGTCCTGAAGTGTGATTGTGTGGCGCCCCTGCGGGTTCAGTCGCCACAGAGGTACTGCACCTCCTCCTGAGGTGTGGTACCCCACCATTCAGGTAAGGTGGAGACACCTGACCACACTCCAACACCTGCCACACATCCCACACAACATAGTAGTGTAGCAAAGCACCCTTTGGTGGCTCCCTGCTTGGAACACGAAGCGTGCTGGGAGGTGGGTGGAGTTTAGTTTGCGCTAAAAGAGCGGGAAGAGGATAGGATTTAGTTAGGTAGTCACAGGAGTCTGACGAGGTCAGTCTGTGAGAGGAGATCCCCTGAGTGGGATGGATGAAGGAAGTGCTGCAGCCGACCTCAGTGATCTGGGTCCGCTGGCACAAGAAAGGAACATTGATAGAAAGCCTGACTCTCTCCATAAGAAAGAAGGATTAGTACGGAACATAAGGAGAGGAGGACTAAGGATTAGGGTTGGAGCAGAACCCTTCTCAAGTTCACAACGCAAGGCCGGGGTCCGGTCCCCGAGGTTGTATGGATACTAATGGTCCTGCGACAGACACCGGAGGAATAGAAGTTGTCATCGCTTTATTCCCACACCAGACTTGGGGGCACAACAGCAACGATAATGAGCCGGACTTAGTAGCAAGGAGTCCCCGAAGCAGGCTACAGCTGTCTGCCGTACAAGTAGAGTTCATAGGAACATCTGACAGGAGGAACTCCAGTGTAACTAAGTACTGAGAGTACTTCACTATAGGCGCAAAAGGGAGACGTTCAGAATAGGCACATATGTTGGCGGAGTGTTGGAAAGGAGTACTTCATCTTGCCTGGAAGTTGGCTGAGCTCCTGACCCGGAGGACACGGCACGGATGCGGGCACCTGTACCACAACAGACCGTGAGTAAAGCTTTGGAACTACATGCCCTGGTGTCCTCCACTTATTCCTTCGTCAACCTGCCCGGCACTGCTACATCCCCTGCGCCCGACACTACTCCATCTAAGTGTCACTTCACCTACTCTGCCCTGGGACTACAGCCCTGCCTGTGGAGGGCTACAACATCATTGCTGCACCACACCATCTGTCCCAGAGGATCTGTCTGCAGCGTCTGCTTAACATCTTCATCTTCATTGCCGAACACCACAGGTGGCGTCACGACTTATTCACACTGAACATTTCCCCTTTGTTACGTTGGGCGCCCAGGGCCACGGACCGGGTCCCAGCTGCCGTGACATCTCCCATTGAAGCTCATCGGGCCCAGTACCGAGTACCCAACATCCCTGGGTGTGAGGGCGACCCAATTGTCTCTGTCCTGACATGGCGCTGAGCCTCTCTGACCTTTCCCAGCGCCTGCGCACTGCAGTGCTTTGCGCTGTCCTCAACAGGGCAGATCAGTACGCCTCCGCATGAGACTTGACACGAAGCAAGGAAGATGACGACATCGCATGAAGATGGGAGGTGCCAGACCTCGACCTGAGACACCCATCGGACCGGACCGCCCCCGGGTGAGTATATTAAAACTTGTTTTTCTTATCTTTCAGTTAGATCGGAGGTTTATCTACAGAATTACAAAATGCTGTAGATAAGCCCCGAAAGGCAGTGGCTGCAGCTTTTAGCTGAAAAAGGAGGTGACAGGTTCCCTTTAAGTCAAAAACCAATAAAACTATACAAAAAGAAAACAACTTCCAAAATAGAGAAAGGCTAAATCACATCTGGTCAAATCAAGTATTAGAATCAATGTTATTCTGTGTGCTGAAAACGCCCCCAGAAGAAGCATGAGCGAAACAGCGTTTTGTCTGGGAAGCACAGCACTTCAGTCTTCTCCCCTCTGGTCTTTTATACCATTCTTGAGATATTGTACCTGTCGGTAGTAATAATATACAGTATATATATATATTAAGTATGCTGTTATTATGATTCTATTTTCATATATACTCTTGAGGTAATGTATTTGCTATCAATACATATATTCAGTATGTTATTATTATGATACTATTGTCATATATAGGCAGTAACTGCCTGTCTGATATTGACTATTGCACTGCGCACTTTATTGAGGTGACATACTTGCAATTTGCTCTGATTCAGGCAATACATACATTGGGTGTTATAGATCACCGCTGCTGATATTGGTTCTCAGAATTACTATAATAGGGCTTTCTTTCTTTATTCATATTTCACACATGCACCACTGATGCCCCTTGTTAATATGGGATTACCTTGGACAATTATTTGGGTGTTTCCATATATTACCCTTTATCATACTGTTTTGAGCATAAGGACTTACATTGATTCTAATGCTTTATCTAACCAGATGTGTCTTTTCCTTATGTATAGTTTTACTCGTTTTGAATTAATAAATATTACTTTTTAAAATGTAGCTACAATCTCTTTTATCTTGCGGCAATTTATTTCCGGTGCTAGGGATTGTGTATATATGCTAATTATAAAGTGTCTAGCACCTGTATTCTACTTGGAATATATGCGATTAATGGTTAGTACCTAGTAGATCACCTTTTTGCAAGTGTCACATCTTGTAAATGCTTTTTGTAGCCAGACAAGAGTCTTTAAATTCTTGTTTGAAACATTTTGCTCCTTTCTACCTGGGAATATTCCTCCAGTTGTGTGAGATTCCTGGATCGTCTTCCATCCTCTGCTGTTTTGAGGTCTTGACACAGATTTTCAATGATGTTCAGATCAGGGCACTGTGAGGGCCATTGTAAAACCTTCAGCTTGCTCCCTTTGAGATCATCTATTGTGGGTTGTGACGTGTGTTTAGGATCATTATCTATTTGTAGAAGCCATCCTCTTTATCTTATCACCTTCAGCTTTTTTACAGATAGTGTTATGTTTGCATCAAGAATTTGTTGAAATTTCATTAAATCCATTTTTTCCTCTACCCATGAAATGTTTCCCGTGCCATTGGCTGCATGATTGATCCACCCCCATGTTTAATGACTGGCAAAAAGTTCTATTCCTGACATTCTGTGCCCTTTTTTCTTCACAGATAAATCTGATCATTGTGGCCAAATATTTCTATTTTATCCTCACCGGTCCACTGGACTTGTTTCCAAAATGCATCAGGCTTGTTCAGATATTCTTTTGCAGACTTTTGATGCTGAATTTTAAGGGGAGGACTCAGGAGAGGTTTTCTTCTGATGACTCTTCCATGAAGGCCATATTTGTGCAGGTGTCTCTGAACAGTAGAATAATGTACCACAACTCCAGAGTCTGCTAAATCTTTCTGAAGGTCTTTTGCAGTCATGCAGGGGTTCTGATTTGCCTCTCTAACAACCCTACGAGAAGCTCTCACTGAAATTTTGCTTGGTCTTCCAGACCTTATCTTGACCTTTACTGTTCCTGGTAACTTTCATTTCTTAATTATATTTTGAACTGAGGAAATGGCAACTTGAAACACTTTGCTATCTTCTTATAGCCTTCTCCTGCTTTGTGGGCCTCTACCATTTTCCAAGTGCTAGGCAGCTGCTTAGAAGAACCCATGGCTGCTGGTTTTCGGCACAAGGTTAGAGGAGGCTGGGTGTTTATATAGCTGGAAATTTGCATCACGTGGCCTTTCCTAACAATAATAGTGAACAAGCCAAAATACTAAAAGGCCGATTAAGGTCTGAACGCTTTGTCAAAGTAATCTGAGCACAAAAATCTCCAAGGGTGCCCAAAATTTTGCATTGGCCCATTTTAATTTTGTGTAATTTTTAAAATATAAGAAAATAATATATACAGTGCCTTGCGAAAGTATTCGGCCCCCTGGAACTTTTCAACCTTTTCCCACATATCATGCTTCAAACATAAAGATACCAAATGTAAATTTTTGGTGAAGAATCAACAAGTGGGACACAATTGTGAAGTTGAATGAAATTTATTGGTTATTTAAAATTTTTGTGGAAATTCAAAAACTGAAAAGTGGGGCGTGCAATATTATTCGGCCCCTTTACTTTCAGTGCAGCAATCTCACTCCAGAAGTTCATTGTGGATCTCTGAATGATCCAATGTTGTCCTAAATGACTAATGATGATAAATATAATCCACCTGTGTGTAATCAAGTCTTCGTATAAATGCACCTGCTCTTTAACAGTCTCAGGGTTCTGTTTGAAGCACAGAGAGCATCATGAAGACCAAGGACCATAACAGGCAGGTCCATGATACTGTTGTGGAGAAGTTTAAAGCCGGATTTGGCTACAAAATGATTTCCAAAACTTTAAACATCCCAAGGAGCACTGTGCAAGCGATCATATTGAAATGGAAGGAATATCATGCCACTGCAAATCTACCAAGACCCGGCCGTCCCTCTAAACTTTCATCTCAAACAAGGAGAAGACTGATTAGAGATGCAGCCAAGAGGTCCATGGTCACTCTGGATGAACTGCAGAGATCTACAGCTGAGGTGGGACAGTCTGTCCATAGGACAACAATCAGTCGTACACTACACAAATCTGGCCTTTATGGAAGAGTGGCAAGAAGAAAGCCATTTCTCAAAGATATCCATAAAAAGTGTCATTTAAAGTTTGCAACAAGCCACCTGGGAGACACACCAAACATGTGGAAGAAGGTGCTCTGGTCAGATGAAACCAAAATTGAACTTTTTGGCAACAATGCCAAACGATATGTTTGGTGTAAAGGCAACACAGCTCATCACCCTGAACACACCATCCCCACTGTTAAACATGGTGGTGGCAGCATCATGGTTTGGGCCTGCTTTTCTTCACAAGGGACAGGGAAGATGGTTAAAATTGATGGGAAGATGGATGGAGCCAAATACAGGACCATTCTTGAAGAAAACCTGTTGGAGTCTGCAAAAGACCTGAGACTGGGACAGAGATTTGTCTTCCAACAAGGCAATGATCCCAAACATAAAGAAAAATCTACAATGGAATGGTTCACAAATAAACGTATCCAGGTGTTAGAATGGCAAAGTCAAAGTCCAGACCTGAATCCAATCGAGAAGCTGTGGAAAGAGTTGAAGAGTTGAAAACTGCTGTTCACAAACGACCTCCATCAAACTTCACTGAGCTTGAGCTGTTTGCCAAGGAAGAATGGGCAAGACATTTCAGTCTCTCGATGTACAAAACTGATAGAGACATACCCCAAGCAACTTGCAGCAGTAATCGCAGCAAAAGGTGGCGCAACAAAGTATTAAGTTAAAGGGACCGAATAATATTGCACTCCCCACTTTTCAGTTTTTGAATTTTCACAAATATTTAAAATAACCAATAAATTTCGTTCAACTTCACAATTGTGTTCCACTTGTTGTTGATTCTTCACCAAAAATTTACATTTGGTATCTTTATGTTTGAAGCATGATATGTGGGAAAAGGTTGAAAAGTTCCAGGGGGCCGAATCATTTCGCATGGCACTGTATACAGTACATATGTATAATTTTCCTACCTTAAACCAAAGGAAAATGTGTCCGCTATGGGGTAAATCAGTTTTGAGCGGTGGTCTCTGAGGTCTCCCTCTATACTGCCACCGTCTCATCGCCTCTTCCCTGTGTATTATTTGCTTTATGGCCACCAAGTCTCCTGATGAGATGAGAATCCACCGAGTGCTGAAATACAAGTCAGTCAGATCCACTCATGGCAGTGTATGCCGGCGTACATAATTTTAAGGCTCCTCATCTTGCAGCCGTCGTATAGGAAGATTCATAGCTTGGAATGAAGCTTCATTCCATCTGAGCAATGAGTAACGCATCCCAGGCGCCATTTGTCAGGACTATCAATGTCTCTTCATGTGGGATCATCTGTTTTTTTGGGGGTGCTCTTCTGACAGGTGAATAATGGCGATTATCTCCCATGGTCTGAATTTATTCTTCCTCTTGGGGTCCGCTAAGATTCATCAGTCTCATTCCGTGAACTTCTGCCCTGACAGGTTTTCTCCAGCAATCGAGAGAAAAGCCATAAAACATTTGGGATAGGACTTTGCCGCCATTACTTTATCCTTTCTCAATAATGCGTCCTCACTCCATCTCACTCCAAAGGAACTTTTTATCACTGCCAGAATCTGTATTGAGCTATATTTAGCCGTAAATCATGTATGTACCCCGAACTATAGATCTTGTATGACGGGACCCCCACATGTAAGACCTCCTCCTGGTACACACCCTCGTCAGTTGCCTAAGGTGACAGACGAGGTCGGGGCTTATTCACATGAACGCTTTTCTCATCTGTGCCGGGTTCTCACAAGATCATAGGGCCATTAACACTCCCTGCTCGTAAGAGACCAAAGACAACTCACTACATGTTCAATTGTCAGCCATGTTTGCTGAGCAGCCTCGCCTAAGTGTAAGGAAGAAGGAATATCAATGGAAGCCGTCTGCTCCAAACTCTGATAGTTATGTGAGCGCAGCTCTTCCTCAGCCCCAATGTCTTTTGTAATTAACACTTACGGTATCTGTATTCCTCCCTAAATATCAATACTCTGCCAATTTTGCCCTGGAGCTCACAGGAGGCCGATGTGTCTCCATGGTTACCGGGTAGTCACAGTCTGCAGTCCTTTCCTGATGGTTCTCCAGCTTGGATTTTTTGGACTTTCTTCATAAAAACTCCTTGCTGTGTTCAGACTTTTCATCATCATTTAACAGCTGTAACCAGCACTTCACTGTTCTTTTCTATTGCTGTGCTGGAGTGGTGGTATTAATGTGGCGCCCCTGAGGGTTCAGTCACCACAGAGGTACTGCACCTTTTCCTGAGGTGTGGTACCCCACTATCCAGGTAAGGTGGAGACACCTGACCACACTCCAACACTCACATCCCACACACAACATAGTAGTGTAGCAGAGCAACCTTGGTGGCTCCCTGCTTGGAACACGAAGAGTGCTGGGAGGCGGGTGGAGTATAGGCTGCACAAGAGAGCGGGAGAATATTAGGAAAAGGTCAGTCTGTGAGAGAAGATCCCCTGAGAGGGATGGGGAGAAGGAGGTGCTGCAGCAGACTCCTGTGACCTGGAGCTGCTGACACAAGAAAGAGCCATAGAAAGCCTGATTCTTCAGAGGGAAGAAAGTTTAGTACGGAACGTAAGGAGAAGAGAACTAAGGACTAGGGTCAGAGCAGAGCCCTTCCTCAAGTTTGAAGCGCATGACCGGGGTCCGGTCCCCGAGGTTGTATGGATACTGATGTTCCCGCAGCAGAAACTGGAGGAATAGAAGTCGTCACCACTTTATTCCCAACTAAGACTTGGGAGCAAAACAGCAACGTGGGTGAGCCGGGACATGATAGCAAGGAGTCCCCGAAGCAGGCTACAGCTGTCTGCCATACAAGTAGAGTTCTAATTAACATCAAGAAGGAGGAACTTGAGTTTAATACGCAACTACAAGTACTTCAGATTAGGCGCTAGTGTGGAGACGTTCAGAGAAGGCACATGTTGGAGGAGTGCTGGAAAGGTGTACTTTAGACAGATAGATAGATAGATATGGGATAGATAGATGGCACTCGGGACCGGATTGTGCGGCTGCATGTATTTCTATGCAGCTGAACGCTCCAGTCCTGAGTGCAGTGATGGGTACTGAGGTGCGAGACTCATGCGAGCTTCTCGCATGTCTGACCCCGGCCTAATATGCAATGTCCTTTCCTTTTTTTAAAAAAAATAAATAATTTTAAAAAGAAATGGCGTGGGCTCCAGCGCAATTTTCTGCGCCAGAGAGGGAAAGCCAGTGACTGGGGGCCGATGTTTATAGCCTGGGAAGGGATTATACCCATGGATCTTCCCAGGCTATGAATATGAGCCCGCAGCTGTCTGCACAGCCTTTACTGGCTATTAAAATAGGGGCACCCATCCAAAAAAATTACGTTGTGTCCCCCTATATTTAATAGCCAGAAAGGCTATGCAGACAGCTGCGGGCTGATATTCATAGCCTAGGAAGGGGCCATGGTTATCGCCCCCCCCCCGGAATACAAACACCAGCACACAGCTGCCCCAGAAATGGCGCATCTTTAAGATTCGCCAATTCTGGCACTTAGCCTCTCTCTTCCCACTGCCCTGTAGCGGTGGCATATGGGGTAATAAGGGGTTAATGTCACCTTTGATTGTAAGGTGACATCAAGCCCAGTTAGTAATGGAGAGGCATCAATAAGACGCCAATCCATTACTAATCCTATAGTATGTAAAGGGTTAAAGAAAGACACAATCAGAAAAAAGTATTTTAGTGAAATAAAATACCACATAGTTTTGCCATTTTATTATACACCTAATTCCCCGAAGCCCTCAATCTCCTGAAAAAATAAAATAAACAAACATAAATACTTCCTGTCTGACGTAGTCCTTAATAACGATTGTCCCACGACGAGTCCAGCTCTGCTACATCTGGATGCATGACATCCAGAAATAGCAGAGCTTGTAGATGACCGCCAGATATCTCCGGCGGTCACCTACACTGTAGTTCTCACGGTCAGCTGACCGTTAGAACTAGCCTAGTGACCGGAGATAACCCCCGGTCACGTGCATGGCAGTTCTCGCGTTAACACGGCAGTAAGCTAAGTTATCACGAGAGCTGCAGTGGACGGGGACTTCCGGTGGTGGGAGGAGGTAAGACCTTATTTAAATTAGTACACATGCGTAGTAAGCTGCGTTTACGCAGTTAGTACGCTTGTGACTAATCATTAGATGCGGTTTTACTGCATCTAATGATAGTCTATGGTAAATTTACGCCGCATGTCCGTTTACGCGGGTCTGCTGCCTGCGTCTTTTAACGCATAGCGGAGATGGGATTTCATGAAATCCCCTCCACTATGCTGTAACATCTGGACGCTGCGTGTTTGACGCTGTGGCTGTATGCAGCGTCAAACACGCAGCGTTTCGTGACCGTGGAAACATGCCCTAACTCCCATTATCTGGAAATATCAGTCCGGAGCGCTGCTGACACTTGATCTTTTCATTGAGAATTTGATCACTATGAATACAAAGCTCTGTTTCCGCAGCCCCTTATTCCCGCCGCCTGTTAGTCATTTTTCACAAGACATTAATCACATTTACCTTGCAGCCACAGTCCCACTCTGCCCCCTCTTGCCGATGCTCTCCACTGCTCCTGACCGTGCTCTGAATGCTACATTTCAATGGTTTCCTGGCTTTGGCTTCAGTGCACGATTCTGCCGGCTGCTCGTGTTCCTCATAGTCTGTGATGTCATTATAATGTCACCGGACAGGGCTCAGCATTAGTAATAGACTCCAGCAATCATCCTGAAAGCCCAAGCCACAATACACACCTTGCTGAATTTTGCACCTCTGACCCTATGGAAATCTGCTTTATCAGTCAGAGATTTCATCCCTCAGAATATCCAAAAGATGCAACAAAATAAGCTAGTGAAGGGAAAGCAAAGCAAGAAATAAAAAGCTTGTTTTATCAAAGGGGAATGTTTAAGTCAATGGTAAGGTAAGCAGTAGTGAGTAAATAGCTGGCGGTCATGTCTGCCATAAGACTTTCAACAAACAGTGACACAATATTTAAAGTGACACTGAATCAGTTTCAGCAGTCCATTGTCTAAAAAACGAAAATATAGCAGTCTAAGCACACAGATTCCTCCAATATCCTAGGATCTAAAACACTGATTAGTAGCATTTAGACATCAATTACTTTTCATTCATTACATTACTTATCCTGTTCTGTTCCTGAGTTATATCCAGTGTTATACTCCAGAGCTGAACTCACTATTCTGCTGGTGCAGTCACTGTGTACATACATTACATTACTGATTCTGAGTTACATCCTGTATTATATCACAGAGCTGCAATCACTATTCTGCTGGTGCAGTCACTGTGTACATACATTACATTACTGATCCTGAGTTACATCCTGTATTATACTCCAGAGCTGCACTCACTATTCTGCTGGTGCAGTCACTGTATACATACATTACATTACTGATCCTGAGTTACATCCTGTATTATACCCCAGAGCTGCACTCACTATTCTGCTGGTGCAGTCACTGTGTACATACATTACATTACTGAACATGAGTTACATCCTGTATTATACTCCAGAGCTGCACTCACTATTCTGCTGGTGCAGTCACTGTATGCATACATTACATTACTGATCCTGAGTTACATCCTGTATTATACCCCAGAGCTGCACTCACTATTCTGCTGGTGCAGTCACTGTGTACATACATTACATTACTGAACCTGAGTTACATCCTGTATTATACTCCAGAGCTGCACTCACTATTCTGCTGGTGCAGTCACTGTGTGCATACATTACATTACTGATCCTGAGTTACATCCTGTATTATACTCCAGAGCTGCACTCACTATTCTGCTGGTGCAGTTACTGTGTACATACATTACTAATCCTGAGTTACATCCTGTATTATACTCCAGAGCTGCACTCACTATTCTGCTGGTGCAGTCACTGTGTACATACATTACAGTACTGATCCTGTGTTACCTCCTGTATTATACTCCAGAGCTGCACTCACTATTCTGCTGGTGCAGTCACTGTGTACATACATTACAGTACTGATCCTGTGTTACCTCCTGTATTATACTCCAGAGCTGCACTCACTATTCTGCTGGTGCAGTCACTGTGTACATACATTACATTACTGATCCTGAGTTACATCCTGTATTATACCCCAGAGCTGCGCTCACTATTCTACTAGTGGAGTCACTGTGTACATACATTACATTACTGATCCTGAGCTGCATCCTGTATTATACTCCAGAGCTGCACTCACTCTTCTGTCACTTTAAGTTACGGTATATATAACCCATGGTTACTATTGAGAAGAGCATACTTACAAAATAAAAATAATATATAAGCTTATGGATTTTGTAGGGGAACTATTTTGGATATGTTACTACAATGTTGCAGCTTTAAGTTCACTAATTGTTTTTTCTATTTCTATACAGAGAATATTAGGTTTTGTCGTTCTATCTCCCGCTCCTCATAATATCTACAATACCTATATTTCACCTTCATGGCTTTGGGATGAGTGGCATTCCTTCTGGTATAGCATTTAATGACCCTGGAATGTTTGTGTGTATACTGTATATATTTATTTATGGCATATATTATATTTATCCCGGGATTCTGACATTCACTCTGAGTTTTGATAACAACAGTTATGACTTTTGAGGGAATAGAGAAAATAACTCGGCTCCAGACTCGGCTGGAATGGAAAGATGCATTCAGCTCCAGGAGCCAATCACATACGACTTGAAGTAGGACCAGGGGGACATTTTTTGAGAAAGATAAGTAGTAGAATTTCAGGGAATGGAAGTATTATTATCGGAAGGAGAAACACTTCATCCGCAGCGCTGGAAAGAAACACTTTTACATTTACGTCTACTTCTTAAAAAATGGAATATTTTCATTGACGAATTCAGAGGGTTTTAAATCTCAAGAGAAACTGCAGCGCGGTATTGCTATGTTCCCCAGGAGGATTGTAAGTCTGGTGAAGACTCCTTCAGAATCTATAATGATAATGGGGCTGGGAGGTTGTGGTGGGGCACTGGGCTGCAGGAAAAAGAGTTTCTTGTTTTTGTGGTGTTGGGCCTGGATGTGGCAAGGAATGTCTCGCCCAACGAGTCCCATGTAAGTAAGATATGATGGAGCGTTCTGATATACTCTGCTGTCGCTCCTTAAAGGGGTCATTTTGCGACATCCGGAGAGTCCCACTACTGCATCGGTGCCAATAACGTTACAACCAGCGCGCCTAAGAGACCAGCGCACCATTGGCAGGTAGTGTGCAATAGAAGAGGACACCCTGCCTGCAGATGGGGCATGGGCCATATAAGTACGTCGCTGCAGAACCTCTTTAACAGTTTCAGAACAAGTTTTTACTATAAAATTATGGAAACAAATTGTCAGCCAAGTCGGTAGTACCGCAGGAACGCTAAACAATGGCGGATTTATATTAATAGTAATAGAAATCTCTCATTTATCACTTTATAAAAACTGTGACGTGTCGTAGGGATAGAAAAGTGGTTTTAATGACTGGGCGGTCTGGGCGCCAAGGCCCCACCAAACTTCAAAAATGGAGGCGTAGAAGCACACAGCTCAACATCCGTTTTACTCCAAAAAGAGCTAAAGTCAAAGTTCTGCTCCTTTCTTTTAGTGACTTTACAATTACAGCAGCAATACATTTTTTTTCTGTTGCTTTTTTTTTGTGTCTCTGCAGAAAATCTTTAATGTAATGCCCACCGTGTGTTTAAAGACACTTGAAATGTGCAGGTTTTCGGGATTTTTTTTGCCCCTGCAGATCGAGGCCTGAAAAAAATGCAGTCGCCTCCCTTCATCTCAGGAGCGGACACGGACAGAGGAGACCCCCGTGTAAGAACACCATATGGACCCTTTGCAATCCATCATTAGAATGCACATTTCCACCTGTTTTAGAGGCGGAGTGGCCCCTGACCTCTTGGGCCCCTGTGCGGCTCACCGGTTGCACCATTGGTATGTCCGCCCTTGCTTTGTATACAACCTGTACACCTGATAATGCATCTTCTGAATACAAAGTATTGTCTCCATCTTTCTCCCCGCAGAGATGAGCCTTGACATGATGGATACGGTCACAATGTGAGGAGCACGACCGACCTCTAGTCGTAGATTGAGGAGCGACCTTATAACCCCTGATGCATTGCTTCTCCTTCACCATACAATAGCAATGATAAGAACGCGGCTCATCAATATTTAATTGCACTAAAGATCCATCACTCTCTTTCTTTGCATTCGTAATAAATTATTCCATTTCGATGGCGGCGCTCATTTACAATCACATTAATGTTACACAACATTGTTATCGCATTGAGAGCGCTCAGAAATGTAATTACACATGCCCTTTCTACATTCTATTTTTTATCATAAAGGATCATTTCTCCCTCATAAACCATTTGTTACCAAGCTGAAAGAAATGTATTTAGTGAGACTGCAATGAAGAACTTCATGCCGGGTGATCAATAGTCTGGGGATGGATCAGAGCGAGCTGCCATGAGAAGATTGTGCCGGCAATATCTGCTCCTATTGTGGGGTGATGTATGGCGGAGAGAGCAGCTCGATGGATGGCGCCTTATTAAGAGGCAGAATATTATGTGATTAAAACTCTATATTTATTTGTAACCTGCATGAATCATGGTAAGAACTTCCCTCCATGATATAAGCTGCAGCTCTGAGCATGAACCATCCAGAGGAAAACTCCACGGATGAATATTTCATGGCTCCGGCTAATCCCAACAGTTTTACCTGGGTGGTGGGATAGTCTCTGATTTTGACCAAAAGTCATTTCCTGGTGACACATTTCCTTTTAAGTGGTTTTCCAGGACAAGATATTAATCAGCAATAGGATATTATGTTATCAATTTCAGATCGGTGGAGGTCCGACTCCGGGCGATTTCCCACCACTCCAATACTTGTTGCTCCTGCGGTGGCCGGATGTCCACAGTACACAGAGACACGGTATAGTGGCCATTTTGGGATACTGCAGCTAGAATTGATCTGTGATGTAGCGATGGCCATGCGCAGTGGATCTGGGCAGTCTACTGAAAATGAGGACTGCGCTCCTGGGGAATGGACAGCTTGGGTTTAACCTGTCTGATCCTTTCTATCCGCCAGAGAGGAGCAGTGTCATGATACCAACAACACTTATCCACCTATTCTTTGGATACAACATCCAGCAGCTATCGAATGGCAGCACAGTGGCTCAGTGGTAAGCACTTGCAGCGCTGGAGTCCCGGGTTCAAATCCCACCAAGGACAATTGCAAGGATTTTGCGTGTTCTCCCTGTGTTTGCGTGGGTTTCCTCCCACACTCCAAAGACATACTGATAGGAATTCTACATTGTGAGCCCCATCGGGGACAGTGCCAATAATGTCTGTAAAGCGCTGTGGAATTAATGGTGCTGTATAAATGAGTAAAATAAATAAATAAAAAATTCCTGTGGCCAGATTAAAGGGATCATTGTGCTACTGGACTGCTGAAAGCGCTTGTAAACGTGCCATAGCTACCAAAGGCAGGGGAAGGGGCAAGGAGGGCAGCACCGCCACCTTACAGGATGAATATTCAGGACATGGCCACTTCACTGTAACTTACTGGAAATGCTCCTCTCCAGTGCATGAACTACATTGATGGGAGGAACAGATAAATGAACGCAGACTGTGCACCTCAAGAACTGGAGAGACAGTTTGATATTCTAGGAAAGTCTATTTTAGGAAGGTCTAATACTCCAGGAAAGTCTGATACTCCAGAAAGGTCTGATTCTCCAGGAAGGTCTGAAACGCCAGGAAGGTCTGATACTCCAGGAAGGTCTGATACGCCAAGAAGGTCTGATACGCCAGGAAGGTCTGATACGCCAGGAAGGTCTGAAACGCCAGGAAGGTCTGATACTCCAGGAAGGTCTGATACACCAGGAAGTCTGATACGCCAAGAAGGTCTGATACGCCAGGAAGGTCTGATACGCCGGGAAGGTCTGATACGCCAGGAAGGTCTGATACGCCAGGAAGGTCTGATATTCCAGGAAAGTCTGATACTCCAGGAAGGTCTGATACTCCAGGAAGGTCTGATATTCCAGGAAAGTCTGATACTCCAGGAAAGTCTGATACTCCAAGAAGGTCTGATACTCCAGGAAGGTCTGATACGCCAGGAAGGTCTGATACGCCAGGAAGGTCTGATACTCCAGGAAGGTCTGATATGCCAGGAAGGTCTGATACGCCAGGAAGGTCTGCTACTCCAGGAAAGTCTGTTACTCCAGGAAAGTCTGGTACTTCAGGAAGGTCTGGTACGCCAGGAAGGTCTGATATGCCAGGAAAGTCTGATAATCCAGGAAGGTCTGAAACACCAGGAAGGTCTGCTACTACAGGAAGGTCTGATACTCCAGGAAGGTCTGATACTTCAGGAAGGTCTGATACTCTAGGAAGGTCTGATACTCTAGGAAAGTCTGATACTCTAGGAAGGTCTGAACTCCAGGAAGGTCTGATACTCCAGGAAGGTCTGATACACCAGGAAGGTCTGCTACTACAGGAAGGTCTGATACTCCAGGAAGGTCTGATACTTCAGGAAGGCCTGATACTAAAGGAAAGTCTGATACTTCAGGAAGGTCTGATACTCTAGGAAGGTCTGATACTCTGGGAAAGTCTGATACTCTAGGAAGGTCTGATACTCCAGGAAGGTCTGATACTCCAGGAAGGTCTGATACACCAGGAAGGTCTGCTACTACAGGAAGGTCTGATACTCCAGGAAGGTCTGATACTTCAGGAAGGCCTGATACTACAGGAAAGTCTGATACTTCAGGAAGGTCTGATACTCTAGGAAGGTCTGATACTCTAGGAAAGTCTGATACTCCAGGAAGGTCTGATACTCCAGGAAGGTCTGATATTCCAGGAAAGTCTGATACTCCAGGAAAGTCTGATACTCCAGGAAGGTCTGATACTCCAGGAAGGTCTGATATGCCAGGAAGGTCTGATACGCCAGGAAGGTCTGCTACTCCAGGAAAGTCTGTTACTCCAGGAAAGTCTGGTACTTCAGGAAGGTCTGATACGCCAGGAAGGCCTGATACTACAGGAAAGTCTGATACTCCAGGAAGGTCTGAAACACCAGGAAGGTCTGCTACTACAGGAAGGTCTGATACTCCAGGAAGGTCTGATACTTCAGGAAGGTCTGATACTCTAGGAAGGTCTGATACTCTAGGAAAGTCTGATACTCTAGGAAGGTCTGAACTCCAGGAAGGTCTGATACTCCAGGAAGGTCTGATACACCAGGAAGGTCTGCTACTACAGGAAGGTCTGATACTCCAGGAAGGTCTGATACTTCAGGAAGGCCTGATACTACAGGAAAGTCTGATACTTCAGGAAGGTCTGATACTCCAGGAAGGTCTGATACTCCAGGAAGGTCTGATACACCAGGAAGGTCTGCTACTACAGGAAGGTCTGATACTCCAGGAAGGTCTGATACTTCAGGAAGGCCTGATACTACAGGAAAGTCTGATACTTCAGGAAGGTCTGATACTCTAGGAAGGTCTGATACTCTAGGAAAGTCTGATACTCTAGGAACGTCTGATACTCCAGGAAGGTCTGATACTCCAGGAAGGTCTGATACTCTAGGAAGGTCTGATGTTCCAGGAAGGTCTGATACTTCAGGAAGGTCTGATACTTCAGGAAGGCCTGATACTTCAGGAAGGCCTGATACTACAGGAAAGTCTGATACTTCAGGAAGGTCTGATACTCCAGTAAGGTCTGATACTCTAGGAAGATCTGATACTCTAGGAAAGTCTGATACTCTAGGAAAGTCTGATACTTCAGGAAGGCCTGATACTACAGGAAAGTCTGACACTTCAGTACACAGCAGCACTGTCTAAAGAAAAAAATGTGCAAAAGTCTGACCCCGAAAGGGACAGCAGCAGAATTTTGTGCTCAGTACCCTCATTAATAGACTTTTTAGTATACATGGTAAAGATGAACAAATGTATTTGAAAAAGTCCCTTGAATCCAGCGGCCACGTCCTTATTCCATGTTAGAAGCCCTGCAGTCCGCCTCCTACCTGCTGCACTTCTTCTGATTTGTAAGCCTGGTGTGACATTTTCATTGCGGCATGACGTCACTTTGGACCCACAAATAAGAAGGCTCCCGTCTGACGATTCCATTACTGTATACGTGGAAACAATTTCCAAAACATTCAGATTCATATATCTCCGGGTGTTTGGAAAATTGTTTCCATTCCTCCATTATTTGCAGTTCAGAGACGTCTCCATCCTCTAATTTCCAGAACTCCAAGACGTTTCTTCTGTGGTGTGGTAATTTCAATGTTGCGGAGTGCATGTATATAATATATAGATTATGTAGACGATGGCGCTGCGGTCATCTCCCTATACACATACGGGCCGTATTCAGCGGTGCTAATTTTAGCACTATGGGTTCACACAATAGTGGAGTGTCAGGAGAGTTGAACCGCGCTTCTTACATAATGTGACCAAAGGGCTCAGTGCCTGTGATACATAAACGTCCCTTTATATTAATGTAATAAGCGCACATTGATTGGCAGCTGTGCAGATTACGCTACATGAAAGAAAACCCTACATAATGCACCTGCGCAGCGCAGCGCTCCCTGCTCATGATACCGCCGGCCCTTTAAATGAAGCCCTTTGTTACACGTTTGACAGAATAGGCACATGATGGAATTCTACTTCTTCTTGTTAGTTTCATGACAAAGCGAATGGAGCATCCTTGACACGTAGACGCACAAAATGAATTCTCTTCTAATCAAAGGGAACAATATGGGAACGCTTTGTGTTCCAAGGAAAAAATTCTCTTTGTTTAAAAGAAGAAAGGGAAGAAGAAAAAAAACTAAAAAGACACAAAGAAAATAATTAATGAAATTTAAAGCCCGTCTCAAAGTCCCTATCGCTTGTTTCAAGTTTCAAAGCTGAAGTATTCATAGTTTCCCCCCGGTTAAGATTCATCAATAGGCTTGTGAGAGTGATGAGGCTGCAGGTCAGGTACCTGAGGGCCACGTGTGGCCCCTGAGCGCGGCGGATCGTGAGTCATGGCTTATTTTCTTCTGCTTGGATTCCTCTATATATCTTATAGCAGCTTCTTTAACCAATTAGGCACCAGTCCTGTGCCTACTATTCTTCCACAAAGTCTTATTATCCAACACTTTTATCTAATTTGTAACTTCACAAGACCAGAATGAGGGAATAACTAATTACAGCGATGTACGGTTCCAGCCTGTGGATGGGAGTACGGCCATATCGTCTAAAGTCATAAACAAGATGGAGATTTCTAGCGTACGATCCCGGTTTACTGTGTAAACTGAAGGCAAATCTGCCGTTTCCAGTAACTTGAGAGTCAGATGTTGTGTATGTGGAGGAAAACTCTATTTATGGCCATTATATCGTTGTATCCTGCATTTACACTAATTCTCCCCCACTGTGAGCACTAGCTTTAACCCCTTCGCACCCGAGCCTGTTTTTGCCTTCGTGACCGGGCCAATTTTTTAAATTCTGACCAGTGTCACTTTGTGAGGTCATAACTCTAGAACGCTTCAACGAATCCTACTGATTCTGACATTGTTTTCTCATGACATATTGTACTTCATGATGGTGGTAAAAATTTTTAGATATGATCTGCGCTTATTTGTTAAAAAAATCAAAATTTGGCGAAAATTTAGAAAATTTTGCAATTTTCAAACTTCTAATTTTTATGCCCTTAAATCAGAGAGTGATATCGCACAAAATAGTTAATAAATAACATTTCCCACATGTCTAATAATAATAATAATAATAATAATCTTTATTTTTATATAGCGCTAACATATTCCGCAGCGCTTTACAATTTGCACATATTATCATCACTGTCCCCGATGGGGCTCACAATCTAAATTCCCTATCAGTATGTCTTTAGAATGTGGGAGGAAACCGGAGTACCCGGAGGAAACCCACGCAAACACGGGGAGAACATACAAACTCCTTGCAGATGTTGTCCTTGGTGGGATTCGAACCCAGGACCCCAGCGCTGCAAGGCTTACATCTGCACAATTTTGGAAACATAATTTTTTTTTTAGGAAGTTATAAGGGTTAAAAGTTGACCAGCGATTTCTCATTTTTACAACAAAATTTGCAACACCATTTTTTTTAGGGACCACCTCACATTTGAAGTGAGTTTGGGGGGTCAATATGACAGAAAATACCCAAAAGTGACACCATTCTAAAAACTGCACCTCTCCATGTACTCAAAACCACATTCAAGAAGTTTAATTAATTATTAACCCTTCAGGTGCTTCACATGAATGACTGGAATATGGAAGGAAAAAATAAACATTTAACTTTATTTCACAAACATTTTACTTCAAAACCATTTTTTTTTTTATTTTCACAAGTGTAAAAAGAGAAAATGAACCACAAAATTTTTTGTGCAATTTCTCCCGAATACGCCAATACCCCGTATGTGGGGCTAAACCACTGTTTGAGCACACGGCAGAGCTCAGAACGGAAGGAGTGCCATTTGACTTTTTCAATGCAGAATTGGCTGGAATTGAGATCGGATGCCATGTCACATTTGTAGAGCCCCTGATGTACCTAAACAGTGGAAACCCCCCACAAGTGACCCCATTTTGGAAATTAGATCCCCCCAAGGGACTTATCTAGATGTGTGGTGAGCACTTTGAACCCCCAAGTGTTTCACTAAAGTTTATAATGTAGAGCCGTGAAAATAAAAAAAATATTTTTTTTTCCACAAAAATGATCTTTTAGCCTCCAATTTTTATTTTCCTAAGGGTAACAGGAGAAATTGGACCCCAAAAGTTGTTGTCCAATTTGTCCTGAGTACGTTGGTACCCTATATGTGGGAGAAAACTACTGTTTGGGCACACGGTGGGGCTCGGAAGGGAAGTAGTGACGTTCTGAAATGCAGACTTTGATGGAAGGGTCTGCGGGTGTCATGTCGCGTTTGCAGAGCCCCTGATGTACCTAAACAGTGGAAACCCCCCACAAGTGACCCCATTTTGGAAACTAGACCCCGCAAGGAACTTATCTAGATGTGTGGTGAGCACTTTGAACCCCCAAGTGTTTCAGTAAAGTTTATAATGTAGAGGCGTGAAAATAAAAAAATCATTTTTTTTCCACAAAAATGATCTTTTAGCCCCCAATTTTTATTTTCACAAGGGTAACAGGAGAAATTGGACCCTAAGAGTTGTTGTCCAAATTGTCCTGAGAAAGCTGGTACCCCATATGTGGGAGAAAACTACTGTTTGGGCACACGGTCGGGCTCGGAAGGGAAGTAGTGACGTTCTGGAATGCAGACTTTGATGGAATGGTCTGCGGGCGTCATATTGCATTTACAGAGCCCCTGATGTACCTAAACGGTGGAAACCCCCAATTCTAATTCCAACCCTAACCCCAACACACCCCTAACCCTAATCTCAGCCCTAACCATAACCCTAACCAAAAACCTAACACCAACACACCCATAACCTTAATCCCAGCCCTAGCCCTAACCCTAGCCCTAACCCTAGCCCTAACCTGTGTACCTGCTTTTTTTTTTTTCTTTACTTTTTTTTATTTTTGTGACAAGATTGCTGCCCTGCGATCTGACTCATAGTAACGCCACTTCTCCTCTGATTTCACACTGACAGATGATCAGAGGTGAAGCAGCGTTACTGTGTGACAAGATCGCTGCCTGGCACAGCTGTGCCAGGCAGCGATCAGCTGTGCCAGGCAGCGATCTAGTCACATAGTAACGCTGTTTCACCTCTGATCATCTGTCAGTGTTAGATCAGAGGAGAAGCCGCGTTACAATGAGTGAGATCGCAGGGAAACAAGCAGCTTTCCCAGCGATCGCTCCCATTGGCTGCTGTGACGCTGACGTCATCAGGACCTGAACCAATCAGGTCTCGATGACGTCCGGGGTCCCAGCATGCATTGTGCACCGGGATCCCCGCGTTGTAAGGTATGTGGGGGTCCCGGTGGGCACAAAACCGCCGACAGTAGATAAACGTCGGCGCTGCACAAAGCCCAGCAAGCGCCAACGTTTATCTACTGTGGGCGGTCGGGAAGAGGTTAATTTTCAGTTGTCTCTGAGCTGGTGGGTGAAGATGAGCTGTGTAATGTCCATGGCCGGCACCCCCACATGGTTTCCCTCCTCCCACCATGCAGGGACACTGGCATACTCACCTGCCCGGCCGCAGCAACGTCCTCATGATGTTCCCCCTTTCCTGTGTACGCTGCACTGTGTTCCAGTGGCACACCCAGCGTGCGCACCCTTCCCTGCTGCACGCCGCAGCCCTTTTTCATTTTTGCGCTTGTTTTTTGCTCACTTCTTCCCAGAGCCATAACTTTTTTATTTTTCTGTCATTATGGCCATATGTGGGCTTGTTGTTTGCAGGAAGAGTTGTAAGTTTGAACGACACCATTGGTTTTACCATATCTTGTACTCAAAAACGGGAAAAAAAAATCCAAGTTTGGTAAAATTGCAAAAAAACTGCACTTCTACAATTGTTTTGATTTTTTTTACCATGTTTACTAAATGCCAAAACTGACCTGTCATTATGATTCCCCAGGTGATTATGAGTTCATAGACACCAAACATGTCTAGGTTCTTTTTTATTTAAGTGGTAAAAAAAACCTCAAAGTTTGTAAAAATAAAAAATGTGTCATTTTCCGAGACCTGTAGTATCTCCTTTTTGATCTTGGGCATGGTGAGGGCTTATTTTTTGCGCACCGAGCTGACGTTTTTAATGATACTATTTTGGTGTGGATGCGATCCTTTGATCATCCGTTATTGCATTTTAATGCAATGTTGCGGCAAGCAAAAAATTGTAATTCTAGCAATTTGACTTTTTTTTGGCTACATAGTTTACCAATTGGATTAATTCTTTTTATAGCTTGATAGATCGGACAATTCTGAACGCAGCGATACCAAATGTATGTATGTTTGATTTTTTTTAATTGTTCATTTTGAATGGGGTAAAAGGGGGTTGATTTGAACTTTTATATTTTTAGAAACTTTTTTTTTTACTTTTCACTTGCTTCAACAGTTTCCATGGGAGACCAGAAGCTGCGATCATCCGATCTCCTCTGCTACACACAGGCAATGATCAGATCACCTGTATGTAGCAGAAATGCTCACTTGCTATGA
Source organism: Dendrobates tinctorius (assembly GCF_039654945.1). NCBI lineage: Eukaryota > Metazoa > Chordata > Amphibia > Anura > Dendrobatidae > Dendrobates > Dendrobates tinctorius. Next base: position 969,076 of record NW_027361696.1, on the reverse strand, counting down.
GTGTCGACAGCTTGGTGGCGCTCATAGCTATCCAGCACCTCCTTAGTCTAGTATAGTTTTTCCGTGGTCCTGTGACGACTTCAGCAGTATCCTAATCCTGAAACCGCATTGGCGGTGCCTACACCTGAGTCTCTTGTCCCGATGCGGCTAGTTCTGAGTCTGTAGTCCCTTGTCCTAGTGTGGCCAGCTCCAGAACTGTTTCCTGATAACTGCACGCAAGCACAAGAACTATCTTCTAGATCCAAGCTGTCCGTACAGTCCATCTGTCTGCGTGTCCTGCTCAGCAGAGTCTCCGGTTACCTCTCCCCATCCAGTGAACCCGACCACTTGGGATTTGCACCTTCAGTACCGAAGTCTCCCTGGGAATGCTACCTGCAGCCTAGTCTGTCTCCACCATCCAGTGAACACCTCGTTACTGCTTAGCCCCTTACTAGGCAGGCCCGGCCCTGTGGCACAGTGGGTTCATGAGAAATGTGTGCCAACTCCGAACATGGCAAGCTGCATCATGTCTCCCATACACAGCACATGCATGGGGGACTACTGTTGTCCTGTCTATATGTAGCACATATTTGGAAGCAGCCACGGCAGTATGGAGAACCTTATACAGCAGGACTGAGCAGTGTAACTGTGAGTCCAGCACTGAGGTGAGATAAAACATGAGAAAGCAGCAGAATCCTCTCTGCATGTGTCTCTTTTCACCTTTCTAATTCACACTGATCCCCATGCATCACCATCTCCAAAAACAACAATAGGCAGCTGTAATCTGACCCCTAAGTGAACTGGTAATCTGTTTTGTTCAAAGCATAATGGATTTTAACAGGTTTTCAGAGTAAGTTATGAGTTTTGGGTGAAGAAAGAAGCAGATTTATCTGGTTAGATATATTACAAATAGATATATTAGCTATATTACTTATTTTTTTAGTTTCTTATATTCACTTGTACTATTAATTTATCGAAACTCTGGAAATGACAGTGACCACTGAAATAAGGCTACTACCTATACCTAGACCATTGGCGCTCCAAGGATGGAGACGCTGCTGCCAGTCTCACATATTGGTAAATTATATTGGCTGCTGAGGTCTAAGTGGCTTTTATCTATTGGCTGCTGACGTCTATGGGGCTTTCAGATGTCGGCTGCACCTATTATGACCACCTCTCGATTTTCGCAGCATTTATCTGTGCACTGTATGACATAGTATGAGGACAGTATATTATCATTATGACCAGTGGCGTGTAATTAGCATTTACCTTCCATTTATTTGCTGCATGAAAGACATGAGAGAAATTGCTTGGTTACGCCACGTTAATGCGCAGCTGCACTTAGTGAATGACTTTCTGTGCACAGAGTTGACACTTGGATAATATATCCACCGCAGGAAATGACAAATTCTGCTCCTTCATTTGTCCCCTGAAAAGAGACTGTCAGGAGTCAGACCCCGTCCCTCAACTTAAAGGAGCAGTAATATAAAAGTGCTCAGTCCATTTGTCTCCAAAACATCATTTCTACCAATTTGCAGAAATCTCGCATAGAACACAAGTGTAAATTTCCTCCTGATCCTGTCCTATTTTTGGTTGTGTGCAGGGAAATCTGCCCCAGTCCCACTTATCGGAATCAGCGTCTAGAAATAGTCAGGAGAGTTAGCGGCAACGTCGCAGAGCTTCAGTGGAAAACAATGGATTTTGCTGATATTTTTCACCCAGATTTTGCCATAGAAAACCTCTCATTTGCATACCAAAATCAACATGAAAAAATCTGTGTGAACAAACCAACACGTCGGTGTCTCCGGTACGTGTAGTGACAGTTTTCTCACGTACCGGAGACACTGACACACGTAGACACATTCTCAGGAATGTGTCTATGCAGATGTCAGCGTGTTTTCACGGACCGTGTGTCCATGTGAAAAACACGCTGACATGTCCGTTTTTGTGCAACAGCACGGATCACACGGACCCGTACAAGTCAATGGTGTCCGTGTGCGATCCGTGTGCGTTTTTAAAAGTCAAAGGGTTAACATTAAAAATAATTTTTCAAAAACACGGACACACGGACAGCATATGGACAGCACACGGATGGTACACACGGACATACGGAAGTCACACGGATGACCGCCGTATGCACACAGACACACGGACAGCATATGGACAGCACACGGATGGTACACACGGACATACGGAAGTCACACGGATGACCGCCGTATGCACACAGACACACGGACAGCATATGGACAGCACACGGTTGGTACACACGGACATACGGAAGTCACACGGAAGTCACACGGATGACCGCCGTATGCACACAGACACACGGACAGCATATGGACAGCACACGGATGGTACACACGGACATACGGAAGTCACACGGAAGTCACACGGATGACCTCCGTATGCACACGGACACACGAATAGCTCCGGTACCGGAATTATCTGGACGTGTGAAACTGCCCTTAATCACTGCTAACCGGGGTGGGGCAAAGGTAAACCCCCGTCACATATTTCATCCTTTGCTGCTTCTCTCTTGCCCAGGCCATCCAGAACCTAATGTCTAATTTCAGAGCCTGGAGCAGGAAGAAAGCAGCTCACCCAAGGTCAGCAAGAAAATGTGCAAGCTTGGATAAAAACCAAGTTCATTCGCTTCAAAGCCACTGACATTACAACTAATGTAGTCTTTAGCCCCGAAGAGAGATTGTGCGACCCAATTAATTTATTTTTCTTGCAATTAAGTAAGACTATCGCTCACATATGGGACGTATGAGCTCATGAATTCAGGAATCCTGCACCGATGCAGAGGCTTTCTAGTAGATGTCCGTATGAGGCCATTACTGGCATCTACCTGAGCTCCACCGGCAGCTTCCACCACTAATATGATGGGAGCCTGCAGGGCACTAAGGTCATTACTGATATTGGGCCGGAGATCAGTTATTGCATCTACCTGTACACGTAATAATCTATTCCTCCAGGTGGTTACGAAACTACAGGAGGAATAAGGTGAAATATCACCGGTGATGCCCTGGAACATTCTGGATGTCGTATCCACTATAAAGAGACAGTGACTCACCAAACCGGGGATGTCTACTAGTCTCGTGTTCTGTTCTGATGCGCCACAGGAATGAGACACTGCACAATTTCTAGATGTAAATGGAAAATATAAAACACAAAAATGCAGAGTTTTTGCTTTACAGAACAGGATTTATATTACTGCATCAAATGCGGTTTTAAGAGGTGTAGAGCGCAATATTATCACAGTGTGATCAACTCAAAGGCAAAAAAGGTGAACTCATAAAGTACGACAATCTGGGCTGTACAATACATCCTTATACCCACAGCAATATTATAGTAGATATATTCTTGTACATAGGAGCAATATTATAATAGTTATATTCTTGTACATAGGAGCAGTAGTATAGTAGTTATATTCTTGTATATAGGGGCAGTATTATAGTAGTTATATTCTTGTACATAGGAGGCAGTATTATAGTAGTTATATTCTTGTACATAGGGGCAGTATTATAGTAGTTATATTCTTGTACATAGGAGCAGTATTATAGTAGTTATATTCTTGTACATAGGAGGCAGTATTATAGTAGTTATATTCTTGTACATAGGAGGCAGTATTATAGTAGTTATATTCTTGTACATAGGGGCAGTATTATAGTAGTTATATTCTTGTACATAGGGGCAGTATTATAGTAGTTATATTCTTGTACATAGGAGGCAGTATTATAGTAGTTATATTCTTGTACATAGGGGCAGTATTATAGTAGTTATATTCTTGTACATAGGAGCAGTATTATAGTAGTTATATTCTTGTACATAGGAGGCAGTATTATAGTAGTTATATTCTTGTACATAGGAGGCAGTATTATAGTAGTTATATTCTTGTACATAGGGGCAGTATTATAGTAGTTATATTCTTGTACATAGGAGCAGTATTATAGTAGTTATATTCTTGTACATAGGAGCAGTATTATAGTAGTTATATTCTTGTACATAGGAGGCAGTATTATAGTAGTTACAGTGGGGAAAAAAAGTATTTAGTCAGTCAGCAATAGTGCAAGTTCCACCACTTAAAAAGATGAGAGGCGTCTGTAATTTACATCATAGGTAGACCTCAACTATGGGAGACAAACTGAGAAAAAAAAATCCAGAAAATCACATTGTCTGTTTTTTTTTCATTTTATTTGCATATTATGGTGGAAAATAAGTATTTGGTCAGAAACAAGCAATCAAGATTTCTGGCTCTCACAGACCTGTAACTTCTTCTTTAAGAGTCTCCTCTTTCCTCCACTCATTACCTGTAGTAATGGCACCTGTTTAAACTTGTTATCAGTATAAAAAGACACCTGTGCACACCCTCAAACAGTCTGACTCCAAACTCCACTATGGTGAAGACCAAAGAGCTGTCAAAGGACACCAGAAACAAAATTGCAGCCCTGCACCAGGCTGGGAAGACTGAATCTGCAATAGCCAACCAGCTTGGAGTGAAGAAATCAACTGTGGGAGCAATAATTAGAAAATGGAAGACATACACGACCACTGATAATCTCCCTCGATCTGGTGCTCCACGCAAAATCCCACCCCGAGGGGTCAGAATGATCACAAGAACGGTGAACAAAAATCCCAGAACCACGCGGGGGGACCTAGTGAATGAACTGCAGAGAGTTGGGACCAATGTAACAAGGCCTACCATAAGTAAAACACTACGCCACCATGGACTCAGATCCTGCAGTGCCAGACGTGTCCCACTGCTTAAGCCTGTACATGTCCGGGCCCGTCTGAAGTTTGCTAGAGAGCATTTGGATGATCCAGAGGAGTTTTGGGAGAATGTCCTATGGTCTGATGAAACCAAACTGGAACTGTTTGGTAGAAACACAACTTGTCGTGTTTGGAGGAAAAAGAATACTGAGTTGCATCCATCAAACACCATACCTACTGTAAAGCATGGTGGTGAAAACATCATGCTTTGGGGCTGTTTCACTGCAAAGGGGCCAGGACGACTGATCCGGGTACATGAAAGAATGAATGGGGCCATGTATCGTGAGATTTTGAGTGCAAACCTCCTTCCATCAGCAAGGGCATTGAAGATGAAACGTGGCTGGGTCTTTCAACATGACAATGATCCAAAGCACACCGCCAGGGCAATGAAGGAGTGGCTTCGTAAGAAGCATTTCAAGGTCCTGGAGTGGCCTAGGCAGTCTCCAGATCTCAACCCTATAGAAAACCTTTGGAGGGAGTTGAAAGTCCGTGTTGCCAAGCGAAAAGCCAAAAACATCACTGCTCTAGAGGAGATCTGCATGGAGGAATGGGCCAACATACCAACAACAGTGTGTGGCAACCTTGTGAAGACTTACAGAAAACTTTTGACCTCTGTCATTGCCAACAAAGGATATATCACAAAGTATTGAGATGAAATTTTGTTTCTGACCAAATACTTATTTTCCACCATAATATGCAAATAAAATGAAAAAAAAACAGACAATGTGATTTTCTGGATTTTTTTTTCTCAGTTTGTCTCCCATAGTTGAGGTCTACCTATGATGTAAATTACAGATGCCTCTCATCTTTTTAAGTGGTGGAACTTGCACTATTGCTGACTGACTAAATACTTTTTTTCCCCACTGTATATTCTTGTACATAGGAGGCAGTATTATAGTAGTTATATTCTTGTACATAGGAGGCAGTATTATAGTAGTTATATTCTTGTACATAGGAGGCAGTATTATAGTAGTTATATTCTTGTACATAGGAGCAGTATTATAGTAGTTATATTCTTGTACATAGGGGCAGTATTATAGTAGTTATATTCTTGTACATAGGAGGCAGTATTATAGTAGTTACATTCTTGTACATAGGAGGCAGTATTATAGTAGTTATATTCTTGTACATAGGAGGCAGTATTATAGTAGTTATATTCTTGTACATAGGAGCAGTATTATAGTAGTTATATTCTTGTACATAGGGGCAGTATTATAGTAGTTATATTCTTGTACATAGGAGGCAGTATTATAGTAGTTATATTCTTGTACATAGGAGGCAGTATTATAGTAGTTATATTCTTGTACATAGGAGGCAGTATTATAGTAGTTATATTCTTGTACATAGGAGCAGTATTATAGTAGTTATATTCTTGTACATAGGGGCAGTATTATAGTAGTTATATTCTTGTACATAGGAGGCAGTATTATAGTAGTTACATTCTTGTACATAGGGGCAGTATTATAGTAGTTATATTCTTGTACATAGGAGCAGTATTATAGTAGTTATATTCTTGTACATAGGAGGCAGTATTATAGTAGTTATATTCTTGTACATAGGAGGCAGTATTATAGTAGTTATATTCTTGTACATAGGGGCAGTATTATAGTAGTTATATTCTTGTACATAGGAGCAGTATTATAGTAGTTATATTCTTGTATATAGGATGCATTATTATGGTAGTTATATTCTTGTACATAGGAAGCAGTATTATAGTAGTTATATTCTTGCATATAGGGACAGTATTATAGTAGTTATATTCTTGTATATAGGACGCATTATTATGGTAGTTATATTCTTGTACATAGGGGCAGTATTATAGTAGTTATATTCTTATATTCTTGTACATAGGAGCAGTATTATAGTAGATATATTCTTGTGTATAGGACGCATTATTATAGTAGTTATATTCTTGTACATAGGGGCGGTATTATAGTAGTTATATTCTTGTACATAGGGGCAGTATTTTATTAGTTATATTCTTGTACATAAGAGGAAGTATTATAGTAGTTATATTCTTGTATATAGGACGCATTATTATAGTAGTTATATTCTTGTACATAGGGGCGGTATTATAGTAGTTATCTTCTTGTACATAGGGGCAGTATTATATTAGTTATATTCTTGTACATAGGAGGAAGTATTATACTAGTTATATTCTTGTATATAGGACGCATTATTATAGTAGTTATATTCTTGTACATAGGGGAGGTATTACAGTAGTTATATTCTTGTACATAGGGGGCAGTATTATAGTAGTTATATTCTTGTATATAGGAGCAGTATTATAGTAGTTATATTCTTGTATATAGGACGCATTATTATAGTAGTTATAATCTTGTACATAGGGGCAGTATTATAGTAGTTATATTCTTGTACATAGGGGCAGTATTATAGTAGTTATATTCTTGTATATAGGAACAGTGTTATAGTAGTTATATTCTTGTACATAGGAGCAGTATTATAGTAGTTATATTCTTGTACATGGGGCAGTATTATAGTAATTATATTCTTGTACATAGGGGGCATTATTATAGTAGTTATATTCTTGTACATAGGTGCCGTATTATAGTAGTTATATTCTTGTACATAGGGGCAGTATTATAGTAGTTATATTCTTGTACATAAGAGGAAGTATTATAGTAGTTATATTCTTGTATATAGGACGCATTATTATAGTAGTTATATTCTTGTACATAGGGGCGGTATTATAGTAGTTATCTTCTTGTACATAGGGGCAGTATTATATTAGTTATATTCTTGTACATAGGAGGAAGTATTATACTAGTTATATTCTTGTATATAGGACGCATTATTATAGTAGTTATATTCTTGTACATAGGGGAGGTATTACAGTAGTTATATTCTTGTACATAGGGGGCAGTATTATAGTAGTTATATTCTTGTATATAGGAGCAGTATTATAGTAGTTATATTCTTGTATATAGGACGCATTATTATAGTAGTTATAATCTTGTACATAGGGGCAGTATTATAGTAGTTATATTCTTGTACATAGGGGCAGTATTATAGTAGTTATATTCTTGTATATAGGAACAGTGTTATAGTAGTTATATTCTTGTACATAGGAGCAGTATTATAGTAGTTATATTCTTGTACATGGGGCAGTATTATAGTAATTATATTCTTGTACATAGGGGGCATTATTATAGTAGTTATATTCTTGTACATAGGTGCAGTATTATAGTAGTTATATTCTTGTACATAGGGGCAGTATTATAGTAGTTATATTCTCGTACATAGGGACAGTATTATAGTAGTTATATTCTTGTATATATGAGCAGTATTATAGTAGTTATATTATTTTATATTCTTGTACATAGGGGCAGTATTATATTAGTTACCTATATTTTTGTTCATAGGGAGTAGCATTATAGTAGGTGTATTCTTGTGCATAGCAGCAATATTATAGTAGTTATATTCTGTTACATATGAAGCAGTATTATAGTAGTTCTTGTACATAGGGACAGTATTATAGTAGTTATATTCTTATATATAGGATCAGTATTATAGAGAGTAGTATTACAGTAGTTATATTCTTACATAGGAGTATTATAGTAGTTATATTCTTGCACATAGGAGCAGTATTATAATAGTTATATTCTTGTACATAGGAGCAGTATTATAATAGTTATATTCTTGTACATAGGGGCAGTATTATAGTAGTTATATTCTTGTGCATGGGAGCAGTATTATAGTAGTTATATTCTTGTACATAGAAGCAGCATTATAGTAGTTATATTCTTGTACGTAGGGGCGGTATTATAGTTTTGACAATATTATATGTGTCATGTCTAAATATTTTACGGCTGTTGATTCCCTTCCTTTTTTTACCTAAGCGTGGTTTATTTCTCAGGAATGTCTGGTTGGCGCTCACCTTTCATGGCAGGGGATGGGGAACGGGTCGCTGTTAAGATTCTTAGGATAAATGCAGAACATCAATTCCGTGTAGTGACAGATCAACACCTTTCCCCAGTGCTAAAATCACTTAAACATAAAAAAGATAACATAAAAGTCTCAGGCTTTCTATCCTGGTTTAAATTGTATGACACCTCCGATGAGTTTCAGGCTTTTAGTCATAAAATCTGTTTCAGCAACTGAGAAGTTGTTAATCTTCCTCTGGCACAGATGCCTTGTAGAAAGTGTTACCTGGGCAAAGCTCTCCCCAGAGACTGCAGAAAGCCAAACCGTCTGCAGAGATAAGAGGGGGAAAGGCGCTGGCGGGAAACATGTGGGGGGGATGGCGGGTTTATACAGATGAAGGTCCCCTGAGAATTCAACCACTTTCATAGGAAACATTGCCCGGATAAGAAAAGTCAATTATCATTTCCGTGTGAATAAAGTCTTGAGGTTTCGGATCATTGCACATCACACTTTTCATGCCCCAAAGTTTATTAACAAAATTAGTCTATTAAACTGGAAATGGCTTCACAAAGTGATGCTGCAGAATTATACAGTAATAATAAACACGGCGCAGTCATGGGACTTGCGATGGGTGGGGGGGTGTAATTAAGAGTTAACATTGGACGTTAGAAGAGTGACCCGCTGGGGCATCGCAGGTCCGGAGTCACAGGCCCCAAGTTGTGTGGCCAATGTCCATCACCTCCATGTAAAGCGCTGATACTTTTTTGACTGGTTGGTGAAAGATTCTGTTCCGTTGACCTTATGATCATCATCACTGATGATGTCACCACTCCCGATCAGTAGCAGCGCTTGCTGCGCTGTCGTGCACAAGACTGTGCGACAAACACCCGGTGTTCGGGGGGCTGAACCCGAACAGTAACATTAACATGGACTTCCTGGTGAAGTTCGGTGGCCATGCCCGAACTATAAGTGCTCAGTACGGACGCCGAGCTTTACTGTTCAGGTTCGCCCATCTCTTCTCAACACCACAGGACCACTAATTGAGTCTCTGACATTTCTTGTTGGGGCATATAGACCACCACTGTTGGGGGCTTCTGTTTCAATAATTTGTTTGAGATGAGGAGACCACCATCGCTGCTTAATGCCCAACTGTCCTGAGAAAATAGCACTGGAGCTGGAACATAAAACATTTTCCACAAATTTCACCTGAAAGCCAAATATCCCTAAGTTTTTGTGAGTAGTGTGTGACTGTAATGCTGTGGCTTTCTGGGAAACATACCTTTAAAGCCACTGAGGATTAAGGAGCACAGGTGATTAGTTGAAAAGGCGGGTCCCCGGCGGCTTCTCCCCGCACGCTGCCCTTCAGTCTCTCCTTGTTTGAGTGTACAGGAAGAGACCTGGCAGTGAGAGCTCAGTTAATATTGCACTATACATAGCTCTCAACCTTCAGCGGGATTGTTTCATTTAGAGGGCTCAGTGCTGCAACGTCAGAGCTTTGTCCTAGCTTCTAAATACTCACCTCTCTCCAGTGTCTTCATTGCGCCGTACCTCCTCAAGGGTCGGGTCCACGTCTCTCTGCTCAAGTGCATAAATTAACCCCTTCACACCGCAGCTCTTTTTCGTTTTTGCACTTCTGTTTTTCGTTCCCCTTCTTCCCAGAGCCATAACTTTTTTGTTTTTGCCTTCAATATGGCCATGTGAGGGCTTTTTTTTTTTTTGCGGGACGAATGTTGCTTTTCAGTGACACCATTGGTTTTACCATATCGTGTACTCGAAAACAGGAAAAAATATTCCAAGTGTGGTGAATTTGCAAAAAAAGTGCAATTCCATAACTGTTTTTTTGGATTTTCTTTTTACCATGTTCGCCAAATGCTAAAACTGACCTGCCATTATGATTCTCCAGGTCATTACGAATTCGTAGACACCAAACATGTCTACGTTGTTTTTTATTTAAATGGTGAAAAAAAAATCCAAAATTTAATTTAAAAAAATGGCATTTTCTCAGACCCGTAGCGTCTCTATTTTTCGTGATCTCAGGTTGGGTGAGGGCTTACTTTTTTGCATGCCGAGCTGACATATTTAATAATATCATTTTGATGTGGTTATGATCTTTTGATCGCCTGTTATTGCATTTTAATGTAATGTTGCGGCAACCAAAAAAACATAATTCTGGCGTTTTGACTTTTTTTTTGCTATGCCGTTTACCATTCAGTTTAATTCTTTTTATAGCTTGATAGATCGGCATTCTGAACGCGGCAATACCAAATATGTGTATTTTTAATTTTTTTTTAAATTGTTTTATTTTGAATGGGCTGAATTGGGAATGATATGAACTTTTATATTTTTTTATTTTTTTGTAACTTTTATTTACTTTTTGCATGCTTCAATAGTCTCCATGGCAGACTAGAAGCTGCAGTTGTCTGATTGCCTCTGCTACAAACAGGCAATAATCAGATCCCCTGTGTGTAGCAGAAATGCTCACTTGCTATGAGCGCCGACCACAATTTGGCGAAAATCTTGAAAATGTTGCAATTTTTTTTTTTTCTTAAATTTCGCAATTTTTAAACTTTTAATGTTTATGCCCTTAAATCAGAGAGATATATCGCACAAAATAGTTAGTAAATAACATTTCCATCAGCACAATTTTGGAAACATGATTTTTTTGTTAGGAAATTATAAGAGTTAAAAGTTGACCAGCAAATTCTGATTTTTACAACAAAATTTACAAAACCATTTTTTTAGGGACCACATCACATTTTAAGTGACTTTGAGGGGTCTATATGAGAGAAAATACCCAAAAGTAACACCATTCTGAAAACTGGTGCTTAAATCCACATTCAAGTAGTTTTTTAACCCTTCAGGTGCTTCACAGGAATTTTTGGGATGTGGAAGAAAAAAATGAACATTTACTTTTCTTTCACAAAAATTTTCATGTAGACCTAATTTTGTTTACTTTCGCAGGGGTAACAGGAAAAAATGGTCCATACATTTTGTTGTGCAATTTCTCCTGATCTTGCTGATACACCATATGTGGGGGAAATCTACTGTTTGGGCACACGGCAGGGCTCGGAAGGGAAGGAGCGCTATTTTCTGTTTTTGAATGTAAAATTTGCTGTCATAATTAGCGGACACCATGTCGCGTTTGAAGAACCCCTGATGTGCCTAAACAGTGGAAACCCCCAACAAGTGACACCATTTTGGAAACTAGACCCCATATGGAACTTATCTAGATGTTTATTGAGCACCTTGAACCCCCAGGTGCTTCACAGAAGTTTATAATGTTAAGCCATGAAATAAAAAAAAATCACATTTTTCCCACAAAAAATCTTTCGTATTTTCACAAGGGCAAAAGGAGAAAATGGACCCCAAAGTTTGTTGTGCAATTTCTCCTGAGTTCACTGATACCCCATATGTGGTCTAAAACTACTTTTGAGGCACAGTGCAAATCTCAGAAGGGAAGTAGCGCCATATTGCAGTGCAGATTTTGCTGCACTTCTTTGAGGGTGCCATGTTACATTGACAGAGCCCCTGAGGTGCCAGAACAGCAGAAACCCCCATAAGTGACCCCATTTTACCAATTAAAGGGAACCTGTCACTTCCCCCAGGCGTTTTTAAGTAAAGAGCCACCTTGTGCAGCACTAATGCTGCATTCTGTCAAGGTGGCTCTTTTATTTGGCGTCCCTTCCACTGCAGAAATAAGCGTTTTTAAAATTTGTCCATCATACCTGTAGTTTTTCCGGGGGGCAGGTCTTTCCCCAGATGCCTCACATCCATCAGTCATGTCCTCCTTCCTTCTTGGCGCCGCCTCCTCAGCGTTCATTTCTTTTCCTGGCGCCTGTGCTGTAATATTTTTTCTTGGGCATGCGCAGTTAGCGCTGCCCATCCACTGACTTCACATGATGTCTTGGTTATCGCGCCTGCGTGGACGCGCGACCCAAGGGCATCGTAGGTATGTCCCATGGCTAATTCTAGTTGTGTCATCAGTTTAGGGGTCTACAATCCGCTAAGCTACCAACCTCTCTGGTTATCTGGTTACCTAGCCTATTCACCTGCTATCCTCCTTGGTTACATAATCATAATAGACACCGCCGGATCACAGGTCCTGTGGCATCCACAGTGTCTCCATCTATTTCAGAGTTTTACATGGAAACGCTCAGCGCAGAGCGCAGGATAAATGTGCGCAGAGCCTTACTGCGATCTTTGGAAGGCAGAATGAAAAAATCAACAGCATGGGAAGAATTGGTTTTATTTTTTATGCCGTTCCTTGAGACGTATAAGTGATTAGGTGACTTTATTCTTAGATCGGTGCGATTACAGCGATACCAGATTTATGTTGGGTTTTTTATGTTTGGCTGCTGTCACTCACCAAAAGACGCTTTTATTGTGAAAATTAGTTTTTGCATGACCATATTTTGAGAGCTACAATTTTTACATATTTTGGCCAACAGAATCATGTGATAGCTTGGTTTTTGTGGGTCGTGCTGATGTTTATATTGGCACCATTTTCAGGGACATGACATTTTTTGATTGCTCTCTATTCAGATTTTTTTGGGAGAAAGAATGCCGAAAAAACAGCAATTCGGGAGTTCCGCGTGTGGTAAAATTGGTAAGAGAGTAAAAAATATTTTATAGAAAAAAATAATTAATTTTGCATCGCTTTATTCTGAGAGTTATAACTTTTTTATTTTTCTGCTGATGCAGCGGTATGGCAGCTTGTTATTTGCAGGACAAGATGACGTTTTCAGCGGTGCCATTTTTATTTACATCTGTCTTTTTGATTGCGGTTTATTGCACTTTTTATTTGGAGGTCTGATGATAAAGCATTGTTTTTTGCCTAGGTTTTTTTTTGCTACGGTGTTCACTGAAGGGGTTAACTAGTGGGACAGTTTTATAGAGTGGGTTTTTACAGACGCAGCAATACCAAATATGTGTACTTTTATTGTTTTATTTTTTTAATTACATAAATAAATATATTTACTGGAAAAATATTTATTTATTTTTTCTTTATTTGGGGATTTTTTAAAAATAATTTTACTTTGTAATATATAGTTTTGTAAAAACTTTTTTACATTTTCCTGGGATGAGACATCACTATATTGCATCAGATCGCTGATCTGACACTGCACAGCAGAGTATTAGATCAGGATCTGACAGGCAGGAAAGGATGCGTCTCAGGTCCTGCTCTCAGCAGATGCTTACAAACCTCCTTACCTGCAGGACCTGGAAGGACCCCGCGGCCATCTAGGGGCCGGGGGTATCCATGGGGACCATCAGGACATCGCGATCGCATTGCGTTGTCCTGATGGAAGCGCGAAGATGCTCCTTTATGCCGCTGTCACTACTGACAGCGGCATCAGAGGGGTTAAATGCCCGTGATCGATGCTAGCACCAATCGTGGGCATTGCTGTGGGGTGTCAGCTGTCTGTTGCAACTGACACCCGCACCCGATCGCCTATATCATCGTACTTGTATATTGCTGGACCGGTAATATCAGTAACCCATAGCGCCTATAATATCATAACAGGAGGTACTGATAGCAACCACATGTAACATATGTGTCTCCAGGTCATATCAGTACGGGACCGGCCCATAACAGTCACATGAACATCCACCCCTGACCTCCCCAGTATGGCACCATCCTTGTCCCCCGGTGCCGTCTGCCATTACTACCATGTGACAGAGAGGCTGGTGGTGCAGAGCTCACTGATTCCAGCATGGTTCTGTAATAGGAGCCCCCGGGATAACAAGTCCGTTCGTGACATTTCATTCTCCTGAATTTTCCCTATCACCTGAGAGTGGCTGATAACAGGGAGTAGTAGATTGTACTCCCCTATCAGCACTGCCTACTTGTCGCCCTGTGTGGGCACCATTCCTGTTTTCGGCAGCATGTAGGCGGACACGTGAGTGATGATCCTGTGGTTTATGTGATCTCCTTAGGCCTCTTTCACACTTCCGTTTTTGACAATCAGTCAAGATCCGCCAATTTTGAAAAAAAACGGATCCGCCATTTTTCTTTGCGGATCCGTTTTTTTCCCCATTGACTTTCATTATTGGCGGATCCTGACTGATTGCCGGCCGTTGCATCCGTTTTTTGAGGATCCGCCACAATCTCTGTGTCCGTCAACATCCTCAAAGATTTCCAAACGGAGCTTGCAACGTTTTTTTTTGCCGGCGGGTCCTCCAGACACTGAATTAACCCCAAATTCTCTCTCTCTCTCCCAGCGATTCCTTAAAATTTCCTCATTTTCAGGATCCGTCTAAAAACGGATCCTGTGCCATCCGTTCACATCAGTTGAGAACGGATCCGCTTGTCTGCCTTTTTGGTGGATTATAACTGATGCAAATAACTGAAGTGTGAAAGAGGCCTTAGCTCCGGAGTACTGTCGCCTCCCTATTTCTGGTCCATGGGTGACAGATCTTTTCCATGTGACAATGAATTGCGTTTGGCTATAAAGTGTCAGTCTCTTCTCAATAAGGAGATATTAGCACAGCGTTCAACCTTTGCCTGCATAGAATACATCTGCCAATCATCAGTCTGCAGGAACAGCTCTGCAGCCCCCGGTCCGGCCCCCGAGGAGCATTAATTAGCACAATATTTCTATTCACGCTGTTTGCAGTCGGCTTTTTTACCAGGGTGTTAATATAGAGAGAAGCGCAGCTCTGGGTGACAGCTGCACTCTGCATGTTATCCGCAGTCCATTGCCGGACCTGACATAACGTGTTAATTAGAGACTGATGTTTGCCGATATGACACTTAGACGCACAGCAGAATTGGCAGCATCAGTCACCGAGGAACAAGAGCTGAACCGCCTGACATATTTAATTAAAAGGGAGCATGTTGTGACAGCCGGCCGCAGTCTCTCTCCTACAGCCCCTCTGCACACACGGATGACACGACCCTGTTTGGAGCAAGGTGCGCCTTCACCAGTCCTACTGCAAAATCTCAGTCTTCCTTTACTTAATTGACCTTAAAAGCAAAATGTAGAATTTTTTTTTAATTCTAGTGTCTGAATCAGTGAGACGGCGGTGTGCTCCCAGGGCTGGTGACGTCCATTGCTCCATCTGCAGAAACAATGGCGTCTCATTCTGCTGCCGCAGTGTAACCAGCATGGGGGAATGTGGCCCCAAGTTTAGACACCTGAACGCAAGATGCCAAGGGCTGGAGTGCTGGATGTAAAACCACAAACGAGCCGTGCATCTACGCTACAAAATTCAGGGGCCTTAAACAATCGCTTCTAGTTTAGGGTTTACAGCTCCTGTGCAGACCTATGTGTCTCCACGTTTGCAGACAAAATCCACACTCTGTGTGTAATCTGCCGTCCTGTGTGGCTCTTTTCCCTCTGCCATCTACAGACAGTAGAGGACGGAGCGGCGTCTTCATACCAATTGTTACGATTTCCAATAACCTTCAGCAGAATTGTGAATTCTGCTCTGAAGTATAATATTACTATGGTAAGATGGATGGGGATGGTAAATGTGGCGTCGTCACATCTCAGCACAAACTGAGCTCTGCTACATTTCTCCGTGTCCGTCAGTCATTTCTGGCATTGGCCGCGCTGCTCTGCAGATATTTAGAGGCTGCTGAATGTCTCGACAGAAAGGTTACGGTTCCTCTAGAAATTAAATGTCTTCAGTGAAGAGCAGACCAGAAAATATCTCACAAATCCTTTCAAGTTGGAATGAGCAGGAAATCTCTTCATCTTCAGCTTTTTAATTCAAAGCCAAGAAGAATCTCTTGACATTTTTTTCTGGACATTATGATAAAAGCCGAGCTGTAATTACAGAATATTTAGACTGTGACTTGCTGTTTTTCCAGCAGAACTGTGGCCCCGTCTATAGGTCTTGGCCCCAGAAAATCACAGGGTGCTGCAGCGTCCGCCGCGTCCTCACACAGAATTCCGCTCACTCTTCATCGGAGTGGAGAACGGATACAAAGAGCATCTTTCTCCGGAGGACCTGAGCGCTTCTGGGCGCCAGACAGCCCACTCACATGAAGGTGTAATGCCCTGTTTTCCCTGTAGAGGCACTGCAGGAAAATTGAGCACTTAACCACCAGTTTTCCCCACAGATTACAGCTGATCACTGCGAGACCTTCCTACAAAGTGAGAGTCTTAAGATCACAAGTGGCAGATTAAATGCAAAGGTTTTTGATAATAAAATTTCAAAAAAAGCAACAATGTGTGTTAAAGAAGCGCAAAACAAATGCAATAAAAAAAAAGGCAAAAGATACAAATCCTGAATTGAAACATTGTAAATATTTATTATTTAGCAAACATGAAAACCGACACAAGACAATAAAACCTTTTACATTGCGGCAGAATCTGTTTCCTAAGGCAAAAATGTTTCACTGGGATGCAAAGCATGTGACTGGCAGGAAAGCCATGGACCGTGGAGACGAGGAGGATATCTGAGATGAGTATGAATGGACAATGTCAAGTAGACTTCAGTGAAGAAGAAAGGTGCGGCGCTCGTGTACAGAGAATAATGAAGAATCAAAGGAAGATAGAAAGGAGAGCAAGCAATAACTAATAAAGACCCCTGAGAAAGCCCCTCCTGTGGCCATACGGATGGGCTCCTCGTTCCCATGTGCTGCTTTTCCTTCGAGACAATTTAGCCAGTAAAGATTTGCATTGTATAAATTTAGGAAACAGCCGATGCTGCCCAACGAGAGGGGGAAAGCTGAGCGACGGCTATAAGTGTACGCATAAGGGCGGCAATATTGGCTTTCACCCTCTTGTCCTGGACAATGAAAGGATGAGTTAGGTTTTTACCTACTTGAATTCAAAAACAGAATTCAAAAAACAATGTATCAGTGTAAGAGATGCCGGCCCGTCGTATTTTGTAACCTACAGAAAATATGTGAAGATGCGCGGCTTAATCCTCGGGTCTCGCGCTCACTAAGCCTTCCACCGTCTGAAATGTGTGCCGAAGAACGTGCAGGATTTACAAGGCGAGCGCCAGCTGAAGCCAAGCTTTGCGTCTGCCGGAAAAAGCGCAATTGCATGGAAATTAAAAGAAGAAAGGAGCCTGATTCTGGGTTTATGCCGCCGGTTATTGCCAGGTGCAATGATGTGATAGCACAGACTTGAAGAAAAGTTATTTTGGGGACCGGGAGATGTGAAAGAGATTTGTGGACTTTATATCTTGTGCTTCTTAACATGAATTTCCCCCTATTTCTGCTCTGTGAACATTTGAGGAATCGGCAGCGGGGGGTGATGGCGTTTACAACCGGTGGATGTGATGGACGCCACGATGTACACAACGTCGGAGGATATTTATTAGCGGCCTCTGAAATTGGAAAATGTTCAATATTTCACAAGATCCTGCATCCAATGCAAAATGTAAGTATGACCGTATCTCAGACGTCCAGTGATCGCTGCAGCCATCGGAGTGCAGCATAAATACGGTATCTAAGCACCTTAGTTCTGGAAATCTGAGGAAAGTCCCAGATCCCCACTGATAGGATGGCTCAGCTCACAGAGGATCGTCCTTGATCATATCCAACTCTTACGATCCGTCATTTTTCTTTTTAAAGTTCCTTTTTTTTTGTCTTATGGAATTTGTTGACATTTCTTGTGCCAAATTTTTCAAAAAATTCATTAATTTTTGTAGAGAACAAAAAATACTTTTAATTTTTGTCTGTATTTATTTGGCTGTTTTTCGAGCAATGAGTGAAAGGCTGTACTAAATGTCACAATATCTGCAGAACATTTTCAAATGTGCATAAAATCACACCAGGGTGGCGGCTATTTAAAATGTCGCAATGGATGAAGTCATCTGGAACCTTGAAACCCTGCTGACATCGCCAAACCAAAAAAACATATAAAATAGACTTTTAAAAAGCTGACAAATTAAGCAAAGAAAACAAAACAAATGAAAAACGTTAAAAACTATAAAGCAAAAGGCGCAAATGCAATAATGAATCCAACTCTCAGTTGCTAACTGCAAGGATGGGACAACTTTACTGTCTTTGAATCTTATCTGGAATAGTTCCTTTCACTGACAGCAAGCAGAGGTATGAATGTGGATAAAGATTGAGCCCCTAGGACCTGATTCAGCAATTCAACAATCTGAATTGTTGCATAAAGCTTCTTGAAATGTTGCAAATATTTACAAAATATGTTGTGACTTTTGGTGTTTTTACGCCAATACTGGTCAGCTCCTCACACTTTTTGAAAATAGGTGGAGCTCAAGTAGAACGGTGCCTGGTCAAGAGTGCCAACATATGCAGCATGGTTTGTGCCACAAAGGTGGCGTAAATCAGGACAGAAATGTATGCCGGCCCCTAACCAGAGTAACAGCTCTGGTGCCGGCGCATAATCCATGAAAGATGCAGTAAATTCTGTAAGATGTGCATCCTTCTAGAGCTTTGTGCATCTTACTCCAGCACATCCTTCATCAAGACAGGAGTGCAAAACGCTCATCTTAATGAATCAGAGCCATAATCCTAGAAAGTTGCACAGCTACAGTGATTGAAGGGATTGTCCATACCGGGAGATGAGCGGCACTGACGACGTGTTGTCCAGGGGCGGACTTATCACTGGTGCACATCACAGTGGCCCAAGAGGTAAGGGGCCACAACTATCCCCAAAGTAGGTGGAATTGTGCATTGTGGAGATAAATTGGACTGGAAAGGCCCCATATTCTGTTCTTGAACAGGGGCCCTGCTGTCCACCAGTGGTCTTGTCTGCACTTTCCTGCCACGGCTCGTGCACAATACTTGGAAATTGTGCATCCATCTTGGCAGGAATAAGAAAGGTGCAAGATTTCTGCTGATCGTGCACGTGTCTTGGCAGGTATGTGTCCCATTACAGAAGTGAGCGGTGAGGGAACCCCTGCAAGCTTTACATCCCATAAAACCTATTTAAATAGTAATGTGCAGATAAAACATATACATGTAGTAAATACACATACATACAGTACATAATATACAGAGTATATATATACAGTACATACAGTATATACACATACATACAATACATACATATATACAGTTCATATACATGCAGAATATACAGTAAATAATATACATACTGTACATACATACAGTACATAATATACAATACATACAGTATATTCATTCATAATATACATACAGTACATACATACAGTAAATATACATACAGTACATACACATTTAGTACATACACATACAGTACATAATATACATACAGTACATACACATACAGTACATAATATACATACAGTACATAATAAACATACAGTACGTACATACATACAGATCATATTCCTCACCATTCGTTACACCGATGCCTCTACCTTGCGCCAGTCATTACACTGGCTACCCATCCACTCCAGAATTCAGTATAAACTTATTACCCTCACCCACAAAGCCCTCCATGGCTCAGCACCACCCTACATCTCCTCCCTTGTTTCAGTATACCACCTTACCCGCGCCCTCCGTTCTGCTGATGACCTGAGATTAGCATCCTCAATAATCAGAACCTCCCACTCCCGCCTCCAAGACTTTACACGTGCTGCGCCAACTCTTTGGAATGCACTTCCCAGGTCAATATGATTAGTCCCCAATCCCCACAATTTTAAGCGTGCCCTGAAAACGCATTTATTCAGACTGGCCTATCGCCTCAACACATTAACCTAATCTATCCCTGGGTGGCACAGTCAAACGTTTTACCATAACCAGGTTCCCCGCATCATGTTCCCACATGCTTTATGCATCCATTAGCCCTCTGTGTCTGTACTGTTAAGGGGGTTTTACACTAAGCGATATCGCTAGCAATATCGCTAAAACGTCACTGGTTTTGTGACGTTATAGCGATATTGCTAGCGATATCGCTATGTGTGATACTTACCAGCGACCGGCTCCCCCGCTGTCCATCGCTGATCGCGCGAGAATGTCCGGCTCCATTTCTCGTCGGGCGCTTCCTACTGGGCTTCCTACTGTGACGTCCAGCGACGCGTGGAGGCGGGCGGGAGGATGCAGGATCGCTGTGTGTGAATGGTAATTATCGTGCGCTGCGTCGCTGCTGCATCGCTGTGAGATCTTTCTGTATGAAAGCTCACTAGCGATCATTTAGCGATGCACCAGCGATCCTGACCGGGTGGGATCGCTGGTCGGATCGCTGGTGCATCGCTAAATGTAAAAGGGCCTTTACACACTTAACATTATGGCTGGTCCATACAATCAGGGCAACTGTTAGCACCCACCTTTCGTGTCTGCCTCTTTGCTCATAGACTGTAAGCTTGCGAGCAGGGCCCTCTTTCCTCTTGGTATCTGTTATGATCTATGTGATTATTGTTATGCTGTAATGTCTATTGTCTGTACAAATCCCCTCTGAAATGTAAAGTGCTGCGGAATATGTCGGCGCTATAGAAATAAAATTTATTATTATTATACAGTACATAATATACATACAGTACATACATACAGTACATAATATACATACAGTACATACATATATACATACATACAGTACATAATATACATACAGTACATACATACAGTGCATAATATACATATACATACAGTATATTCATACAGTATATATATAGAGTACATACTATACATACAATGCATACATACAGTACATAATATACATACAGCACATACATACAGTACATAATATACATACAGTACATACATATATACATACATACAGTGTATATATATATATACAGTATATTCATAGAGTATATACAAACATACAGGACATAATATACATACAGAACAAACATCTACATACAGTACATCTGTGGTGGGCCTGACAACCATTAATATGTCTGCACACAATACTTGGCATTTGCAGCTTTAATAATCCCGATGCTTTCATTTATTACTGTTGCACCTGGATCTGTCTTTTTTTAACTTCTTTGTTGAACTATAAATTCCAGCACAATACAAATCTGACAGCTGAGCACTCAGGAACCTAACATCCTCTTCCTGAAATGACAGAACTAGAATTTCTAGGTGTCTGAAGGTCAAAGATATCCATCATCTAAATGTTCTTCAGCATTCTGGCAGTGGAGGGGTTAAGGACAATGTCAGTTTATATAAAGTTTCTAAAAACAAGATGGGCCCCTGTGTCCCCTGTGCGGGCCGATTGTCACACTCCATGACACATGCCGGGGGCAGGAATACTGAGACTGCCAGGAGCCATTGTAATGTCAGGGAGACTGGTCTATATTTATCTCCACCAGCTCCATCCTAGTGCATGTCAAGGAGCTGAGGTGGCAGTCCCAGCCAGGATTATCACCCTGCTGCTCATCTCCAGAGGAGGCAGGGCATGGGCTGGGGATGAAGGAGTCCACCAGGAACTCCAGCTTTGGGATCCTCAGTCTTCTTACGTCAAAACTTCAGAGATATTTCCATGGTGTCCTCATTCGCAAGATCTAAAATGCAGGAGGTGAATGTGGAATTCATCTAAACATCAGTGATCGGGGGCAGGATAATGTACTCTGATGCCCTAATTGTGCTCTTCGTTATGTGCAATGAATGCAGTTTCGGTAATTAGGGTGAACTCATTCTCCGACTTTATCCGCTCTTCATAGTTGCGCCATGACTTGTCCAGAAATAATGGAGGCAAGCGGAGGCAAATAGGGTGATCCAGACTTTATGTGGCAAATAGGGTGGTCAAGAAATAAGGAGGCAAATAGAGTGATCTAGATGCTGGAAGGCAAATAGGGTGATCCCTGAGTTAGGAGGCAAATAGGGTGAACCAGACCTTAGGTGGCAAATAGGGTGATCCAGGCATTAGGAGGCAAATAGGGTGATCCAGACGTTAGGTGGCAAATAGGGTGAACCAGACGATAAGAGGCAAATTGGGTGATACACACGTCAGGAGGCAAATAGGGTGATCCAGACGTGAGTACAGAATCAAATCAGGCAAACCTTTTTATCCACCAGTCATGGTAGCAAATGCCAGAATGCGTGGTGACTTACTGACATACCCAGATCGCATGGTGACTTACATACCTAGAACGCGTGGTAGCTTTCTGGCGTACCCAGAATGCGTAGTGACTTACTGGTGTACCTCTAGCGCGTGGTGACTTACTGATGTACCCAAAATGTGTGGTGACTTACTGACGTACCCATAACGCGTGATGACTTACTGACGTACCCAGAATGTGTGGTGACTTACAGACGTACCCAGAATGCGTGATGACTTACTGACATACCCAGAACGCATGGTGACTTACTGGCATACTCAGAACGCATGGTGACTTACTGACGTACCCAGAACGCGTGGTGACTTACTTATGTACTCAGAACGCGTGGTGACTTATGTACTCAGAACGCGTGGTGACTTATGTACCCATAACGCGTGGTGACTTACTCATGTACCCAGAAAGCGTGGTCACTTACGGATGTACCTAGAATGCACGGTGACTTTTTGACATACCCAGAACTTTTGGTGCCATTTTGACTTATCGGGGTTGAAGTTTCTCTTATTTGTTGCTTATGGCAGCGCCTTGTTTTGTACAGCATATTTGTAAACTCCAGATTTTGCCTTTACCTCCGGGCTTGATGTTCATTGCTATTTTGTCCTTTCCATCAGTCGTGGCGACTCGCTGCGTCCATCTAATATTCTAGGTTCTAGAACTCATGATTATTTTCTGCTGATGATTTACCCAATTATACATTAATAAAAGGGATGTCTCATCATCTTAATTGTGAACAATTACAAAGAGATTCTAAAGACAATCAACATTGCAATTTACTTCTTATTAGAAATTTTCTCCATTCTCAACATTGGACACATTTTTAGTTTTATACTTCACTGCTCATTTGTTGCCCGGGTTACCGGCCACCCATGCAGTCTATTAGAGGAGCAGGTCTCCTAGGCAAGGGGTGCAGAAATTCCAAAGTTTTTGCTGCAGTGCTTGAGAGCGCTGCTGTGAAGATGACCGGATCCCTGGATCAGTGCCCATACATTCCTCCAATGATGTCGAGGCAAAAGTGCTTCTGTCTGCAACATCAGGGAGCGCAGTTAGAGCCAAGAGTGCAACAATGTCACTGGTCCGAACTGTCAGCCATTGATGCACAGCAAGCAGGATGCCGAGAGGCTGGGGAGCAGCGCGCTCCTGAAGACCAGCAGAGAAGAACCCTGTAATGTTTCCATGGAGAATATAGTACCACACGAAAAAAGATGATCACAAGGCTAATATTATATCTCAAAAATACAATTTTTATTAGAAAAATTAATTTAAAACCATAATGCCAAAAATTGGGAAAGTGGGAAAAGACAGTACACTCATTGTTCACAATCACTCACGAACGCGCACAGTACCTGGTGACGGCAGCTATCACAAATTATGGAGGGGCTGCCAGCAATACAAAGTAGCTATAGGAGCAAAGTACTTATATATCTCATAGTAGTGGCTTGCCACCAATTATCCCCATTATCCTATCACAACAGAGTGAAAACTCCACCAGTATACTAATGCGCCAACCTATATATAGTAGAAGACCAGTGCCACCTAGCTAACAATAGCCCATGTACCCATATGACTCTAACTAGACAGGATCCATATCCAAATGCAATGGGGTAAAATTACCTCTGGGTGTCAAAGGAAGGGTGCCGCTACCACCTGGAGCTGCGCGTCCACCCGACGCTTGTTTTGGACTCCTTTCTCAAGAGGCCTGCTACCGACAGTGTGTCCGCATCTGTTATACTTCACGGCTGCGGCCGGAAGTAACGCTTCCAACCCGGATGTGACGGGCAGTGTTGCCTAGTCAACAGCGACGCTAGCAAGCATCAGGCGGTAGGCAGAGCCGGGGTGGGCACAACCCCCAACAGAAGATGCCGAAAGCAAGCAGACATAGCAGTGAAAAAGCAAAGCGCTCGTGCTGGGCAGGAGCACAAGACCAACGTGAACCATGCACACGTCACATCTGGGTTGGAAGCGCTACTTCCGGTCGCGCGGCATATCCGGCCGCGGCAGTGAAGTATAAAAGATGCGGACACACTGCTGGTAGCAGGCCCCTTGAGAAAGGAGTCCGAAACGCGCGTTGGGGCAGACGCGCAGCCCTAAATGGTAGCGGCACCCTACTGTGGACACCCAGAAGTAATTTTACCCCATTGTATTTGGATATGGATCCTGTCTAGTTAGAATCTTATGGGTACATGGGCTATTGGTAGCTAGGTGGCACTGGTCTTCTACTATATATAGGTTGGCGCATTAGTATACTGGTGGAGTTTTCACTATGTTGTGATAGGATGATGGGGATAATTGGTGGCAAGCCACTACCATGAGATATACAAGTACTTTGCTTCTATAGCTATTTTGTATTGCTGTCAGCCCCTCCATGATTTCTGGTAGCTGCCGTCAACTGGTACTGTGCATTCATGAGTGATTGTGAACAATGAGTGTACTGTCTTTTCCCACTTTCACAAATTTTGGCATTATGGTTTTAAATGAATTTTTCTAATAAAAATTGTATTTTTGAGATATAATATTAGCCTTGTGATCAACTTTTTTCGTGTGGTTCTATGTAGTTATTGATGATAGGCCTTAGTAATCCATATACACACATGGTCTCAAATATTGATTAGGTGGTATAGCATGTGTGTCCGTCTTACTTGCTGGTATTTTTCATGGAGAATATAGTGCAGATATACCAAGTGTAAGAATGGCACTTTATGAAAGAATTAATGATGAAGAATGATGGAAATGGCATCTTGTGCATAAAATATTAGGAGCAACTTTCTACATATGGGGTTAATCGCACCTTGTGGAAGTTGTATGTATACTCCAGATGTGGTGGATTCATGTGGAGCAGGTAAGCCTGGTCTTACTATGAGCATTACTATTATTATAGCGCCATTTGTTCCATGGTGCATTACATGTGAAAACGGGTGTACATAATAAAAAGAAGGACAATAACGTTATACAATACGAGTCAGCGACTGGTCCAGGAGGAGAGTAGACTCTGTCCTACGATGCAACTCTTTCCAAATCTGTCGGACATGTTACAGAATGTCAATTTTTTTTAATTCTCAAAAAGCATCTAATTGAGCCACCACTGTAATTAGGTGAGATGCAGCGCTGCTTCCTGCACGGAACCTTTTTGTTCATCATCTTTTCATTATTTTCCATCCCCTTGTCTCTATATTCAGACATGGTCCTAATGGTGACAAAAACAAAGCACTTAATGCCGTTCTGAAAATGTAATTTAGCCAAGAGCTCCTCGACCTTTGGAAAGAGCTCAGCGCCATCATCGCGCTGGTGTAATAAGCCTCATTCACTGCCATCCTCTGAAGCCGGCGTCATGGCAGAAGTGGAGAATAAAACCCAACCACACCGATGATGTAATAATCCTGTCCTCTGAAGCTGGCGTCATGGCAGAAGAAGAATAAAACCCTACAACAGTAATGATGTAATAATCTCGTCCTCTGAAGCCGGCGTCATGGCAGAAGTGGAGAATAAAACCCTACAAACCTGATGATGCAATAATCCCGTCCTCCGACGCCGGCGTCATGGCAGAAGAAGAATAAAACCCTACAACACCGATGACGTAATAATCCCGCCCTCTGAAGCAGGCGTCATGGCAGAAGTGGAAAATAAAACCGTACAAACCCGATGATGCAATAATCCCGTCCTCCGACGCCGGCGTCATGGCAGAAGAAGAATAAAACCCTACAACACCGATGATGTAATAATCCCGTCCTCTGACGCCGGCGTCATGGCAGAAGAAGAATAAAGCCCTACAACAGTAATGATGTAATAATCTCGTCCTCTGAAGCCGGGGTCATGGCAGAAGTGGAGAATAAAACCCTACAAACCTGATGATGCAATAATCCCGTCCTCCGACGCCGGCGTCATGGCAGAAGACGAATAAAACCATACAACACCGATGATGTAATAATCCCGTCCTCTGACGCCGGCGTCATGGCAGAAGAAGAATAAAACCATACAACAGTAATGATGTAATAATCTCGTCCTCTGAAGCCGGCGTCATGGCAGAAGTGGAGAATAAAACCCTACAAACCTGATGATGCAATAATCCCGTCCTCCGACGCCGGCGTCATGGCAGAAGAATAAAACCCTACAACCCTGATGATGCAATAATCCCGTCCTCCGACGCTGGCGTCATGGCAGAAGAAGAATAAAACCCTACAACAGTAATAATGTAATAATCCCGTCCTCTGACGCCGGCGTCATGGCAGAAGAAGAATAAAACCCTACAACCCTGATGATGCAATAATCCCATCCTCCGACGCTGGCGTCATGGCAGAAGAAGAATAAAACCCTACAACCCTGATGATGCAATAATCCCGTCCTCCGACGCTGGCGTCATGGCAGAAGAAGAATAAAACCCTCCAACACTAATGATGTAATAATCTCGTCCTCTGACGCTGGCGTCATGGCAGAAGAAGAATAAAACCAATCAACCCCATGATGTAATAATCCCATCCTCTGAAGCCGGCGTCTGTTGTGAGTTCATTTTCCCCTTCACCGTCGATGTCTGATGAACTCCCTCTTCTGGTGAAGGAAGGTAGTGAGGCTGATTACCAAACACCTGATCTGGTAGATCATGACTGGGTAACAGGAAATTCTGACTGGATATAAGGCAGCCGACGCCCTTCTGAGTCGCTGGTGATTTCTCTGCTGGATTCTTGGAGACCAGTCTGATTCCTGCTTCCCAAAGATAAGTTTTTGCTCTGCTATTGAACTTATTAGTTTTGTTTTGTTTACCTTGTTTTTTGGAGTTCAGCCATCCCCGGTCGGGGGTGTGCTGAGTTCCATTTTTGTCTCTGATCAGTTTGTCTCTTTGCTCTGTCTTCAGAATTTACCTGAGTGCTGATATAGTCATTTTGAAGTCCTAGCGACTTCAGGGCCTGTTTTTCCTATCAGACGGTTGGGACACTTTTTGGTAGGGTTTTTTACGGATTGCAGACAGCAGCTTTTCTATCCTGTCCTTTTTAGTTAACTTGGGCCCCATCGTTTGCTCAACCTATCTTTCTATCTGTGTTAGTGTTTTCATCTTGCTTCACCGTCATTATATGTTGGGGGCTGCCTATTGCTTTGGGGTCTGCTCTGGGGCAGTTTAGATTTCCCCTTTCTTTCTTTAGGCCTATTTAGTTCTCCGGCTGTGATCGAGGGGTCTAGGGCATCATAGGAACCCCCCATGGCTACTGTTAGTTGTTGTGGATAGGATCAGGGGTCTGCAATCCGATAGCTACCAACCTCTCCGGTTTTCTTGACTTAGCTTGTATTTTTGTTTTTTCCTCCTTCGGTGACTCATTCATAACAGGCGTCATGGCAGAAGAAGAATAAAACCCTACTACCCTGATGATGCAATAATCGTCCAACGAGCAATAACTTCATTTCCTTGAAGAAGTCGACCAACTGAATTAGCGGTGTCAGATTCGCCAGGTTGGGCACAATAAAGTTGTCTAAATGAACATCTGTAGAACATTGGTTCCAGGAATCCTGATCATCAGCCGCCTTGTTAAATCCTTCATCCTTATCATACAAATGTATTCAGATACTTTCCACCGGCAGCTTGCACCAGGCCTGCAGCGCGAATATTTCGGAAAGTGGCGCCAAGAACTGTAAATGTGTGATTATTGAAGATAAGTGCACAGACTCCACGGACCGGGTCTTGTCTGCAGATAAGGAGCTGCTTATAGGGGGTGCAGGCTGCATGGTATAAGGGGTCATTGTTCCCTCATCAGTCAATAGTCTGCATTATCCAAGTCACAATACATGAGGTATCACTGCATACGTCTGCTAAGTAGGGCTGTGCATCCATCTAGAGACTGGCACCATGACAGCACGTACAGCAGGAAGAGTCTGGGGAACCCAAACTGTAAAGTGTTTGTCCGTCTGCGGCCCCACTGCGGCAGTCGACGACTAGTAGTTTGGCAGGCTTTGGAGAGCGAACCAGATGCGCACTGTCACAGACAGCAGACGGCTTATTAACCACGCCACCGCACAGCAACAGCACAGATGTTCCAACACTGAGGCGGCTTTTTGCCTTTCCATAAGTGTAACTTGTGCTTCTTCTGTGTTTTTTTTTACATTGTTTTGTCTTCAGTTTTCTTGTAAAAGTTTCACCGCCGTCTTTTTTTAATTTCATGGCAGGAACAGAGTTGCTGAATGCCCCAAAGGTAGCAGCAGCGACTGATCTACCCCAAAGAAAACTCAGATTTCATCGTACGAGACAAAAAGAAACTGGTTTCCAGCAATGACTCACAGAAGAAGGAACAGATCTTCTTGATCGATGACTTTTTATTTTCGTGCCGGATTTTGCAATTGGAAAATGCATGTCATCGGTTTGTCTTTTGGAAATGCAGTAACAGTGGTTAACACTGCAATCTTGTAGCACTGGGGTCAGATCCCACCAAGGACAATATCTGCCGTCAGTTTGTATGTTATTCCCGGTGTTTGCATGGGTTTCATCCGGGTTCTCCGGTTTCCTCTGATTGGGAATGTAGATTGTGAGCCCCAATGGGGACAGCGATGATAATGTATGTAAAGCTGTGGAATTAATAGTGCTATATAAGTTAGAATCATTAATCGTTACTGCCTGTGAATGTAATCAAGCACGTATATTCATCATTTGAGTGTGGCTTTTGAAGTTACTTTTTATTCTTATGGTATTTGTTGGCGTTTTTGCTTCAAATTTTTCAAAATGGTGTACGCTGCTTCATGCACAAGATCAAAGCTGCTCTGTAGTTTTTTATTTTTTTGCACCTTTTTATAGTAAAAAGTCACTAAAATGTTACAAGCGTTAAAAAATGTAATTTTAAAAAAAAAATGTTAAAGAGGTTGTCCACTACTGTATCAAGATAGGTCATCAACGATTGATCATTCAGGGTCTGACACCCGGCGCCCCCACCAACCAGCTGTTGTCTGTGTCGGTGTTCACCGGCCGGTTAACGCTCAATTGCGGAGGTGCTGCACAGAGCTACAACAGTATCACGGCCACTACCGGGAGCTCGTAGGTGAAATAGCGGGTAATATCTGGCAATGGGGGCGGTACGGTGGCTCGGTGGTTAGCACTGCAGCCTTGCAATTATGGGGTCCTGGGGTCAAATCCCACCCAGGACCTCTGCAAGGAGGTTGTATGTTCTCCCTGTGTTTGTGTGGGTTTCCTCCCACATTCCAAAGACATGCTGATAATAATGTCTGTAAAGCGCTGTGGAATTAATGGTGCTATATAAATGAGTAAAATAAATAAATGTTAGCTGCTCTCTAGAACAGATCTCATCCATACATTAACAGAGGTATTATTTTGGGGGGCAAAGTTTGGTTGCAACCCCTTTTACAGTGAACGTTCCTCATCAGTAAAGGCTCATCAGGTTATCCGTATCAGAATAATGGTGGTTTCCAAATCCATAATTAAA
Organism: Dendrobates tinctorius; assembly: GCF_039654945.1. Lineage (NCBI taxonomy): Eukaryota > Metazoa > Chordata > Amphibia > Anura > Dendrobatidae > Dendrobates > Dendrobates tinctorius. The sequence continues at coordinate 939,104 of NW_027361696.1, read as the reverse complement.
GTATTCGCAGTTAATGTTTTTCACTCGTCGGATTTGTGGGGGCAGCAACCCTCAGCTTTTAGGGGGTCTCTGAAAAGTAGTTAATTAAATGATTCCTCGGTGGGCTACTCTGGCAGCATTGGGCTGGGGTATTAGTAATATTCAGCCGCCTTCCTGCCTGTTTCTTTCCATCTGTCGGTCACACATTATCTGCACAGAATTATCTATTTGTTACCAGCAAAGAAAATAATTCTGATCTAAGAAGACGCAACGTGACAAAACCAGTAGTTGGAGGGGCAGACGTTTCTAATTACTGCCGGCATGTTTATGAGGAACAGATTATTTGAACTCATTATTACCTATCAGATGAGCCCAATGTGAAGTGTAGAAGTTTCTGTAAACTTTTCCTACCCCGGGAAGAATGAAAACTACCAAAAACTAGAACATGTCACAGGAGTCCATGCAAGGTGACAACGTAAACCATACTATGACACGACGCAAGGAGCATAATGTGCGGCCGATGGACGCAACGTTATGGACGGACGTTTCACATTTCGATTTCGGCGCTCCTGTCTATTATAGATGAAGTATAAAGTTACTTTGTAATCCTGTAATTCAGTGTAAATCAAATATTGTTTTCTGGTAGCAATTTTCTTCTTTGGAAGCGTTCAGCTACTTTGTGTAATCATTTATCCCCCTTCCCCCTGCAGCCGCCTCAGTTAGAGGGGATACAATGTATCTGTAACTTTTAATCTGTAATAGGTTATTTATTCGTAGACCGCAGAGTTTTAAGTTTCCAGCAACTTATTAAATTTTCACTAGATTCCAGCCCTAATCCTCTATGTGGCGAAAAGCCCTGAGATACCGGGGAGCAATTAGAGTCATTAGGGGAGCAGGTCAAATGACTTGTGCTTGGGGGGCAGCTCGTGCATTGGGCAGGGGGGACAGGTTGGAAACACCTCCGTGAACTCGTCATGTTGTATTTTTCTGGCAGAACCTGCAGCGCGCACATTTAATTGGTCGTCAGGGGACGGTAGGCTCTGCTCACAGGGAGAGAGATTCAGAAACTTTAGCTGAGAAAGCGCTGGAAGCCTGCAGAGAAGCTGCCGAGGATGATTAGCATGGTCGGAGTTTCACAATAAGATTTTGGATAGAGCAGATATAAAAGGGTCTTATCGTCTCAATGACCTAACAGACTGACCCTTCCTTCAGCAATAAAGAATTGTGTTCAGTTCTCTGGTTCCATCCTGGGGTTCAGCAAAGGTTGTGACTCCGCGCAGCTCATAAAACTGACGCCAGCGGCCACGGGTTATTAACAGACTATGGCTGCTGCGGATACGGTACATGGCCAGGGTACAATATATTACATGGCCAGAAAGATCATCTTCAAAGCTAATAGTAATTTTGTAGAACAATATCAATGCATGAAAAAGCATAAAAACAATAATCAATATACAAAAATGTAGACAGTTTAGGAGACCATCAGGTTTCAGTTGTCTCTGAGCTAGTGGGTGTAGATGAGCTGCTATGATGTCTCCAATACACAGCACACACAGACATGAGAGATTCCTGCACTCCTGTCTCTATATAGCACATGATCAGAAATGGCAGCAGCATGGAGTACATTAGACAACAGTACTAAGAAGTGTAGCTGTGAATCCAGAACTGAAGTGAGTTAACACTTCAATAATCTGCCAGCTTTAGTCAAGAAACCACCGGAGCAATATGTGGAGGAGGGCATGACTTTAGGATGAGCGGATCTTTTGTGTGTATAGCTGTGTAGATTTTAAGCAAGAGTGATGTTGCCTTAAGACTGAAGGATATGTTTGTGCCTGGTGTGCCACTGTGGGGAGGGTGGGACTTATTTAGGTGAGGTAACTGTCTCTTTTTCGGAGGATTGTGGGGGCTGGTCTCTCTCTGTGAGGGGGGGTTATAAAGAGGAGGTAAATGTGTCTTTCTACCTCTTTCTTTCACCAGATGAAATGGAGAAGACATCACCCGCTCTTCCGCCCTGTTATCATCACGGTCCTAAAACGTTTTAATTATTACTTGTATAATGATAAATGCTTTATTGTATTTTTTGTTTTGAATTTGCTATTGCATATCTTTTACCAGGCCCAATTTTATCATGGCTATCAAGAGTTAACATTAGCATTAACCTTCTAAGCCCAAGGGAAGGGCCATCCTTCAGCCATGGTTCCCTAGAGGTTTCCTCCACAGGGGTTTTTTCCTCTCCTGAGCCCTGTAGGATGACTCTTTGTGAGTCAGAGATGTTTGCCAAGTTTACTTCCTTTTATGCTTTTGCAGGGACTTTTAGTTTATAAGTTTACAAAAGTGGTTTATAAAAAAGTGTAAAAAAAAGAAAATGTGACTTGGAATTTATAACTCATCACAGCTTTGCGGTTTAGGAGTCAGGTGGAAGTTGTGGACAAGTTAAGGTGGACCCATTTTAACTAATAGAGGATGTAAAACCTCATGGTGGTGAACAGGCTCGGCTTTGGTGGCCAGCCTCAAGGACGTTGTAATGGTAACGTCAATCAGGGGCGGGCACAGTGGTTAAGCACAGGAGTGAGGATAATGGTGCCATGAAAGTTTACTGGCTCTGCTTGAATGGCAAGCCAGGGCGTGCCGCCCCTTTTATGGCTGTCTGACCTGGTGCTATATGTCAGACAGCTGGGGGTATCGCATTGTATTTTCTGTTGTATTACATAGGACTGCAGGTGACATCTGCTACATTATCTGTACTCAGAGAGTTATCACTGTGTTATCAGTGGTGTTGCATAGGACTGCAGGTGACATCTACTACATTATCTGTACTCAGAGAGATAACACTGTGATATCTGTGGTGTTACATAGGACTGCAGGTGGCATCAGCTACATTATCTGTACTCAGAGAGTTATCACTGTGTTATCTGTGGTGTTACATAGGACTGCAGGTGACGTGCTTCACTGCAGGATAACTGATGGCGCATGTCGTGGAGTCAGTGTATATACACTGCTCAAAAAAATAACGGGAACACTTAAACAACAGAATATAACTCGAAGTAAATCAAACTGCTGTGAAATTAAACTGTCCACTTAGGAAGCAACACTGATTGACAATCAATTTCACATGCTGTTGTGCAAATGGAATAGACAACAGATGGAAATTATTGGCAATTATCAAGACCCTAAATAAAGGAGTGGTTCTGCAGGTGGGGACCACAGACCACATCTCAGTACCAATGCTTTCTGGCTGATGTTTTGGTCACTTTTGAAGGATAGTTGTGCTTTCACACTCATGGTAGCATGAGACGGACTCTAGAACCCACACAAGTGGCTCAGGTAGTGCAGCTCATCTAGGATGGCACATCAATGCGAGCTGTGGCAAGAAGGTTTACTGTGTCTGTCAGCATAGTGTCCAGAGGCTGGAGGCACTACGAGGAGACAGGCCAGTACACCAGGAGATGTGGAGGGGGCTGTAGGAGGTCAACAACCCAGCAGCAGGACCGCTACCTCAGCCTTTGTGCAAGAAGGAACAGGAGGAGCACTGCCAGAGCCCTGCAAAATGACCTCCAGCAGGCCACAAATGTGCATGTGTCTGCACAAATGGTTTGAAACCGACTCCATGAGGATGGTCTGAGTACCCAATGTCCACAGATGGGGGTTGTGCTCACAGCTCAACACCATGCAGGAGCCTTGGCATTTGCCACAGAACCCCAGTATTGGCAAATTCGCCACTGGCGCCCTGTGCTCTTCATAGATGAAAGCAGGTTCACACTGAGCACATGTGACAGACGTGACAGAGTCTGGAGACGCCGTAGCGAGCGATCTGCTGCCTGCAACATCCTTCAACATGACTGGTTTGGCAGTGGGTCAGTAATGGTGTTGGGCTGTGAGCACAACCCCCATCTGTGGACGTCGGGCACTCAGACCATCCTCATGGAGTCGGTTTCTAACCGTTTGTGCAGACACATTTGTGGCCTGCTGGAGGTCATTTTGCAGGGCTCTGGCAGTGCTCCTTCTGTTTCTCCTTGGACAAAGGCGGAGTTAGCGGTCCTGCTGCTGGGTTGTTACCCTCCTAGAGCCCCCTTCATGTCTCCTGGTGTACTGGCCTGTCTCCTGATAGCGCCTCCAACCTTCTTGCCACAGCTTCCATTGATGTTCCATCCTGGATGAGTTGCACTACCTGAGCCACTTGTGTTGGTTGTAGAGTCCGTCTCATGCTACCACAAGTGTGAAAGCACAACCAACATTCAAAAGTGACCAAAACATCAGCCAGAAAGCATTGGTACTGAGATGCGGTCTGTGGTCCCCACCTGCAGAACCACTCCTTTATTGAGGGTGTCTTGATAATTGCCAATAATTTCCATTTGCACAACAGCATGTGAAATTGATTGTCAATCAGTGTTGCTTCCTAAGTGGACAGTTTGATTTCACAGACGTTTGATGTACTTGGAGTTATAGTCTGTTGTTTAAGTGTTCCCTTTATTTTTTTGAGCAGTGTGTATCCTCTTGCAGTGAGGCGGTATACGATGAGATTCTTGTTATCCGCGGTGATCTCGTGGGTCTCGCTCCTGGTAATTGTGTTCTTATCGCAGGGCGCTCACTCGCAGCTGTCATCTACATGAGGAAACATTGCAGCGTTCAGTAAAGCCACCCGACATCAACACGATCAATTAAGACTGAAAAACAACTTGATACAGCGTTCCCATCAGTGTCAGGAGACGCGCAGTGCCGCCATCACTGCAGGGGTTCGGGGCTTCACCAGAAGATGTTATTTAGTTGAAGCCCTTCACGTGTTAGACCTATGTTTGCTGTCGTTCAGTAGAAAGCTCTTGTGTTTTTGTGGTGAGATTCTCGCCCCGCCTTACCGTCACCATTGTGGAATTGTTGAAATTATCCGCATTTTACTTTTTAAACGCCGCCTCATAATTGACGGTCAGACGCTGTCGTTTCCGTCCAGCGCTGTAATCAGACCTCCATGCACAGCCGATGATGTCTAATACACTAGCTGCAGTCGCTCCCGCTGCTCCATAATACGGGCAAGGATTTATTAGCAGAACAGAAATATTCAGAGACGGAGGAGCAGCTGTTGCTGCACAATGTGAACACCGCCATTAAAAAAGATATAAAAATCCGGTCATCATGCTGAGACACGGAGGGGTGGCAGGACTGATTTATGGAGGAACATACCCAATAGTGAGACCGTCCTTAGAAAACCCAGAGAAGTCCCTCTAATCTGACATTCAGCAGTCCAGAGCTGCAGCCAATCGTGCACAGAACGTAGGATAAACCGGAGTCACGGCCAGGAGTGCCGTAAGGAGCAGAGAGGTGCGAGAAATAAAGGAACGCGAGTCCGTGATTGTGGCCCCGATGGCCACGAGGCTCACAAACAATAAGGGGCCAAATGCTGGTCCCTGTGTCAGCGATTGCCGCGGATCCGTTAGGAACAGATGGCGTGTAACGAGCGGGATAATGAGAGTAGTGGGTCCTGGGATGTTACGGCACGACCCGCCATAAGACAACTCACTATCCGCTTGTCTGAACAAGCCCCAGAGAGGACAAGTGTCGCCGGGAGGGGTTTAGTTATTGATTTTTTTATAAATTGTCAAGGTAAAATTGATTACATTGTATGTCCTTGTTTGTGCCGTGGTTAGGGCATGCTGGGAGTTGCAGTTCTCAGTTACTGAAGCTGCTGACTTAATCTTATGGCTGCCATTCATTGAATAACCCTACACACACTTTGTTTTGTTTTTTTTGTTACTTTAGCATCATATGTTCTTTCTGCTGTATTTTTGAGATCCTAACAATAGAAATTAACTGCAGAAAAATATACTGAAATATACTGTGCTACATTAAAAAGAGAGAAAACTTGTGTACTTCAACTTTTAGGAGTGGGTGATAGTACAGAAGTGATGACATGTCTCTAGTATATGTTTCCTCTGATTGTTCCACTCCTGGTTACAAATACTGATGTAAAATACTGACCGAATACTGAACATGTGAACGTGGCCTAAATGTTCATGGTATTGGCGCAGCGGCAGTGGTGTGAATGTAAAGTCCTGCGCTGTGCAGACGATGTTCAGTCTCCACTGGTTGCCGCCGCTGTGAGTTTCTTATCTGCACCGTGCTGTGAATGTCTCTGCAGATTTCATCCTTTGCATTGCAATAAGTGGACCGTGTTAGATTCCCGCAGCTTTCCGGTTATCTGCAGCCGTATTTCCCAGTGTGGATTTGGCTGAAGATTGAGGTCTGCAGCAGAAAGTTTGGCGCTCGCCGCCCTTTACCTACGTTCTCAGATCTGTGCAACCCATGGAGCTTGTGGATGATGTGTAGATGCATCCGTATTGTGGTTCTTCACATCGCAGACAGATTTGTGCTCTTCTTATGGATGAAAAGTTCATGTGCCGCAATCGCCTGACATTATACCCTGGAAAAAAATGTTTGGCAAGTGCGCGCCTCTCCTCAATCTCTCCCCCCAGGAACTCGCAGCTGGGAAAGTTCACTTCCTTTTCTCTCCTCATCCTCGGCCAGCTGACATTTTCCAAATAACAAGGTTCCCCTTTTCAGCTCTTCTCTTTCTGTGAAGTTTGAATGTCTTTTCAGAGGTGCAGGGCCGAGGTGGGGGAAGGGAGTGCGGAATCGGCGCCACGAACGACCTTTTGAAAAGACCGCCAAGGGGCTAATTAAAACTGAACATGGACATTTAATTCTGACGAGACAGTGAGGGGCATTGTGAAGCCCCCCGGCCCTTTTGTCTCAGTTGTGAGGAGCTTTTCTCCGTCTTTGGCACCAGAAGATGTCCGGAGTCGTCTGGCGAGGCTTGAAAGTGTCATGGCAGATCCCTGCCCGCTCAGTCTCGTGGCTCCCAGAAAATAGGCTAATGCCGCTTTTCAGTCCACCAGAAGTTCTACATGGCAGCAAGGAGAACTGTGTATGTCAATGTAATTGCTGTCACATTTCATCCTCCACATGCTGCAGGAAACTGACATTATTCATCTCAGCCGGGAGAGAACAAAGGAAAGTTCTCCATGTTCCAGATTCTTTCCAAAGTGCAAAAATACATAATGATTATTCTGAACGGACTCAGAAAGAAATGTTACAAATGTCTCCAGCAGATGAGTGGTCCCTGACAAGCTGTCCGCATGTGGGGCCCATCTGGGGATCCGGCCCAGAATCACAGGAGGGCTTACAGTCACCCCCAGGGAAACTTTGTGCCCCTCCTGACTGGATGTGGCCTGCCCATCTTAGACCTTACACGTAGGATAGGGATGTATGTCTCCCGGGATATACAATCCCAGCCTCGCTCTTCTGTCCCACCATTGGACTCCTCCGTCTCTTCCTCCAGGGCTGACTTATAGTGTGTAAGAACACAATGATTGGTCATGTCGAAATTCTAATGCCCAACCGCTCTCACATTAGATACAATTGGGAGATTGCAGACTGTTTATTTCCCAGGTTCGATGCATAAGATGAAGGAGAGAAGCCCTGACCCGTGCTGCGGGGATGGTGGTGGCCTGGGCCTGCACCTCTTGGGCTCAGGGCCATTTTTTATCTTTGCCCTCGGATCTTTTCTCTTCTCCATCCTACACAAACATAGTCGCACTCGCACCTTTCTACCGATGATATGATAAGAACAGTTCTGGCTCCTTCAGCAATTTTCCAAAATTTTCCTCCTTTCAATCTTCCTTCTAAATTACCAGTGTGAGATGAGCAGGAAAAATAAGATAAAACCACAAATTAATGCAATATAACAATACATTGGACACAGATAATAGCACGCATATCATCCGTTCAGCTCATATATACACTGTATGTATCACTGTCAGTCCTAGAAGAGATGATCGCACATTCCCCATCACCAGTAATCGGCGATATAGGGCGACCTGTGACATCATTGCCGGGTATGACGGCTGCGTCCTACATAACCGGGTGTGACGGCTGCGTCGTACGTGGCAGGGTGTGACAGCTACGTCCTACGTGGTCGGGTGTGATGGCTGCGTCCTACGTGGCCGGGTGTGACTGCTGTGTCCTACTTGGTCGAGTTTGACGGCTGCGTCCTACGTGGCCGGGTGTGACTGCTTCGTTCTACTTGGTCGAGTGTGACGGCTGCGTCCTACGTGACCGGGTGTGATAGCCGCACCCTAGATATCCGGGTGTGCTGGCTGCGTTCTACAAGTCCAGGTGTGCTGGCTGTGTTCTACAAGTCCAGGTGTGCTGGCTGAGTTCTACAAGTCCGGGTGTGCTGGCTGCGTCCTACATGGCCGGGTGTGCTGGCTGCGTTCTACAAGTCCGGGTGTGCTGGCTGCGTCCTACATGGCCGGGTGTGCTGGCTGCGTCCTACATAACCGGGTGTGACGGCTGCGTCGTACGTGGCCGGGTGTGACGGCTGCATCCTACGTGACCGGGTGTGATAGCTGCACCCTAGATATCCGGGTGTGCTGGCTGCGTTCTACAAGTCCGGGTGTGCTGGCTGCGTCCTACATGGCCGGGTGTGCTGGCTGCGTTCTACAAGTCCGGGTGTGCTGGCTGCGTCCTACATGGCCGGGTGTGCTGGCTGCGTTCTACAAGTCCGGGTTTGCTGGCTGTGTCCTGCATGGCCGGGTGTGCTGGCTGCGTCCTACATGGCCGGGTGTGCTGGCTGCGTCCTACATGGCCGGGTGTGACGGCTGCATCGTACGTGGCCGGGTGTGACAGCTACGTCCTACGTGGCCGGGTGTGACTGCTGTGTCCTACTTGGTCGAGTGTGACGGCTGCGTCCTACTTGGCCGGGTGTGACTGCTGCGTTCTACTTGGTCGAGTGTGACGGCTGCGTCCTACGTGACCGGGTGTGACAGCTGCACACTAGATATCCAGGTGTGCTGGCTGCATTCTATAAGTCCGAGTGTGCTGGCTGCGTTCTACATGGCCGGGTGTGCTGGCTGCGTTCTACAAGTCGGGGTGTGCTGGCTGCGTTCTACATGGCTGGGTGTGACGGCTGCATCGTACGTGGCCGGGTGTGCTGGCTGCATTCTACATGGCCGGGTGTGCTGGCTGCGTCCTACATGGCTGGGTGTGCTGGCTGCATCCTACATAACCGGGTGTGACTGCTGCGTCCTACATAACCGGGTGTGCTGGCTGCGTTCTACAATCCAGGAGTGCTGGCAGCATCCTACATGGCCGGGTGTGCTGGCTGCGTCCTACATGGCCGGGTGTGCTGGCTGCGTCCTACATGGCCGGGTGTGCTGGCTGCGTCCTACATGGCCGGGTGTGCTGGCTGCGTCCTACATGGCCGGGTGTGCTGGCTGCGTCCTACATGGCCGGGTGTGCTGGCTGCGTCCTACATGGCCTGGTATGACGGCTGCGTCCTACATGGCCGGGTGTGCTGGCTGCGTCCTACATAACCAGGTGTGACTGCTGCGTCCTACATAACCTGGTGTGCTGGCTGCGTTCTACAATCCAGGAGTGCTGGCTGCATCCTACATGGCCGGGTGTGCTGGCTGCGTCCTACATGGCCGGGTGTGCTGGCTGCGTCCTACATGGCCGGGTGTGCTGGTTGCGTCCTACATGGCCGGGTGTGCTGGCTGCGTCCTACATGGCCGGGTATGACGGCTGCGTCCTACATGGCCGGGTGTGCTGGCTACGTTCTACATGGCCGGGTGTGCTGGCTGCGTCCTACATGGCCAGGTGTGCTGGCTGCGGCCTACATAACCGGGTGTGCTGGCTGCGTCCTATATGGCCGGGTGTGCTGGCTGCGTCCTACATGGCCGGGTGTGCTGGCTGCGTCCTACATGGCCTGGTATGACGGCTGCGTCCTACATGGCCGGGTGTGCTGGCTGCGTCCTACATAACCAGGTGTGACTGCTGCGTCCTACATAACCTGGTGTGCTGGCTGCGTTCTACAATCCAGGAGTGCTGGCTGCATCCTACATGGCCGGGTGTGCTGGCTGCGTCCTACATGGCCGGGTGTGCTGGCTGCGTCCTACATGGCCGGGTGTGCTGGTTGCGTCCTACATGGCCGGGTGTGCTGGCTGCGTCCTACATGGCCGGGTATGACGGCTGCGTCCTACATGGCCGGGTGTGCTGGCTACGTTCTACATGGCCGGGTGTGCTGGCTGCGTCCTACATGGCCAGGTGTGCTGGCTGCGGCCTACATAACCGGGTGTGCTGGCTGCGTCCTATATGGCCGGGTGTGCTGGCTGCGTCCTATATGGCCGGGTGTGCTGGCTGCGTCCTACATGGCCGGGTGTGCTGGCTGCGGCCTACATAACCGGGTGTGCTGGCTGCGTCCTATATGGCCGGGTGTGCTGGCTGCGTCCTATATGGCCGGGTGTGCTGGCTGCGTCCTATATGGCCGGGTGTGCTGGCTGCGTCCTACATGGCCGGGTATGACGGCTGCGTCCTACATGTTCGATGCACACACAGGTGTCCCCACTGAAGCAAAAGTCCTTGCCCCCCACGTCTTGTGTTTTTTCTGCTCAGTGTCCTTGGGTAGTGAGTGCAGATCGATAGCCAACAATGAGGGGAAGCAATGCATGATGACATTTCATTTAGGTCCTGTCACAAGGAATGCTCCCTGCCGCTGCCATCGCTTGTCAGTTCTGCTTTACTTCTTTCTCTGGAGTCTTGGTACTTATAGGACGGAGCTGCTGCACAAACATCAACATCGATATTCTGCCCCTGTAAAACCACAATGTAACGATTTATTTATTACACAGCCCAGGTTTTCATTGTAGTCTACATACTGTATTTTATTTAATGCTTCTATCTTCTATTTCAAAATCTCTGCTTGATGTCAGAGAATAGAAATATTCTTGTTCATATTCAAAAGCCGAAAACTATTTCTGCCCCAAACTTGATTTTATTTAAGTTACTGCACCGGCAGAATAGTGAGTGCAGCTCTGTGATATAATACAGGATGTAACTCGGCATCAGTAATGTAATGTATGTACACAGTGACTGCACCAGCAGAATAGTGAGTGCAGCTCTGGGGTATAATACAGGATGTAACTCAGGATCAGCAATGTAATGTATGTACACAGTGACTGCACCAGCAGAATAGTGAGTGCAGCTCTGGGGTATAATACAGGATGTAACTCAGGATCAGTAATGTAATGTATGTACACAGTGACTGCACCAGCAGAATAGTGAGTGCAGCTCTGGGGTATAATACAGGAGGTAACTCAGGATCAGCAATGTAATGTATGTACACAGTGACTGCACCAGCAGAATAGTGAGTGCAGCTCTGGGGTATAATACAGGATGTAACTCAGGATCAGTAATGTATGTACACAGTGACTGCACCAGCAGAATAGTGAGTGCAGCTCTGGAGTATAATACAGGATGTAACTCAGAATCAGTAATGATTTATTTGGCTGACATAGGATTTTCCAGAATGGATAAAAGTGTAACAAATTGAAGATGTGGAGAAGTTGAAACAGTCAATTTGAAAATGGCAGCTGTATAATCATGCAATCATTAAGACTTTTTTTTTTTTTTTTTTTTTACAGAAGGCTTGAAAATGTGGGTGGAACCAAGTTGGTAAATTATCAACTTACGGATCAGAAGGGTCCGACTACTGGGGTCCCCATCTGTCCTGTAACCTGTGCATTGCCTCGTCTGAGCAGAGAGAGAGCATGTGCACCACCTGACACATTGCCTGTGGGCCACCAAAGATAGCCCTGCAGTCCCCTTCTCTTGGGATTGGTGGTGGTCCCAGCAGCTGCTGATAAGATGATAACTTGGTACAGACCCTTTAACCATTTCATTCTCGGCAGTCTTCCTGACTTGTCTCCTGTAGAATTCTTCAATAAGAACAAGAATGTCGTCTCTCCCTGGCGGGGGGATTAGTAGTAATGGCGACAAAAGTTTTTTTCTTGGATCTAGACAATTGATGAAGTGAAAAGTGATGAAGAGCAGATAGGGACGTTGGTAAACAGCAATGTACGTTTCTTGCCGTGCCTATAGGCCGCCTGTTGCTGGAAGTGAAAGCGTTACCCATAGACTAGCTTTTTGCGCCCTGTATTTTCGGAGCAGATGTTCCGCCGTTCTTACAAAGCTCTAATTGAAATTAAAATGTGCCGATTTAACTGATGCGGCGTCTGAAACTTTAATTGGCATATAATAGCTCAGCCAATCTCATACAAATCAATGGCCGAGGAAAAAAAGACTAACTGCTCTTTAATATATGTGGGACACGGATCTGGGCAGCCGCCCCGTCCTCTCTTCTCCGGAAGCCATTAAACAGCGTCTATTGTTCTACCACAGAGTGGCATCGGCTCTGGGTCCACACAGTGGGAATCACTCCCCTGCAGATTGGCCAATCTTGGTTGGATAGATCAGGTTGGGTGATAATTGATTGCATCATTAGCATGTAGCTGCCATCAGTGGGATCTGATCAGTTATCACATACTTTTGCAGTGCCCGATACATGTGGGAGATGGGCACAAGAATGCACCCCCGAATCTGACATTAAAGGGTTCTCCAAGACTGCAAACCTGACGATCCATCCTATCAAATTAGTACCTGAAATTACATAGGGGCATTGAAAAAAGGGTGTGTGGTGATGGGTACAGTCATTGTAGGACGGGTGTGTGATTGTGCGTACAGTCATTGTAGGGCGGGTGTGTAATTGTGGATACAGTCATTGTAGGGCGTTCGCATGATTGTGGGTACAGTCATTGTAGGGCGGGTGTGTGATTGTGGGTACAGTCATTGTAGGGCATTTGTGTGATTGTGGGTACAGTCATTGTAGAGCTTTCGCATGATTGTGGGTACAGTCATTGTAGTCCAGGTGTGTGATTGTGGGTACAGTCATTGTAGGGCGGGTGTGTGATTGTGGATACAGTCATTGTAGGGCGTTCGCATGATTGTGGGTACAGTCATTGTAGGGCGGGTGTGTGATTGTGGGTACAGTCATTGTAGGGCATTTGTGTGATTGTAGGTACAGTCATTGTAGGGCGTTCGCATGATTGTGGGTACAGTCATTGTAGGGCAGGTGTGTGATTGTGGGTACAGTCATTGTAGGGCATTTGTGTGATTGAGGGTACAGGCATTGTAGGGCGTTTGTGTGATTGTGGGTACAGTCATTGTAGGGTGGGTGTGTGATTGTGGGTACAGTCATTGTAGGGCATTTGTGTGATTGTGGGTACAGTCATTGTAGGGTGGGTGTGTGATTGTGGGTACAGTCATTGTAGGGCATTTGTGTGAATGTGGGTACAGTCATTGTAGGGTGGGTGTGTGATTGTGGGTACAGTCATTGGAGGGCATTTGTGTGATTGTGGGTACAGTCATTGTAGGGCAGGTGTGTGATTGTGGGTACAGTCATTGTAGGGCTTTTGTGTGATTGTGGGTACAGTCATTGTAGGGCGGGTGTATGATTGTGGGTACAGTCATTGTAGGGTGGATATATGATTGTGGGTACAGTCATTGTAGGGCGGGTGTGTGATTGTGGGTACAGTCACTATAGGGCGGGTCTGTGATTGTGGGTACAGTCATTGTAGTGAGTTTGTGTGGGTACAGTCATTGTAGGGTGGGTGTGTGATTGTGGGTACAGTCATTGTAGGATGTTTGTGTGATTGTGGGTACAGTCATTGTGGGGCGGGTGTATGATTGTGGGTACAGTCATTGTAGGGCAGGTGTATGATTGTGGGTAGTCATTGTAGGGCGGGTGTGTGATTATGGGTACAGTCACTGTAGGGCGGGTCTGTGATTGTGGGTACAGTCATTGTAGTGAGTTTGTGTAATTGTGGGTACAGTCATTGTAGGGTGGGTGTGTAATTGTGGGTACAGTCATTGTAGGATGTTTGTGTGATTGTGGGTACAGTCATTGTGGGGCGGGTGTATGATTGTGGGTACAGTCATTGTAGGGCGGGTGTGTGATTGTGGGTACAGTCATTGCAGGGCGGGTCTGTGATTGTGGGTACAGTCATTGTAGTGAGTTTGTGTAATTGTGGGTACAGTCATTGTAGGGTGGGTGTGTGATTGTGGGTACAGTCATTGTAGGATGTTTGTGTGATTGTGGGTACATTCATTGTGGGGCGGGTGTATGATTGTGGTTACAGTCATTGTAGGGCGGGTGTGAGATTGTGGGTACAGTTATTGTAGGGTGTGTGTGATTGTGGGTACAGTCATCGTAGGGCGGGTGTGTGATTGTAGGTACAGTCATTGTAGGGCGGGTGTATGATTGTGGATACAGTCATTGTAGGGCGTTCGCATGATTGTGGGTACAGTCATTGTAGGGCGGGTGTGTGATTGTGGGTACAGTCATTGTAGGGCATTTGTGTGATTGTGGGTACAGTCATTGTAGGGCGTTCGCATGATTGTGGGTACAGTCATTGTAGGGCAGGTGTGTGATTGTGGGTACAGTCATTGTAGGGCATTTGTGTGATTGAGGGTACAGGCATTGTAGGGCGTTTGTGTGATTGTGGGTACAGTCATTGTAGGGTGGGTGTGTGATTGTGGGTACAGTCATTGTAGGGCATTTGTGTGATTGTGGGTACAGTCATTGTAGGGTGGGTGTGTGATTGTGGGTACAGTCATTGTAGGGCATTTGTGTGAATGTGGGTACAGTCATTGTAGGGTGGGTGTGTGATTGTGGGTACAGTCATTGGAGGGCATTTGTGTGATTGTGGGTACAGTCATTGTAGGGCAGGTGTGTGATTGTGGGTACAGTCATTGTAGGGCTTTTGTGTGATTGTGGGTACAGTCATTGTAGGGCGGGTGTATGATTGTGGGTACAGTCATTGTAGGGTGGATATATGATTGTGGGTACAGTCATTGTAGGGCGGGTGTGTGATTGTGGGTACAGTCACTATAGGGCGGGTCTGTGATTGTGGGTACAGTCATTGTAGTGAGTTTGTGTGGGTACAGTCATGGTAGGGTGGGTGTGTGATTGTGGGTACAGTCATTGTAGGATGTTTGTGTGATTGTGGGTACAGTCATTGTGGGGCGGGTGTATGATTGTGGGTACAGTCATTGTAGGGCAGGTGTATGATTGTGGGTAGTCATTGTAGGGCGGGTGTGTGATTATGGGTACAGTCACTGTAGGGCGGGTCTGTGATTGTGGGTACAGTCATTGTAGTGAGTTTGTGTAATTGTGGGTACAGTCATTGTAGGGTGGGTGTGTAATTGTGGGTACAGTCATTGTAGGATGTTTGTGTGATTGTGGGTACAGTCATTGTGGGGCGGGTGTATGATTGTGGGTACAGTCATTGTAGGGCGGGTGTGTGATTGTGGGTACAGTCATTGCAGGGCGGGTCTGTGATTGTGGGTACAGTCATTGTAGTGAGTTTGTGTAATTGTGGGTACAGTCATTGTAGGGTGGGTGTGTGATTGTGGGTACAGTCATTGTAGGATGTTTGTGTGATTGTGGGTACATTCATTGTGGGGCGGGTGTATGATTGTGGTTACAGTCATTGTAGGGCGGGTGTGAGATTGTGGGTACAGTTATTGTAGGGTGTGTGTGATTGTGGGTACAGTCATCGTAGGGCGGGTGTGTGATTGTAGGTACAGTCATTGTAGGGCGGGTGTATGATTGTGGATACAGTCATTGTAGGGCGTTCGCATGATTGTGGGTACAGTCATTGTAGGGCGGGTGTGTGATTGTGGGTACAGTCATTGTAGGGCATTTGTGTGATTGTGGGTACAGTCATTGTAGGGCGTTCGCATGATTGTGGGTACAGTCATTGTAGGGCAGGTGTGTGATTGTGGGTACAGTCATTGTAGGGCATTTGTGTGATTGAGGGTACAGGCATTGTAGGGCGTTTGTGTGATTGTGGGTACAGTCATTGTAGGGTGGGTGTGTGATTGTGGGTACAGTCATTGTAGGGCATTTGTATGATTGTGGGTACAGTCATTGTAGGGTGGGTGTGTGATTGTGGGTACAGTCATTGTAGGGCATTTGTGTGAATGTGGGTACAGTCATTGTAGGGTGGGTGTGTGATTGTGGGTACAGTCATTGGAGGGCATTTGTGTGATTGTGGGTACAGTCATTGTAGGGCAGGTGTGTGATTGTGGGTACAGTCATTGTAGGGCTTTTGTGTGATTGTGGGTACAGTCATTGTAGGGCGGGTGTATGATTGTGGATACAGTCATTGTAGGGTGGATATATGATTGTGGGTACAGTCATTGTAGGGCGGGTGTGTGATTGTGGGTACAGTCACTATAGGGCGGGTCTGTGATTGTGGGTACAGTCATTGTAGTGAGTTTGTGTGGGTACAGTCATTGTAGGGTGGGTGTGTGATTGTGGGTACAGTCATTGTAGGATGTTTGTGTGATTGTGGGTACAGTCATTGTGGGGCGGGTGTATGATTGTGGGTACAGTCATTGTAGGGCAGGTGTATGATTGTGGGTAGTCATTGTAGGGCGGGTGTGTGATTATGGGTACAGTCACTGTAGGGCGGGTCTGTGATTGTGGGTACAGTCATTGTAGTGAGTTTGTGTAATTGTGGGTACAGTCATTGTAGGGTGGGTGTGTAATTGTGGGTACAGTCATTGTAGGATGTTTGTGTGATTGTGGGTACAGTCATTGTGGGGCGGGTGTATGATTGTGGGTACAGTCATTGTAGGGCGGGTGTGTGATTGTGGGTACAGTCAATGCAGGGCGGGTCTGTGATTGTGGGTACAGTCATTGTAGTGAGTTTGTGTAATTGTGGGTACAGTCATTGTAGGGTGGGTGTGTGATTGTGGGTACAGTCATTGTAGGATGTTTGTGTGATTGTGGGTACATTCATTGTGGGGCGGGTGTATGATTGTGGTTACAGTCATTGTAGGGCGGGTGTGAGATTGTGGGTACAGTTATTGTAGGGTGTGTGTGATTGTGGGTACAGTCATCGTAGGGCGGGTGTGTGATTGTAGGTACAGTCATTGTAGGGCGGGTGTATGATTGTGGGTATAGTCATTGTAGGGCAGGAGTGTGATTGTGGGTGTAGTCATTGTAGGGTGGGTGTGTAATTGTTGGCACCCTCATTGAGGGGCGGGTGTGTGATTATAGGTACACTCATTGTAGGTGGGTGTGTGACTATGGGTTCGCTTGTTGTAGACGGGTGTGTGATTATGGGTACACTCGTAGGGTGGGTGTGTGATTATGGGTACCCTCATTCTAGGGTGGGTGTGTGATTATGACTACACTCGTAGGACAGGTGTGTGATTATGGGTACACTCGTTGTAGTCGGGTGTGTGATTATGGGTAAAAGCATTGTAGGTTGTGAAGGACCAAGTACAATTCTCTCGACTCCTTAAATGTGCCCCCACCCTGGCATCTCCCAAGTCATAAAAAGCCATGCAGTGTTTATCTTTAATTAAAAAACTAGGAACAAGCTTTTGACACAATGGTGTGAAATCTTCTGCAGTTGCAAGCCAGCTTGCCCCTTTGTGTGACTAAGCACATGGTACAACAAGTCGCAGCAGACTCTGAGGTATTGAATCTGGAAAATGACCTATAATAACAGAATGCAATATCGCTGAGCCTAGCCTAGCACATCATCCGAATCGGCGTTCCTTCCCCCATATGCTCGTGCCCGGCAGCCAATGGTAGCACTCTGTGCTAGAGAGTTATAAAGCTTAGCCACCTGGAATTACATATGGGAGGCATATTTGGACTTTATGCGCAGATAAAATCCAGCCAAATCCAGTGGCGCTGCTGCCATTCCATTCAGAGCTTCGGGCGGAAAGTTGTGGGCCATTCACAGTCTCAGGACTGGACTCTGGGAGGAGAGAGGCTGCACAAGCCCAGGGGTAGGTGCAGAATGTGGGAGGAGCAGCCAAGGAGATAAGGGTTAGTTCCTCACTTGGAGCTCAGTTTTTTCTTCTGGCTGGAGGACCCTTTATCAGACAGAGCCAGGAAAGCCTGTAACTAAGATTTGGTCCTGTGATCCATCAGCGCCTCTCTGTGGTCACATGCTACATAACACGGTAATTGCAACCTATCTATACCTTATCCTTTTACTACACCCCTGACTGCATACTTGTATATTGTTCTGTAAATATATGCTTCTATATTTCTAGTGTGCCTTTTAGGCGATTAAATATAAAATTAATCTTGGGCTGCTCTTTTATCTTGATTCATGAATCCCCTCATCCGCACGCTCGGCTATATAAGACGCTACCGGATTGATTCCTGACCCGATATAAGCCTGTTGTCAGACGGGGCTTATTTCAAATGAGGAACTGGTGGCAGAATACCTTAGTGTTTTAGTGAGGAACTCTGGCAGTGATGGCCGGGAGGTTTATATATATATATATATATATATATATCTATCCCCAGCCTGGACTGGTGATATGTATCCCCCCTCACTGGGAGTGCCTCACTAACTCATACCTATAAGGGAAGCCTTTCCAGCGACTACTTGCCCTCGGTGCAGTTCCCTGACTGACATGGGGCAAGTGGTGGCGCCAGAGAGCCGACCCCTGCTAGGTCCTTCTCTCCCCTCCCCCCGAGGTGAGCGAAGTTGACCCCCCCTTCCCCTGTGAGATCCCTCACAGGTGGGTGTGTGATTATGGGTACACTCGTAGGCTGGTGTGTAATTATAGGTACACTCATTGTAGGGCGGGTGTGTGATTATGGGTGCACTCGTTGTAGGTGGGTGTGTGATTATGGGTACCCTCGTTGTAAACGGGTGTGTGATTATGGGTACACTCATTGTAGGGTGGGTGTGTAATTATGTGTACACTCGTTGCAGGCTGTTGTGTGATTATGGCTACACTTGTAGGACGGGTGTGTGATTATGGGTACACTTGTAGGTCGGGTGTGTGATTATGGGTACACTGGTAGGGCGGGTGTGTGATTATGGGTACACTCGTAGGTGGGGTGTGTGATTATGGGTACACTCGTAGGTTGGGTGTGTGATTATGGGTACACTTGTAGGGCGGGTGTGTGATTATGGGTACACTCGTAGGTGGGTGTGTGATTATGAGTACCCTCATTGTAGGGCGGGTGTGTGATTATGGGTACACTCATTGTAGGGTGGATGTGTGATTGTGCACACTCGTAGGCTGTTGTGTGATTATGGCTACACTTGTAGGACAGGTGTGTGATTATGGGTACACTCGTTGTAGGTCGGGTGTGTGATTATGGGTACACGTGTTGTAGGGCGGGTGTGTGATTATGGGTACACTTGTAGGGCGGGTGTGTGATTATGGGTACACTCGTAGGTCGGGTGTGTGATTATGGGTACACTGATTGTAGGGTGGGTGTGTGATTGTGTACACTCGTAGGCTGTTGTGTGATTACAGCTATATTCGTAGGGCGGGTGTGTGATTATGGGTACACTCGTAGGTCGGGTGTGTGATTATGGGTACACTCATTGTAGGGTGGGTGTGTGATTGTGTACACTCGTAGGCTGTTGTGTGATTACAGCTACATTCGTAGGGCGGGTGTGTGATTATGGGTACACTCGTAGGGCGGGTGTGTGATTATGGGTACACTCATTGTAGGTCGGGTGTGTGATTATGGGTACACTTGTAGGGCGGGTGTGTGATTATGGGTACACTCATTGTAGGTCGGGTGTGTGATTATGGGTACACTTGTAGGGCAGGTGTGTGATTATGGGTACACTTGTAGGGCGGGTGTGTGATTATGGGTACACTCGTAGGGCGGGTGTGTGATTATGGGTACACTTGTAGGGCGGGTGTGTGATTATGGGTACACTCGTAGGGCGGGTGTGTGATTATGGGTACACTCATTGTAGGTCGGGTGTGTGATTATGGGTACACTTGTAGGGCGGGTGTGTGATTATGGGTACACTCGTAGGGCAGGTGTGTGATTATGAATATACTCTCTGTAGGGCGGGTGTGTGATTATGGGTACACTCGCTGTAGGGCGGGTGTGTGATTATGGGTACACCCGTGGTAAAGGTGGGTGTGTGATTATGGGTGCTGCATGCATCATGTTCTATCACAATTTCCTTTCGGCAGACAATGATCCACCTAAACACTCAGGGGTCAATTAAAATCCTATTATGAAATATTCTTACCATTTGTGTCATTTTCAGCATTGGCCATAAATAAGCCTCTAACAACGCAGCGCAGAGTCCTATAGAGAGCGGCACAACGCAGCATCCATCAATGTATCAATAATAAAGTCATTATATCATCAGCCTCGTTAACAAACGAGCCAATTGTACTTTACAAAGCGGCCAACTTCAAAGAGCGCATTTTCCATTTTCCTGAATGTCACCGAAAATGGGAATGTGAAGGGACGGCCGTTTAGCAGAGCTGTAATCTCTGTCCATAACCATTAATTCAGCCGAGAACATAAAGATTTCACTTAATATCAGTGACATGAGGGAGCGAGGAGACAGGAGAAGAAGTGACGGCAATCTCTGGGGCTGCAGTCTTCAACCTCAGTCAATCCGAAGGCTGCAAAACTACTACTCCCAGTTTATTCTGACGGACATACTGTCAGCGCATGCTGAGACAGATGTCGAACCACAAGTTGGAGATCACTGCTCTGGAGACCAAAACATCGATTGATCTCATTTTTGAAAATACCTGCATTTCCCTTGAATGTAAGCTCTTGGGTCAGGTTTTATTTTGATCTTGTATGTTTAGCATATAATGGCTATTTTCATAAACCACGGAGTGACTTAAATGTCTTGTATTTCTCTTTTTGAGGTGATACTGTATCACTTTATATCTTATCCTCCAGAGCTGCACTCCTTCTCGTCCTCCCCCTCTTCCTCCTCCACCCATCACAGTGTTTCTTCTCTTCATATATAGCAGTCATCATATTATACAGCTCTGTGCACTTACAATTGCTTATTTTCTACCCAGATAATTCTTCTCTTTTCTTTGTAGAAACAGGAAGTCTCTTGTCCCTGCATTTATCATTCCCCTCACCTCCTGACCTAGCTGCCCCCCATGCCCACCCTGGGACTTTGCGGTGACTCATGACTCATCCAGGGAAAACTGACCTCCTGTTTTTACATAGAGCTTAGAAGGATTCATCTCCTCAGTTATTAATCACGTGATATAATAGATCTAATGGAAAAGAGAAGAATCATCTGAGTAGAAAGGAAAAATGATCAATTGTAAGTGCACAGTGCTGTATAATATGATGACTGCAATATATAAAGAGGAGAAACACTGATGGGAGGACAAGGAGGAGGATGAGGAGGAAGAGGACAAGGAGAAGCAATAGAAGTGAGGAGGATGATGATGAGGTGGAGGAGGTGGGCTTCTTTAAGCTGTGAAGTGATGTCATGTATGGAGCTGATTGCTTGTGACCAGATAGCAGCCATGTTTCTTTCTGGCACCGATGAGGGCTCAGGGCGGCAGTACATGATCTATTTCTATGAGGGTCCCATAGTGAGGTGGCGCTGTGCATTCATCTACGCTGTCCGCGGCTTCAGGCTGCAGTTTACAGATCACCATCTCCTGTCGTCTTCAGACGCATTATCGTGGCGAGCCGGAGTCCGGTTGTGTTCCAGCTTTACTGAGTGAGAAGAGAAAAAGACGAAAAAGGGAAAATGTTATAAGGAAAAGTAATAAAGCATCTTGTGGGTTTAAGGCCAAGACCTGCTGGAGTCTGCTCCGCGCTGATAGTCCCCGGCCCTGTGGAGAGCTTCAGAGATCAAAGCCGTCGCTGTTCCTAAGGCGACAGGAGTCGCCATGTTCTGGCCAGCTGTTCATTTAGAGAAGGGCGGCATTATCTGTCCTTCAGGGACCCCTGTTCCAATTTATCAGGCAGAGATTACAGTTCTGTATACTGTACACTCACTTCATTAATTCCTTTATCCCGGAGTTACTGGCCCTCGCTCGCGGCAGGAGCCGGCGGCCGACCAATCATATTTCCCATCCAGGAAATTGGAGAACTATTAATATTCCAGCCGAGCGCCGGAGCTGAATGGATGAAGCAAGGCGCGGAGAAGCGGCTCATTCATGTTAATGCTAATAAATCACCAGCAAAGTGCCAGGTCCAGAAATGTCACCTCCTAGGGGGCCGTATATGAGGGGCTGTACGGTCTGGGCCTGAAGTGCAGGCCCTCGCCATCATCTCTACGGAAGCTCCTATTACAGCCGGTGCCGACCCTCAGATGACGGCTTTATAGATGTGTTACAAAATGTATCTGTATATTATACTGCAGAGATGATACATTGTATTCAATACATAAAACCCAACAAACAAGGTCACAAAGTCATCAAAACATAAGTAGTGGTGGGTAACCGAGATAAGCCTCAAAGTATAGCATAAAGACCAACAAGAAGAAAAAGGAGGCAAGAAAGGGATCAATATATTAATATACCAAGGTTAGGATGCCGCCAATGTTTTTTTTGTGGCAAGAAACTATCACAGGGCGTGCGGATGTGCGCTTGTCTTATGGCATAAAAAAGTCACAAATTTCAATGCACTTTTTTTTTGCACAAAAATGTGGCTCTTGATGTGACTTTTGCCATTTTTATAAAGACGTTGGGATAAATCAGGCGCGGCTCACTGGACAGATAGAGTTAAACCAGATTTAGGAATTACAACTTTTTAGAGTCCCAAAACAGTAATTTCACTCATGTAAACGTTGGAGTAGAAAGTGGAATAATCGACTCCAGATAGAAGTGTTTTATGTGAAAGTGCAACAAGTTTATCAAACACCATGCAGCACTTTTACAACTTTGGCGCAAATAATGACAATGTCGCCACAAGGAAATCTGATTTGCAAATTGTGTAAATCTCCAGGGCGGTGTAAAATAGGTCTTAAGTTACACAATGTGACCCAAAATGCACCAGATTTGGGGGGAACTTTTCACCAAAGTCAATGCATATTCACAGCAGTATCTTCTGCTGGTAATGATCTGGGAGCTTTCACCTCCAGCGTACATCATCCTGTGACACGTGGGCCCCTAGTAAAGGCCCTTGTTGCTGCCATCTTGGTGACCCTTGCTTGTCATTTCAGGTGACTTCAGAGTAAGTTATCCTGTGTGTACATGAGGAATATTTTCTTTCTATTTATTTGACTGCATTTTTCACCAGTTTTCCCCTCTGCAGACTCTCTCGCTCTCATTTTTAGCTGTCTCTGAGTTAGTAGGGGTAGACGAGCTGCAATGATACATTCCATTCACAGAACACACAGATGGACGGATTACTGCTCTCCTGTCTCTACATAGTGCATTTTTAGAAGCAGCAGTACATTGGAGGATATAATTGAGCAGTACTGAGCTGTGTTGCTGGGAATCCAGCACTGCAGTGAAGTCCCTATCTGGCACTGTGTTCAGTTCAGCTCGCTCTCTCTGTGTAAACTTACACCTGGCCGTCTGTCTTGCATTGGTCATGACAAACTTTAGAAGAATTTCAGAGTGAATGATGAGTTCAGGAGGCAGAGGAAAAATGTCTCATAAGTGGAGGAAGAAGCAGATTTTTCTGTTTAGATATATTGTAGTTTCTTATATTCCCTTGTACCAGTGATCCACATAGCGTGTTGTACGGACAGTGACCATTGTAGTCTCGTGTTATATTCTACAGGCGATCAAACAAAGATTTAAGTACTCTAGGGGGGAATAAAAAAATAACACAAAAAATAAAGAAAACGTTTGTTTTCTTTTCCCCTCCAAAAAAATTAAAAAAAAATTCTCAGCCGCTAACATTATTAAAACCCCAAACCTGTAAGTGCGGTGTCAAAATCATCCGGACCTGGAGTTACATCTCATTGTGTTCATTATTTTTCCCCTCTTAGATATTGTTTCCCGTTTTTTAGTAGTTTGTGAATGGTGCCATTCAAAATTACTACTCGTCACACAAAATTCATCATATGACCACACAAAAATACAAAAGTTAAGACTCTTGAACAAGGGGAGGAAGAAAGGAAATAACAAAAGTAAAGCTGACTGCGTCCTTAAAGTGCCCCTGTCAGCAGGATTGTGCTCAGTAACTACAGACATTGTCAGGTCGGCTCCGTTATACTGATTACAATGATACCTGGTGGTGAAATCTGTCTTGTGGTTGTTGTGTAATATGTATTTGTAGTTTTCAGTTAGGCTGGGATCACACTACCGTGTGTGATGCAAGAAACTTGCACGAGTCTCTCCCATCAACACCCAGCACTACCGCCGGCACTCAGGACCGGAGCTGCGGCTGCATGTATTTCTATGCAGCTGTAAGAGGGGGCCAGGAAGGTAGTTGTAGCCAAGGACACCGGGGCTCTGGTGTCCTGACCTCCTCCCACAGAAAAACCATCAGCTTCTACTGGCGTACCTGTTCGAGATGCTGGTCCACCATCAGGGATTCCACAGCAGTGCGACCCAGCTCCTGCACACTTGGTTCTAGTGCTCAGGGTTGAAATAACGGACACAGATACTGATTCTGATGCCAAATCAATGATTTTACTTTCTTCTTTAACGGTCCCGGACATATCAGTTACATTACAGTTTGCACAGCTTTCCTCCTGCACTTTCCCTTGCTTACTTTCAGTATCCTCACGCACATTCCAGGGTAGTAGCGTCCATTGTGGTACCGCAGCATCACTCCTGTGAGACCTCAAGATATAGGGGATCCCGTTCATCCGCTTCGCCTCAGACTTGCAGGCTTCAGATTATTTAAGATCTGCCACATGGTGAATTCTCTGCGCCCTGCAAGACTCTTGGACCACTTTCTCCTTTCCGTTCCTGCTGCTGTCATAAACTGCAATTTCCAGCCCTTGTGGACTTGTCGGGCGTGCTCGCCCTTCTGACTTATTCCTATAATTTACGCTTGCTTAACCCATAGCACCTGCTCCTACAGTTAACCCTTATGTAAACTACCTATCAACTATACCTAACAAGGCCCACTAGTATACCCCATCTAGTGGCCCACAACAGAACTATGCTTACCCAGTCTATGGAACTATATACTAACAGTGCCCTCCACTATTGAACCCGAAGGATGCACTAGTTTACCCTAATCTAAGCATTAATATATGGCATACAATATAATACAATATATTACATCATGGTAACACATAATGTGGCAGTACCAATGAACAGAGGTAATACACTGTAGTGTAGCAATACCGAAACATCGTAAAAGGGGAGGTAGCATTAAAGGGATATTCTTCTTCAATCCCTTACACAGCCGCAGCTCCTGTCCTGAGTGCCGGCGGTAGCGCCGGGTATTGATGCAAGAGACTTGTGCGAGTTTCTCGCATCACACACGGTAGTGTGATCCTGGCCTTAATGAGATTCTCGTGCTCCGGGGAGGCCTGTGGGCGGGGCTTTTTGGTCCTCTGCTCACATATTCATCCTTATCGGCTTAAGACAGGTCACTGATCACTCACTGACCCGCCTCCTATTTTACATGATGAATAGATATACATACTGAAAAAAACCCTTCTGCAGGTGGCGGCGGCGACCGTGCTCCTGCACTGCAGCATAATCGCATGTTTACTGTGTTTATAATTAATATGTTTGAGGTTATCCTGATATTCCCCCCCAAAAAAAAAAATCCATTTAAAAATGGTGCCATCTGCCACACATGTGATTATGCTACAGCGCCAGTGCCACCGCCGGCGCTGGCCTGTAGTGTTGGCCAGTGGATCTGCTGTAACTTTCTCCAGACTTACTGACCTACTTATCAGCGACTTCTCTGAATGCTTGGCCCTGACTGCCATCAACCTCCAGAACCTGCGGCGCCCCTTATCTTCTGAGCACTTGGCCGAACCCTCAGGTGCTCTAAAGATTAACAAGGTTTAGTAAATCTCGTCATGAATAAAACACTACGGACATTTCTGCCGGGAGCCGGGCAGGTGATGCCAATCTGAAGTTCAGCTCTTGCTGCTGCTGATTAATATTAAATCTTTGTTTTTGCCGCGGTCGGGGCCCTAGGGCGCAGGAATTAGCCTGTAAGATCTCAGTGACAGGAGCTAATTATTTCTGTATTCTGCTTTATTCCATCATGTGTCTTGGCAGAGTCAACCCAGGAATATTGCCAGGATCGTCAGAACATATGGATGAGCTGTCAGTATACGGGTCACCGCCATCGGTGCAATATGGGCGCGAAAGGGCAAATAAGGGTCGGTTCCTCCTGCTGTGCCCGCACCGCGCGTGTTTACACCCTCTAGACGGGAAAAGTCTCATTATGCATCGTAATTGTGGTTTAATTAATCCAGTCACTGCTGAGAATTTTCTGTGCTCGTCCTGAATTGATTTTTTTTAATCCAGTCACATCCAGAGCTGCGCTCACTGCCTTGTTGTAACAGCCTGCCCGATTCGCTGCAGGACAAATGGTCTTTCCCTGTGATTTCCAGCGTGAGAGCGATGGAATGGATCAGGAGAAATAGTTCTTTGTTCCTTGTCGCCCAGTAGACAAATATTACAATTTGCGAGTCCTCAAGAGTTGATGCCTTCAGTGATCGCTATGTATGGTCAGACCCAGAACCTCCAAACACTACACAACCAACATCCACAGACCAGACGCTGCAGATAGGCGTAAATTTGGGACCGATTCTGCTGCCAACTAAACAAAACTTAATGCAGATTGTAAAAATGTTCTTAAAGATCAAAGTACATAACTAATGTGTAACTGCAGGGAAATACTACGGAATATTCACCTACTTAAAACCTCATGCATCAAAATTGTAGATCTGGAGAGCAATCACCAGGTTTTTTTTATTATTTTTACCTAAAATATGTGAAAAAAATCAAGACAGGGTTAATGCTCAAACTCCAGGGAGGCTCCCGACAAAGAAAGAAGGTGGGATTTCTGGAATAGCGGCTCCTCTGGGGTGGAAGAAGCAGATTTAGGGCTTTCATAACCTCACACACAGTCTGTGATTTTTGGAATAGCGGCTCCTCTGGGGTGGGAGAAGGGGATGTAGGAAGCCATAACTGTGGGCACAGTCTGGGATTTCTGGAATAGCGGCTCCTCTGGGGTGGGAGAAGGGGATGTAGGAAGCCATAACTGTGGGCACAGTCTGGGATTTCTGGAATAGCGGCTCCTCTGGGGTGGGAGAAGGGGATGTAGGAAGCCATAACTGTGGGCACAGTCTGGGATTTCTGGAATAGCGGCTCCTCTGGGGTGGGAGAAGGGGATGTAGGAAGCCATAACTGTGGGCACAGTCTGGGATTTCTGGAATAGCGGCTCCTCTGGGGTGGGAGAAGGGGATGTAGGAAGCCATAACTGTGGGCACAGTCTGGGATTTCTGGAATAGGGGCTCCTCTGGTTTGGTAGAAGGGGATGTAGTGTAGGGCATCATAACGCTGGGTGCAGTCTGGGATTTCAGCTTTTATGCTGCGTTCTCTTTCAGGAAAGGCTTGTAAGAATATTGTTACTGTGTTGGTTGATGGAGTGGAGTAATTGTAAAAGATTCAATAACTCCTTGACTATGTTGAAATTACTCTCTAAGGAGGATCTATAGGATATAGGAAAAACCAATATAAGATGACAGTAGATTAAATTCTAGGATGTTTCTATGATACTCTTCATTAGCCATTCAGATTATTTCCAGAGTATTTCAGGGACACAGGTTTTACTTTAATTGTTCCAGAGTGAGCGCAAAATCTGATACAGGAAATATATCTTTGTACCGTGTTAGCCAGTAGATAGAAAAATATTCAGAATTGAGAGTCCTTAGTGGTTGATACCTTTTAATGGCTAACTGAAAAAATGGTAACACATTGCAAGCTTTCGAGACTACGCAAAATCTGGTGATATTTTCTTCTATGGGAGATATCAACTCACAAACTGGGTGAAGTAATCAATGCATTCGAATGGCCAGTGAAATGCAGATGTGCATACATTTTCCTCACCTCCTACGGGAACTAATCTTACATTACCTTTTTCTAACACCATTTAACATGAAGGTATCAGCTCAGATCTCCCCTGTGTTTCCATGCTGCACAGTCTCTTCCTATAAAGGGCTATCTCCCGGGTCAGAAGCATCAAGTCTCACACATCTGTCAGTATAGTGAGACAGCAGAGAGCCCAGTGTCAGCCGACTCTAGACTTTGTCTTAATCGGCCAAATCTTTCACTACTCAACTAAACAGGAAATGTTTAAGTTTCCTAATTATACCTATTAAACTAAAGTTTTACATTTTGGTCACCTTTTTACTTCATGAAGTTTTCCAGGAGGTGACAGGTCTCAATTAAGTGTCCTATGGGTGCTTCTTCCACAGTAGTGTTAGGGAATGCTGAATGGTGTGGGCGATGATGAGGAGGATGGCTGGGAGCTCGGGAAACCCGACTGCTGAAGGAATCCGCACAGGGCTCCTGGAGAGCATTTGTGTAGAGCACCAGAGACGTTATATGTCTTTTTATGGTATTCTGGTTCACTGTTGCTGTTAATGGCTGTGTAATGAAATGTCACTTGTGACCCCACATTGCGGTTTAGGGTGGTCGGGAACTGATTATTGGTGCAGCTGTGGTCTGTGCCCACATAGTGAAGCTTAGTGATGGCCGGGATCGTCAGTGCCCTCTGATCAGGAACTTTAGCTGGAGAATTCATCAATTTAATTCACCCACATAAAATAAAGCCGCCGTAGCAGCGGAGTCATAAAGACGCAATTAATAGTCGTCCGTTAATGTGTCATTGTACATTTTGTAATGAGCAAATCTCGGGCAGCAAACAGCGGTTCACGACAGTCACATGATGTGCAGAGTCCTGTAATGAGCAGCCCTCGTATAAATCCTCATTATTGCTGGTGACACCGCAGACCGCGCACGTGCAGACATCTCAGGCGTACACCATTACGGTACCTGAGCTGTTATCACCGCTTCATGCCGATGTTCAGTCTCTTCAACCCAAAGGCTCCATTCACACGGTCAGTATTTGGTCAGTATTTCACATCAGTATTTGTAGCCAAAACCAGGAGTGGAACAATCAGTGGAAAAGTCTAATAGAAACTCGTCACCACTTCTGTATTTATCACCCACTCCTGTCTACAAATACTGATGTAATATACTGACCGAATACTGACCATGTGAATGAGGCCTTATTCTGTAATGTTATCAACTGTGCCATTTTATTATTTCAAGATGTTTTCTTGCAGTAAATGAATGGAGAGTGGAAGGCGGCGGTCACACATGTGTTTGGTGGTCTGTACTTGGACGTCTGTGAGTCTCCTCATCTGAAATTGACAGTCTAATAGATGAAGCTGTCGATTTTAGGTGATGAGACCCAGGGCCAATTCAGGCATTGGATCGGGAAACGCGGATAATTCTGGCACCAGGGAGTTTGTTACGTTTGTATGTTCCATTAGTATCCAGTGTAGACAGTGGTGAACCTGAGCTCATGTCACCTGCACGGATCAGCTCTGGAGCCAGGCTGGCGCCACGTGTGTTTATGGCAGAGTCCGTCTACACTGGACACACTGTAACAAACCCTCAGCTGTGATGGCTCAGGGCAGATTCTCAGTTCCCATTCAATGGCAGCAAGCAGAGATCTTGGACAGTTGCATGTTATTCTAGGGTACAATGAGATGTCACCTAATTGCTCCTTTATCTTTATTTTTCAGATTTTGGTCTAACACTGGGATTTATGTCAAAGGACAAGTTCCGCAAGATGTCAGAAAGTAAGTTCCCTGTGCCTCCCTCCGAGTCGCCGTCCGTCCCTTCCCCCATCTCCTTGCAGCTCTTCTCAAGAAAAATTAGAGACGTTTTTATTTCATGTGTTAATTTCTGGAACTTTTCGTGCGAGTCTTCACTTGGCTTCCAGACAGAAAACAGACATTTACTCCTCGTCTAAATGGAGAAATTGCCAAGAATCTTCTTTCTAAAAAAACCTTTTTCTCCGAACAAACAACTTCAGATTAGTGAGAGGAACTGCGAGACGCGAGAACATGAGAAAAGCAGAAAAAGTTATTTTCTTCCTGTGGTTGGAGTTTAAGCTGTCCCTATGACAACACTTACTGAGCGCTGCATAACAGCATCCACATCACACTTATTCCAGACCGATCGATAATGGCGAGAATGAAAGCTCACGATTGCTCACGTATTGTGAAAGGGTTAAAAGCATATGGCTTGTTCTAGAGACAGCGCTGCCTGCAGCTTGTGTCTGGTATTACAGCGCAGAGCTGCAGTGTGACGCCGGTGTTGTTATCCGTGGTTGGAGCCAGTCGCCTTGTTCTTCTAATCCTGGACATCCCCTTTTAGTTTATTTCTAAATGGTTTGGGGTCTGTGCACACCTTGCAGGTTTGTCGTGTTTTTTTTCCTGCGCAGATTTGTCACAAAACCTGAAGCAAAGTGACTGCGAATCCTGAGGTCTCGTGCACACGCTGCTTCTTTGTGATTTGCAGCAGGTCTCAGCTATACTAATGAATGGGGAAAATCTGCACAAATGCGCACGTAAAAAAACGCAGAAAACACAAGGCAAAAACGTGTCTACTCTGCGTCCTTCCTGCCAAGAGCTGCAGAAATGGTGCAGACACATCTGGCTGCATACTGCAGGTGTGCACAGGCCCTTAGCACTTTCGTAGCCGCCTCTATCCCATGCTTGGTTGCTGCATGGCATTGTGGCACTTGTAGTGTTCCCTGGTTTTCGTTAATACCCGACTGCATGGCACAGAATGCTGCACGCTATGTGCTGCCGAGGATCCAACCACAACAGGTTTCAAGAACCTCTCAGTGAAGCTGTGTTTGCAGCTTGTGATGTCACTAGAGTAGAATAATTTCATGTAGATTAAGGGGGGGTGTCTCCGGTTCCTATTTTCAGGAGCCAACCGCTCTGTTGCCCCCTGCTTGCCGTGGGACGGGGTGCATGTCTGATGACTGACATTTGGGACCACTGGCGGGATTCTGCTCTCTCCAGAGGCCGTGTAGCATCTGCAGAGCGGGAGGAGAGGGGTTGTTAGCAGACTGAATCTCTAGATCCCACCAGCTCTTACAAACCCTATAGCAAAGAGCTTGTCAGCGTTTCATGTCTTTGCATTGGAGACCCGCCACCTCTGAAGAACTGCAGAAGTGGCTTGTGACCCTGGCGATGAGCGGTAAACTGTACAATGATAAATCCGTCTATTCTTGAGGATTGTTAATAAGAGGAGCATTGCATGTTCTTCCAAGGACCTTACTAAGAGGAGACATCCCCAGATATCCCCTGGCAGCGGTGACTCACCTGTAGAAATGCGGATTGCTGGTCAGCGCATGAATGCGGGAGAAGACCTGGATCTTCCTTGTATTCTGTCTGTTATTTGGGCCATAAGTTTCCCATTAATTGCATTTGTGGCCCCTGTAAATCACATGAAAATACAATAAGCGCTCCCCAGCTGCATCCGCTGATCGTTCACGTAATGGCGGCATTAATCTTACTCGGACATCCCGCAGCTGAACCCCCTGACCCTGCTGCATTACTTTGATATCAGTTTTCCACATTCATATTGATCCTGTATTCATGAATTAATGGTTTCTCCGCCGCGCTCCTCGGATCCGACCATCACTGAAAATTTATGGGCTGTAATAGAGTCCGGCTCCTCCGTAAACCCGACCATTGTCCTTAATTAGCCCCGACCTGATAGGAGATATGGGACCATTGCCCTTTAATAATAAATTACATCTAGATTCGGAGCCTCGTACCGAACACATTGCCGGTCTTACTGCCTCTCCAGAGGCAGACTCATTGTGCAGCTGGAAGAGAAGGAGGTGAGCTGTGACATCACCTATTGTGAATGGTGGATCCTGTGTTATCTACTGTTTAAAAGGATTTAAAAAAAATTTTGACTCATCTATCTGAAGTAAATCAAATGGACTTTACCTGCCCTCCCGGGGTCCAATGCAGGGTCTCCACTGCTGCCTAGATGGCTAATGTTTGGCTGCAGCGATGATATCAGTGTTGCAGTCAATCACTGCTTATGCTGTCTACACTGGCAGAGCTGTTCAGCTTAGGCCTGTTTCACACATCCGTTTTTTCCCTTCAGTCAAAATCCGCTAAATTTTAAAAAAAACAGATCCGCCAAAAAAGGGCCGGATCCGTTTTTCCCCCATAGACTTACATTATTGGCGGATCTTGACTGACGGTCGTCCGTCTCACCCGGTTTTTTAAGGATCCGCCAAGATTTTAGCGGCTCCCGGGCAGATGAAACAGACCCTGCAACGTTTTTTTGCTTTGACGGTCCGCTAATTTCAGCATTAACCCATAAATGCCGCTCCGGGAGCCGATAAAATCTCTCTCTCCCGTCCCGCGATATCCCTCTCGCTCCACCTAACGCGATATCGCGCTCCACCTCCCGCGATCTACATGCAATTCGCGACCGCCGCGGTCGCTTTAAATTTGGCCGCATCACTTCTCCCATGGATCCTTCATCCTACGTGCTCCGCTGACATCCGTCAGTCACGGATCAGCTGGTTTCAACCTTTGTCGGATTTCAACAGACCGCAGATGACGGAGGTATGAAACAGGCCTTAGTGATTGGCTGCAGCACTGTTGATATGATGTCACCAGATGCAGCAAAGACCAGGGCAGCGGTGGAGACCAAGAGCTGGAGAGTAAGTAAAGCTCCATTTGTTTTGTTTCCAGGAATCTGAGCCTATGAGCAAAAGTTTTTTGAAATAGGGCAATCGCTTTAAGGAGTGGAGGCTATAATCCGGCCAAACATGAAGTCGCTTTGTTCCACCCATGATAGCTGGTGCTGCATAATGAATGTGTACATGAATCCGGCGTCGTCGCTCAGTGGGGCGTTCGTTCTGTTTAATATTTCATCTCAATCACATCAAAGTGCGGTCAATTATGTCCAAGAGACTGAGTCATAAATGATTCACGTGGTGATACATTGTATCGCTGCAGCCGCCACAGGTGAGGACGCTGAGCTCTGCAGCGGTGCTGGCATCAGCGGGGTTAAGCGCGCCTTTCCTGGGACCCTCCTCCTGTAATTTGCGTGCGTTTCCGCTCTCGTGCGTTTGTCTGTAAGAGTTTTCAGACGTGTGAAATTACATTGATTACAGCAGACAAGTCTCTTCTTCCTCAGAGTCTCAGTCACCGCGGCTCAGCCCGTGCGTCTCCCGCAGTCGGAGGCACCGGGGGGACTCG
This sequence comes from Dendrobates tinctorius, assembly GCF_039654945.1. Taxonomy (NCBI): domain Eukaryota; kingdom Metazoa; phylum Chordata; class Amphibia; order Anura; family Dendrobatidae; genus Dendrobates; species Dendrobates tinctorius. Next base: position 906,246 of record NW_027361696.1, on the reverse strand, counting down.
TATTCTCTTTGTCTGGGCTCTAACAACTCCTTATTTTCCACGTCACTCATAGGGCCGGCACCGCGTCCCGACAATCGGTGTAAAGTCTCTTTATATTCAGCGCCGCTTTGTCAAACGCTTGTTAAAAGGCTCTTAGTAACCAAAGGCATCCTGTGCAAGAGACGATTCATCGCAGGTTTCTCCACCTTTTAATGGAGCAACAGGGGATTTTCGCCGGTGTAAAGCTTTTCCCATCTCTGAACGCTGGATTTGTGAACATCTCCTGATCATCCATGAAAGGGCGAGAATGAAAATCTCCTTAGATCCATTATTACTCCTCGCACTTACTGGCCCTGTAATGAATTAGCCTGTCCCCAATGTATCAGCCCGCAGCCCCCTGATCCTGGATGGGGGGTTACACTGTACAGCAGGGTTCCCCAACTCCAGTCCTCAAGGCCCACCAACAGATCATGTTTTCAGGATTTCCTTAGTATTGCTCAGGTGATAACTGCTTCACCTATGCAATACAAAGGAAATCCTGAAAACATGACCTGTTGGTGGGCCTTGAGGACTGGAGTTGGGGAACCCTGCTGTACAGTGTGCACGGATACATAGGGCCTCTGCTGGAGCACATCTGTCCCCAGGAGCCCATCCATCGGCCTGAGATCCTTCTCCTACCTGACGGCATCTATGGCTCTTCTCTTATTTAGCCGGCCTGACGTCTCCTGCATGATACAATGATGATATCCAGCCAGGCCGGCAAATCAAACAAAGAGCGGTGGATGCAGGAACGCAACGGCTCTCAGGGCTCCCGTCCACTGGCCACAAACTACTGATGTGCTCAGTGCAAATGGTCCTGCAAAAATAATCACACCATTCCTAGAATCTACCCCTGATTGCATTGTGTGATGGAGCAAAGGTGGCAAATTTAACTACTCAGTTTCTTTCTGTTACGAATCTCCAAATCCCCTGCTTAGACATTAAATAACACAGAAGCATGATGAGCCTGCTGCAGCCACCGCCAGGGGAAGCTCCCTGTATACAGAGATACAGGATAACATCCTGTCTGAAGCCACCACCAGGGGGAGCTCCCTGTATACAGATACATGATAAGATTCTGTCTGCAGCCACCACTAGAGGGAGCTCCCTGTATAAAGAGATACATGATAAGATTCTGTCTGAAGCCACCACCAAAGGGAGCGCCCTGTATACAGATACATGATAAGATTCTGTGTGCAGCCACCACTAGGGGGAGCTCCCTGTATACAGAGATACATGATAAGATCTTGTCTGCAGCAACCACTAGGGGAAGCTCCCTGTATACAGAGGTACATAATAAGATCCCGTCTGCAGTCTGTCACTAGATGTGGATCGCCCGCCAGGGCAGTGGGGATACTCAGTGACGGGCTGCTTCTTAAAGGGGAAGTGTCACAACGGCAGTAACCCGGTCCGTGGCCCTGGGCGTCCAATAAAAGGGAATATTTACAAGGGATAATAGAGTTTGTAATAAGTTTTCATGACGCCACCTGTGGTTTCTGGTCAGAGGTGACCAGTGCTGCAGAGCAGATCCTCTGGGACTGAGTTGGTACAGCTCTCCACAGGCAGAGCTTTGTCCCAGGGCAATTGTAATAGAAGAGATGTAGTACTTGGCAAGGGATGTAAAAGGGCTGAGTAGGTGTTCTGTGATGATAGATGTAGCAGAGCTAGATAGGTGACGCAGGAATAATAGGAGGACACAGCTGGGTGCAGTTCCAAACTTTCACTTTCTCCTCATGTTCTGCCTCACTCTGCACTGTTCTTCCTGCTCTCCTTCTGTTACACCCGACCCACCGACCAACACCCTTTCCTACCTAGCAGGGCTGCCAGTAAGAAGGAACGGAACCCTGCTGTGTGATATGTGCTGGGATGTAGGTGTTAGAGTCCTGTGGGGTGCTCCCTCCTTACCTGTGAGTGGGGTACCACATCTCTGGGTAAGGTGCAGTACCTCTGTGGCGACTGAACCCTCAGGGGCGCCACAAATGGCAATAGAGTAGAGGGAGGACTGCAGACAGCAAGAGCAGACCTGCAGTGCAGAAGCGAGGCTGCCACCAGGTGGCAGCAGAATAGTTAAAAATGCCGAGTCGATATTAGTCTGTAGCACAGTACCAAAGGAATAAACAAACACAGAGTCAGAACCAAGCCAAAAGAGTCAATACCGGTCAGGAGCAGATATGCCAAAGACAAGAGACAAACAGCAGGTCAAAGTCCAAGCCGAGTCAGATACCAGGGAGTCCTAAACATGAAAGGGAAACACTGAGTCGAGACGGGGAGTGGGGGACAAACAGGCATGGGCAAAGTCAGCAACAGCAGGAGGCCAAATCAGGGTACTACCAGAGTCAGATACTCACCCTGTAGGAGAAAATATAACTGATATGGCCAGCAGGAAGAAATAGCAAACCTTAATCCAAAATAAGGCCAGGCAAAGTTAACGCTTGACATGATCAACCTGGGAAAAGGGCTGTCTGCTAAAGCGTTTCGCATGGACTCTGGAAAGGTACAGGCCATTGTTGATTGGGTGCAACCGAAAGATCTGAGAGGTCTTCAGCACTTTTTGGGGTTTGCTAATTATTATCGGAGATTTATTAAAGGGTTTTCTCAGGTGGTCAAGCCTCTCACTGATTTCACTCGTAAGGGGGCTGATATTAAAAACTGGTCAGTCTTGGAAGTTGCAACATTTTCTTAATTGAAAAAATGTTTTATGTCTGCTCCTATGTTGGTCCAGCCCGATCCGTCTGAACCATTCATTGTTGCGGTAGATGCATTGGAGGTGGGAGTGGGGGCTGTGTTGTCTCAGGGACCCGCCACTTTAATTAACTTGAGAGCTTGTGCATTTTTCTCCAAGAAATTTTCTTCTGCTGAGAGAAATTATGATGTCGGGAATTGGGAGTTATTAGTGATAAAACTTGCTTTTGAAGAATGGAGGCACTTTTTGGAGGGGGCTGCTCATTGGATTACGGTGATTACGGACCACAAGAACCAGTTCTACATTGAGTCGGCTAAACGCTTAACTCCTAGGTAGGCGAGGAGGTCACTTTTTTTTTCACGGTTCCATTTTTTTCATCACCTTTCGGCCAGGGTCCAAGAATGTCAAGGCTGATGCCTTGTCTCGCAGTTTGGATCCGGTGTCACCTCCCGAACCTCCCTCTTTCATTCTTCAGGACAGGGTGGTCGTTGCTGGGGTGTCCTCCAAGTTGGAGCAGGAGATTCATGAGGCTCAGTCTCTTGCTTCTCCGTCAAAAGCTACCGTAACCAGCCGACCGGGGAATTGGTGCCATTACCAATTCCAGATAGACCTTGGACTCATTTGTCCATGGATTTTATCACTGATCTCCCTCCTTCCAATGGTAAGGCTGTGTGCCAATAAAAACGCTAAAAATAAGCTTCCCATTCATTTCTATGCATTTTGCACTTTTTGTGCATATTGATGCGTTTTTTACCGCTTTGCGGTAAAAAACACAGCATGCTCATTAATTTCGCAGATTTTTCTGCATTTCTGGCCATTTCTATGGGTTTGGAACCACGCGGAAAAAAACGCATTAAAAACGCGCTGAAAACGCAGAAAAAACGTGCGGAAAATGCGCAGAAAAAAACGCGCGGTTTCTGGGAAGGGAGTCCGGTTTTTAAGCAGAAATTTTCTGCTACGTGTGGTTTGGGTGGTGGTTGACAGATTTAGTAAACAGGCGCATTTTGTACGGTTAGCAGGTCTACCTAATGCAGAAACTTTATCTAAGTTTTTTATTGAGCATGTTGTGCGGTTGCATGGTGTGCCTCTGAATTTGGTGTCTGGTAGAAGGGTACAATTTGTGTCCAAGTTCTGGACGGCTTTCTGTAAAAATCTTACAGCATAATGAATTATACAGTGAACTCTGTATACAGAGAGCTCCTCTAAAGCCCCGTTATACACTGCGATATCGCTAGCAATATCGCTGTAAAGTCACCGATTTTCTGACGTAGAAGAGATATTGCTAGCGATATCGCTACATGTGATACTTACCTCCAACCGGCTCCCCCGCTGGTTATCGCTGGTCGCGCGAGAAGGTCCTGGACCATTTCTCGTCGTCAGCTTCCTGCGGCGCTTCCTGCTGTGGAGACGAGCGAAGCGTGGACGCGGGCGGGAGGACGTCAGGATCGCCGCGTCTGACAGGTAAGTAGCGACCCCCAACCCCTGCGATGTCGCTGGTGAGATCTGCCTGTGTGGCAGCTCACTAGCGACCTCTTAGCGATGCACCAGCGATCCATATCGTTGTCGGGATCGCTGGTGCATCGCTATGTGTAACGGTACCCTTAGTGGTGGCTGCAGACAGAATCTTATCATGTATCTCTGTATACAGGGAGCTCCCCCTAGTGGTGGCTGAATTCAGAATCTTATCATATATCTCTGTATATCGGGAGCTCCCCCTAGTGGTGACTGCTGACAGAATCTTATGTATCTCTGTATACAGAGATCTCCCCCTAGTAGTGACTGCAGACAGGATCTTATCATGAATCTCTGTATACAGGGAGCTCCCCCTAGTAGTGACTGCAGATAGGATATTATCACAAGTCTCTGTATAAAGGGGGCTCCTAGTGGTGACTGCAGACAGGAACTTATCATGTATCTCTGTATACAGGGAGCTCCCCCTAGTGGTGGCTGCAGACAGAATCTTATCATGTATCTGTATACAGGGAGCTCCCCCTGGTGGTGGCTTCAGACAGGATGTTATCCTGTATCTCTGTATACAGGGAGCTTCCCCTGGCGGTGGCTGCAGCAGGCTCATCATGCTTCTGTGTTATTTAAAGTCTAAGCAGGGGATTTGGAGATTCGTAACAGAAAGAAACTGAGTAGTTAAATTTGCCACCTTTGCTCCATCACACAATGCAATCAGGGGTAGATTCTAGGAATGGTGTGATTATTTTTGCAGGGTCTTATCATGTATTTCTGTATAGAGGGAGCTCCCTTTAGTGGTGGCTGCAGACAGGATCTTATCGTTTATCTCTGTATACAGGGAGTTCCCCCTAGTGGTGGCTGCAGACAGGAGCTCTGTACCAGAAAAACAGACCAGTGGAAAGACTTAGGCTGGTTTCACATTAGCGCTTTTTAAGCGCACGCACGGCCGGGGGTAGCTCCGCCCCCGAGCCGGCTCTCTGCCCGGCGTGCCCGCCCCTTGCTTGTAGCGCCGCCTCCTAGCGGACAGCGGCGCCTGCGATCGGCGCACCCTATCTTTAGCATAGGGTGCGCAGATCGTGCGCAGGCCGTGCGCTAGTTGCGCTTTGACCTGCGCTGCGAACTTTTGACGGTGCGCCGTGCGCGCCAAAATCGAACTTTTCGGATTTTGGCGCGCACGGCGCACCGTCAAAAGTGTGCAGCGCAGGTCAAAGCGCAACTAGCGCACGGCCTGCGCACGATCTGCGCACCCTATGCTAAAGATAGGGTGCGCCGATCGCAGGCGCCGCTGTCCGCTAGGAGGCGGCGCTACAAGCAAGGGGCGGGCACGCCGGGCAGAGAGCCGGCTCGGGGGCGGAGCTACCCCCGGCCGTGCGTGCGCTTAAAAAGCGCTAATGTGAAACCAGCCTACATAAGAGACTGATGAACTCAGAATATTATTGGCTGATGCTTCGGCACTGGATTCTTTCTATTTTTCAGTCTGATCGTTCCAATCCTCTTATATGGTGCCTTGAAAAAGTATTCATACCCTGTGAACTTTTCCACATTTTCATCCACAAACTTAAATGTACTTTATTGAGATATTATGTGACACCCACACAAAACAGAAAGTAAAGGAAATGATACGAGATTTTCTAAATATTTTAGAGCTATAGTTTATAGTCAGTACTTTGTAGGACCACCTTTCTCTGCAGTATTTTATGGTCTGTCTTTCCCACCTTTCTCTCCAGTCTTTTGGGGTCTGTCTCTCCCACCTTTCTCTGCAGTCTATTGGGGTTTGTCTCTCCACCTTTCTCTGCAGTCTGTTGGAGTCTGTCTCTCCCACCTTTCTCTGCAGTCTATTGGGGTCTGTCTCTCCACCTTTCTCTGCAGTCTTTTGGGCCCTGTCTCTCCCTCTCTTCACTGCAGTCTTTGGGTTCTGTCTCTCCAGCTTTGCACATCTTGAGGTGACATTTTGCCCCTTTGCCCCCTCGCTCTCGCTCAGTGACATTGGATGGAGACTTCTTTGATCAGCAATTTTAACGTCTTGTCACAGATTCTCTGGGATTTCTGTCTGGACAGTGACTGCGACGCTCACACAGGAATATGTTCTGGTCTATATCCCCCATTGTGGCTCTTTCAGGATATTTAAGGTCACTGTCCTGCTGGAAGGTGAAACTGCGCCTCAGTCTCAAGTCTTCTGTAGCCTTTAACAGGTTTTCCTAGTGTTATGCATTTAGCCCAAGAAGTTCTCCTTCTCTGATCTGATGGCTTTCAAGTCTGTCTTTCTTCTGGCCACTCTTCCATAAAGGCCAGATTAGTGGAGCACACGACTAATAGTTGTCCTGTGGACAGATTCTCTCCCCTGATCTGTGGGTCTCTGCAGCTCCTTCAGTCACCATGGGCCTCTCGGCTGCTTCTTTATTTAGTGCACCTTTTGCTTGGGATGTCTGCGTAACAAGGGCAATGGGGGGGGGGGTAGTTATGGCCGAGTTATTTACATAGACGGGACTGACACAGTTTTTCCCCACGAGTTACCTTCTCTTCCTTTGGTCACAGCAGTCCAGGCAATTAAGGGGTTCGGGAATACAGCTGTGCAGGGAAAAGTAACTTTTATTGAACAACAATGAAGGATGGACAAAAAGACAGTTTCAACACTGGCTTCCTGCTCTCTCCCTGACACTTGCTGCGGCCATACCCACAACGGCAGTAGCAGCCGAAGTTCACAGTAGTCCAATTGCTGGAATCTGGGCGCCTGAGACCCCTTCAGCGAAGGCCCTTCCAAAGTCCTGGGGGCCTGTGTTGTAGTCCTTCAGTCTGTAGGAGTCTTTGGTCTGGGGCAACAGATCACTCCTATCCGGAAGTCTGAAAATGCCCCTTCTGTAGTACACGCCTGCCCTGGCCGATGTGCCTGGGCTCACTGAACTGGAAGCAGCAGTTTCCTGTTCCTGCTCTGCTGCTGGCCCAGCCTATTATATTAACTGTTGCCTGTCCCTACTCTATAACAGTGGCACATAAGCATCGACGTAACATGTACATACTACCAACAGTAGTTAAAGGGGAACTCCCCACATTACACCATACATTACAGGTATATCATATGATGATACATAGCATAATATCACAAAAGCACATTACCATAATAAACATATAATATTTGCATATAAAGTGCACGGGGGTCACACGGAAGGAGGAGAGGGCGCAACTGAGGGGACCTGCCACCTCCTTACATCTGGTCAGATGGACGGCCAAATCTTGGTAGATTTGCAGTTGTGCCTTACTCCTTCCATTTTTGGATGATGTATTCATCAGAGCACCATAAGGTGTTCAGAGCTTTGGCTATTTTTTTTATAACCTAACCCTGCGTTCCTCTTCTGCACAGCTTTATCCCTGATCTGTCTGGTGGTTCCTTTGTTTCATAACACTGTTTGATCCCCAGTGTTCTGACACAAACCTCTGAGGCCTTCACAGAACATCTGGAGCTACTGTATACTGAGAAGAAATCACACCCAGGAGGACACAATGTACTAACTATGTGACGTCTGGGGGAGATTGGTCATTCAGGATTTTTTGGGGGGAGTCAAACTACAGGGGACTGAATACTAATGCACAGAACAATTTTCAGATTTAGATTTTTCAAATAATTAGAAAACTTTGTATCATTTCCTTTACATGTCACAAATACAACACAAAGTAACAAGTATCACAGAAAATTCAGATAAAATACATTGACATTTGTGGGTGTAACAGGAAAAATGTGGAAAAGTGCCCGGGGTATGAGGACACTGCACATAGTGAATGTTTCCACCGTGCTCATTTAGTCACAATTTGCATATTTGCGTTGTTTAATGTGATTATCTCTGCCGCCGTGTCACCGTAACGTCGGCTCTGCAGCCACAGCCCGGATAAAAGCCTTCGTCTCACATTGCTGGAGCTGCACTGAGCTAAATGATCTATTCAAGCTCGTTTATAAGACGGTGCCAAGCAAGGAAGGTGGCACTAATGGCTTAAACCCATCGATTCGCCCCGTGGTGCCTTTATCCCTGAGGGACGTTGGCTTTTTCCCCCTCGCCCCTTCCCCCTCTGCTTTTCCGCACCTCTCTTCAATCCATCGCTGGCTGCAGCTACGTAGCTGAGTGCAGTGGTGGAAAAGCAATCCATCGCCTCCAATCAATTTGTGATTGAAATGTGACATTTGGATGGAAGTTTTACGAAAAAAAATCCATGGCGGTCTGATGTTCTCTGAGAAAAAGGCTTTGACTTCTTAGAAAATATAAACTCCGCTTGAGCAGCATTTGAAGAATTATATGGCGCTGTTAACCCTTCCTTCTGTGGAAATCAATTCCAAGAGGTGGCTGAGAAAATGAGATCGATGTGAAGCTGTTTGCTGCAGCTCTGGATGTGAATGCTGTATGAGACGTGATCTGCTGTGTTCGTAGATTCTGAACCAGTTCATTTCACATATAAAATTCTCCACTAAACATTTCATAGATTTGGAATTATCTGCTGATCGGATCTTATACTCCACTCACAGCTGGAGCTGCATTCACACTTCTATGGCTCATTGATAGGATAGGATTGTGGAGTCTCGGTTCTCATCTCATCACAATATATCGATATGAAATCTGTAACATTACAATATGCTTTGTGGTTCAGCTCCTCAACATTATGCAGAAATCCGAGAGTCTGCCCTTGTGCTCTGCCACCCCTGTCCTTGTACTTGTGCTCCGCCACTGCAGCCCTTGTACTTGTGCTCTGCTGCCCCTGCCCTTGTATTTGTGCTCTGTCACCCCTTCCCTTGTGCTTGTGCTCTGCCGCCCCTGTCCTTGTGCTTTGCCGCCCCTGCCCTTGTACTTGTGCTCTGCCACCACTTTGTACTTGTGCTCCGCCGCCCCTGCCCTTGTACTTGTGCTCTGCCACCACTGCTTTGTACTTGTGCTCCGCCGTCTCTACCCTTGTACTTGTGCTCTGTTGCCCCTGCCCTTCTACTTGTGCTATGATGCCCCTGCACTTGTGTTTGTGCCATGACGCCCCTGCCTTGACGCCTCTGGTGTTGTACTTGTGCTATGACGACCCTCCCCTTGCACTTGTGCTATGATGCCCCTGCCATGACGCCCCTGCCCTTGTACTTGTGCCATGACGACCCTGCCCTTGCACTTGTGCTATGATGCCCCTACCATGACGCCCGTGCCCTTGTACTTGTGCTATGACGCCCCTGCCCTTGTACTTGTGCTTTGCTGCCCCTGCCATTGTTCTTGTGCCCTGCTGCCTCTCCCCTTGTACTCATGGTTGCTGCCCCTGTCCGGGCAGGTGTGGTATTGTGCCCTGGTCCGGTTATTCCGCCTCATTCCTGGTATTTGTTGTTTGCTGCCGCTGTGTCACGATGACCCGTCCTGTGTGACGCGACCCACAGGCCGGTAACTAAAACAACAAGACGCGGCACGTGATACTGTCCTGTGTGACACGGCCCGCAGGCCGGTAGCTAAAACAACAACATACGGGGAAAGGGGAAACCGTTACAACGGTGGGCCCTGTGATAGGGAAAGGGGATGTCGAGACCTTCTGCACTCCCCTGAATCAGTGTCCCTAACACTCCTAACGTTCCCTATGCCGGTTCCGCACTGGGCGCCGATCAGGAACCTGTCGCCCTAGCAAACCCTACACCTATCCCTTGCTAGGGAGCTGGGTGGCGCAGGCACTGGCCCCACCGCTGTACTAATACACACTAAGGAAAAACACAAACAGGGAAACACCACTTAGCTTTACTCTGTTGTTCTTTCTCCTGGCAACAGAGTCCGCCACCAGAATGCAGCTCTCCTTCTGAATCGCTGCCACCAAGCTCTGTCAGAGCTACAAGGAAATCCCCTATGACTCCTTCCACACCAGGGCTAAGACAGTGCTGCAAGGAACGCTCTCCAGCTCCTTCCTCCACCAAAGATGGTTGAAATGAACACTATCACCAACACTGATTGCAACACCTGTGACTCTTTTATAGCAGAGCCAGAGCAATCACACCTGCATTATAATCATGTGCACTTAACTAAAGAAACCAGAGTGCAATGACGCTCACCACCACCGGGGGCAAACTTAGAACAAAAGACACCACAGTGCAATTATCCTAATGGCCACCGGGGGCAAAAACCAAACTTAAGCACAGCTTAAGAAAAAAAAAAGGTTACCTGTGCTTTTATCAGTTCTGATCCAGCATGGATCATGACAGTACCCTCCCCTTAATGAGGGGCCTCTGGACCCTCAAGACTGCTCCTCATCAGGGAACCACCTACAGCGGGGACGCCCAGACCCAGAGTTCACCCCAGCAACTACCTGCACGTCAGGCTGATGACAAACGAGCCCGCTGGTATTGGCAACGTTTCTGGAGGCACCACACATCTCCGAAGTGCCGACCTGGGGAATAAGTTGTGTATGTGTATGCTTGGTATGAGCTGGTAACACTCCACAACACACTTCCACTGGATATTTTTTGGTGGCCACCCATACACGCTCGTTCACACACAGGTCCGGACCTGAACGTTTATTGCCACTCGTTCGTTTGTCACCATTTGGAGAACTCTTTCTGGGACTGACAACAGAGGCGTCCCCCTGTGTCACCACACTCACACCCCCGCACTTCACCAAGGGGTACACCACCCTCCAACCCCTTCCACCACGAGGTCTGCGCCTCCCAGGGCTGGCCAATGGCGAGGGTTGAGCCCTGCCCCTACTCTCTCGCAGGACATCCGCTGCTCTCACCGGAGAGGAAGGGGTCCATTGAAGAGAGACGGCAGAGACAGTAGTTCTTAGGCAGCAGCCCTCACACGAGTGCCCCCAGCTGACCACTTCCCTCGCCCGCCAATCCATTACCGGGTTGTGTCTTTTCAGCCAAGGGAGGCATAAAACAATAGGTACTCGCATTCCCTCCAAGATGTAGCATGACGAGGACTCCTCATGATGCCCTATACGCAGATGGATATTCTCTACGACTTGGGTCAAGCTCCCCTGGCCCAGTGGAACAGAGTTTATGGCCTGGACGCTTATAGGCTGGGCTAGCGTCCTACACTTCAGACCATGAGTCTGGACAAAGCAAGCATCCACCAGACTGACTCCTGCTCTGCTGTCCACAAGCACCGGTATCACCTCCGGTACCCTGCCAGCCAAGACCTCTGCTGACATGGTACCTTGGGAAGGCAAAATGGAGGAAATGTATACTCCCTGGTCACCTCCCTCCAAGCGACCAGGGGAATGCGGCTTCTCAGATGGCACAGATAATTTGGCGCGCAATGGGCAAGCCTTCAGGACATGACCAGTCTGCCCACAGTGCAAACATGCCGACACCACTCCCCGAACCGTAGGCAGCTCCGAATACAAACTAGCTCCTCCTACTTGCATAGGTTCGTCTGGAGACTTGGCATGAACTGGGCAGGCTCTCATAAAATGTCCAGGCTTCCCACAGGAAAAGCATACCCCCCCCACCATGACGAGCCGCAGACACCCCCTTTTTTGTATCAACAACACCGGGCTGTCTGGGTTCCTCTGTCCGCACTGGTGGGTACTCCTCCCTAGCGAGGACATCAGGGGGCACTTTTTGTATATGTCTTTCCCTAAGGCGTCTATCCACCTGGATGACATGGGACATGGCGGCCTCCAGCGACCTGAGGGAAGCGTATTGCACCAGAGTATCCTGCAACTTTGGAGACAGACCCTGTACAAATTAACTCCTAAGTGCAGGGTCATTCCACTGAGTGTTAGTGGCCCATCTCCTAAACTCTGAGCAGTACTCCTCAGCAACCCGGGCTCCCTGTTTACACCTACGGATTCGGGATTCCGCCAGGGCGACGCCATCAGGATCTCCATACACAAGCGCCAAAGCCGCAAAAAACTCGTCCACGGACTCTGATGATGGAGAATCGTCCGGTAGGGAGAAGGCCCAGGATTGGGGATCCCCTTTAAGAAGGGACATAATGATTCCCACCCGTTGCTCTTCAGTCCCTGATGAATGAGGGCGCTGCCTCAAATATAATTTGCAGGCTTGTTGAAACACCAAGAATTGATCTCTCCATCCAGAAAATCTGTCAGGGAGGGATATCTTGGGTTCTGGCTGAGCCTGTCTCTGAACCAAGCCCCCAAGCCCACCAACTGCTGCAGTTGCTGCACCAACTCACCGCGCAGCCCCCTAATCTCCTCAGTAAGGGTCTGCAGCATTTGGGCAAAGGTCTGAACTGGGTCCAAGGCTCAGCAGAAAAAAAAAGTTATTGGTTGGTGATAATGTCACGATGACCCGTCCTGTGTGACGCGACCCGCAGGCCGGTAACTAAAACAACAAGACGTGGCACGTGATACTGTCCTGTGTGACACGGCCCGCAGGCCGGTAACTAAAGCAGCAAGACACGGGGAAAGGGGAAACAGTTACAATGGTGGGCCCTGCGATAGGGAAAGGGGACATGGAGACCTCCTGCACTCCCCTGAATCAGTGTCCCTAACGCTCCTAACGTTCCCTATGCTGGTTCCGCACCGGGCGCCGATCAGGAACCTGTCACCCTAGCACATCCTACACCTATCCCTTGCTAGGGAGCTGGGTGGCGCAGGCACTGGCCCCACTGCTGTACTAATACACACTAAGGAAAAACACAAACAGGGAAACACTACTTAGTTTTACTCTGTTGCACTTGCTCCTGGCAACAGAGTCCACCACCAGAATGCAGCTCTCCTCCAGAATCGCTGCCACCAAGCTCTGTCAGAGCTACAAGGAAATCCCCTATGACTCCTTCCACACCAGGTGTTAGGACTCAGATTTCTGCCTCTCCTTTGCTGAAATCTAGGTCCTCATATTCTGCATTCTCCTGCGCTTTTCCTGCTGCAGATGAGATTGCAGAGGCGATTGCCCTACGGCAACTCTCTACAGAGGCTAAGTCCTTTGTTCCCTCATCTGAGCATGCTCATGGGACGAACTCCCATTGGAGTTCGGGAGTCAGGTGCTCAGGTCCTGTGTCGAATCCCATTGGCTCTTCCTGGAGCCTTGGAGATTTCCGGAAGGTCCTGTTCGGTATAAAATGCGCGTGTGGCTGTTCCGCCATGCGCTAGTATTTTCATACTTGCTGCTGCATGATTGATGATGGATGCTTGGACTGGTGAATGACTTATTAAGAAACCCCTTCCCTCTGATAATACGTTTGTGTGAGTGATTGGTTCCTGCCAGTAGTAGCGCCAGCGCGCCTAGCTCAATCTTGCTCAGCAGCTTAGCGTCTGCATTGCGCCAGCGTTGTTGCAGCGCCTTACCAGCGGCTCAGTTCGTGCCGCACTGCAGTTGCAACTTATCTCTGCGTCCGCTGTTGCGACGCAACGCAACTTATTTAACGATAGGTCTTGACGGAGTAGTCCTGCTGTCTAAGGCTACTCCTGTGACCCTGAAGACCGTATCTGCATCGCTGAGACTCTGTGACCCTGAACAGACTCAGCGTTTTGTGTATGCTTTTTGCCTGCAGCTCTGTGAGTGTAACAGAGCTTGCTTCAGTGTACATTGGGTGCAGTTAAACCCTGTGCACATTACTGCCATAGTGCTCTGCATCTACTAGCTGCGGTTTTCCATCCTCCGCACGGTGGACCCCGAGCGGCGAAGGCACTTTATTCATATTTTTATTTAGTGCCTTCCGCCACTCCTAACACCAGGGCTAAGACAGTGCTGCAAGGAACGCTCTTCAGCTCCTTACTCCACCAAGGATGGTAGAAATGAACACTATCACCAACACTGATTGCAACACCTGTGACTCTTATAGCAGAGCCAGAGCAATCACACCTGCATTATAACCATGTGCACTTAACTAAAGAAACCAGAGTGCAATGACGCTCACCACCACCGGGGGCAAACTTAGAACAAAAGACGCCACAGTGCAATAATCTTAATGGCCAACAGGGGCAAAAACCAAACTTAAGCACAGCTTAAGAAAAAAAAAGGTTACCTGTGCTCTATCAATCCTGATCCAGCATGGATCATGACACGCTGACCTTGATTTGGGGTAGCCGCCCAATCCAAGCACTGGTCTTTGCTGTCCCTGTCCTTCTGCCATGGATCCTATCCGTGCTGTTCGGTATTTCCGGTGCTAAATAATTGCAGTTATCTGATTTGCAGAATATCCCTCTGCAATAAATTGCCCATTTCACTGCACTACATTCTGCTCCACCTATTTGCAATCACATTAAATGATCGAATCTTTTCCATCAGCAAACAGTGTTACAGCTTAGTAATTAGGCACAAAATGTCACTGTGGGGCGAGCGGCACAGAACACCCGTATCTGGACGCCGCCTGAAAGGTTGTGTGACCTTTGATCCTCACGATGTGACAAACAGCTCAATGCGTCAGCTCGATATTAGACGCACAGAGACGAAAATACACGATTGTAAAATCAATCTCAGAATCATGTAATTAGAGCGACCACCGCCACGTGTAAAGAAAATATTATCTGAAATAATAGGAACTTATAATATGAAGGCAGATCAGTGTTATAGCAGTTATATTCCTGTACATAGGAGCCGTATTATAGTTATATATTCCTGTACATAGGAGCAGTATTATTGTACTTATATTCCTGTACATAGGAACAGTATTATAGTAGTTATATTCTTGAATATAGGAGCAGTATTATAGTAGTTATATTCTTGTACATAGGGGCAGTATTATAGTACAGAACTGTGCAAATTAATTGAGACAAAGCATTTTTTTAAGTAAAATTGTAAGTACCAGTCAGTGATTCAAACCAGTTTTAACTGCTTTGAACAGGCACTCACACCTGTTCAAAGCAGTTAAAACTGGTTTGAATCACTGACTGGTAAACAACTTGCGATTTTACTTAAAAAAATGCTTTGTCCCAATTAATTTGCACAGCACTGTAGTTATATTCTTGTACATAGGAGCAGTATTATAGTAGTTGTATTTTTGTACATAGGGTCAGTATTATAGTAGTTATATTCTTGTACATAGGGGACAGTATTATAGTAGTTATATTATTGTACATAGGGGGCAGTATTATAGTAGTTATACTCTTGTACATAGGGAGCAGTATTATTGTAGTTATATTCTTGTATATAGGGGCAGTATAGCAGATATATTCTTGTACATAAGATCAATATTATAGTAGTTATATTCTTGTACATAGGGAGCAGTATTATAGTAGTTATATTCTTGTACAAAAGAGCAGTATTATAGTAGTTATATTCTTGTACATAGGGGCAGTATTATAGTAGTTATACTCTTGTACATAGGAGCAGTATTATAGTAGTTATATTCTTGTACATAGGAGCAGTATTATAGTAGTTATATTCTTGTACATAGGAGCAGTATTATAGTAGTTATATTCTTGTACATAGGGTACAGTATTATAGTAGTTATATTATTGTACATAGGGGGCAGTATTATAGTAGTTATACTCTTGTACATAGGGAGCAGTATTATTGTAGTTATATTCTTGTATATAGGGGCAGTATTATAGCAGTTATATTCTTGTACATAAGATCAATATTATAGTAGTTATATTCTTGTACATAGGGAGCAGTATTATAGTAGTTATATTCTTGTACAAAAGAGCAGTATTATAGTAGTTATATTCTTGTATATAGGGGCAGTATTATAGTAGTTATACTCTTGTACATAGGAGCAGTATTATAGTAGTTATATTCTTGTACATAGGGGGCAGTATTATAGCAGTTATTGTCACGGTCACGTGTGTCTGGACGCAGCAAGTACCGCAAGGCGAACCCATATGACACACATGACCCTGGATACACCGTCTCCAGTGGGGCGAATTTAAATAATAAGACGTGCAGCTGGATACACCGCCTCCAACTGGCGAATTTAGATATTACACGTATATATACAAAAGTCTAGAAACCCCGCCTCCAGTAAGGCGAATTTAAACAATAAAGGGGAAACCTGGGTAACAATAGAGGGCCCTGCGATAGGGAAACGGGGAAGTGGAGACCTCCTGCACTCCCCTGAGTCAGAGTCCCTCCGCTCCTATCGTTCCCTATGCCGGTTCCACACCGGGCGACACACAGGAACCTTAAAACCCTGACTCGCCCTGCACCTAAACCCTCACTAGGGAATTGGTCGGTGCGGAAACTAATCCCACCAGTGCACTAAACACACATAAGGGAAAATGACAATACAGGTGGACACCACTTAGCTTTGCTCTGTTGCTTACGCTCCCAGCAACAGAGCCCACCACCTGCGTGCATCCTCTCCTCCAACCGGATCCATCACCATAACCGGATCCATCACCATAGTGCAGCCTTGGAGCAGAGTCCACCACCAGTTGCAGCTGCCCAGTAAACAGAGTCCCAAATATGAGTCCAGCTTCTGCCAAAAAGTCCAGCATGCTTGAGTCCAACTTTTCTGCCAATAAGTCCAGCATGCTTGAGTCCAGTTTTCAGCAACCAAGTCCATCATGCTGAGTGCAACTCTCACCATAGTCGCCACTCCACCAAGCCATGCAAGCACTTCCTGCTGACACCGTAAACTGCGACTCCACCACACCATGCCAGGCCTTCTTGCAGACCCCATCGTTGGACTCCACCAATCCATGCCAGCACTCCCTGCAGACTCCATAGCTGCCACTCGTCCCCTCTGGCTGGGCTGCCCAGGACTCCTGTTCAGCTACATCTCTCACCCAGGTTTCCTTGTGAATGACTAACTATCACCAACAGTGAACAAACACACCTGACACTCTTTTATAGAGCATTACACCTGTTTTATAATTACGTGCACTTAACCAAAGAAACTAAAGTGCACTACCGCTCACCACCATCGGGGCAACTTAGAACAAATGACACCACAGTGTAATAATCCCGATGGCCACCGGGGCAATCACACCACACTTTGGCAAACAGCCAAAGGCAAAAAAGTTCAATTTGTCCATTTAACTTGTCAGATCCAGCCTGGATCAAGACAGTACCCTCCCCTTAATGAGGGGCCTCTGGACCCTCAAGACCACTCCTCATCAGGGCACCAGCTACAGCGGAGACGCCCAGATCCAGAGTTCGCCCCAACCACTACCTGCACATGAGGTTTATGACAAACGCACCGCTGGTATTGGCAATGTATGTTTTGGAGGCACCACACCTCTCCACAGCGCCAACCTGGGGAACCAGTTATGTATGTGTATGTTTGTTATGAGCTGGTAAGACTCCACAACACACTTCCACAGGATGTATTTTTGGTGGCCAACCATACATGCTCGTTAACACACAGGTCCGGACCTGAACGTTTATTGCCATGCATTCGTTTGTCATTATTCGGTGAACTCACTCTTGGATCGACAACAGAGGCGTCCCCCCTGTGTCACCACACTCACACCCCCGCTATTCACCAAGGGACACCACCCTCCAGCCCTTTCACCATGAGGTCTGCGCCTCCCAGTGTTGGTTAATGGCGAGGGTTGAGATATGCCCCCACTCCCCCGCAGCGCACCTGCTACTCACACCTGGAGGAGAAGGTAAGCGGGATATGGAGGAAATATACACTCGCTGGTCGCCTCCACACGACCAGGAGGGGGCGGCTTCTTCGGTGGTATTGAAGATTTGGAGTGAGCCCCGCGGACTATAACACCAGTCTGCTCACTACAGGGACGTACCCCTTCACCTCGGGGAACCCCAGACAGCACAATGGGGATCACCAACTCCACCCACCTGTCTGGGTGCGTCCGCCTGTATGAACAAGTCCCGCTCCCCAGCAGCGACTCTAGGGGGCTTTTTGCCAGCGCCGCAGGAATATGGAGGAGAAATATACACACGCTGGTTGCCTCCACACGACCAGGAGGGGCGGCTTCTTCGGTGGTATTGAAGATTTGGCGTGAGCCCCGCGGAATATACACCAGTCTGCTCACTACAAGGACGTACCCCTTCACCTCGGGGAACCCCAGACAGCACCATGGGGATCACGAACTCCACCCACCTGTCTGGGTGCGTCCGCCAGTATGAACAAGTCGCGCTCCCCAGCAGCGACTCTAGGGGCTTTTTGCCAGACTGCAGCCGCCACCTGATTTTCTGGTGAAGCCAAAGGGAAGGGCCCAGACCCTGATAACTACTGCTGCAGCGGTTCTAACACACCATGCCGCTCCTCACTCACCTCAGTGAGGCCCGTCAGCAATTACTCACAGGTCTCCACATGGCCAGAGCTCACCAGAAAAAAATGTAGGGTTGGTGATAATGTCACGGTCACGTGTGTCATATGGGTTCGCCTTGCGGTACTCGCTGCGTCCAGACACACGTGACCGTGACAGTTATATTCTTGTACATAGGAGCAGTATTATAGTAGTTATATTCTTGTATATAGGGGCTGTATTATAGCAGTTATATTCTTGTACATAAGAGCAATATTATAGTAGTTATATTCTTGTACATAAGGGGCAGTATTATAGTAGTTATATTGTACATAAGAGCAATATTATAGTAGTTATATTCTTGTACATAAGGGGCAGTATTATAGTAGTTATATTCTTGTACAAAAGAGCAGTATTATAGTAGTTATATTCTTGTACATAGGGGCAGAATTATAGTATTTATATTCTTGTATATAGGGGCTATATTATAGCAGTTATATTCTTGTACATAAGAGCAACATTATAGTAATTATATTCTTGTACATAGGAGCAGTATTATAGCAGTTATATTCTTGTACAAAAGAGCAATATTATAGTAGTTATATTCTTGTACATAGGGACAGTATTATAGTAGTTATGCTCTTGTACATAGGAGCAGTATTATAGGAGTTATATCCTTGTACATAGGAGCAGTATTATAGTAGTTATATTCTTGTATATAGAAGTAGTATTATAGTAGTTATACTCTTGTATATAGGAAGCAGTGTTATTGTAGTTATATTCTTGTAAATAAGGGCAGTATTATAGTAGTTATATTCTTATACATAGGGGGCAGTATTATAGTTATATTATTGTATATAAGGGCAGAATTATAGTAGTTATGTTCTTGTACATTAGGGGCAGTATTATAGTAGTTATATTCTTGTACAAAAGAGCAGTATTATAGTAGTTTTATTGTTGTATATAGGGGCAGTACTATAGTAGTTATATTCTTGTATATAGGGTCTGTATTATAGCAGTTATATTCTTGTACATAAGAGCAATATTATAGTAGTTATATTCTTGTACATAGGAGCAGTATTATAGCAGTTATATTCTTGTACAAAAGAGCAATATTATAGTAGTTATATTCTTGTACATAGGGACAGTATTATAGTAGTTATGCTCTTGTACATAGGAGCAGTATTATAGGAGTTATATCCTTGTACATAGGAGCAGTATTATAGTAGTTATATTCTTGTATATAGAAGTAGTATTATAGTAGTTATACTCTTGTATATAGGAAGCAGTGTTATTGTAGTTATATTCTTGTAAATAAGGGCAGTATTATAGTAGTTATATTCTTATACATAGGGGGCAGTATTATAGTTATATTATTGTATATAAGGGCAGAATTATAGTAGTTATGTTCTTGTACAAAAGAGCAATATTATAGTAGTTATATTCCTGTACATAGGAGCAGTATTATAGTAGTTATATTCTTGTATATAGAAGTAGTATTATAGTAGTTATACTCTTGTATATAGGAAGCAGTGTTATTGTAGTTATATTCTTGTAAATAAGGGCAGTATTATAGTAGTTATATTCTTATACATAGGGGGCAGTATTATAGTTATATTATTGTATATAAGGGCAGAATTATAGCAGTTATATTCTTGTACAAAAGAGCAATATTATAGTAGTTATATTCTTGTACATAGGGACAGTATTATAGTAGTTATGCTCTTGTACATAGGAGCAGTATTATAGGAGTTATATCCTTGTACATAGGGGGCAGTATTATAGTAGTTATATTCTTGTATATAGGAAGCAGTGTTATTGTAGTTATATTCTTGTAAATAAGGGCAGTATTATAGTAGTTATATTCTTATACATAGGGGGCAGTATTATAGTTATATTATTGTATATAAGGGCAGAATTATAGTAGTTATGTTCTTGTACATAGGGGCAGTATTATAGTTATATTCTTGTACATAGGAGCAGGAGATATTAAATCTCTCTACTTTGAATGTTTCTTGCATTTGTAATTGTTGTATAATTGATGTGATATTCTCAGTCCATAGCGTTATTTCTGCCCTCTGGTGTTTGCTCCTGGCAGTATAGGAATGTTTTCATCACCAGGCTTGGAGACGCGGTGAATCCTTTGGGCCGGTCCTGGCAATGTTCTTCTCTGTGTTTATCAAGCATCATGCAAACAGTTTTGGAGTCTTTTGGCTTCCGACCACTAGAAGACTGGAGGGAGCAGTAATGTATAAAGATGTCAGTCTGCTCGTTACTCACCTGTCTCCGCGTTCAGCGTGCTGTGCGGACCGAGCTTTGTGCGTTTAACCATTTCACTGCTGGTCATGAGCTGTCTACGCCAAGGTGGAAATCGAAGCTGGAAAAATCTTCAATAAAAAATTAAAGTGCCGCATTGAGAAAAGCTGAGCTGGAGAAGGTGGGGCTCCTAAAGAAACCACAGATTTATTTCCACCTTTTGGAGGCCACATACTTCACCAATTATAACCAGCGGCCAAGTGTGAGAAGACAAATCCGATGGCTGTCAATCATGATATTTAATTACAAGGGGCCACGTGGCCCTAAATTTATGAAAGAAATAAAACGGATGCCCACCTGCCGCTGCAGCGCCTCTTGTTTTGCCGATGACTCTTCACCCTCAGTCTGCAAACTTCCTGTTGCGGCGGAGGCATCACGTGACTACTGCAGCCAATCAAAGCCACAGATAAGCTGCAGCTGTGCCGCTCTGTGTGAACAAGAGGAGAAGCCTGGAGACGCTCAGCGGACCCTGAAAGCAGTGTGTGTGTATATATAATTTTCATAGCTATTTTTCAGTTTGGAAAATAAAACATGGTGATGGGTCACCCCTTTAAGAAGAGGCGCAGTTCTGACGGTTTTGGGGATGGCGGTGTGCACAGAGTTTGGTCAGTGGTAGCCTATTGATGTGCCTCCATGATGCATGTGGGAGCGCCCACCAGGGCCATGGGGATATTCAGTACCGGGCCGGTTCTTAAGGGGATGTGTCACGGCAGCAGTGACCTGGTCCGTGACCCTGGGCGTCCAATGAAAATGATGATAAGGGGATGATAAAGTTTATGAAATATAGTTCATGACACCACCTGCGGTATTCAGCAAGGGATAGCTGACGCTGCTTAAAGAGACCACTGGGGCTGATGGTAGAGTTAAGTCCCAGGGCAGTTGTAGTGTGATATGATGGCAATGATCGTGGTTGTAGTGCACGACAAGTGACGCAGTAAATAAATTGGAAGACACAGTAGTGTGCAGTTGTCACAGGTTTTACTCAAAGTTCTGATGTTACAATCCCCAGCCGGGGTGCTGTGTCCTCAGGGTCAGTGGTCCAACCAGCTCTCAGGTAATTTTGGGTACACCGTGTCAGAACCCCCTTCAGATGTTCCTTTCCTGGCCGTCTCACTGCGCTGGCTCCCTCCTCTCCTGCCTTGCGCTTTCACACACAGTGTCCCAAGCCAGCAGCCTCGGATCTTGTTGGGCGACGTGCTTTAGGTCCCCTGGATCCTATCCTGCTGCCTTTTCAGCAAATGTGTTGGATGTGGCTGCAGCACATGCATTTCCTGAAACCTCCGGTTAGCTAGCTGTGTCCTTAGTTTCTCCACTTGTCTGGGGCTGGTCCCCTACTGCGACCTGGTCCCTCCACCTGACTATGGTCAGCGTGGATACGGGCCCCCATGGGTGGATTTCTTACTACCGTTCCCCGAGGACCCCTTCTTTCTCTCTCCCACTGAAGCTATCTTTCTGTTTTCTCTCCTTCCTTTCTCTCTCTCTACTGTCTCCTGGTCCAGGAATGAGCTCCTCACTGCTCAAGTTCCCAGCACCTACTGCTCACTTTCCCTCCAACTGTCACTTCCTTTAGCTCTTCCCCTGCTGCTTTCTCCACCCACACCCTCTGCCTAGTCCCTCCGTGCGCCTGAGAGGTCTGGTGTTGGATGCAAGTGTGTGAGTTCTGTGTGGTGCCCCCTCCTTACCCATACCTCCCAACTTTTGCGCGGCAAATTTTGGCCACACCCCAGACCACACCAATTTCACAGCTAGTCACACCCATGTCCATGTCCCAACCACACCCATTTGGCACTGCTGATCACACTGGTACTGAGGGCACAGTGGCTGGCATTATGGGCACAGTGGCTGGTATTATGGGAACACTGACTGGTACTGAGGAAAAGAAAGAATAGAGAGAGAGAAAAGAAATCAGAGAGAAAGAAAGAGCAGAGAGCGAAAGAAAGAGGGAAAAAAGAACAGAGAGAGAGAAAGAAACAAAGAAAGAATGAGGGGAAAGAAAGAACAGTGAGAGAGAAAGAACAGAGAGAGAAAGAAAGGGGGGACAGAAAAAAAAATACAGAGAGAGAAAAAAGAAAGAGGAGAAAGAAAGAACAGAGAAGGGAGAGAGAACATAGAGAGAGAGAGAAAGAAAGAGGGTAAGGAAAGAAAGAAAGAACAGAGGGAAAGAAAGAGGGGAAGAAAGAGAAAGAAAGAACAGAGAGAGAAAGAAAGAGGGGACAGAAAAAAAGAACAGAGAGAGAAAAAAGAAAGCGGGGAAAGAAAGAACAGGCGGAGAGAGAGAAAGAGGGGACAGAAAGAACAGAGATAGAAATAAAGAGAATGAAAGAACAGTGTGAGAGAGAAAGAACAGAGAGAGAAAAAGAAAGAAAGAAAGAAAGAAAGAGGGGAAGAAAGAAAACAGAGAAAGAAAGGAAGAAAAGAGAAAAAAAGAACAGAGAGAGAAAGAAAGAAAGATTAGAGAGAGAAAGAAAGAGGGGAAAGAAAGAGAGAAAGAACAGAGAGAAAGAGAAAGAAAGAGGGGAAAGAAAGAACAGAGAGAGAAAGAAAGAACAGAGAGAGAACAGAGAGGGAGAGAGAAAGAAAGAAAGAGGGTAAGGAAAGAAAGAACAGAGAGGGAAAGAAAGAGGGAAAGGAAAGAAAGAACAGAGAGAGAGAAAAAAAGAAAGAAGAAAGAAAGAACACGGAGAGAGAAAGAAAGAGGAGAAAGAAAGAGCATGAAAGAAAGAACAGAGTGAGAGAGAACAGAGAGAGAAAGAAAGAGAGAAAGAAGGGAAGAAAGAAAACATAGAGAGAAAGAATGAAAAGAGAGGAAGAAAGGAAGAACAGAGAGACAGAGAGAGAAAGAAAGAACAGAGAGAGAGAAAGAAAGAACAGAGAGAGAAAGAAAGATTAGAGAGAGAGAAAAATTAGAGAGAGAAATTGGGGAAAGAAAGAGAAAGAAAGAACAAATCGAAAGAAAGAACAGATAGAAAGAGAAAGAAAGAGGGGAAAGAAAGAAAGAAAGAGAACAGAGAGAGAAAGAACAGAGCGAAAGAAAGAACAGAGAGAGAGAGAGAAAGGAAGAGGGGAAAGAAAGAACAGAGAGAAAGAAACGAGAGAGAGAGAGAAAGAAAGAGGAAAGAAAAAGAAAGAACAGAGAAAGAGAGAGAAAGGAAAAAAGAAATATTCGAGAGAAAGAAAGAACAGAGAGAGAGAAACAGAGAGAGAAATAAAGATTCTATAAAGATACTTATTAACAGCACGCCAGTGGGAATGAAAAAATAAAACTAATATACTTTATTTCAACGATTAAAAAGGAATGTTCTTCCTATTAAAAGTGCACGTGTAACAAAAGACGAACAACAAAAACACAGGACCGCACCAGTACGCTGACCATGCGATGTCCAAGAGACACCATTAGATTCAATGCAAGAATAGTATTCTTTCCTAGAAAAAACAATTTTAACAATCAATATCACAAGGATATCTATCAAGCTTTGATGGAGGTGACGGTATTTGGGGATGTCCCTAATATAACTCCACAATAAATACGACACCAAACAAAACGGTGTCTCTATAGTATCCTACTCATGTCATGTGGGTAATATAACCCTGGAGAATACTGTGTAGATCTACGAATCAAGGGTACCCATCCTTCTGTCTAATAAACACAGATATTGCACTTAGCCATTTATATGTAAACATCCAATGATATCATAGACCTTTAAGCAGCAGACCGGATCCCAATGATCCGAAATGGGCGACGTGAAAAAACAAACTGGGGTTACCTTCAACAAAATGCATCTCATATCATCATTTACATACATTTAAACCATGTACCCCTTACTATAAGTTTGCAAAATTACATCCAATGGGCGTCACATCCATGCGAACCGGGATACCCAGTTATAGTGTGTATCTCATATTAGAGAAAATATGCCACCACTAAACGTCTATTCATCCCTTAAAAAATGTTCGCATATATTCAGCAACAGATATATTGAAGGGATCTCACCCATTCACAATTCCTGGTGGGTCCCTGTATGGCACATCGCTCCCTACTCCCGACACGTTTCACTCTGGTAAAGCTCATCAGGGAGTCTCCTGGTGTGGAATAAAGCCTGCATAATCGGATGCCCTCAGAGAGGCTGCTTACCCGCCCATCTTTTATAACACGCGCCGCTACCGACACTTCCTCTCATCACAGGAGGCCGGGTAATCACCGCTGACAGTTTCCTGTGTGTGCGACGCACGAAGACGCCCCGCTCACCCACTGCGCATGCGCCATATGATCACACAAGGCGTCCTAGCAACCAGGCGCTTGTCAAAAGCGGCGCACGCGCAGTAAACCTGTCAGCGTACGGCCAAGCCACAGCAAGGCTTAAATCTAAACCACCGCTGTGCAGGCCTTATCAGGACAAAAGGCACTGTGGATCACGGCTTCATCAGGCCTTTTTATACACTGATTAATATATTCCAGTAGAGCCTTTTTTCCTTTTTTTAACCCTATCAAAGGTCATCCAACGTAGTACCTAACATAGAGGCATATTTTATATGAACCCTTACGGTTCACAACAGACTATATATAGTATTGACCATAGCAAAAGACATAAACAGCTAGAACATATGGCGTATATTAGGGGGTTCAGAGTGAAAATTATGGAACACTATGTCAGGAGAGAATTGATCAGGGGATCCCTGCTTAGCTAGGGGGAAAAATTCTAGCAAATTCAGAAACAAAAAGACAGAAAAAATCCTGTCATAAACATCTGGTAGGCAGTGCCCTTCAAGGTAAATAGCCCCTAGAGTAGACCTGATACCCTTAAACCCCTATACAGGGATCTGGTTTTAAACAGGGTACAGTATAGGGCTAGCACCAAAAAGAAGAGAAAAGCCAAACACAGGAGAAAAAGTTTCATCTATAAAAAGGGGGCAAACGATAACTGATCATTTAGACCCGTCGGATGGATTGTCTTTAACCAAAAATCCATTTGCACTCCTTCTGTAAAATTAATTTATCCCAATTCCCCCCTCTCATGGAGGGAGGGATCCTCTCAATCCCCATGAAATTTATCACTCCTTGATCACCTTGATGAACTGAATTGACATGATTCGCTATTGCTGTGTCCTTATGATTAATGATATCCCTAATATGTTCTCCAATCCTCTTCCTAAATTCCCTCTTTGTTTTCCCGACGTATTCCAGACCGCAGGCACATGTTGCTTTATAAACTATCCCCATAGTGCGGCAGTTAATAAATTGTCTTAGGGTATATCCTTCACCTGTATTGTTACTCTTAAAAGTCTTCCCCTGTACCACATGCTGACAAGCCTTACAATTACCCGCTTTATTACTAAACTTTCAAATGGCTCAGAGAAAGTGAGGGAAATTCTAAAACGCCACTGGTCTATACTCCTAATGGATGCAGACATCAGGGAAGCAGTAGGTCCTAGACCACAAGTCACCTTCAAAAAGAATCGGTCCTTGAAAGACAGGTTGGTACACAGCCATTTTAGTGACGTACCGGCAAAAACATGGCTGGATAGAGGAATAAAGGGATGCCTTTGATGCGGAAATTGTAAGGCTTGTCAGCATGTGGTACACGTCGTACACACACATCTCCACTCCGTACACCTCGTACACACACGGCTCCGCTCTGTACACCTCATACACACGCGACTCTGCTACATCCACTCTGTAAACCCCTTCTTACCCCACACAGAAACTTTCCCTCATCCAGCACCATGACAACCAGCACAGCAGAGTCCTGCATACACTGAGGACCCTGATCATGTGACCCCTGACTCCTCCCCTCCTGTGACCTCATTACAGGTCCTGTGGGCACAGAAGAGAACAGCCTAGCGACGTCATTGCAGGCTATGAGTGGCTGCGGTGGATCTCTGTCGGATCAATGGGTGGGAGGGTCAAAATTAGGACTGACCCGCTAGATTCGGGATGGTTGGGAGGTATGCTTACCTGAGAGTGGAATACCACACCTCTCGTTGAGGTGCAGTACTTCTGTGGCGACTGAACCGTCAGGGGCGCCACACATGAGCCAGGAGGCTTAGGATGAACAGATCTATGGGCGCTATAGCGCGGGAGCGGTGATCGGTGACTATAGATGGGATAGAGATGTGACATAACCCCACGGCCCCTCATCAGCAGGCAGCGCTGCGTCTAGCCCTGCCATCTCACTTATAACCCTTTTAAGTCCCACTTTATTGCTCATGACATATAATTTGTTCTTCTAAAGATCCAGCAGAGAATTAATGGTGACTCGCTCCACAAACCCCCTGATTAGACTTCTTATTCCAGATCTCCATCTAAGTCTTGGCATTAGCTGCTGTGCTCCCCGTATTGATCACATGCTGCGTCATGTTTGTTTTTCCAGAGACTTCGGATGCGGACGGCACTGGGTCCGCAGATGGACGGCAATCACTTCTGACTAGTGACAGCGCCGTCTTCTGCTTTACTGATCTGCTATTGATCCAAGGAGCCGCTATCAAGCACTAGACTCCAGTGGCTGCCTGCTGGCACTGTCAGATCTACTACATCACAAGAGGATTTCTACAAACCGCCAGCGCTAGGGTGGGAGATAGATCTGGTCTTCAAGGCTTTGTGATGTCCTCCACCTTCAGGCAGATCAAGTATAGAGCGCAAAGTTCTGCAAAGTCCTAATAAACTTTGTGCCGTTATTCGGCGCTGCCATGATCTCTGCTTGCTGTTAGTGACTAGAGACTCTCTTGTTTCCATACAAAGCCTGTGCTTACCTTACACTGTGCCATTTCCAATACCTCTGCTTGGTGACACATAATGGAAACCTTCTTGTTTAGACTCTGAAGCTTATTACCTGTCCTGACCTATTACTACAGTGCCTTGCAAAAGAATTTCCCCCCCTGGAACTTTTCAACCTTTTTCCCACATATCATGCTTCAAACATAAAGATACCAAATGTAAATTTTTGGTGAAGAATCAACCATAAGTGGGACACAATTGTAAAGTTGAATTTTATTGATTATTTTACATTTTTGTTGAAATTCAAAAACTGAAAAGTGGGGCGTGCAATATTATTCGGCCTCTTTAACTTAATACTTTGTTGCGCCACCTTTTACTGCGATTTCAGCTGCATGTCGCTTGGGGTATGGCTCTATCAGTTTTGTACATCGAGAGACTGAAATTCTTGCCCATTCTTCATTGTTGCCAAAAAGTTTTGGTTTCATCTGACCAGAGCACCTTCTTCCACATGTTTGGTGTGTCTCCCAGGTGGCTTGTTGCAAACTTTAATTAACACATTTTATGGATATCTTTGAGAAATGGCTTTCTTCTTGCCACTCTTCCATAAAGGCAAGATTTGTGTAGTGTACGACTGATTGTTGTCCTATGGACAGACTGTCCCACCTCAGCTGTAGATCTCTGCAGTTCATCCAGAGTGATCATGGGCCTCTTGGCTGCATCTCTGATCAGTCTTCTCCTTGTTTGAGATGAAAGTTTAGAGGGACGGCCGGGTCTTGGTAGATTTGCAGTGGTATGATACTCCTTCCATTTCAATATGATCGCTTGCACAGTGCTCCTTGGGATGTTTAAAGTTTTGGAAATCATTTTGTATCCAAATCTGGCTTTAAACTTCTCCACAACAGTATCATGGACCTGCCTGTTGTGTTCCTTGGTCTTCATGATGCTCTCTGTGCTTCAAACAGAACCCTGAGACTATCACAGAGCAGGTGCATTTATACGAAGACTTGATTACACACAGGTGGATTATATTTATCATCATTAGTCATTTAGGACAACATTGGATCATTTAGAGATCCACAATGAACTTCTGGAGTGAGTTTGCTGCACTGAAAGTAAAGGGGCCGAATAATATTGCACGTCCCACTTTTCAGTTTTTGAATTTCCACAAAAATTTAAAATAACCAATAAATTTCGTTCTCCTTCACAATTGTGTCCCACTTGTTGTTGATTCTTCACCAAAAATTTATATTTTGGTGTCTTTATGTTTGAAGCATGATATGTGGGAAAAGGTTGAAAAGTTCCAGGGGGCCGAATACTTTCGCAAGGCACTGTACCTGCAGCAGAGGGTTCGTTACAAGCCTGACATTGACAGTAGTTTGTGAACACTTTGGGGAACATTACAATGTAGCAATGATCCCTGAGAGTGAAGTCTTAGGCCACATGCACACATCCAGTATTTGGTGAGTTTTTTACCCCAGTATTTGTAAGCCAAAACCAGGAGTGGGTGAAAAACGCAGAAGTGGTGCAAATGTTTCTATTATGCTTTTCCTCTGACCGTTCCACTCCTGGTTTTGGCTTCCAAATACTGGAGTAAAAAACTCATTAGATACTCGATGTGTGCACGTGGCCTTAGATTCATCGTTTGTGATTTATTAAAGCCGCTTTTTTCTTTTTCGGTCTTGTGATATTTGCAGCTATTTTTTTGCTCCAAATTCTTTAAAATGACTCGTACAGATTATGAATTTAGTGCAAAAATTAGTTTTATTTTTAACATTTTTTTGCTTTTTTTTTTTCCCAACACTAAAAGTCAATAATATTTTAAAAAGTTGCAAAAAATTCACCAACCATCCTCCAGGCAGGGACTGCAGTCAGATGCTCCAAAAATCCAATAATTGTTCAAAGTCGCTCTTCATGAATCTGCAGAAAACATCTGGATAATTTATTGAGGAAAAATAAAAGTCTTAAAGAGACAACTGAAAAAAAATTGGCGCAAAATGTATAGAGAATAACGCGCAAATACTAAAGCCTCTAAAAAGGAGCAAATTGCTTCAAAAACGTGGAGAAACAACAATGATGAATCAGGGCCTTATTGATCTGTTTCACCTGCGCTGATACATTGTAACAAACTGTCAGGACCGGGAGGGTGTATGTGGATCAGAGTGGATTGTCTGTACTGGATACATTTGTAGCAAACCCTCAGAAGTGATAGTTTCCAGACAGTGGATTTGGGCCAAAATGTTTCTATTTCGTGCCAACAAGCAATGATCTTAAAACTTGTAATTGTAATAACACAAAGTAAATGACAGATGATAACGAGGGAGCGGAGCGTCCTGGAAACGAGCTGGATGTGTGTGCGCTTTTCCTCCAGCGCCATATGCTGCACAGGAAGATTCCAGCTCTGCTGCATCTGCAGAACCAGGAGGATGATCAGTGAGGTGCTGGTGGAATGGGATGAAGAGCCCTAAACCATCTGCAGAACAATCGATGGCGGATCCGCGCCTTCCTGTGATGATATAAGCGTCTACACCACAAGGGCCAACTGCTCGACTTCCCAAACCAATCTGCCAGAGCCCGGCTGAATGACCAGATATACCGGAGACTCCGCCGCGGCGACTGATGTTCACTATCAAACGCAGCGTTAACTTATTGTGTCTGCGAGTACAGTTGCTGCATCTCCATAATGAGATGTCTAATCATCGCATCCTTGTGAAATGATCGAACATGGGGAATTGAAAAGCTCCTGCGCCAACAGCAACCCAACATCTGTGTGCGCACTAATGAGCGCCGTAATACGCTCCCCAGAACTGTCCTGAAAATGAGAAATATTAATGACTCATGTCCATCCTGCCCCAAAATACTCCACAAAGCCCCAGGAACATGAGTCGCTCTGAATTGCCACCTCCTGGCCGCTACTGTCATTGCAAGAGGTTCATTTTCCAGCATTGCAGGTTAGTACTTATCCTCGGTGATGATGACCTGTTGAATGGCTGGGGTCCGACATTTGGCACTCTGAAGTACCCAATGATGAGATGCAATGGCTGCACATGCGCACATCTACAGCATTTATTGCCTATAGGACTGTCGGAAAAAAACGAGCTCTGTCCTGATCTCCTGGCATTCTAGACAATGATCGGATCAGCGGTGCACAACCTCCTCTCTATTCCATTACTGAGCCCGTTCTCAGGTTTGGTGGACATCCCAGTATCTGACCCAACACATCACATTGCAGTCATGGGAATAGCCCATTAAATGCCAATAATTCTTTGTGGGTGGTGGTCCTACAATGGAGATTCAGCAGATGTGGGGGGTCTTAGTCTGTTTCTTTTCTCAGCTGTTATTAATCATTTACAGTTTCATATGTTATAGAATTGTAATGTCTCCATAGATATCGGACATTACTCTGATGATCCGTGTGCAGAATACAGCTGGGAGCGATACGCAGATCTGCGCGGCCACATTGGTCGGAGAGTAATCCGATCTGTTATCACATGGCGCATGGTGAACGAATCCTATAACTATGCTGCAGCCATCTTGGGTCACCTATGATGTCAGAATCTCTAAACCCTCGTGTGATCCTGAGATAATTTCATTTTATGTGTAAGATTTTATGTCCCTCCATAACGACTTCTGCCAAATGGCGCAGGTTTTACTGCACCTCAACATCTGCAGCGCATAAAAACAAATCATTGTTAGTAATTGTGCAGCTCCAGTCTGTCCGGGAGAAATCATGCGAAAGGCTGTAGTGACGCTAACAACTAAAGCGGCAAAGTACATTTCTGCCATTTTATGGAGGCTCAGGTTGGCACGTTGCTGGACGTTCTGCATTTTATGGAGGCTCAGGTTGGCATGTTGCTGGACGTTCTGCATTTTATGGAGGCTCAAGCTGGCATGTTGCTGGACTTTCTGCGTTTTATGGAGGCTCAGGTTGGCACGTTGCTGGACGTTCTGCATTTTATGGATGCTCAAGCTGGCATGTTGCTGGACTTTCTGCATTTTATGGAGGCTAAGGCTGGCACGTTGCTGGACGTATTGCGTTTTTTATGAAGTCTCAGGCTGGCACGTTGCTGGACCTTCTACGTTATATGGAAATACATATATTTTTACATTGTGATGGATTATGGAGGAAGGTTAACGGTGGAGCACATTGGAATCTCTGCAATAACAAAAAAATTAATTAGTGATTGTTAAAAGTGCTGAGCAACAAAATGGAAAGCACGGACACTAATGTAGATGACGGGGATTCTTAGATGACAGTGTTTAATTTTAATGCCATCATAATGTGGATGGTAAACCTGCACAATGCTTCCCATCGCCCGCACTTACATTTAAATCATTGCTGTCATTGCAACAAACTTTGCAGAAATGAAGAAAGTTTTATAACATATTTTATTTATCGGTGACATCTTCTTCATTCTCCATTTATGAGCCACTTCCTCTACCCCTCTCCCCCATCTTGTGACCTTATCAATCACCTCAAAAAACTACTAAAAACTATGTTGGTCAGCACAAGAATGAATGCTGTCTGAATGAGGGATCAAGATACAACTGTCCATTAAAATCTATGAAGAAAAGGAAAGAGAAGACATGGGAACAGAGCAGTCAGAGGCACAGTAACTGCTAATAAATTATTTTGATCACATCCAGGGCTGGATTCATAGCTACACTGCTCAGTACCACTTTATTGTATTTTACATTCTACTGCTACTAAGTGTTTTACCCCACTCCAAAGCCGGATTCACATCTACACTGTTCAGTACTGCTGTATAGTGAACTGCATGATACAGTACCTCTGTTGCCCCCTAGCAGATATTTTGTCTCACTCCAGAACTGGATTCTTAGTTCAGCTTCTCAGTACTCCTGCATGTCCTCCATTCTGTTGCTGCTATCAAGTTATTATTTTTTTCTCACCTAAGATCTGGATGAACAGCTACATTGCACTGTACTGCTGTAGAACGTGCTCCATGCTGTTGTGGCTTCTGAACATGTGCTACATAGACAGGAGAGTAGGAATCCCTGACGTCTGTTTTGTTCTGTGTATACGAGACATCATAGCAGCTGGTCACCTCCACTAGTTCAGAGACAACTGAAAATTAGAAATTGAGCCTACATGGAGGAAAACTGGTGAGAATTCAGAATACAAGTCATAGTAGGTCCAGAAATAGTGTTATTACTAATTTAAACACTGTACAGTTTATCCTTAAAAGTCATCCAAAATTTCAGGTGCATGTTAAAGACTGTCTCCTGTCAGTTCCAGCTCAAGGACCTGCACACGTCAATGTGAGTTATTGCCCATAAAGCCTTCAGTCCCAGGCAAGTTCTTTCTGTTACTCTACTCTCCCAGCATGCACCTGGCCTCTTGCCAAAGCTATAAATGAAGCCGTGAGATTAGATGGTGCCGGCCTTTGCTCCCGGCACAGCCCCCGTGGCCAGTTTTGGGTTGTTCGGTAGCCAGGGCTGCGAGCCCGGAGACCTTGGTGCACGTTCCGCTATAACTTTTATCTGGGACCATTAGGTTTTATTAGCAGATGATCATTGTGCCATAAATCCTTGTTTACTGCGTTTCTGACATTTTGTATGTTATTGAGCATTTAGTGATACACAGTGTTACGTTATTGAAATCTTTATCTCTTTAATACATTGTATCTGTCCGAGGAGACGTCTCGCCTGCAGGATACATGACCTGATTGCTGTATCCTCTCTTCCCAATCTCCAGCACCGTTTCCAGCCCTGGCCTCATGCCAGGCGTAGCTAGAAGGAGAATGGAGTCACGATCGGTGATTGATGCGCCCGGCACCAAGTTTATGGGCTGGGGCCGCTGTACGTACCTTGTACTCATTGTCAATTTCCAACTAAAAATAGTCTGTGGTTAGAGAAGACGTAGAATCTGCCATCGGCTGCCTGCTGGGGGCTGCGGATAGGGGAGGCCTGGCACCATCTTCCTGCATCCAAACCCCATGATTGCCGGCGGTAATTCCCGCTACTGAGTCATCTACAGCCATTGACGGGAGGCCATGTCCCTACCGACGGGATCCATGGCGGAGCGTCTATGGACTCGTTGTGCTCCTTGTTTATCGCTGTCACATTATAGGTCCGGAATCCCCTGATTATAAATGTCCCCTCTGTCACTGATGCCGGAGAGGCTTTGTGCAGTCATAGGATCATATTGATATAAAACCAGAAGGAAAATGCGACCCTAAGAAAAGTGATAGTGATAATGGAGGGAATACTATTCAGTCGTAACTCTTGGGAAGGAGCAAGAACCACGATACTAGAGAGAAGCACAACATGGTCATGATATAGGGGTGCAGGTCCATGGCCAGTGTGCTGCGGGTCCATGGCCGGTGTGCTGTGGGTCCATGGCTGGTGTGCTGTGGGTCCATGGCTGGTGTGCTGCGGGTCCATGGCCGGTGTGCTGTGGGTCCATGGCCGGTGTGCTGCGGGTCCATGGCCGGTGTGCTGCGGGTCCATGGCTGGTGTGCTGCGGGTCCATGGCCGGTGTACTGCGGGGTCATGACCGGTGTGCTGCGGAGCCATGACTGGTGTGCTGCATGTCGGGCTTGTTGAAGGAAGCGTTGCTAATAGTAGGCTGTTGTTAATGTATTTGGTGATCTATTTCACGTGTTTATTTCTGTTAATGTTGGTGATTATGGCTTACAGCCAATGAAAACCCAAAAGTCATTATCTCAGTAATTTAGAATACTTAATAACACCAGCTTGAAAAATGATTTTAAAATCCGAAATGTTGGCCTACTGAAATGTATATTCACTAAATGCACTCCATACTGGGACGAGGCTCCTTTTGCATCAATTACTGCATCATTGCGGCGTGGCATGGAGGTGATCAGCCTGTGGCACTGCTCAGGTGTTATGGAAGCCCAGGTTGCTTTGATAGTAGTCTTCAGCTCGTCTGCATTGTTGGTTCCAGTGTCTCTCATCGTTCTCTTGACAAAACCCCATAGATTCTCTATGGGGTTAACGTGACGCGAGATTGAAATAGCACTCACTTTTATTATTTTTAGTCTGCATTGCAGCCACCGCTATGACCGTGACTGCCATGCACTCCAATGTCCTTCATACGCCTTCGTGCATAACCTAGTGAGAACACAGTGACCCCTACATGTGACATCGGTCACTGCTTCACCATTGCAATCACAGCTATACCTGCGACTGCAATGCCCCCTCATGTCCTCAATATGCCTCCATACGCATCCTGGGGAGAACAAACAGCTACCCCTACCTGTGACACCGGTTACTTCCTCACAGGGGGTAGATGTGTAGATACAGTGCATTGCGAAAATATTTGGCTCCCTGGAACTTTTCAACCTTTTCCCACATATCATGCTTGAAACATAAAGATACCATATGTAAATTTTTGGTGAAGAATCAACAAGTGTGACACAATTGTGAAGTTGAACGAAATTTATTGGTTATTTTAAATTTTTGTGGAAATTCAAAAACTGAAAAGTGGGGCGTGTAATATTATTCGACCCCTTTAACTTAATACTTTGTTGCGCCACCTTTTGCTGCGATTATAGCTGCAAGTCGCTTGGGGTATGTCTCTATCAGTTTTGTACATCGAGAGACTGAAATTCTTGCCCATTCTTCCTTGGCAAACAGCTCGAGCTCAGTGAGGTTTGATGGAGATCGTTTGTGAACAGCAGTTTTCAGCTCTTTCCACAGATTCTCGATTGGATTCAG
Source organism: Dendrobates tinctorius (assembly GCF_039654945.1). Classification (NCBI taxonomy): domain Eukaryota; kingdom Metazoa; phylum Chordata; class Amphibia; order Anura; family Dendrobatidae; genus Dendrobates; species Dendrobates tinctorius. Next base: position 871,291 of record NW_027361696.1, on the reverse strand, counting down.
GTCTGGACTTTGACTTGGCCATTCCAACACCTGGATACATTTATTTGTGAACCATTCCATTGTAGATTTTGCTTTATGTTTGGGATCATTGTCTTGTTGGAAGACAAATCTCTGTCCCAGTCTCTGGTCTTTTGCAGACTCCAACAGGTTTTCTTCAAGAATGGTCCTGTATTTGGCTCCATCCATCTTCCCATCAATTTTAACCATCTTCCTTGTCACTGCTGAAGAAAAGCAGGCCCAAACCATGATGCTGCCACCACCATGTTTAACAGTGGGGATGGTGTGTTCAGGGTGATGAGCTGTGTTGCCTTTACGCCAAACATATCGTTTGGCTTTGTTGCCAAAAAGTTCGATTTTGGTTTCATCTGACCAGAGCACCTTCTTCCACATGTTTGGTGTGTCTCCCAGGTGACTTGTTGCAAACTTTAATTGACACTTTTTATGGATGTCTTTGAGAAATGGCTTTCTTCTTGCCACTCTTCCATAAAGGCCAGATTTGTGCAGTGTACGACTGATTGGTGTCGTATGGACAAACTGTCCCACCTCAGCTGTAGAACTCTTCAGTTCATCCAGAGTGATCATGGGCCTCTTGGCTGCATCTCTGATCAGTCTTCTCCTCTGTTTGAGATGAAAGTTTAGAGGGAAGGCCGGGTCTTGGTAGATTTGCAGTGGTATGATACCCCTTCCATTTCAATATGATCGCTTGCACAGTGCTCCTTGGGATGTTTAAAGTTTTGGAAATCATTTTGTATCCAAATCCGGCTTTAAACTTCTCCACAACAGTATCACGGACCTGCCTGTTGTGTTCCTTGGTCTTCATGATGCTCTCTGTGCTTCAAACAGAACCCTGAGACTATCACAGAGCAGGTGCATTTATACGGAGACTTGATTACACACAGGTGGATTATATTTATCATCATTAGTCATTTAGGACAACATTGGATCATTCAGAGATCCACAATGAACTTCTGGAGTAAGTTTGCTGCACTGAAAGTAAAGGGGCCGAATAATATTGCACGCCCCACTTTTCAGTTTTTGACTTTCCACAAAAATATAAAATAATCAATAAATTTCGTTCAACTTCACAATTGTGTCCCACTTGTTGCTGATTCTTCACCAAAAATGTACATTTGGTATCTTTATGTTTGAAGCATGATATGTGGGAAAAGGTTAAAAAGTTCCAGGGGGCCGAATACTTTCGCAATGCACTGCATATATGTTACATACACATATACATGTATCTCTGGGGCAGATAATGGATGTGATGGCACTCGGTGGCAGTATATGGATTTTTTATAATGGGCAGATGGACGAGTGTCATTTTTATCCCACAGATGCAGACACTGTGAGCTGCACCTGCCATACCCACGCAGGTCAGTGGTGTGAATACTATTAATACCACCATGTTTTGGATATAATTCTGGGCTGTTCTCCGCTTTGCTGAATATATAAGGAGTTATATATAAGGAGTTGACCTTTTCTTATTTGTGGGTTTCTCTGGGCCTTCATAAATGTTCATGATCCGCGCCAGTAATGGGGTCCGTGCTGCCCCGTACGTGAATGTCATGTAGAGCAGCATTGCCGGCCGAGGACATGCAGGGAATCGCTCATCTTCCCGGATAACTTGTCCTCTGCTCACTCGATGGATGTGAAGTCATGTGTGAATTCTGGATAGAAACGGGGAAGGAGAGGAATGGCGGGAAGTGATTTATTATGTCTGGTGAATTAATATGTAGAGGAGTCTGGGGACATTATATCTGGACTCAGGAGGGGATATAGTCACCGTCAGACGTCTCGTGCTGGAGCCGTCTCATGTCCTTATTCACTTTCCTTCAGATCCACTAGAAGTTCCTGAAGTTTTCACCTTCATCATCACCGGCTGATACTTTGTGTTCTGTAAAGACCATTCTCCATTATCAATTAATTCTCATTACAGGCAGGATCACAATGACCGGGATCACCTCTATCTGATAGCACCTGATCTCACCTCTGCACAGACCACAGAGCATGCCCACTATGCTCCCTGATGGGAGATAATGGGCGATATAGCACCTCACTTACTCCTCCTCCTCTCTGCACAGAGCATGCCCACTATACTCCTCCATGGGAGATAATGGGTGATGTAACACCTCACTTACTCCTCCTCTCTGCACAGACCATGGAGCATGCACACTATACTCCCCGATGGGCGATAATGGGGGATATAGCATCTCACTTACTCCTCCTCCTCCTTTCTGCACGGACCACGGAGCATGCCCACTATAGTCCTCTATGGTAGATAATGCATGATGTAACACCTCACTTACTCTTCCTCTCTGCACAGATCAAGCAGCATGCCCACTAAACTCCTCCATGGAGATAATGGGTGATGTAACATCTCACTTACTCCTCCTCTCTGCACAGACCATGGAGCATGCACACTATACTCCCCGATGGGCGATAATGGGGGATATAGCATCTCACTTACTCCTCCTCCTCCTTTCTGCACGGACCACGGAGCATGCCCACTATACTCCTCTATGGTAGATAATGCATGATGTAACACCTCACTTACTCTTCCTCTCTGCACAGATCAAGCAGCATGCCCACTAAACTCCTCCATGGAGATAATGGGTGATGTAACATCTCACTTACTCCTCCTCTCTGCACAGACCACGGAGCATGCACACTATACTCCCCGATGGGCGATAATGGGGGATATAGCATCTCACTTACTCCTCCTCCTCCTTTCTGCACGGACCACGGAGCATGCCCACTATACTCCTCTATGGTAGATAATGCATGATGTAACACCTCACTTACTCTTGCTCTCTGCACAGATCAAGCAGCATGCCCACTAAACTCCTCCATGGAGATAATGGGTGATGTAACATCTCACTTACTCCTCCTCTCTGCACAGACCATGGAGCATGCCCACTATACTCCCCGATGGGAGATAATGGGGGATATAGCACCCCATTTACTCCTCCTCCTCTCTGCACAGACCACGGAGCATGCACACTTTAACGTGGATAATCCAGCCTCTAGGGGACAGGGCGGGGGTCTCACAGGTCGGTCATCGAATCTGGCCGACACAGGCAGAGCTACAAGCCCGGGGAGGAAAGACTGTGCCAACACTGTGACCAGGAGGCCCTGGAGGATGAGACCCACTTCCTGCTACACTGCCCCAAAAACTCAGCAGTGAGGGACACTCACTTCAGGAGACTCTCACATCTCTTCCCGGATTTCATCACCATGAAGGAGGAAGAGAAAACATATATCCTGCTGGGGGAAGAAGAGAGAGCAGTGGAGATAGCAGCGCGGTATGTGAGCGCATGCCATAGACTGCCAGAAAGAGAACTATGATATGCCATGGACTTCTATAGCCCCATCCTGGATCTTCCCCCATCCACCTTTCCTACAGCCCCTACCCAACATCCCTACAGTCCCTATCCCTATTCCCTTTTGTACACTTGCTTTGGCAAAACTAATGTGTATTTAGTCCTGCCAATAAAGCTTCTTTGAATTTGAATTTGGAAATAATCAGTGATTTAACACCTCACTTACTCCTCCTCTCTGCACAGACCACAGAGCATGCCCCCTATACTCCGCAATGGGAGATGATGGGTAATATAACACCTTACTTACTACTGTACTCCTCCTCCTCTCTGCACACATCACAGAGCATGCACACTATGCTCCCAGATGGGAGATAATGGGTTATATAACACCTGACTTACTCCGCCTCTCTGCCCAGACCATGGAGCATGCCCACTATACTCCCCGATGGGGATAATGGAAGATATAGCACCTCTCTTACTCCTCCTCTCTGCACAGAGCATGCCCACTACACTCCCCCCCATGGGAGATAATTGGTGATATAGCACCTCACTTACTCCTCCTCCTCTCTGCACAGACCACAGAGCATGCCCCCTATACTCCCTAATGGGAGATAACGGGTGATATAACACCTCACTTACTCCTCCTCTCTGCACACAACACAGAGCATGCCCACTATACTCCCCCCATGTCAGATAATGGGTGATATAGCATCTCGCTTACTCCTACTCCTCCTCTCTGCTCAGAGCATGCCCCCTATGCCCCCCATGTCAGATAATGGGTGATATAGCACCTCTCTTACTCCTCCTCTCTGCACAGAGCATGCCCACTACACTCCCCCCATGGGAGATAATCGGTGATATAGCACCTCTCTTACCTCCTCCTCCTTTCTTCACAGAGCATGCCCACTACACTCCCCCCCATGGGAGCACAGAGCATGCTCACAACATTCGATAATCATTTCCGGCCTATAGATCCATGTGGCAGCTGAAACGTCTCTGATTGTTGTAGTAAAAGCTCTGCACATCTGGAATAAGGGACAGTGAAACACGTTGAATGGCTGCAGATGATCTGCTCTGTGTGAACATCACCTCTCATATCTGATACCAGGTCCAGATCCCGACTAATCACCGTGGTGTTTTGCATCTCGCAAAAGCAAAGGCTCTGTTGGTGGCAGCACTTTCTTACTGTGCGTCGTGCACTTTACATTTGCTAATTATCTGACAACCTTTTTGTTGTTTATTATTTTTCCCGTTCTGCGGTGATTTAGTGTTTGGTGTCTGTGATGTAATTTCAGCACTGGCCGCTCGGCCTCTGCTTGTACTTTCAGCACTTTCTTATTAGTTTGATGACGGCGACCTCTGTATAAAAACGTTTAATCACAATGTTGTACGGAAAATGGAAGAAAAACAAGAAAATGATTAAAAATACAAATAACACGGGGTCTGATCAAAGAAGCATGAAAACCACCAGGAAGGTCTGTACCACCAGTATCCCACCTCACCATGTGCCAGCAGCTGGTCCTTATAGTTCTGGCTTTATACACTGGTCCTTAAAGTTGCAGCTTTATACATTGATCCTTATAGTTGCAGCTTTATACACCGATCCTTATAGTTGCAGCTTTATACATTGATCCTTATAGTTGCAGCTTTATACACCGATCCTTATAGTTGCAGCTTTATACACCGATCCTTATAGTTGCAGCTTTTTACACCGATCCTTATAGTTGCAGCTTTATACACCGATCCTTATAGTTGCAGCTTTATACACCGATCCTTATAGTTGCAGCTTTATACACCGATCCTTATAGTTGCAGCTTTATACACCGATCCTTATAGTTGCAGCTTTATACACCGATCCTTATAGTTGCAGCTTTATACACCGATCCTTATAGTTGCAGCTTTATACACCGATCCTTATAGTTGCAGCTTTATACACCGATCCTTATAGTTGCAGCTTTATACACCGATCCTTATAGTTGCAGCTTTATACACCGATCCTTATAGTTGCAGCTTTATACACCGATCCTTATAGTTGCAGCTTTATACACCGATCCTTATAGTTGCAGCTTTATACACCGATCCTTATAGTTGCAGCTTTATACATTGATCCTTATAGTTGCAGCTTTATACACCGATCCTTATAGTTGCAGCTTTATACACCGATCCTTATAGTTGCAGCTTTATACACCGATCCTTATAGTTGCAGCTTTATACACCGATCCTTATAGTTGCAGCTTTATACACCGATCCTTATAGTTGCAGCTTTATACACCGATCCTTATAGTTGCAGCTTTATACACCGATCCTTATAGTTGCAGCTTTATACACCGATTCTTATAGTTGCAGCTTTATACACCGGTCTTCATAGTTGTGGTTTTTTACTCCAGTCCTTATAGTTCTGTCTTTCTACACCGGTCCTTATAGTTCTGTCTTTATTCACCAGTCCTTATAGTTCTTGCTTTATATACCAGTCCTTATATTTCTGGCTTTATATACCGGTCCCTATAGTTGCTGTTTTATACACCGGTACTCATAGTTGCGGTTTTATACACTGGTCCTTATAGTTCCAGATAACAGCAGCGTGGATGAGACAAATAATAATGAGCAGAAAATTGAACAAAATAAAAATAAAAAAAATAAAAACAATTAGAGAAAACAAATGATCAATATCTGAGTCTAATTGCTAGTAGAAATAACAGACAATGGATTCCTCCCAGTATCCGGACCTTCCTTGTGATATCGGGGGGGACTTTCCATGTGATATTGAGGGGACTTTCCTTGTGATATCGGGGGACAGACTTTCCTTGTGATATCGGGGGGGTGGGACTTTCCATATTATTTCAGGGGACGGACTTTCCTTGTGATATCGGGGGGACAGACTTTCCATGTGATATCAAGGGACGGACTTTCCTTGTGATATCGGAGGGGACTTTCCTTGTGATATCAGTGGACGGACTTTCCTTGTGATACCGGGGGGAACTTTCCATGTGATATTGGAGGACTTGTCATATCAGGGAACAGACATTAATATCGGGGAACAGACTTTCCTTGTGATGTCGGCAGGGACATTCCTTGTGATATCGGGGGGGACTTTCCTTGTGATATCGGGCGGACGGACTTTCCTTGTGATATCGGAGGGATGGACGTTCCTTGTGATATCAGGGGACAGACTTTCCATGTAATATAGGGGGACTTTCCTTGTGATATCGGGTGTGGGGACTTTCCATGTGATATCGGGGGGGACTTTCTTTGTGATATTGGGGTCAACGTTCCTTGTGATATCAAGGGGATGGACTTTCCTTTCGATATCTGTGGATGGACTTTCCTTGTGATATTGGGGGGGAAAGACTTTCCATGTGATATCAGGGGACGGACTTTCCTTGTGATATCGGAGGGGACTTTCCTTGTGATATCAGTGGACGGACTTTCCTTGTGATACCGGGGGGAACTTTCCATGTGATATCGGGGGACTGACTTGTCATATCAGGGAACGGACTTTAATATCGGGGAACAGACTTTCCTTGTGATGTTGGCAGGGACATTCCTTGTGATATCGGGGGGGACTTTCCTGGTGATATCGTGGGGACGGACTTTCCTTGTGATATCAAGGGATGGACTTTCCTTGTGATATCGGAGGGATGGATGTTCCTTGTGATATCGGGGGACAGACTTTCCATGTAATATAGGGGGACTTTCCTTGTGATATCGGGTGTGGGGACTTTCCATGTGATATCGGGGGGGGGACTTTGTTTGTGATATCGGGGTCGACGTTCCTTGTGATATCAAGGGGATGGACATTCCTTTCGATATCTGTGGACGGACTTTCCTTGTGATATCGGGGGATGGACTTTCCATGTGACATCAGGGGGAGAGTTTCCTTGTGATATCGGGGGCAGCTGTGGATATATAGGACATGAGGTACGTGTCTGCAGCTGAATCGGCTTGTTTGCATCATCTGGTAAAGCCAAACTAAGGAACTGAACAAATCAGATTTGCGGAGCTGAGCCTCTCTGTTCTACCACTGCAAGTGTAGTTGTTACCAGGACACATTTGCAACAGGGACCAAGGGGGTGGTAGTCGTGGCTAACAGGGGCTGCTCTGTCGCACCCTGGTCCTCCATCACTTAAATACATTGTCCCTTTTGTTGTGCATTCAATGATTCACTTACTTGGGGGTTAGTTCCTTTAAATACCATGGAAAGACAGGCAAAGTCCAGATTCAGTTTTAAACAAACAACCTTACTCAGTTCTTTTCTCAGCTCATCCAGATTAGTCACAGGTACAACACAGGATTCTTCATATGTCATAACCTTTCCTTTCCCTGTGCTGTCCCTTACGCCTCCAGGAATATTGCAGGGTCGTACCGTCACCTCCGGTACCGTAGCGCTCTGTCTGGTCAGCCCAATCCATTCCAGGAGTTCTCTGTCCGTTTCACCTGGGACATTTGGGGTTAATCCCACGTAATTAGCTGTCACCATGTTGATGTTGCCCTGTATTCCTCCACCTCTTGTGTGATGGTTAGCTTCCAGGTCCTGGATGAGCTGGGCTCCTCTGCTTTAACGTTGTGGGGCACAACTGCCCTGGCTGGGCTCCCAGCCCCTACTCCCTGAAACCAGGAAGCTCTCCCCTCACTTATCCCAGTTGGCTTCTCCTAACTAACTAGTTCCTATGTAAATCTATTGTGGCCCTCTCTAGTGGGTAATCTGTTTCCTACACTTACCCTGCATAATAACATATGTACATATATATATAAAGCGGCATTGTCAAGCATATAAGGTAAAACGTATATACACAATACATCAATTACACCAGCACTGGCAAAGACATAGGAGCGTCCGCAGGGTTTAACTGTCCTCTGTACCCTCTTACACATTCAGCAGCGCCTGTTTCCGGTGTAGGGACATCAGGCAGTCTGTACGCCGGCTCCGCCATATTTCCCAGTCTCTTCCACATGGAGCTCCAGTTTGGAGAAGGATCCTGTTATTGGTATTTCTGAGATGCGAGGCTGATTTCTTTCTCTCCCAGTTGCGATGACATCACATTCTCCTGACATTTAGTCTTGAACATTGATGGGCTCCGTTTCCTCTTCCCCGGGACGATCTGTTGCCTTTGAGAAGGTTATTTTTCAGTGCGGTTGGGAGGTCTCCAGGTCTCCTACATGATGATGATGACAAGGAGCTGGGGGATTATTTCCTGCTAACGTCTTACCCGTGTGCTGCAGTTTTTGCCCCTTCGCTTCACATCCCTATTATTGCGCATATGATCTACAGACCAAATCGTCCAATTATTTTGTGTCTGATGTTCTTTACTTGTGGCCCTGATGATTTGTGCAGAGTTTTGCATCATACGCCGTCCAGCAAATTGTTTGCTTCTTGTTATCGGATGCATGGTTCTGCAGAAACTGCCCGGCCATTAATAATATGCAATGTGCAATGAATTTCTAACTGTAAAGTTAAAACCTGCTGCAACATTTATGAACCCAACTTCAACGGGCTGCACCAAGCTGCTGTGCGGTATTCACATGCCGACTTATTCATGCGACCCCCAGCATTGCGATCACTTCCATACATCTGAATGGGGGCGCTTCTGCTGTAGGTGCATGGAGCTTTACAAACCCTATTCAGGTGTATGCAAAATTTTGCTACAAATCTGGCAAGTGAAAATGTGACCTGATGCCCATATCACTCATGCAGAGAAGCTATTGCCTCCTTAGTTTAGGGATACGGTGATGTTACATTGTAATATTGCATCAAAAAAACCCATGGTGCCGCATTGCACATGCATCCTAAAGTTACTGCGACACAGTCACGAATGTTTCCTAATGCGCTGGATTTCCTGTCGCTGGCTGTGACTCCGAGGCGACTGACTTCAATGCAAGTCTCATGGGACAGCAACTTACAGTACATGTAACCACTCTGTGATTCTGCCATTTTTTTACTAGCTAGTCGCACAAAAGACAAGTTGCACAGATATTTTTTTGTCGGACAACTTTTCTGAGAATTGCTGTAGCTTCGGCCTTATACCTTGTTGCTCCCCCTGTAGTTACAAAATCGTCTTCTGGAATCTCAGGCTACGGCTACACAGCGACTCCGGGACAATGCGAGGCACGCCATCATACATGGCTACGTGCTGCCGCTACATTGCAGTGTACAATGTAACTTACCCACGGCCCTCAGTGTTTGCCGTTTAAGTGCCGCCATGCATTAATAAACCTATGGCACATTTCATTGTATTTGCTCCATTTTTTTTCAGACCGATCAATCCAGGAATGTGCCTTCCCTGCGATGTACTGGATGTGGCATCACATCACAGGAATCCCTTTCATCTCTCGGTGGTGATAGATATGTTGACCATTGCTTCTTCCGGATTAATCAATAATTGTGTGATTGTACGAGAGGCCTCTCGCATCTCACAGGACCATTTCTGCCTCTTGTTGTCCTTCGCCTCTTCGTCCAGAAGATGCCTCAATCAGAAAGGTCGAGGAGAGGAAGTGGCCGGAGTGGAGCCCTCGAGGCGGCCGTAATACACAAACCCCACAATCAATTCGCCAGTAATACTTCCAGAGCAAACATGTTATTAAGTTGTACTCGGTGCTATCGTTCATTCGAGGGCTCGCAATTTAAATAAAGCCAAGATTATTGTCATCATTTTTTTATGAACTTGGGAAAGAAATGTTTCTGTTCTGAGCGATGCAGATGATGGCGCTCGTTTTTTATGCAAAACAAAAAAAAAAGTCTGCCTGTTCTGCTCATTTTTAATTTATTAGTAGATTGTAGAAGTTGAATCCAACGTCTCAGTCTTGTACAGAGTGGCGTCTTATATTGCCGCATCTACCAGGGACAGAGCTATTGGGTTGTAGGGTCCTCTCTGCCCCACAGAGGATCGCAGGGGGGTAACGCGTCTCCTAATTGTACATTGGGGTAGCAATCACTCGACCGGCGACTAGATAATAAGATTTGCTTGTGTAACCATAAAAGACTCCGACCTTAATAATGATCTGTGTGTTCTCTTCTCAGGTCAATCATCCTCCTTCACCCAACAACCGCAGGACCAAGTTGTGGTGGCCGGCAGGCCGGTGAGCTTACCGTGTGCCATCCCCGGTTATCATGGCGTCGTGCTCTGGATCAAAGATGGATTGGCGCTAGGAGTCGGAAGGGACCTTTCTGGTATGGGAAGTCCAAGACTTAACATGATTTGTCATTTCTATGGACTATGCGCTTTTAGACACATTTACAGCAGAGATTATTTATGTTTCACCATTAGATTATTACAATGTATCACGGCCACATTCCCAGCAGAACGAGAGAATGCAGCTACCCTATAATGATACACCCCCAATCTGGGGTCTTCTGGGGGCCCCTATAAGCATTAGAGCCCTACCCCCAGACTCTCCCTAGTAGGGTTGTTGTAAGGTGCTGAGCACGCTGCAGGGTAAGGTCAGGAGCTCAGGTAGTCCTGTGATAGGTCGCCATCTACAGTAGAAGGAAGCGGCAGGGATGGCTTCCACTATGGTGGGTTTGGGGGACAAACAGCTTTTGTGTCTAATGGTAGAAATGATGGCTTCATACACCTTGTCTCTGGTTTAGGCTACCCCCGATACTCTGTGGAGGGCGACCACTCATCTGGAGAACACCACTTAAAGATTCAGCGCGCGGAGCTCCAGGATGATGCCTTGTATGAATGTCAGGCTATACAAGCCGCCATCCGATCACGGCCGGCTCGGCTCACAGTCCTGGGTAAGTGAATTCCTTCTGGAGAATCCATTTTCTTAAAGGGATATCTTATCTAAAGACAGATCATGTAAGCGATATTCACATTTACTGCCCCTTTAATTGAGTCCTCCCTGCACGACAGTTTCTTCATTACAGGATTCTTCTTGTTTCGTTTATAACTAATTGATGCTACATGTCCCAACCATCTGCAAAAACCATCGGAAAATAGGATCCTCCTGGAATGGGGCGTATTGGCAGCAGCGGTGAAGAGCCGCCATTATTGTCATCACAAGGCGTTATTCTAGAAGAGAATATAAGATATTACAAAGTGTTAGTGGAGGACATCTTCCCAATTACTGGAATGACGAGATAAGTAATACAGTCACACTGCCCTTGTCCGATGTTCTCTTGGGTTCTGCATGGCGGCCGGACAAGGGCATTGTGAACGTCTGCACTGTAATAGTGGTGCTGCAGATGCAGGAGACATTCACATGTCCCATCCATCACCTTCACCCCTTAAAGGATCATCACACTGTAAGAACATAATGCCGTCTTGCAGTTGTGCTATTGATAACATGTCACACTCCACAAGTGACAGGTTGATGGGGTTCTCAGAGCCGGAGATCTCCGCTGATGCGGGTGTGGTTGTGGAGGTCCTGTTAGGTTACTGCAGCGATCCTCGGTCCAGACCAAACAAGCCGATAGCAGATTCTACTGATTGCATAGAACATATATTGAAGTCCATTATCTGTGGGATGTACCGTAATACCTGTGATGCCCCCAGTGATGCCGCCCAGGGCCGCTATGATGCCACCTCTGTTATTACGGCATAAGATAGCGGTCAAGAGCCTGAGATCAGACAAGCAAATACAAAACTGTGTTTCACTCGTGTAAATGGCCCTAATCTGCAGGATATTCACTTGGCCACTTACAGGACGCGGAATCAATTCCCGCGATGAGACGAAATATTTTTCTCGGTGTAGAGGATGCAGATTCGTCACATCGCCAGTGACTAGAACCGCAAAACCTCATTATGTAAATTGTGACTTTAAAGCCGGCGCGGCGTTGAGCCTAAAAAACAACCGTGATGAGTTGATAAGAGTTGGAAAGAAATTGATTGAGGCGCGATGATTGGGTGATTTCCGAGGCAGCGCTGCTCATTAGAGGTTTCAATACGCCGTGATGTTAATTAAACAGTTTGGAGAAAGTCAAACATGACGGATTCTCGGAGAAATGCTAGGTAAACAGTTCTGGCTGAATCACTGGGGTTTTAAGTGCATCTGCAGATCAAAGCAGTGAGAGGTGGGGAGCCGGCACGCGGAGGAGACCCTGTATCCACGGGCATCTTCTGGGGGTATGCATGTATTCGCAGCGTGTGTGCAGCCCACCACGGGAGGCTCGCCGGGGGTCCGGCTCGTCAAGCCCACCTCTAATTAGTGCCGAGCGTCTATCAGAGCTTCACACAAAATACTGTCTGTCTGATGAGATTTTACCTCCCTCCTGGGAGGTGCGGGCAGGTGACGGGGTCTCCACACCCGAATGATGAGAAAGATGGAGGAATAATAATGGAAATGAAGTGAAGGAAGAGAAACATGTAAGAGAGGCAGAAAGATGGATGATGGACATCATGAGAAAGAGGGATGGATAACAGATACTGTAGATATGGCAAGAGAGGTGGATGAATAGATAGTTGGATGGATGGATAGATAGATAGACAGACAAGGGATGGATAGATAGGCAAAGTATGGATGGATAGATAGCTGCATGGATGGATGGATAGATGATGGAGGGTTGGATAAGTAGATGAGGGATGGATGGATGGATAGATGAATAGGTAGAGGAGGAATGAATGTATGTATGGATTGAAAGACGAGGGATGGATAGATAGACAATGGATGGATGGGTAGATAGATGAGGGAGGGATGGATAGATAGACAAGGGATGGATAGATGGATGATGGATAGATAGACAGATGGATGGGTAGATAGACGAGGGATGGATGGATGGATAGATAGATAGATGATGGATGGATGGATGGATGGATAGATGATGGATGCATGGATAGATAGATGATGTATAGTTGGATGGATAGATAGACAAGAGATGGATGGATGGATAGATAGACAATGGATGGCTAGAAAGAGAGATAGATAATAGATAGACAATGGATGGATAGATGGATAGACGATGGATAGTTGGATGGATAGACGACAGACCAGAGAGGATACACTGGTTTCCCCGTGACGTCTTCCAGTTTTGTGTCCCGGTCACGTTTATGACGTCTGATTGTCGCGTCCTTCAATCCTCGGTTGATCGGTATATATCCGTATGCGGCTAATAGACGGTGTAATGTGACCCGGAGACCTCACTTTCCTCTGAGCCTTTTTTCCTGGGGGATAGTACAGGGGATGTGTCCCTTACAATACCTCGCAGCCTCCATCACTGCCGTTGGTCGGGGGCTTTTCTCTGCATCAGTCAGGGGTCAATATCTACTGGGTCTTACATTCATCTCCTCTACTGTACATGAGTTGGTCTCTTCTCTCCATATAGTTGTATTTTTTTAAACATCTTTTTACTAAATTTTAAATGCAAACAAAAAAACGTAGAAAACTGGAAGGTGTATGTAACAGAGCATTTGGTTACATGGAAATCATTCGGTTATTAATCAGTTACAGGTTGTATGGCATTTGATTTCAATCAAAATCTCTTTTCGTGTACAGCTACTGTGTCCTAATAAAAAGAAAACAGATTTCCTTACATTATGGCTGTGCTGTTCTAATTCCAAAATTTAGTTCATTTCAAAGAATTAAAGGGGTTGTCCGGGCTTTTCACATAATCTCAGTACATATCTGGGCTACAGAATTATGACAATAAGTAATTTACTTTCTGTCACTAGTTTGCACAGTTTTCTAGATATTCTGAACAGAACGTCCAATGGGGGGGTGTTATGGCATTGAAATGAGAACTAGTCGTAACCTCCTACTCTACTCCAAACATGCCCTCTATAGCAACAACCCCACCCTCCATAGCTACAGGCCCTCCCCGTCCACATGAAGCAGCCCTCATCACACAGTAACAAATTCTTCCCCTCCAGCAGCCTCACTGCAGAGAGCAGAGAGCTGCTCCTCCCGCAGACACATGCTGAACAGTGATCTATGGAAAGTGAAACTAGTGAGGAGTGAAAATCGTCCTGTATTCTGGGCCACTCCATGATTACAATACATAACTCATTATCAGTAATTCCTTCCCTCATTGTCCCAGGCTGCTGGCAGTAGTGAGAACAGACTGTGTGATGGCCAGTGATGGGGGTCTGCAGCTTCTAATCTGCACAGGGGATGGCAGTCACTGATGTAATCTGTTGTGTGACAAAGCCTCTGCTGTGTGAATGAGACAGCTCTGTGTCACTGATGTCTTCACACAGCAGCAGATTTGGTGCAGTGTATGTGAGAGCACTGTGTCTCTAATGACACAAATACTGATGGGAGCAGCCTGTCCCAGAATACAGGACGATTTTCCCTCCTCACTAGTTTCACTTTCCATAGATCACTGGATGGGCCATATGAGTTTTTGTAAATACGTTCAACTTCCCAGTCCTGTAGCTTAATGCCTAATTCTTTCTCCCAAGCTAGTATATAAGCCCGTTTTGCAGGGATTGAGTTGCTCAAGAGTATCTGATAAAGCTATGCCAATACACCTCTTGGCTGTTTCTTCTGGGTTAGTAATGATTCAAAAATCGTCAACTTCCTGGTTGGGATTCCTTGTTGCAGATACGAACCCATAGCTTTTTTGAGTCTATAATAGTGTAGAAAGTTAAGATGGTATTTTGGGAACTTATTATGTAAGTCTGTTAGCGGAAGTAGCGTGCCATCTGCCATAAGAGCGTCCACACTGTCTCTAATCAGGTGTAAGGAGTCTGTGGACATAGTGTTGGCCTGGTCTAAGTATAACCCCGGTAGGTCCATGACTCTGGCTAGAGGTGACGGGAGTGGCATAAATAAAGTGGAATAGTTTGCCCATGTTTGTACTATATACCTTGTAATAACATTGGGTATGTCTAATTTATAAATAAACTCTTTGGATGCATGTAATATGGTAGTAATCGGTATTGATATTGTGTCCTCTGCTATTTTTGTCCATAGTTTTTGTTTGTGGCCCCTCATCCAATCAATTATTAAAGACAGTATTGCTGCTATGTGGTATTTCCGTGGGTCAGGAGCTCCCATACCTCCTCTTGTTCTAGGTAGTGAGAGGGTTCTAACCTGAGTCTAGGTTTGGAGTCTTTCCAGATATACCTCCCAAAAATGTAACGTACCCTTTGAAAAAATGTGGTAGGTATTTTAATAGGGAGCATTCTTGATATGTAACTGAACTTGGGTAATATAAAGCTTTTTAATAAGTTTTTCCGCCCCATCCAGGAGACAAAAGGCGCTCTCCATGTCTTAATTGATTCTAACGTGGAGTTGAGTAATGGTAGATAATTAATTGCAAGCAGTGAGTGCCATTGAGGACTCAATTTAATCCCTAGGTAGCTGATGTGGCTCGAGTTCCATTTAATTGGGAATTTGGACTTGGCTTCCCGCAGTGTCAAGCTCTGGACATTCATACTTATCGCTTCCGACTTATCAAGGTTTATTTTAAGATTTGAGAGATCTCCAAATTTTTCAAACAACCCCAGCACTGCTGGTATTTCTTTATTCGTATTAGTCAATAGAAGTAACAAGTCGTCCGCAAAGGCTGCTACCACATGAGATGTCCCTGCTATTTGAACCCCATTAATATCCGGGTGTTGTCTAATGCTTTGAATCAAAGTTTCGATAGTTAAGATGAATAAGGACGGTGAGAGCGGGCCACCCTGTCGGGTGCCATTCCTAATCTCAAGTGGGATGGATAAATCTCCATTAACTCTCACCTTTGCTGTTGGACACTTACACATTTGAAATATAGCTGTAACTAGCTTCTCAGGAAAGTCAAATTTCAAGAGGGTCTCGTGCATGAAAGTCCAGTCCACCCTGTCGAATGCTACATCCGTTCCCATTAATATCAGGGGCCGCCGATTGAGATGCGCATGTTGCATCAAATATAGGACTCTTAGAGAATTGTCCTTGCCTTCCCTGCCGTTCACAAAGCCCGCTTGGTTTGGTGATATTAACGAGTCTAAGACCAAACTCACTCTTTTGGCGATCATTTTTGCAAAGAGTTTAAGATCATTATTTAATAGTGAGATTGGTCTGTAATTGCTACATGACTCGGGGTCTTTGCCCTCTTTATGAATTAAGGAGATGTGCTCTTCCAACGTCTGCTTCGGGAAGGCCGCTCCCGCTAGCACTTCATTACACAATTTCAAAATATTGGGGTTTAAAATCTCTTGAAAGGTTTTGTAGTAGGAGGCAGGGAAGCCATCTGGACCCGGACTCTTGCCCACTGGGCAGTTCGACAGGGCAGACTGGAGTTCCTGTAGCGTAATGGAACTGGTCAACTCGAGTTGTTGACCCTCGGACAGTTTTGGTAAATGAACTAATTGTAGATAGTCCCTAATATCAGCCCTTCGTTTTTCAAGTTGTTCTGTTGTTTCCCCAGAGCGCAAATTACAAAGAGAAGAACAGTAATTTTGGAATACCATCTGGGTCTCTGATCTTAGTTCCACTTGGACTTTTTAGTGTATAAATTGGTGACCTCGCTTTCCTTTTTTTTAATCAGAGAGACCATGAATCTCAACACTTTGTCTCCATGTGCAAAAATTTTGTGCTTCCATTTCGTGAAAGTTTTAATTGAATCTTTGTTCAATAAGTCTTTTAGGGTTTGTCTCTTGTGTCAAAAGGACCAAGGTGTCGGGGCTTTGTGTTTGCTTATGATTTTTCTCAAGCAGCTGGATCTCCTTAAACAAGAAATTCAAATTTGTTTGCCTTACTTTCTTCCAGTGTGAGGCTATTGAGATCATCGGACCCCTTATCACAGCCTTGTGTGCTTCCCAAACAATAGGGAATTGTATTTGATCCTGCGTGTTAGGGTCCCGTTACATTTAGCGATGCACCAGCGATCCCGACCACGATATGACCCGGTCAGGATCGCTGGTGCATCGCTAAATGGTTGCTAGTGAGCTGCCAAACAGGCAGATCTCAGCAGCGATGCAGCAGCGGTCGTTACCTGTCAGACGCAGCGATGATGACGTCTTCCACCCACGTCCACGGCCCAGGACGTTCTCACGCGATCAGCGATAGCCAGCGGGGGAGTCGGTCGGAGGTAAGTATCACATGTAGCGATATCGCTAGCAATATCGCTGCTGCATCACAAAATCGGTGACGCTTTAGCGATATTGCTAGCGATATTGCCATGTGTAAATCCCCCTTAAAGCTTGAAATATGCTTGTAACGTTTCCTTTATCTTAACTTTAAAAGGCTGTTCAGACAGGAGAGACTCATTCAGCCTCCACGTGTTATTTTTGGGTCTGTGTCCCATTATGAACTTTATCAAAAGTATAGAATGGTCAGCGTTTATACTGGGTAATATTTGCGCATCTTTTAGGTATGAGATAGATTGGAATTGTAAGAAAAGATAATCAATACGGCTATATGGCGATTGCACTTGTGAAAAGTGGGTAAAGTCTTTTGTAGAAGGGCAAAGATATCTCAAGGTGTCAATGAGTTGGTTTGAGTGTAAAACCGTGGAGAAACGTTTTAGTGCTCTCTTTGTAATGTTAGATCTCCCTGACGAGGTGTCAAGCGCTGGTTCAAGAGGCGTGTTTAAGTCACCCCCTAATATTAAGGTTCCTTCAATGAACTGAGTCACTTCGTTCATTACTTTAGCAAACCAAAATCTTGTTTCGTATTGGGAGCATAAAGATTCCCTATTGTAATTAATTGATGAGCTAATGTCCCCTTGATGAAGATAAATCTGCCATCATTATCCTTGATCAGTTCCTTGAATTGGAATGGCATATGTTTGGAAATCGCTATTGCGACCCCTCTAAATTTACTGGAGGATGAGTATGAATGGTACCAGGTGTTGTAGTACTGTCTTTCTAAATTCAGGGCCTTATCGTGTGTGAAATGCGTCTCTTGTAGCAAAACTATGTCCGCTCCAAGTTTCTTAATGTGTGATAATACCTGAGACCTCATAATCGGTGCATTCAGTCCTCTCACGTTATATGATACAATGGTCATTGTTTGCACTTTATCATCCATGGCAACTCACAGGAACCCTAGGTCTCAGACATCGGTTCTCGCCACTCCGCCAGAGGGTCAAGGGTGTGGGAAGGAGGTGAAAAACAGGGGTGAAATAAAGAGAAGATAACATGAATAAATCAACATCAACATGGGATTGATGCCCTGTCCTAAACATTTTGACTATCAGTCTATTTAAGATAGACCCAGCAAGGGAAACCGATAAATTCTAGCATCTTATCATCATATTATACCACCTATGAGCTAGTAGAGCAAAACTTAGCGTAGTCTGTCCAGTTTAATGAGCATAGTTCAAGTAGTAACAGAACGCTGAGCTCCCGCTTGCCTTTTCTTGGCTTTCTGGTTCCTCGGACCACCTGCCTTCTTCCATTGGTCCTGTATCGGTAAGTTCGGAAGCTGGAGATGTGTGTGTAGCAATCTGAGGTCCGGTATCGGATCAAGTATGATCTTAAGTTCCTCACAGACCTTCACAACGTCTGTTGTTGTTCTAACTGTGAATCTCTTGCCCTCCTCTGTAATCAGTAAACCGAAGGGGAAGAGCCATCGGAACAAGAATTGTTTTTTTTTAAGTATATCCGTTATAGGCTTAAGTATGCGTCTCTTAGTTAAGGTTGAAGTGGCGAGATCTTGAAATATACGCACTGTTGTGCTTCCGTATTTCAATGTTTCCATTGATCTTGCTTTTTTAAGAATTTTCTCCTTCATCCAGAAGTCCAAAATCCTGCAAATTATATCTCTCAGTGGTTCTGTTGTCTTGGGTTTAGGCTTTAAAGCTCTATGTGCTCTTTCAAGAATCAACATTGGTCTTTCACTTGGCTCCAGCAGGGGTGAAAATAATTCTGTCAGAGTTGCTGTCACATCTTCCTGACCAGTTACTTCCGGTATTCCACGGACTCTAAGATTATTTCTCCGGTTTCTATTTTCCATTTCCTCTAGAGCTATATGTAAAGTGTTAATATGATCCTCATGAAGTTGGAGTCCTGTAGATAATTCACTTGCGTATTTGGTTAGAGCAGCTTGTGCTCCCTCCAGTTCCTCTACTTTATTTCCAATATATTTTTAATGTCCGATTAATCTTTTGCTAAAGGGGCTCTCTCCATATAGTTGTCCCACTGTCCTCTGCCCAGTGTGTCACCCACATGCGCCATTCTCTACCTACGCCATGTACCAGGTGCCGCGGTCCATGCCATAACAGGTTAGTGTGGGAGGTCAGGTGCGCCATAGCATCTGTAAATTGATGACTGACCTCTGGAATCAGATCTGCGGTGCGAAAGCTTTGTGCTTGCAGACAGTAAATCAATGCTACTTGTACAGAGACGACTACAATGGCTTGACAAGGGCAAGGCCGGGGTAAGTGTGCCGCTCCGCCGCTGAGTGGCACGAGGCTTCTCCGGCCTCAGGAATATTCGCTCGCTCTTTTGTACTTGGAGGCACCTGGGACCGGCTGCTTTCAAGAGCTAAAGATGACACTGACAATGATCAATCAATGGCAGCAGCATATCGCCAGTGAAGAAGGTCCAGGGGGATGCCGGCACTTATTAGGATTAGCGGAGCCAGGGCAAACCACTGCAAAGGGCATAATTTAGAAGATGGCGAAAGCAGAGAGCAAATGTAGCAAGGACTACGTGATCAGGCCAAATATCACCGTCCGAGGGGCAGGGATACAAAGGCGTGGAAGCCCGTTGAAATTACTGTGTCCCTCACATCATGGCACCTGACGACCCTGTAAGGTGGATGGCCGGACCGTGGGTACCTGCATTCCGGGTCCAGAACTATTGCGGCTGCATCCCCTGTTCCCGGGGGGAGCCTGAGTGAGCCGGACCTTCCCCTATTGTCTGGGGGAAGTGCTAGTAAGTTGGACCTTCTTTCTGTCCCAGGAGGGCGGGGAATGAGAGGAGAAAAGCGTGTGCAGTAGTGGGGGGTATAAAAAGAAAAGGCACGTGAAGCAGAGCAGTTTGGCGCGAACGGAGGGCAGCACACAGACAGGCGAGTGGTGCGCTCCGCAGGGTCCCACTGTCTGAAGAGAGCTGTCGCGCTGAGGGGAGCAGTGTGCCCAGCAGCAATCTGGAGACAGGGACCGCTGCAGAGAGTGCAGAGCCAGGTGTGCCCAGCAGTCAGGGAGAGAACTGCTCCGTCCTGGGAGCACCAGCATCGCACAGGCCAGCGTACGACGTCTCTCACTGCCAGCAGCGGGGACCAGAGAAGGAGAGGAACGAGCAGTGTGTGCCCAGTGACTACAGAGAGAAAGTGCAGGGTGCTGGTGACCACCAGAGAGAAGCTGCGCGCCAGTGGTTGTCGGCGCTTGAGTCTTGGCACGAACAGACAGCGCGCAACATGAAGAGGAAAGTGCAGTGCACCCAGTAGCGATCAGAGAACAAGGTGCCGTATGTTCCATGTCCATGAGTACAGTACACGTGCCACCTAAGAGTGGCCACATACGGGACTGACACTTGCGCCCTGACGTTGGCAGCGACTATTTGCTCAGACTCTTGCGCCCTTACTTCGCCAGTGTGTATTTGCTGAGCCACGCTGGGCTTGTAGTATATGGACTAGGCCCAGCGGATGGTACCGGAGACCGACCGGTGCCACCAGAAGACTAGACATTTTTGTCCACAGTACCTTCCTGGAAAAGACACCGCGTCAGCCGTTGCTGGCCCTATTGCATTCCTAGCAGGAGTTACAGTTTGAGAACTTCTGACTTCAGTGCTACACAGGAACTTCTATACTTGATCCTTTATCCTTCACCTTACAATATCCTTTGCCATTTATACTGTTTTATCCACTGTTTAACCCTTCACCTCCCTACGTGGAGTATTCCCCTAAAATTGTTAACCATTGCTCTGCCTTCTGTCCTTCACTGCATTCCACAAACTGCTTACAACCCCACAGATCTTGTCTGCTCCTTACAATCTCTATTGATGCAGAGGCCGCAGGCCTTACACCTTGTTACCCATGTGTCAGTGCCACAGGCCCTTCACCTTGTTACCATGTGTCACTGCCGCAGGCCCTTCACCTTGTTACCCATGTGTCAGTGCCACAGGCCCTTCACCTTGTTACCATGTGTCACTGCCGCAGGCCCTTCACCTTGTTACCCTGTGTCAGTGCCGCAGGCCCTTTACCTTGTTACCATGTGTCGGTGCCGCAGGTCCATCACCTTGTTACCATGTATCCGTGCCGCAGGCCCTTCACTTTGTTACCATGTGTTGGTGCTGCAGGCTCTTCACCTTATTACCATGTGTCGGTGTTGCAGACCCTTCACCTTCTTACCATGTGTCGGTGCCGCAGATCCTTCACCTTGTTATCATGTGTCTGTGCCGCAGGCCCTTCACCTTGTTACCTTGTGTCAGTGCTGCAGGTCCTTCATCTTGTCATCATGTATGCGTGCCACAGGCCTTTTACTTTGTTACCATGTGTCGGTGCTGCAGGCTCTTCACCTTGTTACCATGTGTCGGTGCCGCAGACCCTTCACCTTCTTACCATGTGTTGGTGCCGCAGACCCTTCACCTTGTTATCATGTGTCTGTGCCGCATGCCCTTCACCTTGTTACCATGTGTCCGTGCCGCAGGACCTTCATCTTGTTACCCTGTGTCAGTGCCGCATGTCCTTCTCCTTATTACCAGGTGTCGGTGCCGCAGACCCTTCACCTTGTTACCATGTGTCGGTGCCGCAGACCCTTCACCTTGTTGCTATGTGTCGGTGCCGCAGACCCTTCACCTTGTTATCCTGTGTCAGTGCCGCAGACCCTTCACCTTGTTACCATGTGTCAGTGCCGTAGGCCCTTCACCTTGCTACCATTTGTCAGTGCCGCAGGCCCTTCACCTTGTTACAAGGTGTCCGTGCCGCAGGCCTTACACCTTGTTACCCATGTGTCAGTGCCGCAGGCCCTTCACCTTGTTACCCTGTGTCAGTGCCACAGGCCCTTCACCTTGTTATCATGTGAAACTGCAGCAGGCCCTTCACCTTGTTACCATGTGTCAGTGCCGCACGCCCTTCACCTTGTTACCCTGTGTCAGTGCCGCAGGTCCATCACCTTGTTACCATGTGTCAGTGCGGCAGGCCCTTCACCTTGTTACCATGTGTCCGTGCCGCAGGACCTTCATCTTGTTACCCTGTGTCAGTGCCGCATGTCCTTCTCCTTATTACCAGGTGTCGGTGCCGCAGACCCTTCACCTTTTTACCATGTGTCGGTGCCACAGGCCCTTCACCTTGTTACCATGTGTCGGTGCCGCAGACCCTTCACCTTGTTGCCATGTGTCGGTGCCGCAGACCCTTCACCTTGTTATCATGTGTCCGTGCCGCAGGCCCTTCATCTTGTTATCCTGTGTCAGTGCCGCAGATCCTTCACCTTGTTACCATGTGTCAGTGCCGTAGGCCCTTCACCTTGCTACCATTTGTCAGTGCCGCAGGCCCTTCACCTTGTTACACGGTGTCCGTGCCGCAGGCCTTACACCTTGTTACCCATGAGTCAGTGCAGCAGGCCTTACACCTTGTTACCCATGTGTCAGTGCCGCAGGCCCTTCACCTTGTTACCCTGTGTCAGTGCCACAGGCCCTTCACCTTGTTATCGTGTGAAACTGCAGCAGGCCCTTCACCTTGTTACTATGTGTCAGTGCCGCACGCCCTTCACCTTGTTACCATGTGTCAGTGCCGCATGTCCTTCTCCTTATTACCAGGTGTCGGTGCCGCAGACCCTTCACCTTTTTACCATGTGTCGGTGCCACAGGCCCTTCACCTTGTTACCATGTGTCGGTGCCTCGGACCCTTCACCTTGTTGCCATGTGTCGGTACCACAGGCCCTTCACCTTGTTACCATGTGTCGGTGCCGCAGATCCTTCACCTTGTTGCCATGCGTCGGTGCTGCAGACACTTCACCTTGTTACCATGTGTTGGAGCCGCTGGCCCTTCACCTTATTACTCTGTCGATGCCACAAGCCCTTTTCCTTATTACCAGGTGTCCATGCCGCAGGACCATCACCTTGTTACCATGTGTTGGAGCCGCTGGCCCTTCACGTTATTACTCTGTGTCGATGCCACAGGCCCTTGTCCTTGTTACCAGGTGTCCGTGCCGCAGACCCTCCACCGTGTTATCATGTGTCCATGCTGCAGACACTTCACCTTGTTACCATGTGTCGGTGCCACAGGCCCTTCACCTTGTTACCATGTGTCGGTGCCGCAGACACTTCACCTTGTTACCATGTGTCGGTGCCGCAGACACTTCACCTTGCTACCATGTGTCGGTGCCACAGGCCCTTCACCTTGTTACCATGTGTCGGTGCCGCAGACACTTCACCTTGTTACCATGTGTCGGTGCCGCAGACACTTCACCTTGTTACCATGTGTCGGTGCCGCAGACACTTCACCTTGTTACCATGTGTCGGTGCCGCAGACACTTCTCCTTGTTTCCATGTGTCGGTGCCGCAGACACTCACCTTGTTACCATGTGTCGGTGCCGCAGACACTTCACCTTGTTACCATGTGTCGGTGCCGCAGACACTTCACCTTGTTACCATGTGTCGGTGCTGCAGACACTTCTCCTTGTTTCCATGTGTCGGTGCCGCAGACACTCACCTTGTTACCATGTGTCGGTGCCGCAGACACTTCACCTTGTTACCATGTGTCGGTGCCACAGACACTTCACCTTGTTACCATGTGTCGGTGCCGCAGACACTTCACCTTGTTACCATGTGTCGGTGCCGCAGACACTTCTCCTTGTTTCCATGTGTCGGTGCCGCAGACACTTCTCCTTGTTTCCATGTGTCGGTGCCGCAGACACTCACCTTGTTACCATGTGTCGGTGCCGCAGACACTTCACCTTGTTACCATGTGTCGGTGCCGCAGACACTTCACCTTGTTACCATGTGTCGGTGCCGCAGACACTTCTCCTTGTTTCCATGTGTCGGTGCCGCAGACACTTCTCCTTGTTTCCATGTGTCGGTGCCGCAGACACTCACCTTGTTACCATGTGTCGGTGCCGCAGACACTTCACCTTGTTACCATGTGTCGGTGCCGCAGACACTTCACCTTGTTACCATGTGTCGGTGCCGCAGACACTTCTTCTTGTTTCCATGTGTCGGTGCCGCAGACACTCACCTTGTTACCATGTGTCGGTGCCGCAGACACTCACCTTGTTACCATGTGTCGGTGCCGCAGACACTTCACCTTGTTACCATGTGTCGGTGCCGCAGACACTTCACCTTGTTTCCATGTGTCGGTGCCGCAGACACTCACCTTGTTACCATGTGTCGGTGCCGCAGACACTTCACCTTGTTACCATGTGTCGGTGCCGCAGACACTTCACCTTGTTACCATGTGCCGGTGCCGCAGACACTTCACCTTGTTACCATGTGACGGTGCCGCAGACACTTCACCTTGTTACCATGTGTCGGTGCCGCAGACACTTCTCCTTGTTTCCATGTGTCGGTGCCGCAGACACTTCACCTTGTTACCATGTGTCGGTGCCGCAGACACTCACCTTGTTACCATGTGTCGGTGCCGCAGACACTTCACCTTGTTACCATGTGTCGGTGCCGCAGACACTTCTCCTTGTTTCCATGTGTCGGTGCCGCAGACACTCACCTTGTTACCATGTGTCGGTGCCGCAGACACTTCTCCTTGTTTCCATGTGTCGGTGCCGCAGACACTCACCTTGTTACCATGTGTCGGTGCTGCCATCATCTGATGATGCAGGCTGTGCTTTCTCACAGAGTCGGGGCAGAGCTCATTTGTTGCTCAGCTGCCATAAGGTGATGTTCTGCAGAAGAAACATTTACGTTCTGTCCTTTAGCAGAAGATCAGCGGAATTGCTTTACTTCTACACCTATTAGGCCTCTTTTGCCGGGTGCGTCCTCTGAACTCCGCTGCCAACTTTCATTTACCACTGATCTTGTGTCCTGCCAAGTCGTGCACTCAGGAAATTCATCCACAGCAGATTTCCCTGATGGCAGTGGAGACATGAGAGCCGGAGTCCTGGGGCTGCTCTCATCGTATTGCAGGATGACAGATCACCAGAACCAACCTGTGAGATTGCAGCGCTGCAGGTAAAGCTCCTGGACTCCGCAGGTAAAGGCTGAAACGCGTGGGCTTGGGAAATTGGTAGAAAGACAAAATTAAAACAATTCTTCAGATTTAATTAGATTCTTTTCTAAGAGCCTTGTAGACGGCAGCAGATGCAGCGTGATTACTGAGCACAGGGTCACAGTTTGGGTTCAGCTGGTCACATTCCCACATATCTGGGCAGTCACTGCTCATCCTGAGCTGCTGATGCCTGACAAGAATGCAAATACTTCAGTAGAGGATGACACAAACTGCAGATGTAAGGGGCACCATCATGTTACATCAGTCTGCAATGCACAGATACAGGTCAAAAATACGGAGCCACAGGGGATGGATTTCCTGCTTAACCCCTTAGTGACCAAGCCCAATTTTTCACATCTGATGTGTGTCACTCTATGTGGTAGTAACTCTGGAGCTTCCACTTCTCCCAGGGATTCTGAGTTTGCTTTTTTTCATGACCCTTTATGTTACTGGTAAATTTAAGTCAGTATGTTTATGCTTATAATAAAAATATCAGAAATTTTTGAGAAAAATGTAGAAAAATTAGCAATATTCAAAGTTTGACCCCTTAAACCATATTGTCTCTCTCACCAGCAAGTTAACTCACATTTCCCATATTTCTGCTTCTTTTTTGTTAGGGAGTGCGAAGGGTTAAAAGTCTATCAGCAAAATTTCATTTTTTTTTCAAGGAATATTGCAAAATGTATCTTTAGGGGCCTATTCAGTTTTAAGGTGACTATAAGGGGCCGATATATTAGAAACTATTGAAAGTGAGACCATTTTAAAAACTGCACCCCTCAAAGTATTAAAAGCTGCATGCGGGGGGATCAACCCTTCCAGTGCTTCAGACGAATTAATGCAAAGTGTAATGAATGAAGCTAAAATGTTAGGATGAACATAACAGACCACCATAGCTGCAGGACCCTGCGGGCATCACATGACCTCAGGTTGCCATGGCAGCCATCTGTACCTCACAATTGCAGGGGGGCCACCTGGATTAAAAAGGAAGCCAACTACCTCTGTTAACCATCTAGACACTGGCATTGTTCACCCACCATTGGTGCTAACACTGATTGTGGCTGAAGCAGCGGGAGGTCAGCTGTAGTACACATTTTTGCCCTTCTGGGGGTGCTATCCTCTTATTCCTCAGGTTGGTAAAATGGCGTATTGGCTGTCACTGAGGAGTATTTCCACTACTAAAAGTGCTATCTTTAGGATCGGGAGTAACCTCTTGATTGCAGGGGTCCGATTGCTGGGATCCCGTGTGATCATGAGAAAGGGGTGAGGATCCTGTCCCTGCAGCCTTGTCTTGAATGGAGTGTTGGTGCACAGGCTCGTTCTCCGATCCATTCATTGTCTATGGGACTGTTAGAGATACCCAAGAGCTGTACTCGGATTTCTCCGTCAAACGTATAAGCAATGATTGGCGCGGAGGCCGAGTGTTCCCTCTAATGGTGAGGCTCTCCAGGACCTCATCTAGGGATCCCAACATTCGGTCCCACATTGATCAGCGACTCATGCCTTATACTAGGGACAGGGGTGACTTGCAATTGTGGGAATGCCCCTTGAAGTTGCACAAAAAAAGCTTAAATGCCATGATCAGCCCCGTGCCCTGCCCCGACTGTGCCAAACTCTGTATGTTGGGGTGATTGGCACGGTGCTTTCTCCATGGATCAAAGCGAGTAAATCTCTGTATGTATACTGACCACTTTCTATTAGCCATTTATTACTCCTTCATTATAACTCTTGGATCACCCCTCCCCTGCTCAGTGTTTATTGTCCGGGTGGAAATGCCCTTTATGTGTCTAGGTTGAGTCTTGCCGTCCTGGGTGCTGCAGATTGCAGAGCGCCGGCCGCCTACGTCTCTGCTGTGTGTATATTTAGTATTCTGCGCTTGACATAATTCGTAAATGAATTTTTACGCACATTTAATTGAGATGGTTAACTATTTGGAGAGTAAAATGGAGAGGGGCGTCTGTAGTCGGCTGTAAATGTCTCATTAGTTATGACACGTTCTCCGTGGAGAGCTGTCAGGGAATAGAGGCTGCAGCGAGACGCGCTGATTGTGACGGATGTGCATTTTCTGCATGGTTAGAGACGCCGACTGTCAATCACTTAAATTTCATTTAGCGGGGAGGTAAAAGGTGAAATGGAATAAGGTGCGAGTCTGACGCAGGAGTCTGCAGGCTGCTCAGCCCGGCGGGGACTCGCCACCATTAATACAATATGGCTGCTGTGATAAAAAAGCAGTGCCACACCTGTCCGCAGGCTGATGGTGGCACTGTAGCTCACTCTCATTCTCGTCATTGGGGCTGACCTGTAATACAAGACACCGCCTATGGACACGGATGGCGCTGTTCCGCAAAAAGCAGCCATGTTTTTCCAATTCTGTTCAACCCCTTTAAGCCGTTGTTGCTGACTGCACGGTTGCGTTGCGCAATGCCTTGGTTCTTTGATACATTTCACTGCCTTCTAATAAATTGGCAGCTTCATCGCACACGTTTGCACAATCTCTTCTTGCAGTCAGTGAATGGATGCATATGCGGATGTTGTTGCAGATTTCTAAGTGCTGAAAACCACAAAACATTCATATCTCTTTGTGTTTGGTGTCTGCATGTCCGTTCACTGCTGAAAGTTGGTGCTCAGACTTTACTCCATGCTGTGCACAGCTACTGATTCCTGCGGAAAACCAGCAGATCAGCCACGTGGGATCTGGTCCCACAATAAGCGGTTAACCCTCATGGAGCCACAGCGCATCAAACTGCATAACCGCAGTATAATCCAAATGTCCACTGTGGGTTATCTGCTCGGACCCTATACGTGTCAGGGATACGCACAGACTGACAACCTGTCCTGATCAGTCTTATAGGAAGGTTTGTTACATTGTATCTAGGCCAGTGGACACCTGAGCCCAGACTGATACTTTGTAACAAACTACAAGCACAGGAGAAAGGTTTGTACAAATGAAAACATCCAATAATTTGGAAACTCATGGGAAAATAAGGAATTTTGGATCCTGGGTGGTGACCTCCATACACGTCCTTTGCAGATCATCTGTGGTCCTGGTGGTTTCTGGGTGGTGAGCTCCATACACGTTCTGTGCAGATCTCCTTTGGTCCTTGCGATTTCTCGGTGGTGACCTCCATACACATCCTCTGCAGATCACCTGTGGTCCTTGTGGTTTCTGGGTGTTGACCTCCATACATGTCCTCTGTAGATCACCTGTGGTCCTTGTGGTTTCTGGGTGGTGACGTCCATACACATCCTTTGTAGATCACCTGTGGTCCTTGTGGTTTCTGGGTGGTGACCTCCATACACATCCTTTGCAGATCACCTGTGGTCCTTGTGGTTTCTGGGTGGTGACCGCCATACACGTTCTTTGCAGATCACATGTGGCCCCTATGAGAAGCTCCTAAAGAGGGGCTGCGCAACCTCTGCTGACATTGGTCCCGGTGCAGATATTTTGAGCAATGTGATTAGATTTTGTGCCTCTAACGTTAGTTTTATTCTTGTGGCTACAACCCCATAGACCTCGAGTACTGACTGTGTGGGTCATCACTATGGATAGGACTCCTCCAACACAATTACCATCTCTCCCGTCTCAAGCACCATCCATGGGTCAAGTTTAAGAATCTCTCTTCAGCAAAAGTAGATTAGTTTAGGTAAAAGAAGCCGTGATTATGGCACTAGAAGCACTCCAGCTCTAACACTCCGGGGAATAGAGGAATTCCGAGTTATGTGGGAATCGTCCAAAATCAAGAGATGTGAGCGGCAGTAATAAGTGATAATGGGCATCAGATTCTGCGGGGATTTGCTCCAGCTGCGGCTCTGATGACAAATCTAACAGGGGTAACTGTGTTTTTGGTGCACGGGTCTACGTTTTTGCCATGCGTTTGATAGTGGATAACTTGGGGACTCCAGCGATTCCCAGATCAGGGCTATGGATCACCTGAGAATGGGGGGCTCTACAGCTCTGTCCTGAATGGCCCCCTGCTCAGCCTTCGCTCCATTTTTTGTCTTTGGGACTGACAATACCAGCACTCCTCTACTTCTGGCAGTCACATTGGCAGTAAATGGAGCGGAGGCCATACCTGTGCTCCGTTCAGGACATTGCTCTAGAGCCCCCTTCTCAAGATAATTATTGGGGGTCTCCGCATTTGGACCCACAACGATCAGTAAGTTAGCTGGTTAGCAAATAAGGGGATAACTTTGATATTGGGGGAATAACCCTTTAAGTGCAAGGATGTGGATGTCCCATGATGCCCTGCTCATCCGACCTCGTGCAGGCTGAAGTCCCAATGTCAGCCACGTCCCGGATTATGTACCGAGTTGTGATCCAGCCACAATCCTCTGCTCGCAGCACACAACCTCCGGTCTCATGGAGAATTCCACCGTTCCTAGAATATCTATTCGCTTCACCCAGTGTGTTCTGAGCAGCCAATAAATCCCGCATTAAAGACACAAGACGGTAAAATGAGATTCTGTGTCAACTTGACATAAAAATGCAAAACAGCGACTTTATAGAGGCCCGGAGCATTTTTCATACATTAGGCGAGAAATGTTTTCAGTCCCATTAAGCTAAGCTGCCTCTTGGCTGTTTCCAAGCACAATCTGTCCGTGCCACCGGCTCCAGACTCCCCGCACTGACAGATCGTGCGCCGGGACAGTTCATCTAGCAGACTGCGGCACAGGAAGCGATGGGCCTCAGCAGACCTTCCGAAAGCTCATCCGTTACCCAGCAATAATCCGGAGGACGGGTTATAGTCCAGGCTGTGGCGCGCTGCGCACATCGTTATCATTATGTGCAGTATGTATGTGACCACCTCATGCATATAATCTGCTGCAGCGCCGCTTATGTCTCAGTAAATCAGAGCAGTGGTCGCCCCCAGAAATATCCTGACGTGATAGATAAGCGGCGCTATAGTTCATCCAGTGCAATATTGTGACGCTGCTGGTTGCGCCATTATGGGGGCACATTGCAGACATGTGGCTCTTTCTTGCACCCAGATGAGGATGACTGCACCCACCAGACACCGCTCACACTACATGATGTGCTATGTAGCTTCGTCCCTGTAGATGGCCCCGCTGATCACATTCTTGTGTTTTGAAACTGTAAGGGTATGTGCACACGTTTTGGATTCTGCTGCAGATTTTTCTTTGCGGCTTTTGCTAAATCCGCAGGTAAAGTGACCTGAGGATTTAGTGCAGATTTAATGCGGATTTTTGGCAGATTTTGTGCGGATTCCACCTGCGTTTTGACACCTGCGGATTCCTATAATGGAGCAGGTGTAAAAACGCTGCAGATCTGCACAAAGAATTGACATGCTGCGGATTTTTCCGCAGCATGTGCACAGCGTTTTTCATTTCAGATTGACTTTAATGGTACTGTACAACGCAGGAGAATCCGCAACGTGTGCACAGACCCTTAAACTGTATTATTATTATTATTCCTCTGTGCTCCCCAGAACCGACCTAATGTCCTGTCCCACAAATCAATCATCCTATCGAGGTCATGGCGTTCCCCTCTTCTCCCTGCTGGGGTGCACGTGGAGGCAATCGTTAGATTCAGTCTGGATATCCTGGTAGGCGTCTGCACCCTCCTATCTGAAAGAAGCCTTCCTGGTAAATTAGAGACCGAAATGAGTATTAAGTGTCCTGTGCACCATGAAATGAGATGGGAAAATGGCTGCATCCACAGCCGATCCTGCAGAAAGAGTGCAGGGGTTCACTGACACCTGATAGCTGTGACCCCCCCAAAAACAGCTGCCTATCCATTCATCTGCTGTATAAAGCTGCAATACCAGTCACAGCCATGATCTAGAGTGGCGCTACTTCTGGAAAAAAAAATCCCTTCTTGTTTCCTGGATTGTCACATTTAACATCCTGTACTAATTCCACTTGTATAAAGATCTCTGCTTGCTGTCAGCTCGCCCTCATCTCCTACATGCACTGCTCCTACACAGCTCCATCATGGTCACACCTGGAACATTTATTGCAGAAAGTTCTGTGAAATCTGAACACTAGGTCCGCACATGTGAAAATGACCAGAGACCAGCACAAGGATTTCAGCAAAATTAGGTTTCCATTCACTGTCAGCAAGCAGGAATAAAAAAGATGGCATTGAACAGGCTGCATATTATTTATGTTTTGTTTTTCTCCATTGATTATAAGTGTTTATAAATGTGAGTGAAAAATATTCAGGATTGAGAGTCCTCAGTGGTAGATACCTTTTAATGGCTAACTGAAAAGATGGTAACACATTGCAAGCTTTCGAGACTACTCAGGTCTCTTCATCAGGCTAGACTAATACAAATGTGTTACCATCTTTTCAGTTAGCCATTAAAAGGTATCAACTACTGAGGACTCTCAGTCCTGAATATTTTTCTATCCACTGGCTAACACGGTACAAAGATATACATCTTTCCTGTATCTAAATGTGAGTGACAAACTCCTATGTAAATCAGAGTCAGAAATGTGTCCTGCACTTGGCTCACTATGTGGAGGGGACTGAGCATGTGTGTCCTCCAGCACTCAGCTCATTGGGTGGAGGGGAGTGAGCGTGTGTGTCCTCCAGCACTCAGCTCATTGGGTGGAGGGGAGTGAGCGTGTGTGTCCTCCAGCACTCAGCTCATTGGGTGGAGGTGACTGAGCGTGTGTCCTCCAGTGGAGGTGACTGAGCATGTGTGTCCTCCAGTACTCGGCTCAATAGGTGGAGGTGGCAGCGTCTGTGTCCTCCAGCATTCGGCTCATTAGATGGAGGGGAGTGAGCGTGTGTTTCCTCTAGCAATCTGCTCATTAGGTGGAGGGAACTGAGTGTGTGTGTCCTCCAGCAATCGGCACATTAGGTGGCGGTGACTGAGCATGTGTATCCTCCAGCACTGGACTCATTAGGTAGAAGGGACTGAATGTGTGTATCCTGCTGCACTTGGCTCATTAGGTGGAGGGGACGGAGCATATGTGTCCTCCAGCACTCGGCTCATTAGGTGGAGGGGACTGAGCGTGTGTCTTCGAGCATTCGGCTCATTAGATGGAGGTGACAGCGTGTGTTTCCTCTAGCAATCGGCTTATTAGGTGGAGGGGACTGAGCGTGTGTGTCCTCCAGCACTCGGCTCATTAGGTGGAGGGGACTGAGCATATGTGTCCTCCAGCACTCGGCGCATTAGGTGGAGGGGACTGAGCGTGTGTGTCCTCCAGCACTCGGCTCATTAGGTGGAGGGGACTGAGCATATGTGTCCTCCAGCACTCGGCTCATTAGGTGGAGGGGACTGAGCGTGTGTCTTCCAGCATTCGGCTCATTAGATGGAGGTGACAGCGTGTGTTTCCTCTAGCAATCGGCTCATTAGGTGGAGGGGACTGAGCGTGTGTGTCCTCCAGCACTCGGCTCAATAGGTGGAGGGGACTGAGCGTGTGTGTCCTCCAGCACTCGGCTCATTAGGTGGAGGGGACTGAGCGTGTGTCTTCCAGCATTCGGCTCATTAGATGGAGGTGACAGCGTGTGTTTCCTCTAGAAATCGGCTCATTAGGTGGAGGGGACTGAGCGTGTGTGTCCTCCAGCACTCGGCTCATTAGGTGGAGGGGACTGAGCGTGTGTCTTCCAGCATTCGGCTCATTAGATGGAGGTGACAGCGTGTGTTTCCTCTAGAAATCGGCTCATTAGGTGGAGGGGACTGAGCGTGTGTGTCCTCCAGCACTCGGCTCATTAGGTGGAGGGGACTGAGCGTGTGTCTTCCAGCATTCGGCTCATTAGATGGCGGTGACAGCGTGTGTTTCCTCTAGAAATCGGCTCATTAGGTGGAGGGGACTGAGCGTGTGTGTCCTCCAGCACTCGGCTCATTAGGTGGAGAGGACTGAGCGTCTGTGACCTCCAGCACTCGGCTCATTAGGTGGAGGTGACTGAGCATTTGTGTCCTGCAGCACTTGGCTCATTAGGTGGAGGGGACTGAGCGTGTGTGTCCTCCAGCACTCGGCTCATTAGGTGGAGAGGACTGAGCTTCTGTGTCCTCCAGTACTCGGCTCATTAGGTGGAGAGGACTGAGCATATGTGACCTCCAGCACTCGGCTCATTAGGTGGAGGGGACTGAGTATGTGTAACCTGCTGCACTTGGCTCATTAGGTGGAGGTGACTGAGCGTGTTTGTCTTCCAGCACTGGACTCATTAGGTGGAAGGGACTGAGCGTGTGTGACCTCCAGCACTCGGCTCACTAGGTGGAGGGGACTGAGCGTGTGTGTCCTCCAGCATTCGGCTCATTAGGGGGCACTATGCTATGTAGGGAATTCTGTACTTGATGCAGGTATATGGTACATATAAGAACCATACAAACAATATAGATCAGATTTCTTGGTGCTGCCCCTTTGAGTTGTATTTTCTGTACATAGTGAGGGGTTTTGTGTCTCTTCTGGTATTAATGCCGTGTACACACTACCCTCCTGTTTTCTGAGTGCAGGGTGTAATTCGGAGCGCTGCATATAATGGCATGGTTGCCCTCTGCATGGTGGGGCCGCTCCTGTCTTTACATGGTGGATGATTACAGCTATTACGTGGTGGTTTATCTGCCGGGTCTGGTGCCGCTTCTGCTGTGTGCGCCCCCCGTCAGTGCAGCTTCAGTCTTTGCGCCGTACGTGCACTTTGTATACTCGCTCTTACTATATGCGATGGTCGGGACGGGGGACTCACAGGGAATGTGCTCACAAAGACTTCGCAGATATTATCCTCATGTGCGGCAGGCCACGGTGCCGTGTCACATCGTGCGTGATCCTCACTGCCACAAACATATATCCTCCGCCGCCATCCATCCCAGATACTGCGGGGAGAAATATCCCACAGAGCGGAGGATGCACAGACGGACAGTGGTCCATATCTGCGCCACGGATGGGAGGATGAGGGTGGTAGTTCTGCAGTAGTGAGGTAGCTGGATAGTTGTAATAATGAGCAGATAATATAAGGACATTGATTAATGGATTGGAATCTGTCAGCACTGGGTCACATCACTTCTGAACCACATTTACTGTCCACTGCCAGGAGCCAAAGCCATAGATCCGCCTGACGAAATATCCATCACTGATTACAGGCGGAGTGACCGCGCGTCATATACATGCTATCCACCTCACCCACAGCACTGGCAAATACCAGCAATAGTGTGTGCCAAGGTTATACCAGGACTAACGTGTCCAGGAATAGTGTGTGCCCAGGTTATACCAGGACTGATGTGTCCGGAATTGTGTGTGCCCAGGTTATACCAGGACTGATGTGTCCGGAATTGTGTGTGCCCAGGTTATACCAGGACTAACGTGTTCTGGAATAGTGTGTGCCCAGGTTATACGAGGACTGACATGTCCAGGAATCATGTGTGCCCAGGTTATACCAGGATTGACATGTCCTGGAATAGTGTGTGCCCAGGTTATACCAGGACTGGCGTGTCCGAGAATAGTATGTGCCCAGGTTATACCAGAACTAATGTGTCCTAGAATAGTGTGTGCCCATGTTATACCAGGACTAACGTGTCCTAGAGTAGTGTGTGCACAGGTTATACCAGGACTGATGTGTCCTGGAATAGTGTGTGCCCAGGTTATACCAGGACTAACATGTTCTGCAATAGTGTTTGCCCAGGTTATAGCAGGACTAACGTGTTCTGCAATAGTTTGTGCCCAGGTTATATAAGGACTGACATGTCCAGGAATCATGTGTGCCCAGGTTATACCAGGACTGACGTGTCCTGGAATAGTGTGTGCCCAGGCTATATCAGTACTGGCGTGTCCTAGAATAGTGTGTTCCCAGGTTATACCGGGACTAACGTGTCCTGAAATAGTGTGTGCCCAGGTTATACCAGGACTGAAGAATCTGGGAATAGTGTGTGCCCAGGTTATACCGGGACTAATGTGTCCTGGAATAGTGTGTGCCCAGGTTATACCAGTACTGACATGTCCTGGAATAGTGTGTGCCCAGGTTATACCAGTACTGAGGTGTCCTGGAATAGTGTGTGCCCAAGTTATACCAGTACTGACATGTCCTGGAATAGTGTGTACCCAGGTTATATCAGGACTGACGTGTCCTGGAATAGTGTGTGCCCAGGTTATACCAGTACTGAGGTGTCCTGGAATAGTGTATGCCCATGTTATACCAGGACTGAGGTGTCCTGGAATAGTGTGTGAACAGGTTATACCAGTACTGACATGTCCTGGAATAGTGTGTGCCCAGGTTATACCAGTACTGACATGTCCTGGAATAGTGTGTGCCCAGGTTATACCAGTACTGACATGTCCTGGAATAGTGTGTGCCCAGGTTATACCAGGACTGACGATTCTGGGAATAGTGTGTGCCCAGGTTATACCAGTACTGACATGTCCTGGAATAGTGTGTGCCCAGGTTATATCTGGATTGACGTGTCCTAGAATAGTGTGTGCCCAGGTTATGCCTGGACTGACGATTCTGGGAATAGTGTGTGCCCAGGTTATACCAGTACTGACATGTCCTGGAGTAGTGTGTGCCCAGGTTATATCAGGATTGACGTATCCTGGAATAGTGTGTGCCCAGGTTATATCAGGATTGACGTGTCCTGGAATAATGTGTGCCCAGGTTATACCAGTACGAGGTGTCCTGGAATAGTGTGTGCCCAGGTTATATCAGGATTGACATGTCCTGGAATAGTGTGTGCCCAAGTTATATCAGGATTGATGTGTCCTGGAATAGTGTGTGCCCAGGTTATACCAGGACTGACGATTCTGGGAATAGTGTGTGCCCAGGTTATAGCCACACTGACTTATGTCCTAGGCTTCAGCTCTACTACATCTGTAACGCACAGAGTGCGCCGTGCTGCCTGGTATAACATGGTCTTGCAGAGCCTCAGTCTTCCAATCCTCGCCTAGTAAATGACGGACAACTGATGATGCATTTGTCCCTTCCAGCAGTGGAGGGGTTAAGTCCGTCATTTCTTCAGATGAGGGGGACGGAGAAGAATAAAGAGGCTTAAAATCACTTGTTAGCGCTATTCATCCGTGATGGCACAGACAAAGAATTACCGCCGTCCTGGAGAGCGCGCTTTTACATTTTTTTTTTTTGTCTGTGCCATAAAATTGCAGGAAGTTGGCAGGAGAAGGCCACTAAAAGGAGCAATTTGGGCTCACAGGAGCCTGCGGGTACAGAGGCTGCTCCTCGCACATCTCTGCTAAACAGCCGCTACCCAAGAGACCGGCAGGGGAGTGGGTCCAATGGAGGAGCGGCAGGGGAGCGGGTCCTCTGGATGGGGCGGCAGGGGAGCGGGTCCTCTGGAGGGGCGGCAGGGGAGGGGGCCCTCTGCATGGGGCGGCAGGGGAGGGGGTCATCTGGAGGGGCAGCAGGGGAGCAGGTCCTCTGGAGGGGCGGCAGGGGAGCTGGTCCTCTGCATGGGGCGTCAGGGGAGCGGGTCCTCTGGATGGGTCGTCAGGGGAGCGGGTCCTCTGGATGGGGCGTCAGGGGAGCGGGTCCTCTGGATGGGGCGTCAGGGGAGCGGGTCCTCTGGATGGGGCGTCAGGGGAGCGGGTCCTCTGGATGGGGCGTCAGGGGAGCGGGTCCTCTGGATGGGGCGTCAGGGGAGCGGGTCCTCTGGATGGGGCGGCAGGGGAGGGGGTCATCTGGAGGGGCAGCAGGGGAGCAGGTCCTCTGGAGGGGCAGCAGGGGAGCTGGTCCTCTGCATGGGGCGTCAGGGGAGCGGGTCCTCTGGATGGGGCATCAGGGGAGCGGGTCCTCTGGATGGGGCGTCAGGGGAGCGGGTCCTCTGGATGGGGCGTCAGGGGAGCGGGTCCTCTGGATGGGGCGTCAGGGGAGCGGGTCCTCTGGATGGGGCGTCAGGGGAGCGGGTCCTCTGGATGGGGCGTCAGGGGAGCGGGTCCTCTGGATGGGGCGTCAGGGGAGCGGGTCCTCTGGATGGGGCGTCAGGGGAGCGGGTCCTCTGGAGGGGAAGCAGGGGAGCGGGTCCTCTGCATGGGGTGTCAGGGGAGCAGGTCCTCTGGAGGCAGTGGCTCCATATTTTTTATTTTCTCTACTAAATTTTGTTGGAAATAGAAGCAAGCGACCATTGATAAACGCATGTCGGGTATGGGGGGACCTTGCTAATATGTTTCCATCATTACTGGGCCTCTTTGGATATAATTTATGCGGATTATTTATTACCGTATATTTGTGCAATTCTTGATATATATAAGAGGCCGCAGTAGGCAAAGCACTATAGAGCACTTTATCTCCTACACTTCCATATGATGGGTTTATGATTTTGTATACACACTCTAGTATAATGCAATGTAAATGTCATCTTTATCATTATACATTTGGTTCCAGTCTCCCATATGATGTGCAGAGCATAATAACTTCTCTTCTTACTGGCAAGATACTTACTATTACGATTATTGGCAGTCGTCCCCCATTGTCTCTCATTACCTGTGGTGTTACATTCTTTTATATGGTTTTAATTGTGTTGGTTATATGTACTAAACAAAAATTGCTATGATTTTATATGGCTTGCATCTCTTCGTTTAGCTATATATTGTTATTTTACAGTGGGTACGGAAAGTATTCAGACCCCTTTAAATTTTTCACTCTTTGTTTCATTGCAGCCATTTGGTAAATTCAAAAAACTTCATTTTTTTTCCTCATTAATGCACACTCTGCACCCCA
Organism: Dendrobates tinctorius; assembly: GCF_039654945.1. Lineage (NCBI taxonomy): Eukaryota > Metazoa > Chordata > Amphibia > Anura > Dendrobatidae > Dendrobates > Dendrobates tinctorius. The sequence goes on along the minus strand of NW_027361696.1, from coordinate 833,380 downwards.
TCTTGACTGAAAAAAACAGAAATGTAGAAATTTTTGCAAATTTATTAAAAAAGAAAAACAGAAATATCACATGGTCATAAGTATTCAAACCCTTTGCTCAGACACTCATATTTTTAGTCACATGCTGTCCATTTTCTTGGGATCCTCCTTGAGATGGTTCTACTCCTCTGTACGCCGGTTTCCAGCTGTGTTTAATTAAACTGATAGGACTTGATTTGTAAAGGCACACACCTGTCTATATAAGACCTCACAGCTCACAGTGCATGTCAGACCAAATGAGAATCATGAGTGTTGTGAGTTCATTCTCCCCTTCACCTTTGATGTCTGATGAACTCCCTCTGCTGGTGAAGAGAGGTAGTGAAATTGATTGGGATGGGAAGAACCTGTCATCTGAACAGGTGGAGTGTGATTGGACATCTGGAATTTCTGAGTGGATATAAGGCAGCCGACGCCCTGCAGGGCTGCTGGTGATCCTTTCTGCTCTGAGCTCTTGCATCCAGTTTAGTTCCTGTCTACTAAAAGCTAAGTTTTTGCCCTGCTATTATTCCATGAGATTTTGTCTGGTTTCCTTAGTGTTTGTATTCAGCCAGTCCTGGTTGGGACTGGCTGAATTCCATTTTTGTCTCTGATCAGTTGATCTCTTTGCTCTGTTTTCAGAATATACCTGAGTGCTGATATAGTGATTTTGAAGTCTAGCGACTTCAGGGCCTTTTTCCCTATCAGACGGTTGGGACATTTTTGGTAGGGTTTTTTGCGGATTGCAGCCAGCATCTTTTCTGTCCTGTCCTATCTAGTTAGTTGGGCCCCATCGTTTGCTCAGCCTGTCTTTCTGTCTGTGTTTGTGTTTTCATCTGTTTTTCACCGACAGTACATGTTGGGGGCTGTCTATTGCTTTGGGGTCTGCTCTGGGGCAGTTTAGATTTCCCCTTTCCTTCTTTAGGCGTATGTAGTTCTCCGGCTGTGACGAGGGGTCTAGGGCACCGTAGGAACCTCCCACGGCTACTGTTAGTTGTGGTGTATAGGATCAGGGGTCTGCAATCCGATAGCTATCAACCTCTCCGGTTTTCTGGACTTAGCTTGTATTTTTGTTTTCTCCTCCTCCGGTGACTCATTCATAACACATGAGGTCAAAGGAACTGGCCAAGGAGCTCAGAGACAGAATTGTGGCAAGGCACAGATCTGGCCAAGGTTACAAATGAATTTCTGCAGTACTCAATGTTCCTAAAGGGCCTTTCTCACATAGCGAGATCGCTAGAGATATCGCTAAAGTGTCACCGATTTTGTGACGCAACAGTGATCTCGCTTTGTGTGACACTTACCTGCGACCGGCCCCCCCGCTGGATATTGCTGATCGTGCTCAAATGGCCTGGGCCATTTTTCGTTGTTGGCATCCCTCTGGCCGGCATGCATCGCTGTTGTCGGCGCCGACTTGCAGAACTCATGGACGCAGGCGGAAGTCGTCAGAATCGCTGCGGTGTGACAGGTAACAGCGACCCCCGACGGATCGCTGTATTGCTGCTGCGTCGCTGGAGAGATCTGCCTGTTTGGCAGCTCACTAGCAACCATTTAGCGATGCACCAGCGATCCTGACCGGGTCGTATCGTTGTCGGGATCGCTGGTGCATTGCTAAATGTAACAGGACCTTAAGAGCCTCCATAATCCTTAAATGGAAGAAGTTTGGAACCACCAGAAGTCTTCTTAAGGCTCCGTCACACAAAACGATGTCCCAGCGATCTCACCAACGATCCGACATGATGGGATTGCTGGGACATCGTTAGGCTGATCGCTGGTGAGCTGTCACATAGACAGCCCCAGCGATCAGGACCAGCGACGCTGGATGCTGGTTTCTAATGTAAACGTTGGGTATCCAGGAGCCGCGCGACTCCTGGATACCCGCTGTTTACCTTGGAAACCGGCGTACACGCTGGTTTCCAAGGTAAACATTGGGTATCTAGGAGCCGCGCGACTCCTGGATACCCGACGTTTACCTTGGAAACCAGCATGTACATCGGTTTCCAAGGTAAACAGCGGGTATCCAGGAGCTGCGGCTCCTGGATACCCGACGTTTACATTAGCAACCAGCGTCGCTGATTGCTGGTCTCTCGCTGTCACACGCAGCGATGCGTGCTGGGCAGCGGGAGACCAGCGATCGAAAAACGGCCCAGGCCGCTCGAGCACGATCAGCGATAACTGGCAGGGGGGCTGGTCGCTGATCCCCGTCACACACAGCGAGATCACTTACTGTGACGGGGCCTTTAGACCTGGCCGTCCAGCCAAACTGAGCAATCGTGGGAGAAGAGCTTTGGTGAGAGAGGTAAAGAAGAACCCCAAGATCACTGTGGCTGAGCTCCATAGATGCAGTAGGGAGTAGGGAGAAAGTTCCACGAAATCAACTATCACTGCATCCCTCCACCAATTGGGCCTTTATGGCAGAGTGGCTCGCCGGAAGCCTCTCCTCAGTGCAAGACATATGAAAGCCTGCATAGAGTTTGTTAAAAAACACATGAAGGACTCCCAAACTATAAGAAATAAGATTCTCTGGTCTGATGAGACGAAGATAGAACTTTTTGGAGATAATTCTAAGCGGTATGTGTGGAGAAAACCAGGCACTGCTCATCACCTGTCCAATACAATCCCAACAGTGAAACATGGTGGTGGCAGCATCATGCTTTGGGGGTGTTTTTCAACTGCAGGGAGAGCATGACTGGTTACAATTAAAGGAAACATGAATACGGCCAAATACAGAGATATCTTGGATGAAAACCCCTTCCAGAGTACTCTGGACCTCAGACTTGGCTGAAGCTTCACCTTCCAACAAAACAATTACCCTAAGCACACAGCTAAAATAAGGAGTGGCTTCAGAACAACTCTGTGACCATTCTTGACTGGCCCTGCCAGAGCCCTGACCTAAACCCAATTGAGCATCTCTGGAGAGACCTGAAAATGGCTGTCCACCAACGTTCACCATCCAACCTGACGGAACTGGAGAGGATCTGCAAGGAAGAATGGCAGAGGATCCCCAAATCCAGGTGTGAAAAACTTGTTGCATCATTCCCAAGAAGACTCATGGCTGTACTAGCTCAAAAGGGTGCTTCTACTCAATACTGAGCAAAGGGTCTGAATACTTATGACCATGTGATACTTCAGTTATTCTTTTTTAATAAATTTGCAAAATTTTCTACATTTCTGTATTTTTCAGTCAAGATGGGGTACAGAGTGTACATTAATGAGAAAAAATGAACTTTTTTGAATTTACCAAATGGCTGCAATGAAACAACGAGTGAAAAATTTAAAGGAGTCTGAATAGTTTCCGTACCCACAGTAGGTGTTTATTTGGGAGTAGAAATTGGGAGACAAATGTGTAGTCTAGTCGCCGTTTCTAAGAGCATTTACCACAATTTTGAACTCGTACAGATGTAGGATTGGCATATGTCAGAAATATACCACATGGGAACATCCCTTTAATTGACCCCCCAGGCCTGCACCAGCAACATTCAGCCCATTGCAGTGTAAGGTATGGCCTTATATCCTTCTGCACCATGCACTGAACAGAGGCTTGTGATGTCAGACCCGACCTGCGATAGGAGGACGGTTAGAGTGACTCTGAGCAGCTCCACCCCTTGACTCCTCTGGGCAGCTCCACACCAATGACTTCTCTAAGTGCCTCCGCCCCATTACTCCTTTAATTGTCTGCACCCGATGACTCCTTTGCTTGTCTCCACCCCCATGACTCCTCTGAGCAGCACCACCCCCATGACTTCTAGGAACAGCTCCACCCCCATGACTCTTCACATGTAATTACACTTTAGTGCTTTTATTTTTCTATGTTAGCCACAATATGGCCTGATTACTGTCCTGGATAAGAAGTTGGCGGCGGTTCGGGGGCAGAAATTCTCATGACGGGTTCCCTTAAATGTGAAACTTCCAATAATCTGCTATTGTGTATTATTGGATTTACTGAATTATAATTCCGTTCTGTCTGAGAAATTCCAGACTCAGTGAGAAAACGTCCTCGTCGGTCGCCTCATCAGCGCAAGGAAGCCAATTAGTTTTTGGTCGAACACCCAAAGGAAAACTTAATCTGCCAGCAGAATATTTCCTCCTGCCGCTCGTCCAGCAGCGCCGGGTGCGATGGTCTGCGGAGACCCCGGCAATAACAGCTGCTGTAGTTACAGGGATAGGAAGAAACCCAAGACGCTCCAATAATATGCCAGACCGGGCTCCCGCATGCTGAGCTGCTCCTCTGATTATCTAGGGGGGACAACGTCCATCATCTCCTTCCACCGTTTAGTCTTTGAATTCTGCCTGTCGGAGTCCATTAATGTTTCAGTTAATGGGAATTGGCCCAGAGATGTCTCCTCTGAATGTGAACTGCGGCCAGACCACTGTCAGAGCTTCGCACATCAGCCCAGGTGTTATCAAAGGCCCAGACATTCAGGGGAAAAAAATCTTACTGTCTTTGCGAATGCAAATCCATAGTGTGAGTGTTGGCAGTGCGGGCGCCGCGCTCTGCCAGCTGTTTTATCAATGTCGCTTCAGTAGCTTTCAAGAGGCGCAATGTCCATCATAATGACGGGCAGAATCCGGAGTGGCAGCACCTGCGACACCAACAAAAGTTCTGGGGTTTTTTGCATTTTGTAGAGGGGGGGGGGCAGAGAAGAGGCCACCTGTATTTCTTGGGAAGTTTCCAAATGTAATTTAAGTGCTATGTGCGATTTAATTGGTGAGGGAGTGAGCGGCACTGAGGAGCCCAGACACGTGAGCACAGTTCTGTCTACAGTTCTCCACTCATATGTAGCAGAGCTGAGCTTGTCAATCAGGTCTGGAGGAGGTTGGGGAACATTTGCATACCACATCTAATTGGCAGTCCCATGTAACTCCAGCGATAACACAGTGGTGGTCACCATGCCGACTCCTGTCTCTTCTAGACTTGTCTTCCCCCTTGTCAGGAACAGCAGTCCTCTGCCTCCAATCACACAACTGACTGACGATTGATGGACCAGGCCGCGGCTGCTCACAGGACATACAGTCACATAAAAATAAAAGGGACGAGCAAAAGAAAGTTATTAGACCTGATGTCACAGGAGCAGATCTTGTGTAGTTGAGTGCTCCAATTAGGAAATAGTATGGTATTTCAGCATGTTGTATGTGTCCCAGCACTGAACAATGGCGCTAAGTTAGAAACCGCTCATACTGGGTGCGAGTCACTCCCCTTCTGACCTCAGATGGGGGCCAGTAAATGAGATGTGGCTCAGGTACCAAAAATTCATAGATCAATGATCTTAATGAAATCTGCCCCCCCTCCCCCGGAGGTCCCAGGCAGGGAATATTCAAGCCATATTTCCCCTATCATGATTTTCTCTTTCCATAGATATGAGACAAGGCAGGTCAGTGTTAATTCTGGGCTGATGCACAGACCACACAGCGATGCAAGGAAATGCGCTGTGTGCACCAATGCGTCATGAGGCCGAAAATATATACGTATCTTCAGGACCCACACCTGTCACAAAAAAAAAAACAATATTTGTACCTGGTATCCGGCTCCATGCCAACCGCCTGTTTTGCTTTGAAGACACGAAGAGTTATTTACACAGGAGAGAAAAAGTACACTGTGTGAAGAATTATTAGGCAAATGAGTATTTTGATCACATCATCCTTTTTACACATGTTGTCCTACTCCAAGCTGTATAGGCTTGAAAGCCAACTGCCCATTATGTAAATCAGGTGATTTTCATCTCTATAATGAGGAGGGGTGTGGTCTAATGACATCAACACCCTATATAAGGTGTGCTTAATTATTAGGCAACTTCCTTTTATTTGGCAAAATGGGTCAGAAGAAAGATTTGACGGACTCTGAAAAGTCAAAAATTGTGAGATGTCTTGCAGAGGGATGCAGCAGTCTTGAAATTGCCAAACTTTTGAAGCGTGATCACCGAGCAATCAAGCGTTTCATGGCAAATAGCCAACAGGGTCGCAAGAAGCGTGTTGATAAAAAAGGCGCAAAATAACTGCCCATGAATTGAGGAAAATTAAGCGTGAAGCTTCCAAGATGCCATTTGCCACCAGTTTTGCCATATTTCACAGCTGCAACGTTACCGGAGTATCAAAAAGCTCAAGGTGTGCCAAACTCAGGGACATGGCCAAGGTAAGGAAGGCTGAAAAACGACCACCTTTCAACAAGAAACATAAGATAAAATGTCAAGACGGCCAAGAAATATCTTAAGACTGATTTTTCTAAGGTTTTATGGACTGATGAAATGAGAGAGACTCTTGATGGGCCAGATGGATGGGCCCGAGGCTGGATCAATAAAGGGCAGAGAGCTTCACTCTGAATCAGACGCCAGCAAGGTGGAGGTGGGGTACTGGTATGGGCTGGTATCATCAAAGATGAACTTGTGGGACCTTTTCGGGTTGAGGATAGAGTGAAGCTCAACTCCCAGACCTACTGCCAGTTTCTGGAAGACACCTTCTTCAAGCAGTGGAACAGGAAGAAGTCGGTATCGTTCAAGAAAAACATGATTTTCATGCAGGACAATGCTCCATCACATGCATCCAAATACTCCACAGCGTGGCTGCCCAGTAAAGGTCTAAAAGAAGAAAAAATAATGACATGGCCCCCTTGTTCACCTGATCTGAACCCCATAGAGAACCTGTGGTCCCTCATAAAATGTGAGATCTACAGGGAGGGAAACCAGTACACCTCTCGGAACAGTGTCAGGGAGGCTGTGGTGGCTGCTGCACGCAATGTTGATCGTAAACATATCAAGCAACTGACAGAATCTATGGATGGAAGGCTTTTGAGTGTCATCGTAAAGAAAGGTGGCTATATTGGTCACTTATTTTTTTTGTTTTTGAATGTCAGAAATGTTTATTTCTACATTTTGTGTTGCTATATTGGTTTACCTGGTGAAAATAAACAAGTGAGATGGGTATATATTTGTTTTTTATTAAGTAGCCTAATAATTCTGCACAGTAATAGTTACCTGCACAAACAAATATCCTCCTAATCCTAATCAGCCAAATCTAAAAAAAAAAACACTCCAACTTCCAAAAATATTAAGCTTTAATATCTATGAGTCTTTTGGGTTGAACATAGTTGTTATTCAATAATAAAAAGAATCCTCTCAAATACAACTTGCCTAATAATTCTGCACACGGTGTATGACCACACAGCCTGTTGTTTCCTCTGTGTACAGACTCCATGTCTGCTCTCCATCTCCATCAGACAACCTACAGTACTTCAATTACCTGTTCACAGCAGGGGCCGTCGAGTATAAGGGATCTAAATGGAGTGTTGGCTCTTCTTTAATTTACAATTTATAATTACCGTATATACTCGTGTATAAGCCAAGATTTTCAGCCCATTTTTTTGGGCTGAAAATCCCCCTCTCGGCTTATACACGGGTCATATACCTGGGGGTCGGCGGGGGAGGGGGAGCGGGGGTGTCAGATCATACTTACCTGTCCGGCCGTGGTCTCTGCAGCCTCGCTCGCTTCTCCACTGTCTCCCTTCCTGTCTTCAGCGGTCACGTGGTGCCGCTCATTACCACTCATGAATATGCGCTGAAGACAGGAAGGGAAGGGAATAATAAAGTAACTTGGCACTCAACTGAATGATCCTTTTTGAAAATAAGTTTTTATTGTGGCAGTCACATTAAAAACTTATTTTCAAAAAGGATCATTCAGTTGAGTGCCAAGTTACTTTATTATTCACTTGGATCTGGGTAACCTACTTGTGCACCCTGTAGTAGTGCCACGCTATACTTTACAGGAAGGGAAACAGTGGAGAAGCGAGCGAGGCTGCAGAGACCACGGCAGGATGGGTGAGTATAGCGATATTCACCTGTCCCCCGGTCCATCGCTGCTCACCGCTGTCTCTGCTGCATCCTGTGTCAGTGACGTTTAGGCAGCAGGGGGCACGGTGACGTGATTAGTGCGCGCCGCCCCTCTGCTGGCTGAACAGTCACTGACACAAGAAGAGGCAGACAGTGGTGATGGACCCAGGAGAGGTGAGTATGGCTTTTTTTGGAGCATATGGGGGCATATTCTATGGAGCAGCATATGGGGGCATAGTCTATGGAGCAGCATATGGGGCAACATATGGGGGCATAGTCTATGGAGCAACATATGGGGCATATTCTATGGGGCAGCATATGGGGGCATAGTCTATGGAGCAGTATATGAGGGCATAGTCTATGGGGCAGCATATGGGGGGCATATTCTATGGAGCAGAATATGGGGCATATTCTATGGGGCAGCATATGGGGGCACAGTCTATGGAGCAGTATATAAGGGCATAGTCTATGGAGCAGTATGTGGGGGCATAGTCTATGGGGCAGCATATGGGGGGCATAAACTATGGAGAAGCATACAGTTGTGGCCAAAAGTATTGACACCCCTGCAATTTTGTCAGATAATACTCAGTTTCTTCCTGAAAATGATTGCAAACACAAATTCTTTGGTATTATTATCTTCATTTAATTTGTCTTAAATGAAAAAACACAAAAAGAATTGTCCTAAAGCCAAATTGGATATAATTCCACACCAAACATAAAAAAGAGGGTGGACAAAAAGTATTGGCACTGTTCGAAAAATCATGTGATGCTTCTCTAATTTGTGTAATTAACAGCACCTGTAACTTTCCTGTGGCACTTAACAGAATTTGTGTTTGCAATCATTTTCAGGAAGAAACTGAGTATTATCTGACAAAATTGCAGGAGTGTCAATACTTTTGGCCACAACTGTATGGGGGCACAATCTATGGAGCAGCATATGGGGCATATTCTATGGAGAAGCATATGGGGGCATAATCTATGGAGCAGCATATGGGGGCATATTCTATGGAGCAGCATATGGGGGCATATTCTACGGAGCAGCACATGGGGGCATATGCTATGGAGCAGCATATGGGGGCATATTATATGGAGCAGCATATGGGGCATAAACTATGGAGCAGCATATGAGGGCATAAACTATGGAGCAGCATATGGGGGCATAGTCTATGGATTCCACCCTTGGCTTATACACGAGTCAATAAGTTTTCCCAGTATTTGTGGCAAAATTGGGGTGTCGGCTTATACACGAGTATATACGGTAAGCCATGCTTTTAGGCTCACTATGAGGGTGACACATCCCCTCTCAAGCGATAGTTTAAGAGATTGGTCCAATTTTACCATTACATTTATGACACCCCTCCAGACTCCTTTGCTCTCTTCCTCTAGACTCATTGGTCCTCCAGACTCCTCGGTCCTCCCTCCTCCACACTGCTCATATCCCCCTCTTCCTCCAGATTTCTTTGTCAGCCCTCCTTCTGGACTCCTCAAGCCTCCCTCTTCCTCCAGACCCCTCTATCCTCCCTCCACACTCCTCTGTCCTTTCTCCTCCACACTCCTCTGTCCTCCCTTCTCTTGCACTCTCCTCTGTCCTCTCTCCACACTCCTCCTCCACATCTTCTTTCTCCTCCACACTCCCCTCTACACTCCTCTGTCCTTCCTTCTCCTCCACACTCCTCTATCCTCCCTCCACATTCCTGTCCTTCCTTCTCCACACTCCTCTGTCCTCCTTCCACACTCCTCTGTCCTCCTTCCACACTCCTCTGTCCTCCTTCCACACTCCTCTGTCCTCAATCCACACTCCTCTGTCCTCACTACACACTCCTCTGTTTTTCTTTCCTCTCCACACTCCTCTGTCCTCCCTCCACACTCTTCTGTCCTGTCTACCCCTCCTTTGCCCTCCCTCCCTGTCTTCTCTTCGCGTTCCTGTCCTCTCTCGGCGCTTCGCTGTCCTCCCTCCGCGCTCCTCTGTCCTCTCTCCGCGCTTCTCTGTCCTTCCCCTGCGCTTCTCTGTCCTTCCCCCGGGCTTCTCTGTCCTTACTTTGCACTTCTCTGTCCTCCCTCCGTCCTTTTCTATCCTCCTCCACGCTTCTCTGTCCTCCCCCCCGTGCTCCACTGTCCTCCTTCCATGCTCCTCTCTCCGCTTTCCTCTGTCCTCTCTTCGAGTTCCTCTGTCCTCTCTCCGCACTCCTCTGTCCTCTCCGCACTCCTCTGTCCTCTCTCCGCACTCCTCTGTCCTCCCTCCGCGCTCCTCCGTTCTCTCTCTGTGCTCCTCTGTCCTCTCTCCGCACTCCTCTGTCCTTTCCCCACGATTCTCTGTCCTTCCATTGTACTTTTCTGTCCTCCCCCATACTCTTCTGTCCTCTCTCCGTGCTCCTCTGTCCTCTCTCCGCGCTCCTCTGTCCTCACCCGCGCTCCTCTGTCCTCACCCGCGCTCCTCTGTCCTCCCCCTGCGCTCCTCTGTCCTCCCCCCACGCTCCTCTGTCCTCTCCCCGCGCTCCTCTGTCCTCCCTCCATGCTCCTCTGTCCTCCCTCCATGCTCCTCTGTCCTCTCCCGCGTTCCTCTATCCTCCCCCCGCGCTCCACTGTCCTCTCTCCTCTAGTCCGATCCTTCTTTCCCTCATTGCCCTGTAGAGGCCAGTCCTCGTCCTCCATTTGTTTCCAGACAGAACACGGCTAATTTAGAATTGGGAGGAGAGAAATTACTGTAAATTGCTGCTTCTGCGGTGTCTGTGATTGTGACCTCTGGGGGCTCCTGGGGGTCCATACATAACTCCTCTCATTCTGTATATAAACGGCCATAAATCTTTTTTGCACTTCACCATTTTCCATTTGAGCAGGTTTTTGGAATTGATTGACCCTAAATATAGAAGACGCAAGCCTGAAATCGTCACCTGCGCAGGAAAAGCAAATTCATCATAATCCCTTAAATGAGAACTGGGCTCATAGACAAGAAGGACGTTTTTACGCAGCGGCCTGACGGGACATTCATCACCCTAGAGATGGAAGCTGGATGGCGCGGTCCTGTCATTTGTTGGGATGCTGGGGGGTGTAGTTTGAGGTCACTTAGTGGGTCAGAAGACAAGTATGACACATGGCAGCAGACAACTGTCAGATAAGGGTTAATTAGTGCTTGACACAATGTATTGTTTAGAGGTCAAGTGCAGGATTACAAGGTCGTGACTGAGCGAAGCTGGAATCAAGTTTTATTACTCACTTTTACTTTCAGAAAGAGGTGCATTTATTAACCTAGTATGCGTGACATCAGAAATCTTCGTATTAACGTATGCAAGTCATATGGAAAAACATACTTATATAACAAGTTTATTTTAAAACTGCTAAATAAAATATGATTAGTAAACAAAATTAATTATAATTTTTCACCAAAAACACAAAAAAAATTTTTTCCCCAAATTTCACACAAACATATGAAAAAACGCACAAAAACGCATAGAGATCTATACCAAACTAGCTGCAGCTACATTTCTAGTATTTCTTTTCTATTATATTAGTCTTCCAAACAATTTTGACAAGTTATTGTTTCGGAAGAATGTTCTTTGCACACATTTTCCTTACAAATTGAATAAAATCTCTCAGTTTTCCTTTCTAAGTTTCTTGGACACATGAAACAGCGCTTTCTTTTTCTTTCTCCTGGCCCTGGAATCATCTGAAACTGTACGCCACACTGTTTCATTGCTTCTTTAGTTTGCTTTAGCAAGCCTTTCTCGTCACTTCGCTGGATCATGTGAGGCATTACAAGTTCATGACAAAGGTCCTTCAAAAATAGGCGTCTCCTGTCCTTCCTCCGTGCATGGAATTCTGGATGAGTTTCTGTATAAATTATGAATGAATTTAGGGCTGCTACATCAAGCATATTTGAAAAAAGTACTACAGGCCATCGTTTTGTTTGCCTCTTACATGAATATTCTCCCACCATCTCATCCATTTTGTCTACACCTCCTTTTGTTTTATTGTAATGCAGGATGATTTCTGCTTTTAATTTTCCGTCATTGCTGTCAATACTGCAATTGTGATGCATGGTACTGAGTAAAATCTGATTTCTCCTTCTTCGCTTTGTAAGATACCAAAGTCGCTTTGTTATTGAATCTAAAGACACTCTCATAAAGTGCTCGCTGACGATTGTGTTTCAGTGCTTCTGGAATTTCTCGTCGGTTTGGCTTGATAGTGCCAACAAGTGTAATAGCTTTTTGAAGCAGAAAATTGCCTAGTTCAACATTGGTGAAATAATTGTCCATGGTAATGTTTCTACCTGAAGTGAATATTGGAACAGCAAGAGTTTTGACAATTTCAGACCCCAGATCCCTCTGTACTGGTGCTCCAACCTCTTTGCCACAGTAGATTACGCCATTTATGCCATAATAATTTGCAGAATCACACATCCAGAAGATTTTGATTCCTTATTTATATTCCTTATTCCTTATTTATTCCTTATTATATCTGGTAACCAGCTTTTCCAATCTCTGCTCTGAATCCACTCCTGTGTCTCCATTCAATGTCAGCAAGCAGTTAATCCTGAATGCTATCTATGTGTTTTCAACTCTGGAGGCTTATATCTGGTATATAGTTTTTTTTTTTCAACTTATACTGTCCTATTAAGGGAATAGAAGAATCCAGGATATCTATAAACAGAAAGATAGTGAGGAAACACTTAGCTAACCTAAATGTATTCAAGTCTCCAGGTCCAGATGAATTACACCCCAGAGTACTGAAGGAGATAGCAGAAGAAATTTTTGAACCCCTCTCCATAATCTTTGAAAATTCTTGGAGAACAGGAGAAGTGCCAGAAGACTGGAGAAGAGCAAATGTTGTTCCTATCTTCAAAAAGGGGAAGAAGGTGGACCCAGGCAACTATAGGCCGGTGAGTCTGACTTCTATACCAGGAAAGATCTTTGAACAAATTATTAAACAACATGTATGTCAATACCTGGATAAGAATGAAGTGATTAAACAGAGTCAGCACGGGTTTGTAACTAATAAGTCATGTCAGACTAATTTAATTTCCTTCTATGATGGTATTACTGATTGGGTGGATCAAGGAAATGCTGTAGATATAGTATATCTTGACTTCAGCAAAGCATTTGACAAAGTCTCTCATACAATCCTTATTGAAAAAATGACAAAGTATGGAATGGACAAGGCAACTGTTAGGTGGATTCATAACTGGCTTAGTGATCAGACCCAAAGAGTGGTCGTAAATGGCTGCACATCCAGTTGGAAGAATGTCTCAAGTGGGGTACCACAGGGCTCTGTCCTGGGCCCTGTATTGTTCAACATCTTTATCAACGATTTAGATGAAGGAATTGAGGGTAAACTGATTATATTTGCTGATGACACAAAGCTAGGAGGGATAGCTAATACTAGAGAAGAGAGAGAGAGGATTCAAAAAGATTTAAATAAACTGGAGAAGTGGGCAGCAACTAACAGAATGGTTTTTAACAGGGAGAAATGCAAAGTACTACATCTGGGCAATAAAAATGAAAAAAGCATATTTAGAATGGGAGGAATAGGGCTAAGTGACAGCACATGTGAAAAAGACTTGGGTATACTAATAGATCACAGACTGAATATGAGTCAACAGTGTGATGCAGCAGCAAAAAAGGCAAATGCAATTCTAGGATGTATTAACAGAAGCATACAGTCTAGATCACGTGAAGTAATTATTTCCCTCTACTCCTCTTTGGTCAGACCTCATCTGGAATATTGTGTCCAATTTTGGGCACCACATTTTAAAAAAGACATCAACAAACTGGAGCAAGTTCAGAAAAGAGCGACCAGAATGGTGACCGGTCTGCAAACCCTGTCTTATGAGGAAAGGTTGCAGGATTTGGGAATGTTTAGTTTGCAAAAGAGAAGACTGAGAGGAGACTTAATAGCTGTCTACAAATATCTAAAGGGCTGTCACATTGTAGAAGGATCAACTTTATTCTCATTTGCACAAGGAAAGACTAGAAGCAATGGGATGAAGCTGAATGGGAGGAGACACAGATTAGATATTAGAAAAAACTTTTTGACAGTTAGAGTGATCAATGAGTGGAACAGGCTGCCACGAGAAGTGGTGAGTTCTCCTTCAATGGAAGTCTTCAAACAGAGGCTGGACAGACATCTAACTTGGATGATTTAGCGAATCCTGCTTTGAGCAGGGGGTTGGACCAGATGGCCCAGGAGGTCCCTTCCAACTCTACGATTCTATGATTCTACTCTGCTTGTCCCCTTATGTTGTGAGGTCAAGAAACTTTTCAAAGTGCTTTATGATCCATGTAGTGCTGGACATGTGTTTATTTGACCACAACACTTTATTGGGTCCTGGTGTCTCAATTTAGTGTGATTGATTAACGAGAAGAGAGAGAGCAAAAAAAAAATCTTAGCCTTAACCTCCTATATATTCAGACCTAGCTAAGTGGAGCATTTATGCAGGGGTGGCATTTATGCACATGTAATCGAAGTACATGTATCAAAGTACTACTGGCAGTTATAACATGGCAGTTAGACAGGGCAGGAGACAGGTAAGACATTTATATACATCTATTCCCTGTACATTAGGAGTACAACAAATATATACCATATGCATTTGTGTAATTTTTATCCTGGCCGCTGCATTCACACACATCCACTGCCCTGGCATGAACTCTCTACACTCCATCCATATCGGCTCCTCGCTCCTTTCCTCTCCTATGTATAGCACTCACGCTCTTTTCACATTGTTAAATTGCACAGATCCAGTCAGTCCAACCATTCAACATCAGAGACGCTCTCACAAATCACTTAACCATCTGCTCACTCTTTCTATCCTCCTTCTCCTAGTCGCAGGAGACATTGCTCCCAACCCTGGTCCCCCATGTTATAGAAAGTCAAACCCCCCGTCTGCTACACTTAGAAACCCCTCTAATCTTATTAATATTCCCTGCATGCCATCTGTCTCTCTTAATTGTGCACTTTGGAATTCGCGCTCAGTGTGTAACAAACTCTCCTTCATCCATGACTTTTTCCTTTCTAATTCTCTTAACCTCCTGGCTCTTACTGAAACCTGGATCCAGCAGTCAGACACTACCGCTGCTGCTCTTTCATACGGAGGGCTACACTTCTCTCATACCCCAAGATCAGACAGTAGAGCAGGTGGAGGCGTTGGTCTGCTCCTATCACCAAAATTTACCTTTCAGGTTATCCCTCAAGTACCCTCACTAGTCTTCCCTTCTTTTGAGGTCCATGCCGTCAGACTCTACACCCCCTTCTCCATGCGAGTGGCGGTGGTGTATCGTCCTCCCGGCCCCTCCCATCAGTTCCTGGATCATTTTGCCACTTGGCTTCCACATTTTCTCTCCTGTGACATCCCTACCCTCATCATGGGAGATTTCAACATCCCCATTGCTCTTCCCCTCTCCCCATCTGCTACTCACCATATATCTCTAACCTCCTCATTTGGCCTTTCGCAGCTTACTAATTCTCCAACGCATGAAGACGGAAACTCCCTTGACTTGGTCTTCTCTCGGCTTTGTGCAGTGGATGATTTTGCAAACTCCCCTCTCCCGCTCTCTGACCACAATCTTCTTTCATTCTCTATCAAGAACTGCCAGGCCGCTCAGGTCACCCCCACTGTCCAGACTTATAGAAACATACAGGCCATTAACACCCAGAAACTTCTGAAGAACTTGCAGTCTTCATTGGCCCTTATCTCCTCCCTCTCATGTCCTGATTCTGCATTGAAGCATTACAATGAAACACTTCAAAGTGCCCTGGATGAATTTGCACCCCCTATAAATAGAACACCACGATGCAGACGGCGACAGCCCTGGCACACGGTGCAAACACGTTTCCTGCAGCGGTGCTCCAGGTGCGCCGAACGACTGTGGAGAAAATCCAATCTACACGAAGATTTCATCCATTATAAGTTTATGCTTAGAACATACAACACTGCCCTTCACCTCTCAAAACAAATCTATTTCAACACACTCATCACCTCACTGTCCAATAACCCGAAACGTCTCTTTGACACTTTTCATTCTCTACTCAATCCAAGAGTACAGGCCCCAACCACAGAGCTCCGAGCTGACGATCTGGCCAATTACTTCAAAGAAAAAATTGACCAGATTCAACAGGAAATTATCTCCCAATCACCTCATACCATGCACTGTCCTCCCTCCCCCACTGCATCTAGCTCACTCTCTGATTTTGAACCAGTCACAGAAGAAGAAGTAAGCAGGCTCCTTGCATCTTCTCGCCCAACTACTTGCACCAGTGACACATTTCCGTCACATCTCCTCCAGTCCCTTTCCCCTGCTGTCACCCCTCACCTAACTAAAATATTTAACCTCTCTCTCTCTTCTGGTATTTTTCCCTCCTCATTTAAGCATGCCATCATACATCCACTACTTAAAAAACCATCCCTCGATCAAAACTGTGCCGCTAACTATAGACCTGTCTCTAATCTTCCCTTCATCTCTAAACTCCTGGAACGTCTGGTCCACTCCCGTCTTATCCGCTATCTCTCAGAAAACTCTGTTCTCGACCCTCTCCAATCCGGTTTCCGCTCTTTACACTCCACTGAAACTGCCCTCACCAAAGTCTAATGATCTGCTAACAGCTAAATCAAATGGTCATTACTCCATGCTAATTCTCTTGGATCTCTCTGCAGCATTCGACACTGTGGATCATCAGCTCCTCCTCACTATGCTCCGTTCCATTGGCCTCAAGGACACCGTTCTCTCCTAGTTCTCCTATCTCTCCGACCGCTCCTTTACTGTATCTTTTGCCGGTTCCTCCTCCTCTCACCTTCCCCTTACTGTTGGGGTCCCCCAAGGATCAGTTCTAGGCCCCCTCCTCTTCTCCTTGTACACTGCCCCTATTGGTCAAACAATCAGTAGATTTGGTTTCCAGTACCATCTCTATGCTGATGACACCCAATTATACGCTTCTTCTCCTGACATCACGCCAGCCTTTCTAGAAAACACCGGCGATTGTCTAAATGCTGTGTCTAACATCATGTCCTCACTATATCTGAAACTGAACCTGTCAAAGACTGAACTCCTGGTGTTTCCTCCCTCTACTAATGTACCTATACCCGACATTGCCATTTCTGTGTGTGGTTCCACTATTACTCCCCAGCAACAGGCCCGCTGTCTTGGGGTCATACTTGATTCCGAGCTTTCCTTTGCCCCCCACATTCAATCAGTGGCTCGCTCTTGTCATCTGCACCTCAAAAACATTTCTAGAATTTGACCTTTTCTTACTTTTGACTCTGCAAAAACTCTTACTGTTTCTCTTATTCATTTTCGTCTGGACTATTGTAACTCTCTTCTAATCGGTCTCCCTCTTAGGCCTCTTTCACACATCAGGTTTTCGCCGTCAGGCGCGATCCGGCGCTTTTGACAGAAACCGGATCCGGCGAAATGCAATGCCGGATCCGGTTTCCCCCCAATTGACTTGCATTTGCGCCGGATGGCCATGCGTTTCATCCGGTTTTCGCCGGATCCGGCAATGTGTCGCGATCCGGCGTCTGGAAAAAACGGCTACTGTAACGTTTTTTGTCTCCGGCGAAAAAGCCGGACACGCCGGATCCGGCGTGTCCGGCTTTTTCATACAATGAAAGCCTATGAGCGCCGCAATGCGCCGGATCCAGCGGGAGTGATCTAATTCCAGGTTGCTTTTTTCAGCCACTTTGTCAATAATATCATCTCCATCAAGTTTCATCAGTATGTCCTTTTCAGTAGCCATTAACATGAAAGATTCTAGGTGACTTTGATTCATGCTGTTTCTTAATCTGTTTTTTATAAATTTTAATGTAGAGAAGCTTCGTTCACAAGCAACTTGTGTAATGGAGAGACTTAGAAGAAATTTGTATGCCTGTCCAATTATATTGTAAGCATCAGTAAGTAGATTATAGCGCTGTAGTAATTGATAGACACACAAAGAACAGTTCTTGCATGATGAACAGCTTTTCGTCACTAGTTCTGTATCATCAATGGTCTCGTCTTCTGGGCTTGTGTCTGTTGCCACTCTAATATTATATTCTTCTAAGGGCGATCTTTTCAATTTCTCCCAGTGCAAAGTCAGGCTGCGCAGCTCACTGCGAAGATTCTCAGGTGTTGCTCTGTCATCAAATTTAATCAAGCGTTTGCTTGTCTCATCCAAAGTAGGGCTATTTAATCCATTTTCTCTTATGGAATTAAAGTTTCGCGGATCAAGGCAGGCAAGGTCTGCATATATTGTCCCATTTGCGGTGAAACGTTGTTCCATGCTTTGTGTGACAGCATCCAAGATGACATTATGAACTTTCACCTTGTATGCGATTTCTGCATTTGCATGTACCTCATCTTGGGCTACTTCACCTGCCATTAGTTTTCTTCTTCTAATTCTTTTCTCAGGCAAAGAATTTTCAATTTCAAAGCTAAATTCTCCATATTTTTCTTGAAGTTGGTCATTTGCCCATTTTACAAAATTATTTGCAGCTTCTTTGACCTCATCAAATGATCGAACATAACTTTTTAGACTCTCCTGCACGTCCATCACCATCCAATAACCTGTTAAAATATCCATGCCAGATGTTTGCAAATACTTAGATAATGGAGAGGTGAGTTCAAATATGCGTAAAAAAATTTGGGCTGTAATGATTGTTTCGTATCTAAGCAGGCAGTCACAGTATCCTTTAGCTTTTGCACGAGCATCAGCGTTATGCTTGCTTGAAGAATAGAAAATTCTAAGCATGACAATGAGACTGACATATAAAGCAGAATCTGGCTTGTCAAAGGATCCAAAAACCTTTTTCAAAGCAACATCTTTTGACCACCAACGTGTTTCAACTACTGTTGAAAGCCTACGATGGAGTGGGTCCTGGCTTACATTCTCCCACAAATCCATTCGAACATACGAATCTTTAATGAACGTTGCTACATCGTTGAGAAGCATAAATAATGATGCACTTTGCAAAGTTGTCTTGGTGCTCTCTGACAAAACTAGGTTTAGGATATGCGAATAACACCACACATGTATTTGGCCAGGAGAGACAGTTGTTAACCAAGTTGAAAAGCCTTTGTAAGTCCCTTGCATATTAGCTGCCCCGTCAGTGGAATTGCCAATGCATTTTGTAACGTCTATGTGGCATAAAGTGAGAACGTTCATTAGAAGCTGGTGTATTGCTTCACCGGTGGTTAACTTGCAGTCTACTATTGCAAGCAGCCTTTCATGGATTTGGTTAGTGACATAACGGATTATAACGCTCATCTGTTCTCGTGAAGTTATATCTTGTGATGTGTCAATCTGGATGGAGAACATTCCAGCGTCCCTTACTTCTTTTTCAATAGTAGTTTGAATAAGTTGCTTGATGGCATCAAGGATTCCATTCACAGTGTTTTTTGACAGCAATGTTAATAGTGATCCTCTGCCTCTAGCACCTTTGGAATGCTGCTGTTGGCTTTTTTCAATGCATTCACTTACATGCTCTTGCAGATAAACATCATACTTGCTTAACAGTAGAACTAGTTCCAAAAAATTCCCATGACCTAAAGTCACATTCTTTAACATATATGCTGCTTCAGCTTTGTCCCCTCTGTAGCTGAGTCCACATTTTCCAATCACCTTTATTATGTCTATTACCCTATGAAGTACTTGTCTTCTTTTTCGAACTTGCTCTCGGCGAATTGACATTTGATTATGAAGAAGGCGGCTTCCAATATCTGCACTGGTTGCCTTTAGAAAATATGCTTCAGCACAACCTCTGTGACTATTACTTTTCTCATGTTCCTCTAATCTTTGATAAACGTGCCTTCGATCTTTCAACCCATCTATAAATGGACCAGTTGTAGAAGGCTTTGAAAATGCGAGACAGACAGTACAAAATAATGATTTGTTCTTAATATTGTATGTCAGCCATCTTCTGTTTGATCCATCTTTGCGTAAGAAGACTTTTTGGAAGTTAGGATCTTCTTCGGTATCTTGTTGTGGGTGATTTTTGAAAAATAAAGACAGTTAGCCTGATGAAGGGCGTGCAAAGTAGTTGATGCTTTCTCCTGAGGTGGTTTCTACACTGAAAGAAGCACTATCTGATGGTGAAAACTCAATAGAACATGATGGAACAGATTGAGAAATTGAAGCCACAGGTACAATACTGGATACGGATGTGACTGGCTCTGGCTCCGATCCAGTACACGATGAACAGGCATCTCCTGGTACAACAGTAGTTAATGTAACAACCTCAGCTTCAGTATCACTTGAAGAAGGGTCAAATGCAGGTACCGATTCAGATGTTATTTCGTCTTCCGTCACTGTCTGAGGAATATTAGCTGTTGTAAGTGTTGTGGCTAGAACAGTTGTGTGGGAGAACAAGTCTGATAACTTTGCACATTTTGCTGCATCAGCTTCCAGACTCCTCTTCTTTTTTTCCCTGACCTTCTCTGCACCACCTTTCCTTTTTTTGGCTGTGGTTGTATCCATTTTGCATCAATAACACCAATCTGTGAATTAATGAAATTGCTTTGTGTAGTGTAACCCAAGTTGTAACTCTACAAAAAGTCTAAGCTATATTTTTGTTAGGTTATTTGTGAAATGATGCTGCTTAATAGTAATAACTCATGGTATAATATTTGATGTATTTATTACTTAACCTAAGATCATAAAATATACCTATGTCATGTTGACAGTGAACATCTCTGAGCTCCTATAGGCATGCCATGCATAAATCTGGAGAGAATTCTATATGATGTATAAGTAAAATGTCTCACTTAGGCCCTGTTCACAAGCTTTACTTTGGCCCTGTTCACAAGCTTTACTTTTGCAGTGCATCCTAGGTTTGTCTGTGTTTCTTCAGGGTTCTAACACATTTCAAATACATACTGATAGGGAAATTGTATTGTGAGCCCCAATTGGGATAGTAAAGATAATGTCTGTAAAGTGCTGTGAAATTAGTGGTGCTAAGCGACTAACAAATAAATGCTGTTTGTATAATTTTAACTGTTAAAGGGAACCTGTCAGCTGTTCTGGCCGCTATAAGATGCGGCCACCGCCTTTCAGGGCTGATATACATTATACTATAATGCTGTAGATAAGCCCCCCCATCCGACCTGCAAGATAAGACAAATAAGTTTTATTATACTCACTCAGACACCTGTGCAGGAGCGCGATGCCGGGTAGACACGAACCAAGCAGGATGGCGACATCGCAAGACGGGAGGCGCCGGACCTGGAGCTGCGACACCCATCGGACCGGACTGCATCGGACTGCCCCCCCAAACTTATTTTTCTTATCTTGCTGCGGCAAAAAGAGGTGACAGGTGCACTTTACTAAAAAGTAGTAAATAAAAATATAAAAACAATACAAAACAAATACAATAACAAAATGTGCATCACCACTCAAATACTCATGAATCCATGTCCACTTTTGAAAACATTTGATGATGCATCCATTTTGAAATTGTATCACAATCCAAATTTTTTCATTCGTTTATGCAAAATAATACTGCAGGAGGCCTTTCACTCACCTTCACATGTAGTATAGTGCTCTCTTTCCTGCTTTTTGACCCTTCGGATTTTGGTGTACACATCTAATTAAAACGAAAAAAAATTAAATGACTTTAATTGACGCACACTTCCACCACCACTGTATGTGGAAGGGATTACTTTGGGTGCCATTATTCTGTGTTGGGGAACAGTGTAGGGACCATCATACAGTGTTGGGGTCACTGGAGATCTTAATGTGTGTGTGTATGGGTGGGGACTGTGTGTGGGCATCACTGTGTGTGGGCATTGAATGGGAATCATGCTGTGTATGTGGAGGGTACTGTAAAGGAATTCACTGTGAGAGAGTATCCTGTGTTTGTGGGAAAAATGTGTTGCTTTATGGTGGCCATTAATGGGTTACCATAGTGAGTGAGAACACAAAGGGGGTTCAATAGGGGAAAATTACTTTGTAAGTGCTACAATACAAGTCCCTCTCACTGCCTTTAATATGTGGGAGATTCAGTCTTCTGTGACTGTACCTATAGTATGTGCTGTGACCCCACTGACACTTTTTAGTTTTGTAAGGGGAAACCCCAATTAAGATGTCTGCTAGACCTTTCGCCCCCAGACATGGATTAAGGCGTATGACAGAACGATGGACAGGTATAGTATATTGTTGTTTTTTATTTTTTGTTTTATTTCAGGAGAACGAGGGCTTTGGTGGAATTAGGCTTTAGGTGAGTATAACTGTGCTTGTTATCTAATATATACAGCTCAATGTGTGTGTATGTTTGTATGTATGTGTGTGTGTATGTGTGTATGTCCGGGATTGGCATCTGCACCGTCGCAGCTACAGCCACAAAATTTTGCAGTCACACGTCTGGAGCCCGAGAGTGTCCTATGTTGCAAGGCGAAATTTTAACTTTGCGCGTTCCAATTCACCAAACAATTTTGCCTATTCATGTCATTTCTATGGTGTTATTGTCCTTCTGTAAAGCTGGAAATAACATAATTTATTACCGTGCCAACACAGACCACCCTCTGACACAGACTGCAGGGGGAGCCCACAGCCCAGTATCACACAGGATAGGATTAGATACACGGCCCAGCAGTCAGTATCACACAGGATAGGATTAGATACACAGCTCAGCAGTCAGTATTACACAGGATAGGATTAGGTACACAGTTCAGCAGACATTATCACACAGGATAGGGTTAGTTACACAGCTCAGCAGTCAGTATCACACAGGATAGGATTAGGTACACAGCTCAGAAACAGGATGTGGCAAAAGAGAGGACATTTTCATGCCAAGAATTCCACTCATTCCATGTGATTAGTTTTTTGATTTTAAATGCCTCCAGTTTCCAGTTCAACTGCTATTTGCAATGTCTATTAACAAGGCTCAGGGACAGTCCTTTAAAGTAGTAGGGATCGATTTGCAATCTCCATGCTTTTTTCTCATGGTCAACTTTACGTGATCTGTTCAAGAGTCGGAACTGCCAAAAATCTGTTCATCTTTGCACCGAAAGGAAAAAACAAAAATCTTGAATGAGTTGAAAATAAAATACTATCAATACTTGGGTAATCAATTAGTTAATTTGTGTTACAAATCTGTAGTGTTGAATATATGATGTGAAATGTTTTTATGAGCAATATAATTATTATAATTTGTTATAACTAACCAGAGTTGGTTACTATGCTCAGGCAACGCCGAGCTCTTCAGCTAGTTTTTAAATAAAAAAAAGTGTTTTGTTTCATTTATAATAAAGGATTTTTATTTCATATGTATATGGAGGTGCTGGGGCTGATATATACAGGTGCTGGAGTCTGGTGTATATACAGGGGCGGGCTGGTGTATACACAAGTGCTGGTGGAGATACATTGCTGGGGCTGGGTATATACAGGTGCTGGGACTGTTGTATATACAGGACCTGTATACACATCAGCCCCAACAACGTATATCCACCAGCACCTGTGAATACACACCAGACCCAGCATCTACATCCCCCCAGACCTTGTATATACATACACATCAGCGCAGGCAGATGGCGTCCCCCCAGTCCTGCCCTGTATATGCCGTATATATCTCATGCTGGAGGCCGGCCTCAGTTAGATATATATATATATCTATTAGTGTGCTTCTGTACATGACATCTCTGGGAGGTGAACCTACTCCTCAGCTATAAATCCTGATGAGCAGCGTCCTAGAGACCCCCTGCCCTGTAGGGACACATGAGGCTGCTGTGCCCCATCTGCCCCCTGCCGTGTCCTGTTGGGGTGGTGCTGCCGTGACCTTTTGGGGGGCTACCGTGTCTTGTCGGGAGGGGCTGCCGTGTCCAGACAGGGGGGGACTGCCGTGTCCAGTCAGGGAAGCTGCCGTGTCCTGTTGGGGGGCTGCCGTGTCCAGTCAGGGGGGCTGCGCTGCCGTGTCCTTTTGGGGGGCCGCCGTGTCCTGTCGGGGGGGCTGCAGTGTCCTGTCGGGAGGGGCTGCCGTGTCCTGTCGGGGGGGCTGCCGTGTCCTGTCGGGGGGGCTGCCGTGTCCTGTCGGGGGGCTGCCGTGTCTTGTCGGGAGGGGCTGCCGTGTCCAGACAGGTGGGCTGCCGTGTCCTGTCGGGAGGGGGACTGCCGTGTCCAGTCAGGGAAGCTGCCGTGTCCTGTCGGGGGGCTGCTGTGTCCAATCAGGGGGGCTGCGCTGACGTGTCCTTTTGGGGGGCCGCCGTTTCCTGTCGGGGGGGCTGCCGTGTCCTGTCGGGAGGGGCTGCCGTGTCCAGTCAGGGAAGCTGCCGTGTCCTGTCGGGGGGCTGCTGTGTCCAATCAGGGGGGCTGCGCTGACGTGTCCTTTTGTGGGGCCGCCGTTTCCTGTCGGGGGGGCTGCCGTGTCCTGTCGGGAGGGGCTGCCGTCACCGTGTCCTGTCGGGGAAGCTGCCGTGTCCTGCCAGGGGGCAGATTGGGCTCAGCACTCAGCAGCCTTATGCTTCTCTGCAGGGGGTGAGGTGTGACCGCACACACTGTTTAATCAGGCACGGTCTATAGCTGACACAGTGACAGACAGCAGGGCCAGGGTCAGGCGGCCCAGCGCCAGCCCAGGGCAGTATTTTTTTATCAACAGAGAGTCACTCACTCACATCATCATGGGCCCGCCACCAGCGCCAGGCAGCCCGGCCCCAGCCCCAGGGCGACTCCGACTCGCCCAGTCCAGACGCCCGCCACCCACGCCAAGCGGTGCCGCTGCCTCATTACAAATGGCCGCGGCCGCCAGGTTTCCTCTGCTCCTGCTGCGGTCCGGGGGCGGGGCCTTGTCAGCGTCACCACGTCGCGTCACGTGTTTAACCCCCGCTGCCTGCCGCCTTGCCAGAAAATTTAAAGGGCCGGCGGCAGGAAAAAAAGAGGCCGATCCGCCGCCGCCGCCAGCGGCCCATCACCTTTTGAAAATGGCGGCCCAGCGGGAAAATGCCCGGTTGGGTAAATGGCCAATCCGGGCCTGCAAAGGTCATACACAAGAGGGCGACGTGGTACCAAGGGGACGAGCAAAGAGGAGTCGGGTCACAAGCAGAGAGTCACACACGAGAGGTAGCGCAGTACAAGAGGGTCAGGCAGAACTCGTAACAGGGACAGAACCAGATCACAACCGAACAAGCAAGCAAGATATCAGGCACAAGGCACACGTATACAAGAGGTCACTTAACTCAGCCGAGGGCAGGAGTATAACTGACACCGGACCCAGGTCCAGTGAGCACTAAATAGCCTCCTGCTGCCAGAGAGAGGCAGCACAATTAACCCATAGTCTAACCAGGACGGGTCAAAGCGAAATCCCGTCCTGGATCATGACAGGGCTGTCACATTGTAGAAGGATCAACTTTATTCTCATTTGCACAAGGAAAGACTAGAAGCAATGGGATGAAACTTAACGGGAGGAGACACAGATTAGATATTAGAAAAAACTTTTTGACAGAGTGATCAATGAGTGGAACAGGCTGCCACGAGAAGTGGTGAGTTCTCCTTCAATGGAAGTCTTCAAACAGAGGCTGGACAGACATCTGACTGGGATGATTTAGCAAATCCTGCTTTGAGCAGGGGGTTGGACCAGATGGCCCAGGAGGTCCCTTCCAACTCTACGATTCTATGATTCTATATATGAGGGATCTGGGTTCATCATACTATATATATGGGGGAACTGGGACCATCCTACTATATACATGGGGCAACTGGGGCCACCAAACTATTTATTTGGTGCAGTGGGGACCTTTATACTATACAGTATATACAGGGCAGTGGGGCCATCATACTATACAGTTGAAACCAGAAGTTTCCATACACTATATAACGACACATATGACCTAAAACGGGAAAGGTTTATTCTGATTTCATGTCAGATAGAGAAAAACATGCAGATTTGTATTTTTATACAGTATATAGTGGATGTAAACTTCTGGTTTCAACTGTATATACATAGGGGGCAGTGGGGATTTCATACTATATACAGGGAGCAGTGGGGACCGTCATACTATATATAGTGGGCAGGGGGACCTTCATGCTGTATATAGGGTCATTGGGGACCATCATACTATATTTAGGGGCAATGGGAACATCTTATTTTATATAGGGGCTATGTAGCCATTTTACTATATATAGGGAGATCTGGGGTCCTCAATGTATGATAAAGGGCTTGGGGACCATCATATTGTGTTTTGTGGTATGTAGGGCCATCGTTCTGTATATTCAGAGCTTTGTGGGCACTCAGAGGACATTATTTGTTATAAATGGGGACATTATTAGTTTTGCTAGGGGTACTCAGGTTCCATTATTTTTTTCTTAGGGCTCTGTTCTGCTCCCATATCTCTGTATAAAACAACGAAACAAAGAACCCGAAAAAATGTCCAATAATAAATAAGTTTATTTGAGAAATCAAAAAAGAGAAGGAGGGGTGGGAACAAAATACCAAAAGAAAAGCTACACCGGGGATGAATTGCACTTACATATTGCACAATGATAAATCTGAAAGTGAAAGTGGCTACATTCTATCCATAAAAATGTATATATGTGTAACTAGCCACAAATCTGTATCAAAATTCCCACATAATTGCATGTGCAAAAATTAAAAATAAAAATATGAGAAAAAGGTAAAGTGCAAATGCAGAACAATATTCAAATCAATTCAAATACACGGAACACAGGAGTAAAGTGCAAATGCATAAATATATGTAAGTAACACCAAGCTATAGGCTGCAGCTATTCCAAAATGGCAGAAAGTCAGTTTCAAAGTATACGTCACAGAAGGTATAGAATGGCAGTGTTTTTTTTTTACATATGCCCATTAGTCATAATATAAAGTAAAGATATCCATGCTAATAACAGATATGAGTGCCATATATGCCCATACTATAAGGTAACCGTATATGCGCAGCTAGCAACAACAATTGTAAGGTATCCACAAATATTACCTTATGTACGTGTGTGCAATCCCCAGGATGAGCCTCACCCCGACGCGCGTTTTGGTGTCTGCCTTCGTCAGGGAGGCTTGGTTCTGCTCCCACATCTCTGTAGTAAGCTCGGTTCTGCTCCCATATCTCTGTAGTAAGCTCGGTTCTGCCCCCGTATCTCTGTATTAAGCTTTGTTCGGCTCCCATATCTCTGTAGTAAGCTTGGTTCTCCTTCCATATCTCTGTAGTAAACTTCCGTTCTGCTCCTATACTTCTGTAGTAAGCTAAGCTTGGTTCTGCTCCCATATCTTTGTAGTAAACTCAGTTCTGCTTCCATAGCTCTATAGTAAGCTCAGTTTTGCTCCTATATTTCTGTAGTAAGCTCCGTTCTGCTCCCATGTCTCTGTAGTAAGCTCCGTTCTGCTCCCATATCTCTGTAGTAAGCTCCGTTTTGCTCCTATATTTCTGTAGTAAGCTAGGTTCTGCTCCCATATCTCTGTAGTAAGCTCGGTTCTGCTCCCATATATCTGTAGTAAGCTTGGTTCTGCTCCCATATCTCTGTAGTAAGCTTGGTTCTGCTCCCATATCTCTGTAGTAATCTCGGTTCTGCTGCCATTTAGATCCAAAGTTGTGATAGTCCGGCTATATAGTTTTTTTTTCCGTATATGTACCTACCTACTGTCAATGTAATGCCGTTATGCACCTGTATCTGTACTTGTTCCTGCCTTGCTGCTGTAATGCTCTGAATTTCCCCATGGTGGGACGATTAAAGGATTATCTTATCTTATTTCTTTGTAGTAAGCTCGGTTCTGCTCCCATATCTCTGTAGTAAGCTTGGTTCTGCTCCCATATCTCTGTAGTAAGCTCCGTTCTGCTCCCATATCTCTGGAGTATTCTCCATTCTGATCTATATCTCTGTAGTAAGCTTCGGTTCTGCTGCCATATCTTTGTAGCAAGCTCAGTTCTGCTCCCATAGCTCTATAGTAAGCTCCATTCTGCTCCCATATCTCTGTAGTAAGCTCTGTTCGGCTCCCATATCTCTATAGTAAACTTGGTTCTTCTCCCATATCTCTGTAGTAAGCTCGGTTCTACTCCTTTATTTCTGCAGTAAGCTCTGTTCTGCTCCCATATCTCTATAGTAAGCTTGGTTCTTCTCCCATATCTCTATAGTAAGCTTGGTTCTTCTCCCATATCTCTATAGTAAGCTTGGTTTTGCTCCCATATCTCTGTAGTAAGCTCGGTTTTGCTCTCATATCTCTAGTAAGCGCGGTTCTGCTCCCAAATCTCTGTAGTAGTAAGCTCGGTTCTGCCCCCATGTAGTCTATGATGTTGTGTGCAGACCTGAGGGGACATCACACTGTGTGCGGAGCTGTGTAGTCCATGTTTCTGTGTGCAGAGCTGTGGGGACATCATACTGTGTGGGGTCTGTGGGGACATCAAACTGTTTGTGGACCTGTGGGGAAATCATACTGTGTGGGGCCAACATACTGTGTGGGGTCATCATACTGTGTGCGGAGCTGTGTAGTCCATGATACGGTGTGCGTAGCTGTGGGGACATCATACTGTGTGGGGCCAACATACTGTGTGGGGTCATCATACTGTGTGCGGAGCTGTGTAGTCCATGATACGGTGTGCATAGCTGTGGGACATCATACTGTGTGTGGAGCTGTGTAGTTCATAATATGTGGGGGCTGGGGCTATCAGCACGCCTCGGCACATTGATTGACAGCTCCCTCTGCTGTGCATCAATGCAGTGAAACCTGTCAATCAGAATTATTATCTTGTGATGGGAGGATTCTGGTTGTTTAGATTCTTTTCCGTGCAGTGACTTCTATGCAGTGCAAGGTTGCAGTCTGTGCAGTGATGAGCTGCAACATGCAGTGAATATTTCTTATATCCAGTGACAAGCAGCAGTGTTCTAGTATACGCAGTCCTGGGCTCAATGTAGCCAGCCCAGAGCAGGTTTATTAATGGGGCAAGGTTATAGTGGTAGACGAGAACCTTGTCACTCACTGACAGCAAGCAGTGATCCTGAAGATTAAATACACTTATTCTACAGCTTCAGAATTGTTTTTATTATAGAGTGATTATCATTTATTTATTTCAAACTGATCGGTCACTTTAATTAAAGGAGAACGTAATTCATCGCTCTACTGAGTGGGCCCCGATCTTCTACTTCCAGTCCTTATGGGGTAGACAGCTTCACTTTAGGGTGGACCTCTGTATGCCCCTCCGGCTCTTCTGTCTTCCTTGTAAAATGCCATCATTGTCATTATTATAAGTGACTCCATAAACATGAGATCTCTTAATCTTCGCCTCCATGCTTTGATCACAGAGCGCCCCGGAGAGCTGCAGTCAATGGAAAGTTTAATGCGCCAATTGTGCTCATTAAAGTCGGATCCTATTGTGCGTCCTCGGCGTTCTGTATCATTGGCACCTTATTAGTGCAATGTTCTTTCCCACATCTGTATGTGATCCGGCGGAGACGTACGGTAGCGACATATTAGTCTGATCCATAACTGGAAGCTTTACAAAGCTGATCCTGCTCCCCCGAAGTCCCCAGAATTACAGGGGGGTCTCTTATCTTATCTGCAGAAAGTGACAATTCTGCAATGTTTTTTATTACTTTGGGGGATTTCTGCACCATTCCAGACCCCGTAGCTCATTTATAGCTGCACTTGATAACTTTGTGCTCAGAAGCCATTTTGGAGCTTGTCGGGGTGCAGACAGATTGTGTCAGTTTTTCGTGGGGCGAAGTGCATGTATAAGACGGGTGCCGCTGGTCTGCGGGAATTCTTGGGGACCAGCCTGAGCCACCACTTTAGTCTGAGTTTTGATTAATTAAAATTTATCACCGCTCACATTTGGTGCAAAAGAAGAAATCAAAAACCTGGAGGCCGAGATTACTGTAACGAGTAGCAGACGGCGCTCACCGAGGAGCTTCATTATTAGAAACGCGGCCAAAACCGAGGAAAGCAGGAATGAGATGACCCGGTAATGATGCGGTTCACACAGGTCATTCCGTACCGTACCAACCCTTGGCCCAACGAGACCCCAATACAGAAGCTCATTTTCATACGCAGAGTCCGCCGAGCGCCGGAAACGTCTACAGACTCCATGATTCCATTGCATGTTCCATCATAACCAGAAACCGTGTCCTCCCATTACTGTACAGTCCGGGGACCCTGCGACGTGTCCGCCCATTACTGTACAATCCAGAGACCCTGCAGCGTGTCCAGTCTGGGGACCCTGCAGCGTGTCCGCCCGTTAATGTACAGTTCGCGGACCCTGCGACATGTCCGGTCATTTCTGTACAGTCCGGGGACCCTGCGGCATGTCCGGACATTACTGTACAGTCCGGGGAACCTGCAGCGCGTCCAGTCATTTCAGTGCAGTTCGGGGACCCTGCGACGTGTCCTCCCATTACTGTACAGTCCGGGGACCCTGCGACGTGTCCGCCCATTACTGTACAATCCAGAGACCCTGCAGCGTGTCCAGTCTGGGGACCCTACAACGTGTCCGCCCATTACTGTACAGTTTGCGGACCCTGCGACGTGTCCACCCATTACTGTACAGTTTAGGGACCCTGCGACATGTCCGGTCATTTCTGTACAGTCCGGGGACCCTGCGACGTGTCCTACCATTACTGTACAGTTTAGGGACCCTGCGACATTTCCGCCCACATTACTGTACAGTCCTGCAACATGTGTGCCCATTACTGTACAGTCCGAGGACCCTGCGACGTATCACCCCACATTACTGTACAGTCCGTTGACCCTGCAACATGTCTGCCCATTACTGTACAGTCTGGGGACCTTGCGACGTTTCTGCCCATTACTGTACAGTCCATGGACTCTGCAATGTGTCTGCTCTTTACTGTACAGCCCTGGAACCCTGCCGCATCCAGAGGTGACATTATAGGATTGTTATGGCAGATCCTGGTGACTCTGCACATCCTGATCCCTTACAACCTCCATGAGCTGGTGACATGGAGACATCATCCGCCTCTCCTGCCCCCGGCTGGAGCAGAGTGACCAGGTCACCATGTCCCCGCAGTAGACACGTCCTAATCACATGCAGATCTGATGACATTATATGCACCTCGGCCGCTTCCCGTCATCTCCTCCTTCGCTGGTTTTGATAAATGGTTTTGATCGTCTTTCAGTACATGGCAGCTGCGATACGTAAAGACCGCAAAATATCAAAAGTGGGAGGAAAGAGCGTGACGGTGTGTTCTGTGTGCGGAGCTAATGACCTCCTCTGCGGCAAAGTATTCATCGCTCTGCATGGCGTCATACGGCTCCGTTTAAAGAAGCATCAAAGCTCCAGACTCCCATAGAAAGATGTTGAATTCCGGGAGGATGGAAGTGGTGCTCCTGGTCTCCTTTCTTTACATACAGTCATGGCCAAAAGTATTGACACCCCTGCAATTCTGTCAGATAATACTCAGTTTCTTCCTGAAAATGATTGCAAACACAAATTCTTTGGTATTATTATCTTCATTTACTTTGTCTTAAATGAAAAAACACAAAAAGAATTGTCCTAAAGCCAAATTGGATATAATTCCACACCAAACATAACAAAGAGGGTGGACAAAAGTATTGGCACTGTTCGAAAAATCATGTGATGCTTCTCTAATTTGTGTAATTAACAGCACCTATAACTTACCTGTGGAACCTAACAGGTGTTGGCAATAACTAAATCACATTTGTAGCCAGATGACATGGATTAAAGTTGACTCAACCTCTGTCCTGTGTCCTTGTGTGTACCACATTGAGCATGGAGAAAAGAAAGAAGACCAAAGAACTGTCTGAGGACTTGAGAAACCAAATTGTGAGGAAGCATGAGCAATATCAAGGCTACAAGTCCATCTCCAAAGACCTGAATGTTCCTGTGTCTACCGTGCGCAGTGTCATCAAGAAGTTTAAAGCCCATGGCACTGTGGCTAACCTCTCTAGATGTGGCCGGAAAAGAAAAATTGACAAGAGATTTCAATGCAAGATTGTGCGGATGTTGGATAAAGAACCTCCACTAACATCCAAACAAGTTCAAGCTGCCCTGCAGTCCAATGGTACAACGGTGTCAACCCGTACTATCCGTCGGCATCTGAATGAAAAGGGACTGTATGGTAGGAGACCCAGGAAGACTCCACTTCTTACCCCGAGACATAAAAAAGCCAGGCTGGAGTTTGCCAAAACTTACCTGAAAAAGCCTAAAACATTTTGGAAAAATGTTCTCTGGTCAGATGAGACAAAAGTAGAGCTTTTAGGGCAAAAGCATCAACATAGAGTTTACAGGAGAAAAAAGAGGCATTCAAAGAAAAGTACACGGTCCCTACAGTCAAACATGGCGGAGGTTTCCTGATGTTTTGGGGTTGCTTTGCTGCCTCTGGCACTGGACTGCTTGACCGTGTGCTTGGCATTATGAAGTCAGAAGACTACCAACAAATTTTGCAGCATAATATAGGACCCAGTGTGAGAAAGCTGGGTCTACCTCAGAGGTCATGGGTCTTCCAGCAGGACAATAACCCAAAACACACTTCAAAAAGCACTAGAAAATGGTTTGAGAGAAAGCACTGGAGACTTCTAAGGTGGCCAGCAATGAGTCCAGACCTGAATCCCATAGAACACCTGTGGAGAGATCTAAAAATGGCAGTTTGGAGAAGGCACCCTTCAAATATCAGGGACCTGGAGTAGTTTGCCAAAGAAGAATGGTCTAAAATTCCAGCAGAGCATTGTAAGAAACTCATTGATGGTTACCGGAAGCAGTTGGTCGCAGTTATTTTGGCTAAAGGTTGTGCAACCAAGTATTAGGCTGAGGGTGCCAATACTTTTGTCCGGCCCATTTTTGAAGTTTTGTGTGAAATGATCAATGTTTTGCTTTTTGCTTCATTCTCTTTTGTGTTTTTTCATTTAAGACAAATTAAATGAAGATAATAATACCAAAGAATTTGTGTTTGCAATCATTTTCAGGAAGAAACTGAATATTATCTGACAAAATTGCAGGGGTGTCAATACTTTTGGCCATGACTGTAGTAGGATCAAGGATGATGGGGGTTTTAGTTCTCGCAGCTGGGATTAAAGTAAAAAAATGAGCAGAAATCGCAAGAAGAATCATAAGGAATTGTGTCCGGTAAGTGCGTAATATGCCGTTATGGCAGCATGATTGATGGAATCCTCACAATATATACCGTATACAGCAGTATATACCGTATACCACCCCTAGACGTGACCTGCGGCCATATTGTCTGGTGTCAGGCCCCGGTTATACCTACAGCAGTATATACCGTATACCGCCCCTGGAGGTGACCTGCGGCCATATTGTCTGGTGTCAGGCCCCGGTTATACCTACAGCAGTATATACCGTATACTGCCCCTGGAGGTGACCTGCAGCCATATTGTCTGGTGTCAGGCCCCGGTTATACTTACAGCAGTATATACCATATACTGCCCCTGGAGGTGACCTGCGGTCATATTGTCTGGTATCAGGCCCCCGTTATACCTACAGCAGTATATACCGTATACTGCCCCTGGAGGTGACCTGCAGCCATACTGTCTGGTGTCAGGCCCCGGTTATACCTACAGCAGTATATACCATATACTGCCCCTGGAGGTGACCTGCGGCCATATTGTCTGGTATCAGGCCCCGGATATACCTACAACTGTATATACCGTATACCGCCCCTGGAGGTGACCTGCGGTCATATTGTCTGGTGTCAGGCCCCGGTTATACCTACAGCAGTATATACCATATACTGCCCCTGGAGGTGACCTGCGGCCATATTGTCTGGTATCAGTCCCCGGTTATACCTACAGCAGTATATACTGTATACCGCCCCTGGGGGTTACCTGCGGTCATATTGTCTGGTATCAGGCCCCGGTTATACCTACAGCAGTATATACTGTATACCGCCCCTGGGGGTGACCTGCGGCCATATTGTCTGGTCTCAGGCCCCGGTTATACCTACAGCAGTATATACCGTATACCGCCCCTGGAGGTGACCTGCGGTCATATTGTCTCGTATCAGGCCCCGGTTATACCTACAGCAGCATATACTGTATACCGCCCCTGGAGGTGACCTGCGGTCATATTGTCTCGTATCAGGCCCCGGTTATACCTACAGCAGTATATACTGTATACCGCCCCTGGAGATGACCTGCGGCCATATTGTCTGGTGTCAGGCCCCGGTTATACCTACAGCAGTATATACCGTATACTGCCCCTGGAGGTGACCTGCAGCCATATTGTCTGGTGTCAGGCTCCAGTTATACCTACAGCAGTATATACTGTATACCGCCCCTGGAGGTGACCTGCGGCCGTATTGTCTGGTGTCAGGCCCCGGTTATACCTACAGCAGTATATACCGTATACTGCCCCTGGAGGTGACCTGCAGCCATATTGTCTGGTATCAGGCCCCGGTTATACCTACAGCAGTATATACTGTATACCGCCCCTGGGGGTTACCTGCGGTCATATTGTTTGGTATCAGGCCCCGGTTATACCTACAGCTGTATATACCGTATACCGCCCCTGGAGGTGACCTGCGGTCATATTGTCTGGTATCATGCCCCGGTTATACCTACAGCAGTATATACTGTATACCTCCCCTGGAGGTGACCTGCAGCCATATTGTCTCGTATCAGGCCCCGGTTATACCTACAGCTGTATATACCGTATACCGCCCCTGGAGGTGACCTGCGGTCATATTGTCTGGTATCATGCCCCGGTTATACCTACAGCTGTATATACCGTATACCGCCCCTGGAGGTGACCTGCGGTCATATTGTCTGGTATCATGCCCCGGTTATACCTACAGCAGTATATACCGTATACTGCCCCTGGAGGTGACCTGCAGCCATATTGTCTGGTATCAGGCCCCGGTTATACCTACAGCAGTATATACTGTATACCGCCCCTGGGGGTTACCTGCGGTCATATTGTCTGGTATCAGGCCCCGGTTATACCTACAGCAGTATATACTGTATACCGCCCCTGGAGGTGACCTGCGGTCATATTGTCTGGTATCAGGCCCCGGTTATACCTACAGCAGTATATACCGTATACTGCCCCTGGAGGAGACCTGCGGCATATTGTCTGGCATCAGGTCCTACTTATACCTACAGCAGTATATACCGCATACCGCCCCTGGAGGTGACCTGCGGCATATTGTCTGGTGTCAGGCCCCGGATATACCTACAGCTGTATATACCGTATACCGCCCCTGGAGGTGACCTGCGGTCATATTGTCTGGTATCAGGCCCCGGTTATACCTACAGCAGTATATACCGTATACCGCCCCTGGAGGTGACCTGCGGTCATATTGTCTGGTATCAGGCCCCGGTTCTACCTACAGCAGTATATACCGTATACTGCCCCTGGAGGTGACCTGCAGCCATATTGTCTGGTGTCAGGCCCCGGTTATACCTACAGCAGTATATACCATATACTGCCCCTGGAGGTGACCTGCGGCCATATTGTCTGGTATCAGGCCCCGGATATACCTACAACTGTATATACCGTATACCGCCCCTGGAGGTGACCTGCGGTCATATTGTCTGGTGTCAGGCCCCGGTTATACCTACAGCAGTATATACCATATACTGCCCCTGGAGGTGACCTGCGGCCATATTGTCTGGTATCAGGCCCCGGTTATACCTACAGCAGTATATACTGTATACCGCCCCTGGGGGTTACCTGCGGTCATATTGTCTGGTATCAGGCCCCGGTTATACCTACAGCAGTATATACTGTATACCGCCCCTGGGGGTGACCTGCGGCCATATTGTCTGGTATCAGGCCCCGGTTATACCTACAGCAGTATATACCGTATACCGCCCCTGGAGGTGACCTGCGGTCATATTGTCTCGTATCAGGCCCCGGTTATACCTACAGCAGTATATACTGTATACCGCCCCCTGGAGGTGACCTGCGGTCATATTGTCTCGTATCAGGCCCCGGTTATACCTACAGCAGTATATACTGTATACCGCCCCTGGAGATGACCTGCGGCCATATTGTCTGGTGTCAGGCCCCGGTTATACCTACAGCAGTATATACCGTATACTGCCCCTGGAGGTGACCTGCAGCCATATTGTCTGGTGTCAGGCCCCAGTTATACCTACAGCAGTATATACTGTATACCGCCCCTGGAGGTGACCTGCGGCCGTATTGTCTGGTGTCAGGCCCCGGTTATACCTACAGCAGTATATACCGTATACTGCCCCTGGAGGTGACCTGCAGCCATATTGTCTGGTATCAGGCCCCGGTTATACCTACAGCAGTATATACTGTATACCGCCCCTGGGGGTTACCTGCGGTCATATTGTTTGGTATCAGGCCCCGGTTATACCTACAGCTGTATATACCGTATACCGCCCCTGGAGGTGACCTGCGGTCATATTGTCTGGTATCATGCCCCGGTTATACCTACAGCAGTATATACTGTATACCTCCCCTGGAGGTGACCTGCAGCCATATTGTCTCGTATCAGGCCCCGGTTATACCTACAGCTGTATATACCGTATACCGCCCCTGGAGGTGACCTGCGGTCATATTGTCTGGTATCATGCCCCGGTTATACCTACAGCTGTATATACCGTATACCGCCCCTGGAGGTGACCTGCGGTCATATTGTCTGGTATCATGCCCCGGTTATACCTACAGCAGTATATACCGTATACTGCCCCTGGAGGTGACCTGCAGCCATATTGTCTGGTATCAGGCCCCGGTTATACCTACAGCAGTATATACTGTATACCGCCCCTGGGGGTTACCTGCGGTCATATTGTCTGGTATCAGGCCCCGGTTATACCTACAGCAGTATATACTGTATACCGCCCCTGGAGGTGACCTGCAGCCATATTGTCTGGTATCAGGCCCCGGTTATACCTACAGCAGTATATACTGTATACCGCCCCTGGGGGTTACCTGCGGTCATATTGTCTGGTATCAGGCCCCGGTTATACCTACAGCTGTATATACTGTATACCTCCCCTGGAGGTGACCTGCAGCCATATTGTCTCGTATCAGGCCCCGGTTATACCTACAGCTGTATATACCGTATAACGCCCCTGGAGGTGACCTGCGGTCATATTGTCTGGTATCATGCCCCGGTTATACCTACAGCTGTATATACCGTATACCGCCCCTGGAGGTGACCTGCGGTCATATTGTCTGGTATCATGCCCCGGTTATACCTACAGCTGTATATACCGTATACCGCCCCTGGAGGTGACCTGCGGTCATATTGTCTGGTATCATGCCCCGGTTATACCTACAGCAGTATATACCGTATACTGCCCCTGGAGGTGACCTGCAGCCATATTGTCTGGTATCAGGCCCCGGTTATACCTACAGCAGTATATACTGTATACCGCCCCTGGGGGTTACCTGCGGTCATATTGTCTGGTATCAGGCCCCGGTTATACCTACAGCAGTATATACTGTATACCGCCCCTGGAGGTGACCTGCGGCCATATTGTCTGGTATCAGGCCCCGGTTATACCTACAGCAGTATATACTGTATACCGCCCCTGGGGGTTACCTGCGGTCATATTGTCTGGTATCAGGCCCCGGTTATACCTACAGCTGTATATACCGTATACCGCCCCTGGAGGTGACCTGCGGTCATATTGTCTGGTATCATGCCCCGGTTATACCTACAGCAGTATATACCGTATACTGCCCCTGGAGGTGACCTGCGGTCATATTGTCTGGTGTCAGGCCCCGGTTATACCTACAGCAGTATATACTGTATACCGCCCCTGGAGGTTACCTGCGGCCATATTGTCTGGTCTCAGGCCCCGGTTATACCTACAGCAGTATATACCGTATACTGCCCCTGGAGGTGACCTGCAGCCATATTGTCTGGTATCAGACCCCGGTTAAACCTACAGCAGTATATGCCATATACCACCATGGATCCTGTGGTCTCTATGGCTTCCCCGTCTCTGTGCTACGCGGGGAGATTCATCACACTCCGTTATGTCGCCATCTGGGAGCTATTAACCTATTTCTAGATAAGCAGAGAGCGTAATCTCACCTGTCTAATGAGATACCGGAGAAATTAATATTTTAAGAATCGAACATGAGGCGTAAAATATCGCACAACAAGGCGCAGTAATTACGGCTCCAAGCTGCTGGCGCGCTTCTTCCCACATAATTATTAGCATTTAGCCGGCGCGCCTGTTTCCCAGAGGATGATGGGAGTAATCCATAACGCAGCCCGGATAGTGCTGGTCAGATACTAATCAGTGCTCGGCCGCCCGCCCGCCATTACCATCATTACTAATAGCAGACATTTTCCCCTATAGCAAAGGAGCTGACCCAGATCTCACATGTAGATCATTTCCATCCTCAGAACTTGTAGAAAAGCAGCCAGAAAAAAGATAAACGCGGCCATTAAAAGCGGGCGTAACTCCGCCCACTGTGGGGTATCGAATCTGTCAGTGCGGCTGAGGCCAAAGCTTCTGATGTAGGAAACGTCCCCATTGTGCGATGAAAAGGTCTGCAACTTGTTTTATTGACATGGTCGCATTTCTTCACCATTTTCAGGATTTCTGATTTCTGTAAATTAATGGAAACACTCTTAAAATTTGGTATTTAGTTACTAATCATTATCAGTCCTGACAATAGATTGCACAGCTGAGGGTTTGTTACACTTGTATCTAGTGCAGACGCTCATCTGAGGGTTAAGGAGGCTAAATATATTTGTGGGAAACTGAATTCCTGCTCCAATTATACAGGCATCACCTGAATGTTACATTGTGTGAACTAGAACAAGGTAGCGGTCTGTGCAGCTGCTGCAGGGAAGGTCTGGACTGGATACAATTTAGCAGCTGCTCAGCTGTGAGAAGTATTAGGCTGTGTTCACACATTGCGTTTTTCAGCGTTTTTTATTCAAATTTCCAGCTGCGTTTTACAGTACCAGCCTATTAGATTTCAGAAATCTCATGCGCACATCATTTTTGTTTGTCCTCAGTATTTTGTGCACTATCTTCATTTTTGCCAAATGCAGCCTGTCGTTTCTTTCAGCATTTTCTCTCGTTTTTCACCCATTGAAAGCAATGAGTAGTGCCAAAAAGCTGCAAAAACGCAGGTATTCATTTTTGATGCTTTTTTTTGCTGCCAAAACCTGATGAAGCAAAATCTATTTTTTTTATGCACTAAACTTTGAGCATGCACAAAAGACAAATGTACCCTGACAAAAATGCAGGGAAAAAAACACAACAAAAACTAAGCAAAACCTGTTTCTTACTGCCAAGAGGGCAAGTTTTGCCTATTGAAAAAAACGCATCAGAAACTCAATGTGTGAATTTAGCGTAAGGCGGGTTTCATAATGCGTTCCGATGGTGTCCTCTTTGGACGATCAGTGGAGGCCGCTCACTGGTATTTGTCACCCATAGACCCCCATATAAAAAGGAGTAGTAGTGAAATCTAAAAAGGCAAAAAAAGCACTGGATGTCTCCTGCACGGGGTCAGGGGGTCCGTGTAATGCACACTAGGCGCCTCTAGCACTGTACACCGGTGAGGCAGTGAGAAAACATGTGAAATGTTTCCACTCATTGTCAGGAAGCTGTGATCTTATGAGAAATTAAAACACAAAGTATATTGGAAAGTTTCTGTAGGACGATTTTCACAGCTGTTTTGATGCAGGAGTGGGTCATAAAGGACAGAGTTACAGGGAGGATGGGGAGGCGCAGGGAGGGTGGAGAGACACAGGGAGGATGGGGAG
Organism: Dendrobates tinctorius; assembly: GCF_039654945.1. NCBI lineage: Eukaryota > Metazoa > Chordata > Amphibia > Anura > Dendrobatidae > Dendrobates > Dendrobates tinctorius. Next base: position 793,949 of record NW_027361696.1, on the reverse strand, counting down.
GCGCAGGGAAGACGGGGAGGTGCAGAGGGGACAGAGAGGTGCATGGAGGACGGGGAGGAGCAGGGGGGACGGGGAGGACCGGGAGGACATTGCTTCTCTCGTTACTTATTTTTTTAAATGACCACCTCCTCGCCCTTAATCTGCCTCTGGTGTCGTGGATGAAATTGTCCTCAATGTGTCCCCTCACCTAGAACGTGTCCCTACACATTATGGACTTGATAGAATCAGGAAGGCCCAGGAAAATTGTGTCCAGACACATTCAGGGTGTTTTGGGGCAAGGGTCACTGATCAGGGGTAGCGGGATCGGAGTCTTCGTGACTGGGCTGCCCATCTTGTGTCGGTTTACCCAACAGTGGTGACACATTGTATAACCCTACATCCTGTTATCTGGTGCCCGCCTACCTCTCGTTATTCGGTGCCTGCCTACATCCTGTTATCTGGTGCCGCCTACATCCTGTTATCTGGTGCCCGCCTACATCCCGTTATTTGGTGCCTGCCTACATCCCGTTATTTGGTGCCTGCCTACATCCCGATATCTGGTGCCCGCCTACATCCCGTTATCTGGTGCCCACCTACATCCCGTTATTTGGTGCCCGCCTACATCCCGTTATCTGGTGCCCACCTACATCCCGTTATCTGGTGCCCACCTACATCCCGTTATTTGGTGCCCGCCTACATCCCGTTATCTGGTGCCCGCCTACATCCCGTTATCTGGTGCCCGCCTACATCCCGTTATTTGGTGCCCGCCTACATCCCGTTATCTGGTGCCCGCCTACATCCCGTTATCTGGTGCCCGCCTACATCCCGTTATTTGGTGCCCGCCTACATCCCGTTATCTGGTGCCCACCTACATCCCGTTATCTGGTGCCCACCTACATCCCGTTATTTGGTGCCCGCCTACATCCCATTATCTGGTGCCCACCTACATCCCGTTGTTTGGTGCTCGCCTACATCCCGTTATTTGGTGCCCGCCTTCATCCCGTTGTCTGGTGCCCGCCTTCATCCCGTTATTTGGTGCCTGCCTACATCCCGTTATCTGGTGCCCGCCTACATCCCGTTATCTGGTGCCCACCTACATCCAGTTATTTAGTGCCCGCCTACATCCCATTATTTGGTACTTGCCTACATCCCGTTGTTTGGTGCTCGCCTACATCCCGTTATTTGGTGCCCGCCTTCATCCCGTTGTCTGGTGCCCGCCTTCATCCCGTTATTTGGTGCCTGCCTACATCCCGTTATCTGGTGCCTGCCTACATCCCGTTATCTGGTGCCCACCTACATCCCGTTATTTAGTGCCCGCCTACATCCCATTATTTGGTACTTGCCTACATCCCATTGTTTGGTGCTCGCCTACATCCCGTTATTTGGTGCCCGCCTTCATCCCGTTGTCTGGTGCCTGCCTACATCCCGTTATTTGGTGCCTGCCTACATCCCGTTATCTGGTGCCCGCCTACATCCCGTTATCTGGTGCCCACCTACATCCCGTTATTTAGTGCCCGCCTACATCCCATTATTTGGTACTTGCCTACATCCCGTTGTTTGGTGCTCGCCTACATCCCGTTATTTGGTGCCCGCCTTCATCCCGTTGTCTGTTGCCCGCCTTCATCCCGTTGTCCGGTGCCCGCCTACATCCTGTTATATGATGCCTGCCTACATCCCGGACTCCCCCACTCTTCAAGGGCCAAACTTTTAGGATTGTATGATCCCACAGTCCATATTGGGTAGTGGCAGTGCAATGCCGGTCCCGGGCACAGCAGTATTGTCATATTGTGCCGCCTGCACAGTCGCCTCACTATATAGCTGTATAGAGACACCCCAAGTATATTGACACGCCCACAATGCACTTCCAGGATAATTTGCATGTGTCTTCTAAGCTTGATATCTCATTGCTGGCTCATCAAATAAGTACCTGACCGGTAAAAATATTGGACCTATACCGCATAACACACAGGTCCCTCTTATAACTGGGCCGAGCGTCGTGCACTGAGCTGTAATGTCCTCATCTCGGGGGCAGATGGGGAGGATTCTCCTGAGGTGGAAGATGGAAGCTCTGCGGGTACAGAGTAGATAGCAGCAAGGCAGACACTGGTAACACTTCTGTAGAGGTTCGGTGCCAGCATCGAGGGCACACGTTGTTCCCACATCTCGCCAGGACCCCCAGATTATGGTGGAACTTGTCGCTGGTGGTAATGCTCAGACCCCTCCTGGGGAAACTAACATGTTACAATGTGAAACCAAACTTCCAGAGGTCGGACTGGATGAAACGTCCCCGCCGTCAGATCACACTCCAGGACCTTCACTGTGATTGCAATTTCGAGTGATTCCGTGGGAACGTGTTTAATTCTGCCGCAGTCAGTGGACACTTGTAATTCTCCGCAGTGACGGACACTTCACCCCACACCAGATAATAACGCATTTGAGATGTGAAACCCAGAGTGGCAACCTTGACTGTAATGGTGGCGTGCAACATTCTCTGGGTTCTGTTCCCTCGTTCATCACCGTTTCGCCTTTACAGCTGGATACAAGAATGAGGAACTTTGGAAATCTCTTTGTCGTTCTTATTTTGGCTTTTCTCCAGTCACATCCAGAGCTGCGCTCCCAATTCTGCTGTTTCTGTGATACAACTGAAGTTAAAACCAATATTTGCTTTCCTTTTCCTTCATTAATTATGAGTCACAATTTTACTTAGAGCACAGTTACTACTATTCCCACCATATTAGCTGCCGCTAATAACAACGAGAAAAGGAGCGGCTGATGGGAGTATTCATCAGCCGGTGCCTGCGCTCTAAATAATAATTTAAAAAAAAAACGACGGGTTCCCCTGTATTTTTGATAACCAGCCAAGCTAAAGCTGCAACTTGGGGGCTGGTATTCTCAGGCTGGTAAGGGGCCATTGATATTAACCCCCACCCAGCCTAAAAATAGCATCATGTAACCGCCCAGAAAAGGCACATCTATTAGATGCACCAATTCTGCCGCTTTGCCTGGCTTTTCCCTCTTGCCCTGTAGTGGTGGCAAGTGGAATAATATTTGTGGGGTTGATGTCACCGTTGTATTGTCAGGTGACATCAAGCCCATGGATTAGTAATGAAGAAGCATCTATAAGACACCTATCCATTACAAATTCTATAGTTACATGGTAAATAAAGACACAGCCAGAATAAATTCCTTTATTTATAAAACAAAACACATTTTTACTTTTTTATTTAACAATAAAAAACACAGTTATACTCACCCATCACCTATTCCACTGAATCTCTCGTATCCTGAAATAAAACAAAAATAAAAAATAACAATATCACTCACCTGTCCATAGTTCTGTCCCATGCCATAATCCATGTCTGGGTGATAAACAATTTTCAACCTGGACAGTGCCAAGCAGGGTCGGCATCAGAACCCGGGCAAATGTCGAGACCCTGAGCGGGCCCACTCATCATTGGGGACACCGACGCGCTATGGCAGCCTGGTGCCTGTGCCAGTGCCGCGGTGCCCGCGAGTCGGCCTCCTGCCTGCTCTGGGCCCTAGCAATTGCGATACTTACCTCTCCCCATTCCTCCACTACAGCGTCTTCTGATTGTGACGTTCATTTCAGAAGACGCAATGATGTCACGACTGTGCACCCTCTGCTCTGAACAGTCACAGCGCAGAGAGCTTGAAGTGGGCAAGTGGGAAGAGCAGGTACAGCGCCAGAATTGGCGTATCTAATCGATGTGCCTTTTCTGGGCGGCTGCTATTTTTAGGCTGGAGGGGTCAATATCCATGGCCCCTTACCAGCCTGAGAGTACCAGCCCCCAGCTATCTGCTTTAACAAGGCTGGTTGTCAAAAATGGGGGGAATCGTAGATTTTAAATGTATTTAAAAAAATCAGCGTGCGGACCCCTATATTCTTGATAACCAGCCTTGCTGAAGTTGACAGCTGTCAGTTTTACCTGGCTGGTTATTAAAAATACAGGGGACCCCACGCCGGTTTATTTATTGCACAGTTGGCAGCTGAGGAATACTCCCATCAGCCGCTACTACTCTCACTGTTGTTAGGCTGATGGGAGTAGTTGATCTGTAAGGGGGTGGTGCTGTTATGGACAGTAAGAAACATGCTGCAACTTTAAGAGACAGCACCCCTGTCACGGTCACGCGCGGCTGGACACAGCGCCCCCCAGGAGGGCGGATTTAGATGACACGCGTGACCCTGGATACACCGCCTCCAGTGGGGCAAATTTAAATAATAAGACGTGCAGCTGGATACGCCGCGTCCAACAGGCGAATTTAGGTAATACACGTAACACGTAAATCTGGAAACCCCACCTCCAGTAAGGCGAATTTAAACAATAAGTGAATCCTGGGTAACAATAACAATGGGGGCCCTGCGATAGGGATCGGGGACGTGGAGACCTCCTGCACTCCCCTGAGTCGGTGTCTATACACTCCTAACGTTCCCTAGGCCGCTTCCGCACCAGGCGCCGATCTGGATACCTGATATCCCTAGCTCGCCCTGCACCTAAACCCTCAGTAGGGAATTGGTCGGTGCAGAAACTAATCCCACCACTGCACTAAACACACATAAGGAAAAATGACAAAACAGGGGAACACCACTTAGCTTTTGCTCTGTTGCTTACGCTCCCAGCAACAGAGCCCACCTCCTGCGTGCATCTTTTCCTCCAACCGGATCCATCACCATAGTGCAGCCTTGGAGCAAACAGAGTCCACCACCTGAGTGCAGCTGTCCAGAGACAGAGTCCCGCCAATGAGTCCAGCTTTTCTGCCAAAAAGTCCAACATGCTTGAGTCCAGCTCTCAGCAACAACGTCCAGCATTTTGAGTGCAGCTCTACACCATAGCTGCCACTCCACCAATCCATGCAAGAACTCCTTGCTGACACCATAGCTGCGACTCCACCACGCCATGCCAGCACTCCTTGCAGACACCATAGCTGACACTCCAGGAATCTCCCTGAGCTGCCTGTGGCTCTCCTTTAGCTCTATCCTTCACCCAGACTTGCTTGCAAATGAAGACCTATCACCAACAGTGATTGATACACCTGAAACTCTTTTATAGAGCATTCACACCTGTTACCTAATCACGTGCACAAACTAAGGTAACCTAAGTGCAATGACCCTAATGGCCACCGGGGAGAAAACTACAACTGAAATCAACCACAGTGCAATGACCCTAATGGCCACCGGGGGGCAAAAAACCACCTTTGGCACACAGCCAAGGGAAAAAAAGTTACTTTGTGCATTTAAACTGTTAGATCCAACCTGGATCATGACAACCCCCTTGTCTGGTGTGATGGAATGATCTGCTACCCCTGTAAAGGACTGTCTTAATGAACTGCCGAGGCTGAGGGGAGGAGTTGAGCCTGTGAGAGTGTGTGAGCTGAAAGCTGCTGGTAAGAGCTGTTGTGCATGGAGCTGTGTAAAAAGGTCGCACAGCCTGAGACTTAGTGGACTTGTGAGATTGAACAGACTCTTCGGGTGTAGCAAAGGTGGCTGTACTGTGCTATTGTGAGAAGCCATGAAGAGACAGAGAAAGGGATCTACAGTTTCCTGGAGCACCTCCAGGACCCTGAAGCAAGGAGAAGACTACATTTCACGGATCTGCCAGACAGACGTGTGCACCACCATTCAAGACTGTTGGGGTCCCCTGGGACTGTATCTGAGTCCCCAACATCACCATGAATTTTTTCCCATTTATGCACATGATAGGGCTTAGTGTAGGCTTCAATAGACTGAACACGGCAGCCATGTGGCCTGTTTAGTAGAGGCCAGGGAGGCTACACATAGAGTAGCATCATTCTGTGTTCATTGTTTGGATTTGCCTGTGTGAAATATATTGATCCTGTAATAGTTGGAGCACCGTGCTATTTGATGGCCCAGCTAAAGAATGCAAACTCTTGTAAATTATATTTTGCCACTGCTTACCCCTGTTTGCACCTTCCCTATTTTTATTGTCTATTCTGAGGTGTATACCATCATTAGCCTAGTCTTTTTCTCCTTTTTTTTTTTTTGCACCTTCCTTATCCACTTCATTCCTTGCCTTCCAATAAATTTACCGTTTGTTGTTTGCACCTCATCTTGTGTACTGTAGTCTCCCTGCACCGTGGTGGTTCCCCGGCCATCGCTTCAGATCCATCAGCTGACGCCAGTGACCATACATAAACTTTTTACCTCCGATCACAGCTGCGGGCTCATGCTGTCATTCCGATCACGGCTGCAGGCTCATTCTGTCATTTGACAGTGTGGGAACCGCGGCTGTCTGACCGCTGGTATGATCAAATGCAGTGTTTGCCATGCTGTCATGCACTTGACAGTGCAACAAACAACCAGTGTTCGAGGTGGGGCCGAACCAGAACAGTAACACGGACTAGGTAAAGTCCATGTTCGGGGTCTGTGTCCAAAAAGTTCAGTAAGGACGCCGAACTTTACTCTTCAGGTTTGCCCATCTTCTATTCCCGACACTCCCGCTGCTCTCGACCCCTGCACCTCTCTGCCCCACGTGTTTTACTTTGATTGCAGTTCTGTCAGGAGGATGAGATTTATCAAAGTGCCGCACGTATAGGAAAACTCTGCTCTTTGCTTCTTAAGGCTACATCTTCTAAATCAAATAATCCGGCAGCACCAAGGGATTCCAGCCCAGACGACTCCTGCAGCACATACATTTTAAAACAAATGCTGAAGGCGAAAAGAGACGAGCTGCAGAGAGAAGCAGCGGATGAGGAGGTGGGCTGCGAGATCAACCACCATGTCTGATCCTCTAAATATTGCAAAAGAATGGGGAGGCAAAAAAGCGCAATAGGGTCTTATCCACGTTACAAAGGAAGGAATATAACGAGAAACTTGCTCACCTGGTTAGGATGAGATAAGCGCATATAGTCTAGCGGCTGCTGCAGATCCACAGGTCCTCAGTGACCAGAAGAAGTCATGTATTCAATGGGAATTTGCAGTTAAAACTCCGAACTGCCGCAGGGATAAATTCCAGGAGAGAGATGACTTAGATTCACAGTGGCTTTATTCAACGCGTTTCAGGGGTCTCATACCCCTTCATCAGGAAATACCATCAGCACGGAGTTTTAACTGCAAATTCCCATTGAATACATGACCCCCTAAATACACAGTTCTGTGATCACACCATCTCTATGGGGCTGAAGCTGCGCATACGGAGCGTTGCGATTTGGTGGGGGCGATAGAACAAATGAACAATGCGTCTGAAGTCGTGTGAGACTGAAGTTCCAGGCTACAGAAGCTCCCTCCCCCACCCCACACACTGCCGCAAGGAAAATGGCAGCAAATATATGAATGTGGCCTGTAATGATGTAGTGATAATTGCACCAACCGCCATTTATGAAGATCTGCACCAATGTTTTATAGCTGGAAGAGCTCAAAATCCTGCCCCAAACCTTGTTCTGTGGATGCAGCCTGAAATATAAAGAATGGGGGCTCTCATTCATGTTGGACAGAGACCGCCATATTACATGATAGGGGACCATATTCTGTACAGATAAGTTCAGTGATTAGCTCTCTTCCCCATCTTTTTCCATTTGGCCCAGACCGCCATGGCCACTTCTCCCAGCCGGGACGCTTCCCTGCAGGATGTAACACAGACCTCATGCAGTGGCTCAGTGCTCTGCTACAGATATTAAGGGTATCGGTCAGCAGCATAGTATAGAGACAGAGACCCTGATTGCAGGGATGGGTCACTTACTGGCCTGCTTACTGGAGCTTTATCAGCAGGTGATTACCACTAGAGGACTAGTGAATCTGCTGGCATGTGTCCTCCATATCGATGAGCTCTGTATAACTCCGCCCCGACAGTGATTGGCAGCTTATGCAGAGTGTACACAGGAAGATGCCATCAGGGTATGTGGGCGGGGTTATAAACAGGAAGCTGCCAATCAGGTGTGTGGGTGGGGTTATACAGGGCTCAGCATTCAGTGAACTGCTAGATCTGCAGCAGGGAAAACAGGGATTACATCAACACTGCAGCACACAGTTTTTTAAATAAGTGACACATCGCTGGAATCAGGGTCTTAGCCTCTACATTATCCTGCTCTCAGATTAAATTGCTGACAGATTCCCCTTAACAGTGTCTGTATCCTGGAGACCCCAATACTGTTGAATGTTCCGCGGCCCCCCCCACTGCGGGAACAGAGCAGATGGCATTTGTCGGTTATCGCTGGTCCAGCGTCTGAGTGTACAAGAAATGAAAGGATTGTTCTTTAAGAAATACAGAAGAAACAGTTAAAAGCACAATGTAGTAAAGACAAGAATGAAACCCTCCATTCTTTACACTGCAGTGTGAGGATGGGTGTCGCCCAGAGCAATAACTAATGCACCTGATTTTCATATTCTCTTTACAGAAACTGATATGACAACTACAGCAGCTGCCATCTCAACCAGCACAGGAGTTGTCATCAGGCGGGATAATTCGGGGGAGGCAGTTTTTCTAATTGGTTTCCTGCTTAGATTAATCGGCCCCGGTGTTTACAGGCCACGGCCGGTATTGTAGCTGGTTCCCATTGTCACAGTACAGGTGAGCTGTAATACCAGACACAAGCTGTGCACAGATGTGGTGCTGTTTTTAGAAAAAAATTAAGTTGCCACGTTTTTCTAATCATTGATCGAATCTTTAAAGCCCATTTCCTCCAAGATCAAACAAGTGATCAGTGCCCCGTGCGCTGCCTCGTTGTTGACCGGTGCTGGATAACTTCCCGGCGCCACTGCTCTATACGTTTCTCCCATGCACTCATACAATTGGTTTATGTCAGAGAATTTCACGTGGGAGGTGATGGCTGATTGTGTGCCACCCTGACGTCATGGCACGGTGTGGCTGAGGCTGGCATGCCAAGTCCAGCGCCTGTGATTGCCCCCTACCTGGAGCCCACCTCTCCCTCCTTCTCCGGTGCCAGCATGAGTCTAATGAAAAGCAGCAGCTGTTCTGTTCCTTCCAATTTACTCCTTTCATTTGCTTCATGCAAATCATATTTCATACCCAGCTGCGAGCAGCAAACAGAGGGACAGAGCGTGGTCTGGGAGCCGCATGACGGATCCGCCAGTAATCCCGCATTAGGTCTGTCCGGCACTGAATATTGGGCACAGGATGATGGGGGATGGAGTATCACAGGTATCTGGAGGAAGCACCGAGGTCTAGAAAAAGTGCAGACCCTGGCCCTTCTAATGGATGATGATATACATGCACAAGCTCAGGACCAGCCTGCCCCACATTACCATGGTCATCCGCTCCCTGGTACTGAGCTGTGGGCACAGATCAGGCAGCGGCTTCCGGATATTGTTCTAGTTTAAGGCAAAAAAAGGAATAGAAACAGAAAAAAGCTAAACCTCAAATCCTGCAGGAGACACTTGAATTTGCAGCAGGTTTTGCCCCTAACGGTTTCTTTTCTTTGCTGACCTCGCGGCCCATCCCTAAACCAGAATATTGACCTGGGACAGCTGCACGGAGTGGTCACCGACTGTGCCATCAATACCGTGTACTGTGCCTTTAATATATTCAGCCTGAGAGCAGAAATATAACCCTGACCCCTGGGATGACACCTGTCAACTCCGCCGGGGACCCCAGATCCTGCGCAGCTTATGCCTTATTCATAATGACCTGTGCCTGGATGGCGGGTGGACGGACGCTGCAACCTGCGGATTAAGGTTCTTCCAGAAATAGGAAAATCCCCAATAAATATAAATCTGAGCCGTTAACTACACTTAATTCTGAGAGCGCTGACTGACAACCGATGTGGCGGCTGTGACGCGGTTTTCATACAGCAGCCTAGTAGGTATATGGTGAAGGCAGGTGCATTACTTGGGGTATTCTTCATTCAGGACTCTGGGAAAGCCAGGTGACGTCCTCTGCCAGAGCCATTTATGGATACCGTTTTTGAAGCAATCAGGAGTCATGTGTCTACAGCGTTACATTTCCTTATACTCGTGTGTCTGAGTATGGCGGCCGATCGTCTCTGTGCAGTGACAGTAGTGATTTACAAGCTGAAGGTTATCCCCTATCTATGGGGGGGTGTATGACCATGTAGACAGGTGCACGTCAATGACACGAGTAGGCAGCTACGTGGCAGTGACCGCCCATGTAGACAGCTACGTGGCAGTGACCGCCCATGTAGACAGCTACGTGGCAGTGACCACCCGTGTGTGGCAGTGACCACCCGTGTATGCCGCTACGTGGCAGGGACTGCCTGTGTAGACAGCTACATGGCAGTAACCACATCTGTACACAGTTGCACACAGCAGTAGATGATTGGAGTAAGGCCATGATTACACGTTCAGTATTTGGTCAGTATTTCACATTAGTATTTGCAGCCAAAACCAGGAGTGGAACAATTAGAGGGAAAGTCTCATAGAAACACATCACCACTTCTGTATTTATCACCCACTCCTGTCTACAAATACTGATGAAAAATACTGATCGTGTAAACGTGGCCTAACTGTTGCAGTCGCAGGATAACATTTTGTGCACAGATGTGATGTAGTAGACTTCATTATTCAACCTGTCGTGCCGACAGCCATTGTGCTGTCTGACTGGAGGCTTTGCGTCAGTCATCGCTGGGAGATCTCTCCTCGCTGTCCCGCTTGCTCCGATCTGCTGCCGCTCGCCTACCTGTCCTCGTCCTCTGCCACAAGTGCCGTTCACCTACCTGCCGTCGTCCTCTGCCCTGTGTGCCGCTTGTCTACCTGTCCTTGTCCTCTGCCCCCATGTGTCACTCGCCTACATGTCCTTGTCCTCTGCCCCGTGTGCAGCTCGCCTAGCTGTCCTCATCCTCTTCCCCTGTGTGCCTCTCGCCTACCTGTCCTCATCCTCTGCCCTGTATGCCGCTTGCCTACCTGTCCTCATCCTCTGCCCCGTGTGCCGCTCGCCTACCTGTCCTCGTCCTATGCCCCGTGTGCCGCTCGCCTACCTGTCCTTGCCCTCTGCCCCATGTGCCGCTCGCCTACCTGTCCTTGTCCTTTGCCCCGTGTGCCGCTCGCCTACCTATCCTCTGCCCCATGTGCCACTCGCCAACCCATCCTCGTCCTCTGCCCCGTGTGCCGCTCGCCTACCTGTCCTCGTCCTCTGCCACGTGTGCTGTTCGCCTATCTGTCCTCTGCCCCCGTGTGCCACTCGCCCACCTGTCCTTGCCCTCTGCCCCATGTGCCCCTCGCCCACCTGTCCTCGTTCTCTGCCCATGTGCCGCTCGCCTACCTGTCCTCGTCCTCTGCCCCCCGTGTGCCGCTCGCCTACCTGTCCTCGTCCTCTGCCCCGTGTGCCCCTCGCCTACCTGTCCTCTGCCCCGTGTGCCGCTCGCCTACCTGTCCTCATCCTCTGCCCCGTGTGCCGCTCGCCTACCTGTCCTCATCCTCTGCCCCAGTGTGCCGCTCGCCTACCTGTCCTCTGCCCCATGTGCCACTTGCCTACCTGTCCTCTGCCCCGCGTGCCGCTCGCCTACCTGTCCTCGTCCTCTGCCCCCGTGTGCCACTCGCCTACCTGTCTTCGTCCTCTGCCACGTGTGCTGTTTGCCTACCTGTCCTCTGCCCCCGTGTGCCACTCGCCCACCTGTCCTTGTCCTCTGCCCCGTGTGCCACTCGCCCACCTGTCCTCGTTCTCTTTCCCCCATGTGCCACTTGCCTACTTGTCCTCGTCCTCTGCCCCCATGTGCCGCTTGCCCACCTGTTCTCGTTCTCTGCCACTTGTGCTGTTTGCCTACCTGTCCTCGTCCTCTGCCACGTGTGCTGTTTGCCTACCTGTCCTTGTCCTCTGCCCCCGTGTGCCGCTCGCCTACCTGTCCTCGTCCTCTGCCACGTGTGCTGTTTGCCTACCTGTCCTCTGCCCCCGTGTGCCACTCGCCCACCTGTCCTTGTACTCTGCCCCGTGTGCCACTCGCCCACCTGTCCTCGTTCTCTTTCCCCCATGTGCCGCTCGCCTACCTGTCCTCGTCCTCTGCCCCGTGTGCCGTTCACCTACCTCTCCTCGTCCTCTGCCCCCGTGTGCCGCTCGCCTACCTTTCCTTGTCCTCTCCACCCATGTGCCGTTCGCCCACCTGTCCTCGTTCTCTGCCCCCCATGTGCCGCTCTTCTCTCTTTTCGGCCTTGTATGATGACCATTGACCCCCATAGTTGCTCTGGACGCTACGGGCACATAACTGGCATCTTCTTATATCAAAATGCTAAATATTTTGTATGGATATTTCTGGAAAAGACAGGCAACAACCAGTATGGCCGCCATTACAAGTAGCACGCAGAGATTTTTAGTCATCTGGCCGGTCCAGCTATCGTGCTGAGAGTTGTAGTACTTAAGTTCCACATCTCCAGACCTGCAGGTTGTAAACTGCATGGATTCCGGTAAATTATCATTTCCCAGCAAGATGAGAACTACATGATCATGTTTTGCCCGTGGCCTCGTTCCTTTTAACATCCACATTGTGATTATCTCTACAAATGAAGTTCTCCACAGTCGGGGGCGGTGGGATTTGGTGCGGAGTTTGTGCTCTGCCGTCTTGGATTCTCCGACTGACTTGATCCTTAATGAGTGGACTTCAGCTCCTGACAGATCTCGGCCCAGAGACACCGACTCGGCCGGAGTGATTAAACCGTCGGCTGGCAGAGCCCGGCACTTGATGAATGTTTTCTGTAATGCCGGCACCATCTCTATCACCGTGCTCCACCGGAGACATCCATCTTAGTCCACAGAGGACTCGGCTAATGGCATCTGAAGATCCCCTGGCAGGTCTTAACCACGAAGCTGTGAGAAGGGGCCGTCACCACTCTTCGATCAATACTGTACAGAAATAACCCACATTGTACCTGCCGGCCGGCATTGCTGCGAGCGCAAGAGTCCTGAGCATTAGTAATCTGCTGCCAGGTGCTGAGGCCGAGCTGCAACCTCGGTGCTACCGGCTCCTCGCCCCAGTGCCCGATGCTGATGGCTCCTCATCCAAAACCCACATGCTGCCGGCTCCTCGCATCAGCCCCCTGTGTTGCTGGCTCCTCGCCCCAATCCCCGGTGCCGCCAGCTCCTCGCCCCGTGCAGGGCAACAGCCTCCAGATTAATCCCTGCCATACACAGCGCCTGCAGAGCGTCCCAAAAGTCTAATATCTGCACAAAAAGAATCCTCACTTTCCCGTCCTCATTTTAACTACGTAACATAGAAAAATGTTCTTTTTTTTCTAAAAAGCAACATAACAACAAAAGACCGAAAACACAAACCCCGCGGTAAATTCCAGCTGCTGTGTCACATTTGGGCGCTGGGTCTGACAATGACAACGTATGTGGTTTTGTCTTTTTTCTTTCCATCTTGATGGTTTTTTGCTCCTAACTTTTCAAAATGGTTGTGTGAGGGCTTATTTTTTGTGTGTCGAGATGACATTTTAATGATACCATTTTGGTGCAGATACAAACTTTTGATAGCCCGTTATTGCATTTTAATGCTATGTCGCGGCCGGCGACCAAAAAAACCCGTAATTCTGGCATTTTGATTTTTTTCTTTCGCTACGCCGTTCACTGATCAGATTAATTCTTTTTATAGCTTGATAGATCGGGCAATTCTAAGCATGGCGATACCAAATATATGTATTTTAATTTTTTTGAATTGTTTATTTTGAATGGGGCGAATGGGGATTGATTTGAACTTTTAGATTTATATTTTTTAAAACTTTTTTTTTCTTTTCACTTGCTTCAATAGTCTCTAGAAGCTGTGATCATCCGATCGCCTCTGCTACACACAGGTGATGATCAGATCGCCTGTGTGTAGCAGATATGCTCATTTGCTATGAGCGCCGACCACCGGGTAGCACTCATAGCAATCCGGCACTGACAACCACAGGGATCTGCTGCAGACCCCGGGTTGTCATGCCAACCCATCGGCGACCCACGGTCATGTGACATGGGCACCGATAGGCGGGATTAGTGACGTGCTTTCAGCGCAATCACATTAAATGCCGCTGTCAGAAAGACAACAACAGGTTAACAGCCACGGGTACATCGTGACTCCACCTGTGGCTGATAGGGACACGTCAACTGTTCAAAACAGCCGACATGTGCCGGGAAAGATGTGGGCTCAGCGCAGGAGCCCACATCAAAGGGAGGGACACGACATGCGCTGTACATGTAAACTTTTACGTTCAAAAAGTCACATGTTCCGCTAAAATGTTGCAAAATTTGCACAAAAAAAATCCTAAAACATCCGCAAATAAAATCACTCTACAGTAGGTGGGACAGAACACGTCAAAAATGTGCAGAAAAAATGTGACTTTTTAAAAAGTAGCAATTGATGAAAATAGACAAAAACACCTGGAAACTCCAAACCAAACCCACATTGGCGAACGTAAAAAATACACACAAAATAGGCGCAACTTAAAAACACGAAGAGCTAAACAAAAAAAAAAGGGTAAAACTGGAATATTGAATTGGATCTTTGGTGACCAAATTTTTTGCTGCATTTGCCAGAAATCAGTCTTTGATATGCTAATGAGGCACTCAGTGCACCGTGGGCGTGGCCACATAGGCACGTTCCCACCGACTTATTCTCCATCTTTCTCCGCCCTCCTCTTCCTTAATTGACACCTCTGGCTTTAAAGGAGTCAAAGTAGATTGGAGATAGATGGAAAACAAGACCAGCAGGAGGGAAGGTGCAGTGACCTGTTCACTGACTGCCTCATTAGCATACTAGAATAAAGAGCACTTTCTGGCACACACAGCAATGGGTTTGGATGATAAAGGTACACTTTTTCTCAGGACTGTGTCCCCTACAAGGTGCTGTGCTTGGTTTGAACAGTCATTTTCTGACCATCTTGAGACCCTGGGTCAGGTCGGGGTCCCAGTGTTGTGCGATCCCCCGTCACACCGTGCGTCCTCCCTGCAGTGCAGCCAGTGAATGGAAACAGACATTAATTAGCGCTTGTACTTGTTGTTTTTTCGCGGCGGCGCCGGTTCTAATTGAATTCTAATTACAGTGAGATATGAGGGGGAGTCGATGTCTGTGTTATTTGGGGGTGACGGTCTCTGCACAACCATTAGCATTGTTTTTCTGGCGCTCGGCGCAGTTCAAGGACTCGCTCCTGAAGGTAATGACGCTTTCATTCTGCAGCTGGTTCTCTGGCTGCGCTGCTGCGTGTGCGGAGCCCCATCCTGCGGAGCCTAGCGTTATGGAGGTGACCCTGCGGTGGGTGACGGCTGCAGCCCCTCTGGACACCAGGGCACCAGTTCAGCACTGCACTTTACGAGCTGACGTGAGGCTGTTTCTGGAGGCCGCAGCTTTTCCTGTCCGTCCATCATCCCTTTTATTGACGCCGTGGTTTCTGTGTGTCTGCAGCGTTCCCGCGTACTCTGGTTATTACAGATACACGGAGGGCAGCAGAGACCCTGGACTGGGCAATTAGGGGTGAAGCTTGGGGGCCCTGATGCAAAAGCTCCAACGGGGCCCCCAATTATTTAAAGTCTTTAACAGCATTAGTCTTTTTATATAGGCCAAAAGAACCTTTTGGGCCCTTAGATTCGAGGGAGCGGGTGCGATTGCAGCCCCTGCTCCAGAGCTGTTCTTGACAACTGTTGGGTATCAGCCTGGCAGCAGTGTCACAGTTGTCAGGTCCTGCGGGGGGAGGGTGCAGCATTGCTCCCCTTCAGTCCAAGAATAGATTGGTTTCTACAATACTTCTCTAATGTCAGATCCGGCCACATTCGGGGTCCCCAGTTCTCCGCCTTATTGGCGCACATTAACCCTAGCGTCTCCAGGTTGTGTTCCCGCTTTGCAATGTTTCACTTCTTCACCAGAGAAGCTGAATCTTCATGGCTAAGACGAGCTGAAGCTTCTTTATGTCATGTGAGATTAAAGCAGAAATTTCATGTGCAGAATCCGATTCTTAGTTCTGTCTTCAATTTACCGGCGCCGAGTCGCATAATTCTCCACTTATGATGAACCTTGGATTTAAGAGGTTTAACCAATTGGTGAAATAACAGAAAATAAAATCCAGAGCGAGCGGCGACGGCGGGACACGCAACCGTGCAGAATAATACGGAAACAGTCAGCATTACCGAACAATATACCTGAGAAAAAGCCCACCGAGATTGTGAAGGCCCCCGTAGTCCGAAACCTGCACACCCAAACAGTGATATCCACAGTGCCCCCATAATCCGCAACCTGCACACCTAAACAGCGACATCCACCGTGCCCCCATAATATACAGCAACATCCACAGTGCCCCCATAATAACAGTGATATCCACAGTGCCCCCATTATAACAGCTATATCCACACTGCAGCCTGATACTGTATGCCAGGGGTGTTAGGCGTTGGGTTCCTGCAGCTGCACAGCAGGAATCCAGAGCCACGCAGCCAACGGTCTCCCAATCCTCTCCGACCTCTCAGGGACCTGCACAGCAATCTCGGCGATCCAGATGCCCTGCTCAGACCAGTTCTCTGGGTCTGGTTGTTGCTGCCACCTCTGGACAAGCAATAGTAGCGCAGCCTGCTCTGCAGACGCTACTGGGCATGCTCACGAGAAGATCTCCCAGTGGAGATCGGGAGTCACGTGGTTAGGTCCTTCTCCTGATCTGATTGGTCCATCTCAGAGATCTGGAAGGTCCCGGAAGCGCACGGCTATAAAAGGCCCGCATGGCCGCTCGGCCATGCGCTGGTATAGACTCTACTTGCTACCTGTGTGAATGATGATGGATGCATGTGCCTGCGAATGACTCATTAAGACTCCCCTCCCCTCCCTCTGATATTACGTGTGTGGATAGGGACTTAGTATTAGAGTCAGCGCCAGTCAGTGGCATGATACAGGCCACAGTGCATATCTTCACCTATCTAGCGTCCGACAGTGCGCCTCCTCTGGGCACTGACGTATAGCGGCTGAGTCAGTCGCCGCCCTGCAATCAGTAGCATCTGTGGGCATCCACGGTAGCGACGCCGCACACACGGTAGGTCTAGACGGACCCTGACCCTCTGCTTTGGGTTCAGCTCCTGTGACCATTTACCGTGCGTGCAGTTCTCTGAGACCTGTGAATCCAACAGGCTCAGTACTTACGTTTAAGTTCTAAGCTTCTCTGTGGAGATAACAGAGTACGCTCTGTGCACACCGGGTGACGTTCAACCCGTGTGCGATATACCGCCATATTGTGCGTCTGCCATTTTCTAGCAGCAGTGTAACACCTACTGCACGGTGGACCCCGGGCGGCGAACGCACTTATTATTATTTATTTATTAGTGCGTTCCGCCGTCCCTAACATTATACTAGCGCCAGGGTCTGGCTAGTAATGGCGGACCTGCAGCAGCTACAGTGGTACATTCGGCAGCTGGAGAGCAGGATATTGAGAGCTCTACCTCAGCTGCGAATGCTACAGTGGCCGCTGCTCAGGCAGTCGCAGAGACTGTCACACGCGTGTCCACACCCACGCCTATGCCGACAATAACCCGCCTCCGATTGCCCGATAAGTTTTCCGGTGACAGCACTGCCTGCAGGGGTTTCGTGAGTCAGTGCTCTATCCAGCTTGAGTTACTGGCCACGCGATTTCCTACAGAGCGGGCTAAGGTGGGGTTTATTGTTTCTCTCCTATCAGGCAGGGTGTTAGAGTGGGCTACGCCATTGAGGGAGCGTGATGAACCCGTGGTTCAGGGCGCTGCTCAGTTCCTCTTGGCCCTGAAGCAGGCCTTTTTGGGACAACGGATCACACACGACACCTCTCTCCAATTATTGGCCCTAACACAGGGGTCTCTCTCGGTCAGCCATTGTGCCGTCCGATTCCGGACATTGGCTTCCGAACTGGAGTGGCCTGATAAAGCACTCGTCCCTGTGTTTTGGAGAAGGTTAGCAGAGCATGTCAAAGATGCTCTAGCAACCAGAGAGGTCCCCACAAGTCTGGAGGAATTGATTGCCATCTCCACCCGCATTGATCTCCGGTTTACGGAGCGCGGGCTGGAACGTGTGCAATCCAGACGAAGGGTTAACTTGTCTCCCACCTTCTCCGAGCCGCTAAGATTTCCCGCTCAGGAGCTTACACCTTCTGAACCTATGGAGGTGTTTCGCGCCGGCCCCAAGCCACGTCCGGTGCGAAGCTCCACACATTGTTACCAGTGCCAGCAGTTTGGTCACTCGGCTAGCATGTGTCCTCTGCGGTCGAAAAAGCAATCACGTCCAGTGGTCTTAGGTGGTGGTCTAACTAATATGAAACCCTTTTCTCCCAAACCAGTATTCCGAGGGACCTTAGATAGCGGGGCTTCCACCTGGGAGGTAGAGGTCACGGTGGATTCTGGGGCAGAAGGGAACTGTAAGTCCTCGACCTTCACCCTAAAGCACGCTATTCCTCTGGTGTTTCTGCCCCAACCCCTGACCACCAGGGTGGTTAATGGTGCACCTTTACCATCTCAGGTGACCCACCAGACAGCACCGCTCGGTCTCTCAATCTCACTGTCCCACCGTGAGATTTTGTCCTTGTTCATTTTGCCTGATGACATCGACCAGGTGCTTCTCGGAGTTCCCTGGTTCCATTGCCATTCCCCTCATATTGATTGGGCTTCGGGGAATATACTGGGTTGGAGCAGGGACTGTGAGGGAAGGTGCCTGAGGGGCAGTGTTCAGGTAGCTTCCACTGAAGTACCCGCGGACCTCTCCGCGCTTCCCAAACCGTACCATCAGTACGCAGACGTCTTCTCTAAAAAAATCTGCGGAGACGCTTCCGCCGCACCTTCCTTACGATTGTCCGATATATCTATTGCCAGGCACGGAACCTCCTAGAGGCTGCGTGTATCCGCTGTCACTCCCCGAGACGGAGGCTATGTCTCAATATATCCGGGAGAACCTGGCAAGAGGTTTTATCAGAAAGTCGGTATCGCCAGCTGGTGTAGGGTTCTTCTTCGTGCAGAAGAATAGCGGAGAGTTACGTCCCTGCATTGATTACAGAGGTCTCAACGCCATAACGGTTAAAAATAAGTACCCTCTTCCGTTGATCTCTGAGTTATCTGACAGGTTGAGAGGGGCCCGGATCTTTATAAAATTAGATCTACGGGGGGCATACAACCTGATCCGCATTCGCGAAGGAGACGAGTGGAAGACAGCATTTAACACCAGGGACGGCCATTATGAATATCTGGTCATGCCCTTTGGCCTCTGTAATGCGCCTGCTGTCTTCCATGTTGCTTTCACAAAGAAAGGAGCTAATCTTAAGGCTTGGTCTGAACAAGTCTCCAAGGCATTCTCGTCTCTAAAATCCCATTTTGCTGGCGCTCCCATCTTACACCGTCCCGATGTGGATAAACCTTTTATCCTAGAGGTAGATGCTTCTTCCATCGGTGCAGGAGCAGTCCTTTTCCAGAAGGATGCTCGAGGTCGGAAGCATCCCTGCTTCTTCTTCTCTAAGACCTTCTCAACGGCGGAGAAGAACTACTCCATCCGTGCGGATGCTCTCTCGCGCTCGGTGGTTTCAGCGGAGGAAGAGGAGGCTGAGCCTCAGCTAATTCTCCCTACTGAGAGTTTTAGGACCGTGGCTCCAGTTGCTCTCGAGTCAGTACCGCTGGGCAAGACCTTTGTCCCTCCTTAGCTACGGCCGGAGGTTCTCGCGTGGGCACACGCGTCCAGGGTGGATGATCACTTCGGCAATAAGCGGACCACAGAACTCCTGGCAAGGTCTTATTGGTCGCCGCACATGGCTCGAGACACGAAGGAATACATACAGGCATGCGTCTCATGTGCGCGGAACAGGTCCTCTAGACAGAGGCCGGCTGGGTTATTGTATCCTCTGCCGGTGGCAGACAGACCTTGGGAGATGGTTGGCATGGATTTTGTGGTTGGCCTGCCCAAGTCTGGTGGCAGTACAGTCATCTGGGTAGTCATCGACCATTTTTCTAAAATGGTGCATCTGGTGCCACTCGCGCGGTTGCCTTCCGCTCGTGGTCTTGCCACACTGTTCATAAAACATGTATTCCGTTTGCATGGCATGCCGGACAAAATTGTCAGTGACCGAGGTCCCCAATTCGCGTCCTGGTTTTGGAGGGAGCTCTGCAGCCTACTCAGCATTGAGCTAAACCTGTCCTCTGCTTATCACCCCGAGACGAACGGGTTGGTTGAGAGAGCCAACCAAATCTTGGTCACGTACCTGTGGAATGTTGTCTCTACCAGGCAGGATGACTGGGCATACTTGTTACCATGGACTGAATTTGCCCTGGATAATGCAGTGGCTGATTCCATTGGTCAGACGCCGTTCCTTCTTAATTACGGCCAGCATCCCGATGTCCTCCACTGATTCCAGGGTGGCAGACTGGGCAGTGGAGGCTCGCGACATTTGGGATCGCGCTGCAAAGGCGCTTTCACAGGTTACATGTAACCTGTGGAAGCGCCTTTGCAGCGCGAAACGATCGTCGTTGCTACCTCCTTTTTGCACCCGTTCTCCCGCTGATATGCTTTTATAATAAAGCCTTGACTACACTACCCGGTGAGTGCTGTTCTTTTCTACTATTTTTTGCTATCATGATGGCTAGACAGTCACAGCAGCCTGCTGTCAGCAGGCAGGGCGTATGAGTCACACATGCAGCAGGAGCAGCCGAGCAGGGACCGGCCCGGACCGCGCCACAGACTCAGATGCGCCGGGTTCAGAATGAGCGGTGGGGCGGTGCGGTATATTGCTCTCGGAATGTTTTTGTAAGAGCTTTTCTTGTGGAAAACCTGATGCGGCCCAGCCTCACCCAGATTCTACCTCCAGTGGCCCCCGGGTAAATTGAGTTTGAGACCCCTGCTGTAGGTGATCGAACAAGTGCACAATTCTAGTTGAGATTGAAATAGAGAAAAAACATTTCAGCACCGTGAAGTGTGGTGGATTTGTAACCTGAACACCAGGGTTCCCTTTGGACTCAATCTCCACAAATATATTATGATTATTAGATATTATGTTGCATTATTACATTTTATATTTTTTATTATATTTTTGGTTATTTGTTGATTCTGATGCTTTGTCTGTGAATGTTATGGTTTTCCCAGGTTGTTATTTTAGATATTGTGAGGGGCTGGCTCACTCAGCTGCTTGCAGAGGTAGAAACAGGAACGCTTGTGGGGCAGCTCACCTGCTGGATTATTATAAGACATCATAAACATTGGCGGGGTGTAAAAGAAACGTGGCCTTTGTGGCATAACGCCAAAACAAAAGAGAAAAGTACCGCAAAGTCCTCATCTCATGGTCAGGGTGATATCGCACCAGACGCATGTTCATACAATGGTTTTATTTTTCATTTTTCCTCGCACATTTTATTTGTACTTTGTAAACCATTTTGCACCATCATGGAGCTGAACGTCTTCTCCTTTTCCCCTCCACCCACGCCGTGGCACAGGGGTTCTTCTTGCTCTGATTGCTGCCATCATTTATGCGGGTGAGCTGGACTGTCATGTTTCATCCACAATGCCCCCATAATAAGTGACACAATCTTTTACCCGTGCCAAATGGGGTTTAGCCTCTAACACACACTGCGACGCCTTTATTATTGGAAGCTTTCAGGGCATAGACCCCCATTAGTCAGAGCCCCCCTTTATGGCAGAGTCTCTTCTATGATGTATGGAGGGAAGATCGACATATGACCAAGAGCAAAAAGAAAATCCGATCTGCTGCTCCGGAGCCAGGGCTGGATGGTGACGGATGTCTGTGTACTTTTATCAAGGGTTGGGGGGGAAAATAGCAATAAATCATCAAAAATAACAAAGGAAGCTGCGATATCAGCAAATCAGAGAATGCAAGATGGATGTGTATCCGGGAGCAGGAAGAGATGAGTAATGTCACCAAGGAGGGGGAAGAGGTGGAGAACGGGGGACAGCGGGGGCTCGCTGATCGATGACGTCCTACAAGAGAATGAGAAATGGAAGGAGCGAACGGCCGCGAAGAATGAGATCCGAGGAAACGGCAATGAAAAGTGATCAGAAGGAATCCGCAGACGAGTCTGGACAGGACGATGGCGAATAAATGCATGAAATCTGCACGGGAGCGTCCTGTCAAAAGCGAGCATCAGGGTGGGGGGGCGCAGTAATGCAGCGAGACTGGGGGTCCACTAGTCACCCCCCATATAATAGGGTGGGGAGCAGTAATACAGAGTCTGGGGGTCTACTAGTCACTCCACATATAATAATCAGGGTGGGGGACGCAGTAATACAGCAAGTCTGGGGGTCCACCAGTTACCCCACTATATAAGAATCAGGGTGGGGAGCAGTAATACAGTGAGTCTGGGGACCAGTGTCGGACTGGGGTGCCAAGGGCCCACCAGTAACATTGACTTTGAGGGGCCCACTTTTCACTTACATACGAATATCACACTACCCTCCTTCACAAATTTACCTATATCTCTACATAATAATACACTGGGTAGTTTGGTTAATGAATGACGAGATGCTGCTTTTTCTGTACAGAGTGAATCAAGTGAATTATGCCAAGTACAGCCTATATAGTGGGGATGGGGGCCCAGAGTGCACAGGGGCCCACCGGGGGATTCCCCTGTTACCCTGTGGGCCAGTCCGAGCATGCTAGGGTCCATCAGTTACCCCACTATATAATAATCAGGGTGGGGAGCAGTAATACAGAGAGTCTGGGGGTCCACCAGTCACCCCCATATAATAATCAGGGTGGGGAGCAGTACTACAGTGAGTCTGGGGGTCCACCAGTTACCCCACTATATAATAATCAGGATGGGGAGCAGTAATACAGAGAGTCTGGGGGTCCACCAGTCACCCCCATATAATACTCAGGGTGGATAGCAGTAATACAGCGGGTTTGGGGGTCCACCAGTTACCCCACTATATAAGAATCAGGTTGGGGGATGCAGAAATACAATGGGCAGCCGCCTAGCAAGTCTTGGGGTCCATGAGGTACCCCCCATATAAGACTCAGGGTGGGGAGCAGTAATAGCCCTGTGGATCATGTCATGTAGAAATGGCAGCAGACACCAAGTGTGACCCCCGGTGGTTCGTGGGCTCTTCGGCTTCGTCGCTCTGAGTTGCGTGTTGTGTAGGACAAGATGGCGGTCCACCATCTGTAATCCCACCTGTGGGGTTAACCCTTTCCTCACTGGTATCTGTGTGGCCCCCGTTTCTGCAGCCTCATAGCCCCCTCCCCCTCCTTACAAATTACAGATTCTGATTTGGCTTTTATCCTAAGTCATATTACAAGACTCGTTAAAGGGTTGATTGTGACTTGTAGGATCGCTACTACCAATAGGTGGCGCTGTAGAGTAAAAGTCCTCTTTCTTTCTGATGAGGCAATTTGCAGATTAGATGTAGGATCATTAGCGCCGTTGCTCTGATCCCACAGAGGATATCGAGACCGACGTCATGGTGAAGATTTCAGCAGCTCAGCAAATTAGTAGCCACCTTCCCGACTTAGATGTGATCTGCCTTCTCTTTCCCAAAATAAACCATCCCCCAGAGGGGCCCTGAGAAGGGCTTCAGCCGAAGGAAAGTTTCATTCATTTTATTGGATTATCTCTATGTGGAAAAAAAAAAATGGAAACAATGGGTTCAGTATTTTTAGGAAACCATCCATGGCTGCTTTCTTCTAGAACAGCGCCACCACCAAGTCCACAGGCTGTGTATGGTACTACAGCGCTACCACATTGACTGCAATACCAGACACAAACTGCGGAGGGGGGGAGCACTGTTTTTGCAAGAAATCGGACTTGTTTTTCTACATGTAGGCAACCCCTTTACTTTTAAAGTGAATTTACACAGCCCCTCCTTATGGGCTAATGGTGAAATCACGACTCTAGGAAACATGGGGGGAGCACTATGATGTCCGACCACCGGTCCACTCCACTGTAGGCAGGACTGCACCATAAGCTGTGGCCCCGGGCCCTCTGCTGCCGTCTCACTACAAAGCCGCAAGAACTTCCAGGATTGAACATTCATAGTTTGTTTGTTTTTTTGGACAGAGCAAGAACAGAGAAATGGCGCACATCTGTTAATTATGGCATTCATCGCCTGCGCCATTTTTTTCTCTTTTACTATTTGTGTCAATAGTATCCTTTAGCCAAATGATTCCCTCTGTCCCAGTCCACTCCTCTGCAGTCGCCAGTCTTCACTTCTGCGCCTTTTATCCCGGGTGCCATTTCTGCTTTTTTGGCCGTACGACGTTGAGATGCCGCATGAATCTTTTTGCTCAGCTGTAATGGATAAAACCGCAACTGACATCCCCCAGTACATTAAGGCTATGTGCCCACGTTAGCGTTTTTAAACGCTCAGGAAACTGATCCCCTTCCCAGAAAACGTGCATCTTTTTTCCACGCGTTTCTTGCACGGTTTTTGCACAAAAGACGCTAGTTTTTGCCGCATTTTTTGACGCACGTTTTCTGGGAACATTGGGGAAGGCTAAAAACGCTCAGCAATGCGGAAAATAATGACCCGCTAAGCGATTCCTGAGCGTTTAAAAACGCATGCATTGGCACAAAAAGCCAAAAACGCATGCAAATTAATTTGAAGCTTCTTTTAAGCGTTTCTGCAGCGTCTAAGCCGGCACAAATGCTGCGGAAACGCTTAAAAAAATGCAACGTGGGCAAACAGCCTTAGGGTAGGTGACACAAAACCGGACTCCTTCCCAGAAAACGCACGTTTTTTTCCGTGCATTTTTTGGCGCTTTCCATGCGTTTTTGGCTAAAAGAACGCGCGTTTTTTGATGCGTTTTTTTCCGCGCGTCTTCTGGACCATAGAAAATAGCTATAAACGCGGACTAAGCCACAAAATGAATGAACATGCTGTGTTTTTAGTCGCTAAGCGTTTCCTTAGCGGTAAAAAACGCATCCATTGGCAAAAAAAGGCCAAAAAGCATTAAAATGATTGGGAAGCTTCTTTTAAGCGTTTTTGAAGCGGTTTGACCCCTAAAAATGCTTCAAAAACGCTACTGTGGGCACACAGCCTAATAATGCGACCCCTTCTAATCTGCATGCGCCATTTTTTATGTTGCACAGGAGATGGCACCTGGACCCTTTATAGACTTTTTCGGATGAGACCTGACCCGTCCGCCCTTGTACAAGGACACTTTGAGGACATAATGAGAGCGGAGACATTACTGTAGCCGCTCATATTCCAGGTGCGGACGGCAGATAGGAGCCGCCTCGGTGAATGATAGATTTAATAATACCTAAAACGCCGCCCCTCCCCCTCTTCTCACAATTTAATCGCCATAAATAAAACTTTGTGCCGCGACCTGTGGGGAGGAAAATGAGATGACCAAATAAGCTGCTCCCGGAGGCCTCCGCCGGGGACGTTGTGCGCTTACTCCAGAATATATTGGAATCCATTATTCATTGCTGCCTTTGGGGACCCTCCGGATAAGTGCCCCCCTCCCTGAGATCCCACCTAGGTTCTAATCTCTGCATTAATCACATAGCGGTGTCACCCGCCCCCTAGAATGATTACAAATTGCAGGGGTCTCTCTATGAGGCGAGATTATAAACCTTTCCCCCCACCCGGTGACATGAATTATGTATGGCGCGGACGCACTGTCACTTCTCATCGCTTTATTTTCCCATTTCCTGCGTTACATTTCCCTGCGCTCAGAACACATCGCCCCGTACATAATAATGGCAGCCAGTAAGTAACAGACATATCTGTACCCAGCAGCCTCATTCACAGAGGCAGATGCCGGATTATCAGAAATTCTGGATTATTGGATGATTCTAGTGGTCCAGAGAATTTCCTCTCATTTCTCTCGGCTCAATCTCCTGGAAACAATATCCGGAATATGAGATTGAATGGATCTCTGGGATAAAGGCATTCCACGGTGCGCAGATTGTCACAATGTATCGGTGCAGGTGACGTCCCCGTCTAACCTGGATGTAGCTCTACACACTGTGGTGGTTTTTTGTACCATAAAGTCAAGTCTAGATTTGCTCCCTCACTTACGCCACTTTCTGGTGAAGGGCAACAAGAAATCTCAGAAAGACTTGGAAAATGTAAAAAAAAAAATCTGTGCCAAAATCTGTGACATTTTTCCTGCTGAAAATTTGTCAAAAGTGACAAATTCCCTAAATCTCTAGATGGTAGAAGGTTTTCCTTTTCTGTTTCTGATGAATCCCTTTAACGGCGGGCGACTGATCCGTGGCGAATATATTGTGGTGTATTGTACGTTGCTACCATGTATCTCCCATCACACCCCTTGCTGTGCCCAGGAAGAACGATGTCACCTCCGCGGATGTACGGTCCATGGTGTGCTGCCGGGAGATGACTCTGTACCCGCCGTCTCCACAGGAGTCACTGACAGGGTTTTTTCCCCTCTTTATTCATGAAGCTTTGATTGAATATTTATTTGCATCTCTCATGTAGACGCTTGTTACCGCAGGCTCGGCTGGGTGCACAGTAGAGCAGCATTGCTGCCAGCCCATGTACAGCCCATGCCATGTCGGGATAAGCCTGTGTCCTCCCCTGTAGCCCGGATTTTTATTTTTGGATTTTATAGAAATTATCCTAGGAATCATTTTCATACTAAAAGTCTGGCGCAAACGTTTTTGTTTTTTTCCTAAATGTAATTGCTTCATAGTAAATTTCCTGGTTTTGCTGGGGTTTTGTTATTGGAAAAATCTGTCTCCTCCATCCTCTGGCAGCTGACAGTACAGTCCTTTCTTGCACCTGTAGATGTAGTTTTATCTGCCTAAGGCCGGAGTCACACTAACCTGCGCAAAATACGGTCCGTAGATTACAGGCGTAATACGGATGAATGACCCCTAAATAGTGCTCCGTATGTCATCCGTAAGCAAGGTGTGGTCGCGTATTTTGCGCATGTCTGCATCCGTATGTAATCCGTATGGCCTCCGTATGCAATACGTATGGCGAGATTTTCTCGCAGCCTTGCAAAATGGACATTTAACGGATTTGAGGCCTACTGACTATTTAACTCATTAGCCTGCACTGTATTTATTGGCTCAGGAACAGGTGGCTGCCTCCATTCTGTCCATTTGTCACCTTGCCTTCACTAGGTGTGTTGCTGTGGTATGTGCAACATGGCAGACAGTCTGACTTTCAACACAACTGAGCAGGTTCTCTTCAACTGGCTTTTGTCATGGTGCTTTGGCCAACCATACCCAGTGATAGTAGATCCGCGGAGGAGGAGACGCATGTGGGTCCATCCACTTTTGAGGCAACGACTCACAAGAGGTCATTTTCACCGCCTCTATTCTTCTCTATGGGAGCATCCTGTCAAATTCTAGCAATACTGTCGCATGAGCCTTGCAACATTTGATCTACTCTTGGAGACAGTGCGCCCTGGGATAACCTTTCAGGACACTAGGATGCGCAAAGCTATATCTACAGAGGAGCGACTTCTACTCACAATACGGTATGTACTACACAACCACATTCTCTATGTTCATGATGTGTTGGGCAAAGTTTGAATTTTTGCCTTCTTGGAGTAAGTTTTAGGCCCTCATCTTAGTCCACATATGTTTCAACTTACAGACACGAATGTTGTGTGGAATATGTACTGAATATCACTTACTCATTGTGCAAAGCAAGATGTGTGTGTTATTTGCTCTGAAATCTTACCAAGTTTGGTATGTATGGACCTGTTTGTTTTGTAAATATGTGCATTCGACAATCATCCTTTTCTGTTGTTCTTCAGCTTCCTGGCCACTGGCCTGTCTTATGCCGCCCTCCACCATGAGTTTCTGATTGGAAGATCTACCATTTCTGGCATAGTCAGGTCAACATGTAGTGAAATCTGGACAAGACTCCATCAAGTCGTCATGCCCGAGCCCAGGATGGAAGACTGGTTGAGGATATCAAGGGACTTTGATGAAGAATGCCAGTTTCCAAATTGTATTGGGGCCCTTGATGGCAAACATATCCGGGGGCGTAAGCCGCCGAACTCTGGCTCCCAATTCTTCTATTATAAACAATACTTTTCTGTTGTATTGTTGGCTCTCGCTGACCCTCAATACAAGTTTATAATTGTTGACATTTGGGCCAATGGAAGGACGGGAGACTCTAGAGTCTTCAATACTTCCATTATGGCTCGGCGGCTACGCACCAACCAGTTGGATCTACCACCACCACGCCAGCTACCAGGCTTCACTCAAGAATGTGTCCCTTATGTCCTTGTGGCAGATGAGGCCTTTCAGTTAACGCGCAATGTCATGAGGCCATATCCCCGGCGCAACCTTCACCACAGGCGCAGGATATTTAACTTGCGCCTATCACGTGCTCGGCGACTGGTGGAGTGTTCCTTTGGCATTCTTTGTGCCAAATGGCGGGTACTTCAGTCTGCCATTCTGCTGAGTGAACAAAATGTTAATGAAGTAGTGAAAGCCTGTGTGGTACTTCATAACTTCACCAGGATACATGATTGTTCCTCCTCTGCTGGTGTTGTGCGTAGGCCAGACAATGTGTGTAGGGTGAGACCACCTATCAACCATCAACGTAGACCGATCTCTGGCCTCAATGTGCGTGATCATTTCACTAATTACTTTATGGCACCTCAGGGGGAACCTTCTTGGCAAGAGCATGCTGGATCTATGTTGGCAATGTTGGTTTGATGTGTGTCAAAATATATATATATTTCTACCCCTTCTGAATCTATGACTGTTGCTTTGATTTTGTAAGCGTATTTTGATATGGGGTTGGACAATTAAGACAGAGACGTAAAGTGTAGTTGGCCAATTTTTACTTTTGGCTTTTTTGTGGGGGTTTTTTTAGTTTGTAAGGCAAACATATTCTTGCCCTATGAAAAACTTGGGCAATGGCCCAAATTGGGCTTTTGGCATATTTCAACATTGTTGTTCAAACAAAATTACAAACATATCCTACAACATACATAGTGCAATAACAACATTGCAACTGTATACATTTGGAATCCAAAGTAAAAAAAAAGGAGTTATCCATCATCAAAATGAGCTACACAAGATAATACTAACATTTATTCTGAAGGTTTTCAAATCATATTAATAAGCCACCATGACAGGCAAGGCTACCTTACGCGTTTCTGACACATATTACATGTCTGTAATAAACACAATATTTCACTGCACTATACTGGGAAAGTCAAAGGATCAAATTAGAAGACTGACTTGATAATACATAGAGCGTGATGGTCTTGAGGCTGTTTGCCTTGATTTTGGAATATAGTTAGCTGGCCTAAATTTTACTAAGTGAATAAGGACAGCACGCCTTTTCTATGCATTATCAAGTGAGTACTCTATTTTGATCCTTTGACTTTGCCAGTATAGCCCCGTGAAATATTGTATTTTTTACAGACATGTAATATGTCTCAGAAACGCATAAGGTAGCCTTGCCTGTCATGGTGTCTAAATCATATGATTTGAAAACCGTCATAAGAAATGTTGGTATTATCTGTTTTAGCTCTTTTTTACTGATGGAGAAAACCTCTTTTTTACTTTGCCTTGGGATTTTAACCACCAGTTCAAACACACTGGACATCTCCTCCCATCAGACATATTAAGAACAGTCATGTACAGTATGGGTTTACTAAGTCACTTATAAATTGTGGTTGCTGCTGACTACTTTGAGCAACATCGCCCTGTGTGGGTGCATACTGTTGCCCATGCTGTTGGTACTGACCTTCCTCCTGTGATTGTTGGGGGTAGTGGCCATAGTAATACTGCTGAGGGGCATCTTGTTGGGGCGGGTAGGCCCGTGTCTCATACCCACCAATATAGCCATGTCGTCCCCAACCAGGTTGGGACCAGCCTCCATCACTGGGTGGGAATAAGTGGCCATATTGGTGGGGTTGGCTAGAGCCAGAAATCTGTTGCTGCTGTTGGGAAGGTTGGGTAGGGGGAGGAAGGGGGTGAGGTGTAGGCCCACGTATTAGAGGATGTTCAGACCCTGCTTGAGCAAGCATCTGTGTGGGTGGTCTCATGCGCATTAGATTTCGGGGGGAAAGCTGCCACCTCTCCAGATATTCAAAAAGCTCATATGGGGTATTGGGGGGTGCTTGCATCAAGCAGGATCTGAAAACATCCCCTAATACGGAGCCTGACCTCACGGGAAAGGGCACGGAGATAAAGGGTCAGGCTACGTGAGTAGGCCTCCTCCCCATCATCTGTAGTGACTCTAGATAAATAATTTAGCACCCCTGTGTCCACATTGGTCCTGCTCTCTTGAACAGCGACCTGGCGCCTTCTTTGGCCTCGCCGGGATGTAACAACAGCCTGTGGGGATCCCCTGATCTGGCCAGTTGGGCTGCTGCTCAAGTTGCCCGGCTCTTCCAGGATGGGTGATGGGGCAGCAGCAGACCGTCCTGGTGGTGTGGTTTGTTGGGCAGCCAATGGGTTCTTCTGTGATGACTCATCTTCTGCCATGCTTCTTGTAGGGGGAGAAGATGGGCCAGCCACCTCATCCTCTACAGGATCAATGATGGGCTCTGTCTCTGAGGCCGTTCGTCGATCCGTAAGGTTGGATTGAGTTCTGTTATGAAATAGAACAGAGGCAAAAATACATCAATATTTTTGGCCCTGTAAAGTATCTGTGTAATGTGGTGTGAGGTATCTACTTACGGTCTCAGATCCAGAATTGGGGCGAGGAAGGAGAGGCAGTCGTAATAGATATATTTTCGTTTTACGTATCCCGCATCCCCACTCCTGGTCCTGCTGGCGTTCCCGGCGGTATTGGTCCCGGATGCTTCGCCAGCGTCTCATCACATCTTCCACTGCAATGTGACAGGAAATATTGTCAAATTCACATATTTGATAGGTCACATTTGCTACCAGTAGTCTAGGCATGGGGCCTTCTGGAGTGTGCTTTCTACCCAGGGAGGCATATCTAATTGGGCAGATACACAGGGTCTCTTTAGCTACACTTAATAATTGGTTTGTCTAGGAGGATGAGGAGCTTGTGGCCTAACCCCAAATTATGGCTGTGTGAATCCATGTGTCACATCCAAATCTAACGGCCTCATGAGGAAAAAAGTACATGCACAGGAAGGATATTCCTTTTTTGTTGTGCGCTAAGGTTACTCATGTTTTGGCTTGTACTTACGAATTTTATGCTGCTCCTCACGTGGTCGATCACCAAAGTCATGGTACATCTGGCGACAGATGCGCCTCCATGATGCCTCCTTTCTTGCCCGGTTGGAATAATTGGCATCGCGTTGGTCCCAGATTTCGGGACGCTCCTGCACCAGGACTATTAACATCTCCACATTTATGTAAGTGGACGCCATGCTGCTGCTGTACTCCGTGGAGGCGTACTTTCTGGATGTCTGGAGCGCTTTTTGAGCTCATTTGCATGTCTAGGCTTCCTGATGATGGATTGGCCCATTTCCTGTCACCAGCCAAAAGACCTGCGTATTGCTCGCAGGTCACACGTGAGGTCCGTGTGTAATCCGTATTTTTTGCGCACCCATAGACTTGCATTGGCGTACTACGGGCGTAGTACGCTGACAATCGCAGCATGCTGCGATTGGCACGCAGCGCACGATACGGATGAGAAATATACGGCTGGTGCAAGTGACCACATAGAGAATCATTTGTCCGTGTCTAATGCGTGCTTTTAGCGCCTCTCACTCTGCCGTATTCCTCGCCAGTGTGACCCCGGCCTTAGGCTGGAGTCACACTGCCGAATTTCTCATGCGATAATCGCATTGCATAGCACAGACTGGCCGGCACCTCTCCTGACCTGAGCATGACAGCGTCATGGATTACTATGCAGCTGTCAAGCTCCGGTCAGGAGAGGTGCCGGACAGGGCAAGTTTTACGATCCGAGTCTCGGACGAAAAATACGCCAGTGTGTCTCTGCCCTTAGGCTACGGCCACACTTGTAAGCCAAAACCAGGTGAGGAACAATCAGAGGACAAGGTATAATAGAAACAAGTGCACCAATTCTGCATGTTTGACCCACTCCAGGTTTTGGCTTACAAATACTGATGAGAAACACTGACTCGACTCATTAGGTGTAGGGGACTGAGCGTGTGTGTCCTCGAGCACTCGGCTCATTAGGTGGAGGTGACTGAGCGTGTGATTCCTCGAGCACTCGACTCATTAGGTGGAGGTGACTGAGCGTGTGATTCCTCGAGCACTCGACTCATTAGGTGGAGGGGACAGAGTGTGTGTGTCCTCCAGCCTCGGCTCATTAGGTGGAGGTGACTGAGCGTGTGTGTCCTCCAGCACTCGGCTCATTAGGTGGAGGTGACTGAGTGTGTGTGTCCTCCAGCACATGGCTCATTTTGGCAGTCTATAGTCTGTAGGAATCAGCAGGATGTCATAAAGCGTCCGGCCCTCAGTTTCTTCGCCGCTCCCCTGATTTATTATGGCAGCAGAGATTCCGATGATACGTTTCCTGCAGATCATCGCTGCATCTGAGGCTTGTGACAACCTGCGGACAATTATCTGCAGATCAGTAGAGATGAGATGAAACTCATTGTCCGGTCCAGCACTCAGCGATGGCGAGAGTAACTCTCACCCACTGGGCAGTAAATATAGATCAGACGGCGGATGGCGATGGCGTGACTGGCAGAGCGGAGATGGCGCTGCACTGAAGTCTAATCTGCTGCGTTTCCACCTGACAGTCCCATCATCTGAGAGATTGTGACTGTCATTCATCGTTACACTAAAGCCGACCACATTTATTTCCTGCCAGTCAAACCGCAGGAGCATTTCCATGAATAATCTGCGGACGGGCGGCTTTGGGGTAGGGATCTCACACTGACGACTGCTTCAGATTCTGATAATATATGGATTGAAAATTCAGGCGTCGGTGAGGAAGGGAGAGGCAGAACCATCAGCTGTTTTATAAACTGTACAAAAATGTACATGAATTTCAAAAATTTTGCACTTTGGAGACAAAACAAATAACATCAGCACTCGACACCTGATGTATGCAGCGCATTCATTACAAGCATTGTATGGGGACCTTTCCTCTAGTGGTGGGAACCGGTATTGCGGGCGGTATACAAGACGGCATTTATTAATGTATTTATTTCGCTCTCTTATATGGTGCTACAGACATAATCATCACTGTCCTCATTAGGACTCACAATCTACATCCCCTCTCCATGTGAGAGGAAACGGAGAACCCAGAGAAAACCCATGCAAACACGGGGGAGAACATACAAACTCCTCGCAGATGTTCTCTTTGGTGGGATTTGAACCCAGGATCCCAGCACTGCAAAGAATCAGTGAACCACTGAGCCACCATACAGTGCTAACTACTGAGCTACTATACTGCCCTATATACAGTACAGTGCTAACCACTGAGCCACAGTGCCATTCTATATATAGTAGAGTGATAACCACTGAGCCCTTGTGCCATCCTTTATATAATAGAGTGCTAACCACTGAGCCATCCTATATATAGTTGAGTGCTATCCACTGAGCCACTTTGCCATTCTATACATAGTAGCGTTCTAACCACTGAGCAACTGTGCCACCCTATATATAGTAGACTGCTAACCACTGAGCCACTGTGACATCCTATATATAGTAGAGTGCTAACCACTAAGCCACTGTGCTATCATATAGTTGAGTACTAACCACTGTTTATCCTATATATAGTAGAATGCTAACCACTGAGCCACACTATATGTAGTAGTGCTAAGCACTGAGCCACTGTGTCATCCTATATATATATATATAGTAGAGTGCTAGCCACTGTGCCATCCTATATATAGTAGAGTGCTATCCACTGAGCCACTGTCATCCTATATATAGGAGAGTGCTAACCACTGAACCACTGTGTCATCCTATATATAGTAGAGTGCTAAAGAATGAGCCACTGTGTTATCCTATATATAGGAGAGTGCTAACCACTGAACCACTGTGCCATCCTATATATAGTAGTAGAGTGATAACCACTGACCCACTGTGCCATCCTATATATAGTAGAGTGCACTGAGCATCCTATATAGTAGAATGCTAACCACTGAGCCACCCTATATGTAGTAGAGTGCTAACCCACTGAGCCACCCTATATGTAGTAGAGTGCTAACCACTGAGCCACTGTGCCATCCCATATATAGTAGATATATATAGATATGTGTTATTGCGGTTGGTAGCTTTGGTGCTGTGAGCTCGGAGAGCATGCTCCAGCACATATAGTGTTGAGAAAGTTATCAGGGCATTCGAGGGCCAGTTTTACCAGCAGTCATAAGAGATGGGTGGGAATGACTGCTGACATTTCAACTGCAACAATGTAATGTTACGACTGTGGTTAAATGGTCACTGTCATTGCAGCAAGCGCTCCATGAATCAGCAGTACATATGAATATCGGAAACTATAATATTAGCTAATCCGAGAAATCTGCTTCTTTCTCTATGGATGAGCCTCTTTTTCCGCTCCTCCACCTCCTGAACCCTTATCCACCTAAAATCTGACCTGCTAAAGACAAGACTGCCAACTCACTGAGAGATCAGATTACAGCTGCCTACTGATGTGCATGGAGAGGAAAGTGTAGAGGAAATTGGAGTATCTGAGCTAGAAGAAAGCAGCAATTCTCTGTGTGTACATCTTTATAAGTATTTCTTCCCACCTCAGACTGGGTTTCACAGCTTCACTGCTCAGTACTGTTGTATACTGTCCTCCATACAGCTGCTTCTAGTAAGTGTTTATCTCACTCCAGCTGGATTCACAGCTTCACTGCTCAGTACTGTTGTATACTGTCCTCCGTACGGCTGCTTCTAGTAAGTGTTTATCTCACTCCATCAGCTGGATTCACAGGTTCCCTGCTCAGTACTGACATTTAATGTCATCAGTCTGATGCTTATAGGAAGCAATGATGTTACACCCGAGGCTGATTCACAGCTACACTTCAGCTTCCGTATCGCATCCTAGCACTTGTCAGATGGAATCGAAAAATGGCTGGGATTCCCTTTAAGTTCTTGTTGCTGTCGCTGCAACCATAACTATTTCTATATTTTACATCTCTGATTCCAAAAGTAGGACTCTTGGCTTTTCTCACTGTGGCAGAAATATAATGATGCGGCTCCAACAATGAGCGCTGACATGTGACCATGCGATCAGGTGGTGCCGCAGTGGACGCACTTCTTCCACTATAATATATTGTAGGAATGGACAGTTAGGATTAGTTCTTTATTTCTTTAATACTCGCCGTATAAATGCAAATTATATACCGGCAGCGGGACTGCGGCAGTGCCAGGTTTATGTATAACAGTAATGTCGGTACGGTAACTGGCTGACTCCGTAGATTTAAAGGTGCAATGCAAAAAGCTTTATTAAGAAGAACAATTTCTTTTATTGATGATTTTTACAAGCCATTTGTGCTACATATTGAGGGATTTTCATTATTTTTTCCAGATTTATATAATTTCTTGTGTGCAGAAAATACCATTAATTCTTATAAACTGCTCTGCACACCGCGAATCTTTAATTAAATGCCAATTAAGTCATTTGTGAAGTAATTTTTATAAAATGTAGATGTTATTTTTTAAATATTTAATATCCGATCATCAGCCCTTAAAGGAGCAAAAATATAAATCCATTGTCTGCATGTCACTAAGCGATAGCAACACAATATCCTCACATCTACATACAGGTTCATGGACGAGTACAACCCTGAATGAAAACACTATTTCCCAGCTTACAAGTAAACTCACTGTGTACATACATTACATTACTGATCAAGTACTGACCCTGAGTTACATCCTGTATAATACCCCAGAGCTGCACGCACTATTCTGCTGGTGCAGTCACTGCGTACATACATTACTGACCCTGAGTTACATCCTCTAAAATACCCCAGAGCTGCACTCACTATTCTGCTGGTGCAGTCACTGCGTACATACATTACAATACTGATCCTGAGTTACATCCTGTATGATACTCCAGAGCTGCACTTATTATTCTGCTGGTGCAGTCACTGTGTACATACATTACATTACTGATCCTGAATTACACACTGTATTATACTCCAGAGCTGTACTCATTATTCTGCTGGTGCACTCCATGTGTACATACATTACATTACTGATCCTGAGTTACATCCTGTATTATACTCCAGAGCTGCATTCACTATTCTGCTGGTGCAGTAACTGCGTACATACATTACTGACCCTGAGTTACATCCTGTATAATACCCCAGAGATGCACTCACTATTCTCCTGGTGCAGTCACTGTGTTCATACATTACAATACTGATCCTGAGTTACATCCTGTATTATACTCCAGAGCTGCACTCACTATTCTGCTGGTGCAGTCACTGTGTACATACATTACATTACTGATCCTGAGTTACATCCTGTATAATACCCCAGAGCTGCACTCACTATTCTGCTGGTGCAGTCACTGCGTACATAAATTACAGACCCTGAGTTACATCCTGTATAATACCCCAGAGCTGCTCTCACTATTCTGCTGGTGCAGTCACTGTGTACATACATTACTGATCCTGAGTTACCTCCTGTATTATACTCTAGAGCTGCACGCACTATTCTGCTGGTGCACTCACTGTGTACATACATTACAATACTGATCCTGAGTTACATCCTGTATGATACTCCAGAGCTGCACTTACTATTCTTCTGGTGCAGTCACTGTGTACATACATTACATTACTGATCCTGTACTGACCCTGAGTTCCATCCTCTATAATACCCCAGAGCTGCACTCACTATTCTGCTGCTGCAGTCACTGTGTACATACATTACATTACTGATCAAGTACTGACCCTGAGTTACATCCTGTATAATACCCCAGAGCTGCACGCACTATTCTGCTGGTGCAGTCACTGCGTACATACATTACTGACCCTGAGTTACATCCTTTAAAATACCCCAGAGCTGCACTCACTATTCTGCTGGTGCAGTCACTGTGTACATACATTACAATACTGATCCTGAGTTACATCCTGTATGATACTCCAGAGCTGCACTTACTATTCTGCTGGTGCAGTCACTGTGTACATACATTACATTACTGATCCTGAATTACACACTGTATTATACTCCAGAGCTGTACTCACTATTCTGCTGGTGCACTCAATGTGTACATACATTACATTACTGATCCTGAGTTACCTCCTGTATTACACCCCAGAGCTGCACTCACTATTCTGCTGGTGCACTCAATGTGTACATACATTACATTACTGATCCTGAGTTACATCCTGTATTATACTCCAGAGCTGCATTCACTATTCTGCTGGTGCAGTAACTGCGTACATACATTACTGACCCTGAGTTACATCCTGTATAATAGCCCAGAGATGCACTCACTATTCTGCTGGTGCAGTCACTGTGTACATACATTACAATACTGATCCTGAGTTACATCCTGTATTATACTCCAGAGCTGCACTCACTATTCTGCTGGTGCAGTCACTGTGTACATACATTACATTACTGATCCTGAGTTACATCCTGTATAATACCCCAGAGCTGCACTCACTTTTCTGCTGGTGCAGTCACTGCGTACATAAATTACAGACCCTGAGTTACATCCTGTATAATACCCCAGAGATGCACTCACTATTCTGCTGGTGCAGTCACTGTGTACATACATTACAATACTGATCCTGAGTTACATCCTGTATTATACTCCAGAGCTGCACTCACTATTCTGCTGGTGCAGTCACTGTGTACATACATTACATTACTGATCCTGAGTTACATCCTGTATTATACTCCAGAGCTGCATTCACTATTCTGCTGGTGCAGTAACTGCGTACATACATTACTGACCCTGAGTTACATCCTGTATAATACCCCAGAGATGCACTCACTATTCTGCTGGTGCAGTCACTGTGTACATACATTACAATACTGATCCTGAGTTACATCCTGTATTATACTCCAGAGCTGCACTCACTATTCTGCTGGTGCAGTCACTGTGTACATACATTACTGATCCTGAGTTACCTCCTGTATTATACTCTAGAGCTGCACTCACTATTCTGCTGGTGCACTCACTGTGTACATACATTACAATACTGATCCTGAGTTACATCCTGGATGATACTCCAGAGCTGCACTTACTATTCTTCTGGTGCAGTCACTGTGTACATACATTACATTACTGATCCTGTACTGACCCTGAGTTACATCCTGTATAATACCCCAGAGCTGCACTCACTATTCTGCTGGTGCAGTCACTGCGAACATACATTACTGACCCTGAGTTACATCCTGTATAATGCCCCAGAGCTGCACTCACTATTCTGCTGGTGCAGTCCACTGTGTACATACATTACTGACCCTGAGTTACATCCTGTATTATACTCTAGAGCTGCACTCACTATTTTGCTGGTGCAGTCACTGTGTACATACATTACAATACTGATCCTGAGTTACATCCTGTATGATACTCCAGAGCTGCACTTACTATTCTGCTGGTGCAGTCACTGTGTACATTCATTACATTACTGATCCTGTACTGACCCTGAGTTACATCCTGTATTATACTGCAGAGCTGTACTCACTGTTCTGCTGGTGCAGTGGCTGTGTACATTCATTACATTACTGATCTTGTACTGACCCTGAGTTACATCCTGTATTATACCCCAGAGCTGCACTCACTATTCTGTTGGTGCAGTCACTGTGTACATACATTACATTACTAATCCTGAGTTACCTCCTCTATTGTACCCCAGAGCTGCACTCACTATTCTGCTGATGCAGTCACTGTGTACATACATGACATTACTGATCCTGAGTTACATCCTGTATTATACTCCAGAGCTGCACTCACTATTCTGTTGGGCCAGTCACTGAGTACATACACTACTGACCCTGAGTTACATCCTGTATAATACCCCAGAGCTGCACTCACTATTCTGCTGATGCAGTCACTGTGTACATACAGTTGTGGCCAAAACTAT
The DNA here is from genome assembly GCF_039654945.1 of Dendrobates tinctorius. Lineage (NCBI taxonomy): Eukaryota > Metazoa > Chordata > Amphibia > Anura > Dendrobatidae > Dendrobates > Dendrobates tinctorius. Next base: position 755,233 of record NW_027361696.1, on the reverse strand, counting down.
TGACACCCCTGTAATTCTGTCAGATAATACTCAGTTTCTTCCTGAAAATGATTGCAAACACAAATTCTTTGTTATTATTATCTTCATTTAATTTGTCTTAAATGAAAAAACACAAAAAGAATTGTCCTAAAGCCAAATTGGATATAATTCCACACCAAACATAAAAAAGAGGGTGGACAAAAGTATTGGCACTGTTTGAAAAATCATGTGATGCTTCTCTAATTTGTGCAATTAACAGCACCTGTAACTTACCTGTGGCATCTATCAGGTGTTGGCAATAACTAAATCACACTTGCAGCCAGTTGACATGGATTAAAGTTGACTCAACCTCTGTCCTGTGTCCTTGTGTGTACCACTTTGAGCATGGAGAAAAGAAAGAAGACCAAAGAACTGTCTGAGGACTTGAGAAACCAAATTGTGAGGAAGCATGAGCAATCTCAAGGCTACAAGTCCATCTCCAAAGACCAGAATGTTCCTGTGTCTACCGTGTGTAGTGTCATCAAGAAGTTTAAAGCCCATGGCACTGTGGCTAACCTCCCTGGATGTGGACGGAAAAGAAAAATTGACAAGAGATTTCAACGCAAGATTGTGCGGATGTTGGATAAAGAACCTCGACTAACATCCAAACAAGTTCAAGCTGCCCTGCAGTCCGAGGGTACAACAGTGTCAACCCGTACTATCCGTTGGCGTCTGAATGAAAAGGGACTGTATGGTAGGAGACCCAGGAAGACCCCACTTCTTACACCGAGACATAAAAAAGCCAGGCTGGAGTTTGCCCAAACTTACCTGAAAAAGCCTAAAACATTTTGGAAGAATGTTCTCTGGTCAGATGAGACAAAAGTAGAGCTTTTTGGGCAAAGGCATCAACATAGAGTTTACAGGAGAAAAAAAGAAGCATTCAAAGAAAAAAAACACGGTCCCTACAGTCAAACATGGCGGAGGTTCCCTGATGTTTTGGGGTTGCTTTGCTGCCTCTGGCACTGCACTGCTTGACCGTGTGCATGGCATTATGAAGTCTGAAGACTACCAACAAATTTTGTAGCATAATGTAGGGCCCAGTGTGAGAAAGCTGGGTCTTCCTCAGAGGTCATGGGTCTTCCAGCAGGACAATGACCCAAAACACACTTCAAAAAGCACTAGAAAATGGTTTGAGAGAAAGCACTGGAGACTTCTAAGGTGGCCAGCAATGAGTCCAGACCTGAATCCCATAGAACACCTGTGGAGAGATCTAAAAATGGCAGTTTGGAGAAGGCACCCTTCAAATATCAGGGACCTGGAGCAGTTTGCCAAAGAAGAATGGTCTAAAATTCCAGCAGAACATTGTAAGAAACTCATTGATGGTTACCGGAAGCGGTTGGTCGCAGTTATTTTGGCTAAAGGTTGTGCAACCAAGTATTAGGCTGAGGGTGCCAATACTTTTGTCTGGCCCATTTTTGGAGTTTTGTGTGAAATGATCAATGTTTTGCTTTTTGCTTCATTCTCTTTTGTGTTTTTTCATTTAAGACAAATTAAATGAGGATAATAATACCAAAGAATTTGTGATTGCAATCATTTTCAGGAAGAAACTGAGTATTATCTGACAAAATTGCAGGGGTGTCAATACTTTTGGCCACAACAGTACATTACAGTACTGATCCTGTATTATACTCCAGAGCTGCACTCACTATTCTGCTGGTGCACTCACTGTGTACATACATTACTGATCCTGAGTTACCTCCTGTATTATACTCCAGAGCTGCACTCACTATTCTGCTGGTGCAGTCACTGTGTACATACATTACATTACTGATCCTGTACTGACCCTGAGTTACATCCTGTATAATACCCCAGAGCTACACTCTCTATTCTGCTGGTGCAGTCACTGCATACATACATTACTGACCTTGAGTTACAGCCTGTCTAATACCCCAGAGCTGCACTTACTATTCTGCTGGTGCAGTCACTGTGTACATACATTACATTACTGATCCTGAATTTGAATTACACCCTGTATTATACTCCAGAGCTGTACTCACTATTCTGCTGGTGCACTCAATGTTTTCATAGATTACATTACTGATCCTGAGTTACCTCCTGTATTATACTCCAGAGCTGCACTCACTATTCTGCTGATGCAGTCACTGTGTACATACATTACATTACTGATCCTGAGTTACATCCTCTATTATACTCCAGAACTGCACTCACTATTCTGCTGGAGCAGTCACTGCGTACATACATTACTGACCCTGAGTTACATCCTGTATAATACCCTAGAGCTGCACTCACTATTCTGCTGGTGCAGTCATTGTGAACATACATTACAATACTGATCCTGTACTGACCCTGAGTTACATCCTGTATTATACTCCAGAGCTGCACTCACTATTCTGCTGGTGCAGTCACTGTGTACATACATTACATTACTGATCCTGTACTGACCCTGAGTTACATCCTGTATAATACCCCAGAGCTGCACTCACTATTCTGCTGGTGCAGTCACTGCGCATATTCATTACTGACCCTGAGTTACATCCTGTATAATACCCCAGAGCTGCACTCACTATTCTGCTGGTGCAGTCACTGTGTACTTACATTACAATACTGATCCTGCGTTACATCCTGTATGATACTCCAGAGCTGCACTTACTATTCTGCTGGTGCAGTCACTGTGTACATACATTACATTACTGATCCTGTACTGACCCTGAGTTACATCCTGTATAATACCCCAGAGCTGCACTCATTATTCTGCTGGTGCAGTCACTGAGTACATACATTGCTGACCCTGAGTTACATCCTGTATAATGCCCCAGAGCTGCACTCACTATTCTGCTGGTGCAGTCACTGTGTACATACATTACTGACCCTGAGTTACATCCTGTATTATACTCTAGAGCTGCACTCACTATTTTGCTGGTGCAGTCACTGTGTACATACATTACAATACTGATCCTGAGTTACATCCTGTATGATACTCCAGAGCTGCACTTACTATTCTGCTGGTGCAGTCACTGTGTACATTCATTACATTACTGATCCTGTACTGACCCTGAGTTACATCCTGTATTATACTGCAGAGCTGTACTCACTATTCTGCTGGTGCAGTCGCTGTGTACATTCATTACATTACTGATCTTGTACTGACCCTGAGTTACATCCTGTATTATACCCCAGAGCTGCACTCACTATTCTGTTGGTGCAGTCACTGTGTACATACATTACATTACTAATCCTGAGTTACCTCCTCTATTATACCCCAGAGCTGCACTCACTATACTGCTGGTGCACTCACTGTGTACAGACATTACATTACTGATCCTGAGTTACCTCCTCTATTGTACCCCAGAGCTGCACTCACTATTCTGCTGATGCAGTCACTGTGTACATAAATGACATTACTGATCCTGAGTTACATCCTGTATTATACTCCAGAGCTGCACTCACTATTCTGTTGGGCCAGTCACTGAGTACATACACTACTGACCCTGAGTTACATCCTGTATAATACGCCAGAGCTGCACTTACTATTCTGCTGGTGCAGTCACTGTGTACATACATTACAATACTGACCCTGAGTTACATCCTGTATAATACCCCAGAGCTGCACTCACTATTCTGCTCGTGCAGTCACTGTGTACATACAGTTGTGGCCAAAACTATTAACACCCCTGCAAATCTGTCAGATAATACTCAGTTTCTTCCTGAAAATTATTGCAAACACAAATTCTTTGGTATTATTATCTTCATTTAATTTGTCTTAAATGAAAAAGCACAAAAAGAATTGTCCTAAAGCCAAATTGGATATATTTCCACACCAAACATGAAATAGAGGGTGGACAAAAGTATTAGCACTGTTTGAAAAATCATGTGATGCTTCTCTAATTTGTGCAATTAACAGCACCTGTAACTTACCTGTGGCACCTATCAGGTGTTGGCAATAACTAAATCACACTTGCAGCCAGTTGACATGGATTAAAGTTGATTCAACCTCAGTCCTGTGTCCTTGTGTGTACCACATTGAGCATGGAGAAAAGAAAGAAGACCAAAGAACTGTCTGAGGACTTGAGAAACCAAATTGTGAGGAAGCATGAGCAATCTCAAGGCTACAAGTCCATCTCCAAAGACCAGAATGTTCCTGTGTCTACCGTGTGTAGTGTCATCAAGAAGTTTAAAGCCCATGGCACTGTGGCTAACCTCCCTAGATGTGGACGGAAAAGAAAAATTGACAAGAGATTTCAACGCAAGATTGTGCGGATGTTGGATAAAGAGCCTCGACTAACATCCAAACAAGTTCAAGCTGCCCTGCAGTCCGAGGGTACAACAGTGTCAATCCGTTCTATCCGTTGGCGTCTGAATGAAAAGGGACTGTTTGGTAGGAGACCCAGGAAGACCCCATTCTTACCCCAAGACATAAAAAAGCCAGGCTGGAGTTTGCCAAAACTTACCTGAAAAAGCCTAAAACGTTTTGGAAGAATGTTTTCTGGTCAGATGAGACAAAAGTAGAGCTTTTTGGGCAAAGGCATCAAAATAGAGTTTACAGAAGAAAAAAAGAGTCATTCAAAGAAAAAAACACGGTCCCTACAGTCAAACATGGCGGAGGTTCCCTGATGTTTTGGGGTTGCTTTGCTGCCTCTGGCACTGGACTGCTTGACCGTGTGCATGGCTTTATGAAGTCTGAAGACTACCAACAAATTTTGTAGCATAATGTAGGGCCCAGTGTGAGAAAGCTGGGTCTCCCTCAGAGGTCATGGGTCTTCCAGCAGGACAATGACCCAAAACACACTTCAAAAAGCACTAGAAAATGGTTTGAGAGAAAGCACTGGAGACTTCTAAGGTGGCCAGCAATGAGTCCAGACCTGAATCCCATAGAACACCTGTGGAGAGATCTAAAAATGGCAGTTTGTAGAAGGCACCCTTCAAATATCAGGGACCTGGAGCAGTTTGCCAAAGAAGAATGGTCTAAAATTCCAGCAGAGCATTGTAAGAAACTCATTGATGGTTACCGGAAGTGGTTGGTCGCAGTTATTTTGGCTAAAGGTTGTGCAACCAAGTATTAGGCTGAGGGTGCCAATACATTTGTCTGGCCCATTTTTGGAGTTTGGTGTGAAATGATCAATGTTTTGCTTCATTCTCTTTTGTGTTTTTTCATTTAGGACAAATTAAATGAAGATAACAATACCAAAGAATTTGTGATTGCAATCATTTTCAGGAAGAAACTGAATATTATCTGAAAAAATTGCAGGGGTGTCAATACTTTTGGCCACAACTGTACATTACATTACTGATCCTGTATTATACTCCAGAGCTGCACTCACTATTCTGCTGGTGCAGTCTCTGTGTACATACATTACTATACTGATTCTGAGTTACATCCTGTATTATACCCCAGAGCTACACTCACTATTCTGCTGATGCAGTCACTGTGTACATACATTACATTACTGATCCTGAGTTACATCCTGTATTATACTCCAGAGCTGCTTTCACTATTCTGCTGGTGTACATACATTACATTACTGATCCTGAGTTGCCTCCTGTAATATACCCCAGAGCTACACTCACTACTCTGCTGATGCAGTCACTGTGTACATACAGTACATTACATTACTGATCCTGAGTTACATCCTGTATTATACTCCAGAGCTGCACTCACTATTCTGCTGGTGCAGTCACTGTGTACATACATTACTATACTGATCCTGAGTTACATCCTGTATTATACTTCAGAGCTGCACTCACTATTCTGCCGGTGCAGTCACTGTGTACATACATTACATTACTGATCCTGAGATACCTCCTGTATTATACCCTGGAGCTACACTCACTATTCTGCTGATGCAGTCACTGTGTACATACATTACATTACTGATCCTGAGTTACATCCTGTATTATACTCCAGAGCTGCATTCACTATTCTGCTGGTGCAGTCATTGCGTACATACATTACTGACCCTGAGATACATACTGTATAATACCTCAGAGCTGCACTCACTATTCTGCTGGTGCAGTCACTGTGTACATGCATTACAATACTGATCCTGAATTACATCCTGTATTATACTACAGAGCTGCACTCACTGTTCTGCTGGTGCAGTCACTGTGTACATACATTACATTACTGATCCTGAATTACACCCTGTATTATACTCCAGAGCTGCGCTCACTATTCTGCTGATGCAGTCACTGTGTACATACATTACAATACTGATCCTGAGTTACATCCTGTATTATACTCCAGAGCTGCACTCACTATTCTGCTGGTGCAGTCACTGTGTACATACATTATGTTACAGAACCACTCAGCACCCAGAATATGTTGTGCAGTTATATGTATATATAATAGGTTCCATGTGAGATGCATGTCCCTAATGTATCAGCAGTGTCCGCCCTCCCCCCACCTTTGTAATTCCCACAGTAAACATCCGCAGGCTCCGGCCACCTGCGGCTTTTGTAATGCATGTCTGGCCTGACGCTTGTCTATTGGCCGGCCCTCTGTATCTGTGTGATATATTCTGTGTCCTGTGAGTAAAGTGTTGTCAGACTGGAAATACATGGAAAAGCAGTGATCTTTTATATGCGCCCATGCACTCAGAGGAATTCCAGCCAGCGTCATTCATTCAGACTCCAGCCAACGCAGAGCGGACCTCCGAAAACACGGGGTGGTACTGAAAGAGGTACCCCAGCTTGGAAGACCCCGTTAGACTGGTGGCAGACAGCGGGATTTGATACCCCTTCTACGGGAGCAAAGGAATGAATGGAAAATAACTACCAGAAGTTAAAGTGGACTACATTAAAAGATCTGGTGGAAGCCCGAGGGTTGATCGCCAGCAACAAAGCAAAAGCAGATTTGATAGCAGCCATCATGGAACACGACAGTGCAGCGCCCCCCAATGTGAACGTGGAGGAGACCGAATTCCAGAGGGAGGTAAAGAACAGACTGGCGTTCTATGGCCCAAACCCTGCAGTAGAGATCATACGAGAGGTGATGGCTGATGTGCGTACTGATCTGAAGGAAAAGATGGCCGAGCGGACCAAGATAGAGCTAGCCAACATGGAAATGGCAGAGCGGACCGAAGTGGAGCTGGCCAAGATGGAGATGGCAGAACTGAGAGAGGAGAGTCAGCGAGCAGGGGGAGCTCTGGCCTTCGACCAGGTACCTTCAACAGTAAGCCACAAAAAGATCCAGTACAATGCCTTCCGACAGTTGGGGGAGGCAGAGGAAGACATTGATGGCTTTCTGCAGGACTTTGAGCAGCAGTGTGCCCTTCATCAAGTAAAGCCGGAGGAATGGGTTCAGATTCTGGCCAGCAAGCTGACAGGCCGGGCAGTGGACGCCTATCGCACGGTACCTGATAAGGACTGTATGGACTATGAGCGGATCAAAGAAGTGATCTTGGCCCGGTATGCGCTGACACCAGAGGCCTACCGCCAAAAGTTCCGCGGACTTATAAAATGCGTAACCGATACCCACGCTGAATGGGCCTGTAAATTACGGCGGTCACTGCTACAGTGGGTACAAGGGAGCCAAGCAACCACTAAGGAGGACGTCCTCCAGCTGTTCCTGTTAGAACGATTCTTTAATGGACTAAACCCCGAGACACAGGAATGGCTTAGGGACAGGCGGCCAACGACTCTTGAGGAAGCCGCTCGTCTGGCTGATGAACATCATGATGCCAGGAGGCCGCAGTTCTCCGGATCAAAGGTGGTCACTATGGGCCCGCCCATGGACCTGGAGGGCCTCAAACCACCGAAGATTGTAGGGGGATCAGCTAGAAACCCGGCCTACCACAGTCCCCCTGGGGCGCGATGCCACACCTGCCGTCAGCTGGGCCACCTGCAAAGACAATGCCCCAACCGGACTCAGCATACCCAGTGGCCAAAGGCGGGAACAGCTACCTTCAGTCGGGCTGCTGTACACTGCTACCAAGGCGAAGCTGACCCGGCATTGGGGGCTACGACTAACCAAGGGGTGGAAGACATGGAGGAAGTGCTGCATGAAGTAGACCCCGTGCAGGCAGCCAGGGCAGATAATCGACAACAGCATCGACAGGTCGTGTGGGTTAATGGGAAACGTATGCAGGGACTAAGAGATTCCGGAGCAACTTTGATCCTTGTGAAGCCTCATCTCGTCCGGGACCAAGAGAAGACGGACCGGACAGTGGCAGTCCGTGTAGCAGGGGGAGCCATACATTGACTACAAACTGCCAGGATTCACCTGAACTGGGGAGTCGGGGATGGCCTTGTTGAGGTCGGCTTGATGGAGGATTTGCCTGCAGACGTCTTGCTGGGAAATGACTTGGGGCCCATGTTGTCTGCATTCTCGGTGGCCCCTCTGGCTGAGACCTATCCTGTGACCATCCGGAGACAAGCTCGAGCTGCGGAGGCGGAATCACACTCAGAGGAGGCCCAGGTAAGACATCCCAGCCCTGCACGTATTCCCATAGCAGACACATTTCTTGGGCCACCCCAGATGAATTTAAGAGGGAGTTACTTGAGGATCCTTCATTGGAGGGATATTGTGGGAAGGCACAGGAGGGGAGAGGAGTACTAGAAGGGGAACAGTTTGTATGGAAGCAGGGACTCCTCTACCGGATCACAGAGCAGCACCACACAGGGACGAGCCCCACTATAAAACAACAGCTGGTAGTTCCCAAGAAGTATAGGCAGGAGCTACTGCGAATCTCTCATGATATACCCTTGGCCGGGCACTTCGGCGTCAGTCGCACCAGGCATCGTCTGACACAAAACTTCTTTTGGCCGGGGGTAACCTATGATGTTCGTCAGTACTGCCAGACCTGTGACAGTTGTCAGCGCATTGGCAAGAGGGGGGATCGATGCAAGGCCAAATTACGCCCCCTCCCCATTGTGGAGGAACCATTTAGCCGAGTAGCGGTCGATTTGATAGGGCCGTTAGCCAAACCCAGTCCGTCCGGGAAAAAGTATATATTGACAGTGGTAGATTATGCCACACGGTATCCAGAGGTGGTTGCGTTACCTACCATACTGGCAGAGACGGAGGCGGCCGCCCTGCTCCAGGTTTTCTCACGGTTGGATTTCCCCGGGAGATTATCTCGGACCAGGGTACCCAGTTTACAGCAGAGGTGACCAACCAGTTGTGGAAGCTGTGCGGCGTAACGTCCATTAGAAGCGCCCCATACCACCCGCAAACCAATGAGTTGTGTGAACGCTTTAATGGGACATTAAAACAGCTCATTGGGACTTTTACCAGGACCTACAGGGACTGGGAGAAATTCTTGCCACACCTCCTGTTTGCCTATCGGGAGGTGCCCCAAGAATCCACGGGGTTCTCCCCGTTCGAGCTGGTATACGGGAGACGGGTAAGGGGACCCCTAGACTTAGTGCTGGAACACTGGGAAGGGGAGGGCCTCATAGAAGGGGTACCTATTGTACCCTATGTGCTGGAATTCTGGGACCGCCTACAGGAGCTGACTCAGGCTGTACGTGAGAACATGCAGGCGACCCAGCGGCACCAGCACATATGGTATGATCGGAGGGCCAGAGAGCGCACCTTGGAAATAGGACAGAAGGTCCTGGTGTTAGAGCCCACTAAGCAGAATAAGTTTCAAGCTGCATGGCAGGGGCCCTACCAGGTAGTGGGGAAAATAGCCGACACAACCTATAATGTCGCCGATTGTGACGACCCCAGGGTTATCCGCATGTTCCACGTGAATATGCTGAAGCCCTACCGGGAGCGCCCTGAAGAGGTAGTAGCCATCTGTGCACCTGAAGCAGAGGATTTAGCCGGACTTCCCTTGCCGGATGTCTTAGGGGAAAGGACTCAGTCTAAAACATGGGACCAGGTACACTTGGGTGAAGACCTAGGCCCCCGGGAGAGACAGCAGGCGGAGGCGTTGTTGAGGCTGCGACAGAGGATGTTTTCAGAGAGACCGGGGTACACTCGCCTGGCACAACACAAGGTTGAGACCCAGGATCAGACCCCCCTGCGACAAAACCACTTCCGCGTCCCTGAGTCTGTACGAGAGGGGATGCGACAAGAGATACAAGAGATGTTGCGTTTAGGGGTCATTGAAGAGTCAGATAGTCCCTGGGCATCCCCCGTAGTGTTAGTGCCCAAGAAGGATGGGACTACACGGTTTTGTGTAGACTATCGTAAGCTCAATTAGAAAACAGTGACGGATGCATACCCCATGCCGCGTGTGGATGAGTTGTTAGACCGGCTGGCGGGGGCAAAGTATTTGACCACCATCGATCTATGCAAAGGCTACTGGCAGATTCCCCTTAGTCCTGACGCTATTCCCAAGTCGGCATTTGTCACCCCGTTCGGCTTATTCCAGTTTTGAGTTATGCCATTCGGGATGAAAAATGCCACGGCGACCTTCCAAAGGCTGGCTGACCGGCTTCTGGATGGTCTCCAGGACTATGCTTGTGCCTACCTGGACGACATCGCCATCTACAGTGCGACATGGGAAGAGCATCTAAATCACCTAGAAAGAGTATTGGACAGGATCCACCAGGCCGGAATCACCCAGAACCCAAATAAGTGTCACGTGGGCAAAGCAGAGGTTCAGTAATTAGGGCATTGGGTGGGAAGTGGGAAACAGCGACCAGAACCAGCCAAGATTGAGGCCATAGCCAAATGGCCCATGCCACGCACTAAAACCCAGGTCATGGCGTTTCTAGGGACAGCGGGGTATTACAGGAAATTCGTTCCCAATTACAGCAGCGTAGCCAAGCCCCTCACTGATTTGACCCGTAAGAACCAACCCCGCCAGGTAACCTGGACCTCAGAGTGTGAGGAAGCCTTCCGCCAACTAAAGGACGCCCTCACCAATACCCCTGTATTGGCCGCACCGGATCCAACTACACGTTTCCTTGTTCATACAGACGCTTCTATGTTTGGATTGGGGGCAGAACTGAGCCAAGTCGGGCCGGACGGCCAAGAACACCCGGTAGCTTACCTGAGTCGGAAACTACTGCCCCGTGAAGTAAGCTATGCGGCCATCGAGAAGGAGTGCCTGGCGGTAGTATGGGCACTCAAGAAGTTGCAACCATATTTGTATGGACGACAGTTTTCCCTCCTAACGGACCATAATCCCCTAGTCTGGCTTAATCGGGTCTCTGGAGACAATGCCAGATTGCTGCGGTGGAGTTTAGCCCTACAACCTCTGGACTTCACCATCCACTACAGACCCGGCAAACAAAATGGTAACGCCGATGGACTAAGTCAACAAACGGAACTTGTACCAACCCCATAAACTTCGGTCATCCCCAAACCGATCCGTTGAGGATCAGACTGTGTATGCCGATCGCGTCGCTGAAAAGGGGAGCCGTGTTACAGAACCACTCAGCACCCAGAATATGTTGTGCAGTTATATGTATATATAATAGGTTCCATGTGAGATGCATGTCCCTAATGTATCAGCAGTGTCCGCCCTCCCCCCACCTTTGTAATTCCCACAGTAAACATCCGCAGGCTCCGGCCACCTGCGGCTTTTGTAATGCATGTCTGGCCTGACGCTTGTCTATTGGCCGGCCCTCTGTATCTGTGTGATATATTCTGTGTCCTGTGAGTAAAGTGTTGTCAGACTGGAAATACATGGAGAAGCAGTGATCTTTTATATGCACCCATGCACTCAGAGGAATTACAGCCAGCGTCATTCATTCAGACTCCAGCCAACGCAGAGCGGACCTCCGAAAACACAGGGTGGTACAGAAAGAGGTACCCCAGCTTGGAAGACCCCATTACACATTACATTACTGATCCTGTACTGACCCTGAGTTACATCCTGCATAATACCCCAGAGCTGCACTCACTATTCTGCTGGTGCAGTCACTGCGCACATTCATTACTGACCCTGAGTTACATCCTGTATAATACCCCAGAGCTGCACTCACTATTCTGCTGGTGCAGTCACTGTGTACATACATTACACTACTGATCCTGAGTTACATCCTGTATAATACTCCAGAGCTGCACTCACTATTCTGCTGGTGCAGTCACTGTGTACATACATTACATTACTGATCCTGTACTGACCCTGAGTTGCATCCTGTATAATACCCCAGAGCTGCACTCACTATTCTGCTGGTGCAGTCACTGCGTACATACATTACTGACCCTGAGTTACATCCTGTATATTACCCCAGAGCTGCACTCACTATTTTGCTGGTGCAGTCACTGTGTACATACATTACAATACTGATCCTGAGTTACATCCTGTATAATACTCCAGAGCTGCACTCACTATTCTGCTGGTTAAGTCACTGTGTACATACATAACATTACTGATCCTGTACTGACCCTGAGTTACATCCTGTATATTACCCCAGAGCTGCACTCACTATTCTGCTGGTGCAGTCACTGTGTACATTCATTACATTACTGATCCTGTACTGACCCTGAGTTACTTCCTGTATTATTATACTGCAGAGCTGTACTCACTATTCTGCTGGTGCAGTCACTGCATACATACATTACTGACCCTGAGTTACATCCTGTATATTACCCCAGAGCTGCACTCACTATTTTGCTGATGCAGTCACTGTGTACATTCATTACATTACTGATCCTGTACTGGCCCTGAGTTACATCCTGTATTATACTGCAGAGCTGTACTCACTATTCTGCTGGTGCAGTCACTGTGTACATTCATTACATTACTGATCTTGTACTGACCCTGAGTTACATTCTGTATTATACCCCAGAGCTGCACTCACTATTCTGCTGGTGCAGTCACTGTGTACATACATTACATTACTAATCCTGAATTATCTCCTGTATTACACTCTAGAGCTGCACTCACTATTCTGCTGGTGCACTCACTGTGTACATACATTACTGATCCTGAGTTACCTCCTCTATTATACCCCAGAGGAGCACTCACTATTCTGCTGATGCAGTCACTGTGTACATACATGACATTACTGATCCTGAGTTACATCCTGTATTATACTCCAGAGCTGCACTCACTATTCTGTTGGGGCAGTCACTGAATACATACATTACTGACCCTGAGTTACATCCTGTATAATACGCCAGAGCTGCACTTACTATTCTGCTGGTGCAGTCACTGTGTACATACATTACAATACTGACCCTGATTTACATCCTGTATTATACTCCAGAGCTGCACTCACTATTCTGCTGGTGCAGTCACTGTGTACATACATTACATTACTGATCCTGTTCTGACCCTGAGTTACATCCTGTATAATACCCCAGAGCTGCACTCACTATTCTGCTGGTGCAGTCACTGCATAAATACATTACTGACCCTGAGTTACATCCTGTATATTACCCCAGAGCTGCTCTCACAATTCTGCTGGTGCAGTCACTTTGTACATACATTACTGATCCTGAGTTACCTACTGTATTATACTCTAGAGCTGCACTCACTATTCTGCTGGTGCACTCACTGTGTACATACATTACTGATCCTGAGTTACCTCCTGTATTATACTCCAGAGCTGCACTCACTATTCTGCTGGTGCAGTCACTGTGTACATACATTACTGACCCTGAGTTACATCCTGCATATTACCCCAGAGCTGTACTCACTATTTTGCTGGTGCAGTCACTGTGTACATACATTACAATACTGATCCTGAGTTACATCCTGTATGATACTCCAGAGCTGCACTAACTATTCTACTGGTGCAGTCACTGTGTACATTCATTACATTACTGATCCTGCACTGACCCTGAGTTACTTCCTGTACTATTATACTGCAGAGCTGTACTCACTATTCTGCTGGTGCAGTCACTGTGTACATTCATTACATTACTGATCTTGTACTGACCCCGAGTTACATTCTGTATTATATCCCAGAGCTGCACTCACTATTCTGCTGGTGCACTCACTGTGTACATACATTACTGATCCTGAGTTACCTCCTGTATTATACTCCAGAGCTGCACTCACTATTCTGCTGGTGCAGTCACTGTGTACAGACATTACATTACTGATCCTGAGTTACCTCCTCTATTATACCCCAGAGCTGCACTCACTATTCTGCTGATGCAGTCACTGTGTACATACATGACATAACTGATCCTGAGTTACATCCTCTATTATACTCCAGAGCTGTACTCACTATTCTACTGGTGCAGTCACTGCGTACATACATTACTGACCCTGAGTTACATCCTGTGTAATACTCCAGAGCTGCACTCACTATTCTGCTGGTGCAGTCACTGTGTACATACATTACTGATCCTGAGTTACCTACTGTATTATACCCCTCAGGTGCACTCAGTATTCTGCAGGTGCAGTTACTGTGTACATACATTACATTATTATAAAAATGAAAAACATAACAATAATAACATAAAAATAACAAGAATATCAGTCAGAAAATAATCAGTATAATTAATATTGGTCCAGCTGCTCAGTCTCTCCTCACACACATATTATATATACAGAATAATAACACCTTCTGGTCCGGTCACCAAACAAAATAATAACCACAAACAAATAAAATAATAGCAAACAAAAACTATATACATAAACCTGATTTTTTTTTATTATTCTTATTTATACATATAAACAATAATAAAACCAGCAGGGTGGTCCATAAGTGGGTGGACAGAAAATAACATTTATTTTGATTTATATAAAAAAATTATTTACTAACACAAGCATAACATTAACAGTTAACTTTTGTTCTGAACAAATTATACAAAAGCCCTTAAATTTTATCAACGCAAGTGCTCAATCTGTTTTCCATCACAATTTGCACTGCTTTGAAGTCTGCCTCTTACGCTTCGACAAACATTGTAGCACAAGTCTCTTTGGGTATTAATTTTTTGAAATGCATCTCTTATGTAATTTTTCAAATCACTGACACTTTTTGGTTTTCGACAATGAACTTTGGCCTCGAGTACTCCCCAAAAGAAAAAATCCATTGGGGTCAAGTCTGGTGAACGGCCAATCAAGTGGGCCTCTTCGGCCAATCCATTTATTAGGAAATGTTTCTGTGGAGGAACACACACAGACCCGTTCCTCCCACGTCACCACCATGATGTAACTACACAGGCACAGCTCTCTGGCGCCCCCTTTGTCTCTCAGGTCAGTAAGGGAACTGCACCTAGAGCAAATGGTTGCCGGGGAGGAGGTCCTGTTACCCGCTGGGGGTTCTAAGATTCGTGATCAGAGTAAAAGCATCAGCCCAAGATTAAGTTTATAGTTTAATTGCCTTAAGGGCGCACTAGATAATTACAGAAATATACAGTAAATTTGCAGTCAGAGAAAAGATATAACAATAAGGGTACAAGACTTAAGATATTAAGCTGGAGGTCAATTTACCAGATTGTAGGGTCCCTCGGCAGGAGCTTCCGGCTCAGGTACAGAACGGGGTGTTCATGGCCCGTAGTGTCGACCTGGCTGAGCACAGCACCGAGGCCGAAGTCGCTGTCGTTGGTCTGCATTATGAACGGCCGCGTGAAGTCGGCTGCCTGTAGTACAGGAGAACTAGAAAGGGCGGTCTTGAGCACCTGGAAAGTTGTCTCGCAGGCGACTGTCCAGTTGACTGCGACGGGCAGCCTCTTCTTGGTGAGGTCCGTCAGGGGCTTGGCCAGTGCACTATAGTGTGGAACAAACCTCCTATAATACCCGGCTGTCCCCAAGAAGGACATCACCTGCTTCTTGGTCCTGGGGGTGGGCCAGGATGCGATGGCATCCACCTTCCCGGGCTCTGGCTTCAGAGCTCCCCCACCTACCCGGTGCCCCAGGTAGTGGACCTCACTCATACCCAGCTGGCACTTTTCGGGCTTAATGGTCAAGCCTGTTCGCTGGATCCGCCCGAGCACCTGCGCCAGGTTCTCTAGGTGATCTTCCCAGGTGGGTCTGAAGATGGCGATGTCGTCTAGGTACGCGGTCGCATACCCTTCCAGTCCCTCGAGCAGCGTGTTGACCATCCTCTGAAAAGTGGCAGGGGCATTCTTCATGCCGAATGGCATCACCGTGGACTCGTACAGTCCGAATGGGGTGATAAAGGCAGAGCGTTCCCGTGCCCCAGGGGTCAGGGGAATCTGCCAATACCCCCTGCTCAGATCCATGATGGTCAGGTACTTGGCATTGGGTACGCATCGGTGACCGTCACAGCGTTGAGCCCCCGGTAGTCCACGCAGAACCGCGTAGTTCGGTCCTTTTTAGGGACGAGGACTACAGGCGAAGCCCATGCACTATTGGACACTTGGATCACCCCCAGCTTCAGCATCTCGTCTATCTCTTGGCGCATGTGCTGCTGCACCTCAAGAGAGACCTGATATGCTGAACGCCGGATCGGGGCGGTGATTGCCGGTGTCCAAGTCATGGACGGCTGTCTCAGTCCTTCCGGGCAGGCTGCTGAACAGCTCCCTAAAGGGGTGTAGGGTGACCCTCAGCTGGGAACGTTGTTCCTCCGAGAGCTGGTGGCCAACCCCCACATCCTCGATGGATCCACCCACCTTGGCTTGGGTGAGCAGATCCAGGAGGGTTTCTACCTTTCCTTCCTCGGGAAGGTTTCACACTGGGTGGGCACAAGCCTCCCGCTCATGATGGGCCTTCATCATGTTCACGTGGAAGGCCTTCCTCCTTCCACGGGCGTGGTCCAGGGTGACCAGATAGGTGACAGCGTTGAGCCGCTGGTGCACGAGGTATGGACCCTCCCAGGCTGCCTGAAGCTTGTTTTGAGGTACGGGGACCAGTACCAACACCTTTTGACCCACCTCGTAGGTCCGCTCACAAGCATTCTGGTCATACCACTGCTTCTGGTCAGCCTGGGCTTGGGCCATATTGTCATGCACCAGCCGTGTCAAGGCCGTCATTCTGTCCCGGAAGCGCACGACATACTCAATGACCGACACTCCAGGGGTAGCCAAATCCCCTTCCCATGCTTCCTTCACCAGAGCAAGGGGCCCCCATACATGTCGCCCGTACAGGAGCTCAAAGGGGGAGAACCCTGTTGAGGCCTGTGGGACCTCTCGGTAGGCAAACAGCAGGTGTGGGAGATACCGCTCCCAGTCTCTCCCGTGGGAGTCGACCAACATCTTCAGCATCTGCTTTAAGGTGCCATTGAGCCGCTCACACAGGCCATTGGTCTGTGGGTGGTACGGGCTGGCTACCAGATGTTGCACCTGTACCTGCTTACAGAGAGACTCCATCAGCTGCGACATGAACTGGGTCCCTCGGTCGGTGAGCATTTCCTGGGGAAACCCCACTCTGGAGAAAATCTCCAGTAAGGCAGTGGCCACTTTGTCGCCCCGAATGGACGACAAAGCTACTGCCTCCGGGTATCGGGTGGCATAGTCCACTACCGTTAGTATGAAGCATTTCCCGGAGCGGCTGGGAGTGGACAGAGGTCCAATGAGATCCACAGCCACCCTCGAGAAAGGCTCTTCGATTATGGGCAGAGTTACCAGTGGGGCTTTGGGGCGCTGCCCCGCCTTCCCCACCCTCTGACAGGTGTCACACGAACGGCAGTAGGCAATCACCTCGGTCCTCATTCCTGGCCAGTATAAATGCTGAGCTAGCCTGGCCCTGGTTTTAGCGATCCCTAGGTGTCCGGCCATGGGAATCTCGTGTGCGATCCGCAACAATTCTGCCCTGAACGGATAGGGTACCACTAACTGTCGGTCCCTGGGCCACGCCTCCGGTGAACCCTGCTGGACCGTTACCCGGTACAGCCGTCCCTGGTCCCAGACCACTCGCTCGCGGTCGGACTCCAGTGGAGGCTGTGCCGCCTGCTCCTTGAGAGCTTTCAGGCTAGCGTCAGCTTCCAATGCTGCCTGAAATCCCTGACTCGATGTGGCAAGAATTGACGAAACTGCCACCTCCTCTGTCAGCTCCCCGGAATCTGTCTCCTGGCCGCTGTCTGACTCGGCAGCCACTTGGTCGGCGGAGAGAGGGGAACCGTCGGACCTCCGCGAGGCTCCTTGGGCTCCGGCGCTCCTACTCCTGGTAACAGCGGCCACGACTGCTGAGACCACAGGTAGCGCCTGCTTCCCCTCGGCCCCCGACCAAGTCGCCGGGTCAGGCAGACTTCCCTGGGCCCCTGACATCCCGGATGTGGGGAACTCCTGCCCTGGGGTCTTACCTGGTGGCTCCTCTCCCGGGACGCCCCCTCCCCCCATGGCCTGTTCCTCTTTCTGCAGAGGCCCTCGACTCAGCAGGCTGGATTCACTTAGGGGCCCTACACTGCCCATAGCAGCCCCTCCCTCCACCTCTGAGCTCTCCCCTGCAGGCTTCTCACCTGTCCTCACTGTGAGCCCTGTGTGTGTAGTGTCAGTGCATGGCTTACCATCAGGTTTCACTCCCTCCTCCACTGTTGGAGGCACATTCAACACATTAACATTAGCATTCACAGTAGAGTCATGACATTATTGGGGAGCCGGACTTGGGGGTTCAGTGGTCACCCACTGAGTCACTAGCCGCCCCAAATCAGTCCCAAACAACACATTTGCAGGAAAATTTGGCATTACTCCCACCTCCATTGTTGGAGGCACATTCAATACATTAGCACTGGCAGTCACGGTAGGGTCATGACATTCTTGGGGAGCCGGACTTGGGGGTTCAGTGGCCACATACTGAGACACTAGCCGCCCCAAATCGGTCTCAAGCAAAACATTGGCAGGAATATTTGGGGTTACTCCCACCTCCCGCATTCCCTTCCCGGCGCCCCAGTCCAAAAACACCTTGGTGACGGCAGCGCCGGTTCCACACCTCCAATTCCGGAGATGGAAATGGTTTTCCCAGGCATCAAGTCTTGAGGGGACACCACCTCAGGACGTACCAGGGTTCGTTCAGCGCCTGTGTCCCGCAGTCCCATGACCGCTGAGCGGCCGATGGTGACAGGTTGGTAATTGTCCAGGGACCTCCCACCACCCCCTCCCACACACAAAACAGTGGACGGTTTCTGGGACAGGGATGGGGCCTTATGGCGCTGGGGACACGCAGCCTGAAAGTGTCCCGGCTGGTTGCAATGATGACAATGTCTGGGTTCTGCTCCTGGCCTGGAGAGGGCAGCAGGGGGGTACACCCCTTGCACTCTGGGGGCTGGGGGGACAGGGGCAGGACTGGGCTTACCCCCTCTCCAGGTGCTGCTGGCAGGCTTCTTCGGCTCAGGGGCCCTGTTGGCATACTCGTCTGCCAGGGCGGCTGTAGCAGAAGCCCCCTTTGGTTTCCGGTCACGGAGGAACTGCTGGAGGTCCTCTGGGCAGTTCCACAAGAACTGCTCTGTGACAAACAGTTCCTGGACCTCCTGGCGGGTGGTGAGCTCTAGACCCGAGGTCCTGTGCTCCGCAACTCTCAGAAGTGCCCGCATGTGGTCAGTCCAGGTATCCTTTGAGCCCCGCTGCAGGCCCCGGAACTTCCTGCGGTACGACTCCAGGGTGAGGTTGTAGTGCTGGATCAGGGCCCGCTTGATGCTGTTGTAGTCCTGCTCCTCCCCGGCAGGTAAGTCCCCCAAAACTTCCAGGGACTTACCCCTCAAACGGGGGGATAGGTACCTTGCCCACTGATCCAGGGCCAGATGGTGTTGGAGGCAGGTTCTTTCAAAGGCCAGCAGAAAGGAATCCAGGTCTCCATCCTTTTCAAGCAGGGGGAAGTCCTCCACCCGGACCTTGGAAGCCTTGGTCCCTGGTGGGGCTGGAGCGTCCAGCGGGAGCCCGTGCTGAGCCATCTCCAGTCGGTGCCGGCGCTCCACAGCTTCACGGCGTTCAGTATGCTCACGCTCCGCTGCTCTCTCGGCCGCCGCTTGCTCACGCTCCGCTGCTTTCTCTGCTGCCGCTAGGAGTCTGTCATGGGCGGCGTCGTTACCAGCCTCGAGCTGTGCCATAGCCGCTTGGAAAAGGGCCTCCAATCTGGACAGGCTGGGGTGGGCAGGTGGTTGGCAGTCCACTGCGGGACTGAGCACGGGGGTCTGGCTCCTTGGGGAGCCCTGGCTGAGCTCCCCCTCGCCTTCATTGGTATTGCCCTCCACCACCTCTTCATACACCATAGCATTGGCCTCCCCCTTTGTCCTACTCCTGGTGCCTTCCGCCATCTTGGGAACCTCTGGTTACTGACACAGCTGCAACCCTGGCCTCGCACACAACTTATTATATTTGCCCTCTGACCGTCTAGTGCTGGGCTGACCTTAAGACCCCAGCAGTGAAAGTTACCGCTGGTAGTCTCTAGTGTCTGGAAGTAGGGGTCCTACGCACACTATTACTCTGATCCCACCGCTTGCCACCAAGTGTGGAGGAACACACACAGACCCGTTCCTCCCACGTCACCACCGTGACGTAACTACACAGGCAAGCTCTCTGGCGCCCCCTTTGTCTCTCAGGTCAGTAAGGGAACTGCACCTAGAGCAAATGGTCGCCGGGGAGGAGGTCCTGTTACCCGCTGGGGGTTCTAAGATTCGTGATCAGAGTAAAAGCATCAGCCCAAGATTAAGTTTATAGTTTAATTGCCTTAAGGGCGCACTAGATAATTACAGAAATATACAGTAAATTTGCAGTCAGAGAAAAGATATAACAATAAGGGTACAAGACTTAAGATATTAAGCTGGAGGTCAATTTACCAGATTGTAGGGTCATGTGGGTGCCGGGAGCTCTGCAGTCCACAGGTACAAGAATGCTAGTTGACGGACAGACCCCCAAAGCATGGGCCGATGCTCCCCTCGGCAGGTCTGTCCCCAGGTCCTTCTTAGATTGTCCTCGTCCGGATCTTCTGTGTGAAAGAATCAATATCTGCCTGGGGCTGCTAGCCCTTAAACACGCTAGGTTACTCCCCCTGTGTCAGAGGGTGGGCTAATAATCCATGCTCCTAGGATGGAGCCAAAGCGTCTCGGACACACAAAGGACGTATATTCCTGCGTCTGCTAGCAGGTACATTCTAATTGAAGCCCTAGGCTTTTTCCCGGCCCCCTGCTGGCACGGCTCCGTACCTGAGCTTTGAAGCTCTGTTTTGGGCCTATCCTCATTATCACACCAATGGCCCTGGCTATTTAGCATTGGAACACTAAATCCTGCTTGTATTTACTAAGTACACAGCACCTGGGGGTATAGAAGCCGTTAGCTGCCTGTAATTCCTGAACTTAGACCAAAATGGATGCCAAGCTCAGACATGTGGCCCCATATCTAAGATGGCGGCTGCTCCTTCATCACAGTTTCATTACCCTATTGCACATACTGTAATATACTGTATATGTATATATATACTATATATACTGTAATGTACTGTGTGTGTGTTTATATATGTGTATATATATATATATATATATATACACAGTACAGACCAAAAGTTTGGACACACCTTCTCATTCAAAGAGTTTTCTTTATTTTCATAACTATGAAAATTGTAGATTCACTCTGAAGGCATCAAAACTATGAATTAACACATGTGGAATTATATAATTAACAAAAAAGTGTGAAACAACTGAAAATACTGTATGTCTTTTATTCGAGGTTCTTCAAAGTAGCCACCTTTTGCTTTGATTACTGCTTTGCACACTCTTGGCATTCTCTTGATGAGCTTCAAGAGGTACCGTAGTCACCGGAAATGGTTTTCACTTCACAGGTGTGCCCTTTCAGGTTTAATAAGTGGGATTTCTTGCCTTATAAATGGGGTTGGGACCATCAGTTGTGTTGTGCAGAAGTCTGGTGGATACACAGCTGATAGTCCTACTGAATAGACTGTTAGAATTTGCATTATGGCAAGAAAAAAGCAGCTAAGTAAAGAAAAACGAGTGGCCATCATTATTTTCAAAAATGAAGGTCAGTCAGTCCGAAAAATTGGGAAAACTTTGAAAGTGTCCCCAAGTGCAGTGGCAAAAACCATCAAGCGCTACAAAGAAACTGGCTCACATGAGGACCACCCCAGGAAAGGAAGACCAAGAGTCACCTCTGCTGCGGAGGATAAGTTCATCTGAGTCACCAGCCTCAGAAATCGCAGGTTAACAGCAGCTCAGATTAGAGACCAGGTCAATGCCACACAGAGTTCTAGCAGCAGACACATCTCTACAACAACTGTTAAGAGGAGACTTTGTGCAGCAGGCCTTCATGGTAAAATAGCTGCCAGGAAACCACTGCTAAGGACATGCAGCAAGCAGAAGAGACTTGTTTAGGCTAAAGAACACAAGGAATGGACATTAGACCAGTGGAAATCTGTGCTTTGGTCTGATGAGTCCAAATTTGAGATCTTTGGTTCCAACCACCGTGTCTTTGTGCGACGCAGAAAAGGTGAACGGATGGACTCTACATGCCTGGTTCCCACCATGAAGCGTGGAGGAGGAGGTGTGATGGTGTGGGGGTGCTTTGCTGGTGACACTGTTGGAGATTTATTCAAAATTTAAGACATACTGAACCAGCATGGCTGCCACAGCATCTTGCAGCGGCATGCTATTCCATCCGGTTTACGTTTAGTTGGACCATCGTTTATTTTTCAACAGGACAATGACCCCAAACACACCTCCAGGCTGTGTAAGGGCTATTTGACCAAGGAAGAGAGTGATGGGGTGCTACGCCTGATGACCTGGCCTCCACAGTCACCAGACCTGAACCCAATCGAGATGGTTTGGGGTGAGCTGTACCGCAGAGTGAAGGCAAAAGGGCCAACTAAGCATCTCTGGGAACTCCTTCAAAACTGTTGGAAGACAATTTCCGGTGACTACCTCTTGAAGCTCATCAAGAGAATGCCAAGAGTGTGCAAAGCAGTAATCAAAGCAAAAGGTGGCTACTTTGAAGAACCTAGACTATAAGACAAATTTTCAGTTGTTTCACACTTTTTTGTTAATTATATAATTCCACATGTGTTAATTCATAGTTTTGATGCCTTCAGAGTGAATCTACAATTCTCATAGTCATGAATATAACGAAAACTCTTTGAATGAGAAGGTGTGTCCAAACTTTTGGTCTGTACTGTATATATATATATATATATATATATATATATATATATATATATAGATAGATAGATACATACATACATGCGCACACACAAACTATACAAATATATACAAGACTAAACTAAACACCCCACACTCAAGCCCACCATTCCCATCCCCTGCACTGACCTGAGAGCTGGTCCTGCAGCTCATGCCTCAGTCCATGTCCATCATCCATAGGCCAGATCAGGCAGTGCCAGTTTTTCCCCCAAACACCCCAGTGTCCCATAGTCCTACAAGATGACCCAAATCAATATCCCTATATACAATGTATACAGAAACAAACACTACAATAACCACAAATCACAAAGCCCAAACAAAACAAAAATCTACAGTATCAGCAGTCCACCACCAGGAAAGAAGATGACTAGACTAGGGCACACTAAAAGAAAAGCCCCTCCAGAGGAGAGCGGCTCTACGTGTGCCCAGTCTCTTATACTCCAGAGAGTGCACCTTCATCAGGTTGCCGAGTATGGTCCTAAACACATCGTCCACTGGGAGTATTTTCCTTTGCGTCGATACTAAGCACTGTGCGTTCCACGTGTGATACCTAACCACTGCGCTAACTAGAAATAAGTTGTAGCGGTCCCGACCACCAAGGTCTCCGAATACTCCATAGGCCCATTCCGCATAGGAGAGACCGGCCACCCGAGACCAGTCAATGGAGGCGCCCACCCTGTTGTACACCTCTGTGTTGAAGGGACAACGAAGCAGGAAGTGGTCCATGCTTTCCAGAACGATACCACAATGCTCCTGAGGACAGTTCCTCTCCTCAGAGCTCCTACACTTAAGATTGTCCCTCACACACAGTTTCCCATGCAAGCAGCGCCAAGCCAAGTCCCAAAACTTTGAAGGAATCCTGATAGAATTCAGGTGCGAACCCACCCTAAGATCCTGACTTTGGCAATTCCTGAGTACCAGAGGCCTCTGGAAATGGGTCAACAGAACCCTATTGTTAAGGAGATTCCTTGGCAGAGTCCTGATCTCCCACATTCCCAGACCTCACCAGCGAAATACCTTCAGAAACAAGGTAGCATAAGCTGGAAGATGTCCATGCGGTGTGCGAAGATCCTTCACTTGCCCTCCTGTCTCCCATTCCTGGAAGAAAGGCTGAAACCATCCCCTACAGGAGAATACCCACGGAGGAGTCCTCTCCTTCCAGAGGTTTGCAATATTGATCTTAATGAAGGTATCCACAAGGAATACCACAGGGTTGACCATACCAAACACTCCTAGTCTCCTCATATGGTAAGTAAACTCCCTCTTGCCCAGGTTCAGTATATTCCTCCATATCAGTTGGAAGAACAAACTGTAGACCCGAGTTCAGAGAGACTCCGGCAAGATACACACACTGCCCAGATAAATCAGTAAAGGGAGCAGGTAAGTTTTGCTCAGGTTTACCCTTTCCCTTAGGGTCAAAGACCAACTCTTCCAATGGTTCACCTTCTGAGTGGCGTTCTCTAGCCTGCTGTCCCAATTTTGTTTGGGGTAATCCCCCTGGCCAAATTCCATGCCAAGGACTTTTGCAGAGACTTTGGGTCCTGGAAGGGTGACCTGGAGATCAAAACCAGGATCTCCTCCTCCCAGCCAGAGACTCTCACACTTATCCCGGTTGATCTTGGACCCGGATGCCTCCGAGTAGCGATCTACCTCTGACATCAGCCATCCTGCCTACTTGTGAAGGAAACAAAACAG
This sequence comes from Dendrobates tinctorius, assembly GCF_039654945.1. Classification (NCBI taxonomy): domain Eukaryota; kingdom Metazoa; phylum Chordata; class Amphibia; order Anura; family Dendrobatidae; genus Dendrobates; species Dendrobates tinctorius. The sequence continues at coordinate 730,666 of NW_027361696.1, read as the reverse complement.
TGACATCATCGGCTTACGCCACCACCCTGAGAGTGGCTCTTGGTGCTGCCCAGTCCATCCCAATCCCGGCCAACGGTCCACGCTCCACCCTCCAAAGAAGTGGGGCAATTGCAAAAATGTACAGCAGAGGGCCCAAGGGCCAACCCTGGTGAATACCAGATCCAACCTCAAAAGTGCTAACAATCCAACCGTTCACAAGCGGGAAACTCTCTGCCCCACCATACAATGTCTTAAACCAATCAACAAACCCCCTTGGCAGGCCATATCAGAAGGACAAACCAGAGGTACTTGTGATTAATCCGATCAAACGCTTTGCCTGGTCTAGTGACAGCATGTATCACTTCCAGTGACCAGCCCTACCCTGCTCCACTGCCTCCTGGACACCGAGCACAGCACTAAATGTGCTGCGGCCTGGAACAGAGCAATGCTGGGCCTCCAAAAGGAGTCGGGGTGCAAATTTCACCAGCCGATTAAACAGCACCTTTGCCAGAACCTTCCTGTCTGCATTGAGATGCTCTATGGGACACTAATTCTCAATGCAAGATGGGTCTTTACCCTTTGGGATGATCAGGGCAGACCTCCTCATTGACTTTGGCAGAGTGCCCGAGGAAAGTCACTCATTTAATACCTCAGTCAAGAGGAGAACCAAAGAGTCCTTAAAGGTCTTATAGAACTCAGATGTTAAGCCATCTGGACTGGGCAATTTTTTTGAGGGGGTAAGCCCTTAAATGGCCAACTTCCTTTTCCCTGATCATCTTTGTCAAAACGTCAAGAGAGGGGTCTAACCCTGGTTCTGGGATGGTTTCAGCCAGGAAAGCCGACATATCCCAGTGAAGAAGGATCTGACAACCTCCAGGTTCCATGATCTGGATCGCCTCAGGGAACCCGTAGTGTTGACCAGTCCTGTAAACACTTTACAATTTACTGACATCTTGCAGTTTCTGTAAGGGTTGGGCAAGCGGTACTTCCCATAATCATTCTCAAAAACCAAAGATGCATGTCTATCGTACTGACACCTCATAAGCAAAGATTTTACCCTGAAGAACTCCTCGCGGTTACCTCGGATTGGGACAAGATGCTTGAGTTGACCCTCAGACCCTTATACAGGCGGTACCTGCTCAGACTCCTGAGGCTCGAGAGCTGACAGAAGAATCTCGCCATCCTTTTCTTGAGCATCTCCCACTTTTCTAACTTAATACTACAAAGATCCAGTAAAGGTACCTGGCTCTGAAGAAAATCCTTAAAGGACTGTTTTATGCCCGCTTCTTCCAAGAGAGACTAATTGAGCCTCCAAAAGCCTCTTCAAATCCGGAGGGTCTCTGTAACATTCAGAGAAAACAAAATTAAACAGTGGTAGGAGAACTCCACCTCAACAACAGACACTGCTGGAGAGAAAGCTTCCTCCTTTAAATAAAATCTATCTATTCTGGACCTACAATTACCTCTATGATAGGTGAACTCCTCGTGGTCTGGGGTGTGCGGAATGTGGACATCCACCAGGCGAGCCTAACTAGCTATACTATTAACCCCTTTCTGCCATCCGACGTACTATCCCGTCCATGGGACCTGGGCCCCTATGCCCATGGACGGGATAGTACGTCGGCGCGATCAGCGGCGCCCACGTGGTGAGCGCCGCTGATCGCGGCCGGGTGTCAGCTGATTACCACAGCTGACACCCGGCACAATGTGTCAGGGGCAGTCACGGACCGCCCCCGACACGTTAACCCCTTGCACACCGCGATCAAACATGATCGCGGTGTACCGGGGGTTAAAGGGAAGCATCGGCAGGGAGGTGGCTCCCTCCGTGCTTCCCTGAGCCCCCCACGGCAGCGCAATGTGCAGCGCTGCTGCGGGGGGCTCCTTTCCTCCAGGCCCCCGAATCCAAGATGGCGACGGGGGCCTGAGGAAGCTGGCTTCCTCAGTGCCTGCAAAGCGCAGGCATGAGGAAGCCTTCTGCAGTGCCTGTGTCAGATCGCTGATCTGTCACAGTGATCTGTGGACAGATTAGCGATCTGTCACAGGACAGTGATGTCCCACCTGGGACTATTTAATAAAGTAAAAAAAAAAAAAAAAAGTGTTAAAATAATTAAAAAAAAATCGCCAAATAAATTAGAAAAAAAAAATATATATTCCCCCAATAAATCCATTTTTTGGAAATAATAAAAAAAACAAACAATAAAAGTATACATATTAGGTATTGCCGGGTCCGTAATGACCCGCCCTATAAAACTGTCCCATTAGTTAACCCCTTTAGCGAACCCCTTAAAAAATAAAAATAAAAAACGAAGCAAAAAATAATGATTTATTATCATACCGCCAAACAAAAAGTGTAATTACGCGCGATCAAAAAGACGTATATAAATATCCATGGTACCGCTGAAAACGTCATCTTGTCCCGCAAAAAACGAACCGCCACACAGCATCATCAGCGAAAAAATAAAAAAGTTATAGCTCGCAGAATAAAGCGATGCAAAAATAATTATTTTTTATATAAAATAGTTTTCATTGCATAAAACTGACAAAAACATAAAAAAACGACCTAAATGAGGTATCGCTGTAACCGTACTGACCCGAAGAATAAAACCGCTTTATCAATTTTACCGCACGCGGAACGGTGTAAACGCACCCCCCCAAAAGAAATTCATGAAACGCTGGTTTTTGTTCATTCTGCGTCCCAAAAATAGGAATAAAAAGCGATCAAAAAATGTCACATGCCCGAAAATGGTACCAATAAAAACGTCAACTCGTCCCGCAAAAAATAAGACCTCACATGACTCGGTGGGTCAAAATACGGAAAAATTATAGCTCTCAATATGTGGTGATGCAAAAACTATTTTTACAATAAAAAGCGTCTTTTAGCGTGCGACAGCCGCCAAACATAAAAACCGCCATAAATAGTAAATCAAACCCCCCGATATCACCCCCTTAGTTAGGGAAAAATAATAAAATTAAAAAAAAAGTATTTATCTCCATTTTCCCATTAGGGTTAGGGTTAGGGCTAGGGTTAGGGTTAGGGCTAGGGTTAGGGCTAGGGTTAGGGCTCAGATTAGGGTTAGGGGTGTGTTGGGGTTAGGGTTGGAGTTATAATTGGGGGGTTTCCACTGTTTGGGCACATCAGGGGCTCTCCAAATGCAACATGGCGTCTGATCTCAATTCCAGCCAATTCTGAGTTGAAAAAGTCAAATGGTGCTCCTTCCCTTCCAAGCTCTGCCATGCGCCCAAACAGTGTTTTACCCCCACATGTAGGGTATCAGCCTACTCAGGACAAATTGCAAAACAATTTTTGGGGTCCAATTTCTCCTGTTACCCTTAGGAAAATAAAAAATTGGGGGCAAAAATATCATTTTTGTGGAAAAAAATGATTTTTTTATTTTCACGTCCGAGTGTTATAAACTTCTGTGAAGCACTTGGGGGTTCAAAGTGCTCACCACACATCTAGATAAGTTCCGTGGGGGGTCTAGTGTCCAAAATGGGGTCACTTGTGGGGAGTTTCAATAGTTTAGGTACATCAGGGGCTCTCCAAACGCACATGACACCCGCAGACCATTCCATCAAAGTCTGCATTCCAAAACGTCACTGCTTCCCTTCCGAGCCCTGACGTGTGTCCATACAGTAGTTTTCTCCCACATATGGGGTATCAGCATACTCAGGACAAATTGGACAACAACTTTTGGGGTCCAATTTCTCCTGGTACCCTTGGGAAAATAAAAAAATGGTGACTAAAAGATCATGTTTGTGGAAAAAATACGAATTTTTTATTTTCACGCCCGGGCATTATAAACTTCTGTGAAGCACTGGGGGGGTCAAAGTGCTCACCACACATCTAGATAAGTTCCTTAGGGGGTCTAGTTTCCAAAATGGTGTCATTTGTGGGGGGTTTCCACTGTTTTGGTACATCAGGAGTTTTCCAAACGCGACATGGTGTCCGATCTCAATTCCAGCCAAAAACGTCAAATGGCGCTGCTTCCCTTCCGAGCTCTGCCATGCGCCCAAATAGTGGTTTACCCCCACATGTGGGGTATCAGCGTACTCAGGACAAATTGCACAATAATTTTACGGTCCTGTTACCCTTGGAAAAATAAGAATTGAGGGTGAAAAGATCATTTTTGTGGAAAAAATATGATTTTTTAATTGTATGGCTTTATGTTATAAACTTCTGTGAAGCCCATGGGGGTTCAAAGTTCTCACCACACATCTAGATAAGTTCCTTAGGGGGTCTAGTTTCCAAAATGGTGTCATTTGTGGGGGGTTTCCACTGTTTTGGTACATCAGGGGTTTTCCAAACGCGACATGGTGTCCGATCTCAATTCCAGCCAAAAACGTCAAATGGCGCTGCTTCCCTTTCGAGCTCTGCCATGCGCCCAAATAGTGGTTTACCAGCACATGTGGGGTATCAGCGTACTCAGGACAAATTGCACAATAACTTTTAGGGTCCTGTTACCCTTGGAAAAATAAGAATTGAGGGTGAAAAGATCATTTTTGTGGAAAAAATATGATTTTTTAATTGTATGGCTTTATGTTATAAACTTCTGTGAAGCCCATGGGGGTTCAAAGTTCTCACCACACATCTAGATAAGTTCCTTAAGGGGTCTAGTTTCCAAAATGGTGTCATTTGTGGGGGGTTTCCACTGTTTTGGTACATCAGGGGTTTTCCAAACGCGACATGGTGTCCGCTCTCAATTCCAGCCAAAAACGTCAAATGGCGCTGCTTCCCTTCCGAGCTCTGCCATGCGCCCAAATAGTGGTTTACCCCCACATGTGGGGTATCAGCGTACTCAGGACAAATTGCACAATAACTTTTAGGGTCCTGTTACCCTTGGGAAAATAAAAATTGGGGTGAAAAGATCATTTTTGTGGAAAAAATATGATTTTTTAATTGTACCGCTGTACGTTATAAACTTCTGTAAAGCCCTTGTGGGTTCAAAGTTCTCACCACATATCTAGATAAGTTCCTTGGGGGGTCTAGTTTCCAAAATGGGGTCACTTGTAGGGGGTTTCCACTGTTTAGGTACATCAGGGACTCTCCAAACGTGACATGGCGTCCAATCTGAATTCCAGCCAATTTTGCATTGAAAAAGTCAAACGGCGCTCCTTCCATTCTGAGCTCTGCCATGCACCGAAACAGTGGTTCCCCCCCACATATCAGGTATCTGCGTACTCAGGACAAATTGCACAATAACTTTTGCAGTCCAATTTCTCCTGTTACCCTTGGTAAAATAAAAAAAATTGAACCTGAAGTATTTTTTTTATGAAAAAAAGTTAGATGTTCATTTTTTTTTAAATATTCAAAAAAATTCCTGTGACGCACCTAAAGGGTTAATAAACTTCTTGAATGTGGTTTTGAGCACTTTAAGGGGTGCAGTTTTTAGAATGGTGTCACTTTTGGGTATTTTCTATCATATACAGTAGACCCCTCAAAGTGGCTTCAAATGTGATGTGGTCCTAAAAATAAAATGGTGTTGTAAAAATGAGAAATCGCTGGTCAACTTTTAACCCTTATAACTTCCTAACAAAAAAAAATTTTGGTTCCAAAATTGTGCTGATGTAAAGTAAACATGTGGGAAATGTTAGTTATCAAGTTTTTTGTGTGCCGTATCTCTGTGATTTAAGGGCATAAAAATTCAAAGTTGGAAAATTGCGAAATTTTCAAAATTTTCGCCAAATTTCCGTTTTTCTCACAAATAAACGCAAGTTATTTGAATGAAATTTTACCACTAACATGAAGTACAATATGTCACGAGAAAACAGTGTCAGAATCACCGGGATCCATGGAAGCGTTCCAGAGTTATGACCTCATAAAGGTACAGTGGTCAGAATTGTAAAAATTGGCCCGGTCATGAACGTGCAAACCACCCTTGGGGGTGAAGGGGTTAAGGGTGACACTAGCATAACTCAGCTTGTCTTTGAAACGTCCTCTATCTCGGGGCCTTGTAACAGTTTTGAAGTCCCCTCCAAAGACAACCTTGTAAAAAGATAGGGCTTGATCCTCATAAAGAGACACTTCCGGTTCCACTTAGATTGGGGACCATAGATGTTAATGAGCCGGAGCTCTTGTCCCTTCATGAGGACATCTAAGATCAGGCACTTCCCCATTTCTAACTCTATAACCCGTCGGCATTCCACTGTTGCGGTAAAAAGGACCGCCACTTTGCTATACGGCTCGGCCGTAGGAGACCAATAGGTCTCCACTTCCTCTTAGCTTTAAACACGTCTGCCATGTTTGGCAGCCTGGTCTCTTGCAAAAAGGAAATGTCAGCTTCAGCCCGGCTGAGAAAATCAAAGGCCGCAAATCTGGTTGCTTTTGACTTTATGCTGGCAACATTAATGGATGCCAGAGTCAACAGAGTGGGTACCGCCATCGTTGATGATTGAGTTAGATGTCTTTCTTAACCCACTCCCCTTATCCTCTGCCTCAGAGGAGGAATCCTTCCCCCTCTTTAAAGACACAGAGGTGTCGATCCCCATGTGTTTTTTCTTTTTAGCTTCCTCGTCTCCAGACTCTGGGCCATTCCCTCCCTCCAAGGACCTTACATTCCCAGAAGAAAGGAGACTCGCCACCCCCTGTAAGCCCCACCGAAGCCCGAACCTCACCTTCTGCTTTCTCCTCAGCGGAAGAGATGTTCTCAAAGGCTTGGAACTGGTTAGAAGGACTAACCAGAGGGGAGTCAATTTTTTCCTTCCTTAGGTACCTTGGTCAGAGCGGGAGAAGATGCTTTACCACCCTTCTTTTTAGTGCTGAGCTTACTCTTGTCCTCTAGCCACTGCCTATTATCCTCATCCATACTTTCATAGTGGGAGGATTCAGAGGCAGTGGCGCTTTCCACCCTGTGGATCCTCCTGATCTCCTCATCCAACTCATCATCCCTTGGGGCCTCAGCAGCAAGACTGGCATCCAGCACAGGGAACACCTCAGTAGCCCGGGGCTCGCCCAGTTCACTCTTCAGTCTGCGCTTGTCTAGACACCTCAGCTGGGCAGGCATCTTTTTATTGCTTTTCCTCCTTGGCCCCTCAGCTCCCTCACCCCTGCTAGTCCCTTCCCCAGCAAGATCAGTCTCACGGCTTTCTCCCACCGGGGTCACAACTGCATTAGCAAAGGAGCGAGGACAACGGCTGAATGGGGGATCTAAGTCACCACACAGGTGGCACCTAATCTCCACACAAGATGCAGCAAGATGGCTGATATCCCCACACAATGCACATTTCTGCACAGTGCAGTTTGCACTGAAGTGTGTGGGGTCGCCGCACCTGTGACAGAGCTTCGGTTGCCCCTGGTAGAAGACCTGGATACAATTCCTACCCAGGAAGGCAGATGATGGAATATGGGCAACCGTACCACCTGAATGCTTAAGTTTTACCATAAACGTCCAGGCCCCTGACCAGATACCAAACTCATCATGGTTTTTCTTTGGCATCTCCACCACCTCTCCATATCGGCCTTGCCACGTCATGATGTCATAACAAGAAAGTGACTTATTACAAGTCATCACGGTCACTTTCTTGACTTAGTTTTGGCGAGACACCGCCTGAATGGTAAAGTGTCGCCAGCCGGGCTAATTTTTGCCAACCCTAATTCGACCAGAAGAGCTCAAACCCCTCTGGCCGAACAAAGCGGACATCAAACTCAGATGTGGAGTAGCGATGTATCAAGGCATAGATGTCAATTGCCTTGAAGCCCATCCTCAGCAGGAGCTCCACAACCTTCGACCTTGGAGGACATGCATCACTGCCCCTCCACCGAAGACGGACCACATTCCTACGCACACTAACCGGTTGGGAGGGACCACACTGTATCCCCCGTCTTTGCTCTTGGAAGGCACCGAGGCCATGCCTCTCTAACCTGAAGGCTAGATCAACCTCTCGACCCGCTACCATTAGTGATCTCTCCCCCTTCTTTAGAGCCTCCAGGAGACGCTGCTGCAATATGCCATACCCAGAGCCCGGAGACAAAGAGGACACCCTACTTCCCCTGGAGGTGACAGTGGCATAACTCCTGATGGGTTCTGCCACCACCGGGGGGGGCAACCAGACCAGTGACCACATCAACACCAACAGTACCACTATTACCCACCTCCATAACCCCCTCACCCTCCACCAAACCAGCAACCACACCACTAGACAAAGAATTTTCCTCATCCATACCTCCCACCATGTTCTCTCCTGCTGGACCAGTGACAAAAGGGGGTGACCTTTTGACCTACGCATCATCAGGCAAAAGGGGCTCAGTCTCCTCCACAGAACTGGAGGAGACCTCACCCCTGGACTTACGTGTGCCTTCCGCATTATCAGTTGATATTTTCCGTTGCTTCACTGTTGGTACCAGGCACCGCTGATCTTTCGCCGCTGTGAGGCACCGCTGATGCTTTATATCAGGATCTTGCTGACCAGCGGTGCCAACACAGAATAGGACTTTGGGAGGACCCGAACTCCCAGCCCCGGCAACCCCCTGACACTGCCGCCGCTTCTCAACTAAGTGATCAGCTGCAAAAACATTCAGTGGCGCCGAGGCTACCGGAGCCACCCCTGACACTGGGCCGCTCCCCCCTTCCACTGAGGAGTGTACCACAGTATCATGGCCTGACCGTTTACTCACCGCCCGGCCACCCTCACTGTCCAGCCTCTCGGCTGATGCACCTCTCCCTACGTCCCTCCTACTACAAGCAGAGATGGAGCTCGGCGCCTCACTACCATGCTCTGTACTCTCCGGTGTCAATCAGCAGAGCTGAGTTCCCCTCTGGAAGCTATAAATTACATAATTTTGCTCTGAGATTTTGCTCCAGCAATGCTGCACTATTAAGCATATGCTCCAGCTGTGCAGGTTGTTGTGTGTACTTGCACCAGATACAATTTATCACTTCTATTCGGGTATCTTTGCATTTGCTCTTGTTGCTGTTGTCTGATCCTGGATCTTTTCAGCCATTTTGCAGACCTCATGGTTTGATGAAAGAATCAAAATAATTGGGGATCATAAAAAGTAAAGGTGTTCATCAATGAGGGGCACAGGTGACGGACCCCCCACTTGTCGCTGCTGTTCTGACCTTTAAGACCCCCCGCTGACTGCACATTTCATTCTCTGACATCCCCCATGAGGCACGCAGCTACCAGCCGGAGTCATAATATTTCCCCTTTTTATTAGGAAGGTTTTCGTCTGCAGGAAACGACTCTAATATTTCTCAGCACAGATTTATTTCATTTCAATGCATGAAAAATAAAATAAAAACCCGCCTTTGTCTCGATCATTTCTGCTCCGGTGCCTGAAAGGAAAATGGAAAATGTTATTGATTGAAATACAATTTGTGCGCAGCGTGTGTGACTGGCGCCATGTCAGGCGCGGACACTCACCCCGGCTTTTATTCAAATTCAGAGAATCAACGCTTTTAATCCTGAAAGCAGCAAGAAGGTGGCAAAACACAACTATTACCAGCCGGCAGCGGAGCGCCAGTGTTTAACTACCCAGAGGTCTCCGCTGCTCCTTAAAAGGGTGACTGGGAGGTTGGATCACAGCAGGAGCAAGAAACCAAGGTCCCCGAGTCATGAGATAAAGGTACGTGCCATCAGGAGGTCAGAGCTATGGTCATACACCGATGGCAAAAACATGCACCCGAAATGCGTCTTGTGGCCGGCGCTATTCCGTCAGGAGAGGACACAGATGGGAAAGCCGCGGTGTTCACGGCCGTAGTTGCTCATCTTATCTTAATGTGACGACTGATAGGAAGTAACATCTGGATAACAGGAGTCAGCAAGGGTCAATGTGGACACATCAGATACACATCGGCTGCGGCACACAATATGGGGCAGAGCCTACTCCAGTTGATGCTTCCATAGAACAGTCCACCTCAAGGTCTGGCCTCCATCCTTCCCGAACTGTCCCCACTTCAACAGCTCATGTTGGCACTAGGGGTCCAGCTTCCCTGAGGCTCGCCACCGTTTTCTTTTGTTCTTCCTCGACTAGCCTTTTCCTCTTAGGAGAGAATGAGACATGGTCTCCAATGCCTCTTTCAGGCCATAGGCCCCAGACCATCCAGGGCTCTACACTAGACTCTCGGGGCGCCCTCCGGCTGTCTAGGAGCTTGGTATTGTTAGGACGCATCGCAGCTTGTACGTGAACTTGAACCTTGCGCTAACACGTCTCAGGCTCCTATTTAGAAAGCGCTTCCCCTTTTTGTTTGCTATTACCCCTCCCAGACTGTGGGTTATTCCCAAACCACATAACTGTATCTTACCCAGAGTGTACAAATTACATCCCTACAGCCTTCAACTGGTTCCCATATTATGCGGCCTTCAGTTTTAACCTCCAGGAAACCAAAACACAAACCAGCCATAAGGATAAAATACATTTTAATATATAAATCATTTGCAAAACAAAGAACAATTTCATCAAATTCAACCCACTTGCCACAACGTCTTCTTGAGCTACTGCTCCCCCTCTAACACAGCGACAGATATAGAACCTGCCGATACCATCTCTGGGGACAGGACCAGGTGCAGCGACAGATATAAAACCTGCCGATACCATCTCTGGGGATAGGACTGGGGCGCAGCGACTGTAGCGACAGATATAGAACCTGCCGATACCATCTCTGAGAACAGGATCAGGGCGCAGCGACAGATATAGAACCCGCTGTTACCATCTCTGAGGACAGGATGGGGGCAGCAACAGATATAGAACCCACTGATACCATCTCTGAGGACAGGACGGGGGCAGCAACAGATATAGAACCCGCTGATACCATCTCTGAGGACAGGATGGGGGCAGCAACAGATATAGAACCCGCTGATACCATCTCTGAGGACAGGACGGGGGCAGCAACAGATATAGAACCCGCTGATACCATCTCTGAGGACAGGACGGGGGCAGCAACAGATATAGAACCCGCTGATACCATCTCTGAGGACAGGACCGAGGGCAGCGACAGATATAGAACCTGCCGACACCATCTCTGGGGACAGGAATGGGGCAGCCACATAGATCGAACCTGCTGATACCATCTCTGGGGTGCAGCGACAGATTTATCACCTGGGATTATAAAACACAGGGGTTCTGGGGAGGATGACGTGTTTCAGGTTTCTGCGTCTCCTAATAACAATGAGGCATAATTATGTAAATAAAGATGGTGAATGTAAGAAATCGTCTCCAGCGCTGCGCACACGGCGATCCCTCACTGGTAATAGCGAGCAAAATGAACAAAAACTGATGAATAAATCACTTTTCCTTCGCACCTCGGCCTCACGGAGCTTCACCAATCCGGATAACAAGATAACGTCTGCGCAATATTCATCAATTCCCATATAAATGAGCGAACGCACACAGACCGCTACCGGTGACATCGCCGAGATAAAGGAGCAGCTTCTGTGGGAGGCAAAGCATTAATTGCAAAAAGATCCGTTCTCTGTGCAGAGCAATGTGATGAAACCCAGCGAACATGTAATCCACAGTGCAATAATCTGTACGCCACCTAGGGTTAGATCAGAGCGCTGCACCACAGGATATAATACATTGGGCACCATGGTGGATCTAATATGGTGGAGGACACATTATAAAATCCATAATGTATTTTTATATATAATCTGTAATCCCCCTAGTGTTAGATCTGAACTCTGCTCCACATGGTGCACAATGTGTTATATCATTTGGTGCAATGCTCTGATCTAACACTAGAGGGAGTACAGATTATATGGTATAATATGTTGTGCACTTTATAATCTGTGCTCCCCCTATGGTTAGATTTGAGCACTGCACCTGTCGGCAGCTGCTCTGGTGGCTCCACAGGTGATTGCAGACACAATGTATCAGTGTGCGATCACAGAGGATTGGCCGGGCTGGATACAATGCAACAAACCTTCAGCTGTGAGAAGTATTAGGGCAGTAAGGCCTCATTCACACATCAGTATTTGTGTGACAAGACCAGGAATCTCCAACCCACAGAATAGGCGACAATCCTTCACTTATACTTTTCCTCTCGTGATTTTGGCTTACAAACACTGATGAAATACTGAGCGTGTGAATGAGGCCTACAGACTTTCAGCCTCTGGGTGCAGACAAGAAGGTTTCCATTCACTTGCCGCAGAGACCTGAAGTAACATCAGGCCCGGCGCTGCGGGCCGAGAATGTAAACTTGTGTCATACATTCATGTTTCCTGGAACCAGTAGATGCTCACACGTTTCCACATTGTGCTGTACCCCCTGGAAATATAATGGGAATCTTCCACCCAGAAAGTGATCATTAAGGGTCCATCGCCCATGCACTGCCGGTGCCCGTGTGCTGCTCCCAAGATGGCGCGGCAGTGACAAGAGGAGGGTGGTAGCCTGAACCGTGCAGGAAAGGCAGCAGGTGTAGAGGGAGCACTGCAGCGCAGATGAGGCATCAGGAGGAAAACAATGACACATGATGCAGCAGGCGGACCATACAGGGTGGAGGGTCACCTTAAATTTACCACTAGGTATTACCACATGGGGTGTCTCCCTGCATGGTCTGACATTGTCCAGTCAGTGCTGTTTGTGAAACAAAAGGAAAGGTAACGCCCAGTTGTCATATTTCCAGGAGGAATAGCAAAGGATCATCACAATCCAGGACTGTCTGTTTTTGCAGTGTGGAGAGAGGACATCTTTTTCCCAAGCTTCCCCCTGTGTCCGCATTCTCTGCACTCTAATGTGACATGCGGCAGGCGCTGCAGATGGCGCGACTCCATGACGCCGCTTTATCTCCATATAAATAAGCTTGTAAGGATAATAGATAATAAAGGGAAAAGCGGTTGTCACCATCTGGGCCATAAATGGCGGTAGTCACGCTGGGATGTGCCCAAAGACGCATTGAGTCATCATGTATGCGAACTGCTCAGCACTCCCCCCCGTGTACGTAGCACCACCTGCAAATTGGTATCAGTAACATGCAGTGGGTACGGAAAGTATTCAGACCCCTTTACAATTTTCACTCTGTTTCAATGCAGCCATTTGGTAAATTCAAAAAAGTTCATTTTTTCTCATTAATGTACAATCTGCACCCCCATCTTGACTGAAAAAAACAGGTATGTAGACATTTTTGGAAATTGATTAAAAAGGAAAAACTGAAATATCACATGGTCTTAAGTATTCAGACCCTTTGCTCAGACGCTCATATTGAATTCACATTCTGCCCATTTCCTTGTGATCCTCCTTGAGATGGTTCTACTCCTTCATTGGAGTCAGCTGTGTTTAATTAAACTGATAGGACTTGATTTGGAAAGGCACACACCTGTCTATATAAGACCTCACAGCTCACAGTACATGTCAGACCAAATGAGAATCATGAGGTCAAAGGAACTGGCCAAGGAGCTCAGAGACAGAACTGTGGCAAGTCACAGATCTGGCCAAGGTTACAAAAGAATTTCTGCAGTACTCAAGGTTCCTAAGAGCACAGTGGCCTCCATAATCCTTAAATAGAAGACTTTTGGGACCACCAGAAGTCTTCCTAGACCTGGCTGTCCAGCCAAACTGAGGAATCGTGGGGGAAGAGCCTTGGTGAGAGAGGTAAAGAAGAACCCTAAGATCACTGTGGCTGAGCTCCACAGATGTAGTAGGGAGATAGGAGAAGGTTCCACAAAGTCAACTATCACTGCAGCCCTCCAACAGTCGGGCCTTTATGGCAGAGTGGCTCGACGGAAGCCTCTCCTCCGTGCTAGACATATGAAAGCCCGCATAGAGTTTGCTAGAAAAACACATGAAGGACTCCCAGACTATGAGAAATAAGATTCTCTGATCTGATGAGACGAAGATTGAACTTTTTGGTGATAATTCTAAGCGGTATATGTGGAGAAAACAAGGCACTGCTCATCACCTGTCCAATACAATCCCAACAGTGAAACATGGTGGTGGCAGCATCATGTTGGGGGGGTGTTTTTCAGCTGCAGGGACTGGACGACTGGTTGCAATTGAAGGAGACATGAATGCAGCCAAGTACAGAGAGCTCCTGGATGAAAACCTCTTCCAGAGTGCTCTGGACCTCAGACAGGTTCACCTTCTAACAAGACAATGACCCTAAGCACACAGCTAAAATAACAAAGGAGTGGCTTCAGAACAACTCTTACCATTCTTGATTGGCCCAGCCAGAGCCCTGACCTAAACCCAATTGAGCATCTCTGGAGAGACCTGAAAATGGCTGTCCACCAACATTCACCATCCAACCTGACAGAACTGGAGAGGATCTGCAAGGAAGAATGGCAGAGGATCCCCAAATCCAGGTGTGAAAAACTTGTTGCATTGTTCCCAAGAAGACTCATGGCTGTACTAGCTCAAAAGGGTGCTTCTACTCAATACTGAGTGATATTTCAGTTTTTGTTTAATAAATTTGCAAAAATTTCTACATTTCTGTTTTTTTTTTCCAGTCAAGATGGGGTGCAGAGTGTACATTAATGAGAAAGAAAATGAACATTTTTGAATTTATGAAATGGCTGCAATGAAACAGAGAGAAAAATTTAAAGGGGTCTGATTACTTTCCGTACCCACTGTAAGGCAACATACAGGCCAGGGGTATGGGGAGCACCTCACAGAGCATACTGCCCACCTTACAGAGCGCAGTGACCACCACGCAGAACGCAGTGTCCACGTCACAGAGCGTACTGACCAATCCGCAGAGCGCAGTGACCACCTTACAGAGCATACTGACCAATCCGCAGAGCGCAGTGTCCATGTCACAGAGCGTACTGACCAATCCACAGAGTGCAGTGACCACCTCACAGAGCGCAGTGTCCATGTCACAGAAAGTACTTGTAAGGATGGTTTCACATTAGCGTTTTAGCGCAGCGCATCGTGCGCGTCCATGCGCATGCGCCCCTATGTTTAACATGGGGCGCATGGTCTAGCGTCCGCACGCGTTTGTATGCGTTTTCGTGCGCATGCGGTTTTTGAAGTGTGCGCCTATTTTTGGTCCGTCCAACCTGTGTAAAAAAAAAACGCATTCTAGTTGGCACTGGGCAGCCCCCCTATATGGTGTTACTAAGAGGTTGTGAACCAGAAGCCCTGCATTCCCTGTGTGAACACTGCCACATGCGGATTATTTCTTCTGCACTGGTGTACCACACGGCCAATCCCTGATTGTAGGCTGGCTGTTTCATTTGGTATTTATGCACCTGTGCAGCTGCCATTTTACTTGGGTCCGCTGCACCCTGTATTAGTGCAGATGCATTTAGGCCTTTTTGGTTTGTATCTGAATTTTTTGGAGGATTTTTTCCTCTTTTTGAGGTTTTCATGCGTTTTTTGTAGCGTGCGCCTAGGCGCGCCGGACGCAACCTGTTGTATTTTTGGTCCGTCCAACCTGTGTCAAAAAAAACGCATGCGCAAGGAATGCGCCAAAATAACACATTACAGTCTATGGGAACGCAGGCGTGCGCATAGACATGCGCATGCCTGCATTTAAAATCGCATGAATTTTAAGAGTTAAAATGGCTAGAAACGCATGCACCTAAAAAAAGCAAACATATGCAAAACGCATGATGCGTTTTTTGCATGTGTTTTTATTGTGCACGAAGCGCAGCGCTAAAAAACGCTAATGTGAAAGTAGCCTTAGGAAGTGAAATGTGATGTTTTCTTAGTTTCCTTCCCTCAGAGTTGTCCCTTCTATTTTACTATGTATTGTGGTGTGACAGGTGGTCATGTGGTTAATGGGAGGTATATGTCACAGGGATGGATGTTCCCTGCGATGCAACCCGGAGTATTTTGTTTCTATTGCACATGAGCACTAATATGTTGTTTAGTGCAGGGGTCCCCATCCACCGGTCGGCGGCCCAGGACCGGGCCGTTGCAGTTCTGTTGCCGGTCCACGGAGCCACAGCTCAGAATGCTGGACACAAGGGGAGCCGTCGGCTGTAGCACTTTAGCGACAGCTGCTACGGCCGGCTTCCAGAAGACATCGATATTCACCCTCAGTTCCTGCATCCCTGTCGGGCGTGGCAGCTTCATCCAGTGCTGAGCGGTCACATAGTACCGCTCATTAAGGTCATGAATATGGACGCGACTCCATTCCAATAGGCGTGGCATCCATATTCATGACCTTAATGAGCGGTACTACGTGATCGCTCCGCACAGGAAGAAGCTGACACTCCAGGATAGAGATGCAGGGAAGTTCAGCGACAGTGTGAGGGTAATTATGATGGGGAGGACGGGGGAGCAGAGCCATGCATACAAGGGTGGGAGCAGAGCCATGCATACAAGGGTGGGAGCGGAGCCATGTATACAAGGGTGGGAGCGGAGCCATGCATACAAGGGTGGGAGCGGAGCCATGCATACAAGGGTGGAAGCGGAGCCATACATACAAGGGTGGGAGCGGAGCCATGCATACAAGGGTGGGAGCGGAGCCATGCATACAAGGGTGGGAGCGGAGCCATGCATACAAGGGTGGGAGCGGAGCCATGCATACAAGGGTGGGAGCGGAGCCATGCATACAAGGGTGGGAGAGGAGCCATGCATACAAGGGTGGGAGAGGAGCCATGCATACAAGGGTGGGAGCGGAGCCATGTTTACAAGGGTGGGAGCGGAGCCATGCATACAAGGGTGGGGGCGGAGCCATGCATACAAGGGTGGGGGCGGAGCCATGCATACAAGGGTGGGGGAGGAGCCATACATACAAAGGTGGGGCGGAGCCATGCATACAAGGGTGGGAGCGGAGCCATGCATACAAGGGTGTCGCTGTCTCCCATCACCCCTAGATGGGACCGTCTTGTTGCAGGAAAACAAGCCCAGTGCTCCCACTGATATAGGGAAACAATCCCGGTGCCCGGTGCACCCACTCATTAAAAACCTATGGTGAGTTGAGTCACATTCACATTATAAATGTTATAATTAAATGATAAGTATGCACTACTAAACTACAACCCTGTCCATAGCCCCACCCCCTTATGACCAAATCCTGCCCCTGCCACACCTCCATCCCCGCCCTGCCGGGGCATGGAAGAATGGTCTTGCTTGAAGCCGGTCCCTGGTGCAAAAAAGGTTGGGGACCACTGGTTTAGCGCACCTGGGTCTGGGTTGCGGGTAGCTATGAGAGATGGGAGGGTCTGGCTACCCATATGCCTCACCTTTTGGTGAGGGGGCTGTCTGTACCACTGTTTTTCTTCAGGACCTGCAGGTGTTTGAGGACTTGCGGTGATGTCATGACCATGTAACCAGCCCATGTGATGTTACCTCACCTGTGGGTGTGGTTAGAGGCTACCTATTGGAGCTTGTGTGTGTGGCACATGTGGCAGTGCTGGCTAGTCTGAGCCAGAGGAAGGAGGCCTGTGAGATACCTCCGGGGCGGACGGTCTGACAACTGTGAGTAACACTGACCGGGGTCAGGAAGGAGTGTTTATTGGATACCTCTGTGGATAAGAGGCATCCGGGAACCTGTGTGGCCGATACCAACAGGAAACGGACAGGCATCCGTGGTATGCTGACCGGGGTCAGAAAGACTGTGTTTAAGCTATAGAGCCTGTGTGCTGGACATGGCACAGCCTGTGTGCCCACAGGTCTGAGAGAGCGGAGCTCTACTATGGACATTGAGGATTCATCTGTCTGATGTATGACTGTTTGCCTTTTGTTCATGTTTCGATGGTTTATGGAGAACATAAACCACATAGACTGTTTTAAGTGAAAGATCGTTCCTGTGTACATTGCTGTATTATAATGTTTCTGATTAACGTCTGCGGTCCTGCTACACAGAAATATGTATTATCACTAGAGTTGAGCGATACCGTCCGATACTTCAATGTATCGGATCGGAATGGATCGGCCGATCTTTAAAAAAGTATCGGTATCGCCGATTCCGATACCGGAAGTCCCATTCAAGTCTATGGGACTTCCGGTATCGGAATAAGAAAAACCCTGTTTTTGCCTTGTACAGCCTCTCTGGGGTCTGTACGGGCCTTTTGGGGGGCTGTGCCGGCCTGCCAGGGGGTCTGTGCAGGCTCCGGTGGTCTGTGCCGGCCTGCCGGGGGGCTGTGCCGGCCTGCCGGTGGTCTGTGCAGGCTCCGGTGGGCTGTGCCGGCCTGCCGGGGGGCTGTGCCGGCCTGCCGGGGGGCTGTGCAGGCTCCGGGGGGCTGTGCCGGCCTGCCGGGGGGCTGTGCCGGCCTGCTGGTGGTCTGTGCAGGCTCCGGGGGGCTGTGCCGGCCTGCCGGGGGGCTGTGCCGGCCTGCCGGTGGTCTGTGCAGGCTTCGGGGGTCTGTGCAGGCATCGTCCGATGGGACTATAAGTCCCATCGGGCGATGCCTGCTACCATGACAGTGATTGACACATTAGCCAATGATGGGACAGTAGTAGTCCCATCATCCGGCTAATGTGTTGAATGTAAAAAAAAAAAAAAATTACATGCTACATACATGCTACATACATACAACATGCATACTACATACATACTACATACATGCTACATTCATACTACATACTACATACATGCTACATTCAAACTACATAAATACTACATGCAACATACATACTACACATATACTACATACATACTACATGCATGCTACATACATACTGCATGCTACATACATACTACATGCTACATACATACCACATATATACTACATACATACTACATGCATGCTACATACATACCACATACATACTACATACATACTACATGCATGCTACATGCATGCTACATGCTACATACATGCTACATGCATGCTACATGCATGCTACATGCTACATACATAACACATATATACTACATGCATGCTACATACATACTACATGCTACATACATACCACATACATACTACATGTATGCTACATACATACTACATGCATGCTACATACATACTACATGCTACATACTACATATATACTACATGCATGCTACATACATACTACATGCTACATACATACTACATATATACTACATGCATGCTACATACATACTACATGCTACATACATACTACATATATACTACATGCATGCTACATACATACTACATGCTACATACATACTACATATATACTACATGCATGCTACATACATACTACATGCTACATACATACTACATATATACTACATGCATGCTACATACTACATGCTACATACATACTACATATATACTACATGCATGCTACATACATACTACATACATACTACATGCATGCTACATACATACTACATGCTACATACATACCACATACATACTACATATATACTACATGCATGCTACATACATACTGCATGCTACATGCATGCTACATACATACTACATGCTACATACATACCACATATATACTACATACATACAATACATTCATACAATACATACATAGACATACAGTACATATAACATAGAGTAACATACTTACCAATACTTGTCACATTGTTCCCCGAAGCCATTGTCTTTTCCGGAATAAATATTAACATAACAAACCACAAAAATACTCACCCACGATCCGAAGCAGTCCACGAGTGTGTCCCACGACGATCTTGGGTAGAGAACTGCAGCATCAGCTGATGCTGCCGTTCTCTACGGGCTGTAGGAATCCAATGACGGAAGGTAGGTATCCTTCCGCACTGTATTCCTCCGCCACTTAAAAAAAAAAAAAGTCCCTAGTCTCACTTTATGCCATTGCTGTGTGGGAATTTCCCACGCAGCAATGGCATAAAGTGAGACTAGGGACTTTTTTTTTTTTAAGTGGCGGAGGAATACAGTGCGGAAGGATACCTACCTTCCGTCATTGGATTCCTGCAGCCCGTAGAGAACGGCAGCATCATCTGATGCTGCCGTTCTCTACCCAAGATCGTCGTGGGACACACTCGTGGACTGCTTCGGATCGTGGGTGAGTATTTTTGTGGTTTGTTATGTTAATATTTATTCCAGAAAAGACAATGGCTTCGGGGAACAATGTGACAAGTATTGGTAAGTATGTTACTCTATGTTATATGTACTGTATGTCTATGTATGTATTGTATGAATGTATTGTATGTATGTAGTATATATGTGGTATGTATGTAGCATGTAGTATGTATGTAGTATGTATGTAGCATGCATGTAGCATGCAGTATGTATGTAGCATGCATGTAGTATATATGTAGTATGTATGTAGCATGCATGTAGTATATATGTAGTATGTATGTAGCATGTATGTAGCATGTATGTAGTATGTATGTAGTATGTATGTAGCATGTAGCATGTATGTAGTATATATGTGGTATGTATGTAGCATGTATGTAGTATATATGTGGTATGTAGCATGTATGTAGTATGTATGTGGTATGTATGTAGCATGTATGTAGTATGTATGTAGTATGTATGTAGCATGCATGTAGTATGTATGTAGTATGTATGTAGCATGCATGTAGTATATATGTAGTATGTATGTAGCATGCATGTAGTATATATGTAGTATGTATGTAGCATGTATGTAGTATGTATGTAGCATGTATGTAGTATATATGTGGTATGTATGTAGCATGTATGTAGTATGTATGTAGCATGCATGTAGTATGTATGTAGCATGTATGTAGCATGTATGTAGCATGTATGTAGTATGTATGTAGTATATATGTAGTATGTATGTAGCATGTAGTATGTATGTAGCATGTAGTATGTATGTAGCATGCATGTAGTATATATGTAGTATGTATGTAGCATGTAGTATGTATGTAGCATGCATGTAGTATATATGTAGTATGTATGTAGCATGTAGTATGTATGTAGCATGTAGTATGTATGTAGCATGCATGTAGTATGTATGTAGTATGTATGTAGTATTTTTTTTTTTTTTTTTAACATTTAACACATTAGCCGGATGATGGGACTACTACTGTCCCATCATTGGCTAATGTGTCAATCACTGTCATGGTAGCAGGCATCGCCAGATGGGACTTGTAGTCCCATCGGACGATGCTTGCACAGACCCCCGGACATCAGCACAGCCCCCCGGCAGGCCGGCACAGCCCCCCCGGCAGGCCGGTACAGACCCCCACAGGGTGCACAGACCACCGGCAGGCCGGCACAGCCCCCCGGCAGGCCGGTACAGACCCCCACAGGGTGCACAGACCACCGGCAGGCCGGCACAGCCCCCTGGCAGGCCGGTACAGACCCCCACAGGGTGCACAGACCACCGGCAGGCCGGCACAGCCCCCCGGCAGGCCGGTACAGACCCCGGGCAGTCCACACAGCCCCCCGGCAGGCCGGCAGAGACCCCCGGAAGGCCCGAAATGACGGCGCATCATGATGCGCACACACCGCGCATCATGATGACGTCAGGCTGTCAATCAGCTTTGAACTTCCGATTCCGATGCCGAATTCCGATATTGAAAAAATATCGGAAGTCGGTATCGGAATTCCGATACAGCAAGTATCGGCCGATACCCGATACTTGCGGTATCGGAATGCTCAACACTAATTATCACCAGTTTTTAATGGTATTGCCACATGTATGTGTTACCATTGTGTATTATACAATATTATGTGTCTGTTGTCTATGTTTAGTTAGGGTAAACTAGTGCATTCTTCTTGGGCCTTTACAGCAGGGCACTCTTAGTTCATTGTTCCCCCATAGACCGGGTAGATGTAATTATGTTGTGGTCCACTAGGTGGGGGCATACTAGTGGGATCTGATAGGAGGTTCATAGTGGGTCAATTGTGGGAGGGGCTTCTGAGTTAAGGTTAGTGCTTAAGAGCGGTTTAGTTAGACGAGGCCAGGGCGCCCAAGTGTCCACATGGGCTATAGGCCCGGAGAGCTCGGCAGCCACGTAACGTTAAGTCGTTATTGCCCACGTTACCCACGGCCACTGCGTGTCTTAGCAGTGGGTAAGAACAGGAAAAGGAAGATGTCGTGTCTTATTGCCTAGGCCAATGCTTTTAGGGCAGAAGTTGGCTGAACTAAGGAGATGGAGGGAGTTGGGAAGCAGTATAAGATGGCCCGGTCCGAGCGTGTACTGTACAAAAGTGACAGCAAGCAAATGTTATAATGTACAAACTGTGGATGTAACGTGCAAAATCCTGAGTAAAGAAAGTGCTAAAGTTGTCTCGGACTGTGTCTCCATTGATGGGGGTCGCCTAGAAGAAGGACCGTTGTGGCCTGGTAAGTGCCCGGGTGAAGCTGAATCTGGAGATGCAGGTATGCCGAGGAGAAGAGTATTGTTTCATGTAGGGGGAGGGCTGGACGCAGCTGCCACCAGAGTATAGGTCATGACTACGGTTCTGGCCCTCCCTTACGTACTGACCAATCTGTAGAGTGCAGTGACCATCTCACAGAGCGTACTGAACAATCCGCAGAGCGCAGTGACTACTTCACAGAGCGTACTGAACAATCCGCAGAGCGCAGTAACAACCTCGCAGAGCGCAGTGACCATCTCACAGAGCGTACTGAACAATCCGCAGAGCGCAGTAACCACCTCGCAGAGCGCAGTGACATCTCACAGAGCGTATTGACAAATCCGCAGAGCGCAGTAACAACCTCGCAGAGCGCAGTGACCATCTCACAGAGCGTACTGACCAATCCGCTGAGCGCAGTAACCACCTCGCAGAGCGCAGTGACATCTCACAGAGCGTATTGACAAATCCGCAGAGCGCAGTAACCACCTCGCAGAGCACAGTGACCACTTCACAGAGCGTATTGACCTATCCGCAGAGCGCAGTGACCACCTCACAGAGCGTACTGACCAATCCGCTGAGCGCAGTAACCACCTCGCAGAGCGCAGTGACCATCTCACAGAGCGTACTGACCAATCCACAGAGCGCAGTAACCACCTCACAGAGCACAGTGACCACTTCACAGAGCGTATTGACCAATCCGCAGAGCGCAGTGACCACCTCACAGAGCGTACTGACCAATCCGCTGAGCGCAGTAACCACCTCGCAGAGCGCAGTGACCATCTCACAGAGCGTACTGACCAATCCGCAGAGCGCAGTAACCACCTCGCAGAGCACAGTGACCACTTCACAGAGCGTATTGACCAATCCGCAGAGCGCAGTGACCACCTCACAGAGCGTACTGACCAATCCGCTGAGTGCAGTAACCACCTCGCAGAGCGCAGTGACCATCTCACAGAGCGTACTGACCAATCCGCAGAGCGCAGTAACCACCTCGCAGAGCACAGTGACCACTTCACAGAGCGTATTGACCAATCCGCAGAGCGCAGTGACCACCTCACAGAGCGTACTGACCAATCCGCAGAGTGCAGTAACCACCTCGCAGAGCGCAGTGACATCTCACAGAGCGTACTGACCAATCCACAGAGCGCAGTAACCACCTCGCAGAGCACAGTGACCACTTCACAGAGCGTATTGACCAATCCGCAGAGCGCAGTGACCACCTCACAGAGCGTACTGACCAATCCGCTGAGCGCAGTAACCACCTCGCAGAGCGCAGTGACCATCTCACAGAGCGTACTGACCAATCCGCAGAGCGCAGTAACCACCTCGCAGAGCACAGTGACCACTTCACAGAGCGTATTGACCAATCCGCAGAGCGCAGTGACCACCTCACAGAGCGTACTGACCAATCCGCTGAGTGCAGTAACCACCTCGCAGAGCGCAGTGACCATCTCACAGAGCGTACTGACCAATCCGCAGAGCGCAGTAACCACCTCGCAGAGCACAGTGACCACTTCACAGAGCGTATTGACCAATCCGCAGAGCGCAGTGACCACCTCACAGAGCGTACTGACCAATCCGCAGAGTGCAGTAACCACCTCGCAGAGCGCAGTGACCATCTCACAGAGCGCATTGACCAATCCGCAGAGCGCAGTAACCACCTCGCAGAGCGCAGTGACCATCTCACAGAGCGCATTGACCAATCCGCAGAGCGCAGTAACCACCTCGCAGAGCGTACTGACAACCCCAAAGATCGCAGTGACGACCCCACAGAGCGCAGTGACCAACTCGCGGAGCGCAGTGACTACCTCAAAGAGCGTACTGACCATCTTGCAGAGCACAGGGACCACCTCACAGAATGCAGTGACCACCCCACAGAGCAGCAATGGCCATTTTACATGGGAAAGAGCTTTTCTATAAACAAAGGTTTCCATTTTGGGGGGATTAGTTGGATTTTAGGAGCGCTCTGTAACCAAAGCTGCAGCTCTAATTGCGATAGCGGTTAGAAATGGCGGATGCGGTATTCTGGAATATTATAAGCCCCCCATACAGGGAGCCCCCGCATCATAAATGTGCTCCATTAGTAATGAGTCGTGAGCTGCCGTCACTTAAAGCTTTTTACAAAAACCATAACGACTAAATTTTAATTGGAAAATTGAAAACAATGAGAGAAACGTTCTTTCCATCATCTGCGAAGCGTCTGTAACGGCCGCCATTAATCAGACGTATCGCTGGGTAACGGTGACGAATGGCACGATGAACACTCTACGGGCAGGACGCGGAGCAGCGGCGCCTCCTGTTGCTACAATTGTAAATAAATGATCTGATTGGCTCTGGGGCCTTTGTGGCGCTCCAGCTATGTGCTGTGGGGGGTCGGCACATTGTCCTCCTGGCGCACTTGTAGGACCCCATTTTCCTTTAGTATTTGCACCTCGTTTGTTCATGTGACAAGTCAGAGCTCATATAGTAGAGATTGACAGCGCCGCACTCATCCGCAGGTCGCGTCTGGGATTACAGCTCACATCCAAGTGATTGAGTTGCAATACCAGACCTGACCTGTGGATGTGCGTGGCGCTGTGTATGGTGTAAAACAACCATGTTTTTAACATTTCCTGCAGCCCCTGCCTAACTGATGTATTTGCTGTTAGGTCACAGCCAGAGCTGTTGGGGGCTGGTTTGGTACAATGTAGCTTTGACATTCTGTAATGTCTGATATTGGATAATAAGACAACTTGTGTTTTTTCCCCACAGTTCCGCCAGATGATCCGGTAATTATTGGTGGTCCTATAGTAAGCCTCCGGGCCGCAGACCCCCTGAACTTAACGTGCCACGCAGACAACGCCAAACCAGCAGCAACCATCATCTGGATGAGGAACGGAGAAGTCCTGAACGGAGCGACATATTCTAAGGTGAGCACCGAGGCTCAATGCATTATGTGATGGAATGCTGAGGGTCACTGGTGTCCTGGGGCTGAGCTGCAGGGAGAACCTAGGCACGGGACACATTCAGCCCTGCTACGTTGTAACAGAGCTCAGTCAGATCTGCTTCATTGTGACAGAGCACAACCAGATCTGCTACATTGTAACAGAGCACAACCAGATCTGATTGATTGTAGCAAGCACAACCAGATGTGCTGCACTGTAACAAGCACAACCAGATCTGCTACATTGTAACAGAGTACAACCAGATCTGCTTTATTGTAACAGAGCACAACCAGATCTGCTACATTGTAACGGAACACATCCAGATCTGCTTTACTGTAAAGGAACACATCCAGATCTGCTACATTGTGACAGAACACACCCAGATCTGCTTCATTGTAACAGAACACAACCAGGTCTGCTCTATTGTAACAGAGCAAAACCAGATCTGCTTTATTGTAAAAGAGCACAACCAGATCTGCTTTATTGTAACAGAGCACAACCAGATCTGCTACATTGCAATGGAACACATCCAGATCTGCTTTACTGTAAAGGAACACAACCAGATCTGCTTCATTGTGACAGAACACACCCAGATCTGCTTCATTGTAACAGAACACAACCAGATCTGCTCTATTGTAACAGAGCAAAAACAGATCTGCTTTATTGTAATGGAGCACAACCAGATCTGTTACATTTAACAGAACATAACTAGATCATCTACATTGTAACGGAACACATCCAGATCTGCTTTACTGTAAAGGAATACAACCAGATGTGCTACATTGTTACTATGAATATAGCATAGATGGTGACAGCCACCACAATGAGAGGTTGTCACAGCCCAGCCCACACACTGTCACTTTGATAACAATCACATTAAACATCTCAGCAGCAATCGGTTTGTGGACACTTTCCCACTTTCATTGGCTGACTGATTAGCCAATGAGCATTTTGCCAACCTTTTGCAGTGCTGAGTAACATTATACTTTTAAGCTAAGTGTAAATCATGTGTTATTCTCTAGTCCCACCCAGAGCTGCATTCCAAATTCTGCTGGTTTCACCAAAGTGCAGCGCATTGTGGGAGCTTAGATGACAGTAGGGCGGAGCTGTTTGGTCACATGACTATGGAGTGTAGATATTCCCTCCTAGCACCAGCAGTCAGTAACATTTTGAATGCAGCTTTGGAGGTGACTTGAGCATAGAATGTGACAAATTGAGGTCTATTTGTATACAATGAATTGTTGGGGTCTCTGCTGCTGTCGGGGGTCTTGTTAGATGCTATTCCAGCTCCGTTAATCCTTCCGGGCAGAAACAATGGCGCGCCCCTCGTGTTTTCCTGCTCTTTTATTCCACCTCCTGTTTTCTTACTGAACCGACAAGAGAAACATTTGCTTGTGTGTATCTGCTCCCCGCAGCCGACCCCGTAATCCCTGCGGCCGGCGCAAACAGATAATTAAAAATACAGTCTGCAGAAGGGACCTCGCTACCAATGAGAGCCGCGCCTTCCCACAATGCCGTGCGGCTCACCACGCTCTATGGTGGCTCTATTGAACCAAGAGAATAAGAGAAAATTGAAAGCTTTTGTACGCCGCCAGCATATCATTACCGGACGCGCAATTCTATTGTGCCGGGAAAATGCCACAAAGAAAAGTCAAATGTATTCAGTTCCTCCGGAGACGGAAAAAGTTGCATTTGCTGGAAATTTCAATAATCAGGATTTAAATACGCGAGTCTTTCACTCCCAGTTATGTGGGCGCAACGTGGCGTATAATTTAGAAACAAGAACACAACGGCGTCGCTGATGAAGGAGAAGAAATTGTGTTTTATCGCCACGAATTATAAAGAGCGTTTACCATGAGCGGCAGGAAAGCATGTCACACCGCGGCGACAATGCAACGGGTCGATTGTAGGTATCACACGATCACGTGATGTGCAGGGACTGGAGATCTGTCATGTGTTCACAATGAGAGGTGGTGCATCCCTGCGGTCCCCAGGATGGCCTGAAGTCAGAGGTAGAGGCCGGTGCCCGGGGTGCAGCTGTAGAGGCTGGTGCCCGAGGTCAGCAGTAGAGGCCGGTGCTTGAGGTCAACAGTAGAGACCAGTGGCCTGAGGTAGAGGCCAGTGCTTGAGGTCAGCAGTAGAGACCAGTGGCCTGAGGTAGAGGCCAGTGCCTGATCTCAGCAGTAGAGACCAGTGGCCTGAGGTAGAGGCCAGTGCCTGAGGTCAGCAGTAGAGACCAGTGGCCTGAGGTAGAGGCCAGTGCCTGAGGTCAGCAGTAGAGACCAGTGGCCTGAGGTAGAGGCCAGTGCCTGAGGTCAGCAGTAGAGACCAGTGGCCTGAGGTAGAGGCCAGTGCCTGATGTCAGCAGTAGAGACCAGTGGCCTGAGGTAGAGGCCAGTGCCTGAGGTCAGCAGTAGAGACCAGTGGCCTGAGGTAGAGGCCAGTGCCTGATGTCAGCAGTAGAGACCAGTGGCCTGAGGTAGAGGCCAGTGCCTGAGGTCAGCAGTAGAGACCAGTGGCCTGAGGTAGAGGCCAGTGCCTGAGGTCAGCAGTAGAGACCAGTGGCCTGAAGTCAGAGGTAGAAGCCAGGGCCCAGGGTGCAGCTGTAGAGGCCAGTGCCTGAAGTCAGAGGTAGAGGCCAGGGCCCAGGGTGCAGCTGTAGAGGCCAGTGCCTGAGGTCAGCAGTAGAGACCAGTGCCCGGGGTGCAGTTGTAGAGACCGGTGTTAGCGGTAGAGGCCAGTGCCCGGGGTTCAGCTGTATTAGCCGATGCCCATGGTCAGCAGTAGAGACAAGTGGTCTCAGGTAGAGACCAGTACCTTAGGTCAGCAGCAGACACCAGTGCCCAGGGTGCAGCTGTATAGGCCAATGCCCGAGGTCAGCAGTAGAGACCAGTGCCCAGGGTGTAGCTATATAGGCGCCAAGTGGTATATAGGCTGGTGCCTGGTGGTAGAGGCCAGTGCTCGGGGTGCAGTTGTAGAGGCCTGTCACCGGTGTAACCAATAAAGTGTCATTTTAAGGCCGGGGTTATACTTGTGAGTGCTATGCGAGAAACTCATGTGATTCTCTTGCATCAATACCTAGCACTGCCGCCGGCACTTGGGACCGGAGTGTGCGGCTGGCTTCATGTCTTTCTATGCAGCTGCACACTGCGGTCCCATGTTGGGAGTGGTTCTCTTTTTCTCTCCTTTATGACCATTAATTAAGATTAATTGTAATGCATTGCTGATGTGTGATCTGTCTATAATGTATGGCTCCACTCGTTCTGTTATCACCCCTATCATTTCTCCTATGGATGTTACATTGGAACATTCGGGGCGGTACGTGGAGACCACGCAAGAGTGGCCGGGGCCTTAAAATCCTCCGAGCTGAAGTACGGTAACCATTAAAGTTGCGTTAATGCTATGTGCTCCGTCTGGGTCTCCTTTTAACTCCAGAGCCTCCGCTCCCTGCAATGAGGCCAATGTAGCACAAAAATGACACTTTGGACTCCACTTGAGCAGCTTTCTGGCGCCGTCCATCTTTAGTATGGCACACAGTCAGCGTGTGCACCTGCTTTCTGTTACCTCTCAGGTAATGTGATCTCTCATCTCGCTGCACCCCCTGCCGGTTCATGCTCTGCTCTGCTGCATCGTGGGTCCTGTAGTGATTGCAGCATGTACTGTAGTAGTTGTTGGCTCCATCTAAGCTGGCGTCACACTAGCGTACGCCATCGGATGCGATCTGCTAATGACCCTCAGGTCCGACGTGATCCGAGCATCCGTGCGCTGTGCTCCATTATCTCACATGTGAAAATCACAGCACAGCTGTGGAGGAGACAGAGAAAGTAATCTCTCCATCTCCCCTGCTACCGGCCTCGGCGTATATCGCACCGCACTGGGGTGTCATCATAGACTTGTCCGGGTGCGCCGAGACTCGCTACCGAATCAGCATGAGAAAATGTCTGCTCTGATGTGCCCCAGAGAGCGACACCGGGCCGAGGGCTGCGACGTTTCATTAGATATCACTCAGCCGTGTTATACGCTCGGGTGAATCCGGCCTACAAGTCTTCATCTAGCCTGTGCTCGTAGAGAGAGGGATGATGAGTGTGATAGTCCGATGCCATTGCCGTGCTGTCCGCTCCTGTACAGTGATGGCTGCAGACATCAGCACCAATGGCCTCAGCTCACAGGGTTTAGGCTAGGTTCACATTAGTGTTTGAGTCCACAGCGTATCATCCGCAAACGCATGCAAAACTCATGTCTACGCAGCATTTTTTATGCACATCATCTTACGTTTGACGGAAAAAAAACGCGTGTGCATGTGTTTGTATGAGATTTTGCATGCGTTTGCGTTGTTTATGTGCATGTGTTTGATATGACATCAGACAAAAATAGGTGTGTCTCATGGGATTTCTATATGTATTTTGAATAGCACATGCGTTTCCATGGACAGTAATGCGTTTTTTGACTCACTCATCCGCATGCCTGCACAATTTGACGTATTTTTGACGCCTCAAAAGATGCAACATGTTGTGTTTGCCGGACACCGCGAAATGACACATGCCTACGCATCCGGAAGCGAACGCATGCAAATGCATGTCCCTGCGGACACCATGTTAAATATATGGACGCATGCAGATCTATGCGGATCAAATGCTGCGCGCACAGATGCAATTGTGAAGCCAGCCTTAGTCTGTGTCACGTCTGGCTGCGCTCCCTGGTGTCTGAGCTCCCACAATGCATTGCTCTGTGCTAACAGGAAAAGTGGGAAATCAGCTCAGGATTTCGGTAGACTGCGCTCATGACTTGCTCTCCAGAGCTGCATTCCCAATTCTGCAGGATACTACTGTGAACAGAGTGGATGCTGTCTGTGGTTCCAGGTGAGGTGCACCATCTCGTATGATTGCAGCACTGGATGTGAGCAGAGTCCAGCATGTAACACAGGTGGTGATGGCGACTCCCGGTATTGAGGGGGTTAATCCCGCAGTGCTCCGTGCCCTCACACGGGTAAAGTGATCGTCCTAAGTGTAGTAAGGGGGCCTGATCATGTGACCACAGTCGAGCACAGCGCGGCCCGCTGCAAAGGAACCGCCGGGGACCCGTCGTGAGCTCTGAACCACGTGTGACCACATGACGTCACTCCGCCCAGGGCATCATGAGTACAGGCAGGAACATGGAGCGGCGAGAGACGTCCGCGTGACCGCGCTGGAACTTTGCAGAATTCCCCCGAGTTGTACGAAGGTTTTTCCATCTTCCATTCAGGCAGTTCTGGGCTCCTGCCAGTGGTGGTGCCATTGCAATGACCCCATTACCTGAGGTACTGTCACGTTCTCCACAACATTCCTCTCGCCATTATCTGGGTCAGTCTTCACTGCATGTCTGGCATTCTATTCATGAACCAGGGGGCTGAGGATGAATAGAGATTCCGGTCACTGCCAGATTCATAAAACTGCAGGAGGACAAGCAAAAAGTGAGCATAAATGGTGACGTGTCCGGAGCCATCTGTCAAGTCCTGTCATCATTATGTCATCTTTTCTGAAAACTTTTTGTTCTGCCGTTCCTGTAATAGCCCCTAGAAATGTAAGTCCAGGGACCACGGTCCGGAGGCAGTGTATGGTCACTGCACTCTAATCACACAGGTGACTGATCACACGAGGCTGAAGTTGGTGGCACGTACTAAAACGAATGAAGAAAAAGAATGAACATATAGGTCCAAAGACATGGAGAGGTATTACAGATTTTTTAGGCATCTTGGATTTGAAATGAACATGAATTACATGTAGACAATTAGGAAATCAACACAGATTCCTTATAAACAGGTGTTTATTGTATTCCCTGAGCTTTATTGGTGGGGAATGAACATGAAATAAATGTAGATAATAGAAGAATGAACATGTATCTCATATATCAGTGTGTCAAGAGTGGGAGAAGAGGGTTGCATTGACAATCCAACACAATGGGCAGCACTTTGAACACATTTTATAAGTGGTCATAAACTTGTAAATAACACATGAAAGAATAAAGTTACGTTAAAACCAAGCACACCATTGTTTTTCTTGTGGAACTAGATTATGGCCCGATGCTATCGCATCAGGAGGATGCGATAGCATCACACCTCTTGCCATGTTAACCCTCAACACACACACTCCTCAACACACACTCCTCTCACCTTTCACCATCTCCACTCACGTCCACTCACTCCTTCACTCCACATACGACCCCTTCTCTCACTCCGTCTCTCATACGCCGTCATCGCCGCTGCTCCACGATCCCCGACATCTTCCGCCGGCGCCATCCTGGGTCCAGACGTCCTTCCACGCCGGCGACATGTACTTGCGGTGACGCCATCTTGAGTATCGTGAAATCCCGCGATACTCAAGATGGCATGGCCGGAAGAACATGTCGCCGGCGTGGACGACGTCGGGATCCAAAATGGCGTCGGCGAAATCTCGCGAGTTTTCGCCGACGCCATTTTGGATCCCGACGGCATCCACGCTGGCGACATGCTCTTGCGGCGACGCCATCTTGAGTATCGCGGGATTTCACGATACTCAAGATGGCGTCGCCGCAAGAGCATGTCGCCGGCGTGGAGGACGTCTGGATCCAGGATGGCGCCGGCGGAAGATGTCGGGGATCGTGGATCAGCGGCGATGACGGAGTGAGAGAAGGGGTCATATGTGGAGTGAAAGAATGAGTGGACGTGAGTGGAGATGGTGAAAGGTGAGAGGAGTGTGTGTTGAGGAGTGGTGTGTTGAGGGTTAACATGGAAAGAGGTGTGCGGTGACGTCACCGGTTACAACTGAACGGAAGTTGTTACAACCGGAAGCTGCTTAGGGCATTTATTATTATAGATTCTCAATAAGTTTGATGTCACATGACCCTCTTCCCATTGGAAAAAATAAAGTTGGATCCAAAATGGCCGCCATGGTCACCACCCATCTTGAAAAGTTTCCCCCCTCCCATATACCAATCTGCCACAAACCGGCAGTTGATATCACCAACCATTCCCATTTTATTTAGGTGTATCCATATAAATGGCCCACCCTCTTATATTCTCTGTGCTTTATAGGTGGGGAATGAACATGGAATATATGTAGGTAATAGGAGAATGATCACATATCCAATATAAACAGGTGTATATTATATTCCCTGAGCTTTATAGGTGGGGAATGAACATGAAATATATCTAGATAATAGGGGAATTAACACATATCCCATATAAACAGGTCTATATTATATTCCCTGAGCTTGATAGGTGGGGAATGAACATGGAATATATGTAGGTAATAGGAGAATGAACATATATCCCATATAAACAGGTGTATATTATATTCCCTGAGATTTATAAGTCATTCTTTTATTATCTATATATATTTCATATTCATTCCCCAACTATAAAGCTCATGGAATATAATATACAGCTGTTTATATGGGATATGTGTTCATTCCCATATTATCTACATATATTTCATATTCATTCCCCACCTATAAAGCTCAGGGAATATAATATACAGCTGTTTATATCAGACTAGAAATAGGCCTGAAGCTATTGCATCGGGAGTGCGGTGAAAATAACATCTGTATGCTTAATGGTGTTGTAGGGAGGAGGACCCCCACAGAGTGTCCGGGCCGGAACCAAGGGGACCGCCATCTGAGTTCCTAAGGAAACAGTACCCGGGGAACAGAGGAGAGTGGACTGTTGAGAGTGACAGGACAGCAAGGGGAGGGGCGAATATAAAAGGGACGGGGAGCGCGCAGAGGAGTCAGTTGGTGATACGTCAGGCACGGAGCAGGAGACGGAGGGGGCGTTAGAGAACGGGAAGGACACTGACAGTTCAGAGAAGAGACCAGCAGCAGAGGGTAGATACGCAGTGGCCCTCAGGAAAGTGGTGCCGAGCTTACCGACATGGGACTGCCTCTTCACCCCAATCCTGGGTTACGATCTGCCCCCGGTCATCCTCGGCCGTTACCGCTGAGCTCGAGCCCTCCACGGCCTGTCCTCTCCCTGTCCTGGCTGCTGCCATTCCCCTTCAGCCTGCGGTTGCTGCCGTTTCACGTCAGCCCGTGGTTGCGGCCTGTCTATCAACGCTCACAGCCGCTTTCACCCCACTGCAGTCGGCAGTTAGGGCCTGTTCCTCGTCAACAGAGACACTCTGCACACAGCCCCAGACTGTGCGCGCGGCCAGTAAACCGCCACTCTTGAGCACTGCGACACAACCCTGCTTGGGGACAGGAGTCCCATTGAACTTGCTAACAAGCGCAACCCCGCTGTTACAACAGGGGGTTACTTCATCTCAGGACTCCATCAGGACCTGTTGTGCCCCAACTCCTCCTGGGCGCTGGGGTGCCCGAAGACTACTCCAAATCTTCAGCAACTGGGCCCAGCGGCTGCGACGCCACGGCAGCCTCATCAAAGACACCACAGCAGCCTCATCAAAGACGCCAAAGTAGCTTCATCAGCAACGCAGCTTCCAGAGAGACGCCGAGCGACGTCAGGACGGATAAGTGACATTATAGAGTATAAGGACCCGTAGACGGCCATACCGTGGCCCCATAGTAACCGGCCTCGGCCGGGTTTCTCGTGTTCTTTTCAAATAGTGTTTGGTTGTACTGAGTCCCTGCGAGGAAAACTGTTGTTATCCCTTTTTGGTTGCTTAGTATAGCCCTAGCGGCTTTAAATTATAAAAGTTTGCTTTTCAAAGTTCAACCAGTCTCGCGTCTTGTCACTGCATCCTGCGAACCTGCTGTTACCTACAGTGTTGACAGGAGCAGCACGTGTAGAGCATGCAGTTGTGGCTGTTACTGCGCATGCATGGAATTGCGGCCTCGAACTGCGCCTGCGCAAGTGACATACACGTCACCACTATTCCCGTGCATGCATAGTAACGACGTGGCTGTTACTGCGCCTACATGGGAATAGCGGAGACGTTACCGTATATACTCGAGTATAAGCTGAGTCACCTAATTTTGCCACGGAAAACTGGGTAAGCTTATTGACTTGAGTATAAGCTGGGTATGCATTGTCCCCCCGTCCTGTCCTGGTATGTGTGGCTCCCCCCGTCCCTGTCCTGCTATGTGTGGCTCCCCCCGTTCCTGTCGTGGTATGTGTGGCTTCCCCCATCCCTGTCCTGCTATGTGTGGCTCCCCCCGTCCCTGTCGTGGTATGTGTGGCTCCCACCATCCCTGTTCTGGTATGTGGCTCCCCCCGTCCCTGTCTTGTTATGTGACTCCCCCCCTTCCTGTCCTGGTATGTGTGGCTCCACCATCCTGTCTTGGTATGTGTTTGGTCCCCCTCCTGTATGTATGGCTCCCTTGTCCCATCCTGTATGTATGGCTCCCTGGTCCCATCCTGTATGCATGGCTCCCTGGTCCCATCCTGTATGCATGGCTCCCTGGTCCCATCCTGTATGCATGGCTCCCTGGTCCCATCCTGTATGTATGGCTCCCTGGTGCCATCCTGTATGTGTGGCTCCCTGGTCCCATCCTGTATGTATGGCTCCCTGGTCCCATCCTGTATGTTTGGCTCCCTGGTCCCATCCTGTATGTATGGCTACCTGGTCCCATCCTGTATGCGTGGCTTGCCTTGGCTCGGCTTCCCCGGTCCTCACTTGTCCTCCACGCGCGGTGGCTATAACATTCCCGCATCTCTCTCTGTTGTCCCGGCTTCCAGCAGCACTTCCTGTATTCAGCGGTCAGGTGATACCGCTCATTAAAGTAATGAGTATGCGCTCCACACCTATGGGCATGAAGACGTGTCCATATTCATTACTTTAATGAGCGGTACCACGTGACCACTGAATACAGGAAGTGCTGCTGGAAGCCGAGAGAACAGAGAGAGATGCAGGAATGTTGCATCCACCGCGCCAGGAATGGGTGAGTATGCTGTCACAGCTGCTCTCTCCTGCCGCTCCCCCTTCCCCGCTGGCTTATACTCGAGTATATACCGTATGTCACTTGCACAGGTGCAGTTCGTGGCCGCAAGGCTGTTCACGAACTGCGCCTGCGCAAGTGGGACTGCCACGGTGCCTTATGGGATTCGGGGACAGCGGCCAACTGGTGATTATGTATGTAGATATGAGTTCATTCTCCTATTATCTACGTATATTTCATGTTCATTCCCCACCTATAAAGCTCAGGGAATATACAGTAATATACACCAGTTTATATGGGATATGTGTTCATTCTCCTATTATCTACACATATTTCATGTTCATTCCCCACCTATAAAGCTCAGGAAATATAATATACACCTGTTTATATGGGGTATGTATTCATTCTCCTATTACCTACATATATTTCATGTTCATTCCCCACCTATAAAGCTCAGGGAATATACTTTAATCAGGGCCTGCCCGAGAGATTACGGCGCCCTAGGCGAAACTATTTTGTTGCGCCCCTACTATTCTTGGCAGTAGATGAAAACTTGGGATATAAATTTAGGAGCAAAATAAACCACAACAACAATGATTAATTAACTCTCTCCTAACTCTTTAATCTTCTCAGAAGTTGTATAGGACAAATATATACAAAGTAATCAATAACACAAAACAAAAACGACCATAGGTAATTAAAATTTTTGTTTCCTTGCCTTTTTTTTTTGAAAAGGATGACACTAAGGGTACTTGCACACGCTGCGGAATCCACTGCGGATTAATCCGCACGGATTTTGCAAAAACCGCAGATAATCCGCAGGTCCAAAGACCTGCGGATTATCTGCGGTTTTCCCTGCGGTTTGGTCCTGCGGATTCACTATCTCCACAATGGTGGAGATAAGAACCCGCAGCGGTTTCCGCAGAAAGAATTGACATGCAATTCTTTCTGCGGATTCAAAACCGCAGCAAATCCGCGCGGATTTTTCCGCAGCGTCGGCACAGCGGTTTTTTATTCCCATTCATTTGAATGGTACTGTACACCGCAGCTAAAACTGCTGCGTGTCCGCAGCGGCCAAAAACGCTGCGGAAACGCAGCGGAATCCGCAGCGTGTGCACGCAGCCTAAGTCACCGAGATTAATTTGTTTAGCAACTTCAGATTCTATCGAAATTGTTGCCTACCCAGCCAACCTCTCTTGCGTCATATTTGCCCTTAAATATGTACACTTTTCTTTCTATCCCTAAAACTTTTTGCCTTTTGAAAAGATTTTTTCTATTTTTTCTCTGGCGCCCCCTTCGGGTCGGCGCCCTAGGCGGCCGCCTAGTTCACCTATACGTTCGGGCCGGCCCTGATTTTAATATACGCCTGTTTATATGGGATATGTGTTCATTCCTCTATTATCTACATACATTTCATGATCATTCCCCACCTATAAAGGACAGGGAATATAATATAGGCCTGTTTATATGGGATGTGCTCATTCTCCTATTATCTACATATATATTATGTTTATTCCCCACCTATAAAGCACAGGGAATATAATATACGCCTGTTTATATGGGAGACGTGTTCATTCCTCTATTATCGACATATATTTCATGTTCATTCCCGACCTATCTGGAACAGGGAATATTATATACACCTGTTTATATGGGATATGTGTTCATTTCTCTATTATCTACATACGGTATATATTATGTTCATTCCCCACCTATAAAGAACAGGGAATATAATATACACCAGTTTATATGGGATATGTGTTCAATCCTCTATTATCTACATATATTCCTTGTTCATTCCCCACCTATAAAAGTTAGGGAATATAATATACACCTGTTTATGTGGGATATGTGTTGATTTCCTTATTGTCTACATGTAATTCATGTTCATTTCATAATTATCTGTGTATTCTTAGTGTGAGATCAGAGGCCAAAAGTCATTTAACCCCTTAAAAACATCAGTTACTTATTCAAATATGAGAAAATGGGCTGTTTGCCAACTTTGATGCCAATTCTGATGCCCATAACCCATTTGAGCCAGGCTGGATGGACCTGGGTTTAATACAGGGCTTCACTATCTATGTATTGTTAGTGTGAGATCAGTGACCCAATGTCATTTAACCCCTTAAAAATATCAGTTACTTATTCAAATATGTGAAAATCAGCTGCTTGCCCACTTTGAGACCAGTTCTGATGCCCATAACTCATTTGGGTCTGGCTACAGGGACCTGGGTTTGATTTGCAGCATCACTATCTCTGTATTCTTACTGTGAGATCAGTGGCCCAAAGTCATTTAACACATTAAAAACACCAGTTACTTATTCAAATGGCCAAAATCGACTGCCCACTTTGATGTCAGTTTTGATGCCCAGAACCCATTTGGGCCAGGCTGATGTGGGGCTCACTGTTCTATATGTCTGCACTGTGATATCAGTGGCCCAGAGTCATTTAACCCTTTCGTTAACGCTCTTTGGTGCATACTTTGATGCCCATGTTTGTGCCTACCCTAACAATTAATTGACTGCTGGCTTTTACGAAGTCGGCTCTGATTGGCCAGTATAAGGCCACACCCCAGTGATACAGAGAATGGTAACACCCAATTGTCAAATTTTATATATGTTTGTTAGACACAATCGAGGGGGGTTGGGGGACTACACTGGGCTGGAGGACCACCTGCACCTCACAGGAGGGTGTCAGGTCATCTGAGTTTCAGCCTAAATTAACCATTTCTCATGCACCATCCAGAGCCACCATTTTATCGCCGTCATTACTAATTAGATCTTTCCATACATTTGACTCAGAATTTTCACATTTTTGTGGCCTCAGGCTCAAAGCTTCAAAATCTATAATAAACTAATCCCGGGCATCAAATCGCTGCCATCGCCCCAGAGGGTAATCTGTTCCCATTCTTCTCCTGCTCCTCCTGCCAGCACAGCAGAATGTCTGGACCATTCTGTCCTCCGATCCGGGTCTCCCTGGTCCCGGCTGGGGCTCAGCTTTTCATGTGCTTTTTTTTTTGGCCAGGACACCGGGCCTTTGAAGGCCATGCCAGGCCACGTGTGCAGGAAGAGGGCACAGGGCTGGGACTCTAAGGGATGCACATCACTTGGCTGGAACCAGCCGCCCAGCGCTGCACCATATGGACTGCGACGTCTCTTTTTTCCTTTGTCAAAGCCGCAGATAGAAGAGATGTCCGCGACGTGGAGCACTCGCCTCAAAAACCAGCGCCACAATTGCCCCAATGTTACCACATCATGGCAGCAGATTATAGGGTCCCAAGCTTTCCTAATAAGAATGCATCATAAACTAGAAAAGAAGCCACACTGTAATAAACACCAGTGTTGTTCTCCAGCCTGCAGTGTAAAGAATGGGGGTTTTCATTCTGGCTGTGTCCAGGGCTATGCCTATAAATGTGTGTCTACATATACTTCCTACTTTGTACTAATGAGCAGCAAAAACATGACAGTAAAGATCTTTATACGAAGCTTGCCATAGCATACAGGATAAGAAGCTTTCATACTTTACACTGCAGGTGTCATCGGCAGAATTTGACATTGGTGTAAGAAAGAAATAATAATTTTATTATCGGCACGGTGGCTCCGTGGTTAGCTAGCTCTGCAGCCTTGCAGAGCTGGGGTCCTGGGGAGTATGTTCTCCCCGTGTTTGCGTGAGTTTCCTCCGAGTTCTCCGGTTTTCTCCCACACTCCAAAGACTTACTGATAGGGAATCTAGATTATGAGTTCCATCGGGGATAGTGCTAATAATGTATGTAAAGCGCTGTGGAATTAATGGCGCTATATAAATGAGTAAAATAAATAAATATTATAAGTATCTTCTATTTCTATAAAGCCCAATATTCCCCCTAGTTTATATCTAAATGGAGGAAGGAAAGACGGAAGTTTTTCTGTTGCACGTGGCACAGATGACTCAGAATACAGGAAGATATGACGGCACTCAGTTCCTATCTATGAGCTGCATGAGCTACAGGGAGTAGGAAATCTCGCAGTCTGGTGTCACGCTCACAGATAGTGGCCGCCGTATGGCACAGACAGGTGAGCGGCGCCTTCTAGAGGAAAACCCCTCTTCTCAGATCTGAAGCCACAGAAGGGGTTAAATAAAAGAGCATTACTGAAGTTGGGATTAGAATGCCTTTATCTTCAGTTTAATTAATTCTTCCTCCATCAAGGGCACCTCAAGGTCATTTTCTTTAGGATTTTAATTAGTGCGCTCGTCTGGGGTGTGCGGAGAGTTCGGGGTAATTATTGGGTTTTTCTCACCGTTTTCATTAATTGTTGTTGTTTAGGATTTTCTCTAATTAACGTCTGCGATTCTTCGTGTTTCCGCCGATTCTCTGCTCATCCGTCCTGTCCTTAATCCCCAGAGTTTCCTCATCTGCAAATCAGATGAGAGGCTGCAAAAACGAGCGGCGCGGCCCCATGACAAGCGGCGCTCATCCCTCCCTCTCAGCCCTGGGCGACGGCTGTCATTCCTACATCTCATCCCCAAATCAGAACTGACGAAATGAAAAAACAAAAACAATTACAATGTAGCAAAGAAATGTACAACACCAAGCAGCCCCCCCAGCTACAGCGAGAGTTATTACAGTGCAGAACCCTGAATTACAGGTGGAGCAGAGCCATGCAGCAGTGCAGTCACATCACTATGTGTTACATGGGACTGCTGCTAACACCCAGAACATGATCCGCACTTAGAGTTATCACTGTTCTCTGTGGTGTTACATAGGACTGCAGGTGACATTTACTACATTATCTGCACTCAGAGAGTTATCACTGTTCTCTGTGGTGTTACATAGGACTGCAGGTGACATTTACTACATTATCTGCACTCAGAGAGTTATCACTGTTATCTGTGGTGTTGCATAGGACTGCAGGTGACATTTACTACATTGTCTGCACTCAGAGAGTTATCACTGTTATCTGTACTCAGTTATCACTGTGTCATATGTAACATAGTAACATAGTTATTAAGGTTGAAGGAAGACTTTAAGTCCATCTAGTTCAACCCATATCCTATCCTAACTTGCCCTAACATGTGGATCCAGAGGAAGGCAAAAAAAACCCCGTGTGGCAAACAGTAAGCTTCACATTGGGGAAAAAAATTCCTTCCCGACTCCACATACGGCAATCAGACTAGCTCCCTGGATCAACGCAATATTAAGGAAACTAGTGTATATACCCTGTAATATTATACTTTTCAAGAAAGGCATCCAGTCCCTTCTTAAATTTTAGTAGGGAATCACTCTTTACAACATCATATGGCAGAGAGTTCCAAAGTCTCACTGCTCTTACAGTAAAGAATCCGCGTCTGTTAGTATGCTTAAACCGGATGCCCCCTTGTCCCCGTCACAGGTCTAAGAGTAAAAAGATCATTAGAAAGGTCTTTGTACTGTCCCCGCATATATTTATACATTGTAATAAGATCACCTCTAAGTCTTCGATTCTCCAAACTAAATAACCCCAAGTGTAATAACCTGTCTTGGTATTGCAGCCCCCCTAGTTCCCTAATAACCTTGGTCGCTCTTCTCTGCACCCGCTCCAGTTCAGCTATGTCTTTCTTATACACCGGAGACCAGAACTGTACGCAGTATTCTAAGTGTGGTCGCACTAGTGACTTATATAGAGGTAAAATTATGTTCTCCTCATGAGCATCTATGCCTCTTTTAATGCA
Organism: Dendrobates tinctorius; assembly: GCF_039654945.1. Lineage (NCBI taxonomy): Eukaryota > Metazoa > Chordata > Amphibia > Anura > Dendrobatidae > Dendrobates > Dendrobates tinctorius. Next base: position 690,167 of record NW_027361696.1, on the reverse strand, counting down.
TCCCATTATTTTATTTGCCTTTGCAGCAGCTGCCTGACACTGGCCACTAAATGTGAGTTTGTCGTCCACCCATACACCCAGGTCTTTTTCAGTGACTGTTTTGCCCAGTGTTTTACAATTAAGCACATAATTATACATCTTGTTCGTTCTACCCAAGTACATGACCTTACATTTATCCCCATTAAAGCTCATTTGCCATTTATCAGCCCAAGCTTCTAGTTTACAGAAATCCTCCTGTAATATAAAATTGTCCTCCTCTGTATTGATTACCCTGCAGAGTTTCGTGTCATCTGCAAATATTGAAATTCTACTCTCTATGCCCCCTACAAGGTCATTAATAAATATGTTAAAAAGAATCGGGCCCAAAACTGACCCCTGTGGTACCTCACTGCTAACCGTGACCCAGTCTGAGTGTGCTCCATTAATAACCACCTTTTGTTTCCTATCCCTGAGCCAGCTCTTAACCCACTTACACATATTTTCCCCTATCCCCATTGTTCTCATTTTATGTATCAACCTTTTGTGTGGCACCGTATCAAAAGCTTTTGAAAAGTCCATGTACACCACATCCACTGCATTCCCTTGGTCCAGTCCGGAACTTACCTCTTCATAAAAGCTTATCGGATTAGTCTGACAGAAACGGTCCCTTGTAAACCCATGTTGATATTGGGTCATGAGGTTATTCTTCTCCAGATACTCCAGTATAGTATCTCTTAGAAAACCCTCCAGTATTTTACCCACAGTTGAGGTTAAACTCACTGGCCTATAATTTCCAAGTTCAGTTTTTGTCCCCTTTTTGAATATTGGCACCACATTTGCTATACGCCAGTCCTATGGTACAGACCCTGTTATTATGGAATCTTTAAAGATTAAAAATAATGGTCTATCTATGACTGTGCTTAATTCCTGCAGTACTCGGGGGTGTATCCCATCCGGGCCCGGGGATTTGTCAATTTTAGTGATTTTTAGACGCCGCCGTACTTCCTGCTGGGTTAAGCAGGTGACATTTAATGGAGAATTTTTATCTCTGATCATGTTATCCGTCATGGGATTTTCTTGTGTAAATACTGTTGAAAAAAAGTCATTTATATATGTGGTGTTGCATAGGACTGCAGGTGACATCTCCAGGCCAGTAAGCTCAACCTCTACTGTGGGTAAAATCCTGGAGGGTTTTCTAAGAGATACTATACTGGAGTATCTGAAGAAGAATAACCTCATGACCCAATATCAACGTGGGTTTACAAGGGACCGTTCCTGTCAGACTAATCTGATAAGCTTTTATGAAGAAGTAAGTTCCGGACTGGACCAAGGGAATTCTGTGGGCGTGGTGTACATGGACTTTTTAAAAGCTTTTGATACGGTGCCACACAAAAGGTTGATATATAAAATGAGAACAATGGGGATAGGGGAAAATATGTGCAAGGCTATGGGCCCACGTAGCGTTTTAAAACGCACAATGAAAACCGGACTCCTTCACAGAAATCGCACGTTTTTTTCAGCGCGATTTCACCGCGATTTTACCGCAATTCTGTTCGCGATTTTGCTGTGATTTTCTCAAGCACTTTCCAAGCGATTTGAAGCATCGCTTGGAAAGTGATTGACAGTTGGTCACATTCGTCAAACATAGTGTTTGACAAGTGTGACCAGCTTTTTACTATTGAGGCCGCCTATGCGGCATCAGTAGTAAAAGATAAAATGTTAAAAGTGATAAAAAAATAAAAAATCGGGGTATATTTACCTTCCGACGTCCCGCGCTGCCATCCCGGGGCTCAGCGTTCCCAGCGATGCCTTGCGAGACCTGTGATGACATTGGTCTCGCGTTACTATAGCGATCTCGCGAGACCACGTCATCACAGGACCTTGCCGCAAGGCATTACTGGGAACGCTGAGGCCCGGGAATGCAGAGCGGGACGTCGGAAGGTAAATATACCCCGATTTTTTATTTTTTACTCTTTTTTTTACAGGGGTATGGTACCCAGGGCCTGGAGGACAGTCTCCTCTCCTCCACACCGTGGGTACCAACCGCACATGAGACGCTTAACTTCCCGCATGGTGGGCATAGCCACATGCGGGAAGTAACCGATTCTCATGCACTCCTATGGGTGCGGAATCGCGGCAATTCTTTGCGATTCCGCACAAAAGAATGATCATGCTGCGATTTTTTTCCGCGATGAGATTCCGCTGCGGAAAAAAGCGCAGCATTAGCACAGCATGTGCGGAATGCCATAAGAATGCCAGGGGGGCGTTCTGTACAAGATTTTTAAACGTTTTCGCAGCATTTTTGCGCCAAAAATCGCGGCAAAAACGCTTAAAAATCGCATCGTGGGCACACAGCCTAAGGCTAGTTTCATTTTGGTGTTTGGAGGCGCAGCGGACGCTCGCCGTGAAGCTCTGCCCCTGCCGTGCCTCCTCTGGTCAGCTCCGCCTATAGGCGCATGCCGCTGCATGCGGCCTGCGCACCCTATCTTTAGCATTGGGTATGCAGGCTGTGCGCATGTATGCTTTTGCCGCCGCATGCGTCCCTCTGACGGTGCGGCGAGCGCACCAAAATGCAACACGTTGCGTTTGGCGCAGGTCACCGCTCCGTCAAAACGACACATGCGTCGGCAAAAGCATACCTGCGTACGGCCTTTGTACCCAATGCTAAAGATAGGGTACGCAGGCCGCATGCAGCGGCATGCGCCCATAGGAGGAGCTGACCGGAGGAGGCGTGGCAGGGACGGAGCTTCACGGCGAGTGGCCGCTGCACCTCTAAACGCAAATGTGAAACCAGCCTAAGTGTGTTAAGAGCTGGCTTAGGGATAGGAAACAAAGGGTGGTTATTAATGGACTGGGTCACGGTTAGCAGTGGGGTACCACAGGGGTCAGTATTGGGCCTGCTTCTTTTTAACATTTATTAATGACCATGAAGGGGGCATAGAGAGTAGAATTTCAATATTTGCAGATGACACTAAACTCTGCAGGGTAATCAATACAGAGGAGGACAATTTTATATTACAGGAAGATTTATGTAAAGTAGAAGCTTGGGCTGATAAATGGCAAATGAGCTTTAATGGGGATAAATGTAAGGTCATGCACTTGGGTAGAAGAAATAAGATGTATAATTATGTGCTTAATTGTGAAACACTGGGCAAAGCTGTCACTGAAAGACCTGGGTGTATGGGTGGACGACAAACTCACATTTAGGTGGCCAGTGTCAGGCAGCTGCTGCAAAGGCAAATAAAATAATGGGATGCATTAAAAGAGGCATAGATGCTCATGAGGAGAACATAATTTTACCCCTATACAAGTCACTAGAATACTGTGTACAGTTCTGGTCTCCGGTGTATAAGAAAGACATAGCTGAACTGGAGTGGGTGCAGAGAAGAGCGACCAAGGTTATTAGGGAACTGGGGGGTCTGCAATACCAAGACAGGTTATTACACTTGGGGTTATTTAGTTTGGAAAAACGAAGGCTTAGGGGTGATCTTATTACAATGTATAAATATATGCGGAGACAGTACAAAGACCTTTCTAATGATCTTTTTACTCTTAGTCCTGTGACGGGGACAAGGGGGCATCCTCTACGTCTGGAGGAAAGAAGGTTTAAGCATACTCACAGACGCGGATTCTTTACTGTAAGAGCAGTGAGACTATGGAACTCTGCCATATGATGTAATGAGTGATTCCCTACTAAAATTTAAGAAGGGACTGGATGCCTTTCTTGAAAAGTATAATATTACAGGGTATATACACTAGCTTCCTTAATATTGCATTGATCCAGGGAGCTAGTCTGATTGCCGTATGTGGAGTCAGGAAGGGTTTTCTCCCCAATGTGGAGCTTACTGTTTGCCACATTTTTTTTTTCTTGCCTTCCTCTGGATCAACATGTTAGGCTATGGGTTGAATTAGATGGACTTAAAGTCTTCCATCAACCTTAAATACTATGTTTCTATGTGTTACATGGAACTGCCGGTAACACCCAGAACATGATCTGCATTTAGTTATCACTGTTGTATGTGGTGTTAGATAGGACTGCAGGTGACATCTCCATTCTTTGTCGTCTCATGCCCTCGTTATATGAAGCCTGCGTGAGTCGTGTACATCTCTGTACGTTGCTGCGTTTCTTGTCGCTTTGTTTTCCTTTCTTGCTGCTGTTTCGTGGACTCCTATCCACGGGGCTGGTCTATGACTGATACAATGTATCACCGGTGGAATAAGCGGTAATTGTCCTTTATTGCTTCCTGGATGTATCATTCATCAGTACATGTAGTGCGGAAACTCCACCTGCGCTTTGTGCCAGGACGTTCTGCTCATAGGGAAGAAGTGAATGAACCGCTTTTATTTGTGTTATTTCTCGGTAATGGGGCGCTGCAGGCACGGATTTCAGTTGTTAGCATATTTATTTGAAAGTTAATATTCTTTTGACTGTGACTCGGAGGTAATGCTCCTGTAATGGTGGCCTGCAGGATAAACTATACATCCGGCTCAGTAAGCGAGCAAGGTAACCAGCAGTGAACGAAGAGCAAAATGGCAAAGAGAAAAACCGGAGATGGAGAGCAACTATTGTAAGGACACGATCTCCAGGCACCGCCTACATGTTATAGCTCCTTAAAAAATAACTTTTAGGCTATGTGTACACGTAGCGGAACTCTTGCGGACGTTACCGCCAGAATTCCGGAATTCCATTCAGTGGGAAAATCGCATTTTAAATTCCCGCGATTTTCCTGCGGAAAAACTAGCGATTTGCAAGCGTAATTAGCTTGCAGAATGCTAGCGTTTTCCAATCGATCTGGAGCATCGCTTGGAGAACTGATTGACAGGTTGGTCACACTCGTCAAACATAGTGTTTGACGAGTGTGACCAACTTTTTACTACTGAGGCTGCCTATGCAGCATCAGTAGTAAAAGATAAAATGTAAAAAATAATAAAAAAAAAAAAACTATTGTTATTCTCACCTTCTGGCGTCCCGCGCAGCCTTGCCGCCTCTCTCCACGCTCCCGATCCCAGTAATCCTTTGCGCGAATGACCACGAGACGTCGCTCTCCCGCGACATCATCGCGAATGACCGCGAGAAGTCACGCTCCCGCGAGATCTCATCGCGACGTCATCGGGTTCATTCTCGCAAAGGATTACTGGGATCGGGAGCGTGGAGAGAGGCGGGAAGGCTGCGCGGGATGCTGGAAGGTGAGAATAACAATATTTTTTATTTTAATTCTATTTTTTACAGGGATATGGTGCCCGGAGGACAGTCTGCTCTCCTCCAGACCATGGGTACCATCCACACATGTTCTGCTTACTTTTCGCATGGTGGGCACAGCCACATGCGGGAAGTAAGCGGAACAATGCAATCCAATGGGTGCGGGATCGCCGCGATTCCGCTAAATTAATGAGCATGCTGCGTTTTTTACAGCGAAGCGATTCAGCCGCGGAAAAAAACACAGCGTTAGCACAGCATTGCGGAATCCCATAGGATTGCCTGGGATGCTTATTTTTCACGGCAAAATCGCGCGTTTAAAACCGCCGCGAAAAAACGCGACGTGTGAACTCAGCCTCACTGTATATACTCGAGTATAAGCCAACCTGAGTATGCCTAGGCTCCTAATTTGCCATGAAAACCTGGGAAATCCTTTTATGCATGGCTCCTCATCCCTGTCCTGGGATGCATGGCTCCCCATCCCTATCCTGGTTTGCATGGTGCCTCATCCCTGTCCTTGTATGCATGGCTCTTCATCCCTGTCCTGGTATGCCTTGCTCTTCATCCCTGTCCTTGTATGCATGGCTCCTCATCCCTATCCTTGTATGCATGGCCCCCCCATGAGAAAAACATAAAATAAAACCCTACTACTTACCTTCCCTGCGCGCCCTCACAGCATCCTGTTGTTCCAGCTTCCAGCAACTCCTGCAGCCGGAGCTGCCGAGCGATCACGTGTCCCCGCTCATTAAGGTAATAAATATTCACCTCTCTCCACTCCGCCGGGACACATGATCGCCCGGCCCCAGGAGCTGCTGGCACCGGAACAAGATGCTGCGAGGGCGCGCAAGAAAGGAAAGTAGGAAGCTGCGGCTGTAACTGTGCACGAGCTATAAGAGAAATGAATATTCATTGCCAGTGCAGTGAATATTCATTTCGCTTTAGCAGCAGGCACAGTTACAGCTGAAGCCGCAGGCTTCTGCCTCCTGTGACCCACTGCTCCGCCGCTCCCCCTCCCGTCGGCTTCTGGGACAATGACTCGTGTATAAGCCGAGGCGAGTGTTTTCAGCACAAAAAATTGCACTGTATGGTATACAGTATATTGAAAAGATACAAAAAATAACCTAATTTATAATAAATTGGGCATAAGAGGGTCTGGTACAGGTAAACCCAGGAAAAATGCATTCTGGGATGAAAAAGTAAAATTTACCATGTGCACCTTGGATTTGGCACAGGTAAGAAACAACTAGGAAAGGTCTAGGTGTACAAACTCTCTATCATGGGAAGTTTTGCTATTTACTTATGTCTGACATATTATAGATATACTGTGTCTCTAGGGTCTTGCACCTATACCATGCCATTTGTGTTCATTTCATTACCTCCTTACCAACTTGGTTGCCTTTAAACCCTTCTCTATTGGATCTATAAGGATTTGTGTCTCCCCATATACAGATGTAATTATTTTGAGGCTATAATTATAAGCCATTCTCTTTGTACATCATATAGAGACATTATCCTATGCAAGGGCACTTACAACATATCCACATAGAGATAACCTGTGTGGAGCATTGAGCCATATCCCTGTACACCTCTCTGTTGACTAGACACACAGCATTATATCTATACTTTGCACTTAAGCACTTTATTTGGAGGTTGGTGGTGGCTTGTTTAGGTAGCCCTTTGAGGGTCAGGGAGGGTAAGTCAACGTGGAGCGGGGGCGCCATTTTGTATATCAAAGGTGCCAACCTCCGCTGTTAGTAAGGGACATATAGGGTAATACACACTCTGTCTTCCCTAGACCTTCCCTATTTGTTAGTTACCTGTGCCATATCCTAGGTGCGCATGATAAATTTTACTTTTTCATACCAGATTGCATTTTTCAGGGTTAACCCGTACCAGACCGTCTTATGCCCATTTTATTATAAATTACCGTAGGTTATTTTTGGTATCTTTTTAATATATACCAATAAAAGTTACCATATTTTAATATATACCAATAAAAGTTACCATATTTTTTTATGGGGTTTCTTTTTGGTTTTCATATACTAAGACCCTATAATATTATTCTGGTTTTTGATGTTACAGCTCCTCCCCTTATTGACAACAGTCAAGTCACTACTTGCAGGTCTTTTATACAGAGCTGCAGTGTAAAGCATGAGGGAGGACCACAGCAGCAATTTAAATGTCTCAAGAAAGATTTCCTCAAACACCAAAAGACAATGCAGCTAAGCCGGAGTTTTCAGTAAGATCTGTGTCCTTCAGGTCCAGCCAAAAAAATTAGTGGCCATCCCATCCCACCATTGTATAGATGATACAGTAGCTTGCAAAAGTATTTACCTCCTTGGTATTTTTTCTGTTTTACTACCTCACAACCTGGAATCTCACTGTTTTTTTTTTCAAGGTTTGAATCAGATCATGTAAAGAACATACCTTCAACTCTAAGCATTTGATTTTCTTTTTGTTGTGAAGCAAACAACAAATAGGACAAAAAAACTGTAAACTTCAGTGTGCGTAACTATTCACCCCCCCATGTCAGTACTTTTTAGAGCCTCCTTTTGCGGCAATTACAGCTGTAAGTCGCTTTGGACAAATCTCTATGAGCTTTCCACATCTTATCACTGGGATTTTTGCCCATTCTTCAAGGCAAAACTACTCCAGCTCCTTCATGTTAGATGTTTCCTCTGGTGAACAGCAATCTTCAAGTCTGACCACAGATTCTCCATTGGATTAAGGTCTGGACTTTGGTTCAGCCTCTCCAAACACTCCAAAACATTTATAGGTTTCCCCTTAAACCACTTGGCTTGTTTGTTGCTTTAGCGGTATGCTTTGGGTCATTGTCGTGTTGGAAGATGAACCTCTGTCACAGTCTCAAATCACTAACAGACTGAAATGGGTTTTGCTCAGGATATCCCTGTATTTTGCACCATCCATCTTCTCCTCGTCTTGAACCATTTTCCCTGTCTCTGCTGCCGAGAAACGTTCCCACATCATGATGCTACCACCATGTTTCACTGTAGGATGTTGTTCTCGGGGTGATTAGCTGTGTTTGTTTGGTGCCAGACATAGCAAACCTTTGTGGTTAAGAAGTTTAATTTTGCTCTTGTGTAGTGATGGGTGGATCCGTGGATATTCTGATCCATCCAGTTTGGCCAAAGGCTAGGTTCACATTAGCTTTTGAGTCTGCAGCGTATCATCCGCATCCGCAAACGCGTGTTTACGCAGCGTTTTTTAGTAGCATCATCTTTTGCATGATGCCAAAATACGCTGCGTTTGCATGCGTTTGTGTTGTTTATGAGCATGTGTTCGATATGACATCAGACAAACATGGGTGTGTCTCATGGGATTTCTATTTACATTTTAAAGAATGCATGCGTATCAAACGCATGCGTACGCATTTCCTTGCGTACGCATGCGTTCCCATAGACAGTAATGTGCTTTTTTTATGCACTCATCTGCATGCGCATAATTGACAGATTTCTGCTGCTTCCAAAAATGCAACATGTTGCGTTCGCCGGACCCCGCCACACACCAAAAAACTACGCATTCATACACAGATACATGCGAACTGATGCAAACGCATGCCCCTGCGTACACCATGTTAAAGATAGGTACACATGACGCATGCGGATCTATGCGGATTAAACGCTGCACACACTGACGCAAATGTGAAACCAGCCAAACTGTTAACAAAAAGATCCGTTCAGGTATAAGTATTGGAGGCTCGAACATCTGACGTTTCCCATGCAGTCATCTGTATGACAGTGCAAGAAACAGCGGCTCTGATCGGCGGTAGCGTTACACGTTACCACCTGTCACAGCGTTGAGGTTCCCACGCTGTTACACAGATGACAGCGTGTGAGCCAGCAGCTGTGTCCGGCAGTGAAAAGGTTAAAGCTGGTCACAGGCATCAGCTGATGAGAGTTCTACTCATCATCCTATGTCTGGTCTCACTAATAGTAGCTATAGCAGGCTTATGATGATGAGAGTGTTACGACTGTTGCTGGATGTCCGAGGACGAGGGGCTCCTTCCTGATCCCTAACACTAGGGATGCCCTGGCTCACCCTGTTCCCCAGATTACTTCTGATGTTGAAGATGCCAGGGCCACGTACCTTGCATTAGTTCCTGAATCTGCCCACAGTCTGTACCCTTCCCGCACTCAGGGAAGAGGGGAGTAGTAGTGTACCGTAATACACCAACTTAACGAACAAGGTAATATGAACAGGGATAAAGGAAAATACCAAACCTACAACAGAGGAAAACATTGGGGAGTGGAGGATGGGGTTAAACCAAAGTAGGAGAAGAAAGGGAGTTATCACACACTCAAAACCTAGCAGTAGTCTCAGATAAATCCAAACGCCTTCTCTAATAATAACCAACAACAACCTCCAGCCATGCAGCATAAGCTAACTCAGACAATGAATGCTAGCCAGTACCCAGATTTTATAGCTCCAGGAGCTCTCAACAGAGCAGATTAACCCCTGCACTGCCCAAAGAAATTTACACTGTTTAATATGAAGGTGAAGTGCTTCTAATCAGTGCATGAATAGGAAAAATCAGATGCTGTAGAGTCGATGGAGATTATGGACAGTGTATGTGGTTTGAGGTCTTGGACCTAGATGAACCTAGCATCGATCAAGTTAATCTCGCCCCACTGTCCAGAAATGCAGAAATAACCACCTTATTTTTGCCAGATGGATTTCAGCGGGCTCCTTAGTTTTCCGGCGGATTTTTACCGTGTGATAGGGAAGGACACGCGCCCACGAAATGGCCCTTTCTACCACAGTAAAAACACACTCCCCCTTTGCGCCGAACAACAGATTGCTTTCCAGATGATTCAGATCCGATCTCCTTTGGCCCAGGACCTTCCGCACATTGGGGTGTCTCTGACGAAGACTGTGATCCACGATACATGTGGATAGCCAGAGACATGACTGCCTCAAGGGAAACTGGAGTCTCATACAGGGCTAAGGTATCCTTCACCCTTACTGATAGCCCCTCACAAAACAGGCTACAGTTGTGGCCAAAAGTATTGACACCCCTGCAATTCTGTCAGATAATACTCAGTTTCTTCCTGAAAATGACTGCAAACACAAACTCTTTGGTATTATTATCTTCATTTAATTTGTTTTAAATGAAAAAACACAAAATGAATTGTCCTAAAGCCAAATTGGATATAATTCCACACCAAACATAAAAAAGAGGGTGGACAAAAGTATTAGCACTGTTCGAAAAATCAAGTAATGCTTCTCTAATTTGTGTAATTAACAGCACCTGTAACTTACCTGTGGCACCTAACAGGTGTTGGCAATAACTAAATCACACTTGCAGCCAGTTGACATGGATTAAAGTTGACTCAACCTCTGTCCTGTGTCCTTGTGTGTACCACATTGAGCATGGAGAAAAGAAAGAAGACCAAAGAACTGTCTGAGGACTTGAGAAACCAAATTGTGAGGAAGCATGAGCAATCTCAAGGCTACAAGTCCATCTCCAAAGACCTGAATGTTCCTGTGTCTACCGTGCGCAGTGTCATCAAGAATTTTAAAGCCCATGGCACTGTGGCTAACCTCCCTAGATGTGGACGGAAAAGAAAAATTGACAAGAGATTTCAGCGCAAGATTGTGCGGATGTTGGATAAAGAACCTCGACTAACATCCAAACAAGTTCAAGCTGCCCTGCAGTCCAAGGGTACAACAGTGTCAACCCGTACTATCCGTCGGCGTCTGAATGAAAAGGGACTGTATGGTAGGAGACCCAGGAAGACCCCACTTCTTACTCCGAGACATAAAAAAGCCAGGCTGGAGTTTGCCAAAACTTACCTGAAAAAGCCTAAAACATTTTGGAAGAATGTTCTCTGGTCAGATGAGACAAAAGTAGAGCTTTTTGGGCAAAGGCATCAACATAGAGTTTACAGGAGAAAAAAAGAGGCATTCAAAGAAAAGAACACCTGAATCCCATAGAACACCTGTGGAGAGATCTAAAAATGGCAGTTTGGAGAAGGCACCCTTCAAATATCAGGGACCTGGAGCAGTTTGCCAAAGAAGAATGGTCTAAAATTCCAGCAGAGCATTGTAAGAAACTCATTGATGGTTACTGGAAGCGGTTGGTCGCAGTTATTTTGGCTAAAGGTTGTGCAACCAAGTATTAGGCTGAGGGTGCCAATACTTTTGTCTGACCCATTTTTGGAGTTTTGTGTGAAATGATCAATGTTTTGCTTTTTGCTTCATTCTCTTTTGTGTTTTTTCATTTAAGATAAATTAAATGAAGATAATAATACCAAAGAATTTGTGTTTGCAATCATTTTCAGGAAGAAACTGAGTATTATCTGACAGAATTGCAGGGGTGACAATACTTTTGGCCACAACTTTAGGTGCACATATAGAAATCATAGGGCCCCATTGCAGAAGTTCAATTTGGTCCCCTTCACCCCCCCCCCAAAAAAAAGTAATATTCGGCAGGGTTACAGAAGAGCATATCTCACAACTTTGCAGATTATTACAGTATTTTGAGCACCACATAGTCCTCCACACAATATTGCAGGCACTGTATAGTCCTCCATACAGTATTGTGGGCACGGCATAGTCCTCCATACAGTATTGTGGGCATCGCATAGTCCTCCATACAGTATTGTGGGCACCGCATAGTCCTCCATACAGTATAATGGGCCCCATATAATGCTCCATATATAAAAAAAACTCATCTAACCCCTTTCCCCCACTGCTCCGATCTCTGTAGTGTATGGTCTTCTAACTCTCTGCACTGCTCAGCAGAGAGGGCATGCTCTAGTGACGTCATCGCGTCCTCTTCACTGAGACTGCATAACTCAGGCGCAAAGGGGAATGATGGGAAATGGAGCATCAGCTGATCCCTCCTCCAATCATTGTTTTCAACTGTATAGACATCCAGGACCAGGATGCCAATATAGTTGAAAGGACGATGCAGGTAGGGTAGGGGTTGGTGCCAGCACTAGCGACAGGCTCCCCACCTCCCTTGTCCCATAGAGGCACATGGTCTGCTGTCGTTGGCGATTTACCACTGGATGCACTGAGGATTAGGATCCCCTTAAGACAAAGGCTGCAAGTCTGGGCCATGTACGAAGGAGACATGCATCAACCACGTGATTAGCAGGTTCCCTTATTTATGTGGGCAACCATCAAGTTACACCTATCTCAGACCAAAGTGAAAATAGAAAGCAGAGCAGGAAAACCGGGTTTTTTCTCAGCAGATACAGTTGTACTCAAAAGTTTACATACCCCTGCAGAATTTTTGCTTTCTTGGCCTTTTTTCAGAGAATATGAATGATAACACCAAAACTTTTTCTCTACTCATGGTTAGTGGTTGGGTGAAGCCATTTATTGCCAAACTACTGTGTTTTCTCTTTTTAAATCATAATGTGAACCCAAAACATCCAAATGACCCTGAACAAAAGTTCACATACCCTGGTGATTTTGCCTAATAACATGCACAGAAGTTGATACAAATGATTTTGAATGGCTACTGAAGGTAACATCCTCACTTGTGCTTGTAATCAGTGTGTGTGCATAAAAGCTGAGTGAGTTTCTGGGATACAGACAGACTCTTGCATACTTCATCCAGCCACTGATGTTTCTGGATTGTGAGTCATGGAGAAAGCAAAAGAATTGTCAACGGACCTACGGGAAAAGGTAGTTGAACTGTATAAATCAGGAAAGGGATACAAAAAGATATCCAAGGAATTGATAATGCCAGTCAGCAGCGTTCAAACTGTGATTAACAAGTGGAAAATCAGAGACTCTGTAAAAACAAAACCAGGTAGACCAACAAAAATCTCCACAACTGCCAGGAAAATTGTTCGGGGTGCAAAGAGAAACCCACAAATAACATCAGCTAAAATACTGGACTCTCTGAAAACATTTGCGTGTGGCTGTTTCAAGATGTATAATAAGGAGGCACTTGAAGAAAAATGAGCTGCATGGTCGAGTCGCCAGAAGAAAGCCATTACTGCGCAAATGCCACAAAGTATCTCACCTACAATACGCAAAACAGCACAGAGACAAGCCTCAAAACTTCTGGAACAAGGTAATTTGGAGTGATGAGACCAAAATTGAGCTTTGTGGCCACAACCGTAAGTGTTATATTTGGAGAGAGGTCAACAAGGCCTATGATGAAAGGAACACCATTCCTACTGTAAAGCACGGAGGTGGATCGCTGATGTTTTGGGGATCTGTGAGCTACAAAGGCACAGGAAACTTGGTCAAAGTTGACAGAAAGATGAATGCAGCACATTATCAGTAAATACTGGAGGCAAATTTGCTATCATCAGCCCAGAAGCTGCCCATGGGACGTACTTGGATGTTCCAACATGACAACAATCCAAAACACAATGCCAAGTCGACCAGTCATTGGCTACAGTTGAACAAAGTGAAGGTTCTGGAGTGGCCATCTCAGTCTCCTGACCTCAATAGACAGACCAGGAATTTACAGGAACTGAAGGTTTTTTTCCAAGAAGAGTGGGCAGCTTTACCATCTGAGAAAATAAAGAACCTCATCCACAACTACCACAAAATGCTTCAAGCTGTCACTGATGTTAGAGGGGGCAATACACGATATTAAGGCCAAGAAAGCAAAAATTGTGCCGGGGTATGTAAACTTTTGATCACAACTGTAATTATCGAGGTTGGATAAATTTTGTAACAAACCTTCAGCTGTAAGAAATATTACATCGACTGTTAGGTCCAGAAATCTTTGGCCAGTGAGGAATCTTTGTAATTTCAGCTCTGCAGGCCTCTACAGTGGGTAAGGTGGGTATGGAAAGTATTCAGACCCCTTTAACTTTTTAATTCTTTGTTTCATTGCATCCGTTTGGTAAATTCAAAAAAGTTCATTTTTTTCTCATTAATGTACACTCTGCACCTCATCTTGACTGAAAAAAAAAACAAATGGAGAAATTTTTGCAAATTTATTAAAAAAGAAAAACTGAAATCACATGGTCATAAGTATTCAGACCCTTTGCTCAGACACTCACATTTAAGTCACATGCTGTCCATTTCCTTGTGATCCTCCTTGAGATGGTTCTACTCATTCATTGGAGTCCAGCTGTGTTTAATTAAACTGATAGGATTTGATTTGTAAAGGCACACACCTGTCTATATAAGACCTCACAGCTCACAGTGCATTTCAGACCAAATGAGGATGATGAGGCAAAGGAACTGGCAAAGGCGCTCAGAGACGGAATTGTGGCAAGGCACAGATCTGGCCAAGGTTACAAAATAATTTCTGCAGTACTCAAGGTGTTGGGAACGGCGGAACGCACTAAATAAATAAATAATAAAGTGCGTTCGCCGCTCGGGGTCCACCGTGCAAAAGGTGTTAACACTGCTGCTAATTAGTGGCAGACACGCTATATGGCGGCATAATGCGCACGGGTTCAACGTCACCCGATGTGCGCAGAGCGGACTCTGTTAACTCACAGAGGCGCTTTAACATAAACATAAACACCGAGCCTGTTAGACTCATAGGTCTCAGCGAAATTGCACACACGGTATCAGGTCACAGGACACGGGTCCAAGACGGGACGGTGTCCGTCTAGACCTACCGTGCGTGCGGCGTCGCTACTGCGGACACCGCTAAGTGCTGCTGAATGCAGCGCGGCGGCAGACACAGCCGCTATGCGATAGTGCCGTGAGAGACGAGACACCACCGGAAGCTAGTGTAGAGGTGCGGTGTGCACAGTAGCCTATGGCTTGCCACTGTCTGGCGCTGACTCTTTCTATAGTTCCCTATCCACATGCGTAATATCAGAGGGATCGGAATCTTAAGTCAGTCACCAGAATCATACATCCATCACCATTCACACATCTAGCAAGAAGAGTCTATACTAGCGCATGGCCGAGCGGCCATGCGGGCCTTTTATAGCCATGCACTGCCGGGACATTCCAGATCTCTGAGATGGACCATTCAGATCTGGAGAAGGACCTGAGCATGTGACTCCAGACCTCCAATGGGAGATCGTCCCGTGAGCATGCTCAGTGGAGCGGCAGAGGAACTTAGCCTCAGGAATGACTTGCCGCAGAGCAGCATGTGAGGCTCTGGATTCCTGTTGTGTAGCTGCAGGAATCGGGCGCCTAACACAAGGTTGCTAAGAGCACAGTGGCCTCCATAATCCTTAAATGGAAGAAGTTTGGGACCACCAGAAGTCTTCCTAGATCTGGCCGACCAGCCAAACTGAGCAGTCATGGGAGAAGAGCCCTGTTGAGAGAGTTAAAGCAGAGCCCCAAGATCACTGTGGCTGAGCTCCACAGATGCAGTAGAGAGATGGGAGAAAGTTCCACAAAGTCAACTATCACTGCAGCCCTCCACCAGTCGGGTCTTTATGGCAGAGTGGCCCGACGGAAGCCTGTCCTCAGTGCAAGACATATGAAAGCCCACATAGAGTTTGCTAAGAAAAACACATAAAGGACTCCCAGACTATGAGAAATAAGATTTTCTGGTCTGATGAGATGAAGATAGAACTTTTTGGTATTCTAAGCAATATCTGTGGAGAAAACCGGGCACTGCTCATCTCCTGCCCAATACAATCCAAACAGTGAAACGTGGTGGTAGCATCATGCTATGGGGGTATTTTTCAGCTGCAGGGAAAGGTCGACTGGTTGCAATTGAAGGAAACATGAATGTGGTGAAAAACAGAGATATCCTGGATGAAAACCTCTTTGAGAGTGCTCTGGACCTCAGACTTGGCCGAAGGTTCACCTTCCAACAAGACAATGACCCTAAGCACACAGCTAAAATTACAAAGGAGTGGCTCCAGAACAACTCTGTGACCATTCTTGACTGGCCCAGCCAGTGCCCTGACCTAAACCCAATTGAGCATCTCTGGAGAGACCTGAAAATGGCTGTCCACCAACGTTCACCATCCAACCTGACAGAACTGGAGATGATCTGCAAGGAACAATGGCAGAGGATCTCCAAATCCAGGTGTGAAAAACTTGTTGCATCAGTCCCAAGAAGACTCATGGCTCTACTAGCTCAAAAGGGTACTTCTACTCAATACTAAGCAAAGGGTCTGAATACTTATGACCATGTGATATTTCAGTTTTTCTATTTTAATAAATTTGCAAAAATTTTAACATTTCTGTTTTTGTCAGTGAAAATGGTGTGCAGAGTGTACATTAATGACAAAAAAATGAACTTTTTTGAATTTACCAAATGGCTGCAATGAAATAAAGAGTGAAAATTTAAAGGGGGTCTGAATACTTTCCGTACCCACTGTATTTGGCTTCTTTTAGATGTTTTTTTTGGCAAAGTCTATTTTGGCCTTTCTATTTTCTGGATTATTAATGGTAGCACTTTGTGTTGACGCCTCGGTATTTGCATTCATGAAGTCTTCTCTTTATGGTGGACTTAAATACTGAGATACCGATTTCCTAGAGTGTTCACTTGGGAGTATGTCGTGGAGGGTTTTTCATCACCATGCAAAGGATTCTACGATCATCCACCACAGGTGTCTTCAAGGGACGTCCAAGTGTTTTTGAGATCCCAAGCCCACCAGTGCGCTCTTTTTTTTTTTTTTCTTTTTTTGCAGAGTGTACAAAGCTGCTGATTTGGTTGCTCCTAACATTTCTCCTATCTCTGATGGCGTTCTTCTTTTTTCAGCCTGATGGTCTGCTTCTCTTCCATTGAGAGTTCTTCTATTCGCATGTTGTGGGTTCACAGCATCAGCTTTCAAATGCTAATGCTGCATCTGGAATCAGCTCCAGACCTTTTACCTACATCACTGATAATGGATTAATAAGGGATGAGCCCATGCACTCCATTAAAGAGCTTCTGAGATAATTGTCCATTTACGTTTAGTCCCTTTAATAAGACGCAGCTCCATATTATAAAGCTGTAATTCCTAAACCCTCACTCCAATCAGGATGTAAATCACCTCAAATTAAAGCTGAAAGTCAGCCCGTTAAGTCCAGATTGATTTGAGAACTGTATCTTGTAAACAAATAAAATGCCAAAACTTGTGACACCATTCTAATATTTCTGGACATAGCTGTATTTGGCTTTTTTAGCCTAGGAATGTAAACAAGAAATTCACTATCAGCAGGAAGAGGTTTTGGAAATGTGTCTGAGATATAATTGGAGCGCCCGCCAGGGGCGTGGGGTACTCGATACCTGGCCGTTCTTAAAGGGGAAATGTCACGACAGTGGTGACCCAGTCCGTGGCCCTGGGCGTCCAATGAAAATGTTCAATAAAGTTTATAGGGGATGATTTAAAAGGGAATTAGTATGTGATGCTACTTGTGATATTCGGCAAATAAGGTGTTAGCCGACGCTGCTTCAGAGTCCGCTTGGGCTGATAGTGGTGCAGCAGAGTTGTTACAGCTCTCCACAGGTAGAGCTAGGCCCCAGGGCAACTGTATGTGTAAGTGATGAGATGAAGATGGTGATTGTAGTCCAAGGCAGATGGTATAGCAAACATATCTGAGGACACAGCGGGGTTGTAGTTTCCTTTACCTTTACTGGATATATAGAGGTGCAGACCGGAGCACTGGTTACAGATGACAATGGACGTCTGGGCAGCCCAAAGCAATGCAGGATCTACTCAGCCAGGTGGGTTGGAGGCCTCCTTACTGTGCTGCTCTATTTGAGGTCCTTGCTGCCTAAAGCTCTGCTCAGTCCTCTGTTCCTCTCACTGTATGTCAGAAAACGTTACCCGCATGGCAGGCAGCTTGAGCCTTTCACAGGTGTCGCTCCTCATGGCAGGCTCTAACCTGCTGCTGTGCCTTCAGGTGTGTGATGGGGCCAGAAGACCTGCAATCTTCTGCCCTCCGGATTTAGCTACTGAGACCGTAGTGCTCTGCAGCCTTTCACTCCGGTGTCCAGTTCTCGCTCTGAGCTCTGGGATCAGCGTGGTCACAGCTCCTCTTCCCAAGCTTCCCTATACTGTTCTCTTCCTCTCTGACTCAGAATACACTTCAGTCTGGGGACAAGCTCCTCACTCGTCCAGTCCCCAACACTGACCGACTGAAACTCTAACTAATTTCCTCCTCCTGACCAGAGAGAGCAGCTCCCCTCAAGTCGGGTTCAGAGCTCCCTCTGCTGTCCTGGAGCAGGAACTGTGTTGCATGCTGTGTATACCTGGCCAGGGGATCCCTCCTTGCTTCAGGCCTGAAATCACCCCCTGTGAGGGAGGCAATGCCATTGCGGCAACCGGACTTCTGGGGTGCCACATAATAGTGGTGGGACGGGGCACCTCTGGTCTTGTAATGACTGCGTGCTGAGCCCTGTGAGGATCCTGTGTAGAGTTCGTAGTTTGGTGCAGAACAATGTGTCATAAACGCTCCAGACATGAAGGATTTCTGAAGTCAGCATGTGACTCTGCTGCCAGGAGGTGTGAAGGAGTAATCAGGGTACAGGCATGCAGGTGCAGACACCTTGGCGGCACTTACAATATGCAATCAGATTAAATTGACATTCTCGAGCGAGGATCTCATCAATCAGCTGGAGAGCCATACACTGGAGAGGCGAGCATGACACCTGTAACCATCTCCATGCCATTACACCATATGCTGCAAAGATCCTAATGTGACCTAACTGTTGCAGGCTATGTTGAGGGTTGTAGTGCTGCACCAGGCGGTAAAACTAACACATAAGGAATCTGCTCAAACCAACATGGAAGTCACAAAATGTCTAGTCAGAGGGGTTACAACGTGTGGGCTGGAATCCTCTGCAAATAAGACATCCACGTTGAAGTGGCCTGAAAAAAAAACGGCACGCTCATAAAGAACAGGAATAAAGTAATATGTGTAGAATGAACGGATCCGTAACGCACAAGTATGAATGAGCCCCAGTGGATATGTGACTAATTCGGTGCGCGCTATAAAGGTGCTGCCGGATTTTCAAGTTTGCTGATATTATTTTGCTGGTTCGGATATTATTAGTGTCTGGTGTCTCTGGTATCTGAATGTTATTAGTGTTCTGTGTCTCTGGGGTCAGATGTTATTAGTGTCCGGAGTCTCTGGGATCGGGATGTCATCAGTGTCCATTGTCTCTGAGGTCGGGATGTTATCAGTGTCCGGTTTCTCTGGGGTCGGGATGTTATTAGTGTCCGGTGTCTCTGGGGTCGGGATGTTATTAGTGTCCAGTGTCTCCAGGGTCGGGATGTTATTAGTGTCCAGTGTCTCCGGGGTCAGGATATTATTAGTGTCCGTTGTCTCTGGGGTCAGGATGTTATCAGTGTCCAGTGTCTCTGTGGTCAATATGTTATCAGTGTCCGGTGTCTCTGGGATTGGGATGTTATCAGTGTCCGGTGTCTCTGGGGTTGGGATGATATCAGTGTCCGGTGTCTCTGGGGTTGGGACGTTATTAGTGTCCGGTGTCTCTGGGGTCGGATGTAATTAGTATTCGGTGTCGGGATGTTATAAGTGTGCATTGTCTCTGAGGTCGGGATGTTATCAGTGTCTGGTTTCTCTGGGATCAGGATGTTATTAGTGTCAGGTGTCTCTGAGGTCGGATGTTATTAGTGTTTGGTGTCTCTGGGGTCAGGATGTCATTAGTGTCCAGTGTCAGGATGTTATTAGTGTCCGGTGTCTCTGGGATCGGGATGATATCAGTGTCCGGTGTCTCTAGGGTTGGGATGTTATCAGTGTCTGGTGTCTCTATGGTCGGGATGTTATTAGTGTTCGGTGTCTCTAAGGTCGGGATGTTATTAGTGTCCGGTGTCTGGGGTTGATATGTTATTAGTGTTCGGTGTCTCTGAGGTCGGGATGTTATTAGTGTCCAGTGTCTCTGGGGTTGGGATGTTATTAGTGTCAGTTGTCTCTGGGATCGGGATGTTATCAGTGTCCAGTGTCTCTAGGGTTGGGATGTTATTAGTGTCCGTTGTCTCTGAGGTCAGGATGTTATCAGTGTCCAGTGTCTCTGGGGTTGGGATCTTATTAGTGTCCGGTTTCTCTGGGGTCGGGATGTTATCAGTGTCCGGTGTCTCTGGGTCGGGATGTTATTAGTGTCCGGTGTCACTCAGTCGGGATTTATTAGTGTCCGGTTTCTCGGGTCAGGATGTTATTAGTGTCTGGTTTCTCTGGGGTCGGGATGTTATCACGCTTTCCGTGTCCGTTATGGATGGCTGTTTTCCCCGTGCAGGTTACTCCACCATATTTTATGTAATTACTGGAAATAGATTTTCCTGTCGTCATTTTTGTAAGTCTTTGATAAATCATCTCCATGTCAACATGACTCCGCACTGATCACGGAGCCCCGTCACTCACCACTCTCCTGGACAATGAGACATGGAAGCACACCCTCCTGATCCGACCCCTGTAGACCCAGAGACATCCGCATTCTTGTCAGCACAGGTCTCCTGCTAGCGTGGAACTACAACTCCCAGTGTGTTCAACCTCAGCCCTGCCAGGATATGCTACGAGTTGTAGTGCAACAAAATCTGTGATTCAATACGTTTAGGAATCTAAATAGTATAATCAAGGGTGAACACTGGCAGTGTTGGGCCCCTGTGTAAGTAATACATTTGTGGCCAAAAGTATTGACACCCCTGCAATTCTGTCAGATAATACTGGTGGCCCGATTCTATTGCATCGGGTATTCTAGAGTCTCTGTGAAAATGCAAAATAGTTAAATACTCACCTTCCGTCGGCCCCAGGACTCTGTCCCGCTTCTCACCACGCTCCCGGCATCTTCCGGTCCCAGTAATGCTTTGCGAGAAGGGCTGGAGATGACGTCACTCTCGCGTGAGCGCGACGTCATCAGCGGTGTTTCACGCAAAGCATTACTGGGACCGGAAGATGCCGGGAGCGTGGTGAGAGGAGAGAAAGTGTCCGGGGGCCGTCGGAAGGTGAGTATAATAATAATAATAATAATAATAATAATAAATTTTATTTCTATAGCGCCGACATATTCCGCAGCACTTTACATTTCAGAGGGGATTTGTACAGACAATAGACATTACAGCATAACAATAATCACATACAGTAGATTATAACAAATACCAAGAGGAATGAGGGCCTTGCTCGCAAGCTTACAGTCTATGAGGAAAGAGGTAGACACGAAAGGTGGGTGGTAACAGTTGCCCTGATTGTATGGACCAGCCATAATGTTAAGTGTGTAACAGTACAGATGCAGAGGGCTAATGGATGCATAAAGCATGTGGGAACATGATGCGGGAAATCTGGTTATGGTAAAACTTTTGGCTGTGCCACACAGGGATAGATTAGGTTAATGTGTTGAGGCAATAGGCCAGTCTGAATAAATGTGTTTTCAGGGCACGCTTAAAATTGTGGGGATTGGGGACTAATCGTATTGACCTGGGAAGTGCATTCCAAAGAACTGGCGCGGCACGTGTAAAGTCTTGGAGACGGGAGTGGGAGGTTCTGACTATTGAGGATACCAACCTCAGGTCATCAGCAGAACGGAGGGCGCGGGTAGGGTGGTATACTGAAACAAGGGAGGAGATGTAGGGTGGTGCTGAGCCATGGAGGGCTTTGTGGGTGAGGGTAATACGTTTATACTGAATTCTGGAGTGGATGGGTAGCCAGTGTAATGACTGGCACAAGGTAGAGGCATCGGTGTAACGATTGGTGAGGAATATGATCCTGGCTGCAGCATTCAAGACAGATTGGAGAGGGGAGAGTTTGGTAAGAGGGAGACCGATTAGAAGAGAGTTACAATAGTCGAGACGAGAATGAATAAGAGAAACAGTAAGAGTTTTTGCAGAGTCAAAAGTAAGAAAAGGTCGAATTCTAGAAATGTTTTTGAGGTGCAGATGACAAGAGCGAGCCAGTGATCGAATGTGGGGGGCAAAGGAAAGCTCAGAATCAAGTATGACCCCAAGACAGCGGGCCTGTTGCTGGGGAGTAATAGTGGAGCCACCCACAGAAATAGCAATGTCGGGTATAGGTACATTAGTAGCGGGAGGAAACACCAGGAGTTCAGTCTTTGACATGTTCAGTTTCAGATATAGTGAGGACATGATATTAGACACAGCGTTTAGGCAATCGCCGGTGTTTTCTAGAAAGGCTGGCGTGATGTCAGGAGAAGAAGCGTATAATTGGGTGTCATCAGCATAGAGATGGTACTGGAACCCAAATCTACTGATTGTTTGACCAATAGGGGCAGTGTACAAGGAGAAGAGGAGGGGGCCTAAATCCGATCCTTGGGGGATCCCAACAGTAAGGGGAAGGTGAGAGGAGGAGGAACCGGCAAAAGATACAGTAAAGGAGCGGTCAGAGAGATAGGAGGAGAACCAGGAAAGAACGGTGTCCTTGAGGCCAATGGAACGGAGCATAGTGAGGAGGAGCTGATGATCCACAGTGTCGAATGCTGCAGAGAGATCCAAGAGAATTAGCATGGAGTAATGACCATTTGATTTAGCTGTTAGTAGATCATTAGAGACTTTAATGAGGGCAGTTTCAGTGGAGTGTAAAGAGCGGAAACCGGATTGGAGAGGGTCGAGAACAGAGTTTTCTGAGAGATAGCGGATAAGACGGGAGTGGACCAGGCGTTCCAGGAGTTTAGAGATGAAGGGAAGATTAGAGACAGGTCTATAGTTAGCGGCACAGTTTTGGTCGAGGGATGGTTTTTTAAGTAGTGGATGTATGATGGCATGCTTAAATGAGGAGGGAAAAATACCAGAAGAGAGAGAGAGGTTAAATATTTTAGTTAGGTGAGGGGTGACAGCAGGGGAAAGGGACTGGAGGAGATGTGACGGAAATGGGTCACTGGTGCAAGTAGTTGGGCGAGAAGATGCAAGGAGCCTGCTTACTTCTTCTCCTGTGACTGGTTCAAAATCAGAGAGTGAGCTAGATGCAGTGGGGGAAGGAGGACAGTGCATGGTATGAGGTGATTGGGAGATAATTTCCTGTCGAATCTGGTCAATTTTTTCTTTGAAGTAATTGGCCAGATTGTCAGCTCTGAGCTCTGTGGTTGGGGCCTGTACTCTTGGATTGAGTAGAGAATGAAAAGTGTCAAAGAGACGTTTCGGGTTATTTGACAGTGAGGTGATGAGGGTGTTGAAATAGGTTTGTTTGGAGAGGTGAAGGGCAGTGTTGTATGTTCCAAGCATAAACTTAAAATGGATGAAATCTTCGTGTAGGTTGGATTTTCTCCACAGACGTTCGGCGCACCTGGAGCACTGCTGCAGGAAACGTGTTTGCACCGTGTGCCAGGGTTGTCGCCGTCTGCGTTGTGGTGTTCTATTTATAGGGGGTGCAAATTCATCCAGGGCACTTTGAAGTGTTTCATTGTAATGCTTCAGTGCAGAATCAGGACATGAGAGGGAGGAGATAGGGGCCAATGAAGACTGCAAGTTCTTCATAAGTTTCTGGGTGTTAATGGCCTGTATGTTTCTATAAGTCTGGACAGTGGGGGTGACCTGAGCAGCCTGGCAGTTCTTGATAGAGAATGAAAGAAGATTGTGGTCAGAGAGCGGGAGAGGGGAGTTTGCAAAATCATCCACTGCACAAAGCCGAGAGAAGACCAAGTCGAGGGAGTTTCCGTCTTCATTTGTTGGAGAATTAGTAGGCTGCGAAAGGCCAAATGAGGAGGTTAGAGATAAAAGGTGAGTGGCAGATGGTGAGAGGGGAAGAGCAATGGGGATGTTGAAATCTCCCATGATGAGGGTAGGGATGTCACAGGAGAGAAAATGTGGAAGCCAAGTGGCAAAATGATCCAGGAACTGATGGGAGGGGCCGGGAGGACGATACACCACCGCCACTCGCATGGAGAGGGGGGTGTAGAGTCTGACGGCATGGACCTCAAAAGAAGGGAAGACTAGTGAGGGTACTTGAGGGATAACCTGAAAGGTACATTTTGATGATAGGAGCAGACCAACGCCTCCACCTGCTCTATTGTCTGATCTTGGGGTATGAGAGAAGTGTAGCCCCCCGTATGAAAGTGCAGCAGCAGCGGTAGTGTCTGACTGCTGGATCCAGGTTTCAGTAAGAGCCAGGAGGTTGAGAGAATTAGAAAGGAAGAAGTCATGGATGAAGGAGAGTTTGTTACACACTGAGCGAGAATTCCAAAGTGCACAACTAAGAGAGACAGATGGCAGGCAGGGAATATTAATCAGATTAGAGGGGTTTCTAAGTGTAGCAGTTGGGGGGTTTGACTTTCTATAACATGGGGGACCAGGATTGGGAGCAATGTCTCCTGCGACTAGGAGAAGGAGGATAGAAAGAGTGAGCAGATGGTTAAGTGATTTGTGAGAGCGTCTCTGATGTTGAATGGTGGGAATGACTGGATCTGTGCAATTTAACAATGTGAAAAGAGCGTGAGTGCTATACATAGGAGAGGAAAGAAGCGAGGGGCCAATATGGATGGAGTGTAGAGAGTTAATGCCAGGGCAGTGGATATGTGTGAATGCAGCGGCCAGGATATAAATTACACAAATGCATATGGTATATATTTGTTGTACTCCAATGTACAAGGAAGAAAATGTATATAGATGTCTTACCTGTCTCCTGCCCTGTCTAACTGCCATGGTATAACTGCCAATAGTACTTTGATACATGTACTTCGATTACATGTGCATAAATGCTCCCCCTAGCTAGGTCTGAATATATAGGAGGTTAAGGCTAAGTTTTTTTTTTTTTTTGTTTTTTTTTTGTTGGCTCTCTCTTCTCGTTAATCAATCACACTAAATTGAGACCCAATAAAATGTTGTGGTCAAATAAACACATGTCCAGCACTACATGGATCATAAAGCACTTTGAAAAGTTTCTTGACCTCACAACATAAGGGGACAAGCAGAGTAAGTTGAAAAAAAACTATATACCAGATATAAGCTTGCAGAGTTGAAAACACAGAGATAGCATTCAGGATTAACTGCTTGCTGACATTGAATGGAGACACAGGAGTGGATTCAGAGCAGAGATTGGAAAAGCTGGTTACCAGATATAAGCTTGCAGAGTTGAAAACACAGAGATAGCATTCAGGATTAACTGCTTGCTGACATTGAATGGAGACACAGGAGTGGATTCAGAGCAGAGATTGGAAAAGCTGGTTACCAGATATAAGCTTGCAGAGTTGAAAACACAGAGATAGCATTCAGGATTAACTGCTTGCTGACATTGAATGGAGACAGGAGTGGATTCAGAGCAGAGATTGGAAAAGCTGGTTACCTGTATGAAGAGAATAGAGATGCGTGTCACATTCATCCATGTTATAACTGCCAATAGTACTTTGATACATGTACTTCGATTACATGTGCATAAATGCCCCCTGCATATACAGGTTATATATACAGTTGTGGCCAAAAGTATTGACACCCCTGCAATTTTCAGATAATACTCAGTTTCTTCCTGAAAATGATTGCAACACAAATTCTTTGGTATTATTATCTTCATTTAATTTGTCTTAAATGAAAAAACACAAAAGAGAATGAAGCAAAAAGCAAAACATTGATCATTTCACACAAAACTCCAAAAATGGGTCAGACAAAAAACATTGGCACCCTCAGCCTAATACTTGGTTGCACAACCTTTAGCCAAAATAACTGCGACCAACCGCTTCCAGTAACCATCAATGAGTTTCTTACAATGCTCTGCTGGAATTTTAGACCATTCTTCTTTGGCAAACTTCTGCAGGTCCCTGATATTTGAAGGGTGCCTTCTCCAAACTGCCATTTTTAGATCTCTTCACAGGTGTTCTATGGGATTCAGGTCTGGACTCATTGCTGGCCACCTTAGAAGTCTCCAGTGCTTTCTCTAAAATCATTTTCTAGTGCTTTTTGAAGTGTGTTTTGGGTCATTGTCCTGCTGGAAGACCCATGACCTCTGAGGGAGACCCAGCTTTCTCACACTGGGCCCTACATTATGCTGCAAAATTTGTTGGTAGTCTTCAGACTTCATAAGCCATGCA
Organism: Dendrobates tinctorius; assembly: GCF_039654945.1. Lineage (NCBI taxonomy): Eukaryota > Metazoa > Chordata > Amphibia > Anura > Dendrobatidae > Dendrobates > Dendrobates tinctorius. Next base: position 664,158 of record NW_027361696.1, on the reverse strand, counting down.
CACGGTAAAGCAGTCCAGTGCCAGAGGCAGCAAAGCAACCCCAAAACATCAGGGAACCTCCGCCATGTTTGACTGTAGGGACCGTGTTTTTTTTCTTTGAATGCCTCTTTTTTTTTCTCCTGTAAACTCTATGTTGATGCCTTTGCCCAAAAAGCTCTACTTTTGTCTCATCTGACCACAGAACATTCTTCCAAAACGTTTTAGGCTTTTTCAGGTAAGTTTTGGCAAACTCCAGCCTGGCTTTTTTATGTCTCGGGGTAAGAAGTGGGGTCTTCCTGGGTCTCCTACCATACAGTCCCTTTTCATTCAGACGCTGACAGATAGTACGGGTTGACACTGTTGTACCCTCGGACTGCAGGGCAGCTTGAACTTGTTTGGATGTTAGTCGAGGTTCTTTATCCAACATCCGCACAATCTTGCGTTGAAATCTCTTGTCAATTTTTCTTTTCCGTCCACATCTAGGTAGGTTAGCCAGAGTGCCATGGGCTTTAAACTTCTTGATGACACTGCGCACGGTAGACACAGGAACATTCAGGTCTTTGGAGATGGACTTGTAGCCTTGAGATTGCTCATGCTTCCTCACAATTTGGTTTCTCAAGTCCTCAGACAGTTCTTTGGTCTTTCTTTTCTCCATGCTCAGTGTGGTACACACAAGGACACAGGACAGAGGTTGAGTCAACTTTAATCCATGTCAACTGGCTGCAAGTGTGATTTAGTTATTGCCAACACCTGTTAGGTGCCACAGGTAAGTTACAGGTGCTGTTAATTACACAAATTAGAGAAGCATCACATGATTTTTCGAACAGTGCCAATACTTTTGTCCACCCTCTTTTTTATGTTTGGTGTGGAATTATATTCAATTTGGCTTTAGGACAATTCTTTTTGTGTTTTTTTCATTTAAGACAAATTAAATGAAGATAATAATACCAAAGAATTTGTGTTTGCAATCATTTTCAGGAAGAAACTGAGTATTATCTGACAGAATTGCAGGGGTATCAATACTTTTGGCCACAACTGTATGTCTGGGCCCCCTCCCTGCCTGGCATGCCATTTATGATGAGGACAGTCTGGCCAAGGGACCCCAGGAGCCTCGTCCTCTGAGTCACAGGCCACATTGCCCTCATTCTCACCACCCTGCAAGTAGGGGCGTACATAGCGTTCACAGAGCCCCGTAGCAGAAGTTTTATTTGGGTCCCGGGTCACCACACCTCTATATATATATATAATTATCTCTGTTAGGGTCATACTCACTTGCGAGAGACTCGCATGATTCTCATGCGAGTCTCTCGCTTGAAAACCTGGCACTGCCGCCGGCACTCGGACCGGAGCGTGCGGCTACATGTATTTCTATGTAGCCGCACGCTCCGGTCCCAATGCCGGCGGCAGTGCCAGGTTTTCATGCGAGAGACTCGCATTAGAATCGTGCGAGTCTCTCGCAAGTGAGTATGAGCCCTTAGGATTCGGTTCTGCTGAGCTCAACCATGTACAGTATAATTTTGCATTATATGCCTGGTATCTAATAAAGGTCTATTCCACAAATAAATCAAGTTATGCCCGATCCCGGTAAGGGACAGCTTACTGATTGTTGGGGGACTGACCACTGGGACCCCAGCAATCCAGAGAACAGGACTGCAGCTCAGCCATGAATGGATTGGAGGGGCGCATGCTCAACTTCCCCTCTATTTATTGTCTATGGACCTGATCTAGCCGAGCACAACGCTCAGGTCTATAGATAATGGAGAGCAGAGGTCGAGCATGCACAACTCTGCTCCATCCAGGACGAGTCTGCAGACCCCTGTTCTCAGAATCTCTGGGGGGCTCATCAGCTCTATAGATTATGAAGAAAGCAGAGGCCAAGCATGCAAAACTCTGCTCCATTCAGGACAAGACTGCAGACCCCTGTTCTCTGAATCTCTAGGGGGGGCTCAGCAGCTCTATTGATTTTGAAGAGAGCAGAGGCCGAGCATTCACAGCTCTGCTCCATTCAGGACAAGACTGCAGACCCCTGTTCTGAGAATTTCTGTGGGGGGCAGTGCTTGGATTCTATAGATCAGAGATAACTTGATTATTATTTACAATTACAGTATCATACATGAATCAAAAATAAATATGTTCACACATATATGCACAGTCACACATGCATACAAACACATATGCAAAAACAAATACCACAGTGCTCCTCACAGTATTTTTGGCACCACACAGTCTTTGATACAGAATAATGAGCCCCATATATTTCTCAATAGAGAAAAATGAGCAACACATAATGCTCAATACAGTATAATGGGCTCCATATAGTGCTCCATACAGAATTGTGAGCCCTATATAGTGCTCCATACAGCATAATGAGACTTATATAGTTCCCCATACAGAATAACAGGCCCTGTGTGATACTAACTGCTGAGCCTTGTATCTAATCCTATCCTGTGTGATACTGACTGCTGAGCTGTGTATCTAATCCTATCCTGTGTGATGCTGTCTGCTGAGCTGTGTATCTAATCCTATATTGTGTGATACTGACTGCTGAGCAGTGTGTCTAATCCTATCCTTTGTGATACTGTCTGCTGAGCCGTGTATCTAATCCTATCCTATATGATACTGTCTGCTGAGTCGTATATCTAAACCTATCCTATATGATACTGTCTGCTGAGCTGTTTATCTAATCCTATCCTGTGTGATACTGACTGCTGAGCTGTGTATCTAATCCTATCCTGTGTGATACTGACTGCTGAGCCATGTATCTAATCCTATCCTGTGTGATGCTGACTGCTGAGCCGTGTATCTAATCCTATCCTGTGTGATACAGTCTGCTGAGCCGTGTATCTAATCCTATCCTATATGATACTGACTGCTGAGCCGTGTATCTAATCCTGTCCTATATGATACTGTCTGCTGAACCGTTAATGTAATCCTATCCTGTGTGATACTGTCTGCTGAGCCCTGTATCTAATCCTATCCTGTGTGATGCTGACTGCTGAGCCGTGTATCTAATCCTCTCCTGTGTGATGCTGTCTGCTGAGCCGTGTATCTTATCCTCTACTGTGTGATACTGACTGCTGAGATGTGTATCTAATCCTATCCTATTTGATAGTGTGCTGAGCCGTGTATCTAATCCTATCCTGTGTGATACTGCCTGCTGAGTCATGTATCTAATCCTACCGTGTGTGATGCTGTCTGCTGTGCCGTGTATCTAATCCTATCCTTTGTGATTCTGAGGGCTGAGCCGTGTATCTAACTCCATCTTTGTGATACTTTTCTATATTTCAGACTCAGTTGCGGGATGGGAAGCGGGAGAGTATCATCAGCACACTCTTTGTGTCACCGTCTGACATTGAGAGCGGACAGACGATCACCTGTCGCGCCACCAACAAGGCCGTCCCCGGGGGAAAGGACACCACCGTCACCATCAACATCCAGCGTAAGTCTTGTCTCAAACATCACAGTCTTTCTGGGAATATTTGGGCTTCTCCGATCTAAAGCTGCTGAGTGAGGGGCCTGCCGAGTGGCCCGTCTTGTCTAATGCGGACCCAGCACCCCGTCTTGTACAGTGTGGGCCCGGAACCCAATCATTTGGATCTTTCATGTTCCCAAAGTTCAAAAACTTTTTACTAATTGTTTGGACATAAATTCCTTCCGTCACTTTGTCTTTGTTATCATCTTCGCCTTCGTTATCGTATTCACCTTCATTATCGTATTCGGCTTTGTTATTGTCTTCATCGCCAGCTTCGCCTTCGTTATCGTCTTCGCCTTCCTTATCATCTTCGCCTTCATTATCATCTTCGTTAATGGCTTCGTCTTCGTTATTGGCTTCGCCTTCGTTATCATCTTCGTTATCGGCTTCCTCATCATCTTCACCTTCGTTATCATCTTCGCCTTCATTATCGTCTTAATCTTCATCTTTGTCTCGTTATCATCTTCGCCTTCGTTAACGTCTTCGCCTTCATTATCATATTCGGTTTTGTTATTGTCTTCATCGTCAGCTTCGCCTTCGTTATCGTCTTCGCCTTCCTTATGATATTCTTTATTGTCTTCACCTTCTTTATCGTCTTCACCTTTGTTATCGTCTTTGTTATTGGCTTCGTCTTCATTATCGCCTTCGTTGTCGGCTTTGTTATCATCTTCATTATCGTCTTCGCCTTCGTTATCGTCTTTGCCTTTGTTATCGTCTTCGATATATCGGCTTCACCTTCATTATCGCTATCGTTATCGGCTTTATCATGTTCGTTATCGTCTTCACCTTCGTTATCGGCTTCGTCTTCATTATCGGCTTCGTTATCGGCTTCGCCTTCGTTATAGTCTTCGTTATAGTTTTTGTTATAGTCTTCGTTATCGTCTTTGTCTTCGTCTTCATTATCGCCTTCGTTATCGTCTTTGCCTTCGTTATCGTCTTTGCCTTCGTCTTCATTATCGCCTTCGTTATCGTCTTTGCCTTCGTTATCCTCTTTGCCTTCGTTATTGGCTTCGCTTTCGTTACCGTATTCGCCTTCGTTATCGTATTTGCCTTTGTTATCGGCTTTGTCTTTGTTTTGGGCACCGATCGATCGTCCTTTTACATTTGCTTAATTACACAAGTGACAGGAAGGGAGAAAGATTAACCAGGACCCGGAAACAGATGGAAACAACCCCCAGATCAACGTGGCCGAAAGATCACTTCGATTAATATTCCTTTCATGTCACCGAGCTTTCTGGAGATCAGATTGAATAGTCGGATAAAGGAGGGATTTGAAGTGTCAGTCTCTACTGTAGCCCTGGAATTGTATTCCTCATCCAGAAGGCACTGAATGAGCAGAGCATGTATAAGACACACAGGAGCTCACTCGGATGTGAACTGACTTGCAGTCATGTCGATATCTGGTTGACCTCACATTTGATGTGACTCAGTATAACGTCTCGGTAGGACAGTCTTATGTGAGGGGTTTAGCCCTGATCCAAGCCCTTGAGCTCTGTGGGGCCACATAGCTCCCGAAGGACATAATCAGAGCAAGTCTATTTGGAGCGTCCATATAACTGCAGGGTGACAGATCACCACTGTGCTGGGCAACCATTAATCGCCCCAGTCACTGCAGGGAGAACACCGCGACACAAAACCATAGGAGCCAATTATCTCGGGCAGCGCGGGCGCTGTTGCTTCTCATGTACAGCGAGGAGCCGGATCCGGTCCACCCTTATCTGTGAATATTCTGAATTTGGCCCCGTCTCCTCCGCAGAACAATGGTATTTATAGCCGCGCTGCGCTAATAACCGAGCGCGCAAGAATCGCCCGCCATTAAACAGCAGCTTCTTCTCGGGACACACTAATTGGACGGATGAAAGCGGCAGCAGCGATCAGAAGACTCTGAAATGAGATTTCGAATAAAGATCTCGCTCGCTCTGAATTGCTTGCGCGGAAAAGCAATTAAAAATGCTATTAACGGCTACGAAGTGCATCTGGAACGGAAGAACACACGGCGGAAAATAATTATAATTAACCCCGTAATTCCTGGCACACACTGAGACGGAATGCAGCCGGCTCCTCTCGGGATTATGGAGGAACGCATATTTTTATTTTTCCCGTTTTTATTATTCAAGTTCAAAATTAAATCCGGTCACAAATTCATTATTAGAGTCGTCAGGAAAGCAAACAGCATTAATGAAAGGCGCACTCGTATAAAGACATGCTCCGCTACATCACGAGCGACAGCGGCGGCCACGATAATACAACATGGTGCTCAGCGGCAAGTTATTGGGGGACACGATGAAAAAAACATGAAGTCTCCTGCAAGTTTTACATGTTGGGGAAAGCTGGGTGATATCCGTCTATAGACACCTCACAGGGGTGTGAACACTTCAGCCTAATTATGGAGCAAAGCAGATGTGTAATGCAGGAATCTGGGAAAGCTGGGTAAGGCATCGATGGCTGTGATCAATTCTATATCCAGCTTTCCCAAGCAAATCGGACAAGATGTGTCGTGATAGTTACAAGCAATGACAGCAGCCATATTGGTTGTTACCCAGCTTTTCCAGAGTCAGACCTGTATGGGAAGAGTAACATCTGGACACCAATGCAAATTCTATACCAAGACCTCCATCATTGTAATACTGGGGTCTTCTAATAGCAATTACAGAAATATCACTGAGTATAAAGCAATTCCTGAAGCTAAATGGGGCCCCCGACATCTAGTGGAGCTGCGTACCACTCTGCATGTTAGCTGCATAAGTATGTGACCCCCTTTTGCTCTTGCATGAAGCAGATGTTGCACTGAGCATGCCGCTGCCACAGGGACATAGGCGGCATCCTTCCCCATACGGACTCGTACTGGAGCAATGAGACCTGATGTATACTGTGTGGTGGAGGCTCCTAATAACTTCGTGTCCTGTAATTGCAGATCCTCCTCTGGTGAATCTTACGGTGGACCCTCAGCCCGTTCTGGAAGACAACATAGTGAAATTTCATTGCTCCGCCAAAGCCAACCCAGCGGTGTCGCAGTACCGGTAAGATGTGTGTGCACAGGGCGGAGGACATATTGTCACTTTCTGCAGACTTTACAATGTTCCATTTTATTATTTTGCAATGTTTTGTTATTCTGAATCCGGTAAGTTAACACTTGCATTTCGGGCTGTGTGCAAGAAGTGTTCACACCCATGATACTCGCTGGTCATTTGTGGATTGTTCTCAGAAACGGTGCAAAGTACCTTCACATACCTGATCCAATCCGCACCAGGGCAACGACCCTTGTTTATAATGGCGTCCCGTTATGCTGGCATGAGTCCCCAGATCTTCAATGCAGACAGATCCCTCAGTTTCAAAAATGAAATACGTTTTATTTTAAGGGACCTGACACAATTTTTCCTCTTTTCTGCATGTGTTCGGCGTCTTCACCTGCTTCATCTGAGAATATGCGACACACGGTATAATTAAGCTGCCAGAGGACTACATGAGGTGCACGACTCCCATCCCCCTCCAGAAACCCCGGCTTATATAAAAGGAAGTGTGCACAGAATGAGGAGTGTAATGAAGGGTTCTCAGCTCCCACGTCTTTTTATTCCACATCATACAATTATTCTCATATGTGAACTGTGCTCATTTTTCATCTCAAAGATACAAAAAAGGCCTTAAAATTGCAGCTACTTCATTTTAAACCGCGAGATCTGCAGCCGGCCGCTCGCAACGAGACCGTGATGTATCAGCACCATTAAATCCTGGCTAAAAATAGGCAGCAGCGCAGCACATGAGCGGATCCCATGCCAGGTGCTGGAAATGCTTGGCTTTATGGGCGGCAGGAAAGCAGAGGAAATGCCAGCACAGGGGATGAAGAAGGCGGTGTGGACAGATGAGCCAATCTCTAAAAGTCAGAAAAGACTTTTATTATTCTCTGAGGTCTCTCCAGACCACAAAATATAATAAAAACAGAAAGGAGTTAAAAATAATGGCAGATTAGACCTGCCCTGTTCCCCCAGATCCCCAACAAGTCCACTGTCTGATAAATCTGGGGTCCATATCAGGTCTCGTGGGGCACAACGTACATCGATGGCTTGTATCACACTCACATGACCAGGTTTTTTATGGATCCGAGCAAAAGAGTCTCAGTGGGCCCCTTTAACATATAGTCCTCCATACAGTATTATGGGCACCACATAGTCCCCCATACCATACTATGGGCACCGCATAGTCCTCCATACAGTATTATGGGCACCACATAGTCCTCTATACAGTATTATGGACACCACATAGTCCTCCATACAGTATTATGGGCACAACATAGTCCTCCATACAGTACTATGTGCACCATACAGTATTATGGGCACCACATAGTCCTCCATACAGTACTATGGGCACCTCATAGTGCTCCATACAGTATTTTGTGTATCTCATAGTCCTCCATACAGTATTATGGGCATCACATAGTCATCCATACAGTACTATGGGCACCACATAGTCCTCCATACAGTACTATGGGCACCTCATAGTCCTCTATACAGTATTTTGTGTATCTCATAGTCCTCCATACAGTATTATGGGCACCACATAGTCATCCATACAGTACTATGGGCACCTCATAGTCCTCCATACAGTATTTTGTGTATCTCATAGTCCTCGATACAGTATTATGGGCACCACATAGTCATCCACACAGTACTATGGGCACCACATAGTCATCCATACAGTACTATGGGCACCACATAGTCCTCCATACAGTATTATGTGCACCTCATAGTCTTCCATACAGTATTATGGGTACTACATAGTCCTCCATAAAGTATTATGGGCACCACATAGTCATCCATACAGTACTATGGGCACCACATAGTCCTCCATACAGTATTATGGGCACCTCCTTGTCTTCCATACAATACTATGGGCACCACATAGTCCTCCATACAGTATTATGGGCACCACATAGTCCTCCATACAGTACTATGTGCACCTCATAGTCCTCCATACAGTACTATAGGCACCTCATATTCCTCCATACGGTATAATGGACACCACATAGTCCTCCATACAGTATTTTGTTTATCTCATAGTCCTCCATTCAGTATTATGGGCACCACATAGTCATCCATACAGTACTATGGGCACCACAGTCATCCATACAGTACTATGGGCACCAAAAAGTCCTACATACAGTATTATGTGCACCTCATAGTCTTCCATACAGTATTATGGGCACCACACAGTCCTCCATACAGTATTATGGGCATCACATAGACATCCATACAGTACTATGGGCACCACATAGTCCTCCATACAGTATTATGTGCACCTCATAGTCCCCCATACAGTATTATGGGCACCACATAGTCCTCCATACAGTATTATGGTCACCACATAGTCATCCATACAGTACTATGGGCACCACATAGTCCTCCACACAGTATTATGGGCACCTCCTTGTCTTCCATACAGTACTATGGGCACCACATAGTCCTTCATACAGTATTATGGGCACCACATAGTCCTCCATAGAGTACTATGTGCACCTCATAGTCCTCCATACAGTACTATAGGCACCTCATATTCCTCCATACAGTATAATGGACACCACATAGTCCTCAATACAGTATTTTGTTTATCTCATAGTCCTCCATTCAGTATTATGGGCACCACATAGTCATCCATACAGTACTATGGGCACCACATAGTCATGCATACAGTACTATGGGCACCAAAAAGTCCTACATACAGTATTATGTGCACCTCATAGTCTTCCATACAGTATTATGGGCACCACACAGTCCTCCATACAGTATTATGGGCATCACATAGTCATCCATACAGTACTATGGGCACCACATAGTCCTCCATACAGTATTATGTGCACCTCATAGTCCCCCATACAGTATTATGGGCACCACATAGTCCTCCATACAGTATTATGGTCACCACATAGCCCTCCATATAGTATTATGGGCACCACGTAGTCCTCCATACAGTATTATGGGCACCGCATAGTCCTCCATACTGTGTTATAGGCACAACACAGTCCTCCGTACAGTATTATAGTACTCCATACAGAATAATGAACCCCAAATAATGTTCCATACAGTATAATGGCCCTTATATATTGCTGCATACAGAATAATGAGCCCCATATATTGCTTCATACATAATAGGCCCCATATATTGCTCCATATATAATGGGACCCACAAATGGCTCCATACATAATGGGCCCCATATATTGCTCCATACATAATGGGCCCCATATAATGACCCATGCAGTCTATGAAAAGCCTCATATATTGCTCCATATATAATGGAACCCCAATAATGTTCCATACAGAATAAGCTCCATATAGTGCTCCAAACAGTATAAGATGGGCCCTATATAATGCTCCAGTATATAATACTCCAGTATATGCTGGGCCCCATATAATGCTCTATTATATGTTGGTCCCCCATATAATACTCCAATATAAGCTGGCCCCATATAATACTCTATTATATGCTGGTCCCCATGTAATACTCCAATATAAGCTGGCCCCATATAATGCTCCAGTATATGCTGGTCCCCATATAATGCTCCAGAATATGATAGGGCCCCATACAATGCTTCAGTATGTGATGGGCCCCATGTAATGCTCCAGTATATGCTGTGCCCCATATAATGTTTCAGTATATGATGGGCCCCATATAATGCTCCAATATATGCTGGTTCCCATATAATTCTTCAGAATATGATGGGCCCGATATAATGCTTTCGCATATGCTGGTCCCCATATAATGCTTCATTTTTTGCTGGGCCCCATATAATGCTCCAGAATATGATGGGCTCCATGTAATGCTTCAGTATATGCTGGTCCCAATATAATGCTCCAGTATATGCTAGGCCTCATATAATGCTCCAGAATGTAATGCTCTAGAATATGATGGACCCCATAGGATTCTCCAGAATATGATGGGCCCCATTTAATGCTCCAGTATATGCTGGCCCCCTATAATGCTCCAGAATATGATGGGCCCCATATAATGTTCCAGTATATGATGGACCTCATGCAATGCTCCAGAATATGATAAGCCCCATATAATGCTCCAGAATATGATGGGCCCATATAATGTTCCAGTATATGATGGACCCCATGTAATGCTCCAGAATATGATGAGCACCATATAATCCTCCAGAATATGATGGGCCCCATATAATGTTCCAGTATATGATGGACCCATGTAATGTTCCAGAATATAATGCTCCAAACTTAAAAAAAACCTCTCCTCACCTCTCCTCAATGGCCGCTGCTGTGCGCCGGACTTCCAGTGTCCCGGTCTTCCATCTTTGTGCACTGTGACTGTTCAGGCAGAGGGCACTCAGACTTGACGTCATCATGCCTTCTGACCTGAAACATAACAGTCAGAAAATGCGGAAGACGCCGCAGCAGAGGAGCGGGGAGAAGCAAGTATTGTAAGTGCCGGAGCCCTGAGCAAGCAAGAGGGATCCAGTGCTGTTGCTGGCACTGGGCCCCCATAGCGCTCCAGATAGAGAATGTTCCCACCTTCCCCTGATGCTCAGTGCTCCATCAGTTGCCCGGGTGCTGACCCCAGCCCTGCACATGGGGAACGAGGCACCTCAATAAAGTCAATGATGTGTCACACCCCATTTGATGGCATAAGACCGAGTCAGCACCAAAAAATCCGGACTGTTCCTAAGCAAACCAAGGACCGGGCAGGAGTTGTGGCAGCAGACAGGCGAGCAAAATCATTTTTTCATTTCTTAGTAACATAGTAACATAGTTATTAAGATTGAAGGAAGACTTTAAGTCCATCTAGTTCAACCCATATCCTATCCTAACCTGCCATAACATGTTGATCCAGAGGAAGGCAAAAAAAAACCCATGTGGCAAATGGTAAGCTTCACATTGGGGAAAAAAATTCCTTCCCGACTCCACATACGGCAATCAGACTAGCTCCCTGGATCAATGCAATAGTAAGGAAACTAGTGTATATACCCTGTAATATTATACTTTTCAAGAAAGGCATCCAGTCCCTTCTTAAATTTTAGTAGGGAATCGCTCATTACAACATGATATGACAGAGAGTTCCATAGTCTCACTGCTCTTACAGTAAAGAATCCGCGTCTGTGATTATGCTTAAACCTTCTTTCCTCCAGACGTAGAGGATGCTCCCTTGTCCCCATCACAGGTCTAAGAGTAAAAAGATCATTAACCCCTTCCCTTAAAAAAATCCAATATAGAAAAATTTGCACTCTGGCAAATCCTATATTTTTTTTTTCAAATCAAGGGATATGTCTGTCTTCAAAACAGCATTTGCAAAGAGGCTCCAATCAGCGTGCTCCCTGCCTAAGAGGCCGGAGAGTCTGAGACGGCAGTGGTGGCCCATAACCTTCTCAGTGGGCTGCAAACAATAGAAGTATATACCCCTTCATTCTTCAGAACACAGAGGATTGTCAATAAAGAGGCAAAATGCAATTATTTTTATGAGCTCTTTGTAATTTTAACCATTGGCGACAACCTCTTTATTGTGATAAAGGGACTGTACCCAGAAGATGAATCCTTGGGCAGGTGGCCTTTGCCCTGTGGCCTCATCTGCACACTGTCCATGCGCCCACTGCTGCCATAGCCTTTTCCTGTAGCCCCTGCCATGCGCAGTGATGTGAGATGCTCTCTTGGACCTCCTCTGCGCAGTGCATATGCGCCCACTAATGCCGTAGCCTTTTCCTGGAGCCCCTCGCATGCGCAGTGATGTGAGATGCTCTCTCGGACCTCCTCTGTGCAATGCACATGCGGCGCGCTGCTGAGTCCATGTCTCTGATCCTCCATCTTGTGATTCTGCTTCCGCTGTGCACAGGACAATGAGGTCAAAAGACTTTACTGGGTCTGCACGATGCTGGGTGCCAGGTGTCTAAATGTTGTGATTACATGGCCTAATTTGGGGTGACATATAGTAATAACTGTGACATGTTTGTGGGGAGCTGATTAATGTATCAGTGTATGAGCAAATGTTTCCAGACTGAAGGCTGCGGTTATTATCAGCTCAGACACAAACCCATGTAGCGGCGACGGCGGCTTACATATTATACCACAGTCGTGTGAAGATATGGATAATGCACCCAGAACATAACATGTATTACAGTGGTGATGAGGCGCCAGACCTTCCACTCTGCACTGTCTTCTGCATCCTGGAAAGGTTAATGGTTATAATGGAGAAGCTACAGAGACTCAAACATGGCTCCATTTACAAGAAACTGCAGAGAGGTTGTGCCGAAACGTTCTGCCTAGAGCGAGGGGACAAATACCATAGTAACTGCTGGGGACGACATCTACTGCAGAGAGCAAATGTGACACTAAGAGCAGCAATGTGATGACCGGGGGCAACATCTACTACAGAGAGGATGTGTTCCTCTGAGAGAAGCTATGTGAAGACCAGGGGCGACATCTACTACGGAGAGGATTTGTGCCACTGAGAGCAACAATGTGAAGATCAGAGTGATGAGTGTGGGCGACATCTACTGCAAAAGAGGATATGCAACAAGATGAAGACTGGAGCGATGACCGGGGGGCGTCACCTACTACAGAGAGGATATGTGCCACTGAGAGCAGCAAGGTGAAGACTGGAGCGATGACCGGGGGAGACATCTACTACAGAGATGTTATGTGCTACTGAGAGCAACAAGGTGAAGACCAGGGGTGACATCTGCTACAGAGATAATATGTGCCACCGAGAGCAACAAGGTGAACACCAAGGGCGACATCTACTACAGAGATGATATGTGCCACTGGGTGAAGACTGAGGCAATGACCAGGGGCAACATCTACTGCAGAGAGGATATGTTTCACAGAGATATACAAGGTGAAGACCAGAGCGATGACCATTGGCGACATCTACTGCAGAGAGGAAATGTGCCACGAAGAGCAGCAAGGTGAAGACCGAAGCAATGACCGGGGGCGACATCTACCGCAGAGAGGATATGTGCCACCAAGAGCAACAAGGTGAAGACTGAAGCAATGACCGGGGGTGACATCTACCGCAGAGAGGATATGTGCCACCAAGAGCATCAAGGTGAAGACCAGAGTGATGATCGGGGGCGACATCTACTACAGAGAGAATATGTGCCACAGAGAGCAAACAAGGTGCAGACCGTGGACAACATCTGTTACAGAGAGGATATGTGCCACAGAGAGCAACAAGGTGAACACCGGAGCGATGACCAGGGGGCGACCTACTACAGATAGGATATGTGCCACCGAGAGCAACAAAGTGAAGACTGGAGTGATGATCTGGGGCAACGTCTACTACAGAGAGGATATGTACCACCGCGAGCAACAAGGTGATAACTAGGGGCGACATCTACTACAGAGAGGATATTTGCCACCAAGAGCAACAAAGTGAAGACCGGGGGCGACATCTGCTACAGAGATGATATGTGCTGCAGAAAGCAACAAGGTGAAAACCGGAGCGATGACCGGGGGCGAAATCTACTACAGAGAGGATATGTGCCACCGAGAGCAACAAGGTGAAGACCGGAGGTGACATCTACTACAAAGAGGCTATGTGCCACCGAGAGCAACAGGGTGAAGACCGGAGTGATATCTGCTACACAGGGGCATACAGTATGTGCCACCGAGAGCAGCAGGGTAAGGACCGGAGCAGACCACTGTGCTGATCGAGCCTCCTTCTATATATGAAATGAATAAATCTGCGTCCGTTGTCATCACACTCATCAGCAATATCCGGCCCATTATCTCTGTGGTGCTGATTGTGAGTTTTTGTCACTGGTTCTTGACAGTTAAGTGGATTTGCCTCAACAACAGTTTATTCTGGAGGGGGGGCACTTTACATTTCTGCCGCAAGCTGGGTACAGCTTATAGCCTTTTACCCTTAAAAGGACCCCGCAGCTCGGATCAACTCTGAACCTCGACCCTTCCAGCCATAAAGCACATAATCTTTCAGCCTGTTCCGTGCGCATGCCCATGTGCAACCTGTACCGCTGCGGCAATAAATTGGAATCGTCGGAGCGTGAAATACCCAACATTATAAAGAGGCGCAGTGTCATTTAAGATAAGTCTAAGAGCTTTGCAGCAGTAAGACCCCAGAATCGAGCATTAAATGCAAAGTAACCCTAAATCCGAACGCCCGTGACGTGCTGTATTCATTAGGATGTCACGAGTGGGGGGAGGGGAAGTCTCCAATCTCTGCCAACCCTCCAAGGAATGGCGGGTGGAAGGGATTCCATCTCTGTGATTGATGCCCTCGCTGCTCAGATCTGACACCGCCAATTATTGATAAAAAAAGTTATGCTTCTCCGGCCCCAGATTTCATCCATCAGCTAATGCCGAAATCAGCCGCAGAGTTTGTAATTCGGAGGCCCCAGCACCGACACCGGGGACAATGGCACCTCATACCGAGGCTAATGGTTATTAATGTCTACCCCAGTGCTAGAGAAGCGTGCCATGGAAAATGCCAAGGAGAGAGCTACTGTATACATGTCCAGCTTGTATAACATGGGCATCTCCTGTATATAATTATATATGTACATCTGATATAACCTGAGTATCTCCTGTATATAATTATATATGTACAGCTGGTATAACCTGGGTATTCAGTATATAATATATACTGTATGTACAGCCAGTATAACTTGGGCATCTTCTGTAAATAATTATCGTATATACTCGTGTATAAGCCGAGATTTTCAGCACATTTTTTTCTGCTGAAAACGCCCTCCTTGGCTTATACAAGAGTCATTGTCCAGAAAACAGGCGGGAGAGGGGGAGCGACGGAGCAGTGGCAGGAGCCGGCGGCTGTGGCACGGTGACAGCTGCAGCCGCCGGCTTCAAGAAGACATCATACTCACCCTCCTCGAGCCGTCGCTGCATCTCTGTCCCGGGATCGGCAGCTCTTCCCATGTGCTGAGAGGTCACATGGTACTGCTCATTAAAGTAATGAATATGCACACATCTCCACTCACATAGGCGTGGAGCACATATTCACTACCTTAATGAGCGGTACCACGTGACCGCTGAGCACAGGAAGAGCTGCTGGCGCCGGGACAACGAAGATGCAGGGACGATGCGAGTAGAATAAGTAGGACAGGGGAAGTGTGAGCCATGCGGGACCGGAGGGAGCCTAGCCATGCGGGATCAGGGGGGAGTCGAGCCATGCGGGACCGGGGGGGTGCCGAGCCATGTGGGACCCGGGGAGCCATGCGGGACCGGGGGGCCATGCATACAACAGGAGGAGCCACACATAGCAGGAAGGAACGGGGGATCCACATATAGGATGGAACGGGGGAGCTACACATAGCAGGCAGGACGGGGGGAGCCACACATAGCAGGACAGGATGGGGGAGTGTTATGATTGAGTCACCGTAGGAGGCAAAAACAGAAATGCTAGCTAAGTCCAGAAAACCAGAGAAGTTGGCAGCTATCGGATTGCAGACCCCTGAACCTATCAACACAACTAGCAGTAGCCGTGGGGGGTTCCTACGATGCCCTAGACCCCTCGATCACAGCCGGAGAATTAAATAGGCCTAAAGAAAGAAAGGGGAAATCTAAACTGCCCCAGAGCAGACCCCAAAGCAATAGGCAGCCCCCAACATATAATGATGGTGAAGCAAGATGAAAACACTAACACAGACAGAAAGATAGACTGAGCAAAGATGGGGCCAAAGCTAACTAGATAGAAAAGGACAGGAAGGCTGCTGTCTGCAATCCGTGAAAAACCCTATGAAAACAAGAGCCAACAGACTGACAGTGAAAAAGGCCCTGAAGACGCTAGGCTTCAAAAAAGCTATGTCAGTACTCAGGAATATTCTGAAGACAGAGCAACAGGCAAAAGGAGATTCAGCTCACCCCAGCAGGGAATGGCAGAATCCAGAAAAGCAAGGAAAACAAAAACAAATGCTAACAGGCAAAGCAAAAAACTTAGCTTTAGAGGAGCAGGAATCAGACTGGTGTCCTAGAAGTCCACAGAGAAATCACCCGCAGGGCAGAAGGGCGTCGGCAGCCTTATATCCAGTCCGTGACTCCACTCAGCCAGTCATCCTTATCAGGCTCAGGTGCCTGATAATCAGGCTCATTACCTTCCTTTACCAGAATAGGGAGTTCACCAGACCTCAGTGACAAAGGGGAAAATGAACTCACAACAGGGGAGCCACACATAGCAGGACGGGACGGGGGGAGCCACACATAGCAGGACAGGATGGGGGGGAGCCACACATAGCAGGACAGGACGGGGGGAGGAGCCACACATAGCAGGACAGGACGGGGGGGAGGAGCCACACATAGTAGGACAGGACGGGGGGATCCACACATAGCAGGACAGGACGGGAGGAGCCACACATAGCATGACAGATTGGGGGAGCCCCATATAGCAGGACAAGATGGGGGGAGCCACACATACCAGGACAGGACGGGGGAGCCACATACCAGGAAAGGACGGGGGGAGCCACACATAGCAGGACAGGGATAAGGGGACAATGCATACCCGGCTTATACTTGAGTCAATAAGCTTACACAGTTTTCTGTGGCAAAATTAGGTGCCTGTATTTATGTACAGCTGGATATTACCTTGGTATCTATTGTGTATAATTATATATGTTCATCTGGTATATCCCGGTCATCGCCTGTATATAATTATATATATATATATATACAGCTGGTATAACCTGGGCATTTCCTGTATATAATATGTGTACAGCTGGTATAACCTGGGCATCTCCTGTATATAATTATATATGTATAGCCGGTATAACCTGGGTATCTCCTGTAAATAATTATACAGTACATGTACAGCCGGTATAACCTGGGAATCTCCTGTTTATAATTATACTAGATGGTGGCCCAATTCTATCGCATCGGGTATTCTAGAGTCTCTGTTAAAATAAAAAAGTTACAGTTGTGGCCAAAAGTATTGACACCCCTGAAATTTTGTCAGATAATACTCAATTTCTTCCTGAAAATGATTGCAAACACAAATTCTTTGGTATTATTATCTTCATTTAATTTGTCTTAAATGAAAAAACACAAAAAGAATTGTCCTAAAGCCAAATTGGATATAATTCCACACCAAACATAAAAAAGAGGGTGGACAAAAGTATTGGCACTGTTCGAAAAATCATGTGATGCTTCTCTAATTTGTGTAATTAACAGCACCTGTAACTTACTTGTGGCACCTAACAGGTGTTGGCAATAACTAAATCACACTTGCAGCCAGTTGACATGGATTAAAGTTGACTCAACCTCTGTCCTGTGTCCTTGTGTGTACCACATTGAGCATGGAGAAAAGAAAGAAGACCAAAGAACTGTCTGAGGACTTGAGAAACCAAATTGTGAGGAAGCATGAGCAATCTCAAGGCTACAAGTCCATCTCCAAAGACCTGAATGTTCCTGTGTCTACCGTGCGCAGTGTCATTAAGAAGTTTAAAGCCCATGGCACTGTGGCTAACCTCCCTAGATGTGGACGGAAAAGAAAAATTGACAAGAGATTTCAACGCAAGATTGTGCGGATGTTGGATAAAGAACCTCGACTAACATCCAAACAAGTTCAAGCTGCCCTGCAGTCTGAGGGTACAACAGTGTCAACCCATACTATTTGTCAGCGTCTGAATGAAAAGGGACTGTATGGTAGGAGACCCAGGAAGACCTCACTTCTTACCCCGAGACATAAAAAAGCCAGGCTGGAGTTTGCCAAAACTAACCTGAAAAAGCCTAAAAGGTTTTGGAAGAATGTTCTCTGGTCAGATGAGACACAAGCAGAGCTTTTTGGGCGAAGGCATCAACATAGAGTTTACAGGAGAAAAAAAGAGGCATTCAAAGAAAAAAACATGGTCCCTACAGTCAAACATGGCGGAGGTTCCCTGATGTTTTGGGGTTGCTTTGCTGCCACTGGCACTGGACTGCTTGACCGTGTGCATGGCATTATGATGTCTGAAGACTACCAACAAATTTTGCAGCATAATGTAGGGCCCAGTGTGAGAAAGCTGGGTCTCCCTCAGAGGTCATGGGTCTTCCAGCAAGAAAATGACCCAAAACACACTTCAAAAAGCACTAGAAAATGGTTTGAGAGAAAGCACTGGAGACTTCTAAGGTGGCCAGCAATGAGTCCAGACCTGAATCCCATAGAACACCTGTGGAGAGATCTAAAAATTGCAGTTTGGAGAAGGCACCCTTCTAATATCAGGGACCTGGAGCAGTTTGCCAAAGAAGAATGGTCTAAAATTCCAGCAGAGCATTGTAAGAAACTAACTCATTGATGGTTACCGGAAGCAGTTGGTCGCAGTTATTTTGGCTAAAGGTTGTGCAAACAAGTATTAGGCTGAGGGTGCCAATACTTTTGTCTGGCCCATTTTTGGAGTTTTGTGTGAAATGATCAATGTTTTGCTTCATTCTCTTTTGTGTTTTTTCATTTAAGACAAATTAAATGAAGATAATAATACCAAAGAATTTGTGATTGCAATCATTTTCAGGAAGAAACTGAGTATTATCTGACAAAATTGCAGGGGTGTCAATACTTTTGGCCACAACTGTATATACTCACATTCCGACGGACCCCGGACTTTTTCTCTCCTCTCACCACGCTCCCGGCATCTTCTAGTCCCAGTAATGCTTTGCGCGAAACACCGCTGATGACGTCGCGCTCACGCGAGAGTGACGTCATCTCCGGCCCTTCTCGCAAAGCATTACTTGGACCGGAAGATGCCAGGAGCGTGGTGAGAGGCGGGACAGAGTCCGGGGGCCGTTGGAAGGTGAGTGTATAACTATTTTGCATTTTCACAGACTCTAGAATACCCGATGCGATAGAATCGGGCCACCATCTAGTGTATTATACTCCTGTTACACCCGGTGTTGCTGTCACTGTTCTGCTGTTACCTAATGTATTGTACTCCAGTTACAGCCAGAGCTGCAGTCACTGTTCTGCTGTTACCTAATGTATTGTACTCCAGTTACACCCAGAGCTGCTGTCACTGTTCTCCTGTTATCTAATGTATTGTACTCCAGTTACTCCCAGAGCTGCAGTTACTGTTCTGCTTTTACCTAATGTATTGTAGTCCAGTTACACCCAGACCTGCAGTCACCGTTCTGCTCTTAGCTAATGTATTATACTCCTGTTACAGCCAGAGCTGCAGTCACTGTTCAGATCTTACCAAATGTATTGTACTCAAGTTACACCCAGAGCTGCAGTCACTGTTCTGCTCTTACCTAATGTATTGTACGCAAGTTACACCCAGAGCTGCAGTCACTGTTCTGCTGTTACCTAATGTACTCCTGTAACACCCAGAGCTGCAGTCACTGTTCTGCTGTTACCTAATGTATTGTACTCCAGTTACACCCAGAGCTGCAGTCACTGTTCTTCTGTTACCTAATGTAGTGTACTCCAGTTACACCCAGATCTGCATTCACTGTTCTGCTGTTACCTAATGTATTGTACTCCAGTTACACCCAGAGCTGCTCACTGTTCTGCTGTTATCTAATGTATTGTACTCCAGGTACTCCCAGAGCTGCAGTCACTGTTCTGCTTTTACCTAATGTATTGTAGTCCAGTTACACCGTTCTGCTCTGAGCTAATGTATTATACTCCTGTTACAGCCAGAGCTGCAGTCACTGTTCAGATCTTACCTAATGTATTGTACTCCAGTTACACCCAGAGCTGCAGTCACTTTTCTGCTGTTACCTAATGTATTGTACGCAAGTTACACCCAGAGCTGCAGTCACTGTTCTACTGTTACCTAATGTACTCCTGTTATACCCAGAGATGCAGTCACTGTTCTCCTGTTACCTAATGTATTGTACTCCAGAATATGTACAGGACTGTGCCTGTGTAATGAGCGACGCAGCAGTGATGCCTTTAACGGCTGTAATGTGCCTGTACAATAAGTAATGCAGCCGTGTTGCTGCGACGACTAAGCAACTATTGCTTATTGGTCGCGGCCTAACTGCCGGTGAGAGGTGGTGGACAGAGTCCGGGGGCCGTCGGAAGGTGAGTATGTAACTATTTTTTATTTTAACAGAGACTCTAGAATACCCGATGCGATAGAATCGGGCTACCATCTAGTGTATTATACTCCTGTTACACCCGGAGCTGATGTCACTGTTCTGCTGTTACCTAATGTATTGTACTCCAGTTACAGCCAGAGCTGCAGTCACTGTTCTGCTGTTACCTAATGTATTGTACTCCAGTTACACCCAAAGCTGCTGTCACTATTCTCCTGTTATCTAATGTATTGTACTCCATTTACTCCCAGAGCATTACAGACAGACAGACAGAATTAGACAATTATATAGCAGATATGTACAGCCGGTATAACCTGTGTATCCCCTGTTTATAATTATATATGTACAGCCGGTATAACCTGGGAATCTCTGACCATGCCGATATAACTGGCTAGCATTATCCGGGTCATATATTGGTTGTGAAGTGCTTGCTGCGTTTCGGGGTGTCAGGAGTTTGTGCCCCAGATTCGGCTCCCTTGTCACCTTTCTCTCACTGTTAATCAACATTAATGACAATATTCAGGCAGCAGAGTATCACTGGGGCGGTTCTTGATTAATGACTCTGTGCATTGGGAGCAGCAGGAAGGTTTCGCCGTCTGCCCGGCCTCTCTGTATTGTGCGTTACTTATGGATCTCATGATGCATTAAATATGTCTGCGGCAGTGAAACGCGCCGTCTCCACGTTAGTAATGACGCTGCCCTATATGTTATGTAATTAGTGGTGTGGAAATTGCTGCAGGAAGCAGATCTGAGCAGCGCATGGCATGAGGGATTAAGGACTGGCATCTAACCTTCTTCGCACGGGTTCATTCCGTGTGAAACAAAACGCGCTGGGAATCCGGTTAAATTAGTTAGTTGCTTTAAATGCTGAATATGGAGCTCGCTAATTAAATTAATCCATCAACGCGAGCGAGGTCGTCAGTAAACACTTCTTACTCGTCTTGTTAATATTCATCTGGTTTGTTTGCACAGACTCCGCCGTCTCCTTAGTCGCACAATTTAATGGGTGCCGTGATGTTTAACCCTCGACCAGATGCTGAGACTTCTAAGCAGCATACAGTTCATAATGATGATGAGTGCGGTGCCTGGAAGAATTCCTCAAAATGCCACCAACATTATCACGGCTTAAAGGGCAACTCTGAGCGGAGGAGATTTTACATGCAATTTTAGGGCAGGAACATGAGGCTGATGTCCACCATCGACAGGCACATCACGGCTGAACTAGTGACCAAAACGGAGCCGAACAATCGTCCTCCGACCATGGACGAGATAAGATCCTGATGAAACCACAAGGGTGGTGAAACGCGCGTCGAGGCTCTAGGAAGCGCCGTCTGCTCCACGGTCACACCGTACCATGTCTGAAGGTAATGCACTCTATATTTAATGGGTGCGATATTTACGTTAGTACCTCGCTCTGAATAGTGCAGATTAGAACTTAGCCACTATACATCCTATTCAGACCTGGGAAATCTAACCCTGATAGGCCTTTACTTGCATCAGACTGGCACTTTCATTAATTGATCTAGTTACGGTTTGTCCTCTGTGGTGGACTCAGAGGACTGCTTCCGCCCCTTTTTGTCCGGGGTGGGTTTACAATCTATTGGGTCACATAATGTATAAATGACTATTGTGAATATGTTTATCTTTATCATTGGACTCCGGACAATCTCTCCCCTTCCTTTCCCTTTTCCTACCTTTATGTGTGCGTACCCAGACACTCTTTTTGTCACATTGTTTATGTTTAAATAAATTTTGTATTACTCTTGAAATTATTCTGAGCTTCTATTTTTTGATGTTTACAATTACATTCTGAGCATTTAATCATATTAATATATATGGCTAACATGTGAGCATGCTCAGTTAACACTTTTTTGACATTTTTTCTGAATTGTTTTGGTTTCTCTTGGTATAATTTATTGGTCTAGAGGCTCTTCCACCTGACTATGTGGAATAGTTTTTTGGTTTAAGAGATAAGATCCACGCCCACCTGACTCCTTAGAGCTAGAACTGAAGAACAATGTGACACTTTTCTGAATGGCTGAAAGACCTGGCAAAGAGAAGGAGTATCTTGGTAAAAAAAAAAATTGCAGTGGTCGGTCATTAAGAAGTTATGTGAGGAAGAGACTACGGTGTTGAAACGCGTCGACTTTGGAAGCAGTGCCGCTCTTCTCCACATCCCCTGGCTATTATTGCTATATATTTTGCACGCTGATTTTTCATTAAAATTATCCTTTGAGATAACGTTTTGTAATTTTGTTCTAAAGATTTTGAGTTTTAAACACTCGAAATAACTCAGCTTGCTGTCAATGAATAGATGCTTGCTTGTCTTACTTTAGTGGGTACTTATGACCTACTGGTTACAAGGGGAGAGGTCAGATACAATGTAGCAAACTTTGTGGCTTTGTCACCTGGACATTATCAGAGCCTATTTCAGCCACACCAAATTAATAATTTTCCCACAAACTGACAGCAAGCTGAGATTTTGAAAATGGTGAAGAATTGTACACCAGGTATGAAAGCTGCAGAACTTCCCATTAGATGAGCACGTCGCTTAGATCTACATGGCTTTCTGTTTTATTTCGAGTCATCAATCAGACCAGTATTGCTCCCTCTAGTGGAGAGTTATCAGGCCGCTGTACTCTCTTACCCCAGTGACATAAATGCCCGTACTCCCTCGTGGCTCCCTTTCCCTTGCATTTTGGGGGATGGAGTTTGATAACCCTCTGGATGCCACAGTTGCCTGACTCTCACCTGTAGCCTTGAGATAATATTTCTTGATATAATTCATGTTATTGGACTATTTAGTAAGAAGTCCTCACAGTGGCCTTCGAGCTTTTGCTCACAGTTACCAGACAGGCAGCAACCTTAATCGCTATTGTCATCTGATGTATTGACAACAGAATGCAATCAGCTGCCTCCAGATTTCTGATTATGCCAACTGTTGTGGCTGTTTTCTCATTTTCTGTAATTATAATTAAATATATGTTTTCATAATCCGTAAAAAAACACAAAAAAAGAACACCCACCCGTCATCATCTGAGTGAGTCGTTATCTAATCACTGACAATATTACAGTTCTGTAGTCAGTGAGGCGACGCTCTGGCTGTGGTGTCACAGACCTTCATCACAGATATGGAAGTTTTTATTAATTTTCTTCTTTTGTTATGTGGAAACCATCAACAAGTTGTCATTGACTGATTCGCTGTTTTTTTCTGTGTCTCTCTTTAGTATGTTGAGTGCATTATGACTTTATGCTGTTAATTTTATTAAAGGGTTTCTCAGATTTGGACAATTCCAACTAATCCATTGAAATTTCCTCCAATTTTCTTGCTGTAGAGCATGGGCAACACCTATTTGTAGCTGACTGTGCTGCTGTAAATCCTGTGCAACACCTGTACATGACCGGATGTTGTGCTGTGCTGCATTAGTACATAGCTGGCTGTGCTGCTGTTAATCCTGTATATAACCTGTACATGACCAAATGTGCTGTGCTGCTCTAGTACATAGCTGGCTGTGCTGCTGTAAATCCTCTATAGAACCTGTACATGACCGGATGTGCTGTGCTGCAGTAGTACATAGCTGGCTGTGCTGCTGTACATTCTCTATAGAACCTGTACATGACTGGATGTGTTGTGCTGCTCTAGTACATAGCTGGCTGCGCTGCTGTAAATCCTCTATAGAACCTGTACATGACCGGATGTGCTGTGCTGCAGTAGTACATAGATGGCTGTGCTGCTGTAAATCCTCTATAGAACCTGTACATGACCGGATGTGCTGTGCTGCAGTAGTACATAGCTGGCTGTGCTGCTGTACATTCTCTATAGAACCTGTACATGACTGGATGTGTTGTGCTGCTCTAGTACATAGCTGGCTGTGCTGCTGTAAATCCTCTATAGAACCTGTACATGACCGGATGTGCTGTGCTGCAGTAGTACATAGCTGGCTGTGCTGCTGTTAATCCTGTATATAACCTGTACATGACCAGATGTGCTGTGCTGCTCTAGTACATAGCTGGCTGTGCTGCTGTAAATCCTCTATAGACCCTGTACATGACCGGATGTGCTGTGCTGCAGTAGTACATAGCTGGCTGTGCTGCTGTAAATTCTATGTAGACCCTGTACATGACCGGATGTGCTATGCTGCTCTAGTACATAGCTGGCTGTGCTGCTGTAAATCCTCTATAGAACCTGTACATGACCGGATGTGCTGTGCTACAGTAGTACATAGCTGGCTGTGCTGCTGTACATTCTCTATAGAACCTGTACATGACTGGATGTGTTGTGCTGCTCTAGTACATAGCTGGCTGTGCTGCTGTAAATCCTCTATAGACCCTGTACATGACCAGATGTGCTGTGCTGCTGTAGTACATAGCTGACTGTGCTGCTGTACATTCTCTATATAACCTGTACATGACCGGATGTGCTGTGCTGCAGTAGTACATAGCTGGCTGTGCTGCTGTAAATCCTCTATAGACCCTGTACATCACCGGATGTGCTGTGCTGCAGTAGTACATAGCTGGCTGTGCTACTGTAAATTCTCTATATACCCTGTGCATGACCGGATGTGCTGTGCTGCTCTAGTACATAGCTGGCTGTGCTGTTGTAAATCCTGTATAGAACCTGTACATGACCAGATGTGCTGTGCTGCAGTAGTACATAGCTGGCTGTGCTGCTGTAAATCCTCTATAGACCCTGTACATGACCGGATGTGCCTTCCTGCAGTAGTACATAGCTGGCTGTGCTGCTGTAAATTCTCTATAGAACCTATACATGACCGGATGTGCTGTGCTGCTCTAGTACATAGCTGGCTGTGTTGTTGTAAATCCTGTATAGAACCTGTTCATTCCCGGATGTGCTGTGCTGCAGTAGTACATAGCTGGCTGTGCTGCTGTAAATCCTGTATATAACCTAAACATGACCAGATGTGCTGTACAGCTCTAGTACGTAGCTGGCTGTGCTGCTGTAAATCCTGTATATAACCTTTACATGACCGGATGAGCTGTGATGCTTTAGTATATAGGTCACTATGCTACTGTAAATCCTGTATATAACCTTTACATGACCGGATGTGCTGTTCTGCTCTAGTACATAGCTGGCTGTGCTGCTGTAAATCCTGTATAGAACCTTTACATGACCGGATGTGCTGCGCTGCTCTATTACATAGCTAGCTGTGCTGCTGTAAATCCTATATAGAACCTGTAGATGATCGGATGTGATGTGCTGCTTTAGTACATACAGTGAAGGAAATAATTATTTGATCTCTTGCTGATTTTGTAAGTTTGCCCACTGTCAAAGACATGAACAGTCTATAATTTTAAGGGTAGGTTAATTTTAACATTGAGAGATAGAATATCAAAAAGAAAATCTCATTGTATAAATTATACACATTTATTTGAATTTTTTCGTGAGAAATAAGTATTTGATCCACTACCAACCATTAAAGTTCTGGCTCCTACAGACCAGTTAGATGCTCCTAATCAACTCGTTATCTGCATTAAAGACAGCTTTCTTACATAGTCACCTTTATAAAATACTCCTGTCCACAGACTCAATTAATCAGTTAGACTCTAACCTCTACAATATGGGCAAGACCAAAGAGCTTTATAAGGATGTCGGGGACAAGATCATAGATCTGCACAAAGCTAGAATGGGCTACAAAACCATAAGTAAGATGCTTGGTGAGAAGGAGACAACTATTGGTGCAATAGTAAGAAAATGGAAGAAATACAAAATGACTGCCAGTCGACATTGATCTGAGGGCACCATGCAAAATCTCACCTCGTGGGCTATCCTTGATCATGAGGAAGGTGAGAGATCAGCCTAAAACTAAATGGGGGGAACTTGTTAATGATCTCAAGGCAGCTGAATATCATTGGTAACACATTACGCCGTAAAGGTTTAAAATCCTGTAGTGCCCGCAAGGTCCTCCTGCTCAAGAAGGAACATGTGTAGGCCTGACTGAAGTTTGCCAGTGAACACCTGGATGAATCTGTGAGTGATTGGGAGAAGGTGCTGTGGTCGGATGAGACAAAAATTTAGGTCTTTGGCAATAACTCAACTTGCCATGTTTGGAGGAAGACAAATGCTGCCTATGACCCAAAGAACACCATCCCCACTGTCAAGCATGGAGGTGGAAACATTATGTTTTGGGTGTGTTTCTATTCTAAGGGCTCAGGACTACTTCACTGCATCAATGGAAGAATGGATGGAGCCATGTACTGTAAAATCCTGAGTGACAACCTCCTTCCCTCTGCCAGGACATTAAAAATGTGGTGTTGCTGGGTCTTCCGGCAAGACAATGACCCAAAACATACAGCCAAGGCAACAAAGGAGTGGGTCAAAAAGAAGCACATTAAGGTCATGGGGTGGCCTAGCCAGTCTCTAGACCTTAATCCCATAGAAAACTTATGGAGGGAGTTGACGCTCCAAGTTGCCAGGCGACAACCTCAAAATCTTAATGATTTAGGCTAGGTTCACATTAGCGTTTGAGTCTGCAGCGTATCATCTGCAAACGCATGCTTACACAGCTTTTTTTTATGTGCATCATCTTACGCATGATGGGAAAAAAACGCTGCGTGTGCATGCGTTTGTATGTGATTTTGCATGCATTTGCGTTGTTTATGCACATGCATTTGATATGACATAAGACAAAAATGGGCGTGTCTCATGGGATTTCTATATGAATTTTGAATAATGCATGCATATCAAACTCATGTGTACGCATGTCCTTGCGTGCGCATGCGTTCCCACAGACAGTAATGCATTGTTTTTACGCACTCATCCTCATGCGTATGGCTGCGCATATTTGATGGATTTTTGACACCTCAAAAAATGCAGCATGTTCCGTTTGCCGGACACCGCCGCAGACCGCGAAACGATGCATGCATGCCCATCGCATGCAAACGCATGTCCCTGCGTACACCATGTTAAATATATGTACGCATGACTGTATTGCCAAGTTTTTAACACTAAGGTTCGGATACGGTTTTAAAGAAGGCTACTGCTTGCGATATAACGCAATTTTATTTCAAGGTACAAAATTAAAGGAATAGTATGATTGAATAGTATGATTGCGTACACTTTTGTATATTATAACATACAAAGGTTAAGTACATATAAGGATCGAATACATATAATGATTAACCCTCCGTCAGGAACAATAACTTTACTAACGAGTTAGTGAATAATGTGGCTGTCAGGCGCAGGCTAGAAAAATATCTATAATATCTAATTTTTGCAATTTCAGTGCTCTAAAAGAGATCAGTAACCTTCATAAGGATGTAATAAAAGAGACTACACATAATCAGACCATTTACTTAACATAAAAGTAATAACTCTGAAATACAAACATTTCAAAACTCCCGCCAAATAGCCCCCAGTTTGACGCTGACAAATAACTCTATAAAGAAAATTTAGCGAAACAAACTTAATTTTAAGGTACCTAAAGTAATATTACACACATATTCAGAATTAGATCCTGAAGTTTCCCCAGAAAAAACACATTTGCAGAGCAAAGAGCAAGAATTGCAATACATTTTTGCATTTTTGCAGATTGCATTATGACATTTGTGACATTCATAATTAGAAAGCCTTGTGTTTCCGCTTTCCGTGGTGCAGGTGGTGCATCTCCTTCTTTTGGGAGGTGGTGCAGGTGGTGGATTTTCACTATCATCTTCTGGGCGGAATCTTTTGAGCTGAACTTGAAGGTGAGAGGGGATACCCCTAGTTTTCATACTTCTCCTGCGTAGCTCTCCAAGCATTAGTTCATGGGCCAATTTTTTCAGATAGACTCGTCTACGGAGTGGTTCAAGCTGGTTTTCAAGGTAAATGACTTGTGAATTTATACCACCCAAATTCAACATAGTGAAAAATATGACCATTGGCCAGCGCTTGGTGTTTCTGCTGACGCTGAAAGTTGAGCACATCTGATCAGCTGTATCAACACCCCCTTTGGTTGCATTATAAAATGTTATTATCCCCGTTTTCTTTGTGCCTTAGACCCAGGATCGATGGCACCATCATTATGAAGTGTTGAGAGAAGAAGTACTTTTTTTTTTTTTCGCGTGGTACATAGGAAACCAAAACCTTTCCATTATGGAATGCAAACATACTGCTGTACTGTTTTCTCCCTTTCACACTTACAAACTGTGTAGGCAATTCTTTTTTATTTTTTCTTACAGTTCCGACATATGAAAGCTTCTGCATTTTCAGATAATCAATCAGTTCACAATTTGAAAACCAATTGTCAGCTGTTATATTGCGACCCGATCCAAATAACGTCTCAGGCCGGTTTCACACTAGCGCATTTTCAACGCGCGCACGGCCGGGGGTAGCTCCGCCCCCGATCCGGCTCTCTGCCCGGCGTGCCCGCCCCTTCCTTGTAGCGCCGCCTCCTAGTGGACAGCGGCGCCTGCGATCGGCGCACCCTATCTTTAGCATAGGGTGCGCCGATCGTGCGCAGGCCGTGCGCTAGTTGCGCTTTGACCTGCGCTGCGCACTTTTGACGGTGCGCCGTGCGCGCCAAAATCAAACTTTTCGGATTTTGGCGCGCACGGCGCACCGTCAAAAGTGCGCAGCGCAGGTCAAAGCGCAACTAGCGCACGGCCTGCGCACGATCGGCGCACCCTATGCTAAAGATAGGGTGCGCCGATCGCAGGCGCCGCTGTCCGCTAGGAGGCGGCGCTACAAGGAAGGGGCGGGCACGCCGGGCAGAGAGCCGGATCGGGGGCGGAGCTACCCCCGGCCGTGCGCGCGTTGAAAATGCGCTAGTGTGAAACCGGCCTCAGCCATTCTTTTTACAACATCACTGGGTTTGTTGCTGACACAGTAAGGACCTTCTGGTTGTTTTCCTGCATAAATTTCAAGGTTGTATGTGTAGGTCCTACTGCCATCAACAAGGGCATAAATTTTTATTCCGTATTTGCTAGGCTTTGATGGAATGTATTGACGAAATGCACATCTACCACAAAAACCAGGGAGCATTTCGTCAATAGTGATATTCGCCCCAGGGCACTAGCTTTTCTTACAGTTTTCCACAAATTTTTGGAATAAATCGCGAAATGGAGCAAGTCGGTCATAAGTTTTATGTTCGGTTCGGGTAGTTTTGTCGTCAAACCGAAGGCAACGAATTAGAACCTTGAATCCTTTTAGAGACATAAGGCCAAATTTTTCAATACCATCACTATCTTTACTCCAAAGTTCCTCCAAACTTTGCCAATTTGCCCTATAAGCTCCTGCAAGGTATAACAATCAAAAAAAAGCACGCAGTTCTATTTCATCTGTGGCCTTGATGATTCTGTTGCAGATGAACTTGTCCTTGATAATGTCTATGTATTGGTTTGTGTATGTGACAATAGAGTCCAGAATGTCATCTGTGAAAAAACTATTCCAGCATTCAGCTGCAGTTTTTGCATTACTTGCTGTTCCTATAACTGCAGGAAGGTGAGTGATAATGTTTTGAGGGTCCCTACGTTTTTTCATGGGTGGCTTCTTGTTCCATTTGTTTTTTTATCTTTTCCCATATAATATGATTCTACATCTTCTTCATCCTGTTAGAAACGGCGGAACGCACTAAATAAAAATAAATAATAAAGTGCGTTCGCCGCTTGGGGTCCACCGTGCAGTAGGTGTTAGACCGCTAGGTAATGACAGACAAGCAATATGGCAGTATAATGCGCACGGGTTAGACTCCACCCGAAGTGCGCAGAGCGGGCTCTGTTCACACACAGAGGTGCCGCAACATAAACATACAAAAAACGCTGAGCCTGTTAGTAACACAGGCCTCAGGTAAATGCACACACGGTATCAGGTCACAGGAGCAGGACCTAAGACAGAGGAGCTGCGACCGTCTAGACCTACCGTGTGTGCGGCGTCGCTACTGCGAGCGCCAAGAAGGGCTGCAACTGCAGCGCGGCGTAGGACACTGCCGCAGGACGACACAGCTACAAAGCAGGCGCAATGTTGGACGCTAGCGCAGAGGTGCGGTGTGCACAGTGGCCTAAGGCTTGCCACTGACTGGCGCTGACTGCTGAACTAATTCCCTATCCACATGCATAATATCAGAGGGAAGAGGTTTCTTAATAAATCAGTCACCAGAATCATACATCCGTCACCATTCACACATAGCAAATATAGTCTATACTAGCGCATGTGTGGCGCCCCCAGGAGTATGGCCGCCACAGTGGCTTTGCCTTCCTCCAGGGAGGTTAATGCCAGGCTTGGAGGCAATGAAGGGTCTCTATCGCAGTTAACCTATACATGCAACACAGTTCCACTCCAGGCCAGCAGGGGGGACTCTGAACCGGAATTAAGGGGAGGAATGCTCTCTGAGGGCCAAGAGGAAGGAGTGGTCAGTTAGTCTGAGGAGGGTGAAGTGTCCAGACGTGTGGGAGAAGCGCGGAGATTGAGCAGAGAGGAAAGGCTCCTCGTCTCCAGTGAGAGCGCATGAACTGGAGCCTGGTATCCACGAGCGTATGGGTACTAATGGTCCTGCGACAGACACCAGAGGAGTAAGAGGCTGTAAATGTACTACCCCCATCTAAGACTCGGAGGCACGATAGCACGGAGTGAGCCAAGAGAGGAATAGCGGCTACAGCTGTCTGCCATATGAGGAGTGAGAGTAGAAGAGAATTGAGAGGAACTTCAGTGTAACGCAGTACTAAGAGTACTTCACTCAAATAAGCGCCAGGAAGGAGACTGCACAGCCCATCTGCTGAGAGAGAATCCCTAAGTTGCTTCCAGGCTAGCCTGCTCCGGTACATCTGTAATCAGGACCCTGGACTGCATTTATCAAGTAAAGGTACAGAAATTGCACCCCGCTGTGTCTTTGTCTGCTTCCTACCCTTCCGGCACCGCTACATCCCCGTGCCAACCACATCTACACTGCCCTGGGACTACAGCTTCACCTGTGGGGAGCTTTTACATCTTTGCTGCACCATACCATCAGTCCCAGCGGATCTGCATGCAGCGTCGGCTTAACATCTCCCTTGCCGAGCACCACAGGTGGCGTCACAAACTATTCATTCAAACCATTACATTCCCCCATTACTTGGGCGCCCAGGGCCATGGACCGGGTGCCCGCTGCTGTGACACATCCCGCTGATACCGGCCCGGTACCGCGTACCCCACAGCCCTGGGAGGGCAACCCACATGGCCGAACGGTCGTGTGCGCGCTTTTTATAGCCGTGCGGGACCTTCCAGATCTCCGAGATGGACCAATGAGATCTGGAACAGGACCTGGACACATGACTCCCGATCTCCAATGGGAGATCGTCTCATGAGCGTGCCCAGTAGGAGCAAAGAGGGACTTAGTCTTTGGAGTGGTCTGCTGCAAAGTAATCTTCTCTGGGGTAGATAGACAGCAGGAGACCGCAGAATGTGAGGCTCTGGATTCCTGCAGAGCAGATGCAGAAACCTGACTCCTAACACATCCTCATCACTGTCACCATCTTGCTCTGTTTCAGAATCAGTTTCACATACTTCCACCTCATCATGAGAATCAATCTCACTTTCTTCTCCTAAATCCTCATTCAGTGTGGGATCTGCATCATCATCATCATCATCTAACAGCATGTTTCTCACTTCCTCAACATGAAGGGGTTCTGATAAATTATACATTTTCCTCTACATTTCAGCAGATAATCTGAAGCAAGAGAAAGAATATGTGTTAGGGAGCAATGTGCCTGAGAAGCACACTTTCATTTGTAATCTGCCTTATTTCTATGAAATATCCACACACTTTGCACTATCCATTCCTAAAACAAGCTAAATAAACAATTGTGATGACTAAAAACACACCAACCTTATAAAGTGTGACGTGTTCGGGAACAATGAGCCTGAGAAGCCAGCATGGTTATAACCGCCCTCCTGAAGCTCTGTAATCCAACTGTGGTATCAGGTTCCACACAGCAGCTAGAGCCAGGAAGCTACCTGGAGGGAGGGGATTTTATAACAATCTGGTGAGGAGGGAGAAGTGAAAGTAAAAGAAAAGCGCCTGTCAGGCACATTAGTCCAGTCCGAGGGTTAAGTATATATAAAGATTAACTATATACAGTATACTCACATCATCAATCACCAAGAGGCTTTTAAACATCATCCGTCTGGAATATCAGAGAAGCAACACCAAGACAGAGAGCCCTTGGAAGATTCACAACACTGCATGGGCGTCCCCAATTATGCAGGTATCAACACTCTACATGTGTGCAGGTGTCCAAGTTGTGCTAAATTACACTTATGTGTAACTAATAGTTTCATCCCACCCTTCCAGTGGCCGGCTTTCAAGATTGGATGAAACTGAGATATCATGGAATCATCAGACAATGGGTCGTAAACCCTAACAATATAAAAGCCATATGGTTTTAGATAAAACCACCACAGACAAAGGTTAAATAAACCTTAATGTTTTGCAATGACAAACATAGAAACTTAGAACTATTTGTGAAACAACCGTTCTCAAGATTGTGTCACTTGGGAGCATTGTCTGTCACATCAGAAATGCAGCTATCTAATGGTCTGATAAACCCACCACAGACAGAGATTACGTCATTGTCTCGGTCTGTAACTGTTTGACCAGAAATACAGCTCTGTCATGGTCTGAATGCATTTTGTATATTTCAAGATATGGAGTCAAAATAGCCATTTTTATATTCGCACTACAATGACGCATGCGGTTCTATGTGGATCAAACGCTGCGCACACAGATGCAAATGTGAATCCAGCCTAAGAGATGATCTGCAAAGAGGAGTGGACCAAAATTCCTTCTGACATGTGCTCAAGCCTCATCATCAACTATAAGAAAGGTCTGACTGCTGTGCTTGCCAACAAGGGTTTTGCCACCAAGTATTAAGTTTTGCTTGCCAGAGGGATCAAATACTTATTTCTTACTGCAAAATGCAAATGTATATAATTTATACAATGTGAATTTCTGGATTTTATTTTTGATATTCTATCTCTCATTGTTAAAATTAACCTACCCTTAAAATTATAGACTGTTCATGTCTTTGTCAGTGGGCAAACTTACAAAATCAGCAAGGGATCAAATAATTATTTCCTTCACTGTAGGTCACTGTGCTGCTGTAGGCAAAGCAAATGAAGGTATCCAGCCATTTGGATATAAAACTTCACTGATTTCTTAGTACAGCTTAAATGGTTCAAGGTACATAAAAATAGTGCATCAAGGTAAGAAACAACACTTTTCGGCCATAGAACTGTACTTAGTCATTTTTGTCTCGATGGAATACTTTTATTGTACCTGAAATTTTTAAAGCTGTAATAATAAATTGATTAAGTTTTATATCCGAACGATATATTTGCTTTGTCTGGATCTCAAGCCAAGCAGGGGATTTTCTGTGTCAAATTTTTTCAGCCTATCTACAGGAGCTGGTGAACTTTGCACGTTGTGCTGCTGTAAACCCTGTGCAACACCTGTACATGATTGGCTGTGCCTCTGCAGATTCTGTGCAGCACCACTACATGACCCGCTGCGCCTTTTGTAGAGCTTGCACGTGCAGCACCTGTATATTAGTGGCTACGTTTCTGTAGAGTCTGTGCAGCACCTCCACACATGCCTTTCTAGAGCCTCTGTGTGCATCATTTCTATATGATTGGCTGTACCTCTATAGAGCCTGTATGTTCAGCATCTGTATATGACTTGCTGTGTTTTGGTATAGCCTGTTCAGCACTTGTACATGACCGGCTGTGCCTCTGTAGCCTGGGCAGCACCTGTATGTGCCTAGCTGTGTTTCTGTAGAGCCTGTGCCGCACTTCTGCATATGACCAGTTTTGTCTTTCTAGAGCTTGTGTGTGCAGCACCTCGGCATAACTAAGACATAGACAATGACAATCATTAAAAAGAGAGATAGATATCCAATAAGATACTAAAGGTACATATGCATAGCAATTATGTAATATTGTGCCTAAAATGCATAGCAATTATGTAATATTGTGCCTAACGCTACACCAAGGGGTACACTCATGCATGTCCAAAAATGCTCAAAGAATCATAGTATAGTACAATCAGTGTTCAAAAATGTAAGATACCAATAGAAATGTGACATACATAATGTGTATACTGCATAAAACACCACTGATATATATGTCATAGAAGTGCAGTTTCTACTTGTAGTCTGAACTATGGGGCTTATTATATTCTTATACTAATGTCTACTGATGGGTACTTACCCACATAGATGTAATTTAACCATAGGATTTACATAGCTTGCAGAGAAACTGCACTTCTATGACATATACACTCACTGGCCACTTTATTAGGTACACCATGCTAGTAACGGGTTGGACCCCCTTTTGCCTTCAGAACTGCCTCAATTCTTCGTGGCAGAGATTCAACAAGGTGCTGGAAGCATTCCTCAGAGATTTTGGACCATATTGACATGATGGCATCACACAGTTGGCGCAGATTTGTCGGCTGCACATCCCTGATGCGAATCTCCCGTTCCACCACATCCCAAAGATGCTCTATTGGATTGAGATCTGGTGACTGAGGAGGCCATTTGAGTACAGTGAACTCATTGTCATGTTCAAGAAACCAATCTGAGATGATTCGAGCTTTATGACATGGCGCATTATCCTGCTGAAAGTAGCCATCAGATGTTGGGTACATTGTGGTCATAAAGGGATGGACATGGTCAGCAACAATACTCAGGTAGGCTGTGGCGTTGCAACGATGCTCAATTGGTACCAAGGGGCCCAAAGAGTGCCAAGAAAAAATTCCCCACACCATGACACCACCACCACCAGCCTGAACCGTTGATACAAGGCAGGATGGATCCATGCTTTCATGTTGTTTACGCCAAATTCTGACCCTACCATCCGAATGTCGCAGCAGAAATCGAGACTCATCAGACCAGGCAACGTTTTTCCAATCTTCTACTGTCCAATTTCGATGAGCTTGTGCAAATTGTAGCCTCAGTTTCCTGTTCATAGCTGAGAGGAGTGGTACCCA
The DNA here is from genome assembly GCF_039654945.1 of Dendrobates tinctorius. NCBI lineage: Eukaryota > Metazoa > Chordata > Amphibia > Anura > Dendrobatidae > Dendrobates > Dendrobates tinctorius. The sequence continues at coordinate 628,776 of NW_027361696.1, read as the reverse complement.
GTGTGGTCTTCTGCTGCTGTAGCCCATCTGCCTCAAAGTTCGACGCACTGTGCGTTCAGAGATGCTCTTCTGCCTACCTTGGTTGTAACGGGTGGTAATTTGAGTCACTGTTGCCTTTCTATCAGCTCGAACCAGTCTGCCCATTCTCCTCTGACCTCTGGCATCAACAAGGCATTTCCGGCCACAGAACTGCCGCTCACTGGATTTTTTTTCTTTTTCGGACCATTCTCTGTAAACCCTAGAGATGGTTGTGCGTGAAAATCCCAGGAGATCAGCAGTTTCTGAAATACTCAGACCAGCCCTTCTGGCACCAACAATCATGCCACGTTCAAAGGCACTCAAATCACCTTTCTTCCCCATACTGATGCTCGGTTTGAACTGCAGGAGATTGTCTTGACCATGTCTACATGCCTAAATGCACGGAGTTGCCGCCATGTGATTGGCTGATTAGAAATTAAGTCTTAACACACAGTTGGACAGGTGTACCTAATAAAGTGGCCAGTGAGTGTATATCAGTGGTGTTTTATGCAGTATACACATTATGTATGTCACATTTCTATTGGTATCTTACATTTTTGAACACTGATTGTACTATACTATGATTCTTTGAGCATTTTTGGCCATGCATGAGTGTATCCCTTGGTGTAGCGTTAGGCACAATATTACATAATTGCTATGCATATGTACAGTACCGTTGGTATCTTATTGGATATCTATCTCTCTTTTTAATGATTGTCTATGTCTTTTTTGCATGTATTTCAATAAAGCTATGTTATTTTTTTTTTTTTACTTATGTTATTTTATGGCTATATGCTTCCTTGATCTGGTTGGTTTATATGTTTATTGGGAAGTGCCATTTCTCTAGGCTTAACTTGTTGAATAGTATTTGACCTCGGCATAACTGCCTGTGCCTCTATAGAGCCTGTGCATGCAGCACCTGGCTGTACATGACATGCTGTGTTTTGGGAGAGCCTGTGTAGCACCTGTACATGACAGGCTGTGCCTGTGTAGTTCCTGTGCAGCATCTCTACATGATCGACTGTGCCTCTGTAGAGCCTGTGGGTGCAGCATCTGTACATGACTGGCTGTGCCTCTGTAGAGCCTATGCAGCACCTGTACATGACCGGCTGTGCCTCTGTAGAGCCTGTGCAGCACCTGTACATGACTGGCTGTGCCTCTGTAGAGCCTGTGCAGCACATGAACATGACTAGCTATGTTTCTATAGAAGCTGTGCAGTACCTGTACATGACTGGCTGTGCCTCTGTAGAGCCTGTGGGTGCAGCATCTGTACACGACTGGCTGTGTCTCTGTAGAGCCTATGCAGCACCTGTACATGACCGGCTGTGCCTCTGTAGAGCCTGTGCAGCACATGAACATGACTAGCTATGTTTCTTTAGAGGCTGTGTAGCACCTGCAAATGACTGGCTGTGCGTCTGTAGAGCCTGTGCAGCACATGTACATGACTAGCTGTGTTTCTGTAAAGGCTGTGCAACACCTGTACATGACCGGCTGTGCCTCTGTAAAGCCTATGCAACACCTGTACATGACTAGCTGTGTTTCTGTAGAGCCTGTGCAGCACCTGTACATGACCGGCTGTGCCTCTGTGGAGCCTGTGCAGCACCTGTACATGACCGGCTGTGCCTCTGTAGAGCCTGTGGGTGCAGCATCTGTACATGACTGGCTGTGCCTCTGTAGAGCCTATGCAGCACCTGTACATGACCGGCTGTGCCTCTGTAGAGCCTGTGCAGCACCTGTACATGACTGGCTGTGCCTCTGTAGAGCCTGTGCTGCAAATGAACATGACTAGCTATGTTTCTATGGAAGCTGTGCAGCACCTGTACATGACCGGCTGTGCCTCTGTAGAGCCTGTGCAGCACATGAACATGACTAGCTATGTTTCTTTAGAGGCTGTTTAGCACCTGTACATGACAGGCTGTGCCTGTGTAGTTCCTGTGCAGCATCTCTACATGATCGGCTGTGCCTCTGTAGAGCCTGTGGGTGCAGCATCTGTACACGACTGGCTGTGTCTCTGTAGAGCCTATGCAGCACCTGTACATGACCGGCTGTGCCTCTGTAGAGCCTGTGCAGCACCTGTACATGACTGGCTGTGCCTCTGTAGAGCCTTTGCAGCACATGAACATGACTAGCTATGTTTCTATAGAAGCTGTGCAGCACCTGTACATGACTGGCTGTGCCTCTGTAGAGCCTGTGGGTGCAGCATCTGTACACGACTGGCTGTGTCTCTGTAGAGCCTATGCAGCACCTGTACATGACCTGCTGTGCCTCTGTAGAGCCTGTGCAGCACATGAACATGACTAGCTATGTTTCTTTAGAGGCTGTGTAGCACCTGTACATGACAGGCTGTGCCTGTGTAGTTCCTGTGCAGCATCTCTACATGATCGGCTGTGCCTCTGTAGAGCCTGTGGGTGCAGCATCTGTACACGACTGGCTGTGTCTCTGTAGAGCCTATGCAGCACCTGTACACGACCGGCTGTGCCTCTGTAGAGCCTGTGCAGCACATGAACATGACTAGCTATGTTTCTTTAGAGGCTGTGTAGCACCTGTAAATGACTGGCTGTGCGTCTGTAGAGCCTGTGCAGCACATGTACATGACTAGTTGTGTTTCTGTAAAGACTGTGCAACACCTGTACATGACCGGCTGTGCCTCTGTAAAGCCTATGCAACACCTGTACATGACTAGCTGTGTTTCTGTAGAGCCTGTGCAGCACCTGTACATGACCGGCTGTGCCTCTGTGGAGCCTGTGCAGCACCTGTACATGACCGGCTGTGCCTCTGTGGAGCCTGTGCAGCACCTGTACATGACCGGCTGTGCCTCTGTGGAGCCTGTGCAGCACCTGTACATGACCGGCTGTGCCTCTGTGGAGCCTGTGCAGCACCTGTACATGACCGGCTGTGCCTCTGTGGAGCCTGTGCAGCACCTGTACATGACCGGCTGTGCCTCTGTAGAGCCTGTGCTGCTCCTGTACGTAACTGGCTGTGCGGCTGCTATTGACGTAGATGATGTCCTACAGGGGGAGGAAGGGGAATCACATTGACATTGTTAGGCTATGTGCACACGGTGCGTATCCTCCCGCGGATTTTTCCGCGCGGATTTTACTAAATCCGCAGGTCAAATGACCTGCATTTTTCCTGCAGATTTCTTCCTTTTTTTTTGCGTTTTTACTGCCGTTTTTGTGCGGTTTTCCACTGCGGTTTTCCACCTGCGGATTTGTGGAATGGAGCAGGAGGAAAACTGCAGCAAAACTGCACAAAAGAAGTCACATGCTGCTTTTTTTTTTCCGCGGAAAAATCCGCAGCATGTGCACAGCGTTTTTTTTTCTTTTAGGCTATAATGGTACTGTACATCACCTGCAGTTCTGCTGCAGATCCGCAGCAGAATCTGCACCGTGTGCACAGACCCTTACAGTGCTGTGCTGTAACAAGCACATCAGTTGTGAGGATTTAATTCTATAGATGTAAACAATTAATGTTTTCTTTGACTGAAAACAGAGATCTTGACAATATTAATTAAATAATTATGTAAGGGCGTTTCAGAACTATGTATTAAAGCATAAGACTGGACAACCCCTTTAATCCTAGTAACCAACCAAAGATGGCGTCAAGCCGCTTATACGACTATTGATTCCACCGATATTCTAAGTACAATGATTGGGTTACAATAGCCGTGATTTTGAGCGCCCAGAGTGCGGCTGCAGCCCTGAGGCGATCGTTACGGTTAGTAGCACAAGCTGCCATTTTATTTCCAGCAATCACGGATTCTTACAAATAACGCCTGAACAAGCGACGCAGGCAGAAGCGAAGCCGTTAAAGGAAAGCAGTAAAGCAGCGTCTGCCGGCACAGAAGGGAAACTTTCCATTATTTACAACGTGTGAGCAGCCGACGGCTGAAATGATGGCATCCCTGCAATCTGCATCCTGAGCATGAAATACCCGGCGCCAACGCCGTCGCTTTAAATGAAGCCGCTCTGGGTCTCTGTACAGCTGGAGCGTCCCATCTAATGTCTGAGTCGCGGCCATTAAATCCTGTTTATGGACTTATTAAATGAAGCTTCGAAAACGAGCAGCGACTTTCCAGAATCAGAGACAAATAAGCAGATTGAAGGCGTTCTCCTCCCTATCGCGGCGGCAGAAGAGCATGAGCGCCATTGATTACACGAATACAATATACAATGAATATTTCAGCTGGTAATCTCACGTCTCCAGGTTGCATCAATTGATCACTGGGTGCACACGAGATTCTCCTCCAGACGTGACTGCAGCTGATAGCAGTAATTTAATTAAAGAGCAGATATCGCCTCATTATTGACTGTCAGGTGCGTTCAAGAACTTCCTCACTCCAATATCTGGTGCCGCTGGCACCGTGTGGAAGTAACAGACGGTAATGTGCTCCCCCGCCGTGTATCACCCCAATAATCTTCACCTAGCGGAGCCAATATGGCTAGATACAGCAGAGCTCGTCATTGTTACATAGTGACAACTCTGAGCGCAGGTAATGTAGGGATGTCACCTGCAGTACTATGTAACACCACAGATAGCACAGTGATACAGGTGCTTCTCACAAAATTAGAATATCATCAAAAAGTTAATTTATTTCCGTTCTTCAATACAAAAAGTGAAACTCATATATTATATAGAGTCATTACAAACAGTGATGTATTTCACGTATTTATTTCTGTTAATGTTGATGATTATGGCTTACAGCCAATGAATACCCAAAAGTCATTATCTCAGTGAATTAGAATAATTAACAAAAATCATCTGCAAAGGCTTCCTAAGTGTTTGAACAGTCCCTTAGTCCAGGGTTCCCCAACTCCAGTCCTCAAGGCCCACCAACAGGTCATGTTTTCAGGATTCTCTTTGTTTTGCACAGGTGAAGCAATTATCACCTGAGTAATACTAAGGAAATCCTGAAAACATGATCTGTTGGTGGGCCTTGAGGACTGGAGTTGGGGAACCATGCCTTAGTCTGTTTCAGAAGGCTCCACAATCATTGGGAACACTGCTGACTTGACAGATGTCCAGAAGGCAGTCATTGACACTCCACAAGGAGGGTAAGCTACAAAAGGTCATTGCTAAAGAAGCTGGCTGTTCACAGAGTGCTGTATCCAAGCATATTAATGGAGAGTTGAGTGGAAGGAAAAAGTGTGATAGAAAAAGTGCACAAGCAACCGGGATAACCACAGCCTTGAAAGGATTGTTAAGAAAAGGCCAGTCAAAAATTTGGGGGAGATTCACAAGGAGTGGACTGCTGCTGGAGTCGTTGCTTCAAGAGCTACCACACACAGACGTATCCAGGACATGGGCTACATGTGTCGCATTCCTTGTGTCAAGCCAATCATAACCAATAGACAATGCCAGAAGCATCTTACCTGGGCCAAGGAGAAAAAGAACTTGACTGTTGCTTATTGGTCCAATGTGTTGTTTTCAGTTAAAAGTAAATGTTGCACTTCATTTGGAAATCAAGGTCCCAGAGTCTGGAGGAAGAGTTGAGAGGCCACAATCCAAGCTGCTTGAGGTCTAGTGTGAAGTTTCCACAATCAGTGATGGTTTGTGGAGCCATGTCATCTGCTGGTATAGATCCATTGTTTTTTTATCAAGACCAAAGTCAGCGCAGCCGTCTGCCAGGACATTTTAGAGCACTTCATGCTTCCCTCTGCCGACAAGCTTATTGGAGATGGAAATTTCATTCTCCAGCAGGACTTGGCACCTGTTCACACTGCAAAAAGTACTAATACCTGGTGTAAAAACAACAGTATCACTGTGCTTGATTGGCCAGCAAACTCGTCTGACCTTAACACCATAGAGACTCTATGGGGTATAGTTAAGAGATGAGAGACACCAGACCCAACAATGCAGACAAGCTGAAGTCTGCAATCAAAGCAACCTGGGCTTCCATAGCACCTCAGCAGTGCCACAGGCTGATCGCCTCCATGCCACGCCACATTGATGCAGTAACTGATGCAAAAGGAGCCTCGACCCAGTATTGAGTGCATTTACTGAACATACATTTCAGTAGGCCAACATTTCAGATTTTAAAATCATTTTTCAAGCTGGTGTTATAAAGTATTCTTATTTACTGAGATAATGACTTTGTAACAATTATATGGGTACTACGGAATCTGGTTACATGGGATAATATGAAACTCAGGCCAAAGTTGATGCAATAGTAACAAAAACACAGCACAATATAGAATGATCCAAGTAAAGCAAAACTAACAGAGCATTTCCTGCAACAGTAATGAATGCACAGCACAATATGGAAATGTTCAGTGTAACTGAAGAGCGGGGCGCAACCGCTAATATGAACCAGTCCAACGGTGATATAACGCAGGTCGGCACAAGGCACTAAACGTGGGAGTCCAGCAGTTTGTATGAGAGTAACCACACCATGCTTAATAAGGAAGTCCAGCTATATTATAAATGAGCACGCACATCGCACTAAAGTGTACAAGTCCAGCAATCATATGGGTGGAAATGCACATGGTACTTAAACGTAGAAGACCAGCATTATACGGGAGTGGTATTAACAGAAGAAAGTCACTATATGAAAATTTTTGAGCTGAAAGTCCTGCACAAGTCCATCACCTCAGCCCAACAAAAACAGGCCTAGAGGAGATAGTGATGTCAGGATTCTTCACAGGCCACAGCAGGGAGTCCACCAGTAAACAGGCAGGAGCTCATGAGCCAACAGCAACAAAATACTCAGGCAAAGAGGAACACACGGCCCGGACTTAAATAATCAGAACAGACAGGAAGTTCCATGACAGGGCGAGATACAAGATTCCATCTTGGATAAGAGCGAACAGGTATAAAGGAAAGTCCAGAATCCTTATAGACTTTTGGGTTTTTATTGGCTGTAAGCCACAATCAACATTAACAGAATAAACACGTGAAATAGATCACTCTGTCTGTAATGACTCTATATATGAGTTTCACTTTTTGTATTGAAGAACTGAAATAACATAACTTTTTGATGATATTCTAATTTTGTGAGAAGCACCTGTAACTCTGAGTACAGATAATGAAGTAGATGTCACCTGCAGTCCTATGTAACACTACAGATAACATCGTGTTAATGTTTTACATATATGATGCAACACCAAAGATTAAAAAACTGCAGTTTATAAACATATTTGATGGACATTTCCTAATATTTTCATGAGATTTAGAGTTTTTAGACACAAATTGTAAATCAGACAGTATATTTTATTTTTATGTGGCCTTTCTTCACTTTTGATGGGGTTCAAGTATTGCCCTAATCAGTTTCTGATGAGGTGGCTGATAGAAAGGTGGAGAAGCTGTATTCTACAGTATGTGGATTAATCACATTCTTCACGACCCCCTCATACATGCACACTTGGCTCCTGAAGGGGAAAAGGGCATAAACTGCTGAGTCTCCTCTGTCCCCCCCACCAGATGCCTCTCATTCCATCCTCCTCTGTCCCCCTCTTCAAAACTCCTATGTCCCCCTCCATACTCCTCTCCCCTGTCGTCGTCCTCTTCCCAGGCTTCCCTGTCGTCGTCCTCCTCCCCCCAGGCTCCCCTGTCGTCGTCCTCTTCCCAGGCTCCCCTGTCGTCATCCTCCTCACAGGCTTCCCTAATGTCGTCCTCCTCCTCCCAGGCTCCCCTATCGTCGTCCTCCTCCCAGGCTTCCCTGTTGTCCTCCTCCCAGGCTCCACTGTCGTCGTCCTCCTCCCAGGCACCACTGTCGTCGTCCTCCTCCTCCCAGGCTCCCCTGTCGTCCTCCTCCCACTCCCAGGCTCCCATGTCATCCTTCTACCACTCCCAGGCTCCCCTGTTGTCCTCCTTCTCCCACGTCATCCTACTCCTCCCACTCCCAGGCTCCCGTTGTCCTCCCACTCCCAGGCTCCCCTGTCGTCGTCCCACTTCCAGGCTCCCCTGTGGTCTTCCTCCTCCCACAACCAGGCTCCCCTGTCGTCGTCCTCTTCCCGCTCCCAGGCTCCCCTGTCGTCGTTCTCCTCCTCCCAGACTTCTCTGCCCTCACACCTGACCATTTTTTTTTGCAATCACAGACCTAATGCTCCTTTTCCCCATGCCAGCGTAAGAGAAGAGGGGACTCAGTACAACTCTACACTATTAAAGCAGCACTCCTCCTCCTGTTCCTCCTTCTTGTCCTCCCTCTCCTCCTCCTCCTTACCTTCCTGCTCCCTGTCCTCTCCTTCCTCATTCTCCCATCAGTGTTTCTCCTCTTTATATATTGCAGTCATCATATTATACAGCTCTGTGCACTTACAATTGATCATTTTTACCTTTCTACCCAGATAATTCTCCTCTTTTCCAATAGATCTATTAAATCACATAATTAATAACTGACGACCTGAATTCTTCTAAGCTCTTTGTACAAACAGGAAGTCAATTTTCCCTGCATGAGTCATAAGTCACCACAAAGTCGCAGGGTGGGCGTGGGGGCAGCTGGGTCAGGAGGTGAAGAGGGGAATGATAAATGCAGGGACAAGAGACTTCCTGTTTCTACAAAGAGCAGAGAAAACAGGAGAATTATCTGGGTAGAAAACACAGCCGTGTATAATATGATATATGGCTCCCGTTCCCTCAGCGTATCCAGTTCAAATTACTAATACTGACCTACAAGGCCATCTACCACCTGTCTCCCCCATATGTCTCTGAACTTATCTCCCGATACCTTCCCTCACGTAATCTCCGGTCCTCCCAAGACCTCCTTCTCTCCTCCACACTTATTCGCTCCTCATCCAACCGCCTCCAAGACTTCTCCCGAATTGCCCCTATCCTCTGGAATTCCTTGCCCCAACAAGTCCGACTATCAACCACATTTGGAGCCTTCAGACAGAAGCTGAAAACCCATCTCTTCAAGAAAGCCTACAGCCTGCAATGACTCCGCTACCTCCTTCTTTCTCACCACTACCGAAGCTATCACCTCAACCAACACCGGAACTGCTGCAACACACCAACCTACTTTCTCCTTCCCCACCATCCTGTAGCATGTAAGCCCGAAAGAGCAGGGTCCTCTCCCCTCTGTATCAGTCTGTCATTGTACGGGTACCGTTACACTTAGCGATGCACCAGCGATCCCGACAACGATATGACCCGGTCAGGATCGCTGGTGCATCGCTAAGTGGTCGCTAGTGAGCTGCCACACAGGCAGCTCTCACCAGCGACATAGCAGCGGTCGGCGGTCGCTACTTACCTGTCAGACGCGGCGATGAAGACGTCCTCCCGCCAGCATCCACGCGTCGCTCGTCGCCACAGCAGGAAGCAGACGACGAGAAAAGGCCCAGGACGTTCTCGCGCGATCAGCGATAACCAGCGGGGGAGCCGGTCGGAGGTAAGTATCACATGTAGCGATATCGCTAACAGTATCGCTGCTGCGTCACAAAACCAGTGACATTATAGCGATATTGCTAGCGATAGTTTGTTTACTATAAGTGATATCTGTAATTTGTATGTAACCCCCTTCTCAAGTACAGCACCATGGAATCAATGGCGCTATATAAATATATAATAATAATATGATGATGATGACTGCTTTATATAAAGTGAAGAAACACTGTGATGGGAGGAGGAGGATGGATAGGGAAGCTTTAACTGGTTGGTCAGTTTGGGACATTCATGTGATGCATATGAGCCCCTGTACACCTCTCTGTCCTGTCTGGTTACTAAGGATTAGTGATGAGCTAACCGAATATCTCGGGTGTGCTAATAGAGTATCTTCGGTTTGTTGAATAATATGTTTGAGTCCCTACGGCTGCAGGTTTTGCAGCTTTTACACAGCCGCAACACATGCGGGGATTGTTTAACAAACAGGTAATCTCTGCATGTGTTGCAGCTGTCAAACAGCTCTGTTAACACACCCGAGACGCTCTGTTAGCATGCCCGAGACGCTTTGCTAGCACGCCCGACACTCTCTGTTAGCACGCCCGAGACGCTCTGTTAGCACGCCCGAGACGCTCTGTTAGCACGCCCGAGACGCTCTGTTAGCACGCCCGAGACGCTCTGTTAGCACGCCCGAGACTCTCTGTTAGCATGCTCGCTCATCGCTACTTAGGATACACTACCGTTCAAAAGTTTGGTGTCACCCAGACAATTTTGTGTTTTCCATGAAAACTCATACTTTTATTAATCAAATTAGTTGCCAAATGAATCTAAAATCTAGTCCAGACATTGACAAGGTTGGAAAAAAAGATTTTTATTTGAAGTAATAATTTTCTCCTTCAAACTTTGCTTTCGTCAAAGAATGCTCCTTTGCAGCAATTACAGCATTGCAGACCTTTGGCATTCTAGCAGTTAATTTGCTGAGGTAATCTGGAGAAATTTCACCCCATGATTCCAGAAGCCTCTCCCACAAGCTGGTTTGGCTTGATGGGCACTTTTTGCGTACCATACGGTCAAGCTGCTCCCACAACAGCTCAATGGGGTTGAGATCTGGTGACTGCACTCGCCACTCCATTACAGATAGAATACCAGCTGCCTGCTTCTTCCCTAAATAGTTCTTGCATAATTTGGAGGTGTGCTTTCCATAATTGTCTTGTTGTTGGATGAAATTCGCTCCAATCAAGCGCTGTCCACAGGGTATGGCATGGCGTTGCAAAATGGAGTGATAGCCTTCCTTCAAAATCCCTTTTACCGTGTACAAATCTCCCATGTTACCAGCACCAAAGCAACCCCAGACCATCACATTACCTCCACCATGCTTGACAGATGGCGTCAGGCACTCTTCCAGCATCTTTTCAGTTCTGCGTCTCGCAAATGTTCTGTGTGATCCAAACCCCTCAAACTTGGATTTGTCTGTCCATAACACTTTTTACCAATCTTCCTCTGTCCAATGTCTGTGTTCTTTTGCCCATATTATTCTTTTCTTTTTATTAGCCATGCTCATATATGGCTTTATCTTTGCCACTCTGCCCTGAAGGCCAGCATCCCGGAGTCACCTCTTCACTGTAGACTTTGACACTGGCATTTTGCATGTACTATTTAATGAAGTGCGAGTTGAGGACCTGCGAGGCGTCGATTTCTCAAACTACAGACTCTAATGTACATGTCTTGTTGCTCAGTTGTGCAGCGGGGCCTCCCACTTCTCTTTCTACTCTGGTTAAAGCCTGTTTGTGCTCTCCTCTGAAGGGAGTAGTACATACACACTGCTGTAGGAAATCTTCATTTTCTTGGCAATTTCTCTCATGCAATAGCCTTCATTTCTAAGAACAAGAATAGACTGTCGATTTTCATATAAAAGTTCTTTTTTTCTGGCCATTTTGAGAGTTTAGTGGAACCAACAAATGTACTGCTCCAGATTCTCAACCAACTCAAAGGAAGATCAGGTTTATAGCTTCTCTAATCAGCCAAACTGTTTTCAGCTGTGCTAACATATTTGCACAAGGGTTTTCAAGGGTATTGTAACCATCCATTAGCCTTCTTACACAGATAGCAAACACAAAGTACCATAAGTACACTGGAGTGATGGTTGTTGGAAATGGGCCTCCATACACCTATGAAGATATTGCATTACAAACCAGACGTTTGCAGCTAGAATAGTCATTTACCACATTATCAATGTATAGAGTGTATTTCTGAATCATTTAATGTTAGCTTCATTGGAAAAAACTGTGCTTTTCTTTCAAAAATAAGGAAATTTCTAAGTGACCCATAACTTCTGAAAGGTAGGGTACATTGTAGCAATATTCTGTGTGGATCCCCAGTTATCAGTCTTCCTCAGATTATACATGAGGTCAGAGTTGAGATCGGACAGCCTCTATCTGCTTTTTCTGTCATATTACTGTAATCACATCTTTTCTAGGAATCCACTATAAACCCAGTGATTTTTGGAAATCTCATTCTTTTCTCTGAACCATTAACTGTCCGAGTCCTGATTCCCACATCCCACATCCGTGTTTCCCCTGTGTACTTGGATACTCGGACCGTTTGGGAGTCTCCTGAGCACATCATTGTGAGGAGACCTCCAGTTGATCGTTGCATTGTTACATATGGACGGAGCGACACAACATCAGATTAATATTCCATAGCGGTGTCTTCTGCCGGAGATTACCCTTCAGCAGCGTGCAGGCAGCAGCTCAGCGCAGAGGAAGCGACCTCTTTACTTTCTGTACATGAGAAGTAATTAATAATTCACAGGGAGCAGACGAGAGCGATACCTGCGCTTGTTTCCTGCTGTCAGCGTGACGGGATCTGTTGGCGCCTTGACAAACAAATCACCTCACATTACAGAGCCGCGCCGCGTTTTGTAGCATTGTGTAAATACGGAATTCTCAATGTGCCGCCATCAATCCTGCGCCGCTCCCTCGTCACTTCTACATGAGCATCTAATATCAAACAGTTGCTCTTATGGTGACTCTGGAGGAAGGCGTTGAGGCCCCAAAGATTGCACAATGGGCCCATCCTAAACAGGTTGTCCATGGTTAGAGAAACATGACTGCTTCCTTACAAAAATAGCGCCACCCCGACCTCAGGTTGTTTGTGGTAATGCAGCTCATCTGTGTTCAAGTGCATAGTTATGTTTTCTCCTTGTTTTTTATAATATGCTCCGTGTCAGTCTGCTCTGTAATTCTGGAGGCGCAGGATGAGCAGAGCTGTAAAGGTCATACAAGTAACGGGACTTTGCAGATTAAGGAATTAAAGGAGGAAGCAGATTTCTTCTGATTTACTTTGAGCCCATTGTGAGAAAAGTGCAGTACAAATGATGCATCTAAAAGAGAGTATCAGACACTAGTTATTCTCCTGCTGGATACTGAGGGTTTTCATGGGCTGTCCCTTTAAGAGGAGGGGCTCAGATCCATTGTAACAAGTCTTTTGTGCTACATGTTGATTTGTGTGAAGCTTCTGTATCTTCAGAGCCTGGATGAACCAGGGGCGCCGCTCTGGATCCCCTCTGTATGGCGAGAGAATCTGCGCTGCGCCCCTCGCCGTCTCAAGTTGTTATGGGAACCAGCACAAAGACGATGGAGTCAGGAGCGGCCGCGCTCTCTCTGCTTCATCTCATCAGGGAAAATCCATTCCGCTACCTAAGACGCTGAAACTCCTGAAGAATCAATAACGGAAAGGTGGAAAAAAGAAGCAATTCTACGTCTGTAGTTGTAACGTGGCGGCAAAGAGTGGGCGATCACTGGACGCCGTGCACTGGTGATGGGGCGATCACTGGACACCGCGCAATGGTGATAGGGCGATCACTGGACGCCGCGCACTGGTGATAGGGCGATCACTGGACGCCGCGCACTGGTGATAGGGCGATCACTGGACGCCGTGCACTGGTGATAGGGCGATCACTGGACACCGCGCACTGGTGATAGGGCGATCACTGGACACCGCGCACTGGTGATAGGGCGATCACTGGACGCCGCGCACTGGTGATAGGGCGATCACTGGACGCCGCGCACTGGTGACAGGGCGATCACTGGACGCCGCGCACTGGTGATAGGGCGATCACTGGACGCCGCGCACTGGTGATACAGCGATCACTGGACGCCGCGCACTGGTGATACAGCGATCACTGGACGCCACACACTGGTGATAGGGCGATCACTGGACACCACACACTGGTGATAGGGCGATCACTGGACACCACACACTGGTAATAGGGCGATCACTGGACGCCGCACACTGGTGATAGAGCGATCACTGGACGCCGTGCACTGGTGATAGGGCGATCACTGGAAGCCACGCACTGGTGATAGGGTGATCACTGGACGCCACGCACTGGTGATAGGGCGATCACTGGACGCCGTGCACTGGTGATAGGGCGATCACTGGACGCCGTGCACTGGTGATAGGGCGATCACTGGACGCCGTGCACTGGTGATAGGGCGATCACTGGACGCCGTGCACTGGTGATAGGACGATCACTGGACACCATGCACAGGTGATAGGGCGATAACTGGACACTGCGCACTGGTGATAGGGCGATCACTGGACGCCACGCACTGGTGATAGGGCGATCACTGGACGCCGCGCACTGGTGATAGGGCGATCACTGGACGCCACGCACTGGTGATAGGGCGATCACTGGACGCCGTGCACTGGTGATAGGGCAATCACTGAACGCCACGCACTGGTGATAAGATGATCACTGGACGCCTCGCACTGTTGATAGGGCGATCACTGGACGCCGCGCACTGGTGATATGGCGATCACTGGACGCTGCGCACTGGTGATAGGGCGATCGCTGGATGCCGTGCACTGGTGATTAGCTGTTTGTCATAGATATCACTTTTCTGATGGCTGGAGAGTAACTTATTGCCTGGGGAAGACAACTGTATCATGGTGACACCACACTATGGATGTAGCATTTCATGTTGGCCATGACTCGTGACCCTCATACCCACTGGTCCGCCAGAGAAGTGATATACACTACTTAACAATGAAGTTACCGCACCGAGAAGGAGTCGTGGAAATCAGAAAAGTGGGACACCCAGCAACTCAGTTGTTAGGATGGAGGAGATTAGATATTGGGCTCTGTACTGTAGATGGTAGCCATCCACACCACAGGCAGGAGATCTGCATGTAACTGTTGTCTTCAGTGGAATATTTCTTTAAATAGAATCTGTCAGCAGGCTTGTGCTGTGTAATCCGACAGCAGCATGTTGTAGGGACAGTGACCCTGATTCCAAAGATATATCACTAGTTTACTGGGTGAAGCAGTTGTGATAGTCACAGTTTTATCTGCTGCAGATCTCGCACAGCTCAGGTGTTGAGATGTATATAAACCACGCACAGCACATCTTTCTGTGTACACTGTATAGTGACAGTGAGCTGCTAATCAGTGCTCATCCTAGTGGTGGCTGCAGACAGGATCTTATCCTGTATTTCTGTATACAGGGAGCTCACCCTAGTGATGGCTACAGACAGGAACTTATAATGGATCTCTGTATACAGGGAGCTCCCCCTAGTGGTGACTGCAGACAGGATCTTCTTATCTCTGTATACAGGGAGCTCCCCCTAGTGGTGACTGCAGACAGAATCTTATCATGTACCTCTGTATACAGGGAGCTCCCCATAGTGGTGGCTACAGACAGGATATTATCATGTATTTCTGTATACAGGGAGCCCCCTAGTGGTAGCTCCACACAGACTTTATTATGTTATACTATTGCGTTAGGTATAAGAATTCTGATTGAAACCTCATCCCGACCACTGACAGTAATATCAGCCTCAAAGCCATCATGGGAAAGGGAACGATATAATGTATCTGGAAAGTTGGCGAAGTTTGAGTAATTGGCTCCATTTTGCCATTCAAAACTTTTTAAAGTTCTGCATTCAATGCATGTGATGACCAGAATATTAAGGGTATGTGGACAAGTTGCGGATTGCTGTGTGGAATTTTCCGCGCGGAATCTGATTTTTTTGGCAGAATCCTTAGGTCAAAATCTGCGCGTTTTTTATTCGGATTTCCTGCGGATTTATAGTTCGTGTTTTAACACCTGTGGATTCCTATAATGGAATGGGTGTAAAAATGCTGCGGAATTCGCACAAAGAATTATCATGCTGCGGAAAATAAACCACTGCGTTTCCGCGCGGATTTTTCCACAGCATGTGCACAGCGTTTTTCCCATAGAATAACATTGTACTGTAAATCACTTGCGGATCTGCAGCAAATCCGCAATGTGTGCACATACCATAAAGGGTTGCAGTAAGGAATAAAAAAGGACAAATAAAGCATGATGACTTATATCCAGAGCCAATGCCACCCTTGCTCACCGGTTGTGTCAAGTATTGCAGCTTAAACCCATTCAGTGAGACCGAGCTGTAATACCAGACACAACTCCTGGACAGGTGAGGCATTGTGATATTTTGGAATATTTTGACCATGGTAATCTCAGTGGATGAAGGAAGAGTTGTGCTTTAATTATGGAGTCCTGGAGCTTTCCTCGGTGGTGGTGGATCTCTGCCCTGTGAGCATGGCGACTCAATCAGGCTGGATCTTCAGGACTAGGATTTCTGGTCTTACTTGCAGCAGATGGCTGACCCTGGACAACACCGTATGCAGGATGAGTGATGTTTAGTGCCGCCTCAGCACCTGTGCCGTATGTACCTGTGCACGCGTCTGTTATAAATGAGCTTCCAGCTCGACCAGGACAGGCGCTCCGTCCTCTATGCAATTAATTTCGCATCAGACATTGTTACTTTTTGTGCATTTTTTCATTTATTTGCACTTCCAATTGTTATGAGGCACGAGGCGCGGATTGCAGGGAAGTGTGAGGCATTCTTCAACCTGCCACCACGACGTATTCATTATATCATGTGCTCTGGAGGAAGCTCGAGGTCAAAACAACAATATTTTTAGAAGTAATTAATGGGAAGAAATCCGCCTTCATTTATTATAAATGGTGTTTGTAGAAGAAGAAAAATGTTTCCTGGTCACACAAATTAATAATCTCCTGGAGCAACGGTGAAATGCCACAAATTCGAAGGCTGGAGAAAATCGAGTCGTAGACCCAAGATCCCAGGGCCGGAGAATTGAGAGTAGATGAAAAAAGAGCTATAGAATATAGAACTGTAGATCCCAGGTCCGGAGACCATGTAGCCCTAGATCCTAGGGCCGGAGAACATGGAGCCCCAGATCTCAGGGCCGGAAAACATGGAGCCGCAGATCGCAGAGCCCAAGAACATGGAGCCCCAGGTCCAGAGAACATGGAGCCCCAGATCTCAGGGCCGGATAACATGACGCTGCAAATCCCAGGGTCGGAGAACATTGAGCCCCAGATCTCAGGGCTGGAATACATTGAGCCCCAGATCCCAGGGCCAGAGAACATTGAGCCCCAGATCCCAGGTCCGGAGAACATGGAGCCCCAGATCTCAGGGCCGGATAACATGACGCTGCAAATCCCAGGTCCGGAGAACATGGAGCCGCAGATCTCAGGGCCGGATAACATGACGCTGCAAATCCCAGGGTCAGAGAACATTGAGCCTCAGATCTGAGGGCCAAAGAACATTGAGCCCCAGATCCCAGGTCCAGAGAACGTGAAGCAGCAGGTCTCAGGGCAGGAAAACATTGAGCCCCATATCCCAGGGCCGAAGAATATGGAACCGCAGATCCCAGGGCCGGGGAACATGGAGCCCCAAGTCCTGGACTGGAGACAATGGAGCCGCACATCCTGCAGAATAAGTATCTGCAGAGAAAAGAGTCTAAAATTCAGCTGTAGAATAAGGAGCAGAATAATAAGAAGATCAGTGGACTATGAAGGAGCCTGTGTGTAAAGTGCTGATCAGTAGAGACCAGGCCCCTCAGCTGGGATATGTGGATAATGCGGCTTCCAGTCATTTCTTTTTGCTCTAATTTTTCTTCCAAAAAATAGTTTCAAATGTTTCACCTAAATAACAAACTTTCTGCAACTTTTCTCTATACGTTATTCACACATTGGGGTCAGATCGTTCTGACAGATTCAATTTAAACCGTTTAGTTTTCAGAGAGCCACATGATTCTATGATGTCGGCCCACATCTTCATTTATGCATCCTGTTGGTCCTTGAATGATCACTGTTTTGGCTTCTTGTGATCAGTTGCTAAGTGCTCTGATGCGATTAGAGCACTTCACCAGCTTTTGCCTTTCTGGCCCTATTCCTGGGGCTCAGCTTCACCGTTCTCTGTTTCACTCAAGCTCAATGGCTTGAATCCACAGAAAAGTACCTGTCAGTCAAGCGAAAGAGTGGTGGGGTGGGTGGAGAACAGAGCCAGGGGGCCTAGAGGCATGGAAAGTGCTTTGATCTTTTCAGTCCTTGCACAACAGATTACAGCTATAAAGATGTGGATGACATTATCCTCCAGAGAAGCGGTTTGTTTGGGTGGATTGGTCTGACAGATTGCTGTCAGTGAATGTAGACATTATTGCGTCCCATCTAGTGGTGGAGAACCTGTCCTGATTGCTACATGGTTTATATCGGTGCTAGAATGTATCAGTCTGTCTACACTGTAACAAATCCTCACCTGCGAGAAGTCTTCCTTCAAACCTGGTTTTCGTTGTTTGAACTTTTTTTTATTTCTACGCCCAATTTACAGACTGGATACACAAGTTTTGATAAATGGCGGTACGATGCAGTTTGTGGACAGCGCAGCAGCATATGTTGGCGCCATACCGTGCTCGCAGTATTTCAGGCTTGGCTGCTGTAATGGCTTATAAATGTGCTCTCATTTCCTGTGTTGCGCCCAGTTGCCACGCGGCTAATGAATGTTGTAATGTGCGCACATTAACGACTCAATGTTCTGAGTGAATATCGTACATGAGCGGGTAATGGAGGCGCCGCTCCAAATGTGCCCGCGTAATCGCCCCTATAAATGGCTGTGATCGCTTGTCCGCCTTCCATTATCCCCGAGCAGTTGGAGAACAGCTCCAATACCCCCGGGGGGAATTGTGACCCTTGGAAAAAGCAGCAAGGAGACCCCACGAAAGCAGCGTCCATGAGGGACATTGTGTCTGAGCCCCTGTAAGGCCATGAATGGGGGCTATCGAATCCTCTCTTGTAACATGTCCAGCAACTGCATGGGCGACACGGTCAGGACTGACTGTCAGCGAGGAATGTTCTAATTCACTGAAAGCTAGCAGAGATCTAGAAACCTACTTTATAAGTCTCTTTATATGGTCTTTAATAAAAGTAAGACTGAACCGTCCGGCCATTTAAATGTTCAGTACATGATCAATGCAGTAATTACTCCTCTGATGGGGTTACCCCTCTCACAGCAGCAGGGATGGAGACAAAGCGTTCCATGATACCATGATTAAGGCTTAAAGGGAATCTGTCACCCTTTTTTTGGCCTTTCATCTGCCGGCATAGACATCGGGGGCTTATCTACAGCATTCTGTAATGCTGTAGATAAGCCCCCGATGTAACCTGAAAGAGAAGAAAAACACGTTATATTATACTCATGGAGGTGGGCGGTCCGGTCCGATGGGTGTCGCCGTCCGGTCCAGCGCCTCCCTTCTTCATGCGATGACGTCCTCTTCTCCCGTCCTGAAATGGCTCTGGCGCCGGACCGGACCGCAACACCCATCGGACCGGACCGCCCTCCTCGGTGAGTATAATATAACGTGTTTTTCTTCTCTTTCAGGTTACATCGGGGGCTTTTCTACAGCATTACAGAATGCTGTAGATAAGCTCCTGATGTCTATGCCGGCAGCTGAAAGGCCAAAAAAAAGGGTGACAGATTCCCTTTAATTGCTGAAACGTGTTGGTCACAGCTCTGCTTCTTGTGTTACCCACATTGTTTTTTCATGTTTTTAAGAAGCAAATAAAAAAACTTTTTTTAATACATTAGTGGATTGTTTCATCGCTGGAGCACATTCTTCTTCTTTTCTGCTGAAAGCGTTCCAAAGTTACGGGCCTCATTTTACAATTTTCTAAATAATAGACGATTCTGAATATTTAGGGGGCCAGGACGATTAGTGATGTGGTAATAGTTGCTCCTGATGGGGGTGGTAGTCGCAGCGCTTGCAGAGTTAACAATGGCTAATGTTGTCTCATATTGTCTAGGTGGGCAAAAGGCGGACAGTTACTGAAGGAGGTGACCGAAGAAACGTACGAGACGGTGGTGGATTACTCGTACTTCTCCGAGCCGGTATCCTGCGAGGTCACCAACGCCCTGGGCAGCACCAACATCAGCAGAACAGTGGATGTCTATTGTAAGTGGCCCCCCACATACTGCACCTCCAGGCACAGCTAAAGCTGCAGCCACAGATCATTGTGCAATGGACCGTTAACGTGTGGAGGGCAGATGAATGCAAGTCACAATGTAACAGCAGAATAGTGAGTGCAGCTCTGGAGGAGAAGACACATGTAACAGCAGAATAGTGAGTGCAGCTCTGGAGGTGACTGGAGGATGAGACACGATGTAACAACAGAATAGTGAGTGCAGCACTGGAGGAGAACACATGATTTAACAGCAGAATAGTGAGTGCAGATCTGGAGGAGAAGACATAATGTAACAGCAGAATAGTGACTGCAGTTCTGGAGGGGACTGGAGGAGAAGACATAAGAGCAGAATAGTGACTGCAGCTCTGGAGGTGACTGGAGGATAAGGCAATGTAACAGCAGAATAGTGAGTGCAGCTTTTGACGTGACTGGAGGAGAAGGCATGATGTAACAGCAGAATAGTGAGTGCAGCTCTGGAGGTGACTTGAGTATAAGACATGATGTAACTGCAGAATAGTGACTGCAGCTCTGGAGGTGACTGGAGGATAAGACATGATGTAAGAGCAGAATAGTGAGTGCAACTCTGGAGATGACTGGAGGAGAAGACACAATGTTACAGCAGCTCTGAAGTAACTGGAGTATAAGACTGATGTAACAGCAGAATAGTGACTGCAGGTCTGGAGGTGACTGGAGGATAATAGATGATATAATGCAGAATAGTGACTGCAGGTCTGGAGGTGACTGGAGGAGAAGACACAATGTTACAGCAGCTCTGAAGTAACTGGAGTATAAGACTGATGTAACAGCAGAATAGTGACTGCAGGTCTGGAGGTGACTGGAGGATAAGAGATGATATAATGCAGAATAGTGAGTGCAGCTCTGGAGGTGATGTTGCAGTTCCCTGGTGAAGATAATGTGCAGCATTTTCCCGGGTAGGTCCGTGTTTGCAGGGGAGCGACTTGTACTTCTTCTCTCCCCCTGTAGTTGGGCCTCGGATGGCCACAGAACCTGAATCCGTAGTCGTGGACCTGGGATCAGAAGCCACCTTCCACTGTGCGTGGATCGGAAACCCTTCTCTCACCATCGTCTGGATGAAGCGCGGTTCTGGCGTGGTAAGTGGAGTTCAGCTCCCCCAACGCAGCGGTTGTGTCACCCAGCGGCAGATTGGATTCCATTACTGAAACTGCCACCTGGGAGACCGGGCTAAAACACAAGAAGACACCATGTTAAAAATCTCTGATTGCTGTCAGTGAATGGTAACACTCATCCAAACCAGCTAAAAACACCATCCTGCCAGATGGCCGACTTATAATATGTTACCCAGGATTTCAGCCTCTGTATGGGAGAAGGAATATTTCTATTCGCTGACAGAAAGCAGAGATCCTGGAGAGGATGAGACATTGAAACACCAAACTTAAGAGTTTAAGTTATACCTTTATTTGCATCACCATGGCGGCTCCTGTGCCCGTGTAATTAGATTATGAGCCGCCAGCAGCCTGGCATTGAGCGGATGGTTATCCCGGTATTATAGAGGTAATACAGGGTCATGTGACGCCGTACAGCGGAAACAATGTAACAGGCAGGAATTGTTCGCGCCGCTGCCTACTGCCTTCACGCCCGCCCTGCTGCCTACTGCCCTCACGCCCGCCCTGCTGCCTACTGCCTTCACGCCCGCCCTGCTGCCTACTGCCTTCACGCCCACCCTGCTGCTGCCTGCCTTCACGCCCGCCCTGCTGCCTACTGCCC
Organism: Dendrobates tinctorius; assembly: GCF_039654945.1. NCBI lineage: Eukaryota > Metazoa > Chordata > Amphibia > Anura > Dendrobatidae > Dendrobates > Dendrobates tinctorius. Next base: position 607,384 of record NW_027361696.1, on the reverse strand, counting down.
TCACGCCCGCCCTGCTGCCTACTGCCTTCACGACCGCCCTGCTGCCTACTGCCTTCACGCCCACCCTGCTGCTGCCTGCCTTCACGCCCGCCCTGCTGCCTACTGCCCTCACGCCCACCCTGCTGCCTACTGTCTTCACACCCACTCTACTGCCTTCACGCCCGCCTGCTGCCTACTGCCTTCACGCCCACCCTGCTGCCTACTGCCTTCACGCCCGCTCTACTGCCTTCACGCCCGCCCTGCTGCCTACTGCCTTCACGCCCGCCCTGCTGCCTACTGCCTTCACGCCCGCCCTGCTGCCTACTGCCTTCACGCCCGCCCTGCTGCCTACTGCCTTCACGCCCACCCTGCTGCCTACTGCCTTCACATCCACCCTGCTGCCTACTGCCTTCACGCCCGCCCTGCTGCCTACTGCCTTCATGCCCGCTCTACTGCCTTCACGCCCGCCCTGCTGCCTACTGCCTTCATGCCCGCTCTACTGCCTTCACGCCCGCCCTGCTGCCTACTGCCTTCAGGCCTTCCCTGCTGCCTACTGCGTTCACGCCCACCCTGCTGCCTACTGCCTTCACGCCCGCCCTGCTGCCTACTGCGTTCATGCCCACCCTGCTGCCTACTGCCTTCACACCCACCCTGCTGCTTACTGCCTTCACGCCCACCCTGCTGCCTACTGCCTTCATGCCCACCATGCTGCCTACTGCCTTCATGCCCACCATGCTGCCTACTGCCTTCATGCCCGTCCGTGCCTTAAGGACAGGACTGCCATTCTGCGCTCCCTCCACAGTCTGAACTTTTACAGCCGGGATCGCGGCTCAGATTCTGACATTTATTCCTGACGTTAAAATGGCAAATAATATATGACTTTTTGCCCGACTGCAGAGCTGCCGAGATCCAGAAAACACAATCGGATGAAAGGCAGAATTTTATTTTCTAGAATTTTTTTTAAACTTTTAAAGATTCAGCCTCATTCAGGTAAGAAAACTGAGACCGAAGGTGAAACCTGTCACTGCCAACCACTGACTCCGCCATTACTGTGGCCAATGACCAGCACTCATTGAAGTGTAAAGCACGAAAAATTGCACACATGCACTGGAATGCTTTAATCAAGCATTTGATAATCCAGAATGTTCGGAGAGCTGTCTATTATTATCGGCATTGATGAAAAGTCTGATAATCTCTTTTTTGCTGCCATTTTCCTATTGCAAAGGTCACACTCTTTACAGCAGGTCATAAAATGAGATGTCTTTTATTTTGCTTGTATGGAATCTATCTGCAGTACTGACATCTAGTGGCCACAATCAAAACTGCAAAGTAGTAACAATATTAACAAGAAATAAAAACAGAATATCTCCCACAGCTGACTTTTACATTGTAGAATGTGTCTCTTTAATAATGCGGTCACATTCAGACCTGGACAGATGACGCAGTAGAGCTGGCAGCCATTCTGAGCATTTTTGTGCATCTTTATATTTTACTTAGGTCCTGAGTAACGAAAACTACTTGACGCTGAAAAATGTGCGGCAAGAGGATGCTGGGAAATACGTTTGCCGAGCAGTCGTTCCTCGGGTGGGTGCTGGCGAGAGGGAAATCACCTTAACAGTCAATGGTAAGTCCCATCTCCTGGGAGTACCACCTTCTGGAGCAGGTGAAGATTGAAAATGGTTTCTTCTAGAAACAGCACTACTCTTGACTGCAGGTTGTGTCTGGTATTACAGCATGGCTCAATTGAAAGGAAAGGAGCAGAACTGCATATAACCTGCAGACAGGGGTGGTGCTGTTTTTAGAAGAAAGCATCTATGTTTTTCTGATCTAATGCAATATGTGATGTCACCCAGCTTTTTCTGACACCTGGGGTCGGCCATATTGGTTGTCACCCAGCTTTCTCAGAAGCTGATACATTGTGGCAGATGGAATTTTCTGCAGTCAGACACAAGGCGACTCGGGGATGATCGTTAATCTGCTGTTATGATCCTTTTCTATGAGAGCCTTGCGACTGTGAGAGTCCCGTAAAGCGGCGGTCCTTGTCTGTGCCCCAAGCGTGGCGTAAATCTGTTTTTTATGTTTGTCTCTCGCAGTGAAGCACGACGGCAGATTTAGCTTTTTAATATTAGATTCCTGCTTATGTTCCCATTAAGAAGCCGGAATAGCAATTTCCCCGGCGCCGGATGTATATGTGCCTGAGCCGCCTCTTCTGTCCTCGGAAAGACTGGAGCGGCCTCCTCAGGGTGCGAGAGATGATTGGTTAATATGAAGTAGGGAGACTTTGAGATGGGGATGTAGGAGGAGAGGCCTCCGCCGAGTACCCGGGCCGGAACCGAGGGGACCGTCTTCCAGATTCCTGGGGTATCTGTTTCCAGGGAGCAGAGCTAGGGGATGGACTGCTGAGTGACAGGGCAGTTGGGGGAGGAGTCCAGAGAAGAGGGGCGGAGAGGGCCAGACTGTGTGAGTCAGCAGAACGAGGGAGAAGAAGGTGGAGACTTGGAGAGGGCCAGAGAGGACGACAGCGACAGGAGGGAGACGGCGCCGAGCTTACCGACAAAAGAAGAATGCTGCCTCACTCCAGCTCTCGGCTGCGGCCTACTCGCAGCCGTCCACGTCCGGCGCCGCCTCACTCCAGCTCATGGCTGCGGCCTCCTCGCTGCTGCCCGCAGCCACCGCTGCTTCACTCCTGACCACGGCGGTGACTCCTCCTTTGCCGCCCGCAGCTGCCATCGCCCCGCTCCAGTCTGCGGTAGAGACTGGGCCTCTGCCCGCTGCGGATCCTCCTGTGGCCTATCAACCACTACTTATCACCGCCACTGCCAGTCCCTGTCAGGGAGTTGCGGCCTCCCCTCTCCCACTCCCAGGCGGTATCCCGCCAGCTCCGCTGGGGGACATCCCATCAAAGAACTCTCCGCGGGCCTGTTGTGCCCCTACTCCTCCTGGGCGTCGGAACGCCCGAAGACTACGCCAGATCTTCAGCGGCTGGGCCCAGTGGCTGCGACACAGACACACCGTGGAACAGAACGCCGAGGGACGTCAGGATGGATAAGTGATACATAGTGACTAAGGACCCGTAGTCGGCCATTCCGTGGCCATATAGTGACTGGTCTTTGCCGGATTAGTCGTGTTCTCCCAATCCTTGTTTATGTGTATTGGCTCCCTTCGAGGACAACCACTGTCATTCTGTTGGTTGCGTAACAATAGCCCTAACGGCATTTATCTATAAAAGTTAACGTTTAAAGTCATTTCTGTCTCGCGTCTCGTCACTGCATCCTGCGTACCTGCTATTACCACAGGGACATGGAGGCTGTAATATCAGGGATCTACTATGTACGATACACTGCCCGGAGCGCCGGCAGACATCACAGCAAAGGAACAATGTAGCAGAGAACGTGGTGTCAGGGCTGGCTCCCTCTGTGATTGGTAAGCAGACAAATGAGCCCCGCCCTCCAGACTCCTCAGAGGCAGGACTTTTTTTGGTTTGTTCATTTCATCCCCAGAGATTTCAGATGATGATTCTTGGTCATGATCATAACGGGTAACCACAGCAAAACTATGAGTTGGGCCCCATCCATCATGACCCCCCAGCAACAACAGGGATAGAACATGGAAAAGTGTTTAGCATTTTCCCTTCTGCACAGGAATCATGCACATAGTGATGCCACAATGGAGAGATAATGCACTCAATGGCTCTCTGTGCACATCATCCCACTACTGTGACATCGCTATGCACATCATCCCACTACTGTGTCATTGCTGTGTGCATTATCCCTGTACTGTGACATAATGGTGTTACACCTGTACGGTGACATCACTGTGCACATCATCCCACTACTGTGACATCACCGTGTGTATTAACCCTGTACTGTGACATCTCTGTGTGCATTACCCCTGTACTGTGACATCACCGTGTGCATTAACCCTGTACTGTGACATCGCCGTGTGCATTACCCCTGTACTGTGACATCACTGTGTGCATTATCCCACTTCTGTGACATCACGCTCCTTCCTATCAACCAGACGTCATCTGCTGATTAATTTCTTGCTCCAAAAATGAAACTATGAATCATGTGTATCAGCAGGCACCGCGCCGGCACGTGCAGCCGCCATTGCCGAATCAATGTCCTGTAATAGATGTAAATGGAGTACAGTGAAATGCGCAGTCTGACCTTGGGCACTAGGACCCCCCGGCCCCACAATGATTACAGTCAGATTGGGGCTCTCAGCCTGGCTGCCCACATCTCCTAATTTCCCGAGTCACAGTTGGCCTAAATAACACACACACTGCGATAATGCAAAGAGGAGCGCGGAGCGGCGAGGAGATCCGCCGGTGGCATCACATTCAGCCGGGATGAGGGATGCACCATTTGGTTTTATCTCGCCGCGCCGTACACAGAGAGACATTGTTTCCTTTTGCACGCGCTCACTGATCGACAGCAGGAGTTTAATTACAATTAAATAGCTGCAGAAAACAAAACCAGCGGTAACGAAACGGCTCAGACGGGCGGGGAGGGGAGGAGATCAGCACTGGAGTCAGGAGAAATTACAAACAACTGCTCAGCCGGGTTACATGGGACTGCAGGTGTCATCTACTACATTGTCTGAGGGTGTTACATGGGACTGCAGGTGACATCTGCTACATTATCTATGCTCAAAGAGTTATTACTGTTATCTGTGGTGTTACATAGGACTGCATGTGACATCTACTACATTATCTGTACTCAGAGAGTTATCACTGTGTTATCTGTGGTGTTACATAGGACTGCAGGATTAACCTACTTTAGGCCTAGGTTTAAGGCACTTTCATCAATACAAAATCCTATAGAACATAGGGAAGCATATGCCAGGTAAAATAAATATTTTTACTAGATCAATCAACTGTCCTTGCAGACAGTTTATTTTGCAACCCGTATCTCGCTTAAAAGTAAATTTAAATGTAAGTGTTTTATCATTTTGATCTAATTGAAAGTATTTATTTTACCTGGCATATGCTTCCCTATGTTCTATAGGATTTCGTATTGATGGAAGTGCCTTAAACCTAGGCCTAAAATAGGTTAATCCTGCAGTCCTATGTAACACCACAGATAACACAGTGATAACTCTCTGAGTTCACATAATGTAGTAGATGTCACCTGCAGTCCTATGTAACACAGATAACACAGTTATAACTCTGAATACAGTTAATGTAGTAGATGTCATCAGCAGTCCTATGTAACACCACAGATAACACAGTGATAATTCAGTACAGGTAATGTAGTAGATGTCACACCACAGATAATGTAATAGATGTCTCCCGCAGTCCTATGTAACACCACAGATAAAACAGTGATAACTCTCGGAGTTCAGATACTGTAGTTTGTTTTTCCGCCACTATCATCGGCAGTCTTGCGCTAATGGGAGGACGGGACGTCAGTTTGTGACTGCAGGATGGGAAAGTTTCAGAACGGAGAAAGGTATGAAGATATCTGACGGCAACTAAAGCAGACACTGTATCCCCAAGACATACGCTGTAATAATAGCTCACTGTAAAGGACCGACACTCGGGGTACAGGATAATGACGCTGACACTCGGGGTATAGGATAATGATGCTGACACTCGGGGTACAGGATAATGACGCTGACACTCGGGGTACAGGATAATGACGCTGACACTCGGGGTGCCGGATAATGATGCTGACACTCGGGGTACAGGATAATGACGCTGACACTCGGGGTGCCGGATAATGATGCTGACACTCGGGGTATAGGATAATGACACTGACACTCGGGGTACAGGATAATGACTCTGACACTCGGGGTGCAGGATAATGACACTGACACTCGGGGTACAAGGTAATGACACTGACACAGGGGGTGCAGAATAATAATGCTAACACTCAGAGTGAAGGATAATAACACACACTCGGGGTACAGGATAATGACACTGACACTCGGGGTGCAGGATAATGACACTGACACTCGGGATACAGGATAATGACGCTGACACTCGGGGTGCAGGATGATGACACTGACACTCGGGGTACAGGATAATGATGCTGACACTCAGGGTAGAGGATAATGACACTGATATTCAAGGTACAGGATAGTAACACGGACACTCGGGGTACAGGATAGTAACACGGACACTTGGGGTACAGGATAATGACACGGACACTTGGGGTACAGGATAATGACATTGACCCTCGGGGTACAGGATAATGATGCTGACACTCAGGGTACAGGATAATGATGCTGACACTCAGGGTACAGAATAATGACACCGACACTCGGGGTACAGGATAATGAAGCCGACACTTGGGGTACAGGATAATGACGCCTACACTTGGGGTACAGGATAATGACGCTGACACTCGGGGTACAGGATAATGACACCGACACTCGGGGTACAGGATAATGGCGCTGATAACCGGGGTACAGGATAATAACGCTGACACTTGGGGTACAGGATAATGACGCTGACACTTGGGGTACAGGATAATGACGCTGACACTCGGGGTACAGGATAATGACGCCTACACTTGGGGTACAGGATAATGACGCTGACACTCGGGGTACAGGATAATGACGCTGACACTCAGGATACAGGATAATGATGCTGACATTCAGGGTACAGGATAATGACGCTGACACTCGGGATACAGGATAATGATGCTGACACTCAGGATACAGGATAATGACACTGACACTCAGGGTACAGGATAATGACGCTGACACTCGGGATACAGGGTAATGACACTGACACTCGGGATACAGGGTAATGACACTCGGGGTACAGGATAATGACACTGATATTAAAGGTACAGGATAGTAACACGGACACTCGGGGTACAGAATAATGACGCTGACACTCCGGGTACAGAGTAATGACACTGACACTCAGGATACAGGATAATGACGCTGACACTCCGGGTACAGAGTAATGACACTGACACTCAGGATACAGGATAATGACGCTGACACTCGGGGCACAGGATAATGATAGATTGTGGTTTGCGTATAGAAATCCAGACTCGGGATCCCCTGCGTTTCGTCAGACGAGGGGAGACATAAGTAATGAGATACAATGTGAGGGATGGCAGAGGGGCCCCTGAGAGCCGCTGGTCCCAACCGCAGAACAATGGGAACCTCAGCTCCATTGTACACATCGCTCTACAGGCGGAGATCCCTGGAGCCACAGCTCCCCCTGCTGGCTGCTCTGGGGAGGGATATGAGCATTTTCCTGGGATTTTGGGCGCGTTGTGCCGCCTGCTGCTTGTTTTCCATTATTACTATTTTTCTGCTGTCCCCTCCCTGGGAATTTGTATTGAGGTTTGTAAACTGCAAATAATCAGAGAATCGAGAAACAGAACCATGAAATAAAGGGGCAGAAGCCTGTTAGTGACGGCAGCCCCTCACCCTCTTCTTTTTATGCTAAGGTGGGCCTAAAATGTGCAGATATGCAAATTACCTTGATGTGTTAATGGTGGCGTTGTTCTGAGAGCAAGGGATTATTCTCGTGCTGATAACACTAGAAGTTGGGGTCGAGCTCGTCTCACATGGTTGGGCCTGGAGGTGAGAAATCGCGGTTATATGGGCTACGACCACACTATCAGTATTTGTTCGGTATTTTTTCTCAGCATTTGTAAGCCAAAACCAGGTGAGGAACAATCAGAGGACAAGGTATAATAGAAACAAGTGCAGCAATTCTGCATGTTTGACCCACTCCGGGTGTTGGCTTACAAATACTGATGTGAAATACTGACTAAATACTGATAGTGTGGCCGTAGCCTTAGGCCGGAGTCACACTGGCGAGGAATACGGGAGAGTGAGAGGCGCAAAAAGCACGCATTACACACGGACCAATGATTCTCTATGGGGTCACTCGCACCAGCTGTATATTTCTCCTCAGTATCCTACGCTCCGTGCCACTAGCAGCATGCTGCGATTGTCAGCGTACTATGGCCGTAGTACGCCAATGCAAGTCTATGGGTGCGCAAAAAATACGGATTACACACGGAACACACGTGTGACTTGCGAGAAATACGCACCCGGTGTCTTTTAGAAACCCTGTCATAGGGCTCCATTATATGTCCATTTTGCAAGCCTGCGAGAAAATCTCAGCATACGGATGCCATACGGATTACATACGGATGCTGACATGCGCAAAATACGCGACCACACCTTGATTACGGATGACATACGGAGCACTGTTTAGGGGTCTGTCATCCGTATTACGCATGTAAAATACTGACCATATTTTGCGCAGGTTAGTGTGACTCCAGCCTTACACTGCGGATTCCATGCAGAACAACGCCAATATTAGCAACTGGAGAACGTGGGTCAGTGAAGATTTGTGCAATGAAGGTTCTCAGTCACTGACAGCAAGCAGAGATGGCTGCACTGCTGACTGACTACATTGTCTGCTTCCTCCGGCAGGTCCCCCCATCATCTCCAGCACGCAGACGCAGCACGCCTTACACGGAGAGAAGGGTCAGATCAAGTGCTTCATCCGCAGCACCCCTCCGCCGGACAGGATCGTAAGTATTGGGGCCGGGGGTCTCTCTATGGCTATAAGGGGTCGGTCTGTACCTTCTTTTCTGGCTCAATCACAGCTTTATGCAAATGCAGAAAAAAGCTCTGAAAACATGACGCCGCAAGAAGCGCAATTCCATAAAGTCCTTTCCTGGGTCCATTGTGCCGATCCCCTCATTGCCGGTTCTGCTGCACTATCGAGTCCAGGCAATCTGGCAGCTGCTGCAGAACTACTACTCCCACGTGTCACTGCCAGGGTATGCTGGGAGTTGTGTTTCACAGCACTGACCGCTGGACCATCTGCAGAGTTTACAGCCTCTGGCACATTTCCCTGCACTGATACATTGTAACAATCTGCTGAACACACAAGTAGCAGCACAGATCTGTCACAATTGTATCCAATGTCTGGTCCAAATGTAAACTGCACATTTTCATTCTCTGACAGCAAGCAGAGAGCTTGAAAGCGGAGAGGAATGAAACAGGAATGAGTCCCTGTAATAGCGTCACTGATAACTATGGTGTCCATGCCCCAGCCCTTCTCCCGCTCCAGAGAGCTGCGCCCCTCTGTGGCTTCCCAGTGCCTGGCAGAGCAGCGCCCGTCCGCCGCTGAGCGTCTGCTGCAGAGCCCGCGCCGCCCCCTACATGACACGCTCCTACCATCCACATTGTCATTGCTCGCTACGCCGTTCTCCAGCATCCTCCACACATTCCAAAAATAAAAGCAGGACATCTTTGATCTGGTTTCTCTGCATTCAGCCCCGTGGCGGCTCGCACGTCGCTGGGGGCCCGGGCTCTGTTGAAGCTATTTTTACTTTTCCCACCTACACAAGTCTGCGGATCTCGCCGTGCGCCTGCGATCTGTGTGGCACAAACAGGAGCTGAGCGAGCGATGACGAGCCGTGTATCCGCCATCACCAGCCGACCCCTCACTGACCGAGTGTCAGAGGGCAAGGCGACCCCTGCAACCGCCATGTTACCTGCGCCATGTCCGTCACTGCTGCTGTGCTCCCTCTGGTCTTTGCCCCAGGGCACTTCTTATGTTGGACCTTTAGGGTAGATTGACACATCGAGTATTTGCTGCAGATTTTGCACTTTTCCTTTGTAACCGGAGACCCTCCGCTCAGAGAATTCTGCCCTGTAGCGGATTTTAACATCTGAATCCTGTTCGTTTGTGCGCGGAGATTTTCAGCATTGCGGAGATTTCTTGGACTCTGCTGATCCCGTGTTACACTGCGGATTTTCTGCATGCAGGCTCGCGCCAAAAATCTGCACCAGACACGCAACATGTGAACCTGCCCCGAGGGTGAAACAATTTTTTGTCTTCATTGTCGCATTTTAACAGCTATAACTTTATTTTCTTCCCTTTATGGCGCTCGCTGTGCCGCACATTCACAGGATATTCTCTGGGGTGATATTAATCCCCCACATTTTACTTGGCGAAACGTCCTGTGGGAAAAAACAATAAAAATCTATTCTCCTTAAAGGAGTTGTCCACTACTCGGACAGCCATTTCTGAACCCTATATTCCCCTTATACTCCCCTCCGGTGTCGGTGCCGTTCCAGCAGTGTCAGTACTGCCTCTCCAGGTGACGGTGTGACAACACCTCGCGATCCCGGCAGCCAGTCGGCTCTCGTTTCCTCCGGATGTGTGATTTGTCCAAAGGTAAAGAGAGTGAAGCCAGCTCTAATTGGCTGCTGGAATCCCTGGCAGGGCATGCTGGGAGATGTAGCATCACAAGTTGCTGGTCATTGCTCTAGTCACACCCAGAGCTGCAGTTCACAACCTGCAGGTTTCTTTACATCCTTATCACCGATGTGTAGAATAGCAAGCCTTGTTCCCTGTAGTGTCGGTGGTGTCTCAGGAAACTCATCAAGGTGAAGAAAGGAAACTATAAAATCTTTCACTTCTGTCTTGACGGCCGTAATGAGAAATCATTGCACTGCTCCAGCATTTCAGCTTCAGAGATCGACTTTATTAAATTGCTCTGTGATTGGCACATCAGATACTGAAGAGGCAGACTGCGAAGGGTGCATAGAGGACGAAGGTTGCATAGAGGTCGGGGGTGCACGGAGGACGGGGACAAAAGGGAAAGCAGAGGACAGGGGTGCACAGAGAATGGAGGGTGCTCAGAAGATGGGGAGCGAAGGGTGCACAGAGGCCGGGGAGCAAAGGGTGCACAGAGGACGGGGGTGCACAAAGGACGAGGAGCAAAGGGAGAACAGAGGTCGGGGGGTGCTCAGAGGATGGGGAGCGAATAGAGGACGTGGAGCGAAGGGTGCACAGAGAACGGAGGGTGCACACATGACGGGGGTTGCACAGTGGACGGGGAGCAAAGGGTGCACAGAGGACGGGGGTGCACAAAGGACGAGGAGCAAAGAGAGAACAGAGGACGGGGGGGTGCTCAGAGGATGGGGAGCGAATAGAGGACGTGGATCGAAGGGTGCACAGAGAACGGAGGGTGCACAGAGGAGTGGAAGCAAAGAGCGCACAGAGGCCGGGGAGCAAAGGGTGCACACATGACGGGGGTTGCACAGTGGACGGGGAGCAAAGGGTGCACACATGACAGGGTAAGTAAAGAATTGGGGTGTCCAGAGGAATAATAAACGGCGCTCTGAACACTTTGGCTGAATTCTGAGACCCCGAACTCCCCCTCGTCCAGCAGAACACTCTGAACTTGTCAGATTCTGTTGTTTTCCTGCCGTTACTTATACCCTCGGACAGTGGGGGGAGCTCCTGCGCCAATCATGAGGTGGTTTTGTATGTGTGGCTCCATGTGATATGACTACATTTTATCCTTCTGCCTTAGGCCTGGTCATGGAAGGAGAACGTCCTGGAATCGGGGACCTCTGGCCGGTACACAGTGGAAACAGTCAGCACGGACGAGGGCGTCATTTCCACCCTGAGCATCAGTAACATTGTGAGGGCCGATTTCCAAACCATCTACAACTGCACGGCCTGGAACAGCTTCGGCTCTGACACCGAGATCATACGACTGAAGGAGCAAGGTGAGGGCGACGGTATACATATATCTGCATGATCATGTGACCATTAAAGGGGAACACCACCTTCATGATGGTCATTAGGAAGGACCCCTCACTAATGAGAAGATCGAAGGCCTTCTCAAATATTAAATACAGCAAACATAAGGGGAGAGATTCATTACTGTATAATCCCCATGTCACCAAATCCGCAACTAATCAGGAACACGTTATGAAATGCGGAAATAAAACGTAACTTTAATTACATAGTTTAAGATCAGTATGCATCACGAACATGTCATACAGGGACACACAAAACGTATATATAAAAACCTATAGGCCGGGGTCACACTTGTGTGTGTAATCCGAGAAACTCTCACATCAATACCCGGCACTGCCGCCGTCAACCGGGACCGGAGTGTGCAGCTACATGTATTTCTATGCAGCCGCATACTCCGGTCCCGAGTGCCAGCGACAGTGCCGGGTATTGATGCGAGAGTCTCGCGCTACACACACAAATGTGACCTCGGCCATAGAAAGAGTCCGTGTCCCAGTAAGTGATGGAACACTGACAATGGTCAGATACGAGGGGCCGATGTGTCCATCACTCCGCACCGCAGATTAGTCAATGACGCGCAGATCACATCCAGCTGCAAAATATCATTGTTCCATTATTTGCCTCATTTTATTTGGCAATGTCGCCAATTTTATGGTTCTGAGTTCTCTTCTCTCTGGTTTCCCTTATCATCTCCCAGAAAGGTCCTGTATTGTCCCTGATTCCAGACTGACCCAGACCCCCCGAGACTCGTGCCCTTACAGGGTCCATCCATGGCTCACCCTTGTCATCTGAAAATCATATTTTGTGACTGTCAGTTTGAGCCGGGTATGATCTGCGTGTCATTGCCTTAATCTATGGAGCTACAGTTGTGGCCAAAAGTATTGACACCGCTGCAGTTCTGTCAGATAATACTCAGTTCCTTCCTGAAAATGATTGCAAACACAAATTCTTTGGTATTATTATCTTAATTTAATTTGTCTTAAATGAAAAAACACAAAAGAGAATGAAGCAAAAAGCAAAACATTGATCATTTCACACAAAACTCCAAAAATGGGCCAGACAAAAGTATTGGCACCCTCAGCCTAATACTTGGTTGCACAACCTTTAGCCAAAATAACTGCGACCAACCGCTTCCGGTAACCATCAATGAGTTTCTTACAATGCTCTGCTGGAATTTTAGACCATTCTTCTTTGGCAAACTGCTCCAGGTCCCTGATATTTGAAGGGTGCCTTCTCCAAACTGCAATTTTTAGATCTCTCCACAGGTGTTCTATGGGATTCAGGTCTGGACTCATTGCTGGCCACCTTAGAAGTCTCCAGTGCTTTCTCTCAAACCATTTTCTAGTGCTTTTTGAAGTGTGTTTTGGGTTATTGTCCTGCTGGAAGACCCATGACCTCTGAGGGAGACCCAGCTTTCTCACACTGGGCCCTACATTATGCTGCAAAATTTGTTGGTAGTCTTCAGACTTCATAATGCCATGCACACGGTCAAGCAGTCCAGTGCCAGAGGCAGCAAAGCAACCCCAAAGCATCAGGGAACCTCCGCCATGTTTGACTGTAGGGACTGTGTTTTTTTCTTTGAGTGCCTCTTTTTTTCTCCTGTAAACTCTATATTGATGCCTTTGCCCAAAAAGCTCTACTTTTGTCTCATCTGACCAGAGGACATTCTTCCAAAACGTTTTAGGCTTTTTCAGGTAAGTTTTGGCAAACTCCAGCCTGGCTTTTTTATGTCTTGGGGTAAGAAGTGGGGGATAGCACGGTAGACACAGGAACATTCAGGTCTTTGGAGATGGAATTGTAGCCTTGAGATTGCTCATGCTTCCTCACAATTTGGTTTCTCAAGTCCTCAGACAGTTCTTTGGTCTTCTTTCTTTTCTCCATGCTCAATGTGGTACACAATGTGGTACACACAAGGACACAGGACAGAGGTTGAGTCAACTTTAATCCATGTCAACTGGCTGCAAGTGTGATTTAGTTATTGCCAACACCTGTTAGGTGCCACAGGTGCTCTTAATTACACAAATTAAAGAAGCATCACATGATTTTTCGAACAGTGCCAATACTTTTGTCCACCCTCTTTTTTATGTTTGGTGTGGAATTATATCCAATTTGGCTTTAGGACAATTCTTTTTGTGTTTTTTTATTTAAGACAAATTAAATGAAGATAAAAATACCAAAGAATTTGTGTTTGCAATCATTTTCAGGAAGAAACTGAGTATTATCTGACAGAATTGCAGGGGTGTCAATACTTTTGGCCACAACTGTAAGTGATGGACACATCGGCCCCTTGTATCTGACAATTGTCATAGAGTCTGTGTCCCTGTAAGGGAAGGAACATTCTGTAGGTTTTTATATATATATATGTGTTGTGTGTCACTGTTTGTGATATATACTAATATTAAACTATTTAGTAAAAGTTGCGCTTTCGTTCTTCATTTCATGCTGTCTTTTGGAATATCCAATGTGCCGATGGCGACTGGAGACCTCTCTGCCCAGAGGGGCTGAGATCTAATAGAAGGCACGTGAGTGAGATGCATCTGAAGGTGGCGTTCCCCTTTAGGTTCTGCTTGCTGTCTGTGAATGCTGAGCCGCCATACCATGATGACTCCGGACTGACAGCATCCAACACAGGAGGCGGCAAGATCTATTGTAAAGGGATAAATTGATTTTCATCCCGTTATCGCCAACACACTGCAGAAATGGCACTGGAGGACGCAGTGGAGCTGACAATAATAGGACCATAATGGTCGCCGCTGGCGCTCTGCAAGTATTAGATCAGAACGGACAGACCACTCGTCAGGTATAATGCGCATGACTTAGAGGGGAATCCAACAGCTAGAAGCGGCCATATGAAAGGCATTACACTTTATATGATGCCTTTTTATAAAGACAGACTGTGCACAGATGATGGTGGTGGTAGTCCTCAGTAACAGATTATTACTCCCCGTCCCTTTTACATGTGAGAGGTCACTTCTGGCTCTTCCTCTGCACCCCCCGCTGCCTCAGTGTCTGCACATGGCACTTGCTCTGCGGCCTCCTTCACACGTCATGGTGGTTCCTGTACTGGAAAAACCTGTACTGGTGAGATCCGTGTCCGTGTACCTGTATGTGACATCCATGTATCCGTTTGCTGCCTGTGTGTCACATCCATGTGCCGTCCGTATCACACTTATTGACACCAAAAGCAGTACAGTTTGCACTGATCGCAGGCGCCAGCTGCTGAAGGCAGCTCTTATCATTGTTGCTTCGTCTCCCTATGATCAGCACGACCAGGTGACAATGATGGGAGTTGTATTCAGCACCTTCTGTGTACATTCTGTGTAAAATTAAGAATTAAATAAAAAAAAAATGTTGTGGGCTCCCACTTAATTTTCATAACCAGCAGAGGAAAAGCCCATGCCTGGGGGCTGATGTTAATATGCTGGGACAAGGGACAATACCCCATAAGGTTCTCAGGTGATTAATAACAGCTCACAGCTGTTTGCTTAGTGTTTCCTGGTGAATTTACAGGGACCTCAGAAAAAAAAATGACGTATGGTCCCCTTATAAATTCAAACCAGTAAAGGCTAAACACACAGCTGTTGGTTGATATTAATAGCCTGGGAAAGGGTCAGAGATATTGCCACCCCTAGGCTACCAAAACAAACCCTCAGTCGCCCCAGAAATGGCGCATCCATAAGATGCACCAAATCTGGCGCTTAGCCTTACTCTTCCCACTTGCACTGGTGCGGTGACACGTGGGGTAATGGGGTTGGGGTTGATGTCACCTTTGTATTGTCAGGTGACAATCATCCCAGAGGTTAGGAATGGAGAGGCGTCTATAAGACACCACCATTACTAACCCCATAGTAAGTTTGAAAATAAACACAGCAAGAATAAAATTCTTTATTTGAAATAAAACGCAACACCCTTTTTTTACATAGGTTATTCTCACCTTTACACCTAAAATCAATCAAAGCCCTTGTCCCCTGTAAAAAAAAAAATAACAATAAACAACCATATCACTCACAGTGATGATTAGCAATACTGTCCCACGCCGCATTCCATCTCTGCTACATCTGGATATCTTGATGAGCGGGAGTATGATGCGACCTGGACATCCAGGAGACACACTGAGCTGAGCATCAGAGCACAGCTTCAGTGACGTCATAAAGTTACCGCCGATCACTGAAGTTGCGGTTCCAACAATTGGTTCACTGTGAGCGACCCGATGAACTATTGTGACCACAATGAGATCACCGCTAGCACCATGAGAATTTTCTGACATCAACCCTAACCTTATTCCCCCACTTGGCACCACAACAATGCAAGTGGGAAGAGCGAGTTCATGTCCCAGATTTGGCACATCTGTGTGTTTAGCCTTTGTTGGTTTGAATTTATAAGGGGACCATAAGTCATTTTTTTTCTGGGGTCCCTGTAAGTTCACCAGTATAGACTTAGCAAACAGCTGTGAGCTGTTGTTAATAGCCTGGGAACCTTATGGGGTATTGTCTCTTGTCCCAGATTATTAACATCTTCCCCCAGCTGTCGGCTTTTCCTCTGCTGGTTCTGAAAATTATGCGGGAGCCCACAACATTTTTTTTTTCATTATTTATTTTACACAGGATGTACACAACGGGTGCTAAATACAACTCCCATCATTGTCGCCTGGTTGTGCTAATCTCAGGGAGACCAGGAGACAATGATGAGAGCTGCCTTCAGCAGCCGGTCCATGGGATCAGCGTGAACTGTTCTACTTTTCCCAGACGCTGGTACTTGTCATGCTGATGACACATGAATGTCATCAGTGTGCGTATGTGCCTCACTCATTTTGTCTGCACAAAGAAAAGGACATGTCTGCGGGCTTTTCATAAGGACACACGGTTCGTGTGAAAAACCTGACGTGCTCACCACCATTGAATACAATGGATGTGCGTGTGTCTCTATTTGCGGTCCTTAAAAAACTGACCTCATAAGGATACAAGAAAAGCACCTGTGAAGGGGGACCAATAGAGATAAATATCATTAAGGGGCTGGAGGACATTTCTTCTAGACACAGCACCACTCCTGTGCACTGGTTGTGTCTGGTACTGCAGCTCTGCTCTATTCACCTTGGTGCTGAGCTGCAGTATCAGACTCAATCTATGCACAGGAGTGGCGCTGTTTAGGATGCGGCTGCTATTTGAGACACAGCTCATGGACAGGACTGGAGCTTTTCTGACAGTCGCCATGTTTTTCTAATACCTAAAGCCCCCACCACCCACTTAAATAAATGTGCAGAAGCTAATGTGGTGGAACCGTAATGTCGGATCTCTGCCCTCTCCCCAGTGCCGCGCTTGCGCACAAATAATAATACGTCTGGCACTGCGGGATCCATCCATTATTTTGCCATCATCGGTACAATACAATTAACCTTGTGAACGGTTCAGATCTGAAAAGAGGCCGGAAAATGTGAGAAGTTTTTACAGAGTAGAAATAAAATGTCATTTCTGTTGTGCTGAACGACAGCTGAATCAGGCATTATCTACTCCAGTCACATCCAGAGCTGCAAGCACAATTCTGCTATCCTTTATCATCTCCAAAGAGAGTCTGGAGCTCAAAACGACTGATCAAACCAAGCACCGCAGGGGGCAGAGACCTAATAAGGGTACGTGCATACGTTGCGGATTCTGCTGCGGATTTTTTCACACAGATTTAGCTAAATCCGCAGGTCAAATGACCTGCGTTTTACCTGCGGATTAGCCTGCAGTTTTCCCCTGCGTTTTGACACCTGCTCATGGAGCACCTTGTACCTTACCGCTGCAGTGCATTATGGGGCATCTTGAATGCAGCTTTGGATGTTATTGGAGGACGGGAACAGCCAGGGGTTCAGTAAATCCACAATAAATTAAGTTATTTGTCGGCTCTGGACGAGGCGGTGGTCGCTCCTGTGCGTTCCCATTAGCTCGCAGATTGCCCCCCGGTCACTATTCAGATTTTCTTAATCTCAGCTAAATCAAATCGGGTGGAAAGTTCTCCATATACAGTAACACATCATCTGTCCATCAGTTATGTCAGCGACACTGCACACCCACTCGGGTCACTGCAGCCCAGAGGAGTCTGCACAAACCTGTCACCACCACTGCAGAAATCCAGATCCCGTAGAAGAGGACGGGGGGTGACAACGATTTGTTAGTGAAGTTGGGAGTGAAGATGCTTGACTTGTGTAATGTCTGCAGCCAGAGGGCCGGCGCACGCTCCATCACCACGCGCTCCATCACGCCAACCTCATTACACTGTCTGTGAGGTTATTATGGCGGCTAATGTAGTAGAAGGAACGAAGGAGCCTTCAAGGTGAAATCTGACAACCGGCGCTCACGTCGTAATACGTTACAGGGAGTGCAGAAGAGACGGGGAGCAGGGAAGCGAAGAGGACGCCATTTTCATCCTGATATAACACTGCAAAAATAGACGCCGTGCACAGCAGCGACAGCGGATCCGAAGGCGAGACAGCGGCACAAAGAGAAACTGCACATACACGTTTACAGCAGAGCCGACTATCTCATCGGCTGACAACCTCTCTACATGGTATACAGGCTGGTTGTCAGCAGTCGTAGATGATGAGCTGTAGTATAAGGTGTGGAGAATGGAGCTGTTGCTGATTTCAGAGAAAAAGTTATGGAAACAATAACAATCAACTTCTTACAAGAAAATGACAGAAAAACATCTGGCAGATATCGTCACTACTCATCGTTTCACAGAATGACCCTCAGTCTCATCCAAGAAAACTTTCAGATGAAATGATTGCTGGAGCCGCACATTAAATCACATAAAATATGAATATCGTCATTTTAGTAATGTATCTCTTATTGATCCGTAAAGCCACATCTCAGCCTTAAAGGAGAACTCCTCCTGGAGAATTCTCAACTTCAATTCCTTTTTTCTTCAATCCAGAATATGACACAGTAATGTCCTGCGGCTGCTGAGAATTTTGAGATTTTGTTATTTCAGCTTGATCCCTCATAACCAATACTCCATTAGAAAATCATAAAACTTCCGTAGACTCACTGACATTAATATTTCTATCTGAACGTAAAAATGTTTTCAAAGTGAGAAAACTTAATTTAATAAATCACATCCATATAACTACTGTAATACTGCCCTTATGAACAAGAATATAACTACTATAATACTGCCCCTATGAACAAGAATATAACTACTATAATACTGCTCCTATGTACAAGAATATAACACTATAATACTGCTCCTATGTACAAGAATATAACACTATAATACTGCCCCTATGAGCAAGAATATAACTACTATAATACTGCCCCTATATACAAGAATATAACTACTATAATACTGCTCCTATGTACAGGAATATAACTACTATAATACTGCCACTACGTACAAGAATAGAACTACTATAATTCTGCCCCCTATGTACAAGAATATAACTACTGTAATACTGCCCCTATGAACAAGAATATAGCTACTATAATACTGCCCCTATGTACAAGAATATAATTACTATAATACTGCCCCTATGAACAAGAATATAACTACTATAACACTGCTCCCTATTTACAAGAATATAACTACTATAATACTGCTCCTATGTACAAAAATATAACTACTATAATACTGCCCCTATGTGCAGGAATATAACTACTATAATACTGCTCATATGTACAAAATATAATTACTATAATACTGCCCCTATGTACAAGAATAGAACTACTATAATACTGCTCCTATGTGCAAGAATATAACTGCTATAATACTGCCCCTATGTACAAGAATATAACTACTATAATACTGCCCCTATGTACAAGAATATAACTACTATAATACTGCTCCTATGTACAAGAATATAACTACTATAATACTGCTCCTATGTACAAGAATATAACTACTATAATACTGCCCCTATGTGCAGGAATATAGCTACTATAATACGGCTCCTATGTACAAGAATATAACTGCTATAATACTGCTCCTATGTACAAGAATATAACTACTATAATACTGCCCCTATGTGCAGGAATATAGCTACTATAATAGTGCCCCTATGTACAAGAATAGAACTACTATAATACTGCTCCTATGTACAAGAATATAACTACTATAATACTGCTCCTATGTGCAGGAATATAGCTACTATAATACTGCCCCTATGTGCAGGAATATAGCTACTATAATAGTGCCCCTATGTGCAGGAATATAGCTACTATAATACGGCTCCTATGTACAAGAATATAACTGCTATAATACTGCTCCTATGTACAAGAATATAACTACTATAATACTGCCCCTATGTGCAGGAATATAGCTACTATAATAGTGCCCCTATGTACAAGAATAGAACTACTATAATACTGCTCCTATGTACAAGAATATAACTACTATAATACTGCTCCTATGTGCAGGAATATAGCTACTATAATACTGCCCCTATGTGCAGGAATATAGCTACTATAATAGTGCCCCTATGTACAAGAATAGAACTACTATAATACGGCTCCTATGTACAAGAATATAACTACTATAATACTGCTCCTATGTACAAGAATATAACTACTATAATACTGCCCCTATGTGCAGGAATATAGCTACTATAATAGTGCCCCTATGTACAAGAATATAACTACTATAATACTGCCCCTATGTACAAGAATATAACTACTGTAATACTGCCCCTATGTACAAGAATATAACTACTATAATACTGGCCCTATATATAAGAATATAACTACTATCATACTGTTTCTCAATGCTCTGGGAGGTGGACTGGCAAACTGTAGCGCAACGTGAGCTGTGGGAAGTTGTAGGTCACATTGTTATTAATCTTTAGTTTTGATATCAGGGTCTTGTTTACTTCATCTTCTCCCTCGTAATAAAGTCGCATGTCACTAAAGATTAATCAGAAATGTACATTTGGTTTCTATATTGAAGCTGTAGTGTTCTCTGCATTGACAGCGAGGGGTTAAGGATGCGCCACTTGTTGGACGGTCTCCAAGTCAGCACAGATTTTATTAAATGGCGGGGCAGGCAGGTGGAGTGCGCTCATTAAACTGTGATTTATAGACGCTGCTGTCATGTAGATTGAATCGGGACTAAATGAACTGCTCAGAATTAGCCTTGGGCATCGTCCAACCTAAGCGGAGACTGTGGCCGTGCGGTCAGATGGCAGCATGGAAATTGCTGGGGGTTTATAGCCAGATGGGCCTGTGTGTTTACATAGAGTGAGAGGAAGAGTATGAGCTGCAAGACTTGGGGCCATGAGACCCGTGCGACTGCAAAACAGAACATTCATAGACTCAATGATGACCCTTCATAAATGCTGCCTCTTTTCGTACTGTGCACAGTACTTTGCACTCTGCTCTAGAGCCCCATCCCCACCTACTGCACTCTGCTCTAGAGCCCCATCCCACCTACTGCACTCTGCTCTAGAGCCCCATCCCACCTGCTACACTCTGCTCTAGAGCTGCATCTCCGCCTATTGCACTCTGCTCTAGAGCCCATTCCGACTTTCTGCTCTGTAGCCCATCCCCACCGCCTGCTCTCTACTCTAGAGCCCCATACCTACTTCCTGCTCTAGAGCCCCATTTCCTGCTCTCTGCTCTTGATCCCTATCCCTGCCTCCTGCTCGCTGCTCTTGAACCACATCCCCGCCTCCAGCTCTCTGCTCTAGAGTCCCATCCCCACCTCCTGCTCTAAAGCCCCATCCCCACCTCCTGCTCTAGAGCCCCATCCCCACCGCCTGCTTTCTGCTCTAGAGCCCATCCCTGCTTTCTGCTCTAGAGCCCCATCCCAGCCTCCTGCTCTCAAGCCTCATCCCCACCTCTTGCTCTCTGCTCTAGAGCCCTATCCCGCTTCTTACTCTCTTCTCTAGAATCCCATCCCCACCTTCTGCTCTAGCACCCTATCCCCACTTCATAGTCTATGCTCTAGAGCCCCATCCCCGCCTCCTGCTCTAGAGCCCCATCCCCACCTTCTGCTCTAGCACCCTATCCCCACTTCATACTCTATGCTCTAGAGCCCCATCCCTACCTCCTGCTCTAGAGCTCCATCCCCGCTTCCCGCTCTCATAAGACACAAATTGAAAGAAAGGACACAAACTATTCGTGCCTTGTGTCATCTGCCAGAGCTGATACTGATCCCACCATCAAGATCCTGTCACACAAAGTGACGGCAATAACCACACTCTGCACTAGATATAGATGTCATTATCCCCACAGATGGCAACTGGTCCATGGAAATCTCACCTTAAAGGGACAATTACAAAGTGATAGAGCTTCTCCTTCTCTTTTGTATCTGCTTGCTGTCAGTGAATTCAGTGGAAGGAAAACATCCTGACCCAGCACCGCTCTCACTGCAGAGGGTTTGTTACAATTGCATCCTTTCCACAATCTTTTAGAAGATAAACTCCAGACTGCTACAATGTATCAGTCCAGGTAAAATGTGTGAACGATTCTGCTGGGCATAGAAGGCGATTTTGGCCATGACTTAGGTCGCCCAACATCGCACCTTAATGAAAGGTAATGGGGACACATTTGTGACCCATAATTCACTGCAGACTTGATAAGTGATTTGCAAAAACTCGGAACTACATGGATTTTTTGTTACTTGTGGCAGGTACGTGGGTGTCGCAGAGCATCCTCTTTACAAGCGGCACAGAGCGACCTGTTGTCCCGGGAAGTGCCGTGACCAAAATCATTACCTATCCCCCAGTCTGAGTTCAGGAGAGGGGTCTGCTGTGGGGGATTGTCAGTCCTTACTTTTGGTTTCAGCACTACTACTACTAGCAGTTGAGCATGCTGGGAGTTAGCGATTACTGGTCCAGACTAATACACTGAAATATTCTCACTTCCAGAGGCAATTTACTGACAGCAAATAATGATCCTGCAAAGAATGAAATCCTCTATGCTTTACACTGCAGGCTGATGTCACAGGTACTTGAGGATGGGGTGAAGTTTCTATTATATACATTTTATATATCTAATATCTACTCAGTAGCTTTTTCGCTAATGTTCAGTGGCTTGCAATATAAGTTTAGAGGGGCTCCAAATCTCTCCAGCATGTGCAGGTGACATCTGCCGGATTTGGGGGGGGGGGGGGGGGGGGAGTACTGCAATATTTACTGACTCCATTTTTTGCCATATTCTCTTGGAGATTCATCAGCATTTTTTTACTTTTGGGCTCAGTGCCCAACATGGGCGACGTCTCAAATGGGTTCTCGGTCTTCTGCCTCGAGAAGGAATCCATTAAAGTGTCATCTCTGTCCCAGCGCCCCTAAATCTCCCCTGTCCGGAGCTCTCAGCCTAAATAGTTTTGATTGAGTGTCACTTTTTATGAAGTAGATAATTTATTCTCAAGGCTGAAATGTAGGAAACTGTGTCCTGCCTGTGATCAGAGGGAATGGCCAAACATCGGAGCGGCGCTGATTAATGCCGGGGTGTGGGTGACCCCATATTTGTCGTATGTCGTAGCATGCCGAACCTTCAGCCCTGCAGACACCTGTTTTATCTTTAAACAGGTGGGAACGCGCGGTCAGGAGCGAGTGTGGAACCAGGTATGGGCTCCTAACGTCCAGGTGAATATGTCTGTGTGTGTCCGCCATGATGAGCGACCGGCTCCCGCAGAAGATGCGACAGAACTTTCCACACTTCTCCATGTCTTACATTCCCTTACTTTAGAAATGTCTGTAAATGCACAGGTAACGTGGTTCATGTATTTCTGTCCTCTTACTGGATACTTTTTCTAAGAAGTTGTCATCCAGCTTTACCAGACTTCTGATGGGCAAATCAGTCATGCTAGGTAGCAACTTGCTAATTTATCCCTGCATAATAAGGCAGAGTAACCATTCTGGATCTTGGGAAAGCTGGGTAACTGCTGATATGGCTGCCAGTTCATTGTCAGCGGGAGCAGTCACACAACTTTCCTACAGTCCTGAGCGGAGAATCGGCCTCGTTCTAAAGATATAAGGGACGTAGTGACATATATATCTGCAGAGCGAGGCCGATTCACTGCTCCGGACTGTAGGAAGGATGTGTGACTGCTCCTGCTGACAATGCTCTGGCGGCCATATTGGCAGCCACCCAGCTTTCCCAGTGATCTGATTGGTCAATCTGCTTCCCTGATATCACTGCATAGACAGATTTACATTCAAGACACTGGGAAAGCTGGGTGGCCGTCCATACCATTAGGGGATATCCACATGCAGCACATGTATTTCAGACATTTCAGTGGCTGAGGATCGGCTCCATTGATCCCTCAGACATTTTTCTGCCACTGCAGGGATTTCTGCAAATCTCATTGAGATGAATGAGTCACAAATGTCTGAAATGGTTCGGCTGCCTGTGAATCTTACAGCTGCCGACCCAGCTTTCCTAGCCATCAGATTGGAAAATATGCAGCATTAAAAAGGGTTTCCTGGGTTTGGCATATTTATGGCCTGTTATTAGGATGGGTCATTAATATCAGATTGGTGGGGGGGTCGCGGCATCCCCTGAAGATGAGCGATGTGTAAGTGATGAAACTGCCGCTCGTCTGCCGATACCGTGAGATTAAAGACCCTTCCTAATAATAGGCCATAAATATTCCAAACTCAGAAAACCCCTTTAAGAGATATTAAGAAAATGTGACACCCCCTACAGAATCTGTCGCTCAGGACCGTAGGAAAGGTCGGGATGACCCCTACCCTGAAGCACACAACTTTCTGAGGAGCAGAAGACTGTTGTTTTTTTTGTTTTTTTTAAAGGCTGATATGGTGCCGTCCACATGAACAATGTCCTGGATGTGTCTGTTTACCTGCACCACATATACCAGCATGGCTGTGATGGGGCTGGCTGACTGCTGATTACAAAGCTGTACCTTCTCAGATCAGCCATGATCGGGGAGGGGGCTGGCTTAGTCAGGCAGCCCCCCGCACAAACGTCAGCCCGAGCCGAGTCCAGCACTGATATCCAATCATCTGGGATTTTCTTGACCTGTTAGGAGAGAAACTGAATCATTGAGAATTTAACAATAATTTATTATAAATCCTCTCTGTTCTCCGGAATGGAGGGCGTTATCATTTCCTTACATATCGTTTATTGTCCCGCTGCAGCCTATCAGCGACGGCCGGTCTCCCGGGCAATGAGTGCAGCACTTACAAGCTCTTTGCTCTAGAGTTTGAAGAGCTTCCCTTTGGCTTTAAGACTGCAGGACCTCCCTTGTAAGAGATTGTAGTAAGTTATGAGGGACAGAAAATCTGTATGGGCTGTGTCCATTAGCACAGTGCTTACAAGACCACCCACAGTATAGTGACCCAGTGTGGCTCTGGGTGAGACCCCAGGAGTCAACGCCACTGAGTCTGAACATGGTAATAAAGCTAAAGATTAGTAGGGAAAAAGGAAAACAAAACAGTTGGAATATGCTTCCCCCTTATGGCGAGACTTGGAACTGCTGGTGATGTGAACCAATGACACCTGCAATAATGACAGAGAGGATCACCCTA
The DNA here is from genome assembly GCF_039654945.1 of Dendrobates tinctorius. Taxonomy (NCBI): domain Eukaryota; kingdom Metazoa; phylum Chordata; class Amphibia; order Anura; family Dendrobatidae; genus Dendrobates; species Dendrobates tinctorius. The sequence continues at coordinate 582,395 of NW_027361696.1, read as the reverse complement.
GAAAGAGTAGGGCGACATTTGTCCGGGCAGAGCATAAGCCTGCATTATCTGCGGTCACTGAGGTCCTCGATCTCTGCTCATTCCCTGCACATTGGCCGTCTCTGCCCTTGTGTGGTCCCTCATACATAAGGCCAAAGTGATGACACTTCCTTAAAGATCTGTCCCTAAATGGCATCACCTGCAATACACTACTGTCACTGATGACATCACAGAGCATCTCATGCTTTCAGCTTTCTTACATCATCCAGGACCTGTATCTATTAATCCTGAGCCTCCTGATTCATGAGCTAAAGGAAAAACTGACACTGGCCAAAACTATAAAAGCCCAGGACAAATATCTACATAACTAGAGATGCCGTTCAGGGTCTGTGGAAAGATTGGTCCAGGGGTAAAAGGCTGGGACCACAGTAAGGACACATAATCAGGCGGAGCGGTCAGAGGAACAAGCACTGAAAAGCCTGTGCTCTGATGTCACCTTACATCATAGGGGGTCGGGCTATATATGAGTATACAGAAGTATTAGTAAGGCCCCCAGGAATGTAGCCATAGCTCAGTGGTGGCCAGTGGTCTTCAGGGCCCCTATAGTAGAGGCCAGAGCTATTGTAGTCTGGTATCTGCTGCACACCAGTGTACCCAGTGTAGATCTCTACCCGGGCTGACAGCGCTGTACTTTTCTTATGGGTAAGATTAGCTTGGCGCTGCTGCTGCCTTATTGTTAACTCTCATGTTACCTCCCATGGATATCATGCCCGTCATTGAGGGATGCTCTGCTCATGGCAAGGGGTGGCGCAGACTGCGATGCTTCATCTACCGAGCAGGTGAAAGGCACCATGCGATCTTATAGAGTCCAGATTGTGGTATTTTCAGTCCTAGACTCTAGTCACATCCAGAGCTGCACTCACAATGGACATATGACTGATACTAAGGACGTGTTCTGTCAGACCCCCTTATGTAAGTCACAGCGGTGACCCGTCGTCCATCGTGCGGGGTCAGCACTGGTCTCCATCATCACGATACAGATACTGCGTCTTCTCGCTCCGGTCACGTAGAGAAGTCTGCACAGAATGCAGTTTCTGGGATTTTTTATCTGATATTTGGGGGGACAGGATGCTATTTTCATGGATTTCTATTGGACGTGATCGCCCGCACACTGTTACAGTGACAGCCCTGGATCTGGGCCTCACAGCAGAAGTAATGATACCATAGTGTTACATGTAACGTGACCATAGTCTCCATGGATGTGGTTGGGAAATGCACTGATGTCCTACAAATCCCAGGACCCACGTGCCCCTCTATAGCAGACAGACAAATACACGACGGAACAAGTCAGATGTGAGGTTCTTACCGAGCGGACTGTGACTGACCATTTACTGACCTACGGATCATTGTACATTCTGTGTAGAGTTCCCCTGTAATATCTGTGGCGTTGAGATAAATGTGAGGACGATTTATGAACTCACCGTCTCCTCTCTTCCTGCAGAGTCTGTCCCGGTCACTGTCATCATTGGAGTAGCGGTGGGCGCTGGAGTGGCGTTCCTGGTCCTCATGGCCACGATTGTAGCTTTCTGCTGCGCTCGGAACCAGAGAAGTAAGTGTTAATATAATGGCTGCCACTGGCAAGGACAAAAGCTCTGGAAGTATTTAAGACATTTGCGACGATTTATCAATAGCGGCATTGTGTACACCAGTCCTGATCCAGAGTCCGCAGCCATGAATTCAGGAGCCGTCGGCAGAGATGTGCGCCCGCTGAGGAATGCCGCTCGTTCTGCTATATGGCATACAGTATAACCACTTTGTGCTGCACTAAACCACACTCCTCCTGCTGAGCGCCACGCACTTTTTACAGCAGAAACTTAGGCCTTTTTTACACCAGCTTTTTCCCATGTGATCAGTAATGATTTTTGTTTTCTGGGGTCTTGATGTTTCAGTTTCCATTTTCAAGCTCTTCGTTTGCTGTCAGTGAATGGGATCATATCTATCCAGCTTTTCAGCCTACAGATTGGACAGTTTCCACTCACTGACAGCAAGGTCCTAAACACAGTAAGTTCACATCGTGCGTATACGCCTGCTCTTGTGATTGCTGCCTTTAACCCCTGCTGTGTGTTCCCTCCAGATTTGAAGGGCGTAGTGTCCGCTAAAAACGACATCCGTGTGGAGATTGTACACAAGGAGCCGACGAATGGGAGAGAAACCGAGGAACATTCCAGCATCAAACAGCTGATGGTGAGAGAGCAACAATGTATCGATGTGGGGGATACAATGTGGCTTCCAGATGTGACTGTCAGGGGCCGATATTCATCTATTTCTCACAGGCAGAACTTCAGCAAAGTGCAGACGTTTCGCTTTTGTTCATCACTTTTGGACTATTAATGAGGGATCGCTCCATAACAGGATCCAAATCACCACAATCACTTATCAGCGCCGTCCCCGCCATGCAGAGGTGATTGTAGACAACATGCGTCGCGTGCTCAGGACACTACGCCTGATGAACGGCTTTATTACCGCGTATTAATTACACACCGCGTTACATAAATCCGACTTCTATAAAAAAGCAGATCACAGAATCTCTTCACTTTGGGCAGATTTATCCTCTGCCCGATGCATAAATGTGATTTAGACTCGCAATCATTTCTGATGAATCGTTTCCTCGCGTGAAATGGATCACCCTCTGCGCGGTTTAGAGATGAAATTTAGGGGCGGCTGAATGGCAATTGCCCGGCAGAGCTGTGGTGTAATGTCAGCGCGCCGGGGTCTGTCCTCGGGGAGCGGCACTCCTGTTTAACACCGTGTGTGGGAGATAATTAATAATATAGTGCGCCATAATAACGGACTGCTGCAAATTAACTGAGCAAATCACCGGAGGCGAAGATCAGATGTGCTGACGAGGGAGAACAGGAGCAAAGAAGAAGAATTAAGGGGTCCCACATCAAAGACCTCACCGCAACACAGCAGCACAGATTTTACCTCCATGATCTTTAGGTCACAGAGGATTGTGTGGACTGGACTCATTGCAGCAGACCCTCAGCTGTGCAACTACAAGAGGGGTGTTGGAAATGTGACCTTAATCACTTCTGAATGAAAGTGCTATAATGATTATAATTGACTTTGTAGTTGGAATCTTCACCATTTTCAGGAACCCTGCTGGCTGTCAATGAATGATCCCTCACTTCCTTTCACAGGCAGGAAACCCGGCCCTGCTCTGAGCGAAAAGTGGATACAAGTGTATCCAATCCGGGCAATGGATTGTACACGAAAGAGCATGGACTGATACAATGTAGCAAACTCACAGAGATGCATTTAGTTCAGGTATTGGGGTCTTCTGCCTCCAAATGTGAGTAAGTTCTCATTCACTGACAGGAAGCAGGGGAGGTACACCGCCTTTCATTTATACAGGGATTATATAGGGTTTTTATAAAGGGTTTTCTTGGTAGCAGCTCCAGTAGGAATTCCGTGCTGCAGCACCCTCCTGTGAGTGGACAGATGACCAGATGTAATCGGAAGTCTACACCCCTCCCTGACATTGCAGGAAACGTGGCACCTTCCACCCGGCCCCTATATGTAGACCCCGCAGGGTAACGCCGCACACCTGGTGGGTCAGTGGAACCCTGACACCCAACTATGAGGTCGCTCTCTGTAATCCATCACGTCCTCCACTTGTAGCAAGTGATCCCATGGTAATGACGTGGTTGATGTCAGTGGCGCTGCCCGGGGATGCGCTCTGGCTTCATATTCAGTTCTGATGGAAATGTTCTGCCTCCACAAAAAATGAGGGAAATGAATGCGCACAGGAGGCCAGAGCTCAGGCGCTGCAATGGTGGCACCGGTGTCCCTTGTCAGGCTCGCCAGCGTCGCCCTGGAAGGCTGCGGAGGAATCTGTAGCTGATCTATAGTTTTATCACTTGTCTAAACTGTCACACGAGAGCAACGGAATATAGTCAGCGCCGAGACTCCGCGACCTTCACAGCCAATGAGCCTGCACCGTGCTCTGTGACCTCCACATTAGGGAGGGTCTCCACATAGAGGTGTCCATGACCTTGGGAAACAGCCTCAGACATGGAGAAAATAATTTCATCTTCATTTCTTCCTTCTAAAATGGAGGGGAGGCATCATGAAAGAAGAGTGCCGGGACTGACCTGCAACGCACAGCTCCCTGGGAAATGAAATATGCTACAGGAGCTGTACAGATTCTACCGTGCACATACAGCTATGTATAGGAGTGCCACAGAGTCTACTGCGGCACAGCCAGTTATGTACAGGAAAGCCACAGACTCTACCACAGCACAGCCATCTATGTACAGGAGTGCTGCAGACTCTACCACAGCACAGCCAGCTATGTACAGGAGTGCTACAGATTCTACCACAGCACAGCCAGCTATGTACAGGAGTGTTACATACTCTACCACAGCACAGCCAGCTATGTACAGGAGTTCTACAGACTCTACCACAGCACAGCCAGCTATGTACAGGTGTGCTACAGACTCTACCACAGCACAGCCATCTATGTACAGGAGTGCTGCAGACTCTACCACAGCACAGCCAGCTATGTACAGGAGTGCTACAGATTCTACCACAGCACAGCCAGCTATGTACAGGAGTGTTACATACTCTACCACAGCACAGCCAGCTATGTACAGGAGTTCTACAGACTCTACCACAGCACAGCCAGCTATGTACAGGTGTGCTACAGACTCTACCACAGCACAGCCATCTATGTACAGGAGTGCTGCAGACTCTACCACAGCACAGCCAGCTATGTACAGGAGTGCTACAGATTCTACCACAGCACAGCCAGCTATGTACAGGAGTGTTACATACTCTACCACAGCACAGCCAGCTATGTACAGGAGTGTTACATACTCTACCACAGCACAGCCAGCTATGTACAGGAGTTCTACAGACTCTACCACAGCACAGCCAGATATGTACAGGTGTGCTACAGACTCTACCACAGCACAGCCAGATATGTACAGGTGTGCTACAGACTCTACCACAGCACAGCCAGATATGTACAGGTGTGCTACAGACTCTACCACAGCACAACCAGCTATGTACAGGAGTGCTGCAGACTCTACCACAGCACAGCCAGATATGTACAGGAGTGCTACAGATTCTACCACAGCACAGCCAGCTATGTACAGGAGTGTTACATACTCTACCACAGCACAGCCAGCTATGTACAGGAGTTCTACAGACTCTACCACAGCACAGCCAGATATGTACAGGTGTGCTACAGACTCTACCACAGCACAGCCAGATATGTACAGGTGTGCTACAGACTCTACCACAGCACAGCCATCTATGTACAGGTGTGCTACAGACTCTACCACAGCACAGCCAGATATGTACAGGAGTGCTACAGACCCTAGCACGGCCAGCTACATTCAAGAGCTAAACAGACTCTACCGCAGCACAACCAGCTATGTACAGGAGTGCTACAGACTTTACCACAGCACAACCAGCTATGTACAGAAGTGCTACAGACTTTACCACAGCACAGCCAGCTATGTACAGGAGTGCTACAGACTTTACCACAGCACAGCCAGCTATGTAAAGGAGTGCTACTGACTTTACCACAGTACAGCCAGCTATGTACAGGAGTGCTACAGACTCTACTGCGGCACAGCCAGTCATGTACAGGAGTGCAACAGAATCTACTGCGGCGCAGCCAGCTATGTACAGGAGTGCTACAGACTCTACTGGGAGTCCTTGTAGAACTTTGCTTAATTTTGTATTTAAGATTGCCATATACAAAAAAAAAAATAAAGTGAAGGTGGCCATAGACTTTGACCAGAATAGAATCATTGTCCGATTACAATGAGGCCTTTCTTCATGCAGCTTACATACAGATATAGTAGAGGTGACATTGTTATTCACCAAAATGTCATTGCCGTTTTACATTCTGCTAATGCAGTAGCTGTTTCGAGGCTGGACCGTGGTATAATGGCATCTGTGCTGTTACATAGGACTGCAGGTTACACCTGTCTGATCAGCTGTGCGCAGTATAGTGTTGGGCTGCCCTTCTCATATTTTTTGTTTATAGGATTAGAAATTGACCAATAAATTTGGTAAAATAAAATGGTAATCAGCTCCCCTCCTCCGTTGTACGGCAGACCCCGGGCAGGTGCAGCAGAGATTATGGGATATTTATTGCCACCTTCCTCTCTGCTGCAGAAGATTTACTCTGTTACTTTAATTAAACACAATCTCACTTCACCGAATCGGGAAGAAAACAAAACATTTTTTATCCTAATTTCCGGGAGGTGACAGCGGCTCGTTCACGACCGTCACATCCATCAAGGAGGAGCGTTCTGCGCTGTAGCATGGATTATCTGACCTCGGGGTGGTCAGAGCTGCCAGGTCCTGGGTCACAACCAGTAAACTGATGATGGGTGACAGATCCGCACCGCAGCCTTACTTTTGCTGCTATAATAAAATGTTGCACATTATTAACCACAAATTTGGCAGGAAAATCCACATCACATCCATGAGAGGGTAGCCGTCTAGCAGAGCTGTTCATAGCCCTACATGGACCACACAGTCTCTGACTCATACTGTGCGGCCCTCGGATAGGACACTCACGGTTTGTGTGCCCCCCCCCATATCGCCTCTTGGTCCCTTGGGCAAAGCAAGGAGAGAATCAATAGCAATTATGAGTACCATTTCCATGCGGTGAAACTGCAGCGGCCTCGGAGGTCCCGGTGCTAAATATACATTACCATATCACAGGCGGGTGGGGGAGGGTGTTAACCCAAAGTAATACATAGGACTTGTGCATGTCGCCATCAGTGGAGTAGCACTCCCTTTATCCAGAAAATGATTGACCTCTGCAGACACTCGCAGCACAGAGAGGTCACTGAGGGCTGCAAACGCTATGTGACTTCTCAAGGACAGGAATTGGGATGGTCCTGTAATCAGGCAGTGCAGTGATATTAGGGGGCCCATGTATAGGTGGGTGACATGAGGATGACCCCCGACACCTCTTATAATAGCCAGGCAGGGGGTGCAGTGAAGTCTAACCTGTTGTCACTTTATCCTCCGCAGATCGACAGAGGAGAATTCCAGCAGGACTCTGTGCTCAAGCAACTCGAGGTCTTAAAGGAGGAAGAGAAGGAGTTTCAGAAGGTGAGACAGGAACACGGGGCTGCAGAGTGTCAGACCCTGTGTGCAGAGCATGGAGGGTGGGCGCTAAGATCTCTGCTGGCTGTCAGTGACTGGACACTATCGTCTACATCTAGACACAAACTAATCCATTATATGATGATACACAGAACTCTTTGTGTAACTATGTAACAGATCAGCGCTCTGGTGCCGGATCATACCCGACTCCTGTCTCTTATTTAGGCCTGTTTCACACTTCAGTTGTTTGACGTTAGTTGCAAAGCGCCAAAGTGTCAAATAACAGATCAGTTTCCGTTTTGCAACAAACGGATGACACCGGATCCAAGGCTGGTTTCACACTTGCGTTTTTTTTGCGCTGCTTTTTGGTGCAAAAAAAGCATGCGTTTTTTCCCCTATACTTTAACATGTGTGCGCATACATATGCGCACGTACGCGTTTGTATGCGCATGCGTTTTTTTGCAGTGTGCGCTCGGGCGCACAAAATGCATCCTGTTGCATTTTTTTGTGCGTCCGACTTGGCCCAAAAAAACGCATGCGCACGCAATGCGTTTTTTTACAGCAATACACCCATTAAAGTCTATGGGTGCGCATACGTGCGCATTGTAATGCACACGTATGCGCAAAAAAGCATGCGTTTTTAAAAAAAAATGCACCAAAACCTGCAAAAAACGCACACAAACGCATGATGCGTTTTTTTCATGCGTTTGTGTGCGCAAAAAACGTGCAGCAAAAAAACGCAGGTGTGAAAGTAGCCTAAGGACTTGAAATTTAAAGGAACCGATCTGTGGAAAAGGAGAGAGAGATATATATATAGAGAGAGAGATTTTCGCCACTTCCAGAACGCCGTTTAGGGTTAAACTGCATGAAAGGGAAGATCTTCCGGGCGTGCGCAGTTTAAAATAGCTGTCTGCCACTGGAAAAAAAAATTTACATTGTCCGTCTACTCCAGCCGGCAGACACTAAAATTCAAACGGATCCGTCAAAAAACGGATGCAACGGATGACCATCAGTCAAAATCCGCCGCTAATGCAAGTCTATGGGGGAAAAAAAAGGATCCGCCAAAAAAATGGCGGATCCCTTTTTTTATAAAAACGGCGGGTTTTGACTGACATTAAATAACTGAAGTGTGAAACAGGCCTTACCCTGAAGATCGCTTGTTAATGCCATTGGATTCACATTTATTCTGCAGCTGGAAAATGAACCCCAACAGCCAGCCAATGTCATTAATAATGAGGAGTCCTGGGGGTGATGATCCGGCCCCACAGATCTCACATCATCCCGTATGTCTGGGATCAGAGAGGAGACGGGAGAATTCGCACGAGCCTCATACACAGAAGATGTGGAGCAGTGATACAAGATGTCAGGAGCAACCTCCTGCCAAAATCCTCCATAACCTATGTACAAGTGATGAGAAGAAGTGATGGAGGCGACCAGGGTCGGACTAGCCCACTGGAGAGCCGGAGGATTCTCCGGTGGGCCCAGGCACTGACACCTGCTGGCATACTAGCCAGAAGCTGCCTAGGGCCCCCACTACTCAAGGGGCCCCCAACCAGTGGCTACGGGGCCCCTGAGTCAAGGGGGCCCGCCCTGTGCCAGCGGAGCAGCAGCGGTCACAGGAAGCCACGCCTGTCACCGCTGCTAAAGAGAAATGAATATTCTTGTTTCCCCACGCCCCCATGGGCGTGGAGAGGAGTGAATACGATTTCTCTTTAATAGCGGGCAGCGTTAGCCGCAGGCTGCAGCTAGCATTGCCCGCATGTAAAGCCCCACCACCGCATCACACACACGTACGCAGATAGACACACAGCACACTCACTTCTCCGCAAGTTCCCTGCAGCACACATCGGCTTCCTGCCTGGTGCTTCCTGTCTGAGATAGCCCAGCTGGATGACATCATCAACCAGCGCAATGTTTCAGACAGAAAGCTGCCAGCGAGGAAGAGGCTGCTGGGATGTGCTTCGGGGAACTTACCGAGAGGTGAGTGTGCTGTGTGTCTGTGGGGGGACTGCATTTTTCTCTCAGGGGACCACATTATATTCTGGGGGTTTACAGTATATTCTATGGGGGGCTGCATTATTTTCTCAGAGTCCTCACTGCCTATCATGATGTGTCTGGTCATTTTGGAGTGCAAAAGACAGAAGCCCAGGCCGTAGGCGATTCTATTGGATTGACAGGAGAGGAGACATTGAAAAATGGTGGCAGGAATGTCACACGTCTGTGACTATCACAACTGTGAAAGGTGATCATAAGCCACCACTGCATCCGCTTGTAAGTTGACGTCCATTTCAAATGGTACCCGTTGATCATTTGAAGGCAGAGGCCAGCAGGACAGGCCATAGCTACATCTTAATGGGTCGCCCTCCCAGGGCTGTGGGATACCGGGCCGGTGTCGGCGGGATGTGTCACAGCAGCGGTGACCCGGTCCGTGGCCCTGGGCGCCCAATTAATAGCGGAAGTTTGAATGGTGGAATGTAGTTGATTAAATGAGTAATTCGTGGCGCCACCTGTGGTGTTCGGCAAGTGAGATGTTAAGCCGACGCTGCATGCAGATCCTCTGGGACTGGTGGTGTGGTGCAGCCAAGATGGTGAAGCTCCCCACAGGTGGAGCTGTAGTCCCAGAGCAGTGTAGATGTAGGGGTAGAGGAGAGGCACAGGCGGTGTAGAAGCTGGTACCCCGATGTAGTGGTACAGGGTGTGTTAGCGCAGAAATAATTGGAGGACACCAGGGCATGTAGTTCCAAAGCTTTACTCACAGTCTGTAGTACACACAGGTGCCCACGTCCGTGCCGTGTCCTCCGGGTCAGGGACTCAGTCAACCTCCAGGTCAGATGGAATGCTCCCTTCCAACACTCCGCCAACATGTGCCTTTCTGAACGTCTTCTCTTATAGCGCCTTTGGTGTGAAGTACTCCTAGTACTGAGTTACACTGGAGTTCCTCCTGACAGATGTTTCCAAGAACCATACTTGTACGGCAGACAGCTTTAGCCTGCTTCGGGGACTCCTTACTCCTGAGTCCCAGCTCACTATCCAAGTTTCTGTTGTGCCCCCAAGTCTTAGATGGGAGTAGTGCATTTACAGCTCACTACTCCACCGGTGTCTGCTGTAGGACCATTAGTATCCATACAACCTCGGGGACCGGGCCCCGGCCTTGCGCTTAGAACTTCTAGGCAGGGTTTTCTCCTAACCCACGTCCTCTGTTCCCTTTTACTCCTTCGTTCCGTACTAGTCTCTCCTTCTTATGGAAGATCAGGTTTCTGTTCAATGTATTTCTCCTTTCCTTTCCCGTGCCAGCAGACCCAGGTCACTGAGGTCTGCCGCAGCACCTCCTTTCTCCATACCTCTCCCAGGGATCTTCTCTCCTCACTCTCAACTACTGGCTGACCTGAAATCCTAAACCTTCCCGCTCTTTTATGTATTCTAACTCCACCCGCCTCCCAGCACGTTTCGTGTTCCAACCAGGGAGCCACCAAAGGTGCTCTGCTACACTCCAAGCAGGGAGCCGCAATGTGGCTTTGCTGAACTACTGTGTTGTGTGGGATGCAGGTGTTGGAGCGTGGTCAGGAGCCTCCAACCTACCTGGATGGTGGGGTACCACACCTCAGGAGGAGGTGCAGTACCTCTGTGGCAACTGAATCCTCAGGGGCGCCACATTAACCATCATTGATCAATACACCAAATTTCTAGTGGCCGTCCCTGTGAAGGATTTAACTGCACAGACTACACAGTGGTGGAGCAGAGAGAGGTAAGTATTGCAACTTGCAAATGCTGTGTCCATGACCAAGCAGGGGGGGCACAATCGTGGTCGACGGTACTGGCACAGGGCCCCTCATAGTACGCTGGTGTATCTGAGACAGTATTGTACTATGAGGGGCCCTGTGTCATTGCCGTCGGCCATCAGTGGGCCCATCCACCTGTTCAGAGCAACGGCACTTGCCCGGGTGCGCCAGGTCTTGACCCCAGCCGTTGGGGGAGGAGTGGGCAGCCCAGTTAGGGAGGTTTAAAAATTGGCATATGTAGATGGCTGGACATTCAGCTGCTGCAAAGGGCGTAATTGGGCAAGTCCGAGGAAGAGGAGGAAAAAACCGAGGCACTTTTCTGGTAACCTATGTGTCATCAGGGGAAGGTGGGACAAAATCCTTTGAAACCCATGCATGGTTCATTTTAATGAAGGTTAGATCATCAACATTTTGGGTCGACAGACGGGTCCTTTTTTCTGTCAGGATTGATCCAGCAGCACTGAAGACTCTTTCAGATAACACACTAGCAGCAGGGCAAGCGAGCTCCTGTATGGCATATTGTGCCAATTCAGGCCAGGCATCCAGTTTAGAGGGCCAATAGTCAAAGGGGAATGTCCTGTGAGGGAGAACATCGATATGGGAGGAGAAGTAGTTTGTAACCATAGTTGACAACTGCTGCCTCCTGTCACTTTTAATCGATGCAGTATTAGCAGTCGTGTGAGCGGTACTTGAGAAATCATTCCACAACATGGTCATTAAACCCCTATCTCCAACGCCACTTCTGCTATGTGCACAACGAACATCTCTTCCATTGTGCCCACTACGGCTCGTGGGAGAACCAGCACCGCTGCTGTGTGCTGGGAAAGCCTCAAACAAACGGTTTATCAGAGTTGCTTCTTTGTTTGCCATTATTATCTCTAGGTTCTTCTGTGGCATGATGTTGTGTAATTTGCCTTTGTAGCGTGAATCGAGGATGCTGGCCAGCCAGTAGTCGTCATCCCTCATCATTTTGGCAATGCGAGGGTCCCTTTTTAGGATCCGCAAGGCATAATCGCACATGTGGGCCAATGTTCCAGGTGTCAATGATGCACTGCCCGTGGTGGGTGGAGGAGCAGTTTCTGGCAAATCCACATCCCTACAGTCACGCACAAACATTGTCCCTGACCTTGGAACGCCAAGAGATGGTACTGTATGAGGAGCGTCCAGCTGTGTAAGGTGTATTAAACAAATTAAATCAACGTATTTATTATGTTAGTCACAGACGCTCTCACAGTATGTATTGGACCGTAATCCAACAAGCAGATATACGGAACTGTATCAGAAGTGTACAGCTGTATACGATTTTTGTGCAACTAACAATCTCCGTATATGTATTTACGGAGTGTCACACACACGCTGACTAGGTATAAAAGTGACTGTAATGCGAACGGCAGATATACAATACTGTTGGAGAATCGGACAGCTCTATACAATGTGTGTAAGGAAAATTGTAAAGCTCCGTGTATTTGTATACTGACTGACACACGCTGTCTCTGTCTAGTTTAGACCATAATCAAACAGCAGATATACAAAACTGTTTGAAAAACGGACGTGACTCTAAGGTGTAGGTCTGGAAAATGGAAAAACTCCTTGTTTTTTTTTCCAGAGTCACACACAGGTAGCTTTTATTGGTCCGTGCTAGAAGGCGGTACACGGTAGTGTGTGAGGAGAGTACACCGCTAGACGGTGACTGTATGGAAAATTGTCAAGCTCCGTGTATTTGTATATGGACTGACACACGCTGTCTCTGTCTAGTTTTGACTGTAATCAAACAGCAGATATACGAAACTGTTTGAAAAACGGACACAATTCTAAGGTGTAGGTCTGGAAAAACGGACAAACTCCTCGGCCTTTTCTTCCAGAGTCACACCCAGATAGCTTCTATTTGTCTGTGATACCAGCCGGTACACGGCAGTGAATGAGGAGCGTACACCACTAGACGGTGTCTGTATGGAACATTGTCAAGGTCCGTGTATTTGTATACGGACTGACCCACGCTGTCTCTGTCTAGTTTTGACTGTAATCAAACAGCAGATATACAAAACTGTTTGAAAAACGGACACAACTCTAAGGTGTAGGTCTGGAAAAACGGACAAACTCCTCGGCTTTTTCTTCCAGAGTCACACCCAGATAGCTTCTATTTGTCTGTGATACCAGCCGGTACACGGCAGTGAGTGAGGAGCGTACACCGCTAGACGGTGTCTGTATGGAACATTGTCAAGGTCCGTGTATTTGTATACAGACTGACACGCTGTCTCTGTCTAGTTTTGACTGTAATCAAACAGCAGATATACGAAACTGTTTGAAAAACGGACACAACTCTAAGGTGCAGTCACCAGCTACTGCCGTATTTTTTCCAAACCTGCCTAAAACTTTTGCACAGTGCTGTACATGTTGAGTTTTTCTTCCAGGAGTCATATCCCCCATCTGTCACCTTTCACCAGTGACAGTATCATGTCTCCCTTCAGTCAGCGTTATTTACATACAGATGAGAACTCTGTTTAAGGGATAATTAATCTTTTCTCTCCAAAAAATTATTTAATGTCATGTTTAATCAAAATGGTTTCCATAGTAACAGCTGCAAACGGCAACATGCGATTCTTGAGCTTTTTGTCTGGTTCTGTTCAGGATCTTTGCCCCCATTCTGATGCACAATGGACGCACCGGTCACTGACCGCTCGCCGCCCTGGTCACTGGCCACTTGTCACCCTGGTCACTGGCCACTCGTCGCCTCTTCTGCCACAGGTTCTAATCTTACAGCATTTCGTACGACAGACTGAGGCGCACTATGTTCTGTAGCTTTCTACATCACTTTGTTTCCGTTCATCACCTAGCCAAATCAGATGTCATACTTTGCACTTATGAGGGGCAACACCCTGAAACACTGTGTCTGCAAATTGAGATTCTGGTTTGACTTGTATCTTAACTCATATTGCAAGGCTCGATAAAGGGTTGATAGTCACTTTTATGATCGCTGCTTTCAATAGATGGCAATAAAGTTCTAGTCCTCTTCCTCTCTGAAGAGGCAATTTGCATATATAATTTCCCAGAGGAGCATGCATGGCAGAAGTCTCCTCACTCTGACATGCCAGGACTGGCTTGTCACTCTCCACAAGAACCGTTACCCCTTAGATACTTAAAAGTAAAATTCTTCAGTATATAAAATCTATACAATTTAAGATCTCTGCTTGCTGTCTTTGCATAGATTCCTTAACCACAAAAAAGATGCAAAAACCCCTGTATGTAAAATGCTCGACAAATCTCCACTGTATCCGCTGCACAGCTCTGCTCAGGAGTCCTGTGGCCGGTCCGTGCATCGCGGTCAGACGCACAGATATGTGAATAGGTCCTAACGCCAGTGATGTATTCTCACGTTGTGCGGACCCTTGTGATACATCCTCACCAATCTCATAGCTAAATGACTAATTAATGACCATTTATCATGAAATAATGAGTTCCCTTTTTCCCCAGGATCCCACTAATGGCTACTACAGCGTCAACACCTTCAAAGACCACCACTCAACCCCAACCATTTCCTTATCCAACTGCCAGCCAGACGCACGACCAGCAAACAAGCAGCGGGTGCCCACAGGCATGTCCTTCACCAACATCTACAGCACGCTCAGCGGCCAGAACCGCCTGTACGACTACAGCCAGCGCTTTGTCCTCGGAATGGGCAGCAGCTCCATCGAGCTTTGTGAACGTGAATTTCAGAGGGGCTCAATGAGCGACAGCAGCTCCTTCCTGGACACTCAGTGTGACAGCAGCGTCAGCAGTAGCGGGAAGCAAGATGGGTACGTCCAGTTCGACAAGTCCAGTAAAGCGTCTGCTTCCTCATCCCACTACTCCCAATCATCTTCTCAAAACTCGGACCCCAGCAGGCCCCTGCAGAGGAGAATGCAGACTCATGTGTGACCATGGGCCTTATGCAAAATGCACTGGGGATAGCGGGAGGAGTAGGATGTTCAAGCAAGGAGGACTATGGGGATGTTGAGGTTGGGATCTAAGGGTCGTGTGGAGCCTTTCGAAATATTTATCTAGTTTTATATTTATATGAAAAAAAAAAAAGAGAGGACGAACTCCATATTATACGAGCACTTTGTCCTATGGAGTACAACAAGCCATGCTTCTGTTCCCTTGGTGGGAATGACCCGTTTTATAGACTATCCCCAGAAAAAAAAACATCCAAAAAATGTCATGCTCCCAGTGAAGCTGTGGCGAAGCAGGAATCTAGCCATTAGTAAGCACAATGATGAAGAGGAAAGCAAATAATGGCAGGGTATGAGAAGGACTGCAACACAGGGACCCCGAAGGGGGAAGTCACCAGTTCATGCAGCAGAAAGATGGCCTATACATGACAAGAGAAGGTCTCAATCTATTCCATGTATCGCAGAGTATATACATAACAATACGTCATTCAGTACGTGATTAAACCTCCAGCATTCCCCAATACTATGTAGGCCGATGCCCCCAATGGTGGGGATGTGGCTGGAGGAAACCATGAAGCAGATCTTGATTTTGTTTTGTTTCATCTTGTATTATTTTGTCATGTTTTATTATAAAAATATATATATATATGAAAAAAAATCTAGTTTCAGGGACTATGAGAACTGGAGTCGTCGGTTCCCATCGTGTCACATCTTTTCAAGACTCTTCACATGGGAGACGTCATGCGTTATAATTTATATGATTATTTTATACTGTTCATACATTGTTTCTACTGTCATTAAGTATGAACTGATCTGAGGGCGTTTATGGGTGGTCTAAGGGTACCACAATGGGTGCTGACCACAGGCCTGGTCACATGATTATTAGATCAAACTATTCTGTGCCAGCCAGGGCACAAAATGTGGTAAGGTAACTAAGCGTTAATGTGTTATCCTTCAATAAAATAGGGAGTGTGTGTGTCATAGTTCGGTCGGCCATGTTTGTTGGATAATCTATATATACATATCTTTTAATAAATCCATGTCTGGGCACAGGACAGACAATCACTGTTGTTTTTATGTTTTCAATACATCTTTGCTGCTTTCAGTTATCTCACATGATCTTAGTTTAATAGAGCCAGGTTAGGGCAAAACACAAACTGCTACACTATAGGCCATCATCTGAAGATTAGAGGTATGTTCCCCACCTTACACATGTGGACACAATTAGTAGAGAGCCCCCCTCTAATCAATCAATCAATCAATCAAATTTATTATCGCCAAGTACATATTACATATATACAAGGAATTCTTTGTGGCAAAGAGGCAACATAATATATAACAACAGATACAACAAGTAACATCTAACAAGACAGATACAGTATATAGTCTACACATGACGATTTAATTGTTGAACAGAGAGTGGATAGAAGCTGTTCATATGGCGGTTGGTGCTGCATTTGGGGACTCTGAAGCGACGTCCTGAAGGGAGTAGTTGGAATGAGGAGTGTCCCGGGTGAGAGGGATCCCATAGCTCATCATGAAAATGTATCTTTATAACAACCACCAGAAGAGGTGAACTATGATGTTTATGAACTCTCCCCTCTCCCCATTGAGAACACATGCTGTACAATGTAAGGCCTGGCTGGAAGGAATATTGTTTGTCTGATCTATCGTTTACGGCGACCTCTACATATTATTTTGCAGTTATGTGCTGGATTATCGCATTTACTAGATTAGTGTAAATTGGATAAAATACATTTTAATGTATACCCTGATGATACTCACTAATCCCACAGGATGGAGATAGAAGGTGGCATCCTCAGGTGTTTCATGGGTATACAGACTTATTTTCATGGCCCTCCACATTTCAAGTGTTCTTATATATTTGTTCATTGCAATGTCTGCTAATGAAGAAAACTTGGTAAAGTTGTGACATTGTATGTGGCAATTGTCAGGGTCATGTGAAAAACCTGCAGTCATCGATCTGTTAAATCCAAATCACAGTCAGTACACATATTACATCAAAATCTCTTATTAATAATGTCACAAAAAAAGATGTAATGATCTGTAAAGGTCAGAAGCAGAAGTCTCCATTCTGTGCCGGCAAATATTCCACACAATGACCGTAATGTAATATTAATGGTCAGCGTGCCCCGAGCGTCATAAGGCCCTTCTATATAAAGAACGTATTATGTAGCACAAAGATGTATGAATGCACAGAAAAGAGGAGACGTACAGGGAGATGTAGACTATGTAGCTGCTGACTCAACCGGCGCATGTGACCGAGAGACCAGAGGAACAATCACGTGTCACTTCTGCGTATGCTGTAAAGATTATATTTATCACTGTTTCTAATTTTCTTACACATTTCTATACAATTTTTGTGTCGATTTGTGCTACATGTAAAGTTCTTCATATACAGAAGAGAAATGTAACACTCGGTGCCAGTGTCGGACTGTGGTGCCAAGGCGCCACTTTTCAGCGGCATTCAAATGTGACAACAATCACAAATTTGTATACAATGAATTGGGTAGATTGTTACATGAATAAGATGCTGCCTTTGTCTATACATAGAGAATAAAGTATATTGTGCCAAGTACTGCTCACATAAGAGAATGGTGACCTACTCTTGCAAAGGGGCCCTCCAAAGTATTCTCCTGTTGTCCTGTGGTCCTGTCCGAGCCTGCTCGGCGCTCACTAAATATTATGTTACTTTTTTTGTGGATTGTTTGCTGCACGGAATAGTTTCTGACAACTATCTTTCATTACATCAGAGATTGTGTTTGGGGCTTTTCCTTTTTGTGTGTTTTTTGTGATATTTATCAATAATATATTTTATTATTAGATACTATTACAGTAATAGTCACTTGTGTTATTATATAATGTTCTGGCAGCAAGTAATCTGGAGTTTACAGATTGGCAATGCTCATTATGATTTTGGGTTATGGTATATTTTACAATTTATAGCTACTGGATATTTCTAATCTAATGAGTCATCGGATCCCATGCAGTGGGGTGTACACTTCAAGCAGCGCTTCTCCTGACTGGACTTCCATTATTTATAACAAGTGTGGGGACCTTGGCCCCATGGAACATTTATGACTCTCCTTCATCCTCCTCCAGACTGCGGAGACCCGTGTGTCGTAAACAGTGCCTTCGCCCATCCCACCAATCCCGAGTTGACAACGCAAAAACAGGCCTAGATGGGTTGAAACAGGTCGGTGACAGTTTATTAATTTGATAAACGGGGAGGGGCAATTACATCTCGCAACGTGCTCACCGCCGGGGGCCCAGTCCGCGACGGACAGGCGGGCAGCCAATGAGAGGCTACGAACCTTTGCCCCTCCCTGTGACTTAGCAATAACAGTATTATCGTCGGTTTTAAATTTCAAGTATTAACACAAAAAGGAAAAACAAAAGCAAACAACATTTCTCAATATCCTAATGAACACAAAACATCAATGAAATATGTAAGGGAGGGAGGGTGGGACAACTGCTTCCAAGGGGGTCAGCCGGGGAGAATGAGGACAACTGTTTCCAAGGGGTCAGCCGGGGAGAATGAGGAAGGTACAGACCCCGGCGACTGGGTTTAACCCTTGTGGGTGTGGCCGGACGCCCCTTCCTCTTCCTTCCTGTTGGTCAGCTGGGCGTCCCACCTAAACATCACCTGGGGGAGTAGTGGGAGGAGGGAATTGGCACTATATGGTGTTTTCTCCTAACTTTGCCATAGGGGCTCCGCAGTCCGAGGCCCGTTCCCTATGCGGTACCGTGCCTGCCAGACTCCTCTTTGCCCCTGCCTCTTTCGTCCTCCTCGAGAGTCCTCTTTGCCCCTGCCTCCTTTGTCCTACTCCAGACTCCCTGTACCCCTGCCTCCTCCAGACTCTTGTTCTTCAGAAGATGCTGTCAGAAGTTGGAAATGCCAGGCATCATCTGTCAGATGAGAGTCGGGAGACCCCATTAACATCAGACTGTCAGCAGATCCCACTAATACCAGCAGGTTTGTCCCTTTTGAGTAACAGACCCAAAAGGGAGAATTACTGAAAGTGCAATTCCATAATTTACCAACACTGTCTTTGCAGTAGGAGCGTCTCCTTCATCTTCTGCTGATCTGGGAAATTATTGTAAACTTCTTTAAATTGAAACCTCAATACTTCATTCATTTACTATTTTTCTGGGAATTATCTTGCAAAAGTATCATAAACCTTGGAGACGATCACCTCGGGGTACAGACTGTTCCAGACATTTATGATAACCGCATCCTCTCACCATGAGAGTTAATGACCACTTGCCCCCACACTTCCATTCTCCGCCTCGTTAGCACTTTGCCTCTGGTTATAGTGGCTCCGGTAGGACTCATCTTGGTGTTGTCTGGAAGATGAATGGCCTGAAAGGAAGCGACTACAGAAATGGAAGATTCTCCCGATGCAGCGGCTCTACCACAACATTACCAGGACATCGCCGGGCTGCATGACAAGCATTAATCTCAGTCGCCTCCAAACACCGGGAATGCGCAGTCCTCCCTAATAATACAGCACGGATTCCATATTGCAGCAACTCCTATATTGTCACCAACAGAAAGACGTCGCCTCTTATAAAAATCACGAGACTGCGGCGCTCAGAAAAGGCTACGGAAATTCTGCGTCTTACAAGATAAGGGAGTTCCTGAACTTGTCAGACTTGCTTCTTGTGTGACTGCTCACAAGCGGATGAAGAGGAAAAGCAGCAGCACAGGAAAATGAGGTCTTCATGGCATGACAGCTTCCCATTGTACCTGCAGACAGGAATGGTGCTCTGTGCACAATACCACAGATTCTGGCAATTGCACCCAGTATACAGAAGTAGTGGTACTGTGCAGTGTGTATATATACAGGGCAGGAGAAGTGATACTGTGCAGTGTATACATACAGGACAGAAGGAGAAGAGGTACTGTGCAGTGTATATATACAGGAGAGGAGAAGTGGTACTGTGTGTTATGAACCGGGGGTGTGAAGTTACCCCCAGTTCGTCGGAGATTTATTATATCCCACTATCCAGTTCCAGTTTGGAACTTGCAGCTCTCTGGCACCCCCCTTACCCTCAGGTCACCTAGGAAAAGTAGTCGCCAGAAAGGCTGCCTTGCCGTGTACTGGCTATTGGGCACTCTGCAGTGAGGGCGGAATGTATATGAAATACACACGTAAAACCTCCATTACGTCACTGCCAGAATCTCCCAAATAACCCAGAACACACTTTGCTGCCACCAGCTCTTCGTTCAATAATAAAATCAATATCGGGTCAGGAGCCAACCCACACGGTAGCGTAGTTTTAGCATGGAGGTTGTGGCAATATGTTTATAGAGCAAGGAAAACTATACTAGTAAAAAAAAAAATTTACATTCGTTTAAAATACACATGTGATACACATGCATTTGTCCAAACAACTATAAATGGAACAACAACCTTACATGTTAGATCCTTAACACATCTATTGAAGTCCATGTATTGCTGTAAGGATAATAAACCAAATCAACAAGTGAGCAGAACATTTTGTTTTTATATCCATTTGGCGATATATATCTCAAAATGACACTACATATCTAATTAACCTGCAACTACTACTAACACACTGCCAAGCATATTTATGCAGTATTAATAGCCATTCGATGCCATAGGGCAGTGATGGCGAACCTTTCTGAAACCGAGTGCCCAAACTGCTACCTAAAACCCAATTATTTATGATGAAGTGCCAACACGTGCCAAATGCCTCATCATGTAGAAATATGCCCCATCATGATCCCCTTCATGTAGAAATGACCCATCATGATACCCTTCATGTAGAAATATGCCTCATCATAATCCCCTTCATGCAGAAATATGCCCCATCATGATCCCCTTCATGTACAAATGACCCATGATCCCCTTCATGTAGAAATATGCCCCATCATGATCCCCTTCATGTAGAAATATGCCCCATCATGATCCCCTTCATGCAGAAATATGCCCCATCATGATCCCCTTCATGCAGAAATATGCCCCATCATGATCCCCTTCATGCAGAAATATGCCCCATGATGATCCCCTTCATGCAAAAATATGTCCTATCATGATCCCCTTCATGTAGAAATATGCCCCATCATGATCCTCTTCATGCAGAAATATGCCCCATCATTATCCCCTTCATGTAGAAATATGCCCCATTATGATCCCATTCATGCAGAAATATGCCCCATCATGATCCCTTTCATGTAGAAATATGCCCCATCATGATCCCATTCATGCAGAAATATGCCCCAGCATGATCCCCTTCATGTAGAAATATGCCCCATCATGATCCCCTTCATGTAGAAATATGCCCCATCATGATCCCCTTCATGCAGAAATATGCCCCATCATGATCCTCTTCATGCAGAAATATGCCCCATGATGATCCCCTTCATGTAGAAATATGCCCCATGATGATCCCCTTCATGTAGAAATATGCCCCATCATGATCCCCTTCATGCAGAAATATGCCCCATCATGATCCTCTTCATGCAGAAATATGCCCCATCATGATCCTCTTCATGCAGAAATATGCCCCATGATGATCCCCTTCATGTAGAAATATGCCCCATCATGATCCTCTTCATGCAGAAATATGCCCCATCATGATCCCCTTCATGTAGAAATATGCCCCATCATGATCCCCTTCATGTAGAAATATGCCCCATCATGATCCCCTTCATACAGAAATATGCCCCATCATGATCCTCTTCATGCAGAAATATGCCCCATCATGATCCCCTTCATGCAAAAATATGCCCCATCATGATCCCCTTCATGTAGAAATATGCCCCATCATGATCCCCTTCATGCAGAAATATGCCCCATCATGATCCCCTTCATGTAGAAATATGCCCCATCATGATCCCCTTCATGCAGAAATATGCCCCTTCATGTAGAAATATGCTACTAAGGGGCTGGAGGCTACTAAGGATGCCATGATACAGTGTGGGGGCTACTAAGAGGGACATGACACAGTGTGGGGCCTACAAAGGGGGCCATAATACAATCTTGCTGCTACTAAAGGCGCCATGATACAGAGTAGGGGCTACTGAGGTTGTCATCATACAGTGTGGCGGCTACTGGGGGATCATGGCACAGTGTGAAGGCTACTAAGGTGGCATAACAGTGTGGGGGTTACTAAAGGTCTATGATATAGATTAGGGCTGCTAATGTGGCCATGAAACAATGTGGGGGCTACTGAGGGGGTCATTCTACAGTGCTGGCGGCTATTGAGGGGCCATTAAACAGTGTGGGGACTAATGTGATGGCCATCATACAGTGAGGGGGCCATCATACAGTGTGGGGGCTTCTAAGAGGTTAGCATTCCGTGTGGGGGCTCCGATTCTCCGATACAGTGCGGTGGCCATTATACTGTGTAGAAGAAAGCATGATACTGTATATAGGGGAGCTGTAAAGGGGGAGGCTCCGGACATGATTACAGTTAAAGTGGGCACTTATTGTTATAGGGAAACTCAGATTATTGTGACTGTCAAAGGAGCACACAGGGCGTTATTACTTTCTATGGGAAAATGTTGGCACTGTTTTCTAGGGCACTTGCACCAGGCATTACTATATTCTAGAGCAAATAGAAAAAAGAGAAACAGCACAGTACTTAGCTTCAGGTGCACGGCCCCAGGCAAATAGTCCACTATCAGCCACAATATTCAATATTCATTTAAAAAAAAGGCATCACTCCATAGTTAGTCTTTCAAGTGGTAGTGAGTTTAATGACTTTTGGATATGGGATGGACCCCCACTCCATCTTAAAACCACCATAACTACAGTAAACCTAGGCACTAGAATAAATACACAACACATTATTTTGGTTGTCAAAATGGCCACAGCTTTATTTAAATCACAGGATTAAAACAATCACAGTAGGAGTCAGGTGAAGTGCTAGTACATTGGGATTCACACGTACTGTGATATCCCCAGCTGTCTGACATACAGAACCAGGACAGACAGCCATAAAGGGGCGGCACGCACTGGGAGCCATTCAAGCAGAGCCAGTAAACTTTCAGGGCACCAATGACCCTATTATCCTCACTCCTGTGCTTAACCACTGTGCCCGCCCCTGATTGATGTTACCATTACAACGTCCTTGAGGCTGGCCACCAAAGCCGAGCCTGTTCACCACCATGAGGTTTTACATCCTCTATTAGTTAAAATGAGTCCACCTTAACTTGTCTGCAACTTCCACCTGACTCCTAAACCGCCACCAGAGAGGCCATTTGACACCTTAAATGGACTCAACCCCCATTAACCATGCCTAACAAAGCCATCAACCATTTCTACATGCTATGGAGAGACTGTGCACACAAGTAAAAAAATAAAATTCCAGAGCTCTGACAGATTAATTTTATCAATGCCATGCTACCAAGTTATGATCGATAATACGGTAACTACAGCAAAATAACAGTTGCTAAACATCCTGCAATGAGGCTCCCACAATGGGGAATGTGGAAAGTAAACCAAAATTAAGGTGGTAGCCACAATCTGAATACCTGTACAATGACATCTGTCATGCCTCAAAAAACTATTATACCGCACGTATTGTAGCCAGCTCTAATAATTCACCGAATCACAGATTTTAGTTCTAGAAACCAGCATTATTTACAGCAGCTGTGCAGTAAAATTTCTTAAACCCACTTACTATCACTACCCGAAAAGTGATGAACATATCAATAGAAAGATATTATAAATAGGGAGTAATTAAAAACTATACACAATATAACATCAACATTATAATCGACCATAAAATAACGTTCAGAATATCTGGAAGTAGTAATTTAAATAAACCTAAAGCATGGGGGCTGGGGCTGCTGCTGCTAATCCGTATGGAAGTGGAGACCGCCGCTGCCTCGCGCACTCCGGTCGAGAGCAACGCTGAGGGAGTCGGCGTGTGATGGGGCAGGGCTAGCGTGACGTCACACTGGGGGTAATACGGTGGCTCAAAGTCAGCACAATACCGACATGTTTCGAGAGATACAGTAGCTACTCTCTTCAACCCTGATGAAGAGAGTATCTATTTCTTGAAACATGTCGGTATTGTGCCTCACTGAGCACTGGCCCTGCAAGTAAGTGCACCAGAATCAAGCACCCCGTTCCACTAGTGGGCACAAGCTGTCACTAACGCTCATTCACTTTGCAGGACCTGTGCCATCATTTGTTTTGCACAGGATTAATCATTCTGACCTTGCCTGTTGAAATTGGCATGCGGTAAGGTCAGCATTCAGTTATCATCCCAAACATCTATTTATCCCCCTCTTTTTTTGATGTTTCATTTTATTTTTCAACTATTATATTTTTTTTACATCAGAAACAGGCTGCAACATACCAATCTTAATACCTAGCAACGGCTACATTTACAGCATGCATTTTATATGGTTCTGACATACTCAAGTGAGTAAATCAAGATTAGTTCATTTTTTTTTTCCTCTGAAACACACTAACGGGCTCACCCCCATTTAACCCTATATTATCTATTCAGCAGTTTTGGCATCCAAATGAAAGGCAATATACATCTATGACAAGGTGAATAGTCCCAGGATACTGCTATACAACCACCACCACGTGATTTTTTCACACACCAGCAAGTGAGTACTCAGTTATATTATTTTTTCATTTCCCAGTATAGCGCGGTGTATTTCTTTTCGTATCAGCTTTAGCTCTTTTAAACAGGCACCAACACAGAGCCTGTTATTCACCAGCTGCATCTGGGAATACTGGACCTTCCTTCTCTGTCCAAGTGGACTCGCGCCAGTGTGTTAATCTTAAACTAAGGGTTTATAAATTACTAGCTGTTGGCCCGATTCTAAAGCATCGGTGTCATGGTTAGGACATGGTTAATGTCCTGTTCTCACAGGGTTAACTTTTGCCGGCCTCTCTTTGGATCTGGGAGGGGTATTTATACTCACTCCAGACTAGCATTCTCTGTCAGCTATACTGTTATTCTGGCTGTGTGTCTCACCGACCCCCCTGGTGTGCGTGTATTCTGCATTGCTTGTTTGATTCCCGTGTATGACCCGGCTTGTTCCTTCACTCTGTACTCCGTCTCTTGTTTTGGTACTATTGTCTTCTCCAGTTCTGACCTCCTGGCTTGGCTATTGTTACTCCGTTGCAGTTTGTCCTTATTGTACCGTCCATTGCCCGTTCTGGTTTTCTGACCTATTGCTACATCCTGACTATTCGCTCTGTCTAACCCTTTGGTACTGTCCTACTATCTCGTGCTTTGACCCGGCTTGATCTGGTTTCTGTCTCTGTCTATGCCCCTTGGTAACATTGTCCTGTAGTTACCTTTTTAGGAGTTTCCCTGCAGCTCCTAGCTCTGTGGAGCTTAGGCCACGCCCCCAATAGTCACGTGCTTCAGGTCCTGATAGTCTGAGGCACGCATCGTCACCGCTGCTGCCCGCTCCACAGGTATCTTTGAGCACTGTTTTTGTACTCAGGACACGCGCACTGGCTCAGTGAGCAAGTGCAGTGCGGTGTTCCTGACAATCGGGTACTCTAGAATATGGCCAGCGGCAGATTAAAATAAAAAATGTGATATACTTACCATCCGACGGCCCCCGGAATCTGTCCCTCCTCTCCACGCTGCCGGCATCTTCCGTTCCCAGTACTGCTTTGCGCCAAAGACTGCTGCAGGCGTCCTTTCGCGAGAGCGCGACGTCATCAATGCAGCGGGATTTCGGTTACAGACAGACATGATAAGGCGTTTATATATATATAGATATATTTTACTATTATGTAGATATGTAAATGATTCCACTATAAGAATAATCCTATTTATGGGCCGTGTCGATCGAGAGGAAAGCAAAAACCCCTTGTGAGGAATAGGCCAATTGTCCTCATGTCAGGGGGGAAAATTCCTTCCTGACCCCAAATAAAACATGGCGGTCAGAATAAATCCCAGGATCAAGGGCTCATTGCTAATGTGTGATACCTTAGTTTAGGTTAAAAAATATATATTATATAAAATTATTATATAAATGTTTATTATATAAAAACCTAAAAGTAATTTCTATTTTTAGACTAATTTACGTTTAGATTTGTGTCAGCTAAATTATTGTAAATCAAAATTATTATATTGTTATTTTATATAAATTATATATTTTTTTTTATTATAAACTTAAGAACCTACTTATTTATTTTACTAAACCTATCTATGAGCCATGTTGATCCAGAGGAAGGTGAAAACCCCACGTGAGAAATGGGCCAATTGTTCTCATATTAGGGGGGAAATTCCTTCCTGACCCCAAATAAAACATGGCGGTCAGAATAAATCCCAGGATCAAGGGCTCATAGCTAATGTGCGATACCTAAGTGTAATTTTTATATTTAGATATTTAATTATTTTCTATTTTTGGACAAATTTATTTTTATATTTGTTATTAACTATTTTTTTAACCCAAAAATAAATTCTATTATATACATTGCTATAAACATGAGAACCTACTTATTTTATTTTACTAAACTTATTTATGGGCCGTGTTGATCCAGAGGAGGGCGAAAACCCCACTTGAGAAATGGGCCAATTGTTCTCGTGACGGAGGAAAAATTCCTTCCTGACCTCAAATAATATGGCGATCAGATTAAATCCCAGGATCAAAGGCTCGAGCCTAATCTGTAAATTGTGGAAGTGAGATTTAAAAAAAAAAAATATCTTAAATAATTGTTATATATTTAGAATGTTTTTGTTTTGTATAATACAAACTGTTTTTTTTTAATTTTTAAAACTTTTTTGCACTACTTATGTGGGAATCTACTTATCGATTTTTTTATACTAAACCTATTTAAGGCCATGTAGATCCAGAAGAAGGCAAAAACCCCCATGAGGAATGGGCCAATTAGCCTCATATTAGGGGGAAAAATTCCTTCCTGACCCCAAATATGGCGATCAGATTAAATCCCAGGATCAAACCTCTATCTACATGATATGTGTCTATGTGTGGGTGTCTATACCTATCATGTAGTGTGAGCCTATATCATGTAGTTTGGGTGAAGAGGATGTGATGGGTGATGGGTGAAATACTTACCCGGCCTGTGCTGAGGTGAGTTTAGGGATAATGGCCCATATTAGACTATTATTCCTGAACTCACCAGATGGACAGTAAAGCACAGGCTGCTCTCGAGGGCCCAGAAGATCTTCGGGCCAGAGTGATGTGTAGCACCAGCCCAGGATTGGAGGATGCAGAGTAAAGGGCCTGGTGCAGCGACACTATGGCAGTGGTCCGACATGAAGATGTTATGGAGAGACATGATGATCTAGGGCAGCCGAGGTGACAAACAGCAGCAAAGATATCAGGTACGGGTCAGGAGTCACAAAGTTCTGGGCAGTTGGCACGAGGTCATCCTGCAAGACATAAAAGGAAGACATTTCAATAACTTCTATCTCCTGGATCTTCTGTTATCTTAGAGGAATGGTCATCATAATGAACCATTCTGCTATGTAACATCAGATCTGATGCTCAAATATAATGATCAGTGTCCTGTGTGTACAGCGGTCACTCACCAGATGGTCTTGGATTGTTTCACAGCCCAGATCTTTTCATCCACCTAAGAAATAACAGAGATATGGTCATTGGTAGACTCAGTGGGAGAAGACAAGGATGGTGATAATGGCCACAAGGTGAGGACATTTGATGGTATTTATCCTCAGAGAAAGATGATCTTACCAGGCCCAGCTTGGTGACATGTAATTAAAGCCGGCCATGGGGTTAGGGGCTCTCTTTTCCTCCGGCCACTGCATAAGATGGTTCTCCAGAACTGGCCTGAATGGTATGAATGGCGGCTGTGCTTTCCTTTCATCCAGATCCTCCCAGCCAATGGTGGTAAAGAATGGATGCTCCCGGATGTTCCCGCACACACCCAATCACTTTTGAGGATTTTTGCACAGCAGTTTCTTGATAAGATCTTGCACGTCAGCATCAAGCCAAGATGGAATTTCAGGCTTTCAGTTGGTTATAGCTCTGTAAGCCATTTTGCTCCAGGAACCGGTGTAAAATAAGGAGCGTCCAGTTGTCATCTCGGACACCACAATCCCCAGGCTCCACTAATCCACTGCTGTACCATATCCTCTTTTGCGAAGCACCTCAGGGGCCATGAAATGGAAAGTGCCCGTCACTCCAGAGATGTTATTGGAGGAGGTGACGCCATCTTGGGCGAACCCAAGGTCAATTATACGGATGTGGCCATCTGTATCCAACATGTTTTCTGGCTTAAGATCTCTGCAATTAAATAAAACATCAGAGTAAGAAATCTGCCCAGTGATACAGGAGATGGAAAATGAGTCACTGCAAGATCAGGTGGAATAGGGAGACAGGAGCCCAGGAAAGTTGGGGGCAATATTTTTAGCATATAAAGGGAACAGAGAGAAATTGGAAAGTTCCGCTTACCGGTGGACGATGTGTCCATGGAGGAACTGGAGGCCACATACAATCTCTACTGTGTAGAATCTGATGGAGAGAACAGATTGTAGTATCAATGTCATCGCTGCACCTCCTTCCTGCCTGGGTTACGTTCCCTGCCAGTCCTTTCCCCGCTCCATTCCAACCTCAACTTTTATTTCCACCCCACCTCTCACTTTTTGGCATATCTTCCTCACCTTACATTGTCGATATTCAAGCAGCCGCGCATCTCAATTAAGGCCTCGAGGCTGCCACCGGACAGATAATCCGTGATGAAATACGTGCGCTTCCGAGACTGGTGTGCGGCATACAGGTGACATAGGAATGGGCAGTCTCGGGCTGCCAGGAGTATCCGCTGCTGTCTCATTGTAATGATAACATAAGATATGACTTCTCTGGAACATTCCAGAATCTTCCATTCTCTAAACCAGGGGTCCCCAACCGCCGGTCCGCGGCCCAGCACCGGGCCGCTGCAGTGCCCTTGCCGGTCCGCGGACACAAGGGGAGCCAGGGGCGGTCAGTGGCGTAGCGGGGGCTGGGGCGGCACGCAGCAGTTCTTGGCGGTGGCCAGGGAGCGATCAAGCAGCTCCGCTGCCTGCAAGAGGGAATAGCAGGAGCGGAGCTGCAAGGACCCGTCCAGCTTCCTGCCCGCCGCCCGCGCTTCCTGTCTCTGACTGACACAGAGAGGAGAGCGTGGCTGCTGTGTCAGAGCGAGGAAGCGCGGGCGATGCTGCGACAGGTGAGAGGAGAGAGGTGGTGTCTGTGTGTGTATATATAATGTGTGTGTATGTGTGTGTGTGTATGTATAATGTGTGTGTGTGTGTGTCTGTGTTTGTGTAGCCTGGCCCTGGAGGAGATGGGGACATGAGGAGAAGGCCATGAGGGGAGTGATGGAGAGACGGCAGTGATGGGGTGAAGGGAGTGATGGGGTGAAGGCAATGATGGGGAGAAGGGAGTGATGGTGTGAAGGCAATGATGGGGAGAGGGGAGTGATGGGGTGAAGGCAATGATGGGGAGAGGGGAGTGATGGGGTGAAGGCAATGATGGGGAGAAGGGAGTGATGGTGTGAAGGCAATGATGGGGAGAGGGGAGTGATGGGGTGAAGGCAATGATGGAGAGAAGGGAGTGATGGGGTGAAGGCAATGATGGAGAGATGGCAGTGATGGGGAGAAGGGAGTGATGGGGTGAAGGCAATGATGGGGAGAGGGGAGTGATGGGGTGAAGGCAATGATGGAGAGATGGCAGTGATGGGGTGAAGGCAATGATGGGGAGAAGGGAGTGATGGAGTGAAGGCAATGATGGAGAGATGGCAGTGATGGGGTGAAGGCAATGATGAAGAGATGGCAGTGATGGGGTGAAGGCAATGATGGGGAGAAGGGAGTGATGGGGTGAAGGCAATGATGGAGAGATGGCAGTGATGGGGTGAAGGCAATGATGGAGAGATGGCAGTGATGGGGTGAAGGCAATGATGGAGAGATGGCAGTGATGGGGAGAAGGGATTGATGGAGCACTTATTCAAAACCTATGGTGAGTTGAGTCACATTATAAATGATATTTAATTATAAGTATGCACTGCTACACTACAACCGTGTCCATAGCCCCGCCCCCTTATGACCAAAGCCCCGCCCCTGCCACACCTCCATCCCCGCCCTGCCGGGCCATGGAAGAATGGTCTTGCTTGAAACCGGTCCCTGGTGCAAAAAAGGTTGGGGACCACTGCTCTAAACTACAGATGAGACTCTGCCTGTCACACAGCTGCGACCCCTGTTATGAATTGGTCACCGAGGAGAATGGCAGGAACAGGCTAAGCCGCCAGGAAACTAGTGAGGTTGGTAACTCAGCGGATTGCAGACCCCTGATCCTAACAACACAACTAGCAGTAGCTGTGGAGCGTTCCTACGATGCCCTAGACGCCTCAACATAGCCTGAGAACTAACTAAGCCTAAATCCAGAAAGGTGAAATCTAAACTGCCCCGGAGCAGATCCCCAAAGGAATAGACAGCCCCAAACATATATTGTCGGTGAGACAAGATGAGACAAAACAGGCAGAAAATAGACTGAGCAAATGATGGGGCCCAGACTGTCTAGATAGGACAGGACAGAAAAGATACTGTCTGCAATCACGCAGAAACCCTAAAAAATACAACACATCTGATATACAAAAAACCTGAGGCCACACGACCTCACCCCCACTAGATCAGCACTCTGGTGTGAACTGGACGCAAAGCAAAAGATACTAATATAACAGGGGACAGAACAAACTGGCACAAGCTGTAACATATGGAGCGGGGCCCAGCGCTGCCCCCAGCAGGGAGTACGCTGAACCCTTGCAACAAAGCAGAAAGTAAAAAAAAGGCACAACCAGATTAGATGCAAAGGATTAGCAAAAGAATCACTAAACTGAACCATGCAGATCAGGCAGGAGAATGAAGAGCTCAAAATGCACAAGGAGGAAGTCACCAGCAACCACCAAAGGAATCCTCCTCACTTATATGCTCCCAGCCAATAATTCCAGATTCCCAATCATCGTCGTCAGGTGCAAACTTCCATCAGACTGGCCAGCTCCACTGCTCCCAGTAACCACCAGAGGGAGTTCCAGCTCAGAAGTCCGAGCAAGGGAATTCACAACAGACCCCCCTTCCTCACCCACAGCTCACACACATTGTAGCTCTGTGACTGCATCTGTAACAGGACACCAGGCACTTCCTGTGCCCACCTTCCTCCCTCCCCAGCTAAGGAATGTTAATTAGCAGTGGAAAGGCTTTCCTTTGTTTGATGAAACATGTGCAGCTTCTCATAGGCAATAATGGAGATCTAATCATTTGGTCATAAAACGCGGCGCGTTTATAGTAAAAACACAAAAAATACATTTCTGCATAGGGCACCGAGCCTGCGTTCTAGCCCATAGTTTTCAAGGTTCTAGCACCCACAGAATAGGATAAATGGATTCCTCCTAAACGGTGTTACATAATTACTGCATGTTTGGTATTGAATTATTGTCTTCGACAGGCTGGAAAAGATGAAACTGTGTGCTTGTTTACACAAGGTACCCTCTGCGAGATATAGTTATTATAAGTTTTGTAGTCAAATTCTAGCTCCAAGAGCAGGGGGAGGACCATCACCAGACAGTCCCTTTTATGATGTCATGACCCAGAACTATAGAGTACACTCACTGAGTTGGGAGGTCATTCGAGCTGGAGATTCCATCCCAAAAAGGAATGGTGGAAGAAAGTTGAGGTTCCTAAGTTTTCGGACATACTTGATAAGATAGGCCAACATAGCGATTTAGAATGTAGATTTGCGATTAACAACCACATCCACAAATATGCAAAAAAATGGAAGACTTGGAACAACAAATTCCATAGGGTATTATATTTTGAAGCCTCAACATGCAGATGACACTCAGATCTACCTCTCTGGCCCAGATTTCACCTCTCTGCTGTCCAGAATCCCGGTGTGTCTATCAGCCATATCCTCCTTTTTCACCTTTCGCTTACTAAAACTCAACATAGACAAATCTGAACTCATTATCTTTAATCCGTCTTGCGTATCTTCCCTACCCGATCTATCTATTATGGTAAACGGCATCACGCTCTCTCCCGCACGTGAAATCCGCTGCCTCGGAGTAACTCTCGACTCTGCCCTGTCCTTCAAACCACACGTCCAATCTCTTGCCACCTCCTGTCGCCTCCAACTCAAAAATATTTCCAGAATCCGTCCCTTCCTCAGTCCTCAATCTACTAAAACTCTTGTACATGCCCTCATCATCTCCCGCCTTGACTACTGCAACACTCCTCTGTGGCCTCCCTGCTAACTCTCTTGCACCACTCCAGTCTATCCTCCAATTCTGCCGCCTGACTAATCCACCTCTCTCCTCGCTACTCCCCTGTCTCCCCCTCTGCAAATCCCTCCATTGGCTCCCAATTCCCCAACGAATCCAGGTCAAACTACTAACACTGACCTACAAAGCCATCCACAACCTTTCCCCTCCCTATATCTCTGAACTAATTTCCCAATATCTTCCCTCACGTAATCTGCGATCGTCCCAAGACCTCCTACTCTCCTCCACACTTATTCGCTCCTCACACAACCGCCTCCAAAATTACTCCTGAATATCACCCAATCCTCTGGAATGCCATGCCTCAACACGTCCGATTAACCACCACCCTCGGATCCTTCAAACGGAACCTGAAAACCCATCTTTTCAGGAAAGCTTACAGCCTGCAATGACCATTCTGCCGCCTCACCACCGCCTGAGCTGCCGCCTCATCACCACCAGAGCTGCTGCATCCCCGACCTTCTGTCTCTTCCCCACTATCCCTTAGAATGTAAGTCCGCAAGGACAGGGTCCCCTCCCCTCTGTACCAGTCTGTCATTGTAAATTTGTTTACTGTTAACGATATCTATAACTTTGTATGTAACCCCATTCTCATGTACAGCACCATGGAATTAATGGTGCTATATAAATAAATAATAATAACTAGATGGTGGCCCGATTCTAACGCATCGGGTATTCTAGAATATGTATGCAGTTTATATTTGAAGATTTAATAATAATGCAATAATGCACCCCCCAATCCTGATATGCATGGTTCTCTCACCCCCAATCCTGATATGTATGGTTCTCTCACCCCCAATCCTGATGTGCATGCTACCCCTCAACCCCCTATCCTGGTATGCATGGTCCCCTGACCCCCCAATCCTGGAATGCATGGTCCTCTCACCCCCCAATCCTGGTATGCATGGTCCTCTCGCCTCTCTTTCCTGGTATGCATGGTCCTCTTACTCCCCTTTCGGGGTATGCATGGTCCCCTCACTCCCCAATCCTGGAATGCATGGTCCTCTTACCCCCCAATCCTGGTATGCATGATCCTCTCACCCCACTTTCCTGGTATGCATGGTCCTCTTACCCCCCTTTCGGGGTATGCATGTCCCCTCACCCCCCAATCTTGGTATGCATGGTCCTCTCACCCCCCCAATCCTGGTATGCATGGTCCTCTCACCCCCTATCCTGGTATGCATGGTCCCCTCACCCCCCTTTATTGGTATGCATGGTCCCATCACCCCCTTTGCTGGTATGCAAGGTCCTCTCACACCCCAGTCCTGGTATGTATACTCACCTTCACCCCCCTTTCCTGGTATGCATAGTACCCTCACCCCCCAATCCTGGTATGCATGGTATCCTCACCCCCCCTTTCCTGGTATGCATGGTCTCCTCACCCCCCTATCCTGGTATGCATGGTCCCCTCACCCCCCAATCCTGGTGTGCATGGTCCTCTTACCCCCTTCGGGGTATGCATGGTCCCCTCATCCCCCTTTGCTGGTATGCATGGTCCTCTCATCCCCCAGTCCTGGTATGCATGGTCCCCTCACCCCCCTATCCTGGTATGCATGGTCCCCTAACCCCCCTTTCTTGGTATGCATGGTCCCCTCACCCCCCAATCCTGGTATGCATGGTATCCTCACCCCCCCTATCCTGGTATGCATGGTCCCCTCACCCCCCAATCCTGGTATGCATGGTCCTCTTACCCCCCTTTCGGGGTATGCATGGTCCCCTCATCCCCCTTTGCTGGTATGCATGGTCCTCTCATCCCCCAATCCTGGTATGCATGGTCCCCTCACCCTCCTTTCCTGGTATGCATGGTCCCCTCACCCCCCCAATCCTGGTATGCATGGTCCCCTCACCCCCCAATCCTGCTATGCATGGTCCCCTCACCCCCCCTTTCCTGGTATGCATGGTCCCCTCACCCCCCCTTTCCGTGTATCCCCTCACCCCCCCAATCTTGGTATGCATGGTCCCCTCACCCCCCAATCCTGGTATGCATGGTCCCCTCACCCCCCAATCCTGGTATGCATGGTCCCCTCACCCCCCAATCCTGGTATGCATGGTCCCCTCACCCCCCTTTCCTGGTATGCATGGTCCCCTCACCCCCCTTTCCTGGTATGCATGGTCCCCTCACCCCCTTTCCTGGTATGCATGGTCCCCTCACCCCCTTTCCTGATATGCATGGTCCCCTCACCCCCCCAATCCTGGTATGCATGGTCCCCTCACCCCCCAGTCCTGCTATGCATGGTCCCCTCACCCTCCCTTTCCTGGTATGCATGGTCCCCTCACCCCCCCTTTCCGTGTATCCACCACCAATGAGCGTCGCGGCCCTGTATCCCTGACCAATCACTGTCTGCGACCAATCAGCAATGCGGGTGCGCCCCCCCGCTCTCCTCTCCACGCGGCAGGCATCGCGGTGTCAGTAATGTTTAGCGCTAAAGACCGTAGATGACGTAACTCTCGCGAGAGTGGACGTCATCAGCGGTATAAGCCGCAAAGCATTACTGGGACCGCGATGCCGGGCGCGTTGGAGAGAGAAGGAAAATAGTCTGAGGGCCGCCGGAAGGTATGTTTGTGTTTTTGTTTTTGTTACCCATGGCCACCTTCCGACGGCCTCTGATGTCCTTTCCACGCTCCTGGCCTCGCGTTCCCAGTAATGCTTTGCGGCTTATACCGCTGATAACGTCGCGCTCTCGCGAGAGTGACGTCATTGCGAGTCTAAGTCGCAAAGCCTTACTGGGACCGCGAGGCCGGTTGGGTGGAAAGGAAATTGGAGGCCGTCGGTGATACTAATTTTTAAAAAAATCTTTTTAATGGAGTAATCCCTGCGGCTGATTGAGCGCTGCCCCCGACTGCGCTGGCCGTTGATTGGTCGCGGCCGCCAATCAGCTGCAGGCGCAGCTTACTGTTACAAACAGCTGCGCCTGTCGCTGATTGGTCGAAGCCGCCAGGCCGCAACCAATCAGCAGCCCACGATTTCGGTTACAGACAGACACGATAAGGCGTTACAGACAGACACGATACAATAGTCCTTTTTTGATGACTAGTTTCTCCCATTGGCATAACATCAGCAACATATCCTGAGTCAAGGTCTGTCTCTGAGAGTCGGTGGGTAGTCTGCCGATGGTGATCCATCGGCGTAGGAGCCCAATTTCTTCATCTTCTTGCTGCTGTTGGATCCATCGGTCACGTGATTGTTCCAGCATACCACTTGGGGGTCCTAGATGGGATTCTTCCTGTGTGGCAGCCATGAGCATGGCGGCGGTGAGGGCGAACGGCGTCTCTTCCCCTTCCAATTCGTCGTCTCGAGAGTGCAGCCTTAAGGTCTTGGAAAGCTTCCTCTTGCGGGTGTTGCCACTGGATTTTCCGCTCATTCGCCCCGGCATGAGCCCCCTTTAGCAGGTCCTGCAGGGTTCGGGCTCGACATGCAAAATTCTTTACGAAACGACGGTAGTATCCGGCCAACCCCAGGAAGGCCCGCACGTCTTTTACCATCTCGGGGGTAGGCCACCCCTGGATGGCGGCAACCTTTGCCAGGGACGGTCTAACGCCCTCGGCCAAGACGGTATTTCCCAGATATTCGATCTGAGTGCGAAACAGGTGGCATTTCTGGGGTTTTACCTTCAACCCGTACTTCTGCAGCCGGCCGAGCACCTGCCCCAACCGCCACAGGTGGTCCTCAAACGTGGCAGCATAGATGATGATATTGTTCAGATATATCAGCATGGCCTCGAAGTTGAGGTCTCCAAGACACCGCTCCATCAGCCGCTGAAAGGTCCCCGGGGCCCAAACAGCATCCGATTGAACTCAAACAGTCCCATGGGGATTCTCCCGTCTTGGCCCTGTCTTCCTCTGACATGGGCACCTGCCAGTACCCACTGGCCAGATCTAAAGTCGAGAAGTACGTCGCCTTCCCCAAGGTGGACAGGGACTCTTCTATGCGGGGCAGCGGGTACGAGTCTTTGATGGTACAGGTGTTTAGCTTCTGATAGTCCACACAGAACTGTAGGGCGCCATCTTTCTTGCGGACCAACACGATGGGGGCCGCCCAGGGGCTCTGACTTTCTCGTATGACCCCCCTTCCACAGCATTTGGCCCAGTAAAGTTTTCACCTCCTGGTATAGCTGTGGAGGGATTTGCCGATTACCGTTCCCGGATGGGGGCCGTTCCTGCCGTGGGAATTCCATGCGTGATGGCTGTAGTGCATCCAAAATCATCCTCGTGGTTAGCGAATACCTCATGGTATTGTCCGAGTAGTGTCTCCTCCTGGAGAAGTTGGGCTGGGGTAAGGCCGGAGAGTTCGGCCCGCATGCTTTCCAGGATTTTTCGGCCCTTTTCCTGGGTCGAGGACTCAGCAGTCTGCAGAGTTCGGATAGTCACTGCCCATGGGTCCTCGGGTTGCACGTTTAATTGGACCGTAGGGGATGGCAGCACCTCTTCCAAAGGCCTTACCAGCTTGGCCATTTCGGCCTGGGGCTTTAAGACGATGTTTTGGTCTTCTAGGTTGACGCAGCACACCAGGACGGTCCCTCTCCTCACTGTGGTCAGGGAGCGGGCCACAAGTATGCCAGGATGCAGGCATTCCGAGTAGCATGGGTCCACCTGCATCTCCACGCCCTCCAAAGTCACTGGGGCCCGGATGGGCAGGGCCACAACTGTCTGCCCGGGGGCAGCACGAGCGGTGGAGCCGCTGGCACAATGACTTTGCCCAGTGCCTCGCCCTCCTGGCAATCCTGGAGAACTCGCACCTCCCGCACCAACTGCTGGAAGACCTAACCTTGGGTCGTGCGGGAACGCCACTGCTTCAGGGTCTCTTGCTTGGGGTCGTTGAGGAGTAAATTGCCAAACTCCCACAGTATGTTCATACCCAAGATGACTGGATGTTTGTTATTGGTTTCCCCTTGGTTCAGGATCATTCCCCGGTGGCCGAGGGATTTGCCACACAGCATCATCCCCATCTTAACTACTCCAGCAACGGGCCGGTAGCTGATTGGCGGCTACCAGTCTGATCATGAACCCCCACTGGGGTCTCGCTGCCTCGGGAAAATGCTGCTGAAAATAAGTTGCAGGCATGGTTGTTACTTGCGACCTCATGTCCACTAAGCACCGTACGGCACGGCCCTCGACCTCTGCCCATACCACTGGACACTTCGCGACCAGATCTTCGGGACTTCCACCACCCCATGTCGTGGCTTCTGGCTCCGAGCGGTGTCACCCCAGCCCGGAACCTTCTAGTTTAATGGCCGTCGGGGTGGGCATCTCCCACGCCGCGGACACTCTCGGGGGAAGTGGCCCAGCTCCCTGCACTCATAGCACCGGGGCTGCGAGGGCCGGCTGCTCCAGGCATTGCGAGGCCCCCAGGGCCCAGGATTGAAATTAGGCCGACTAGTCGTGAACTCAGTCCTTCTTTTCACTTCGGCCAACTCGCCCCTGATGTTCTTCAGCTCTTGTTTCATCTCTTCTATCCATTGGGGCTCCCCGATAGCCTTTACAGAGGCCTCCACACTCTGGACCTTTCCCACGGGGACTGCCATTCCCTGCTCTCGAGCACGCGCCTGACTCCCCACCTCAGAGAAGGCCATACATGGGTTCACTCGGACCTGCTCCCGT
Organism: Dendrobates tinctorius; assembly: GCF_039654945.1. Classification (NCBI taxonomy): domain Eukaryota; kingdom Metazoa; phylum Chordata; class Amphibia; order Anura; family Dendrobatidae; genus Dendrobates; species Dendrobates tinctorius. The sequence continues at coordinate 544,706 of NW_027361696.1, read as the reverse complement.
AATGCCTGCTTTATTAACGGATCTCGGAGTCCGGTCACTAACAGGTCGCGTAGGATAATGTCGATGGGTCCTACCCCTACGCCGTCCTTCCGCTCGATGGCCATGTATAACTCCTGGAGGACATTCATTTACTGGGTGATGGTCTCCCCCTCTCCCTGCATTCGACTGAACAACCGGGTCCTCAACTCTCCCACATTTGTTGGATCTCCATGGGTCTCTTCCAGAATCCGCAAGACCCTAGCAAAGGTGTTGCGGTGTCCCGGGGGCCTCAACATTACTGAATCCCGGGCCTCCCCGTCTAACGCCATGAGAGCTACCTCGGCTTCCAGGTCAGGGGTCATCGGATGCATTCGGAAGAGCCCTCACATTCACTCTGTCCAGCTCCATAGCATGGTGTTGGAGCCGGAAAACCTAGGCAGGTTGCTTAGCATAGCCCCCAAAGAAATGCTGGACCGGGGGCCCCCATTATTTGCCGAATCTACGGTCCCGCTCTGGTCTGGGGCGCTGTCGTCCGCGCTCGGAGACAGCATCCTGCCGACTATGCCAAATGTGGTAAAGGCAGGTACGCGGGATGCAGTGACGACGTGAGACGGATTGAACTTTAGGTAGTAACTTTTATGGATTAATGCCGGTAGGGCTATACTAAGCAACCAAACAAAATAACAGAAATCGTCCTCGCAGGGACCCAATACAAGCGAACACTGGTAATGAGAACATGACTACTCCGGCAACGGCCGGTCACTATAGGGCCGCGGTATGGCCGACTATGGGTCCTTAGTTATATTATGTCACTTATCCGTCCTGACGGCCCTCGGCGTCCTGGACGATGGTGCTTCGGCGTCGCAGCCGCTGGGCCCAGCTGCTGAGGATCTGGCGCAGTCTTCGGGCGTTCCGGCGCCCAGGCGAAGCAGGGGCACAACAGGCCCTAGAAGAGTTCTTTGGTGGAGTGTCCCCCAGCAGAGGCAGTGGAGTACTGCCTGGGAGTGGGAGAGTCGAGGCCGCAGCCCCCGAACCAGGGCGGGCAGCGGCGGTGCTGAGTGGCAGTTGGTAGGCCACCGCCGCAGCCAGGGGCTGCACTAGGGAGCCCGCGGACTGGAGCGGGGCAGTGGTGGCTGCGGGCGGCAATGGATAAGCCGCAGTCGGGAGTGGAGCGGCAACGACCACGGGTGGCTGCGAACAGACCGCAGTCGTGGGCTGGAGTGAGGCGGTAACGGCCGCGGGTGGCTGCAGGCAGGCCGCAGCCGCGAGCTGAAGTGAGGCGGCGACGGCCGTGGGCTGGAGTGAAGCGGTGGTTTCCTGTCGGTCGGCTCGGCGACATCTCCCTGCCATCCACCGTGAGTCTCTCTCCTATCGCTGTCCTCTCCTCTGGTTGCTGCTCGTGGTTCTGGCTCCCTGGCGCTCCCACGGTCTCCTGCTCCTTCTCTCCCGTACTGCTGACTCACTCTGACTGGCGTCCTCCGCCCCTTTTATATAGGTTCCTCCCCCAACTGTCCTGTCAGTCTCAGCGGTCCACCACCTAACTCCCCGGAAACAAACCCCCTAGGAACCTAGATAACAATCCCCTTGGTTCCGGCCCGGACACTCGGCGGGGACCCTTCCTCCTATAAATGTAGATTGTGAGCCCCGATGGTGACAGCGATGATGATGTCTGTAAAGCGCTGCGGAATATGAAAGCGCTGTATAAGTGAGTAAAATTAAGAAATAGCATGTCATCGTAAACAGTGTGTAGCCGCCTTACAGGAGTAGTAGCTGAAGGGAGGAAATGAAGTTGTATTCTCCCTGCTTTCATACAGTCGGTAATCACTCCTCTGCATACACAACACTGCAGAGCAGGCTGTCAAAGTGTTGGGGACTGATCATAGCCATGCTCCCTGTATAGTAAGTGGTCACTGCTCCCTGCACCGACACTATGACTGGAAGAGAGGCTAAAACGAGAATGTTACTTCTTTTTTATTTATTTTTTGCTATACACATGTTTATTTACTTTGTGTGCATTAGAAGTTTAGAACAACCAAAAATCCCACCATATCAGGTTATGCTTTGCATCATTATTTACATGTTTTGATATCTCAATCAGGGGCGGACCTACCGCCTGTGCAGCCGGTTCATTGAACGGGGGCCCGGGGGAGAGGGGGGCCAGCTTCCTGCACCGCATGGCTAATTATTCAATTTTCAAATTAGGCTGGTTTCACATTAGCGCTTTTTAAGCGCACGCACGGCCGGGGGTAGCTCCGCCCCCGAGCCGGCTCTCTGCCCGGCGTGCCCGCCCCTTGCTTGTAGCGCCGCCTCCTAGCGGACAGCGGCGCCTGCGATTGGCGCACCCTATCTTTAGCATAGGGTGCGCAGATCGTGCGCAGGCTGTGCGCTAGTTGCGCTTTGACCTGCGCTGCGCACTTCTGACGGTGCGCCGTGCGCGCCAAAATCCGAAAAGTTCGATCGCAGGCGCCGCTGTCCTCTAGGAGGCGGCGCTACAAGCAAGGGGCGGGCACGCCGGGCAGAGAGCCGGCTCGGGGGCGGAGCTACCCCCGGCCGTGCGTGCGCTTAAAAAGCGCTAATGTGAAACCGGCCTAAGTCATGTGGAACGCAGGAGGAGAGGAGAGCAGCGCTGAAGCATTGGAGGACCTGTTGTGACGTCATCATCATGTGATCAGGGGGCGGAGCTGATCACAGGCTTTCACAATTGATCAGCTCCGCCCCCTGATCACATGACAATGACATCACCACAGGTCCTTCAGCTCACACAGGAGCTGCACCTTCCAGCAGGAGCGTGGCCAGGTAAGAAGAAAGTTTTGTTTTCTTATATAATTATTATGTTTCCCCGCAGGATGGAGACACATGGACCTTGTGTCTCCATCCTGCCAGGGCAGATTAGAGATGGGGGGAGGCAAGATGGAGACGGGGGCAGGATTGGAGACATTGGGGTCAGGATGGAGATGGGTCAGGATGGAGATGGGGCAGAATTGGAGGCAGGGGCAGGATGGAGATGGGGCAGGTTTGGAGTTGGGGCAGGATGGAGATGGGGTCAGGATGGAGATGGGGCAGGATGGAGACATTGGGGGCAGGTTGGAGATGGGGCAGGATGGAGATGGGGCAGGATTGGAGACTTGGGCAGGATTGAAGACATTGGGGCAGGATTGGAGACATTGGGGGCAGGATTGGAGACATTGGGGGCAGGATTGGAGACATTGGGGGCAGGTTGGAGATGGGGCAGGATTGGAGACATTGGGGGCAAGATGGAGACAGGGCAGGATTGGAGACATTGGGGGCAGGATGGAGACATAGGGGGTAGGAAGGAAACATTGGGGCAGGATTGGGGCAGGGTGGAGACGGGGCAGGATTGGAGATACAGGGTGCAGGATGGCAGACACTGGGGGCTGGATAGAAGACACTGGGGGCAGGATGGCAGACACTGGGGGCATGATTGGAGACACGGGGGCAGGACTGGAGACACGGGGGCAGGACTGGAGACACGGGGGCAGGACTGGAGACATGGGGGGCAGGATTGCAAATACAGGGGGCATGATTAGAGACAAAGGGGGCAGGATTGCAGGTACAGGGGGCAGGATTGCAGGTACAGGGGGGCATGATTGCAGACACAGGGGGCATGATTGGAGACAAAGGGGGCAGGATGAAAGACACAAGGCATGATTGGAAACAGGGCAAAATGGAGACATGGGGCAGGATTGGAGACAGATGGGGCAGGATTATGGGGCAGGATGGATACGATGGAGACAGATGGGGAGATCATATGGGGCACAATGGATACTCATGAGGGTGGGATGGGAGAACATATGGCTGAAGCCAGGAATGAGACACACGGGGGCCAGGATGGGGGATATTATTACCATAGGGGCTAATTAAAGAATAGTATTACTGCAGTGATGTATTTATTTTCATAGAATCATAGAATCGTAGAGTTGGAAGGGACCTCCTGGGCCATCTAGTCCAACCCCCTGCTCAAAGCAAGATTCGCTAAATCATCCCAGACAGATGTCTGTCCAGCCTCTGTTTGAAGACTTCTATTGAAGGAGAACTCACCATCACCATGGCAGCCTGTTCCACTCATTTTAGTTTTTGAGAATACTGTTTTAAATGGGGGGGCAGTCCTGTTACTGTGTAGAGTGATACTATGTTGCCTTTTTTTTCTTCATGTGATGTAATGTAGAAGTTTGGAAAAAAATAAGTAATGTGTTCTGCAAGTGGAGCTCTAGATAACTGTGTCATTTCCTGCAGAGATGAGCCCTGGCTGGAAGACGTGATGGCGATCTGTGCTGGATGAAAGATGAAAAGCAAAGATGAAGGACTTCACCTAGATACATCACTGGTGAGTTAGTGTGTTACCTATACACTGACACTGTACACTGTATACTATATACAGAGGTCCTGTGTATAATGTCACCAGTGATCACTGTATTACCTGCCCCTGCCCATATGCTGCAGCAGTTCAGGAATGTGCGGAGTGCGGACACTGGACAGCGTGGAATGTATGGATCCTCTTGGTCTGGCCTTCCCTGCCTGCTCCAGGTAAGAGCAGAGCAGGACTGAGGGACTGGGACCGAGGCGCAGGCATGATTTTGGGGGGCTCCGTCCTGGGGGAGAACTGAAGCATGATGGCCTGGCTGCTCACGAATGGGGGGCCCCTGGCCTGGGGAGAAGGAAAGCATGGCCTTGGCTGCTCATGAATGGGGGGGCCCCTGGGGAGAAGCATGGCTGCTCATGAATGGGGGGGCCCCGGGGAGAAGCATTACTGCTCATGAATGGGGGGCCCTGGGGGACATGCTTGGCTGCTCATGAATGGGACGGCTCATGGGGGGAGAAGAAACATGAATCGGGCAGCCCACATAGGGGGAGAAGCAGCATAAACTGGGGGGCCACATGGGGAGAAGCAGCATAAACTGGGGGGCCATATAGGGCGAGAAGTACTATGCCAAAAGTAGACCGCATATGGGGGAGAGCATTATGAAACAAAGGGAAACGGGGGTGCCTATATATATTACCTATCTATATGTTTACATAGCTTGGTTGCCCTATGAAGGACGGGGGGGCGAAAAATTTCTTGCACAGAGGCCCACTACAGTCTGTGTCCGCCCCTGATCTCAATCGTTTAATGTTGTAATCTTTATTATTATATTTCTACATGGATATTTTGTGTTCTGTATTCAAACTCTTAATAAAAAGCAGCTTAAAAGATAAAGAACAACAACACAAAAAACACAGAAAGCAAATTGGACGTAATTTCATATAAAACCTCAGAAATAGATAAAATTGTTGTTACCCGGGCCCAACTGAATATTTGGTCACCCCCTTTGGAATAAATAACTGCAATCAGTTGCTTCCTATAACCATCCACAAGCTTCTTACACCTCTCAGCTAGGATCTTGGATTCTTCTTACAATCTGCTCCCGGTCTCATATTTCGCCTTCTCCCAACAGCGATTGTAAGAACTCTCCACAGGTCATCAATGGGATTTAGGTTCTGACTCACTGCTGCCACTTCAGAACTCTCCAGTGATTTGTTTCCATCCATTTCTGGAGACTTCTTGAAGTATGTTTGGGGTCATTGTCCTGCTGGATGACCCATTGTCAGTAGAATTTTAGTCTTCTAATTAGAAATCGTCCAGACCTGTATATGTAAGATGATTTGTTCTTTATTGATCATGCCAGCATGGAGAGAGAATGACGGCTGCACCAGATGTCAGCACAATCACCTGTCTGCCCCAATACAAATTCTTTGAGTTTTAATAGCAGAAGACAAAGGTGTGTAAAGTACAGAGTTTGCGGAGTAGTGTGGGGAAGGACGGTCAGACTTGACTGGAAGTAGGAGGGGACGATTTGTGCACTACAGACGGTAGCAGCAGGGAAAGACAGAAAAGGGAGTGTAGTACTGAGATTTGACCACAAGGTGGCAGGAAGAGTGTAGTTCAGGACTTGACATCAGCTTACGGCTATAGAAACTGCTTAGTCATGGGGGCGGGGAGATGGAACCCAGGAGGGAAATTCCCAGTGAGAGAGGGGATAAATAGGACAGGATGGGGTTCCAGGCTAGGCTAGTCCCGGGAGGAGCTCAGGAGGAGAACACTCAGGACAGAAGACTGAGAACGGTGGAAGAGCTCGACCAGGGAACTGACAGGAAGAGACAGTCAGGAGGGTGGCCCTGACACAACGGACCGCAGGACAGACGAGGCCCCGGGGGTACTGATTGGACGATGACCTCGGGCAGGTGAAGCGCTGGCGGTGGATTGGTCTAGGACAGCCCCAGCGAAAGATCCACGAGGGACGTCATCACGACTGAAGGAAAGGTGAAGGTACCCGGGCCTGGAAACGGAGAGCTGTAAACGTACTGCGGTGTATGGCTACGGTCGCCAGGAGGATGGCCAATAAACTCGGACCTGTTACAATTGGAATCTGCCTCCGTCTCGTCTTTGCATCGTCTGGTCGTGGTAAGCAGTGGACCACCCCCCAATCCGGCCTCCTACCACATTTGGCGTAGTCGGCAGGATCGCCGCCACTAATACGACATCTTCCGTGGCAGGCTTGCGCCAGGAGAATACCAAAAGGACTTGAGCTGCCCACCTGTGGATTACAAATTTACCCGCCTGTGGATTACAAATCTGAGACTTTGTTCCGGACCATTGGCTGTCAGAGGATCCGGAACAGGAAAAAAAACTATGCAAGATGGTGCCCGAGTGGAATACCAATTGGGACTGTGGCTGGACCCATCCAAAGAAAACCCGAATGAGACTCTGTGCCCCTGCAATGCTGGTGACCTGCGAGCAGGAGGGGGGCGGCCGCTAGAGGAACTGTCGCCGGCCGTCCCTGCGGAACTATCCGGCCTGGAGGCTGGTCCTGCTGAAGGGCGGGATGAAGAGCAGCAGCCGGCGCCAGACGACGGGAGCGGGAGCTGCGGAGGAGCAGTGGAGGCCAGCTGCTTCCCGGACCGACTTCTGGGAGAGCGGAGGAGCAACCTGCAGAAAGCCGAGGCGCCGGGGAAGGTGAGAGTTCCCCTGGCTCTGGCGGCGGCTCCGCAAGCAGCCCCCACCATTCGGCCTCCCCGCGTGGCCTCCCGTTTTCCAGCGGCCCCAGTTGCGGAGGGCTCTGCGGCCTCCGCTGGGCCGACCGACGTTCTCACCCACTACCCTGAGCCACCCCGCCCGGCGGCGCAGCGGCCCGCACCGCCGGTGCGGAACCAGCCCGTGGCCGACGCTGCTGCTTTACCACCCGAAGCCTGCCGCCACTCCGGCCTCCCCTGCGGCCTCCTCAGCAGTGCCGGCCGCCACTCCGGCCCCGTCTACGACTACGGTTGCAGCCTGCTCCTCGGCCGCCTCTGGTTCAATTGCGGCGCCGGCCGCGGCCGCCTCTGCCTCGCTCATGGTTCCAGCTGCGGTCTGCTCACCGTTGTCCGGGGCCGCCTCTGCCGCACTCCATAGCGCGGCTGCGGCCTGCCCATCAAGGTCCGTGGCTGCTCCGGCCCCGCTCCAGATTGCGGCTTCGGCCGGGTCATCGGGCTCCGCCGCCTCTGCGGAGCAGTCTGCCATCCATACTAGCAGGCCCCAGCTTCGCCGCTTCGCTTCTCACCGGTCAACGACCCCGGTCCCTCACCTGCGGTTGGAACTGCAGGAGCTGGGGGCCGGATGGAGCGAAGCCACCATGTCGACAGAGATGAGCGCATCCACGCCACCACCGGTGGTAGACTGCTGGTCCCCAAGTAGAGAAATGGCACGGAACGCGCGCCGTGGAACCACTTTCGGCCCCTTCTACCCCTTTTGACTCATCTCTCAGGAGGGAGATGACCCCTGAGCCCTGGGCAAAAAGAACACTCGGGGCTCAGGAACAGTCGAGACATCCCGGGAACCTCACAGCTGTGGAGTTCCCCTGCTAGATTGGCATAACATCCGCCGTCAGGAGATGGCCCGGACTACCGGGATTTCGCTGCACCGTTATGCAGGCCTAAAAGGACAGTAATGAGTCCAAGTTAAGGAAAATGTTTTTATTGTTTTCTACTGATATAGCGGGGATGCGGAGGGGGAAGTGTTAATGTTAAAGGAAGGGGGAGTACTTCCATTTTATGTTTGAAATAGTGTGTTTAAAGAAGGAGTTAAAGAGAAAAAAAGAAAGACAAAAAACAAACAAACACAAAAAAAGGGGTTACACCGGTTGAGTAACTCCTATTGTTATTAAAGTGGAGGTAATGGTAGACTAAAAGTTGAATTAATGTGTAGTAAGTATAGAAAAAATGTGTGTGTAACAAAAAGAAAATGTGTGTAACAGGTCCCGGGTACGAGGTAGATGTGACAAAGACGCCGACCATGACTCTTTTTAAGTGAAGGACGAAGAGACGAGAGATATCGAACCAGACAGTGGTCCGTCAGTCAGGTCCCCGACACCACGGACACCCCAAAAAGAAGGGCGGGCGCCAACGATGACCTGGTAGGCAAAAGGCCTCGGTCATGGCGTTCCGGATAGTTGAAGGAAGTAGTAGGGGAGAGTAGTGGGAGGTACACGCCGTAGAGCAGTCCGGGTGGACCTCACCAACCTGAAAGAAGTTGTCACGTGGCGTGCGTGCCGGCGAGTAGCAGTAGGCTGCTCAGAGCATGGTGCTCCCGGTTTGGTTCGGCCCCCGTGGCGGCGGGTTTGGCCCAACGACCGGTCCGACAACAGACTGCGGACAAGCTTTAGGATGACGTAGGTAGGGAGTACGATTGTCGGGACGACAATGGACAAAGGAAGGGAGAGTGTGGGGAAGGTGACTTGACGGGGCGGGGAGATAGGAACCCAGGAGGGAAATTCCCAGTGAGAGAGGGAATAAATAGGACAGGTTGGGGTTCCAGGCTAGGCTAGTCCCGGGAGGAGCTCAGGACAGAAGACTGAGAACGGTGGAAGAGCTCGACCAGGGGACTGACAGGAAGAGACAGGAGGGTGGCCCTGACACAACGAACCGCAGGACAGACGAGACCCCGGGGGTACCGATTGGACGACAACCTCGGGCAGGTGAAGCGCTGGCGGTGGATTGGTCTAGGACAGCCCCAGCGAAAGATCCGCGAGGGACGTCATCACAACTGAAGGAAAGGTGAAGGTACCCGGGCCTGGAAACGGAGAGCTGTAAACGTGCTGCGGTGTATGGCTACGGTTGTCAGGAGGACGGCCAATAAACTCGGACCTGTTACAATTGGAATCTGCCTCTGTCTCGTCTTTGCATCGTCTGGTCATGGTAAGCAGTGGACCATCCCCCAAACCGGCCCCCTACCACAGTAGCACATACAGTATGTTGGTCATATTGCTTGACCGTCAGCATTCCTTATCTACGTTACCAGAGAAGAAAAGGAATGACAGATTTATTTGTACATTAGATAAGGAATGCCATCGAGCACTCAAAAAAGAAACACACATATCTAGTCTTCACAAAACTTCAGCTGAATATTGTTCTAAGTATAGGAACTTAAATGTCATATATCTGCAATCTTTTTATATACAGGTGCATCTCACAAAATTAGAATATCGTTAATTTATTTCAGTTCAATACAAGAAGTGAATCTCATATATTATCTAGAGTCATTACAGAATGATCTATTTCACATGTTTATTTCTGTTAGTGTTGATGATTATGGCTTACAGCCAATGAAAACCCAAAAGTCATTATCTCAGTAAATTAGAATACTTTATAACACCAGCTTGAAAAATGATTTTAAAATCTGAAATGTTGGCCTACTGAAATGTATGTCCAGTAAATGCACTCAATACGTGGTCGGGGCACCTTTGGCATCAATTACTGCATCAGTGCGGCGTGGCATGGAGGTGATCAGTCTGTGGCACTGCTGAGGAGTTATGGATGCCCAGGTTGCTTTGATAGCAGACTTCAGCTCATCTGCATTGTTGGGTCTGCACAGTGATACTGTTGTTTTTAAAACAGGTATTGGTTCTTTTGGCAGTGTGGACTGGTGCCAATTCCTGATAGAGAATGAAATTTCCATCTTCAATAAGCTTGTCGACAGAGGCAAGCATGAAGTGCTCTAAAATTTCCTGGTAGACGGCGGCGCTGACTTTGGTCTTGATAAAACACAGTGGACCTACACCAGCAGATGACATGGCTCCCCAAACCATCACTGATTGTGGATACTTCACACTAGACCTTGGAAATCAAGGTGCCAGAGTCTGTAGGAAGAGTGGAGAAACAGATAATCCAAGTTGCTTAGGTCTAGTGTGAAGTGATGGTTTGGGGAGCCATGTCATCTGCTGGTGTTGGTCCACTGTGTTTTATCAAGACTTTTTATCAGATTTCATGATGCCTTGCTCACAGTCAAGGCTCCCAGTGCCAGAGGCAGCAAAACAGCCACAAAACATCTGTGACCCTCCACCATATTTGACTGTAGGTATTGTGTTCTTTTCTTTGTAGACCTCATTCAGTGGAATGATGTGCTTTACCAAAAAGCTCTATCTTGGTCTCACTTGTCCACAAGATGCTTTCCCAGAAGGATTTTGGCTTACTTACTTACATTTTGGCAAACTTCAGTCTCACTTTTTCTGACTCTTTGTCTGCAGTGGGGTCATCCTAGCTCTCCTGCCCTAGCGCTTAATTTAATTCACATGTGGATGGATAGTTCACTCTAACACTGATGCACCCTGAGCCTGAGGACAGCTTGAATTTCTTTGGAACATGATTTTTCCACCATCTGGACTATCCTGCACTACACCGTTTCATCAATTTTTCTCTGCCATCCACATACAGGGAGATTAACTACAGCATCATGGGTTGTAAAGTTCTGAATTATGTTGTGCACAGTGGACAAAAGATCATCAAGATCTCTGGCGATGGACTTGCAACCTTGATATTGTTGATCATTTTCAACAACTTTGGTTCTCAAATCCTCAGACTGTTTTCTTCTCCTCTTTCTGTTCTCCATGCTTAGTGTGGCACACACAGACACACAATAAAAAGACTGAGGCAACTTCTCTATTTATCTGGTTTCAGGTGTGATAATCATATTTCCCACACCTGTTACTTGCCACAAGTGAGTCTGAACGAGCATCACATGCTTGAAACAAAGTTGTTTACCCACAATTTGGGAAAGATGCCAACAATTTTGTCCAAACAATTTTGGGGGTTTTGTGTGAAATTATGTCCAATTTGCCTTTTTCTCTAGGTTTCTGCATGTTGGTTACAGAAGTTAAAACAATACCATGAAAAAAATTATAAAATCAATGGAATTTCACAGCGCATTTTTGCTCGGAAAGAGCGGGTGTATATAGAGCAGAAATGCGTTGAGTAATTCCACTGAAATTAAATTTTTTTATGGTATTGTTATACCTTCGGCAACCAGTATGCAGAAAGCTACTTATGTCTGCGGACTTTTAGAATAAATATAATTTTACAAATATGCAAGTTTTAAACCTCACATCTATTTGGGATCTATCCATGAAAGCGCCTCAAAATCTTTTCCTTCCACATTTCTACTTGGAGCTACAGGACTAGCAAACTCCACTTAACTTGGATGGGTGACAAGACACATGGTAGGAAACTGTTACAACCCTTAATTACTCCATACCTCACTTTCTCACTTTCTCTTTTTAACCATATTTTGGACTCGGGTTCTCTGCCGGATAGATTTAATGAAGCCTGTCTGTCATTACTTCTAAAACCGGGCAAAGATCCGCTTCTCCCTGCCTCGTACCGCCCGATTTCCCTTTTAAATGTTGATTTTAAATTGCTCACCAAAATCATGGCTAATAGATTACAGTCTATGCTTCCTGATATTCTTACCTCATCTCAAATGGGCTTTGTCCATGGTCGGTCTATCACTTACAATATCAGGACGGCATTAGCGGCCATCACACATAGTTATTAGGCTAGAGCCAAGCAGAATATACTGGTCAGCCTCGACACTGATAAGGCTTTTGACCGTGTGTCCTGGTCTCATCTTATCAGAACTCTGAAGTATAGACTGTTTTAGAGTTGAAAAATGCCGTCTAATGTTAAAAATATTGCATATATGTTCTTCTGTTATGTTATAGGACATTATATGTATACTTTGTATTACACTCAATAAAGACGGTTTAAAAAAAAAGACACATGGTAGGATCCCAACCGTTTTCAAAACTCCAGCATAGTGTTGTGTGCACCTTACTTAACCTCCACAGGTGAGCACATATATATATATGTATCAACTTTTTGTCATTATATATCATTTATGGCACTTAGGTAGCGCTCTCTTGTTTTCTCTCTCCTTGAGTCTCCTCCAAAATCTTTATATCCAGAATGTTAGAGTTGGAAGAGACTTTCGGGGTCGTTGTGTCCGAGCACCTGCTCAATGCAGGATTCACTAAGCCATCTCAGACAGATATCTGTCCAGCCTCTGTGTGAAGACTTCCATTGAAGGAGAACTCACCACCTCTCGTGGCAGCCTGTTCCACTCATTGATCACCCTCAATGTCAAAAAGTTTTTTCTAATATCTAATCTGTAATTCCTCCCATTCAATTTCATCCCATTGCTTCTCGTGTTTCCATGTGCAAATGAGAATAAAGTTGATCCTTCTACAATGTGACAGCCCTTCAGATATTTGTAGACTGCTATTAAGTCTCCTCTTAGTCTTCTTTTTAGCAGCTAAACATTCCCAGATCCTTTAACCGTTCCTCGTAGGACATATCTTGCAGTCTGCTCACCATTCTGGTTGCGCTTCTTTTTTCAATGTCTTTTTTAGAATATGGTTTCCAGAACTGGACATAGTATTCCAGATGAGATGTAATAATGTAAGATGTGTTATATAAGCAAAATATATAACAGACGATATAGATTCCTGATTAGTGCTGCCGATAATCTCAGCTCTGCTGCGTCTCACTGCAGTTACTTGTATCACCCACCGATTGGCTGCTGTGGGTTTCTCATGGGGCGCATGACGTATCCGCATTAAACATGGAGGCACAACGCTGAGCCAGGTGCATGGAGTGTATGTTATTACCACAACCTCCTCGCAGATCGATGTGTAACAAGTGAACTTCAATGAACATGCAGAAAATTGCAATATTCCAGGGTGCGGAGTTATTGATTCCTCCGTAAGCATTTTATAAAAAAGGGAAATACAGTATGCATGAAGCAATTCTGCCTCGATTTACGCTTCAAAATGGAAAGTAACTGGGAGACTTTAGAGAAACGGCCGCACCACTGGATCTACCAAATCAATGTAACACCGTGCAGTTAATGACTGGGAATGAAGACGAGACCCGACCGGACATTATTAAGTCTCAAAGCACCTAAGGTCACCTTTACATGGCATTTACTATGATCATTGCCCCGTTTAGAACGATCCCAGTAATTCAGGGTTATTCTGTGATCCGATCCACCAGTGCATTTCACCGTCTGACTTCACATCTCTTCTATCTATGGTCTCTTTTTTTATCAATTATGATAGACAGGTAAATGGACAACAGGACCCAAGTGTACGGGGATGATGTTAGACTTGTGCAGAAATTGGGAACCCCTTACTAACTGCCCGCATCTTACCCTCATACACACCTCTCAACTGTCCTAGATCCAGAGAGACACAGGAGATTGGGGTAAGCCCACAGGACATAGATAATATGGAATAAACTGATGGAGTAGAGAACCATTGGATCCCTGCTGCACCAGTCTAGGCAGAGTCAGAAGGACTTCAGGTCATGGGACCGATACCAGAGACCAGCTGTAGGGGATCATACTGTATGTAAGGGGCCGTGCAGGCCTCATACTGTGTGTAAGGATCCATGGAGGATCACACCATGTGTAAGGATCCGTGGGGGCATCATACTGTTAGTTAGGTGCCATAGAAGATCACACTATGTGTAAGGATCCGTGTAGGCTTCATACTGTGAGTTAGGATCCATCGAGGCATCATACTGTGTATGAGGATCCATGGAGGATCACACTGTATGTAAGGACCTGTGAGGGCATCATACTGTGTGTAAGGATCCGTGGGTGCATCATACTGTGAGTTAGGGGCCGTAGGGGCATCATACTCTGCGGGTACATCACACTGTATGTTAGGGCTGTAGGGACATCATACTGTGTATTAGGGGTTATGGGGGCATCATACTGTGTATTAGGGGCTGTAGAAGCATCATACTGTGTGTGAGCATCATACTGTGTATTAGGGGCCGTGGGTGCATCATACTGTGAGTTAGGGGCTGTAGGGGCATCATACTGTGCGGGTACATCACACTGTGTGTTAGGGGCCATAAGGGCATCATACCATATATTAGGGGTTGTGGGGGCATCATACTGTTTATTAGGGGCCGTAGGTTCATCGTACTGTGGGTTAGGGATTGTAGGGGCATCACACTGTGTACTAGGGGACGTGAGGGCATCATATTGTGTGTTAGGGCTTGTGGGGGCATCACACTGTGTGCTAGGGGCTGTCATACTCTGTATTCGGGGTTATGGAGGCATCATACTGTGTATTAAAGGCAGTGGGGGCATCATACTGTGTATTAGGGGTTGTGGGGGCATCATACTGTGTTTTAGGGGCAGTGGGGGCATCATACTGTGTGCTAGGGGCTGTTATACTGTGTATTCGGGGTTATGGAGGCATCATACTGTGTATTAAAGGCAGTGGGGGCATCATACTGTGTATTAGGGGTTGTGGGGGCATCATACTGTGTTTTAGGGGCAGTGGGGGCATCATACTGTGTGTTAGGGGCCGTAGTTGCATCATACTGTGTGTTAGGGGCCAGGGGGGTCATCATACTGTGTATTAGTATTATGGGTGCACCATACTGTGTTAGGCCGGTTTCACATTAGCGCTTTTTAAGCGCACGCACGGCCGGGGGTAGCTCCGCCCCCGAGCCGGCCCTCTGCCCGGCGTGCCCGCCCCTTGCTTGTAGCGCCGCCTCCTAGTGGACAGCGGCGCCTGCGATCGGCGCACCCTATCTTTAGCATAGGGTGCGCAGATCGTGCGCAGGCCGTGCGCTAGTTGCGCTTTGACCTGCGCTGCGCACTTTTGACGGTGCGCCGTGCGCGCCAAAATCCGAAAAGTTTGATTTTGGCGCGCACGGCGCACCGTCAAAAGTGCGCAGCGCAGGTCAAAACGCAACTAGCGCACGGCCTGCGCACGATCTGCGCACCCTATGCTAAAGATAGGGTGCGCCGATCGCAGGCGCCGCTGTCCTCTAGTAGGCGGCGCTACAAGCAAGGGGCGGGCACGCCGGGCAGAAAGCCGGCTCGGGGGCGGAGCTACCCCCTGCCGTGCGTGCGCTTAAAAAGCGCTAATGTGAAACCGGCCTTAGAGGCCGCGGGGATTACACTGTGTGTAAGGGAGCCGTGGGGGCAACATACTGTATGCTAGAGACCCCGTAATATTCCCGATGGTCCTGTCACAGTGTTAGACTGTAACGCTGCCAACCGCTGATCTATGGTAACACACTACAGATACAGATCAGATTCATTCCCCTCATCTGCTCGGACCATGGCCACAGGAAAGATGAGAATCTGAACATTTCATGTGATGAGGAGCTTGTGCTTTGTCCTGATGAGAGGACTGGACTGTACATGATTCACAGCTTTATCTGCTTCACACAATATTTTCTGTGTGCAGTGTGGCGGCATTACTTGCATGTACAGTATTGCGGAATTGTCTTTGTACACTGTTTGGTAACATTAACTTTGCATGAGCGTATCTGCTGCATCTGCAGATGAGTCTGATGGTCCTGTATACTTGTCTCTGGTTTGCCCCTCACCCTGGCCGCCTCCACCTATAGATTCATGTAGGACATTACTCTCTGCAGGCAGCACACTGGGGTCATTCATTTCTCATTGCATATAGGGTGACAATGTATTTGACAAAATAACCACATGACTGCTTTAACATCTTTTAGCAGCGTATGATGGACACGGGTTGTCATTTTCCCTTCCTTACAGTCATTCCTGGCTGGAAAGTTCAAACCTCGAGTATAATTCTGTATTTAATGTCAGTACAAAGATGATGGAGTCTCCCTTTAATTCCTAGCTTGTTGCGAATGTGGCGCCCCCAGGAGTATGGTCGCCACAATGGCATTGCCTTCCGCCTAGGGAGTGTGATGTCATGCTTGGAAGCAATAAAGGATCTCTCTGGCAGTTAACCACAACACACAACACAGTTCCCACTCCAGGCCAGCAGAGGGAGCTCTGAACCCAAAAACTGGGGGAAGAGCTGCTCTCTGGGGGCCAGGAAGGGGAAATTTAGTGAGTTCATGTGAGGAGGGCAACGTGTGTGGACGTGGAGGAGAAGAGCTGGGAGATTGAGCAGAGAGTTCCGGCTCATTACCAGCTATAGCGCATGATCTGGAGCCCGGTCTCCAAGGCTGTACGGACACTGATGGTCCTGCAACAGAAACCGGAGAAACAGGAAGCTGTAAATGCTCTATTCCCACATAAGACTCAGAGGCACAACGTGTGAGCCAGAAGAGGAAGGCTACAGTTGTCTGCCATACGAGGGAGTTCTAAAGAGAATAAGAAAATGGAACTTCAGTGTAACACAGTGCTGCAAGTACCTAAAAATAAGCGCTAGGAAGGAGACTACACAACCCATCTGCCGAGAGAGATTCCTAAGTTGCTTCCAGGCTAGCCAGCTCCTGTGCCATCTGTAATCTGGACCCTGGACTGCATTTACCAAGCAAAGTAAAGGTAAAAGAAACTGCACCCTGTTGTGTCCTTGCCTCCTTCCTGAAAACTCTCCAGCACTGCTACATCTCTGTGCCAAACACTACACCCTCTTCCTCAACACCTATCCTCTTCATCTACTCTGCCCTGGGACTGCAGCCCTGCCTGTGGAGGGTTACAACATCATTGCTGCACCACACCATCTGTCCCAGAGGATCTGGTTGCAGCGTCCGCTTAACATCTTCATTGCCGAGCACCACAGGTGGCGTCACGTATCATCCACTCATAAACTTTAATCAGCAGCCACACTACCCTTTTACATGGGCGCCCAGGGCCACGGACCGGGTCACCGCTACTGTGACACTTCCCTCTGAGATACCGGCCCGGTACCGAGTACCCCACTGCCCTGGCGGGCGACCCACGGTCTTGTTGGCTCAGCAGAGCCGTCGGAGGGGCAGCAATATTTAGGACCAGCACTCCCATCGTCCTCATCAGCATTAATGATAAAATTTTCTGTAAATTGTCTTTAACCTTCCTGCCTAGAATTCAGGCTCAGCCCGTAATTAATATCCACCCCATGGATCGGCCTGCCTAAAGTCTACTTGCATTATCACAGCATACTTTTCATCACGGTGTAACATTAAGTTATTAAACGTGCAGCCTCCATTTCCCTGATGCGTGATGCGTAACTATGTGAATTGCTATTTAAGGTCTTGTAAAAGTTGGGCGATCGACGCCTAAGAATTTGGGTATGGAGGACACCTCCATTAGTAGTGCCCAGTGGTCAATACATCACACTTGTCTGACCTGCAATGCCAATGACCCCGTGCCTCTTCTGTTGTAATTTTCAGTGACAATGGCAGTTATTTATTTATTTTTTATAAGGAAGAAAACTGAAGCTACCAGGTCTGAGATACTGAAAGAAAAGCAGCAGAGATGGCGCCCTGTCCAACTACACTGCAGGGATGCATCACTGCTAATGGACTAAACAGCTAGCAATATTAACTGTACACTGACACTATATACAGTGTATATTGTCACGGGTGATCACTGTATTTCCTGTACACTCACACTATATACAGAGCTCCTGTGTATAATGTCACTGGTGATCACTGTATTACCTGTACACTGACACTATATACAGAGTTCCTGTGTATAAAGTTACTGGTGATCAATGTATTACCTGTACAATATACACTATATACAGAGCTCCTGTGTAAAATGCCACTGGTAATCATTGTATTACTTGTACAGTGACACTGTATACTAAGTGCAGATCTCCTGTGTATAATGTCACTTACAGCAATATTAGTATTGTGTTTTTTCTATTAATGATCAATATTGTAGTATTCATATGTGGTATTATTTGGTCACTATGTGGTGGTAATATGTGGTCCGGTCATGGTGTGGCAATATTTATTCCTTGTATGTGGTATTATTCAGTCACTGTGGGGGTAATATGTGGTCTGGTCATGGTGTGGCAGTATTTGTTCCTTGTAGATGATATTATTCGGTCACTGTGGTGGTAATATGTGGTCTGGTGATGGTGTGGCGGTATTTGTTCCTTGTATGTGATATTATTGGTCATTTTAATTTTGAAAAATAAATAAAAATATATCAAAAGAGTATTGGTATTTTAACATATGTTTAATAAGTTACAGTAGAGTAGGGCCTGGCCAGAGGAGTATACCCTGACGTGGTTGTGGATTAAAAAAACTTTTGGCCAAAACAAAAGCTGCTGGCTATGTATGTGATCCTTTGATGGGAACTGTTAATGTGTGATTGGTGAGTATGTGATACAGAAGTGGAGTTTTTCCAAGAGTGGGCGTTGGGACTGTGGACAGTTCGAGGGGTGGAGGCGGAGCTGGAGTGGAGCCTGGGTGGAGTCTCAAGGGGGCCCCGAAAATTTTGTAAGTATGGGGCCCTGAAATTCCTAGTTGCAGCTGTGGTCAGCAGGACGCTGGCGCCACCATGTGGCCCTGAGCTGTAAGACAAGCACTTCAGGCTGGGTGAGCTGCAACTGTACTAAAGATTGTATGGGAGAGTTCAGACCACGCAAATCTGTTACTGCTGAATTGTCTTGGTGCAGAATTTCTGTTTTCATATTTTTCCAAAAGATTTAACAGTTTGCAATGAAAACTTCAAAACTGAAATGGCAACAGAGGCACAGAAACAGCAGATCGTATACACAGCTCGACACTAATTGTATATACAGTATATTGTATATAGCACTGTACTTTATCACATAGGATACACAGACTTCTGTATATATATACAGCACATTACATAGGATACTCTGAGACTGCTGCCGTATACAACACATAGGAGACACAAACTGCTGTTCATAAATCACATAGGAGATGCTCATACTGCTGTATACATCACATAGGAGACACTGAGGGTGCTGTATAAATCACACAGGAGGCACTGAGGCACCGGTATATACATCACATAGAAGACACTGAGGCTCCTGTCTACATCACATACGAGACCCCGAGATTCTGCTGTATATACATAACATAGGAATCATATAATGGTGATGTACGTCCTTCATAGTCGAAGATGACCATGGCTTCCGGGTTAAAAGAGAATTAATAGTTATGGGTCCGGAGGTGGCTAATGAGGCCAATCCGGGCCCTGAAGGTTCACCCACATATTTGACATAAGGAAGTAGATGTGGTCAGTACACCAGGTTCTGCTTGTGCCTTACGGACAGCACGCTTTCTTTTTGCATCCAAGATTTTCCTGTCTTTAGCTGCACGTGCTCCTGAGGTGATCCCGCCTCGCCAACCTGGACAATGCAGGGCAAGCTATTCCCATTCATTGATGTTAACTTCCAGGTTTTTGAGGGATGCCTTTTGAGGGAGGCAGTCTTTATGGTGCTTCTTCTGCCCCCCAACTGCTCACTTTCCTTGGCACAGTTATCCGTAAAGCAGTTGTTTCGGTAGTCAGCTGTCAGACATTCTGACCACATGTCCAGCCCATCTGGCTTGGGCTTTCAGCAGGAGAGTGCAAACGCTGCAGTGCCCGGTTTATTCCAGATTTGCCTTCCCGGGACACTGTCTTGCCACCTGATGTGGAGAAGTTTGCGGAGGCAACTCATGTGAAAATGATTACGCTGTTTAGCATGCAAGATGTAGACTGTCCAGGTCTCGCTAGCATAGAGAAGTGTGGTGAGGACCACCGCGCAGGAGACCTTCAGCTTGATGGTACGGCTGAGTCCCCTTTGTTCCCAGACATTCTTACGCAGTCTCCCAAAGGCAGAACTGGCTTTGGCAATTCTGTTATTAACCTCAGCATCTATGGTTACTTCACGGGAGAGTGTGCTGCCTAAGTAGAAGTTATCGACTGCTTTGAGGTTCTGCTCCTTCACCGTGATATGTGGCTCCTTGTATAGTTTCCCTGGAACAGATTGATACATGACTTCGGTTTTTCTAGTGTTGATCTCGAGCAGGGCCGCCATCAGGGCATTACTGCCCTAACTGGCGTATGGGGCCCAGTGGGCAGAGGGGGCCCTCATCGGGCCCTGTCTCATCTGCTCACCGGGCCCCTCCCGGCACGCTAAACCGGGCCCTTAGCGGCCCTGCGATGTGGCAGCTGAACGTCGGCCCGCACGTCAATAGTTAACAGCCGCCAGCCAATCGGAGGCTAGCAGCTGACGTCAGCCGCAGCGCGCCCGTCACCGGCGTCTGACGTCACGTTCAGTCGTCGGCGAGTGTGCGCTTCAGCAGCGTTGAGGGAGC
The DNA here is from genome assembly GCF_039654945.1 of Dendrobates tinctorius. Lineage (NCBI taxonomy): Eukaryota > Metazoa > Chordata > Amphibia > Anura > Dendrobatidae > Dendrobates > Dendrobates tinctorius. The sequence goes on along the minus strand of NW_027361696.1, from coordinate 524,363 downwards.
ACGAGCGTCGCCGCTGGAGCGTGGCCAGGTAAGGAAGAACTTTTTTTTTTTTTAATTGAAAGCGGCGATCCGGGGGGCCCGGGGCAGAATGCTGGACATGATGGGGCAGATTGCTGGACATGATAGCAGAATGCTGGACATGATGGGGCAGATTGCTGGACATGATGGGGCAGATTGCTGGACATGATGGGGCAGATTGCTGGACATGATTGGGCAGAATGCTGGACATGATTGGGCAGAATGCTGGACATGATTGGGCAGAATGCTGGACATAATGGGGGCAGAATGCTGGACATAATGGGGGCAGATTGCAGACATAATGGGGGCAGAATGCTGGACATGATGGGGCAGATTGCTGGACATGATGGGGCAGAATGCTGGACATGATGGGGCAGATTGCTGGACATGATGGGGCAGATTGCTGGACATGATGGGGCAGAATGCTGGACATGATGGGGTAGAATGCTGGACATGATGGGGCAGATTGCTGGATATGATGGGGCAGATTGCTGGATATGATGGGGGCAGATTGCAGACATAATGGGGGCAGAATGCTGGATATGATGGGGGCAGAATGCTGGACCTGATGGGGCAGATTGCTGGACATGATGGGGGCAGAGTGCTGGACATGGGGCAGAATGCTGGATATGATGGGGCAGATTGCTGGACATGATGGCAGAATGCTGGACTTGATGGGGCACATTTCTGGACATCATGGGGAAAGATTGCTGGACATGATGGGGCAGATTGCTGGACATGATGGGGCAGATTGCTGGACATGATGGGGGCAGAATGCTGGACATGATGGGGCAAAATGCTGGACATGATGGAGCAGAATGCTGGACATAATGCGGACAGAATGCTGGACATGATGGGGCAGATTGCTGGACATGATGGGGGCAGAATGCTGGACATGATGGGGGCAGAATGCGGGATATGTTGGGGGCAGAATGCTGGACATGATGGGGGCAGAGTGCTGGACATGATGGGGGCAGATTGCAGACATAATGGGGGCAGAATGCTGGACATGATGGGGCAGATTGCAGACATAATGGGGGCAGAATGCTGGACATGATGGGGTAGAATGCTGGACATGATGGGGTAGAATGCTGGACATGATGGGGCAGAATGCTGGACATGATGGGGCAGATTGCTGGACATGATGGGACAAATTGCTGGACATAATGGGGTCAGAATGCTGGACATGATGGGGCAGATTGCTGGACATAATGGGGCAGATTGCTGGACATGACGGCAAAATGCTGGACATGATGGGGCAGATTGCTGGACATGATGGGGCAGAATACTGGACATGATGGGGCAGATTGCTGGACATGATGGGGCTGATTGCTGGACATGATGGGGGCAGAATGCTGGACATGATGGGGGCAGAATGCAGACATGGGGGCAGAACGCAAGACATGATGGGGGCAGAATGTGACAGTGAGACACAGGAGGGGGCAGAATGGATACGGGACAGAATGTGACAGTGAGACCCAGGAGGTGGCAGAATGTGAGGCACTGGGGCAGAATGTGGCAGTAAGACACAGGAGGGGGCAGAATGTGGCAGTAAGACACAGGAAGGGTGCAGGATCATGGGGCAGGATGGATACGATGGAGACAGATGGGGAGATCATATGGGGTACAATGTATACTCATGAGGGCGGGATGGGAGAACATATGGCTGAAGCCAGGAATGAGACACACAGGAGCCAGGATGGGGAATATTATTACCATAGGGGCTAATTAAGGGATACTATTACTGCAGTTATGTCTTTATTTTATCTTTTGAGTATACTGTTTTAAATGGGAGGATGGTCCTGTTACTGTGTAGAGTGATACTATGTCACCTTTTTTTCTGCATTTGATGTAATGTAGAAGTTGGGAAAAAAATAAGTAATGTGTTCTACAAGCGGAGCTCTAGATAACTGTGTTATTTCCTGCAGAGACGAGTCCTGGCTGGAAGACGTGATGGCGGTCTGTGCTGGATGAAAGATGAAAAGCAAAGATGAAGGGCTCCACCTAGATACATCACTGGTGAGTTAGTGTGTTACCTATACACTGACACTATATACTGTATACTATATACAGAGGTCCTGTGTATAATGTCACCAGTGATCACTGTATTACCTGTACATTATATACAGAGCTCCTGTGTATAATGTCATTGATCGCTGTATTACCTGTACACAGACACTATATACAGTGCTCCTGTGTATAATGTCACCGGTCATCACTGTATTACGTGTACACTGACACTATATACAGAGCTCCTGTGTATAATGTCATTGATCACTGTAATACCTGTGCACACACACTGCATACTAAGTACAGATCTCCTGTGTATAATGGCACTTATGGTGATGGTATTGTGTTTTTTTATTGCTGATCAGCATTGTAGTATTCAGTCACTATGTGGTGGTAATATTTGGTCTGGACATGGTGTTGTGGTGTTTGTCCCTTGTATGTGCTATTATTTGGTCACTTTGTGGTGGTAATATGTGGTCTGGTCATGGTGCGGTGGTATTTGTTCCTTGTATGTGATATTATTCGGTCACTATGGTAGTAATATGTGGTCTGGGCATGGTGTGGCGGTATTTGTTCCTTGTATGTGGTATTATAGGTCGCTATGTGGTGGTAATATGTGGTCTGGACATGGTGCGATGGTATTTGTCCCTTGTATGTGATATTATTGGTCATTTTAAAAATTGAAACATAAATAAAAATATACTGTACCTAAATTGTATTGCATATTTTAACATATAGTTAATAGGTTACAGTAGAGTAGGGCTCGGACAAAAGAGTCTACAGTGTTGTGATGGCGGCTTAAAAAATCTTTTGTCCAAAGCAAAAGCTGCCGGCTATATGTGTGATCTGGTGATGGGAACTGTTAATGCGTGATTGGTGAGAAGTGGAGTTTTTCCGAGAGAGCGGTGGGACTGTGGACAGTTTGAGGAGTGGAGGCGGGGCTGGGATGGAGCCTGAGCGGAGTCTAAAGGGGGCCCCGAAAATTTTGCCAGTATGGGGCCCCGAAATTCCTAGTGGCAGCCCTGATCTCGAGACCAAAATTGTCGCAAACTTGAAAAAAAACAGTTCATTTCATGCTGCATCTGCTGTTCCGGGCTAGCGTTAAGTGCATAGTCATCAGCAAATAAGAATTCACAGACAGTCTCATGCACCTTCGTAACCGCCTTCAGGTGTTTTGGGTTGAATAGCTTGCCATCAATCCGGTACCTAACCTCGATTCCATCTTCACAGTTGTTAAAGGCATCACTTAACATTGCAGAGAATAGCATACTGAACAGGGTTGGAGCAAGCACACAGCCTTGTTTTACGCCATTTATTACTGGGAAAGACTCAGATTCGTCTTCATCGTTCAGAACCTTCACTATCATGCCATCATGGAACTGCCGGACGACTGAGATGAACTTGTTCGGGCATCCGAATTTTGCCATGATCTTTCACAGGCCGTCTCTACCGACTGTGTCGAAAGCCTTGGTCAAATCAACAAAAGTCACATAAAGGTCACTGTATTGCTCCTGGCACTTTTCTTGGAGTTGACGTGCTGCAAAGACCATATCTACTGTTCCACGTTTAGCACGGAAACTACACTGGCTTTCGGGTAATAAGGAGCAGCGGTGACCACGGATTTGACGTCATCACTGGATACTGATTTTACGACAGAGGAGATTGACGAGGTTATTCAAAATACCCCGGCAGGTAAAAGCCCAGGACCAGACGGCTTCTCCCCTTATTTTTATAAGATGTTTCGCGAACAACTTAATCCCATTATGACGCTAGTGTTTAATTCCATCGCGATCGGCTCCCCATTTGTTCCACAATCCTTAGAGGCCTTTATTACGGTGATACCGAAACCAGGGAAAGACCCAAAAATAGTGACCAACTACCGTCCAATATCTCTCATTAACGTAGACGTAAAGTTATATGCAAAAATTTTAGCTAATCGATTGGCCCCTCTTTTGCCTTCGGTGGTAAACTCGGATCAGGTGGGGTTTATACGAGGAAGAGAGGCAAGGGATGGTATAGGTAAAACCCTTATTCTGACTGCTCATGCTAAAGCAAAACATAAACCAATGGCTCTGCTGTCGATTGATGCAGAAAAGGCCTTTGACCGTGTACACTGGGGATTCATGTTTGCGGCCCTTCGACAAATGGGACTGGGTAATCGCTTCCTACAAAGGATTGCGGCTCTCTATTCCATCCCTTCGGCGAGGGTTAAAGTCAACGGGGCGATGTCGGATCCTATAACCGTTGGGAACGGAACCCGACAGGGGTGTCCTTTATCGCCCTTGTTATATGCAATAGTCATGGAACATCTTGCAGTGGCGATCAGGAAGAACCCCAGTGTGCACGGTTTATGGGTAGATCAGGTACATTATAAGGTCTCTCTTTATGCGGATGACCTCCTCCTATATATATCCCAGCCTCATATTACCCTCCCATCATTGATGGAGGAGTTCCAAAAATATGGAGCAGTCAGCAACTTTAAAATTAATTTCCAGAAAACCGAAGCCCTCAATATATCTCTGAGGCAGACAGAGCTTACAAGAATCATGGGAAACTTTCCCTTCAGATGGAGGTTTAAAGCTATTCAATACTTAGGAGTTCAAATCCCTACTGATATGAATGATCTGTACAAATTAAATTACCTGCCCCTCTTGGACTCAACCTTAAAACGTTTAAGAGAGTACGGACGAAAAAATATCTCGTGGTTTGGTAGGATGAACTCATTTAAGATGGATATTCTCCCCAGATTTTTATATTTGTTTCAGGCGGTTCCGATTACTCCGCCGAAAACTTTCTTCCAGACCATCAGATCGGCATTGATCCGATTTATCTGGCAGACCTCCAAACCCCGACTATAGTACTCTACCCTGACCGCCCCGAAGTTCAGGGGTGGCGCAGGCCTCCCTGACCTTGAGTTATACCATAGAGCATCTATACTGGCACGCTTATTTGATTGGCAATTTGGTCATCACTCCAAACAGTGGGTTCAACTAGAACAGACATCTTATAAGGTTCCATTGCGCCATCTCCCATGGATCCGACGCCATGACTTGGTCACAAATGATTCTGAGGGAAATACAGACGTTTTGACTCGTGGGGTTTTACAGTTATGGAATCGGGTTAAAACCAGAAAGAAACTGATCAGCACCCTAAACCCGCTGACTCCACTATTTGGTAACCCGGATTTTCCTCCAGGGTGTTGCAGAGACCAATTTCTGGGTTGGCATAGAAGGTCTGACTTGCGTTTGGGACAGGTGTTGATAGAAGGGAGGGCTCCATCTTGGGAAAGCCTAAGGGAAGGGTCCTCCTCGGGAGCAATCTCCTGGTTGGAATATAATCAGTTGAGATCTTTTATTCGGGGACATTTGGGCGACCGTTCTTCTCACCCACCCATGACACGATTTGAAAACTTATTATCACAACAAGATCCTCCTTCTCACCTGATCTCTCTTTTATATAAGATACTTCACTCAGACGATCCGGATGCGGCTCCAAGTTACATCCGAGCATGGGAGGAGGAGATGGGACATAAATTTACATCTGAGGACCTTGATAAAGCTTACTTTTTCACACATAAAATGTCTCCGGCCGGGGGCGCACAGGAGAAAAATTTCAAGATACTGTCCAGATGGTACCTGTCCCCCGTCAGGCTAAAGTCAATTTATCCGTCAGCTGACGACACCTGTTGGCGATGTAAGACGGAAAGAGGCACGATTTTCCATATCTGGTGGCAGTGTCCTGCTATACAACCCTTCTGGGTAGAGGTTTTTGGAGCGTATCAAAACATTTCTGGAACACATGTTCCACCCTCCCCGCAAATTGCCCTCTTGTCAATCCTCCCAGGCCCCATATCCACTCAGAAAAGAAGCCTTCTCAGATTTTGCATTTCTGCGGCGCGCATGGTCATTCCACGCCATTGGCGCACAACAACAACACCGACCATGGCAGAATGGGTGACAGAATTTGCAGATATATTCCGTATGGAGGAATTAATGGCCGAAATGGAGGGAGACAATACCCGCCTGATTCGTGTGTGGCAGCCTTGGATACTATTCAAGGAAACCCCCGAATTACCTCGCTTGGTCGAGGGAGCAAGTTAAAGGTCGGCACGGAGGCCCGAGGCCCGCTTACTTCACTTCACCTCCCTTTCTCCCTTTTCTTTCCTCCCCCCTTCACGCTCTCTTTGAGTTTCTTATTTTCTTTTCTTAGATTCTTTTTATTGTTTCTTGACGTACACCTCCACTGGTTACATGGAGACTTTGTTAAGCATGCCCGCAGTTACTACTCTCTTAATTAATGATGTTGATGTTCCGAAAGAAACACGGGGCGGCGTGACGTCTTTTCCGTTGATGTCTGTATACGCAATAATATATGACAAATGTATATATAGTTAAGAACAACAGCCACGGGATGGTATACGTGTGCCCTCTGGTATACAATTATCTTGATGACTCTGCGGCACCAGAAGATATTTCGTCATTACGAGTGTATAGCAATAATGTGGCTTCATGTGCCTTGGTGTACACTGTTTGTTGTCTTGTACTTTGTTGTTTATTTGTTTTCAATAAAATAGATTCAACATAAGGAGCAGCGGTTAGTCTAGTAACACCTATAAGTAATACATGAAATTTCCAATTCAATACATAATGAAATTACCCATGTCTCTGTATAAGAATACCAAAGTTAATAATGCCTGGAATAGATAGAAATTGCAAAGATCTTGCACCAAATACAAGATGTTAAAATTATATAAATATGGAGCAACTGGATATAAATACAAAATTATTCAAATCCTTATGTCCTAATATAGACACCTAGTACAATGATTCATGAGTCAAATACCATCAGTAAGCCATCTGAGATATAAAATATATGCACAGGTGAAATAAAACCTTTCTTAATAGCCCCATAGAGTAATGGCCTGTAAGATACATTACCAATCAAATGCTATAACAAGGTTAGGCATGCTCACAGAACAACACGCATAAACTGCAGTCATGAAGGTGCAGAGCAAAAAAACGGCTCCTGTAAGCCCGATGCGTATCGTCACTGCTGTGGCTTCAACAAGGAGAAGGAGAAAGTGTTTTTTCGTGCCCAAAATTGGACACAGTATTCCAGGTAAGGTCTGACAAAAGAGGACTAGAGGGCAATAATGACTTTACGTGATCTAGACTGTATGCTTCTGTTAATACATTCTAGAATTGTATTTGCCTTTTTTTGCTGCGGATCACACTGTTGACTCATGTTCAGTCTGTGATCTATTAGTATACCCAAGTCTTTCTCACATGTGCTGTTGCTTAGCCCTATTCCTCCCATTCGGTATATGCTTTTTCATTTTTATTGCCCATATGTAGTACTTTGCATTTTTCTCTGTTAAAGCAAAACATTCTGTTAGTTGCTGCCCACTGCTCCAGTTTATTTATAGCTTTTTGAATCCTCTCTCTCTTCTCTAGTATTAGCTATCCCTTCTAGCTTTGTGTCATCAGCAAATTTAATCAGTTTACCCTCAATTCCTTCATCTAAATCATTGATAAAGATGTTGAACAATACAGGGCTCAGGACAGAGCCCTGTGGTACCCCACTTGAGACATTCTTCCAACTGGATGTGCAGCCATTTACGACCATTCTTTAGGTCCAATCTCTAAGCCAGTTATGAATCCACCTAACAGTTGCCTTGTCTATTCCATACTTAGTCATTTTTTCAATGGGGATTGTGCGAGATACTTTGTCAAATGCTTTGCTGAAGTTAAGATATACTATATCTACAGCATTTCCCTGATCCACCCAGTCAGTGATTCTGTCATAGAAATTAAGTTAGTCTGACATGACTTATTAGTTACAAACCAATGCTGACTCTGTTTAATCACTTCGTTCTTATCCAGGTTCTTACATACATGTTGTTTAATAATTTGTTCAGAGATCTTTCATGGTATAGATGTCAGACTCACAAGCCTATAGTTCCCTGGGTCCACCTTCTTCCCTTTTTTGAAGATAGGAACAACATTTGCTCTTTTCCAGTCTACTGAGACTTCTCCTGTTCTCCAAGAATTTTCAAAGATTATGGAGAGTGGTTCAAAAATTTCTTCTGCTATCTCCTTCAGTACTCTGCGGTGTAATTCATCTGGACCTGGAGACTTGAATTTATTTAGGTTAGCTAAGTGTTTCCTCACTATCTTTCTGTTTATAGATATCCTGGATTCTTCTATTCCCTTAACAGGACAGTGAAGAACATTGATGTTACATTTCCTTTCTGAGAGAAAACAGATGCAAAATAAGAATTTAAAAGTTCAGCCTTTTCAACATCCTGTCTTACCATTTTCATCATGTAAAAATATGCCTCCCTCTTTCCATTTGATAAACATTTCTTTCTTCCTTTTTAGCATGTGTTTAAGTTCTGTATCTATCCTGGTTTCCTTAAATGCTTCCTATTCTTCCCTCTTTTTGGAATTGTTAACGATTGTGCCTTGAGAATCTCATTTTTCAAGATTTCCCATCCTTCCTGGACATTTTTGTCCTTAAGGGTATCCAGCAATTGGATCCCTCCAATTCTCTTTCGGAGTCCCTTAAAATCTGCCTTTCTGAAATCTAACCTTGACGTCTGAGTCTTCACCGGTCTTCCTCCTCTAACTATCCAAAATTCTAAAATAGCATGGTCGCTACATCCTAGGGTCCCAGGTACTTTTACCTCCTCACCCATTTCCTCCCTGTTTGTAAGGATTAGATCCAAGGTAGCAGATCCCCTTGTTTTCTCCCCTATCTTTTGGAAGATAAAGTTGTCAGCAAGAGAGTGTTAGGAACGGCGGAACACACTAAATAAAAATAATAATAAAGTGCGTTCGCCGCTCGGGGTCCACCGTGCAGTAGGTGTTACAACCGCTGCTGAGTAATGGCAGACGAGCAATATGGCGATATAATGCGCACGGGTTCAACTTCACCCGAAGTGCGCAGAGCGGGCTCTGTTCACACACAGAGGCGCCGCAACAAAAACATACAAAAGGCTGAGCCTGTTACAGTTACAGGCCTCAGGTAAATGCACACACGGTATAAGGTCACAGGAGCAGGAACTAAGACAGAGGGGCTGCGTCCGTCTAAATCTACCGTGTGTGCGGCATCGCTACTGCGAACGCCAAGAAGGGCTGCAACTGCAGCGCGGCGCAGGACACTGCCGCTGAACGACTACTGAACTTATTCCTTAACCACATGCGTAATATCAGAGGGAAGGGGTTTCATAATAAGTCAGTCACCAGAATCATACATGCGTCACCATTCACACATAGCAGTATAGTCTAAACTAGCGCATGGCGGAACGGCCATGCGCACTTTTTATAGCAGCCGGGACCTTCCGGAAGCTTCCAGATCTCTGAGATGGACCAATGAGATCTGGAGCAGGACCTGAGCACATGACTCCTGATCTCCAATGGGAAACCGTCTCATGAGCATGCTCAGTAAGAGGACAGAGGGACTTAGCCCCTGGAGAGATTAGCTGCAAGGCAATCTCCTCTGCGGTAGATAAAGAGCAAGAGACCGCAGAATGTAAGGGTCTGGATTCCTGCAGAGCAGATGCAGGAACCTGACTCCTAACAGAGAGGATAAGAATTTCCTTGACCTGTTAGTTTTGCCGGAGAGATTCCCAACAAATGTCTGGATAACTGAAATCTCCCATGACAACTATGTCAGATTTTTTGGAGAACTTGGCCATTTGATGCATAAAGAGTACATCCATATCCTCAGCTTGCCCAGGTGGCCTATAGTAAATGCCTACAATGGTGTCCTTTCTATTGTTCTGTCCTTGTATTCTTACCCAAAGTTTCCACAGAACTCAGTCTCTGAGGCTTCAATCTCTGTGCAGATATACGTTTTTCTAACATACAATGCAACACCTACTCCTCGTTTATCAAGTCTGTTTCTTGCAAATAAATTGTATCCTTCTAGCCTTGTATTCCAATCATGTGTTTTGTCCCACCAAGTTTCACTGATTGCAATGACATCATATTTCTTTTCCTGCGTTAGTAGTTCCAATTCTCCTTGTTTGTTGCCCATGCTTTGTGCATTTGTATAGAAACATTTTAGTTTGTGATTGGTTTCTCTTTCTTCAATATTTTTATTATTTAGATTTTTTTGTCTTTGTTCTTCCCTTCCACTTCTAATAACAGAGTTCTCAATAGTATTTGTCAGGTGTATGGCTTTTTCTGGCCTTTTGCTTCCCTTCCCACACTGTTCTAATTTAAAGCTCTCCTTATAATTGTAGCAAGGCGACTTCCAAATACGTTTTCCAGTCTTCATAAGGTGCACCCCATCTCTAGCCAGTAGTCCATCGTATAGGTAATTCACTCCGTGATCCAGAAATCCAAATCTTTGCTGACGGCACCATTGACGTAGCCAGTTGTTCACCTGCAGAATCTTATTCCACCTCCTTGTTCCATGGAGACACAGAGATTGTTGTATCCATCACATGGGGGACAAAGACTGCAGTATACAGATCACATAGGAGACAGACTGCTGTATACACCACATAGGAGACACTGAGCCTGCTTTACTGTATATACATCACATAGGAAACACAGAGATTATGCTATATGTACATCACATAGGAGACACAGAAACTTTTGTATATGTACGAGGTGGACAAAAAGAGAGATTTTGAACCATAATGGAGTGTCTGCAAGCAAGCGCCGCAATCTATCGGTTGTTTTGTAGTACAAAAGGAAGTAGCGAAATTCGTGTCAGCACAAACTTTATGACAACATGCATGGATTCTGAGGGGTAGAAGTTGAGAGAGATACCAGGTCAGGTGGCAGCTTTGGAGCAGTTAATAACTATAAAATGTTCAGAAGGGCGGTTAAGAGGAGGAGTCAATGCCTGGACCTATTGCAAGACAGACCTGTGAGGCAGTGGCGTTGACTTATAGCTGCCATTACGAGAGACTTGATCCGAGTGAAAAAACTGAGAGATCACACCAGAATGAAGGAAACAAGAGACCAGATTCGAGTGAAAGAAATGAAAAAAACAGATCCAAGTGAAGAAAGCAAGAAACTGCAGCTTGGAGATTCAAGACGAGGGCAGAGTCAGGGGCAAAATGGAGACCACCAAGTCGCAGAAGGGGATCGTCTATGTGAGCTGCAACCTCCAGTGTAGACGAATGGTCCAAAAACAAGGAACAGGGGCCGAACGTCAGGAGATGGAAGAGCCATGCAAAGTGAGTCTTAGATCCAGGACTTGTGGTCTAACGGAGATGCATCATAGACTCCCATTAGGGCTGGTATCACTTTCCATATTTCCATGGAAAGTGATGACGATTACGGGCACGATAAGGTTATTGACGCACTTAGAATTAAGACATTAGGACCAAGACGCCTGTGACAATACTAGTGTGCAGTTGTAATAATAGTAATAGGAGTCTGCAGTTAAAATTGAGTAAATATTCCATGTAGTCAAATATACTGTATACTGCCCATATGTATAAGAATATAACTACTATAATACTGCCCTCTATGTACAAGAATATAACTACTATAATACTGCTCCTATGTACAAGAATATAACTACTATAATACTGCTCCTATGTACAAGAATATAACTACTATAACACTGAAAATATACAAAAAAGTTTAATGTCTGCTCATCTCCTCCTAGAGCGTGCAGATCCTGCTGTGCGGCAAGTTTTCAGAACTTAGAAAAAATAAGTCCAGTGCTGTAAGTCCAAAAAATCCATTTTTCTTTTATTCCATAACTTCAAATGGCATAAAAACAATTAAGTCATGGTCCAGACATTAAAAACAAACACATTTCAATGCAAAAACGTGCGTGCGTTGAAACGCTTTTATTTTTAATTTCTGGACTAGGACTTAATTGTTTCATGCCATTTGAAGTTATGGAATAAAAGAAAAATGGACTTACAGCGCTGGACCTATTTTTTCTAAACACTATAATACTGCCCCCTATCTACAAGAATATAACTACTATAATAATGCCTCCTATCTACAAGAATATAACTACTATAATACTGCCCCTATATATAAGAATATAACTACTATAATACTGCTCCCTACGTACAAAAATATAACTACTATAATACTGCTCCTACGTACAGGAATATAACTACTATAATACTGCCCCTATATACAAGAATATAACTACTATAATACTGCTCCTATGTACAAGAATATAACTAGTATAATACTGCCCCTATCTACAAGAATATAACTACTATAATACTGCCCCCTATGTACAAGGATATAACTACTATAATACTGCCCCCCTATGTACAAGGATATAACTACTGTAATACTGCCCCTATGTACAAGAATATAACTAGTATAATACTGCCCCTATGTACAAGAATATAACTACTATAACACTGCCCCTATGTACAAGAATATAACTACTATAATACTGCCTCCTATGTACAAGAATATAACGACTATAATACTGCCCCCTATGTACAAGAATATAACTACTATAATACTGCCCCCTATGTACAAGAATATAACTACTATAATACTGCTCCTATGTACAAGAATATAGCTACTATAATACTGCTCCTATGTACAAGAATATAACTACTATAATACTGCCCCTATATACAAGAATATAACTACTATAATACTGCCCCTATATACAAGAATATAACTACTATAATACTGCCCCTATATACAAGAATATAACTACTATAATACTGCCCCCTATGTACAAGAATATAACTACTATAACACTGCCCCTATGTACAAGAATATAACTACTATAATACTGTTCCCTATGTATAAGAATATAACTACTACAATACTGCCCCCTATGTACAAGAATATAGCTACTATAATACTGCCCCTATATACAAGAATATAACTACTATAATACTGCTCCTATGTACAAGAATATAACTACTATAATACTGCTCCCTTTGTACAAGAATATAACTACTATAATACTGCTCCTATGTACAAGAATATAACTACTATAATACTGCTCCCTTTGTACAAGAATATAACTACTATAATACTGCCTTATGTACAAGAATATAACTACTATAATACTGCTCCTATGTACAAGAATATAGTTACTATAATTCTGCCACTATAAATGTTTTTATACAGGCACATTTCACTTCTGGTGATCATATAATAAATTGGTTCTCAGGTTTGGGTCTTTCCGGAGCTCCGGACCTTCCCTCTTCTTCCACTTTCGATGTATCTGCTCTACTTATGTTATATTTGCATTTTTACCCCATAATTGAGATGATGTCAGAGTTTAGAGAAGGAAAGAGGGAAATAATAAAACGAAGGGTCCATTGATGGCTCTGAATTATTAGAAGACGCGGATTGTTGCCTGGCGACATTAGAACATGAAAGTGTCGCACCCGTTTAACCTTCGCTCACAGAACATTCCGGAATGTTCTCTTAAGTTTGCTTCTAAGTGGCGGAGATTCATTTGAAGGATTTCCAGTGTCACATGACATCATTATTTTACCGCACAGTGAAACATTCCAGGAAATAAATCAACATCTAAAAATACTGATAGAAATCTCTGGAGAGCGGCGGGTTGCAGCGCTCGATAGGAGAATGGCGCTTTCATCGTGTCCGACCAGAGCGCTTGCCGGAGGTCGCATTGTTTTATTTTGGGAGATAGTAAATGAAGATGAAGGTGAAGCAGCTGGTGACATCCGTCTGATGTTCAGCTCTGAAGCCGTGACTGAGGCCGCACGCCATTGATTCATGTGCATCCTATAAGTGCGGTAAAGGAGTGATATAAGAAATCAGAGGTTTGTTTATAGGCTGGTTGTCGGCAGCGAATGGCCGCTGTGAACTTTATCGCGCTGCCAGTCACTGTATTATGTACTGAATAATGGAGGCTGCAACATGAGGATAACCTCTCACTGGGCTATTAAATGGCAACAACATATTCCACAAGTAATAAAGTATCATAAGTTAGAGTCTGGCGCTACCTCGACTGTGACAAATGTGATGGACGGCGCCAGCGCCCGGCAGCTGAAGTTACCCAATTAAAACCTCGAATAAAAAGCGGTAATTAGAGCGCGCGCCGGCTCCGCAGCCATCCGTCATCAGGCAATGTTTCCTGATCTACAATCCATACATTGTATCCACGTGACGGAAACATTCAAGTTCTAGTGATAGAGATCATATGTCAGAAAAGAGTATCAACATTTCCTCATTTCAGGTCGAATAGAAGAAAAATCATAAACGCTCTGAGGACGGAGGCTGAAAGTCAGAGGGGCAGGAATGACATACAGAGATCCGAGCACAGCTGCCTCCCTGGATTGCGAGGGAGCAAAGAAACTCACCCACATGATCTCATGGAAACGTCCTACAATCACATGACGGCTGGTCCTTCTCTACCAGGGAATGGAGTATCTATCACATGACGGCTCATCCTACTCTATCAAGGACCGGAGTATCTATCACATGATGGCTGGTCTTTCTCTATCAAGGACCGGAGTATCTATCAAATGACAACTGTTTTTTCTCTATCAGGGCCTGGAGTATCTATCACATGATGGCTCATCCTTCTCTATCAAGGACCATAGTATCTATCACATGATGGCTGGTCTTTCTCTATCAAGGACCGGAGTATCTATCAAATGACAACTGTTTTTTCTCTATCAGGGCCTGGAGTATCTATCACATGATGGCTCATCCTTCTCTATCAAGGACCATAGTATCTATCACATGATGGCTGGTCTTTCTCTATCAAGGACCGGAGTATCTATCACATGATGGCTGGTCTTTCTCTATCAAGGACCGGAGTATCTATCACATGACAACTGTTTTTTCTCTATCAGGGCCTGGAAAATCTATCACATGATGGCTCATCCTTCTCTATCAAGGACCAGAGTATCTATCACATGATGGCTGGCCCTTCTCCATCAGGGACCAGAGTATCTATCACATGACGACTGGTCCTTCTCCATCAGGGACCAGAGTATCTATTACCTGAAGACTGGTCTTTCTCTATCAAGGACCGGAGTATCTATCACATGATGGCTGGTCTTTCTCTATCAAGGACCGGAGTATCTATCACATGATGGCTGGTCTTTCTCTATCAAGGACCGGAGTATCTATCACATGACAACTGTTTTTTCTCTATCAGGGCCTGGAGTATCTATCACATGATGGCTCATCTTTCTCTATCAAGGACCAGAGTATCTATCACATGATGGCTGGCCCTTCTCCATCAGGGACCAGAGTATCTATCACATGACGACTGGTCCTTCTCCATCAGGGACCAGAGTATCTATTACCTGAAGACTGGTCTTTCTCTATCAAGGACCGGAGTATCTATCACATGATGGCTGGTCTTTCTCTATCAAGGACCGGAGTATCTATCACATGATGGCTGGTCTTTCTCTATCAAGGACCGGAGTATCTATCACATGATGGCTGGTCCTTCTCTATCAAGGACCGGAGTATCTATCACATGACAACTGTTTTTTCTCTATCAGGGCCTGGAGTATCTATCACATGATGGTTCATCCTTCTCTATCAAGGACCAGAGTATCTATCACATGATGGCTGACCCTTCTCCATCAGGGACCAGAGTATCTATTACCTGAAGACTGGTCCTTCTCAATCAAGGACCGGAGTATCTACCCCTGACGAAGGACATTGCTTGAAATGTGCGTTGGGGTGTGTGCCGCGCATATACAGCAAGCCAGTCAGCCAGGTAACACTACTTCATTCTATTTTATGGACTCATCTGTTGTGATACTTTCTATTTAGGGCTAACGCCACGTATACCATGCGGCCTCTACATCTATACCAATAACTGCTTCACATGTGCTCTCTTGGTTAGCATGTATCCTTTACCTTCTTACACGTATTTATTTTAGTGGTAATCGTATTTTACTTAGACTCTAAGCACTCTAGCACTTTAGCATTTGCCCTCTTACTGTACATTCATTGGATGTCTCCATAATACATTACCTTTCATTCCGGTACCTCTTTTCATATTTTTTTACTTATCCAATTCCTTGTTTTCACCATTTGTAATTTATTGTGTAATTTAAAGTGATCCTATCTCTTGCTGTTTATATGTCCAGGCACCCCTTGTTTCCTGTGCCACCACGTGTTTATAATAAAGGTGTTTTAATGCATAATATCCTGTTTCACCTATCGTTTATTTATTCATACTTTTCCTTTTGACCTTTATTTGGTTTCTTCTCTGTTGGGTTCTACTTTAAATCTGAATGGTCTACCTTTCCTTCATGAGCACATATACAGTAATGCTCAAAAGTTTACATACCCCGGTAGATTTTTTTTTTTTATTTCTTTGCCTTTTTTTTCAGAATATATGAATGATAACACCAAAACTTTTTCTCCAGTCATGGTTAGTGGTTGGGTGAATCCCTTTATTGTCAAACTAGTGTGTTTTCTCTTTTTAAATCATAATGACAACCCAAAACATCCAAATGACCCTGATCAAAAGTTCACATACCCCATTTCCTTATACCGTGTATTGCCCCCTCTAACATCAATGACAGCTTGAAGTTGTCACGATCCATTTTTGGATCTGTGTCAGAGTCTAGACTCTCTTATATAAACCTTTATCCTTTCTGGTCTTCGGGGGTTAATTTGGGTTTTTGCCCCCGGTGGCCGCTGGTGTTACTACAACTGTAGTTGGTCTGCTGATGGGTTGTCCCCCCGGTGGCTGCTGGTAATACTGCATGATGATTAATTATCTATGCAGGTGGGTGCCACTCCCTCTTCCCTTTTACAGTCATATGTAAAAGTTTGGGCACCCCTATTAATGTTAACCTTTTTTCTTTATAACAAATTTGCTTTTTGCAACAGCTATTTTAGTTTCATATATCTAATAACTGATGGACTCAGTTATATTTCTGGATTCAAACGAGGTTTATTGTACTAACAGAAAATGGGCAATCTACATTTTAATAAAATTTGACTGGTGCAAAAGTATGGGCACCTCAACATAAAAGTGACATTAATATTTCGTAGATCCTCCTTTTGCAAAAATAACAGCCTCTAGTCACTTCCTGTAGCTATTAATGAGTTCCTGGATCCTGGATGAAGGTATTTGTGACCATTCCTGTTTACAAAACAATTCCAACAATTCCATTTCAGTTAAGTTTGATGGTCGCCGAGCATGCACAGCCCACTTCAAATTATACCACAGATGTTCAATGATATTCAGGTCTGGGGACTGGGATGGCCATTCCAGAACATTGTAATTGTTCCTCTGCATGAATGCCTGAGTAGATTTGGAGCGGTGTTTTGGATCATTGTCTTGCTGAATTATCCATCCCCTGCGTAACTTCAACTTCGTCACTGATTCTTGCACATTATTGTCAAGAATCTACTGATACTGAGTTGAATCCATGCGACCCTCAACTTTAACAAGATTCCCGGTGCCGGCATTGGCCACTCAGCCCCAAAGCATGATGGAACCTCCACCAAATTTTACTGTGGATAGCAAGTGTTTTTCTTGGAATGCTGTGTTTTTTAGCCTCCATGCATAACGCCTTTTTGTATGACCAAACAACTCAATCTTTGTTTCATCAGTCCACAGGACCTTCTTCCAAAATGTAACTGGCTTGTCCAAATGTGCTTTTGCATACCTCAGGCGACTCTGTTTGTGGCATGCTTGCAGAAACGGCTTCTTTCGCATCACTCTCCCATGCAGCTTCTCCTTGTGCAAAGTGCGCTGTATTGTTGACCGATGCACAGTGACACCATCTGCAGCAAGATGATGCTGCAGGTCTTTGGAGGTGGTCTGTGGATTGTCCTTGACTGTTCTCACCATTCTTCTTCTCTGCCTTTCTGATATTTTACTTGGCCTGCCACTTCTGGGCTTAACAAGAACTGTACCTGTGTTCTTCCATTTCCTTACTATGTTCCTCACAGTGGAAACTGACAGGTTAAATCTCTGAGACAACTTTTTGTATCCTTCCCCTGAAAAGCTATGTTGAATAATCTTTGTTTTCAGATCATTTGAGAGTTGTTTTGAGGAGCCCATGATGCCACTCTTCATAGGAGAATCAAATAGGAGAACTACTTACAAGTGGCCACCTTTAATACCTTTTCTCATGATTTGATACACCTGGCTATGAAGTTCAAAGCTCAATGAGGTTACAAAACCAATTTAGTGCTTCAGGAAGTCAGTAAAAAGTAGTTAGGAGTGTTCAAATCAAGAAAATGATAAGGGTGCCCATACTTTTGCACCGGTCAAATTTTGTTTAAATGCAGATTGCACATTTTCTCTTAGTACAATAAACCTCATTTGAATCCAGAAATATAACTGAGTCCATCAGTTATTAGATATGTGAAACTGAAATAGCTGTTGCAAAAACCAAAATTGTTATAAAGAAAAAAGGTTAACATTAATAGGGGTGCCCAAACTTATACATATGACTGTATAAGCCCATTTACTAACCAACCTTTCTGAAGAGAGGAGCTACCTGGAGCAGTGCTGTGCAGCTTATCTGGAGCCTTTGTGTTTCTCCTGGAAGCTGTGTCTGGGTGCCGTACTCTGCGGTCCTGTGCATGACTGCAGAGCAAGCTAAGTGTTGTTTGTTTTTCCCTGTCTGTTGTTTTCCCTGGTGTTTTACTAGTACAGCATTGAGGACCAGTGTCCACACTTACCAGTTCCCTAGTAAGGGATAGGTGCAGGGCAAGTGAAGGACTGAGGTATCCTGGACGGCAACAGGTTGAAAGAACCTGTATAGGGAACGTAAGGAGAGTCAGGGCTCTTCCTTAGGAGAGTGCAGGAGGTGTCCACTTCCCCGTTCCCTATTATAGAGCCCACCATTGTAATTGTTTCCCCGGTGTCCCCTTGTCTGTCTTGTGGTTTTGTGACTGACCGATCATCGGGTCGTGTCATGCAGAGCCAGACAGACCGTGACAGAAGTCTTTTGTGGTAGTTCTGGATGAGGTTCTTTATTTTCTCAGATGGTAAAGCTGCCCACTCTTCTTGACAAAAAACCTCCAGTTCCTGTAAATTCCTGGGCTGTCTAGCATGAACTGTGCGCATGAGATCTCCCCAGAGTGGCTCAATGATATTGAGGTCAGGAGACTGAGATGGCCACTCCAGAACCTTCACTTTGCTGTAGCCAATGACAGGTTGACGTGGCCTTGTGTTTTGGATCGTTGTCATGTTGGATCGTCCAAGTACATCCCATGTGCAGCAGTATTTGCTGATAACGTGCTGCATTCATCTTTACTTCAGCTTTGACGAACTTTCCTGTGCCTTTTAGTTCAAACATCCCCAAAACATCAGTGATCCACCTCTGTGCTTTACAGTAGGAATGGTGTTCCTTTCATCATAGACCTTGTTGACCTCTCGCCAAATGTATCGCTTATGGTTGTGGCCAAAAAGTTCAGTTTTGGTCTCATCACTCCAAATTACCTTGTTGCAGAAGTTTTGGGGCTTGTCTCTGTGTTGTTGTACGTATTGTAGGCTAGATACTTTGTGGCATTTGCGCAGTAATGGCTTTCTTCTGGTGACTCGACCATGCAGCCCATTTTTCTTCAAGTGCCTCCTTATTGTGCATCTTGAAACAGCCACACCGCTAGTTTTCAGAGAGTCCTGTTTTTCCGCTGATGTTATTTGTGGGTTTTTCTTTGCATCCTGAACAATTTTCCTGGCTGTTGTGAACAAAATTTTTGTTGGTGTACCTGACCATGCTTTTGCTTTTACAGACCCCCTGATTTTCCAGCTGTTAATCACAGTGTGACCGCTGCTGACTGGCATTATCAATTCCTTGGATATCTCTTTATATTCCTTTCCTGTTTTATACAGTTCAACTATCTTTCCCCTTAGATCCATTGACAATTCTTTTCCTTTCCCCATGACCCACAATCCAGAAACATCAGTGGCTGGATGAAAGATGCAAGAGTCTGTCTGGATCCCAGAAACTCACTCAGCTTTTATGCACACACATTGATTACAAGCAAACAGGTCACAGGTGAGGATGTTACCTTTAGTAGCCAGTCAAACCCATTTGCGTCAACTTCTGTGCATGTTATCAGGCCAAAATCACCAGGGTATGTAAACTTTTGATCAGGTTCATTTGGATGTTTTGAGTTGTCATTATGATTTAAAAAGAGAATACACAGTAGTTTGACAATAAATGGCTTCACCCAACCACTAACCATGAGTGAAGAAAAAGTTTTGGTGTTATCATTCATATTCTCTGAAAAAAGGCCAAAAAAGCAAAAATTCTGCCAGAATATGTAAACTTTTGAGCACAACTCTATATCACTACTTATATCTCTATGCTAATATTAGTTGGTTGATGTGTGTATTGCTTCAGGTCAGTATTTTGTGATTGCTGATCATTGTAATAATGTGGACAAGGCGCAAACAACTGCAACAGTTTCATCGTACAATAAAATAAAAACGCTGAACAAGAATATGAGCATCTCATTCCAATATTAATGGCTGCATGGGGAAACAAGACAAAAGGAGTCTGCGATAAGGAAATCCGGCGAGTTGGGGGGAGTGAACTATAAAACATGAAGCGAAATAATGGAGTCACAAATTTTGGGTGGAGGTACAGTCCGAAATGTGCAGCATTGTGCTACGGGAATTGTTACATCAGACACGTTGATGGCTGGAGAATGAGTGAACTCAGGATATCTTCACAAGCTTTTGCTGACGAAAAATTTTTAACTTTTACATTATGCAACAAAAAAAAATTCTGTTCCTGGTTTAAAACTGTTATTTTCGATTTAACTGTGCATTACTTATTTCGGAAAAGTTCATGCACCCCAGAAACTTCGCTCTTGTGGCTGTCAAGATATCATGACACTTACATAGTCCAATAGTAATCCCACTATATTGTAATTTCATTGTTCATGGGAACTCTACATTACTGTCGTTTCATTAGTCTGATAAGATATGTTTTTTCTTTTCATAGTAACCAAAGTGTTCATGGTGTTCAGAACTTAAGAATCCCAAACCTTCCATCATTCAAAGCTTCAGAAACCCAAAAGTTCCTCATCGTTCAGTTGAGTTTTCCCACCACTGTCTCACTGTTGATTCAACTCAGATTTGGCTTCAAGAGGTTGCGAGCGTCCAGCAGACGCCTTGTGGGTGTGGAGGGTTTATTAAAATAAGGGGAAAAAAGTTCTCCATTTCATCATCAGTTAAGATGTGTCAGGTGTACAAGGCAGACTGAGACTAATCCTGGCTCCACGTATCACTTGTGAGAAAACTCTAGAAGGATAGTACAGAGGGGAAAAGAGGGCTGTGAAGTCTGATGCTTCAAGAATATGACGAGAACCCACTGATCATTCCATGAGCTGCTACTTCAGAGGAGCACACTGAGCATGTGTGGAAGTTTAGAAGATGGCGTCCGGTCATGTCCAGTGCGCTCCTGATGCCATGTATACACTTTCCAGCTTCAGAGGTGCATACTGCGCATGTGTGGAAGTTTAGAAGATGGCGTCCGGTCATGTCCAGTGCGCTCCTGATGCCATGTATACACTTTCCAGCTTCAGAGGTGCATACTGCGCATGTGTGGAAGTTTAGAAGATGGCGTCTGGTCATGTTCAGTGCGTCCCTGAAGCCAGGTGTACACTTCCCAGCTTCAGAGGTGCATACTGCGCATGTGTGGAAGTTTAGAAGATGGCATCTAGTCATGTGCAGTGCGTCCTTGAAGCCAGGTATACACTTCCCAGCTTCAGAGGTGCACACTGCGCATGTGTGGAAGTTTAGAAGATGGGATCTGGTCATGTGCAGTGCATCCCTGAAGCCAGGTGTACACTTCCCAGCTTCAGGGGTGCATACTGTGCATGTGTGGAAGTTTAGAAGATGGCATCCAGTCATGTGCTGTGCTCCACTGAAGCCAGGTATACACTTCCCAGCTTCAGAGGTACACACTGCGCATGTGTGGAAGTTTAGAAGATGGGGTCCAGTCATGTGCTGTGCGCCACTGAAGCCAGGTGTACACTTCCCAGCTTCAGAGGTGCATACTGTGCATGTGTGGAAGTTTAGAAGATGGGGTACGGTCATGTGCAGTGCATCCCTGAAGCTGGGAAGTGCACATCTGGCTTCAGAGACACAATGACGCTGCTGGAATGAGTGGCGCTTGTGTACTTGATTTGCATTAGTGGCAATGATACCACTCATGCAGTCTATGCTCTCATGCCCACAGGGTTGTGATAACATGGAAAAGGGGCTGACTAATCTGGGCAACTAAAGTCCCATCAACAAGCCAAAGCCCTCCTTAGCACAGCAAACGGCGGAAATATAAATGCTTTTTTATACCTTGCTTTCACTGAATAACGTTATACAGGGCTGGATAGGCAGGGAATTTGCTCGTACATAGGTGATTGCTGCTGGGTTGGAGGGCGCAGGGGACCTGACAGCTTCCATTTAACATCCAGACTCAAGCAATGGACCCGTGCAAGAGTCTGAACAGAGGAAGCGACATTGTATGTGTTCCAGCTCTTTTATCAGTCAAGATAAACTCCTCTATTGTCACGATGTAACTGGTCTGTTTCAGAATATTCAGAATATTAGAATTCCTGTTGACCCTGTGAGTGGCCCCTCTTCATTGACAGTTCATTAAAGAGTCTTAAAGCAGTATTACTCCATAATGGTGACAAGGATCCTTCTCTCCTCCTTGCACATTCAGCAAAGCTTAAAGAAGACTGAAAATGTGAAGAGATTGCTAAATGTATTGGAATATGAGGAATATGGTTGGAGGTAATTGGAGACTTTAAAATGGTTGCATTGTTGAAGGATTATCAAGGAGCTTATAATGTCCCATGCTTTCCTGGTCTTTGGCATAGCAGGGATGCTAAAGCACGCTGTCATAGACATTACTAGCCTGAATGTATTGAGTTTTCTGTGGGGAATAACAACATGAAATGGGAGCCACTTGCAGACCCTCTGCAGGTACCACTGCCACGTCTGCACATCTAACTAGGCCTCACGACAAATTGTCACAGCTTTGGACAAGGAATCGGTGGCATTCAAGTATCTACTAGATCTCAGAAACAAAAGTTAAAGCTGGCGTTTTCATTGGCCCGCAAATCAAGAAAGTTATAAAGTGTCAACCTCCTCAATAAAAGGAGAAAGTAGTTACTATAGCATATAGCATTGGATGAGACTGGTGACAAGCAATATCTAAATGGGCTGCAAGATGTCTCTGAAAGGCCGTATCCTTGATGCCCGTCATGATAAATTCAAACAGAACTTGAGGGACAAGGACAGCGCATTAATCAAGATGTCCTATATTTTACCAAGGAAACTACAATGAAACCATGCTGGGGACTACATTGGGGAATAATGTGTGAAAGTGATCTCACATACCCTCGCACATCTCGCAAAAAATAAACATTTCTAGGTTCCTTTTCATCAATTTGAAGCATTTTGATTAAAATATACTATTGGTTTGAAATATATTGTATTTTGTTTATATTCAGAACTGAAACCCAAACATTTGTAAGTTTCCTTAAAGAAAGTATTCCAATTTCAACTTTTAGTTGTCCTGACTGGAAAATGAAAGTTTTTGCAGGTGTCACAGCAACTGGCTAATACATTTCTTCCATGTTTTCAGGATATAAGCAATTAAGAAATGACATGTTTTCCATGTGAACAGAAATCATGTTACATAGTGTTATCTGTCATTTTTACGCTTCTCTTAGTTGATTTAAATCATCACCTTTCAGCACTAAAATCAATGTTGTCTGTAATTAAAAATAAGATCATGGGAGAGTAGAAAAAAGTTGGATGAAAGAGTAACAAACTATCCTTGCAGAACAAGCTCACTACCAGATTCTCAGTTGACTCATTCTGTACCCAGCAATATGCAGGGAAACAAAAACCTACAGTTGTGGCCAAAAGTATTGACACCCCTGCAATTCTCTCAGATAATACTCAGTTTCTTCCTGAAAATGATTGCAAACACAAATTCTTTGGTATTATTATCTTCATTTAATTTGTCTTAAATGAAAAAAACACAAAAGCAACTGAAGCAAAAAGCAAAACATTGATCATTTCACACAAAACTCCAAAAATGGGCCAAACAAAAGTATTGGCACCCTCAGCCTAATACTTGGTTGCACAACCTTTAGCCAAAATAACTGCGACCAACCGCTTCCGATAACCATCAATGAGTTTCTTACAATGCTCTGCTGGAATTTTAGACCATTCTTCTTTGGCAAACTGCTCCAGGTCCCTGATATTAGAAGGGTGCCTTCTCCAAACTGCCATTTTTAGATCTCTCCACAGGTGTTCTATGGGATTCAGGTCTGGACTCATTGCTGGCCACCTTAGAAGTCTTCAGTGCTTTCTCTCAAACCATTTTCAAGTGCTTTTTGAAGTGTGATTTGGGTCATTGTCCTGCTGGAAGACCCATGACCTCTGAGGGAGACCCAGCTTTCTCACACTGGGCCCTACATTATGCTGCAAAATTTGTTGGTAGTCTTCAGACTTCATAATGCCATGCACACAGTCAAGCAGTCCAGTGCCAGAGGCAGCAAAGCAACCCCAAAACATCAGGGAACCTCCACCATGTTTGACTGTAGGGACCGTGTTTTTTTCTTTGAATGCCTCTTTTTTTCTCCTGTAAACTCTATGTTGATGCCTTTGCCCAAAAAGCTCTACTTTTGTCTCATCTGACCAGAGAACATTCTTGCATTGAAATCTCTTGTCAATTTTTCTTTTCCGTCCACATCTAGGGAGGTTAGCCACAGTGCCATGGGCTTTAAACTTCTTGATGACACTGCGCACGGTAGACACAGGAACATTCAGGTCTTTGGAGATGGACTTGTAGCCTTGAGATTGCTCATGCTTCCTCACAATTTGGTTTCTCAAGTTCACAGACAGTTCTTTGGTCTTCTTTCTTTCTCCATGCTCAATGTGGTACACACAAGGACACAGGACAGAGGTTGAGTCAACTTTAATCCATGTCAACTGGCTGCAAGTGTGATTTAGTTATTGCCAACACCTGTTAGGTGCCACAGGTAAGTTACAGGTGCTGTTAATTACACAAATTAGAGAAGCATCACATGATTTTTCGAACAGTGCCAATACTTTTGTCCACCCTCTTTTTTATGTTTGGTGTGGAATTATATCAAATTTGGCTTTAGGACAATTCTTTTTGTGTTTTTTCATTTAAGACAAATTAAATGAAGATAATAATACCAAAGAATTTGTGTTTGCAATCATTTTCAGGAAGAAACTGAGTATTATCTGACAGAATTGCAGGGGTGTCAATACTTTTGGCCACAACTGTAAAATTAACTGTAAAAGTCAATTGATACAGCATTTTAAATAAAATACAATTTTAAAACACAATTTTACCACAAGCACGTTAGTAAAAAAAAATGCCCCTGAAGGTATTTATAGCCTTCACCACAAAAAGAACAGAAATATACAAACACAAATACAACAAAGAGAACAAGACATGACCCCAAACATTAGCATCCAATGGGCTTTAAAGTGCAGCCTTTTGTAAATAATAAATATACCGTAAGTCCTCGAGTCGTTCTAAAAGTTTTGTCATCCACTATAGGAAGAAGTTCATGTATATCACATGTAGATGGAACCTATGGATCTTCTGTGCTCCAGCCCATGAAATGGTCATCAATTACAAACCGGTCCATGAAGTCCTTATTAAAATTTACTGTAAACTTCTAATTAAAAATGATCATTTTCAGTATTGACAACCTTAGAAGTAAGTCAGATTATGAATGATGTTTTGTTGGAGAAGTTTCTTTATTGCAATGGCTTCAAGAGGAATCTTATGCTCTGATATCTGGAAACAATGGACAGAAACAAATTACAAAGCAGCACATTCATTCTCATGGACAACTAAAAGACTACTAAATACTGCCCTCTATGTACAAAATATAAATATATAAATACTGCTCCTATGTACAAAAATTATATCTACTATAATACTGCCCCTGTGTACAAAAATATAACTACTATAATACTACCCCCTATGTACAACAATATAACTACTATAATACTGCCCCTGTGTACAAGAATATAACTACTATAATTCTACCCCCTATGTACAAGAATATAACTACTATAATACTGCCCCCTATGTACAAGAATATAACTACTATAATACTGCCCCTATGTACAAGAATATAACTACTATAATACTGCCCCCTATGTACAAGAATATAACTACTATAATACTGCCCCTATGTACAAGAATATAACTACTATAATACTGCCACTTATGCACAATAATGTAGCTACTAAAATACTGCCCACTATGTACAAGAATATAACTACTATAATACTGCTCCTATGTACAAGAATATAACTATTATAATACTGCTCCTATGTACAAGCATAAAACTATTATAATTCTTCCCCTTTGCACAAGCATAAAACTATTATAATTCTTCTCCTTTGTACAAGTATATAACTACTACAATAGTGATCCCTATCTACAAGAATATAACTACTATACTGCTCTGTATGTACAAAAATATACCTACTATAATAATGCCCCTATGTACAAGAATATAATTGCTATAATACTGCCCTTATATACAAGAATATAACTACTATAAAACTGCTCCTATGTACAAGAATATAACTACTATAATACTGCCACTTATGCACAATAATATAACTACTACAATACTTCCCCCTATGCACAAGAATATAACTACTATAATACTGCCCATATGTACAAAATTATAACTACTGTAATACTGCCCCATATAGAAAAATATAACTACTATCATATTGCCCCTATGTAGAAGAATATAACTACTATAATACTGCATCTATGTACACGAATATAACTATTATAATACTGCTACCTATGTACAGAAATATAACTACAATAATACTGCCTCTATGTACAAGAATATAACTATTATAATACTGCCCCCTGTAGAAGAATATAACTACTGTACTATAGTATTGCCCCTATGTAGAAGAATATAACTACTATAATACTGCTCCTATGTCCAAGAATACAACTACTATAATACTGCTCCTATATACAGGAATATAATTACTATAATACTACTCCTATGTACAAGTATATAACTACTATAATACTGCCTCCTATGTACAATAATATATCTACTATAATAATGCCGCCTATGTACAAGTATATAACTACTATAATACTGCCCCCTATGTACAAGAATATTACTTACTATAATACTGCTCCTATGTACAAGAATAAATAGTGGGAGAAATAAGTATTTGATCCCTTGATGATTTTGTAAGTTTTGTAAATTCAGAAAATCACATTGTATAAATTATATATATTTATTTGCATTTTGCAGTGAGAAATAAGTATTTGATCCTCTACCAACCATTAAGAGTTCTGGCTCCTACAGACCAGTTAGACGCTCCTAATCAACTCGTTACCTGCATTAAAGACAGCTGTCTTATTTAGTCACATTTATAAAAGACTCCTGTCCACAGCCAAGGCAACAAAGGAGTAGCTCAAAAAGAAGCACGTTAAGGTCATGGCGTGGCCTAGCCAGTCTCCAGACCTTAATCCCATGGAAAACTTATGGATGAAGTTGAAGCTCAGAGTTGCCAAGGAACAGCCTCAAAATCTTAATGATTTAGAAATGATCTGCAAAGAGGAGTGGACAAAAATTTCTCCTGACATGTGCGCAAAGCTCATCATCATCTACAAAAAACATCTGACAGCTGTGCTTGCCAACAAGGGTTTTGCCACCAAGTATTAAGTCTTGTTTGCCAGAGGGATCAAATACTTATTTCTCACTACAAAATGCAAATTTATATAATTTATACAATGTGATTTTCTGGATTTTCTTTTGATATTCTATCTCTGAATGCTAAAATTAACCTACCCTAAAATGATAGATTGTTCATGTTTTTGCCAGTGGGCAAGCTTACAAAATCAGCAAGGGATTAAATACTTATTTCTCTGACTATAAGTACTATAATACTGCTTATATGTACAAGAATATAACTACTATAAATTTGTCCCTTCCTCAATCCTCATTCTACTAAAATGCTTGTACATGCCCTCATCATCTCCCGCCTCGACTATTGCAACATCCTTTTCTGTGGCCTCCCTGCAAACATCCTTAACTCTGCCGCCCGACTAATTCATCGCTCTCCTCGCTACTCCTCTGCCTCTCCCCTCTGCAAATTTCTTCACTGGCTCCCATTCCCTCAGCGTATCCAATTCAAATTACTAATACTGACCTACAAGGCCATCTATAACCTGTCACCCCCATATGTCTCCTGTCTCCCCCATATGTCTCTGAACTAATCTCCCGATACCTTCCCTCACGTAATCTCCGGTCCTGTCAAGACCTCCTTCTCTCCTCCACACTTATTCGCTCGTCACCCAACCGCCTCCAAAACTTCTCCCGAATAGCCCCCATCCTCAGGAATTCTTTGCCCCAACACGTCCGACTATCAACCACAATTGGATCCTTCAGACGGAACCTGAAAACCCACCTCTTCAGGAAAGCTTACAGCCTGCAATGATCCCTGCTGTCTCCTCACCACTACTGGAGCTACCGCCTCACCATCACTGGAGCTTCTGCAACCCCCCAACCTACTGTCTCCTTCCCCAGCATCCTGTAGAATGTAAGCCCGAAAGGGCAGGGTCCTCTCTCCCCTCTATATCAGTCTGTGATTGTTTGTTTACTGTAAGTGATATCTGAACTTTGTATGTTACCCCTTCTCATGTACAGCACCATGGAATTAATGGTGCTATATAAATAAATAAATAATAATAATAACTACTATAATGCTGCTCCCATGTACAAGAATATAACTACTATAATACTTCCCCTATGTACAAGAATATAACCACTATAATACTGCCCCTATGTACAAGAACATAACTACTATAATACTGCCTCTATGTACAAAAATATAACTATTACAATACTGCTCCTATATACAAGAATATAACTACTATAATACTGCTCCTATGTACAAGAATATAACTACTATAATACTGCTCCAATGTACAAGAATATAACTACTGTAATACTGCCCCTTATGTACAAGAATATAACTACTATACTACTGCCCTCTATGTACAAGAATATAACTACTATAATACTGCCCACTATGTACAAGAATATAACTACTATAATACTACCCTCTATGTACAAGAATATAACTACTATAATACTGCTCCCTATGTACAAGAATATAACTACTATAATACTGCTCCTATGTACAAGAATATAACTACTATAATACTGCTCCCTATGTACAAGAATATAACTACTATAATACTTCTCCTATGTACAAGAATATAATTACAATAATACTGCCCCCTTTGTAAAAGAATATAACTACTATAATACTGCGCTCTATGTACAAGAATATAACTACTATAATACTGCTCCTATGTACAAATATATAACTACTATAATACGGTGCCCTATGTACAAGACTATAACTATTATAATACTGCCCATTGTTGCCAGGATTTGGGTCACATCTATAGTAGGATAGAGTTGGCCCTTTACCTCCATGTTTTCCAAGGTCAGGTTATCATAGTAGTGGAGATATTGAGTTTTAACACTTGGATACCCAAATCCTGCAATGTCAACCTGGTCACAGAAGTGAATGGCAAAGGAGATGGCCATGATGCCGGTGGTGGGTATCTAGAATCAGAGGAGACGATCAGTGAGCGCACTGCTGTCAGGAGACCTCCTTCACATCCTCCTGTCAGTCACTTACTGGTTTGATTTTCTTAGTTGTAAGATTGTATTTCAGGAACTCAATAGCAGCAACTTGCATGAAGTATGGGTTCAAGATTCGCAGGTTCTCCGGCTTCACTTTCCAGATTATTGGTGGCGATCTCCAGAAACCCTTTTTAATCTGAAAAAAATGAAGATCTGTAGTCTCGAAACATATGAAAATGTCAAATAAAGAGTGCACAAGAGGAAATGAATGTCCTGCGGCCTCCATCATTTAAAAGGTTACCCCCAAAATTGAAAGTTATCCTGTATCTATAGGATAAGGGACAAGTTACTTTTTATTGTGGCTACGACTGCTGAACCCCCCACATTTATAAGAATGGGGTTCTGGGACCTTGGGAACCCACTAGAGCCCTTTCTTTAATGGAACGAAGGTGTAGATGACCTCTCCATTCATTGTCTCTGGTACTGCCGGAAATAGTGGAGCGCTGCACTGTACTATATTATCACTGTATATCCCATAGACAATGAATGGAGCAAAGGTCGGGCATACGTGTCCCCTGGATTGTAGTATTATGTATGTACAGCACTGAAGTGAGTGCGCTAGTATGGCACTACTACTATATTATCACTGTATGCCCCATAGACAATAAATGGAGCAGAGGTCGGGCATATGCACTAGGGTGACCGCAAAAAATCGATGTCGGAATTTTGTCCGTCTGGACCCCACAAAACGATTCCCCTTTCCAGATATTGAGATAGCCAAAATTTGAGCTCGATCAAACGACGTTAACCCGTGCCGCTCGTCGCTCAAAGTTTGAAAAAATCCAAATTGAGGTATTTTAAGATTTAGGTATTTTGCATAGTCTGTTAGACTATAAAGAATGTGACAACAACATTGCAGAAATAGCCCTGACCAAATTTTCGAACCATTTGTGGTATTTGAATGCAGAGTTGGTGGGATTATCGTTTTTTGATCCCACCATTACAGACAATGAAAAGTTGTTAATGGCTAATAAATTGCTCAGTAGCACAGATGAACCATCAGAGCACGCTAGGGTTGTAAATCCAAAAGTTAGGAAAGAAAAATTAAAAGAGGTAGGAAGTAACCGACTTTAACGACCTTCTGACAAAAGATGAAGAACAGAAGCAATATGTCCTGCAAGTTGTAAGCAAATGCCGAGCATTATATTCTGACGTTTCAAAAACTACTTTAACAAAAGCTCTAGAATAGATTAGATAACTATGTAAAATTATCAACTCATGTAGGTTAGCGTGCTCTGATGGTTCATCTGTGCTACTGAGCAATTTATTAGCCATTAACAACTTTTCATTGTCTGTAATGGTGGGATCAAAAAACGATAATCCCACCAACTCTGCATTCCAATACCACAAATGGTTCGAAAATTTGGTCAGGGCTATTTCTGCAATGTCGTTGTCACATTCTTTATAGTCTAACAGACTATGCAAAATACCTAAATCTTAAAATACCTCAATTTGGATTTTTTCAAACTTTGAGCGACGAGCGGCACGGGTTAACGTCGTTTGATCGAGCTCAAATTTTGGCTATCTGGAAAGGGGAATCGTTTTGTGGGGTCCAGATGAACAAGATTCTGACATTTTTTCCCCCCCATATGAGATCCGGTCACCCTAATATGCACCCCTGAATTGTAGTTTTATGTATGTACAGCACTGTAGTGAGTATACTATTATGGCACTACAAGTATATTATAACTGTATGGCGACGTCACTATACAGTCATATGTAAAAGTTTGGGCACCCCTATTAATGTTAACCTTTTTTCTTTATAACAATTTTGGTTTTTGCAACAGGTATTTCAGTTTCATATATCTAATAACTGATGGACTCAGTTATATTTCTGGATTCAAATGAGGTTTATTGTGCTAACAGAAAATGTGCAATCTGCATTTAAACAAAATTTGACCGGTGCAAAAGTATGGGCACCCTTATCATTTTCTTGATTTGAACACTCCTAACTACTTTTTACTGACTTCCTGAAGAACTAAATTGGTTTTGTAACCTCATTGAGCTTTGAACTTCATAGCCAGGTGTATCAAATCATGAGAAAAGGGTTTTAAAGTGGCCACTTGCAAGTAGTTCTCCTATTTGATTCTCCTATGAAGAGTGGCATCATGGGCTCCTCAAAACAACTCTCAAATGATCTGAAAACAAAGATTATTCAACATAGCTTTTCAGGGGAAGGATACAAAAAGTTGTCTCAGAGATTTAACCTGTCAGTTTCCACTGTGAGAATCATAGTAAGGAAATGGAAGAACACAGGTACAGTTCTTGTTAAGCCCAGAAGTGGCAGGCCAAGAAAAATATCCGAAAGGCAGAGAAGAAGAATGGTGAGAACAGTCAAGGACAATCCACAGACCACCTCCAAAGACCTGCAGCATCATCTTGCTGCAGATGGTGTCACTGTGCATCGGTCAACAATACAGCGCACTTTGCACAAGGAGAAGCTGTATGGGAGAGTGATGCGAAAGAAGCTGTTTCTGCAAGCACGCCACAAACAGTCGCCTGAGGTATGCAAAAGCACATTTGGACAAGCCAGTTACATTTTGGAAGAAGGTCCTGTGAACTGATGAAACAAAGATTGAGTTGTTTGGTCATACAAAAAGGCGTTATGCATGCGCTGTATTGTTGACTGATGCACAGTGACACCATCTGCAGCAAGATGATGCTGCAGGTCTTTGGAGGTGGTCTGTGGATTGTCCTTGACTGTTCTCACCATTCTTCTTCTCTGCCTTTCGGATATTTTTCTTGGCCTGCCACTTCTGGGCTTAACAAGAACTGTACCTGTGTTCTTCCATTTCCTTACTATGTTCCTCACAGTGGAAACTGACTGGTTAAATCTCTGAGACAACTTTTTGTATCCTTCCCCTGAAAAGCTATGTTGAATAATCTTTGTTTTCAGATCATTTGAGAGTTGTTTTGAGGAGCCCATGATGCCACTCTTCATAGGAGAATCAAACAGGAGAACTACTTGCAAGTGGCCACCTTAAATACCTTTCCTCATGATTTGATACACCTGGCTATGAAGTTCAAAGCTCAATGAGGTTACAAAACCAATTTAGTGCTTCAGGAAGTCAGTAAAAAGTAGTTAGGAGTGTTCAAATCAAGAAAATGATAAGGGTGCCCATACTTTTGCACCGGTCAAATTTTGTTTAAATGCAGATTGCACATTTTCTGTTAGTACAATAAACCTCATTTGGATCCAGAAATATAACTGAGTCCATCAGTTATTAGATATATGAAACTGAAATAGCTGTTGCAAAAACCAAAATTGTTATAAAGAAAAAAGGTTAACATTAATAGGGGTGCCCAAACTTTTACATATGACTGTATGTGTTCACAACATGATACTATTACTAGTTGTGCTCACTGTTTGGGGATATTACTTTATTTCTTCTGGATTTGTTATTACAGTGGAATAAAAAGTCTGCACACCTCTGATAAAATATCACCATATTTTTCATGCAAAAAAGAATCATTGCAGAACTTTGTCCAACTTTAATGTCTCCATAATCTGCACAAATCCCTTGAGAAATAAGCTGAAATCATTTCTGTTGGAAAACTAAAAAAGATAAATAATAGTGATGAGTGAACGTGTTATCCGAGACAATCTCGACATGTGCAGGTTACCAGCATAATGATGCCACCCGGCGCTTGCACACAGCCGACTGCAGCAGGAGAAAATGAGCTTTACTGTCCCCGGCAGCATTCGGTCCCAGTCATGGAGGTTGTTGCGCTGCAGGGTCAGTCACCGCTCTGTAACCCCCTGGCCCTGAATGACATCTGAGCATCAGTGCAGAGAGAGGGTCAGTCAGGGCCGGAGGAGGGGGGTACAGAGCAGTGACTGACCCCCTGCCGCCCCTGCCTCCATGACTGAGACCGAGTGCTGCCGGGGACAATAAAGCTAATTTTCTACCCACTACATTCGGCTCTGTGCAGGCGCCGGCCGTCATCTTTGCGCTATTACCCTGTAGAATAACTCCATATCTGCAGGTTAGCAGCGTTATTTCTGTGAACAGATCACCATTAATGTAACTCTTCCCTCTTGAAGCCTAAAGAAACAATTCTTTTCTTTTCATCAAATTTGATGGACGCCCAGTTCCCGGTTATGTCGCTGTTCTGCCACATCTTGGCCCCTTCTTGATGATGTCTTCAGTGTCCATGATAGGTCTAATGCCTGGGAAATGTTTTTGTACCTTCTTCTGACAACTTTCCACAATGAGATCCTTTGCTGTGTAGTCAGCTGTTTACATGCCAGAAAATGTCAGGAAAATCCTCCATGAGTGTAAGGGTACGTGCACACGCTGCGGAATCCGCTGCGGATTAATCCGCACGGATTTTGCAAAAACCGCAGATAATCCGCAGGTCAAAAGACCTGCGGATTATCTGCGGTTTTGCCTGCGGTTTGGTCCTGCGGATTCACTATCTCCACAATGGTGGAGATAGGAACCCGCAGCGGTTTCCGCAGAAAGAATTGACATGCAATTCTTTCTGCGGATTCAAAACCGCAGCAAATCCGCACGGATTTTTCCGCAGCGTCGGCACAGCGGTTTTTTTATACCATTCATTTGAATGGTACTGTACACCGCAGCTAAAACTGCTGCGGGTCCGCAGCGGCCAAAACCGCTGCGGAAACGCAGCGGAATCAGCAGCGTGTGCACACAGCCTAACAGTGGTGTTAGCTCATGGATTGATCCCAGACCCTCAAGGGTTAAATGTGTTTCATTTAATTGAATGTGGTACAATTATCATACCCCATGGGGCTTCAGTTAGAAGGGACAAGGTTACCTGTAGTGGCCGGCCCAGATGGGAGGGGGAACCGAGTGTTGCAGACAGAAGCAGGAAGTGACAGTGTATGGAGGGCAGTAGTGCATATACAGCAGGAATAGCGGGCAGCTAGGGACAACGTGAGTCTAATACATTCGGGACAGCAAATTGCCGTAAATACCTTTCATGTGATTCCATCTAATGGCCAAGGGCAACCTTGAGACAGACGTTGGGGGCCAGAGGCACACTCGGCTTGCAAAGCTAGATGAAAAGATGGATTAGGACTCAGACTACATGGGGCAGAAGGTATCGCAATCCAAAAATGCTGCTGAAGGTGAGGAAGATCTCCAAGGGCTAGGAAAGTCAGAAAGTGGGATATACCACTGATACCGAGAACCAGGGCTAAAGTTGTATCCGGTACCTGTGGGAAAGATGACAACCTGTTGTGCCTTATCCTTTAAACCTGCTTGTAAATAATGTACAGAATGGAATTCTCTACGTAAAAGTTTGCATTTTATTAACCACGTATCTCCTGGACTGTTTGCTGCCCTGGTTCCAAAAGAAGGAATTCCTGGACTCAGAACAGGCCTATAGCTCAGAACAGGCCTATAGGCCAGAAGTAAGTGGGAAGCACCACATACACAGCAGCACACCAGGACCGAGACACCCCTTGTCTGTAGGATGCGGGAGCGAGTGGGGACCAAAGCTCGCCCACGACTACCTTGCTTGGGCACAGTACTAGCGTAGCTACCGGGGGCAGAGGGGGCGGTCGCCCCGGGCCCCAAGCTCTGAGGGGCCCACTGAGCTACGCTACTGTAACTGTATCGGCGTGCACAGCGCACCCATACAGTTACATTCTGCGGCAGAACAGGGAGAATCGATCTCCCTACTCTGCCGCCCAGCCGCTATGGGCCCCTGAGAAGGTGGTGGGGGGCCCAGGTGCCAGCAGTGCGCCCCCCACCTCACAGCCAGCAATGTCGTCCTGAGCTTTTCTGTGCGCACAGGACCTGTGATGAGGTCACAGGAGGGGCGGAGTCAGGGGGTCACATGATCAGGGGCTTCAGCACAGGGCTCTGCTGTGCTGGTTGTCATGGTGCTGGATGAGGTGAAGTAACTTTCTGTGTGGGATCAGGATTGGTTTACAGGGTGGATGTAGCAGAGCTGTGTGTGTATGAGGTGTACAGAGCGGAGCCGTGTGTGTAGAAGGTGTATGGAGCAGAGATATGCATGTATGAGGTGTACACAGGAGCGGAGCCGGGTGTGTATGGGGTGAGCGGAGCCGTTTGTGTACGGAGCCAAGTGTGTATGGGTCGGGGTGTACAGAGCAGAGCCGTGTGTGTACGGAGCAGAGCCGTGTGTGTGCAGCGTGTACGGAGTGGAGCCGTGTGTGCAAGGTGTACGGAGTGGAGCCGTGTGTGCAAGGTGTACGGATTTGAGCCATATGTGTACGAGGTGTATGGTGCGGAGCCGCGTGTGTGCGGAGCAGAGCCGTGTGTGTACAAGGTGTACGGAGCGGAGCCGCATGTGTACAGCGTGTACGGAGCAGAGCCGTGTGTGTATAGGGGGTATCAGGTGCAGTAATAAGGACACATACGGCAGCAGTGGCTCAGTATTGGGGTATCAGGTGCAGTAATGGGGACACATACGGCAGCAGCTACTCAGTATTGGGGTATCAGGTGCAGTAATAGGGACACATACGGCAGCAGCAGCTCAGCATTGGGGTATCAGGTGCAGTAATAGGGACACATACGGCAGCAGCAGCTCAGTATTGGGGTATCAGGTGCAGTAATAGGGACATATACGGCAGCAGCTGCTCAGTATTGGGGTATCAGGTGCAGTAATGGGGACACATACGGCTGCAGCTGCTCAGCATTGGGGTATCAGGTGCAGTAATAGGGACACATACGGCAGCAGTGGCTCAGCATTGTGGTATCAGCTGCAGTAATAAGGACTCATACGGCAGCAGAGGCTCAGTATTGGGGTATCAAGTGCAGTAATAGGAACACATACGGCAGCAATGGCTCAGTATTGGGGTATCAAGTGCAGTAATAGGGACATATACGGCAGCAGCGGCTCAGCATTGGGGTTTCAGGTGCAGTAATAGGGACACATACGGCAGCAGCGGCTCAGCATTGGGGTATCAGCAGGATGAGTGGTTTGTGCAGGTTGGGGATACATGGTGATGGGGCTGGAATATGAGAAGTGAAACGTGTCATTGTTGTATTCTCTGTAGCCGAGTCCTGGCTGGACGAGTCATCATGTTGGTCTGGGCCAGATGGAAAAGACGTGAAAAGTGACCGATTCCATCAGAAAGAACGTCAGCGGTAAGACACCAACTATACCTCTGCAGTAATCACTTATATGTTTTGTAGGACTGGTATTTACCTCTGACCATATGGCGGTAATATCCATGTTGGTCTTTATATAGGGATTATTTTCAGTAACAGCACAGTCATCTCCTACATCCACTATTAGGGTGCGCCACCGAGTTGTAATCAAATTTACCTAGTTAGGGGCCCACTCAGAAGTTTCGCCCCCCCTGAACCGAAACCCTAGCTACGCCTCTGCTTGGGCATCTTACAAGAGCAGTGACACTTTATATGGGGTTAATCAGAATCGCTGTAATGACTGTGGCCGAGCGCTGTAGTCATGGGATGATGTGGCCGCCTGATTCTGGACACAACAACCCCTTTTATGAAACCACATTATTTCATCATTTCAATTTTGCCATTTTTACTTTCTCCCTCAAAATGATTTCAGTTTATTTTACAACGGATTTGTGATGATTATGGCGAAATTAAAGGAAAAATGTCCTGAAATAATTGTTTTTTGGTAGGATTGTTTTTTATATAACAAAATCATAGAATTTTAACACATATCCACTGTATATGTATTCATAGTCCGCACTATTTCTATAAATGTTCACAGCATGACACTATTAGTATATATCCCTCTATGGTGGTATTGCTATATGCAGGCACAGTATTATGGTATTATTATATGTAGGCACACTATGGAGGTATTACTATATTGCAGACACAGCGTGGTGGTATTATTATATGCAGACACAGCATAGTGGTATTACTATATGCAGGCACAGCATGGTGGTATTACTATATTCAGGCACAGCATGGTGGTATTACTATATGCAGACAGCATGGTGGTATTACTATATGCAGGCACAGTATGGTGGTATTATTATATGTAGACACAGTACGGTGGTATTACTATATGAAGGCACAGCATGGTGGTATTACTATATGCAGACACCGTATGGTGTTATTACTATATGAAGGCACAGTATGGTGGTATTACCATATGCAGGCTCAGTATGGTGGTATTACTACATACAGCAGTGGTCCCCAACCTTTCTGACCTTGAGTGCCACATTCAGCTAAGAGAGAGGGTCGCGAGCCACATTCAGCACTTAGAGAGGGTCGCGAGCCACATCCAGCTCCCCCTTCAAAGTACTGTCAACCAAAGCCCTCATTACAGGTATAATGATAACCAAAGCTTTTCCACAGAAATCACTCCAAAGAAGTACACTGAGATCCAGGGGTTCCCACAATACCCCCATTCAGTATTCTTCCATCAAGGACTCCCAACACACTGTCACATCCAGCTTTGAGCACCTCCTCCAACAGGTAGTGTGAGGGAGTGCCAGGGCCATAGTCGTGGCTGAGACTAATGGCTCTTGCGCGCCCTGGTCTCCCGTCACATACAAAGAATGTCTTTTAATCAGTGTACTTGCCTCTGCTCATTTCGAAGCACAGTCTGTTACCACAGCCGCACACGGTTTGTTCCACAGTCGAAGGGCCCGTTATCCACAAAGTCAAAGTCTTGCCATCCAGCAGGAGAAGAATATAAACAGTTCAATGGGGGGGGGGACAACACTGAACTGTGGCCCGTATCAGCCACACTGCATCCAACTTTGGTGCTTCAGGGCTCCCTTTCCCGCAGGGACGTGAAACAGTCCCATTCTTGATCGTGCAACGAGCACTACTTCGCATTGTCCAATATCCACTCCAGTTCAGCATCACGTCTCCCATGTCACTTTTTCCCACATCGGGCTCCATGCCCGTGCTCCATTTGACGGCACTGCAGGAGGGGGCTTTGATTGTTCAGGGAACAGGGGACGGCTGTGCCTGTTCTGGGCCCGCATACAGGTCCACATCATCCTCCTCATTTCAGGCGGCCTGCCTGGGGGATGGGAAGGGGCCCTCTGTCGTATGATAGGATCGTGACAAATCGAGGAACAAGGTTTTACTAAGCATGGGCCTGCTTTCTGGGACTGAGATCCACTCACCACTGTCGGCTCCAGCATCCCAGCTGCAACCATCCCTTGACCGTCGGATCCCTCCACCAAGGCAGCTGTGCACTCCGGTCCAGTCTCCTCCACTTCTGGC
This sequence comes from Dendrobates tinctorius, assembly GCF_039654945.1. Classification (NCBI taxonomy): domain Eukaryota; kingdom Metazoa; phylum Chordata; class Amphibia; order Anura; family Dendrobatidae; genus Dendrobates; species Dendrobates tinctorius. Next base: position 485,512 of record NW_027361696.1, on the reverse strand, counting down.
GCGAACTCCTCTGGGACAGTCGTTGGTTCCGGTACCTGACGATGCTGAAGAACTAGATCAGGGTGAAGAGGATCCGTCTCCCGCAGACGGCATTCCAGCTTGGCCTTTACTTCCGGCACAAGCTTCTTCAGGGCAGTCGTTTCTGGGTGAAGAGGCTCCAGCTCCCGAGGATGATGTTCCAGCTCCGGTTGCCGCCAGCAGCTCTCCTCCGGCTCCCGATGGCGTTCCGGCTCCCGATAACTGCCCGGCTCCGACTCCTCTGGTACGTGATGACGTGCGCAGCTGCATGCAGGGTCTTCTTCTGGGCCCCACCCGTTCCAAGGTGGGGTAGCTTCCATCCGCTCCACCCATTTAATTGTAATCTATTGCAGAGGGCAAGGTCTCTTTCTTCTCAGATGCGCCCACCATGGGCGGACCGGGGAATGCCGCCACACAGAGTTTTGCGCCATTTCTGAGTCAGGACACCCACGAGGGGCGGGAACAAAGCTGTCGATGTCCTTCTTGGTGCCATTTCTGCTATCTTTAGAGCCGCCATCTTCGCAGTCATCACAATGTCAGTCACATTCAAGGTTTTAGTTAGGTCCAGTACATCAGTCACTTCTATAATATCAGTATCCTCAATTTTTCATGGCATCTCTGCTTTGCAAGGCTGCGGTATCCTGCCGACTACGCCAAGTGTGAGGGAGCACCAGGGCCGTAGTCGTGGCTGAGACTCATGGCTCTTGCGCGCCCTGGTCTCCCATTATATACAAAGAACATCCTTTAATCAGTGTACTTGCCTCTCTGCTCTCTTCACATTCAGGGTGTCCTCTGTACTGCTGTAGACCCTTTCCATACGATTGCGCACAAACAGAGACACAGTCCAATTGCAACTTAAAATGAAGAACTTTACCTTTTCCTTGAAGCAGCACATCCTTGTCAGATACAACATCAGCATAGGGTTCCATACAGTCCACATTTTTTACTTTCCCAGCACTTCTTCCTACGGCTTTCAGTACGTGCCCGGGTCGTACCGCCTCTTGCGGTAACGCAGCATCCTCCCTGTTCAGACTTACTACACTTATGAGTTCCCTCATCCGTTTAGTCCCGGATACGAAGGCATCAGCCCATGCAGTGAACTGCCACATTGTAGAGCCACCTGCATCCCAGTACTGTTATGGCCTCAGCTGTAGTCTCTGTTCCAGCACTGCTGTCACACTAATGCTAAAGCTGTACTTCTGGCCTACTGGGCCCTGGATGACTCGGTCCCTGGCTTCCAAAGTTACAGAGCTACTGGGTAGCTCAGGCTCTAAAGCCCACCCGAGGTCTCTGGGGGCTCTATCCCTTCTCTCTCTAACCAGGAAACTGTTCCTGCCTTACTCCCAGTTAACTCCTCCTACAGTTAACTATATACACTACTTATTATACTAAGGAGTCATGTGAACCATCTAGTGGACAAACTAAGGTACTACGCTTTCCCTATTTAACACCATTTGTACATTCCTATACACTTAGTAACAACAGCTAAATATATAACTACAAGTAATAGCTACATCAAAAAAGGGAGTGGAGTATTACACAGTCCCGATACACTCCTTACAGTAGTACCATCCTCCAGCGTACCATACCTAAAACAGTTCTAAACCCCTAAGACCAGTAAAATGCATCCAGATCTGCTCTTCTGTGCCAGGCTACTCACAAAATTCACCATTTTGAGATATACTCTTCATAACTGTTTGCTAGACCTGGACCTAATGCACCAAGATAGCAGATAGTCGCAAGCCACAATTCATGAGACCGCGAGCCACATGTGGCTCCTGAGCTACAGGTTAGGGACCCCTGACGTACCGGCACAGTATGGTGGTATTAGTACATCAAGACACAGTATGATGGTATTACTACATGGTGGGCCATTTATATGGATACACCTAAATAAAATGGGAATGGTTGGTGATATCAACTTACTGTTTGTGGCACATTAGTATATGGGAGGGGGGGAACTTTTCAAGATGAGTGGTGACCATGGTTACCATTTTGAAGTTGGTCATTTTGGATCCAACTTTATTTTTTTCAGTGGGAAGAGGGTCATATTATTATTATTATTATTATTTATTGTTATAGCGCCATTTATTCCATGGCGCTTTACATGTGAGGGGGGTATACATAAAAACAAGTACAATAATCTTAAACAATACAAGTCATAACTGGTACAGGAGGAGAGAGGACCCTGCCCGCGAGGGCTCACAATCTTCAAGGGATGGGTGATAATACAGTAGGCGAGGGTAGAGCTGGTCGTGCAGCGGTTTGGTCGATCGGTGGTTACTGCAGGTTATAGGCTTGTCGGAAGAGGTGGGTCTTCAGGCTCTTTTTGAAGGTTTCGATGGTAGGTGAGAGTCTGATATGTTGTGGTAGAGAGTTCCAGAGTAGGGGTGATGCGCGAGAGAAATCTTGTATGCGATTGTGGGAAGAGGAGATAAGAGGGGAGTAGAGAAGGAGATCTTGTGAGGATCGGAGGTTGCGTGCAGGAAAGTACCGGGAGACGAGGTCACAGATGTATGGAGGAGACAAGTTGTGGATGGCTTTGTATGTCATGGTTAGGGTTTTGTAATGGAGTCTCTGGGCAATTGGGAGCCAGTGAAGGGATTGACAGAGGGGAGAAGCTGGGGAATAGCGGGGGGACAGGTGGATTAGTCGGGCAGCAGAGTTTAGAATAGATTGGAGGGGTGCGAGAGTGTTTGAGGGGAGGCCGCAGAGCATGAGGTTGCAGTAGTCAAGGCGAGAGATGATGAGGGCATGGACTAGGGTTTTTGCAGATTCTTGGGTGAGGAATGAACGGATGCGTGAAATATTTTTGAGTTGAAGTCGGCAGGAAGTGGAAAGGGTTTGGATATGTGGTTTGAAGGAGAGATCAGCATCAAGGATTACTCCGAGGCAGCGAGCTTGTGGGACTGGGGAGAGTGGGCAGTCATTTACTGTAATTGATAGGTTCGTAGGGGGGGTCACGTGAGATGGGGGAAAGATGATGAATTCTGTTTTGTCCATGTTGAGTTTCAGATATCTAGTGGAGAAGAAGGATGAAATAGTGGACAGACATTGAGGGATTCTGGTTAGTAGGGAGGTGATATCTGGTCCAGAGATGTAGATCTGTGTGTCATCAGCATAAAGATGATACTGAAAGCCATGAGATTCTATGAGCTGTCCCAGGCCAAAGGTGTAAATAGAGAACAGCAGGGGCCCTAGGACTGAACCTTGTGGGACTCCGACAGATAGGGGGCGAGGTGAGGAGGTGGTGTGTGAGTGGGAGACGCTGAATGTCCGGTCTGTTAGGTATGATGAGATCCAGGAGAGGGCCGAGTCTGTGATGCCGAGGGATGAGAGGGTCTGTAATAATAGGGAATGGTCCACTGTGTCAAAGGCAGCCGACAGGTCCAGGAGGAGGAGGACAGAGTAGTGTCGCTTGCTCTTGGCAGTTAAGAGGTCATTGGTGACCTTAGTAAGGGCAGTTTCAGTGGAGTGGTGTGACCGGAAGCCAGATTGTAAGCGGTCGAAGAGGGAGCAAGAAGAGAGATGGGAGGACAGTTCAAGGTAGACGTGTTGTTCCAGTAGCTTGGAGGCGTATGGGAGAAGTGATATAGGGCGATAGCTAGATACAGAGGATGGGTCAAGGGAGGGCTTTTTGAGGATAGGTGTGATGGAGGCATGTTTAAAGCTTGAGGGGAAAACACCAGTTGTTAGTGATAGGTTGAAGAGATGGGTTAGGGTTGGGATGAAGACTGTGGTGAGGTTTGGGATGAAGTGGGATGGGATCGGGTCGAGTGCACAGGTGGTGAGATGTGATCTTGAGAGTAGAGTGGAGAGTCGATCTTCTGTAATGGTGGAGAAGTTGGTTTTGAAGGTGGAGGGCTGGGAAGTCGGGAGGAAGGGCTCTGGGGGTTGTTGACCAAAACTGTCCCTGATGTTATCAATTTTCTGCTTGAAAAATGAGGCAAAGTCTTCAGCTGAGATGAGTGGGGAGGGAGGAGGTGCTGGGGGGCGGAGGAGAGAATTGAAGGTGTTGAATAACTGTTTAGGGTTGTGAGACAGGGAGGATATGAGAGATGAGAAGTAGGTTTGTTTAGCTGTGGCGAGTGTGGTCTTGAAAGTAGTGAGGGACTGTTTGAATGCGATGAAATGCTCGTTGGAGTGGGATCTTTTCCATCTGCGCTCAGCAGCCCTGGAAGCTCGCCTCAGCTCTTTGGTCAGGCTGGTGTGCCAGGGCTGTCTGTTGATTTTGCGAGTTTTGGTATGTGTAAGTGGGGCAGCGGATTCCAAAGCTACAGCTATTGTGGTGTTATATAGAGCGGCAGCGTCATCCGCATTGTGTAAGGAACTTATATCTGTAAGAGGGAGGAGGGATTCGGAGAATGAGTGTAGGTCAAGGTGTTTAAGATTCCTGCGAGGGTGTGAAAGTTTGTGGGGTGGGGATTGTAGACATGGAGTGAAGAGGGAAGAGAATGTGAGCAGGTTGTGGTCAGAGAGAGGAAGAGGCGAGTTAGAGAGGCTAGATAGGGCGCAGAGGCGGGTGAAGATGAGGTCTAGTGTGTGGCCATCTTTGTGAGTGGCTGCAGAAGACCATTGAGTGAGGCCGAAGGAGGAAGTGAGAGATAGAAGTTTAGTGGCAGCTGAGAGGGAAGTGTCAATGGGGATGTTGAAGTCGCCCATGATGATAGTAGGGATGTCCGCGGAAAGGAAATGAAGTAACCAGGTGGTGAAGTGGTCAAAGAAGGTGGTGGCTGGCCCTGGGGGGCGGTAGATGACAGCCAGTTGGAGGTTGGAGGGGGAGTAGATGCGCACAGAGTGCACCTCAAAGGAAGGGAGGGTAACAGAGGGTGGCAGTGGGATTGGGGTGAAGGAGCAGGTATCTGACAGGAGAAAACCAACTCCTCCACCATGTTGACATCAATCATGTCATATGACATCAAACTTATTGAGAATTTCACAAGAAAAACAATGATGTGCTTGGTTTTAACGTAACTTTATTCTTTCATGAGTTACAAGTTTAGGACCACTTACAAAATGTGTTCAAAGTGCTGTCCATTGTGTTGGATTGTCAATGCAACCCTCTTCTCCCACTCTTGACACACTGATAGCAACACTGCAGAAGAAATGCTTGCACAAGCTTCCACGATACATTGTTTCAGATGCTGCACATCTCGTATCTTCACAGAATAGACAAATGCCTTCAGATGACCCCAAAGATAAAAGTCTAAGGGGGTCAGATCGGGAGACCTTGGGGGCCATTCAACTGGCCCACAATGACCAATCCACTTTCCAGGAAACTGTTCATGTAGGAATGCTCGAACCTGACACCCATAATTGATGGTATGGTGTGGTATATGGGGTACAAAGATAGTGCGGCCATTCTTCATCAATGGAACCTCAATGCCACTGGATATGTGAAATTGCTACATGATGATGTGTTGCCCTCTTTATGCACTGAAGATGGCACGTTCCCTGAGATTTTTCAGCAAGATGGTGCAGCACCTCATTATGGGTGTCAGGTACGAGCATTCCTACAAGGAATCTGACCCCCTTAGACTAGCATTTCTTCTGTAGTGTTGCTATCACTGTGTCAAGAGTGGGAGGAGAGGGTTGCAATGACAATCCAACACAATGAGCAGCACTTTGAACACATTTTATAAGTGGTCAAACTTGTAAATAACTCATGAAAGAATAAAGTGACATTTAAACCAAGCACACCATTGTTTTTCTTGTGAAATTCTCAATAAGTTTGATGTGTCACATGACCCTCTTCCCCTTGAAAAAAATAAAGTTGGATCCAAAATGGCCTACTTCAAAATCGCCGCCATGGTTACCACCCATCTTGAAAAGTTTCCATCCCTCCCAAATACTAATGTGCCACAAACAGGAAGCTGATATCTCCAACCATTCCCATTTTATTTAGGTGTATCCATATAAATGGCGCACCCTGTATATGCAGGCACAGTATGGTGGTATTACTATATGCAGGCACAGTATGGAGGTATTACTATATACAGGCACAGTATGGTGGTATTACTACATGAATACACTATGGTGGTATTACTATATACAGGCAAAGTATGGTGGTATTACTACATGAAGACAGTATGGTGGTATTACTACATGAAGACAGTATGATGGTATTACGATATGCAGGCACAGTATGGTAGTATTACGATATGCAGGCACAGTATGGTGGTATTACTATATGCAGGCACAGTATGGTGGTTCTACTGTATAAAGATGCCATATGGTGTCCCTGTATAGGCTTTACTGCCCTGACTGGCGTATGGGGCCCGATCAGCAGAGGGGGCTCGCATCGGGCCCCGTCACCTCTACCCATCGGGCCCCACTGCCCCGTCCCTAGCGGCAGGATTCTGCTGATCAAGTAACTGAACCTGCGTCCAGGACGCAGGTTCATTTACTCTATTGCCGTGCAGGCTCACACGGCAAAAGTTCAGGCTGCCAGCCAATCAGAGGCTGGCAGCTGACGTCAGCGAGCACGTCGCTGGCGACTGATGTCATTGTCAGTCGCCGGCGAGTGCGCGATTTCTCGTTGGGGTACAGATCACTTGCCGCTGGAGCACCGCAAGGTAAGAGGAAAGATTTTTTTTAAAATTAGTAAAGCGGCAAGCCGGGCCCGGCATGATGGAGACGCGGTAGGATGGAGACGGGGCAGAATTGGAGACACTGGGGACAGGATGGAGCAGCGGTAGGATGGAGACGGGGCAGAATTGGAGACACTGGGGACAGGATGGAGACAAGGCAGGATGGAGATGGGGCAGGTTTGGAGACACTGGGGGCAGGATGGAGACGGGGCAGGATTGGAGACACTGGGGGCAGGATGGAGACATACACACTTTGAGCTTTATATATTAGATATACAGAGTGAGAGAGAGATGTCATTGACAAATACAATTAGTATAGTGTTGCTGTCTCTAAATTATAGGGGGATTCCATGCCATTTTGTTCCTAGAAAAAATAATTTATTAATTAAATACATGTCCACAATTTAGAAACAACACTACAATAATTGTATTTGTCACTAACATATATATATATTATATTATATTTTGATTATATTTATATTATATATGATATGTACAGTATATATAATATATTTATATATTAAATATATATTATATATATATAATATATCAGATATGTATGGTCCCAATCCCATTTATAAGGCAAGAAATCCCAATTATTAAACCTGACAGGGCACACCTGTGAAGGGAAAACTATTTCCAGTGACTACCTCTTGAAGCTCATCAAGAGAATGCCAAGAGTGTGCAAAGCAGTAATCAAAGCAAAAGGTGGCTACTTTGAAGAACCTAGAATATAACACATATTTTCAGTTGTTTCACACTTTTTTGTTAATTATATAATTCCACATGTGTTTATTCATTGTTTTGATGCCTTCAGAGTGAATCTACAATTTTCATAGTCATGAAAATAAAGGAAACTCTTTGAATGAGAAGGTGTGTCCAAACTTTGGTCTGTTCCGTATCTAATCGATATTATACAGTGTATGACATATTTACAATTTATTACAGTTTTTTGTGTTCTAAAGTTGTATTCCAATAAATAGATATTATGTTCTATCTAAATATCTTGATTATTGTATCATAGAAATGATTAAATGTCTGATGTTCACATTGTACTACAATAAATTTTTCACTTAAATATAAGCAATATATTTCGGAGTCGGAGTCGGTGGAAGGGAAATTGAGGAGTCGGAGTCGCAGGTTTGGCTTACCAACTCCACAGCCCTGGTTAGCAGACATCTTGTAATGGAGGAATGTATCACAAGTCTCATGTAATAAACAAGCCTGGAGATTTCCAAGGAGTGTGATCCTTGACCGGAAATACATAACAGAACATGGTGGTAGCTGGGCACAGAACCTGCAAATCCTCAGAGCTTGTGTGAGGCTGGGACTGTACAGAGGATCACAGCACCTGTAAGTACAGATTCCCTGACATTACTGCAAAATGGAGACTGGCCTGAAGCCCCCTCAGGGACTGGATGTGACTTCATGTAATTTGTCTCCCTTGGAGACATTAGAAGGAAGAGTTTACACTGTATGTGGATCTCACAGTGGCCCCCACTGATGACAAACGAAAAGTGAAGCTGTTTTATTACCTTATTGGGGAAAATGGCAGAGAATTAGCCCACACCTTACTCCCAGACACAGACAACCTCCTTCTAGCAGATATTGTGCAGGCATTTGATAAACACTGTGACCCAAAGAAGAATGAGACAGTGGAAAGATATAACTTTTTCACAAGACATCAGGAGGATGGTGAAAATGTGGACAGATATCTGACAGAGCTGAGGAGGCTGGCAACAACATGTGGTTTTGGAGAGATCAGGGACAGTCTAATCAAAGACAGAATGGTGTGTGGCATAAGAGACAATCATCTCAAAGAAAGATTACTGAGAGAGGAAGACATGACTTTAGAGAAATGCATGCAAATCTGCAGGGCTGCTGAGATGACAAAACACAGCCTGAAGATGATGGCAGGCACCAGTGATAATGATGATGATAAGGTACATGCAGTATCTATGAAAGGAAAGACAAGACCAAGCTCCCCTATAAGCACTGTCCACTGCAAGTATTGTGGGAAAAGACATGAGAGAGACAAAACCAAGTGTTCCGCGTATGATGAAACCTGCAGATTGTGTGGAAAGAAGAATAATTTCTCAGCTGTCTGCAGGCAAGGAACAGGCAAACAGTACAGACAGTTCCATACTGTGACACCAGACACTGACAGTGCAGAGGACATGACATGGCTACAACTGCAGCCTGCAGCAGAGAAAGTCAATGTAGTCAGGCAGAACCATGTAACAGAAAGAGTTCTAGAGTTGAATTTACCGTGTTACGTGGTGGTAACCATGTACCATTATTGGGAGTAAAAGCTGTTCCGGCAATGGACTTAATAAAACTACAGTCACAGAATATTATGTCTGTTGACGTTTCCCAGGATATACCAAATCCCAAACTAAATGCAGAGCACAACTTGGATATTCAGAAAATAAAAACGAAGTATGCTGATTTATTTGAAGGTGATGGGTACTTTGAAGGTAAATATAGGCTAGAAACTGACAACACCGTGCAGCCTACCAGATTACCTACAAGGACATTGCCTGTAGCTTTAATGCAACCGCTGAAAGTAGAACTGCAAGATTTACAGAGAAGAGGCATGATAGCACCAGTCCATAAGAGCACAGATTGGATCAGCAGTTTGGTCATAGTGCGGAAACCATCTGGCAAGTTAAGAATATGCATTGATCCTAAGCCACTCAACAAGGCGCTGAAAAGAAATCATTACCCCATGCCGACATTAGATGATGTTCTACCAGATCTATCAAAAGCTAAAATATTTTCTGTATGTGATGTGAAAAATGTATTTTGGCATGTGGCACTGACTGAAGAATCAAGTTTATTGACAACATTTTCTTCACCATTTGGACGTTTTAAATGGCTGAGAATGCCCATGGGACTAAAACCTGCTCCAGAGGTGTTCCAGCAGACATTAATGCAGGCTTTGGAAGGACTTCCTGGAGTGAAGACAATAGCAGATGATATACTAATAGTGGGAGAAGGTGAAGATATGGAATCTGCAATCAAGGATCACGATCAGAAGATGATACAATTTTTGGACAGATGCAGAGCAAAACACATAAAGCTGAACTTGGACAAATTCAAACTGAAAATGACAGAAGTGGCCTATACTGGACATCGTCTGACTTCAAACGGTGTAAAAGTGGATCCTGAAAAGGTGAGAGCAATACAAGATTTGCCTACCCCTACTGATGTTTGTGGAGTACAACGATTTTTGGGCATGGTAAATTATCTCTCCAAATTTTGCAGTCATCTGTCAGACATGTGTGAGCCACTGAGACAGATAACCCACAAAGATGTGCTCTGGGAATGGAAGGAAATCCAGGAGACTGCTTTCCAATCAGTAAAGAAAGCTATTGCAGATGCAGCAATCCTAAAGTTTTTCGATCCAGATCAAGAAGTAGTGGTACAATGTGATGCTTCAGAAAAAGGCCTTGGAGCTACATTAATGCAGAACAAACAGCCACTCACATTTGCAAGCAGAGCCCTTACAACAGAGCAGGGATATGCTCAGATTGAGAAGGAACTACTGGCTGTGGTGTTTGGGTTGGAGAAGTTTCACCAATACACCTATGGTCGACGGGTAAGAGTACAGTTGGATCACAAACCTTTGGAGAGCATTACAAAGAAACCACTACTGAATGCCCCAAAGAGACTACAGCGCATGCTGTTACGACTTCAGAAATATGATTTTGACATCGGGTACTGTCCATCGGGTTACTGATTGCAGATACGCTAAGCAGAGCTTACCTTCCTATCACAAATGATGAGGAGAAAGACAATGAAACCATCAATATGTGTAACTATCTTGCAGTGTCAAAAGAAAAGTTGAAGAAAATCCAGATTTTCATGGAGAAGGATAAAAGTCTCCAGAGTTTAAAGACTGTCATCTTGCAGGGCTGGCCAAAATACAAGCAACATGCTCCAAGGGAAGTTTCACCATTCTTCCACAGAAGAGATGAATTGTCAGTGCAGCAAGGAATTGTTATGGTCGGCGGAACGCACCAGATATAAAATAATAAGAGGTGCGTTCGCCGCCCGGGGTCCACCATGCGGTAGTTGGTAAGACCGCTGCTGGGTAATGGCAGATGCACCAGAAGGTGACGTAGTGCGCACGGGTTAACGTCACCCGAACGCTAGGAGCGGCTCTGTTCAGACACAGAGTCGCTTGCCAGAAATATATGCAAAGGCGCTGGCCCTGTTAACGTCACAGGAGTCAGCATGTGGCGTCGCAACCGCGAACACCAATAGCTGCTGTTAATGCAGCGCAGCGGCAACTATAGCCGCAAGCGTCGGCGCCGAGAACCGGGCACCGACGGACGCTAGTGTAGGCGAGGGAGCACTGTGGCGTAGCTTGCCACTACCTGGTGCTGACTTAAGAACACACTCTGTCACCAATCGTATTATCCGAGGGAAGGGGTTTCATAATGAGTCAGCCACCAGTCCATGCATCCGTCACCATTCACACACATAGCAAGATAAGTCTACACTAGCGCATCGCCGAGCCGCCCTGCGGACTTTTTATAGCGATGCGCTTCCGGAACCTTCCATTAGCTTGGGAAGGACCAATCAGATCCGACGCAGGACCTGAGCATGTGACCCCTGCTCTCCAGTGAGAGGTCAAGTTGCGGGCATGCCCAGTAGCACGGCATGAGGACTTAGCCTCAGGAGCGGTTCCCTGCAAAGCAGGTTGCGCTGCCATTGCTGCACCAGAGGTAGCAGCAACATCCAGGTTGTCAGAGCGAGTCTGAGCAGCAAGCCTGGCTCGCCGTGTTTGCTGAGCAACACCTGGAGCGGTCGAGGAAGAATGGGAGACCGCAGGATGTCTGGCTCTGGATTCCTGCTGTGCAGTGCCAGGAATCCGACGCCTAACAGGAATCATCTTTAAAGGAGACAGGGTGGTTATACCAGAAGTTCTCAGAAGAGACATACTGAAAACATTGCACTCTTCTCACTTAGGCATGGAAGGATGTCTATGTCGCGCGCAAGAATCTGTTTATTGGCCAGGTATGAATGACCACATTAAAAATTATATAGCACAATGTGAGATATGTGCATCCTGCAGTGATAATCAACCAAAGGAGACATTGCAACCACATGAAATTCCACATAGGCCATGATCAAAAATAGGAACGAACTTGTTCACATGGAATGACAAAGAATACCTGATTACAGTGGACTATTTCTCTAACTTCTGGGAGGTTGATTTGTTGTAGGACACAAGGGTGAGAACAGTGATTAAAAAACTCAAGGCCCATTTTGCCAGGTATGGCATTCCAGATGTCACTTTCTCTGACAATGCGGCACAGTTTACCTCGGAAGAGTTCAAAACCTTCAGCAAGAAATAGGAATTTGAACACCAGACGTCTTCTCCCAGATATCCTCAGAGTAATGGGAAAGCAGAGTCAGCAGTAAAAACAGCCAAAAGACTCATGCAGAAAGCAAAACAAGCAGGTACTGATGTATATCTGTCTATACTGGGATCATAGAAACACACCCACTCAAGGCCTAGACAGCAGTCCGGCACAGAGGCGTACAAAGACACTCTTACCAACTGCGAGTCATCTGTTAAAGCCAGAGTTGCTGGGAAATATCAAAGCTAAATTACAGAAGAATCAAGATAGGCAAGCTTTCTATTACAATAAATCTGCAAAGGATCTGCCTGAGCTCCAGAGAAATGACAACATTAGGCTGCAGCCAAGCAGCTCGTTTGACAAACACTGGCAAAAGGCAAAAGTTGTCCAGAAACTAGGACCTCGGTCCTCGAAATTCTAATATAGGAAGGAAGAAGACTAAGGAGAAATCGGAGCTATCTGAGGAACTCACAAGAAAGAGACAATTCATTTTCATGGCCTTTTGAGCAGTATCCTGACACCCAAGACAACGAGGCAGCAAGTACAAGTCAAGTACCAACCGTGACAGCTGACCATCAGGGTGAGGATTTGGGCCAGAGACAGATAATATCAGAAGGCATATTGGCAGAATCAGAAGAACTACCAGATGTAGGCAGTGACACATCTTATGTTACGAGAGCTGGCAGAATTATCAGAAAACCGGCGCCCCTCAAGGATTATATCTAACTGGACTTATTATGTTATAGCTGTAACTTGGTCATGGTATACATTGTTTATTAATTTTATTGTTCTTTCAGTTAAAAGAGAAAGGATGTAGCAATATGTTATATGTTGATGTGGCCTCTAGGGGTCTCACTACTTTGATGTGTGTACTATAGAGGGTAAGAACTTGTTGGTTAGTTGTTAGCAGACATCTTGTAATGGAGGAATGTATCACAAGTCTCCTGTAATAAACAAGCCTGGAGATATCCAAGGAGTGTGATCCTTGACCGGAAATACATAACAGAACAGAGGGGTACCATGTATACCAGGATACGGGGTGAGGGGACCATACATACCAGGATTGGGGGATGAGGGAGTACCATGCATACCAGGATTGGGGGGTGAGAGGACCATGTATACCAGGATTGGGGGATGAGGAGTACCATGAATACCAGGATTGGGGGATGAGAGGACTATGCATACCAGGATAGGGGGGTGAGGGGACCATACATACCAGGATAGGGGGTGAGGGGGCCATGCATACCAGGATTGGGGGTGAGAGAGCCATGCATACCAGGATTGGGGGTGAGGGGACCATGCATACCAGGATAGGGGGTGAGGGGACCATGCATACCACGATAGGGATGAGGGAGTACCATGGATACCAGGACTGAGGGGTGAGGGGCCCATGCATACCAGGATAAAGAATGGGGTGCCATGCATACCAGGATTGTGGGGTGAGGGTACCATGCATACCAGGATAGGAATGTGGGGTGCCATGCGTACCAGGATAGGAGGGTGGCAGCACATACCAGGATGGTAGACCATATACCCATTAAAATGCTCGCCACCCGGGCGTAGAACGGGTTCATAGCTGATATATATGTGTGTGTCACTGACATATAAATGTATTCTATGAGTATATATCTACTGTTTTGTGAGCTCAGTGTTATTTTACTAAACCCGACAAATGAATTATCACCTATTCTGCTATGTATCTCTATATTATATATATATCTCAATGACATATATATATACAGTATATATATATATATATATATATATATATATATATTCACCTATTCTATGTGTATACATGTAGAATATCTTTTGTCTTAGAACATGTCAGTGTGATTTTACTGTGTAGCCGCATATGAATTGCCGGCTGATTTATCTATCTATCTATCTATCTATCTATCTATCTATCTATCTATCTATCTATCTATCTATCTATCTATCTAATATAAATACATATATACATGTCAGTGACACACACACACACACATATACACTCACTGGCCACTTTATTAGGTACACCATGCTAGTAAGGGGTTGGACCCCCTTTTGCCTTCAGAACTGCCTCAATTCTTTGTGGCAGAGATTCAACAAGGTGCTGGAAGCATTCCTCAGAGATTTTGGACCATATTGACATGATGGCATCACACAGTTGGCGCAGATTTGTCGGCTGCACATCCCTGATGCGAATCTCCCGTTCCACCACATCCCAAAGATGCTCTATTGGATTGAGATCTGGTGACTGAGGAGGCCATTTGAGTACAGTAAACTCATTGTCATGTTCAAGAAACCAATCTGAGATGATTCGAGCTTTATGACATGGCGCATTATCCTGCTGAAAGTAGCCATCAGATGTTGGGTACATTGTGGTCATAAAGGGATGGACATGGTCAGCAACAATACTCAGGTAGGCTGTGGCGTTGCAACGATGCTCAATTGGTACCAAGGGGCCCAAAGAGTGCCCAGAAAAAATTCCCCACACCATGACACCACCACCACCAGCCTGAACCGTTGATACAAGGCAGGATGGATCCATGCTTTCATGTTGTTTACGCCAAATTCTGACCCTACCATCCGAATGTCGCAGCAGAAATCGAGACTCATCAGACCAGGCAACGTTTTTCCAATCTTCTACTGTCCAATTTCGATGAGCTTGTGCAAATTGTAGCCTCAGTTTCCTGTTCTTAGCTGAGAGGAGTGGTACCCAGTGTGGTCTTCTGCTGCTGTAGCCCATCTGCCTCAAAGTTCGACGCACTGTGCGTTCAGAGATGCTCTTCTGCCTACCTTGGTTGTAACGGGTGGCAATTTGAGTCACTGTTGCCTTTCTATCAGCTCGAACCAGTCTGCCCATTCTCCTCTGACCTCTGGCATCAACATGGCATTTCCGGCCACAGAACTGCCGCTCACTGGATTTTTTTTCTTTTTCGGACCATTCTCTGTAAACCCTAGAGATGGTTGTGCGTGAAAATCCCAGTAGATCAGCAGTTTCTGAAATTCTCAGACCAGCCCTTCTGGCACCAACAATCATGCCACGTTCAAAGGCACTCAAATCACCTTTCTTCCCCATACTGATGCTCGGTTTGAACTGCAGGAGATTGTCTTGACCATGTCTACATGCCTAAATGCACTGAGTTGCCGCCATGTGATTGGCTGATTAGAAATTAAGTCTTAACACACAGTTGGACAGGTGTACCTAATAAAGTGGCCAGTGAGTGTATATGTATTTATATTAGATAGATTTATAGATAGATAGAAAAGTCGGCAATTCATATGCGGCTATAATCACACTGACAGCTCAAAAAAGAATAGATAGAATAGATATATACACATAGAATACATAGATATATACATGTCGGTGACAGACACATATATATCTGTGTATTCTATGTGTATATATCTATACTATTCTAACATGTCAGTGTGATTGTACAGTAGCCGTAGATGAATTTCCGGCTTTTTTCAAAGGACACCGGTGCGTATAAATCGGACAGCACTCGCATGGTGCGAGCGCAGTCAGATTTTTTATCGCACCCATTGACTTGCATTGGCGATTTTCACCTTGCTGCAATTTTTTTCTCAGTCCGATTTCGGCTGAGAAAAAAATCACAAATGAGATGTCACCCATTGAAAAACATTGGTCAGAGTGCAATCCGATTTTTAATCGGATTGCACTCATCCGATTTTCGTACTAGTGAGTATGAGCCCTTAATGTGTGATTGGTGAGAAGTTGAGTATTTCCAAGAGAGAGTGGTGGGACTGTGGACAGTTTGAGGGGTGGAGGCGGGGCTGGGGCGGAGCCTGGGTGGAGTCTCAAGGGGGCCCCAAAAGTTTTGCCAGTATGGGGCCTCGAAATTCCTAGTGGCAGCCCTGTTTGGTGCTATCCCTGTAGTCCCTGTATCAGGTGTGTGTTGGGGCCTTGTATGGATGCAGCTCTGTACTTCACCCTACATAACGCACCGGCTTCTCATCATTCAGGATTGTTAACAGCCATTTGAGGTCCAGACTCTTGAATGGAACCAGCACCATCAGCGTCTCCGGATTATTATCCAAGGTCAAATCGAAGTTTGCAGATTCTGGGTAAAACATGCGGATGGTGGTCTTACTGCCCACATCACTCTCATAATTATAAACTGGACCATTGTTCAACCTGTGGAAGATATAAAGAAATGGGATAAATCAGATTATGCACAGTTCATGCCTGGAGAATAGAACAGGGACAATAAAGGGTTAACTCCTCAAATGAAAAAAAAATTCTAAAGTTTTTTGTTTTGTCACTTGCAGTACCTTTCCCTACCACTGTCCTATGGCCATAGACATCAAGACAACAGCGCCACCCTCACTTGTACAATGTAATTGCTCTAGATTGCGGCTCTCACAGAAGATGTGAGTTCGTCTGTGATCAGTCACAATGGGACTGCCATATACTATGGAGATAGCACTCCACCTAACATCCCTTTAGTTCAGTAAGACCCCAGCTGTCTCTCATACTTCCCGGAACCTGCTCTCTTCTTAGTCTTCTCACTGATATTGTAACTCAGTGAGGGATATAGAAGTGACGCAGTGGGTCCGAGGGGTATAGAAGTGGCGCAGTGGGTGCGAGGGGTATAGAAGTGGTGCAGTGGGTGCGAGGGATACAGAAGTGGCGCTGTGGGTGCGAGGGATATAGAAGTGGCGCTGTGGGTGCGAGGGATATAGAAGTGGCGCTGTGGGTGCGAGGGATATAGAAGTGGTGCAGTGGGTGCGAGGGATATAGAAGTGGCGCAGTGGATTCGTTCCTGAGGTTCAGCAGGTGCCGTCTGTATAATGAAGGCTTCTGTCTATAAAGGTTTATAGACAAGATCTACAAACAATGACACATTATAGACAACATAACACTGAAGCAAGGAAGGCTCACCTGATGACTACGTCATACTTGTCGATGACGTCACCCAGAGAACTATTCTTTAAGCGATATCCATTCCCGACCACCACACAGCGACGACACTGCAGACTGAATGCGGAAGGAAGCATGAATATACGCCCTTCATATGCGAATAAGTGTATACAGTGTTGGATTAGGGGACCAAAGACCCTCCTGTAACACTGAGTCTGGGGCCACTGCTACATGTGGACACTATCTGACTCTCCACACACATTACCGCTGCATCTGTCTGTACATAGAGAATCATGTGCATTGTTGCATCCACTGCTCATATAGGGGTGAGGGCCCACCAGGGGATTCACGGCTCCGCTATGGGCCGATCTGAGCCTAAGGGCAGAGACACACTGGCGTATCTTTCGTCCGAGAATCACATCGTAAAACTCGCACTGGCTGTCTGCTCTCCTGAGCTTGACAGCTGCATAGTAATCCATCACACTGTAATGCTCAGGTCAGGAGAGGTGCCGGCCAGTCCGTGCTATGCAATGCGATTATCGTATGAGAAATTCGGCAGTGTGACTCCAGCCTAATAACTGTGTATATACACATACTGTATCTGCAGAGCTTGGGATCAGTTCTCAGAGCGACCACTAGGAGGCGACAAAGACTGGAGAATGCGCAGCCCATCGGCACCAGACTGAGACTGGCTCAGACGCAGGTTTATAATGGATTTATTCCCTTATATGACACCAACATATTCTGCAGAAAACATGAGTGATACTCTTTACCTGTCAATCGTATGCGGTACATGGAAATGCTCAGTGAGCGCCAGCGTCTGCATCAGCAGCAGCTCTAGATAAAGGAATAACAAGATCAATATACATTGTACACATGTAACATAGTACTGCCCCCATAGAGGAGCCACATAATAGTGCCATACATTGTACACATGTAACATAATAATAATCTTTATATAGCGCTAACATAATCCGCAGCGCTTTACAGTTTGCACACATTATCATCACTGTCCCCAATGGGGCTTACAATCTAAATTCCCTATCAGTATGTCTTTGGAATGTGGGAGGAAACCCACGCAAACACGGGGAGAACATACAAACTCCTTGCAGATGTTGTCCTTGGTGGGATTCAAACCCAGGACTCCAGCGCTGCAATGCTATCCACTGAGCCACCGTCCTGCCCATAACATAGTACTGACACCATAGAGGAGCCACATAATAGTGCCTTACATTGTATACATGTAACATAGTACTGCCTGCATACAGGGAACACATAATAGTGCCATACATTGTACACATGTAACATAGCTCTTCCCCCATACAGGGGCCACATAATATATATATTTATTACAGCGCCTCCTGCGCTGGTGCAGTAAAGGGGTGCTAACCACGGTATCTCACCATTTCCTTTGGTGCCATATGGCAGACTGTACGCAGAGCGATTCTCGGCCCAGAAATAATCACTGATCTGCAGAAAGATTCTGTGATTTCTGGAGAAACTGAAATAAATCAGGAGAAAAGTGGAAAAGTGATGGAATCCTGGTAACATCAGTGGTGGCCCCAGGGTAAGTTGGAGTGGGGCCCCATCCAGGGCCGGACTGGCCATCTGGCAATTCTGGCAAATGCCAGAAGGGCCTGTCTGCTCATGGGCCGCCTTGTCTGCTACATTGTTAGCAGAATTCGTGTTCTCAAGAGACACCCATACTGTTAAGAGATGCGATGGAGCACAAAGTTGCTGACTCCGTCACTTACCCAAGCAGGCCACCGGTATCATGAGAAATATTGGTCATTATTATTATTATTATTATTATTTATTGTTATAGCGCCATTTATTCCATGGCGCTTTACATGTAAGGAGGGGTATACATAATAAAAACAAGTACAATAATGTTAAACAATACAAGTCATAACTGGTACAGGAGGAGAGAGGACCCTGCCCGCGAAGGCTCACAATCTACAAGGGATGGGTGAGAATACAGTAGGCGAGGGTAGAGCTGGTCATGCAGCGGTTTGGTCGATCGGTGGTTACTGCAGGTTATAGGCTTGTCAGAAGAGGTGGGTCTTCAGGCTCTTTTTGAAGGTTTCGATGGTAGGTGAGAGTCTGATATGTTGGGGTAGAGAGTTCCAGAGTAGGGGTGATGCGCGAGAGAAATCTTGTATGCGATTGTGGGAAGAGGAGATAAGAGTGGAGTAGAGAAGGAGATCTTGTGAGGATCGGAGATTGCGTGCAGGAAAGTACCGGGAGACGAGGTCACAGATGTATTTAGGAGACAGGTTGTGGATGGCTTTGTATGTCATGGTTAGGGTTTTGTACTGGAGTCTCTGGGCAATGGGGAGCCAGTGAAGGGATTGACAGAGGGGAGAAGCTGGGGAATAGCGGGGTGGACAGGTGGATTAGACGGGCAGCAGAGTTTAGAATAGATTGGAGGGGTGCGAGAGTGTTCGAGGGGAGGCCACAGAGCAGGAGGTTGCAGTAGTCAAGGCGAGAGATTATGAGGGCATGGACTAGGGTTTTTGTAGATTTTTGGTTGAGGAATGAACGGATTCGTGAAATATTTTTGAGTTGAAGTCGGCAGGAAGTGGAAAGGGCTTGGATATGTGGTTTGAAGGAGAGATCAGCGTCAAGGATTACCCCGAGGCAGCGAGCTTGTGGGACTGGGGAGAGTGGGCAGCCATTTACTGTAATGGATAGGTTTGTTGGGGGGGGTCACGTGAGATGGGGGAAAGATGATGAATTCTGTTTTGTCCATGTTAAGTTTCAGAAATCTAGCAGAGAAGAAGGATGAAATAGTGGACAGACATTGAGGGATTCTGGTTAGTAGGGAGGTGATATCTGGTCCAGAGATGCAGATCTGTGTGTCATCAGCATAGAGATGATACTGAAATCCATGAGATTTTATGAGCTGTCCCAGGCCAAAGGTGTAAATGGAGAAGAGCAGGGGTCCTAGGACTGAACCTTGTGGGACTCCGACAGATAGGGGGCGAGGTGAGGAGGTGGTGTGTGAGTGGGAGACGCTGAATGTCCGGTCTGTTAGGTATGATGAGATCCAGGATAGGGCCAAGTCTGTGATGCCAAGGGATGAGAGGGTCTGTAATAATAGGGAATGGTCCACTGTGTCAAAGGCAGCCGACAGGTCCAGGAGAAGGAGGACAGAGTAGTGTCGCTTGCTCTTGGCGGTTAAGAGGTCATTGGTGACCTTAGTAAGGGCAGTTTCAGTGGAGTGGTGTGACCGGAAGCCAGATTGCAAGCGGTCGAAGAGGGAGCAAGAAGAGAGATGGGAGGACAGGTCAAGGTAGACGTGTTGTTCCAGTAGCTTGGAGGCATAGGGGAGAAGTGATATAGGGCGATAGCTAGTGTGATAAAACACTCCGGGATCACCTTTGCTGGGGTCAAAGGTCACGTGCGTTCAGCAGGAAACTCAGGCGCAGAGCTGGGATTCGGGTGTAACTGACCCTGAGTCAGGTTTATTAACGGTGAAAGCAATGCAACAAGGAAATAAAACATAAAACAAATCCTTGCCTGTCCGGCACTAACTAAACAATGGACAACCTAACTACCAACTGGCGGGCTTCTCCCGTCCAGCCAAACCACAGTTGCAGTGGGCACTGCTTCCACTCACGTGTGTCTCTCACACAGACAGGCTCTCTGTGTTCCCAGGCTGAGACACTCACACAACCACCTGGCATCCTTTTATATCCACCTCCCATTATTCATTAGCAAGCAGGTGCGATACTGACCAGACTAGGCCACATAGGAAAGGAATCTGGGTGAGATATACCTGCCCTCATCCACTATTCCCACATGATTCTCACACTAGATACAGAGGATGGGTCAAGAGAGGGCTTTTTGAGGATAGGTGTGATGGAGGCAGGTTTAAAGCTTGAGGGGAAAACACCAGTTGTTAGTGATAGGTTGAAGAGATGGGTTAGGTTGGGATGAAGACTGTGGTGAGGTTTGGGATGAAGTGGGAAAGGATCGGGTCAAGTGCACAAGTGGTGAGGTGATCTTGAGAGTAGAGTGGAGAGTCGATCTTCTGTAATGGTGGAGAAGTTGGTTTTGGAGGTGGAGGGCTGGGAAGTCGGGAGGAGGGGCTCTGGGGTTGTTGACCAAAACTGTCTCTGATGTTATCAATCTTCTGCTTGAAAAATGAGGCAAAGTCTTCAGCTGAGATGAGTGGGGAGGGAGGAGGTGCTGGGGGACGGAGGAGAGAATTGAAGGTGTTGAATAACTGTTTAGGGTTGTGAGACAGGGAGGATATGAGAGATGAGAAGTAGGTTTGTTTAGCTGTGGCGAGTGTGGTCTTGAAAGTAGTGAGGGACTGTTTGAATGCGATGAAGTGCTCGTTGGAGTGGGATCTTTTCCATCTGCGCTCAGCAGCCCTGGAAGCTCGCCTCAGTTCTTTGGTCAGGCTGGTGTGCCAGGGCTGTCTGTTGATTTTGCGAGCTTTGCTATGTGTAAGTGGGGCAGCAGATTCCAAAGCTACAGCTATTGTGGCGTTACATAGAGCAGCAGCGTCATCCGGATTGTGTAAGGAACTTATATCTGTGAGAGGGAGGAGGGATTCAGAGAATGAGTGTAGGTCAAGGTGTTTAAGATTTCTGCGAGGGTGTGAAAGTTTGTGGGGTGGGGATTGTAGACATGGAGTGGAGAGGGAAGAGAATGTGAGAAGGTTGTGGTCAGAGAGAGGAAGAGGTGAGTTAGAGAGGTTAGATAGGGAGCAGAGGCGGGTGAAGATGAGGTCCAGTGTGTGGCCATCTTTGTGGGTGGCTGTAGAAGACCATTGAGTGAGGCCGAAGGAGGAAGTGAGAAATAGAAGTTTAATGGAAGCTGAGAGGGAAGTGTCAATGGGGATGTTGAAGTCGCCCATGATAATAGTAGGGATGTCCGTGGAAAGGAAATGAAGTAGCCAGGTGGTGAAGTGGTCAAAGAAGGTTGTGGCTGGCCCTGGGGGGCGGTAGATGACAGCCAGTTGGATGGGGAGTAGATGCACACAGAGTGCACCTCAAAGGAAGGGAGGGTAACAGAGGGTGGCAGTGGGATTGGGGTGAAGGAGCAGGTATCTGACAGGAGAAAACCAACTCCTCCGCCATGTTTGCTGCTGGGGGCGGGGGGTGTGAGAAAGGTGGAAGCCACCATATGAAAGTGCAGCAGGAGAGGCTGTGTCAGAAGGGGTGAGCCAGGTTTCGGTGATGGCAAGGAAAGTTTGGTAGTAACAAAAAGATCATGGATGTAGGAAAGCTTGTTGCAGACAGAGCGAGCGTTCCACAGAGCTACTGTTAGTGGGACTGGGGAAGCGGAGGCTGGGTGAATGGGTATAAGGTTGGAGTGGTTACGGAAGGTTGTGATAGAGCGTGGATGGGAGGTAGAAATGACTGTGGGAATGTGATGAGGAGGACCAGGATTTGGAGAGATATCGCCAGCCGTGAGAAGGAGCAGAGAAAGTGTTAGCAGGTGGGAGCAGGAGAGGGCATGAGGGGGCTGTATGTGTTTGGAGACAGAGGATTGTATGTTAAGGAACAGTTTTGAGGAGGAGGTGAGGTGGATGGGGAGGATTGAAGAAGAGATGAACAGTTCCTTACTAGGAGTAGGGATTAGGGGAATTAGCAGAAAGTGAAGGATTATTGTGGTGAAAGTGAAAACAAATAGAAACATTGATTAGTGACTGTGAACAGTTACCTTCAGTTCCCTTCTGGTTCAATTCTGGTTTTAATTCTAAAATTTTTCTTCACACTTCTAGAACACACTTCTAGGAATCACACTGCAGACTGAAGTCTATGCAGACTTGAGCTATGCAATATATGTACAACTAAGTGCAGTCAGGTGTGAAGCAGAGAGGAGTGGTCTCTGCTCATCTTGGTCACACAATTAAGAGTGGACCAGATGCATATGATCAAGCCAGAGTAAACAAGGTCATAAATAACTCTGGGGTAAGCTGGGGTTAGCTGAAAGGCATACCATGTGAATGCTAGGTGCAGAGGCAAGTCTATATGCAAAGCTGGGTGATGGACTATGTGCACTTCATAGATAGACAGCAGGAGAGCTGGGTGGATGAACATACCTGTCGGAAGAATGTAGTAAATCTCCCTTTCCTCTATCCAGGGTAATATTAGTAATATGTCCCATTTGGTGCTCGGGGACGGTGACAGCATGGGCCTGTGTGATTTCAAATGCCAGGACTGAATTTTAGTCCCAGCCCGTACCTGGCCTCATCCCAATACTACAGGATAACGGTGCAGTACAGCAGTTCTATAGAGTACCCCAATATACTGCTATCCAGAGTCTGGGGCCCTCAGTAGCCACTAGAGGAGAAGTCTAGAGCAGGCACATATGGCGGGGTCTGCGGGGAAGGCCACCCTCCAACAGTGTTGGGCCAAGGCTGCGCTGTCCTGACCGACGGCCCTGGTGGGGTGATGGCCACTGCCAGGTATGGACTGGGACTGAAATTCAGCCCTGGCATTTGAAATCACACAAGCCCTTGCTGTCACTGTCACCATGAACCAGATGGGATATATTACTAATATTACCCTGGATGGAGAAAAGGAAGATTTACTACAAGATCAATATTTCTAATGATACCGGTGGCCTGCTGGAGTAAGTGACAGAGTCAGTGACTTTGTGCTCCATCACATCTCTTAACAGTATGGGTGTCTTCAGAACAACGATTCCGTTAACGTAGCAGAGAAGGCGGCCCATGACCAGACAGGCCCTTTTGGCATTTGCCAGAATTGTCAGATGGCCAGTCCGGCCCTGGTCACTGCAGATACTCACTTGGGAATGATGGCGGCTGCCTTTGCTGCAACTTCTCCTGCGGTACACGAATTTCCAACAGAATTCATGTACGATGGCCTGAAAGGAAGGAGACAATGCAAATATATTACAACCTGACGTGTCGGGACTGCGTGCTGCCCCCTACAGAACAACATGCAACAACCCGAGAGAACAACGTTTACCTGATTGTATCATAATCTGCCCTTGTAAATAACACAATACAGAAGAATGTAACGGCAGAAGTGACGAGCTCCAAGACCACCCAACCTGCAACATCGAGAAGGGGTTATACCCACAGTGCCCACAGGACAGGATTAGATACACGGCTGAGCAGTCAGCAACACACAGGATAGGGTTAGATACACAGCTCAGCAGACAGTATCACACAGAAAAGAATTAGATACACAGCTCAGCAGTCAGTATCACACAGGATAGAATTAGATACATGGCTCAGCAGACAGTATCACACAGGATAGGATTAGATACACAGCTCAGCAGTCAGTATCACACAGAATAGTATTAGATACACAGCTCAGCAGACAGTATCACACAGAAAAGAATTAGATACACAGCTCAGCAGTCAGTATCACACACGATAGAATTAGATACATGGCTCAGCAGTCAGTATCACACACGATAGAATTAGATACATGGCTCAGCAGTCAGTATCACACAGGATAGGATTAGATACACGGCTCAGCAGTCAGTATCACACAGGATAGAATTAGATACATGGCTCAGCAGACAGTATCACACAGGATAGGATTAGATACACAGCTCAGCAGTCAGTATCACACAGGATAGTATTAGATACACAGCTCAGCAGATAGTATTACACAGAAAAGAATTAGATACACAGCTCAGCAGTCAGTATCACACAGGATGGGATTAGATACACGGCTCAGCAGTCAGTATCACACAGGATAGGATTAGATACACGGCTCAGCAGTCAGTATCACACAGGATAGGATTAGATACACAGCTCAGCAGTCAGTATCGCATAGGATAGGATTAGATACACGGCTCAGCAGACAGTATTATATGTCAGGATTGGATACACGGCTCAGCAGACAGTCACATGGCAGGATTGAGGCTGATAGAGGAGGAAAGTAGCTCACAATGAGGGAACAGGTCGGCTCTCAGTATATTTGCAGTTCGTGTAATTTCCATTCTTGTTGCAGAGATGTTCATGGCGTCGATCACCAATTTAGTTTTCTCATTGAGAAGGAAATGGTGAGATCATCTGCGACATCTGAAGGAAGCAATGTAAATCGTCATTTATGTGTGAATCAGACTTCTGGAGCAGAACTATTAAAGGGCCAGTGCACACACTCACGTAAGGAGGAGCGGGGGAAGGGAACTGACAACTTTGCTGAGCTTGTGGTGGAAGCACCTAGTGTGGTTATGTCTATTGCATCAGACCGCTGTGACGGAGAGAAGACATGACAGGACCCCAGGGCTGGCATCATGATGATGGTGAAACATTTTGCTCTGCACAATCCCTTGTATCGCCGGGTTT
Source organism: Dendrobates tinctorius (assembly GCF_039654945.1). Classification (NCBI taxonomy): domain Eukaryota; kingdom Metazoa; phylum Chordata; class Amphibia; order Anura; family Dendrobatidae; genus Dendrobates; species Dendrobates tinctorius. The sequence goes on along the minus strand of NW_027361696.1, from coordinate 460,372 downwards.
TATTACTCCGGCACTAATTTACCATTTGTGACTGGGGAGCGGCGCTGTTCCCCATCCCAGGAGACCCACAGGATGCTCAGGGGTCGCCTCCTTGGTACCTGCCCTGACAGGTCATATATAGGGAGTGGTAAAGTGGGTAATCCCTTCATCAGGGGCAAAAATGAAGTTTGGTGCCCCCGCACTGCTGCTGGGTGCTGACCCCATTCTTGTATAACCCTGCCCACGGGCACATGTCCCCATCGTGTCTGATCAGCAGTGGGTGAGCTTATAACAACCTGTCATATATTAACGATCCTCCTAATGTATTGATCTTGGCTCGGTGCTGCTCACTGAGTTTGCCTTTGTGTGCTCACCGCTATTTCCTTGTACACATTGCCAGGAGGGGTTTGGCATCGGGACAATCTGTCTATCACAGGCATAAAAACGGATTAAACCCCAGAAAATTCTGCACTGGACCCATAAAACCTGTTGGCAGCACCCAGGGGTGAACACACGGGCACGGCTCTGTTAGAGCGGTGCACGGATCCACAGATGTACTATTGAGCCCACGTGTGACTCGGAGAGAAGCTCAGCGCCTCCGGGAGTTAGCGCCGGACCCCACCGACCGACCGCCTGCCCACCTAAGAATAGACAATGAATGAAGTGGCGGAAAATGAGCCTCTTCGGGGGGGGTGTCTCTTATTTCTTAAATAGTGTTGAACATTTGTCCTCCTTGGCAAATTTCGATTTTAGGCAAGTAATTAAGCGACAGAATCCGACCGTGTTCCGCGTCGTGTATGTCTCCGCTCCCCCTGCTTTGAACAGACAATGGCTTCTGTGAATAATCCAAGAAGTTGGGTCGGGGCTGTCACCGACACACAGGTAGGACGGCTCAGTGAGCAGCACACTACATGGGGAGACTGCACATTTGTGGCCCATTCATGTGGCAAGGCTCCTCCAAGGGTCGATATTGACTTTTAGGACTGATACTTCCAACAGGTGGCGCTAGAGCTCCAGTCCTCTCGCACCTTGAAGAAACAACTTGCAAGCCTGCAAAGAAGGGATGAAGGCAAACGGAGGCGAACGCGTCTCATTATACTCTATGGTTGCAGTGGTGCTGCTGTAAACCTTACATTGTGGCTTCTATAGCTGCGTGGGGTCAGAGCTTCCTTTGCGTCCACTCCTGTCTGCACAGAATACTACTGGCGGCCATTAACCAAATCCAGACCTGCACTGGAGAGCAGTGCTTGCGTTCCTGCTTCCTCTGCCATGCAGCGCTGCCTCGTTCATTGTCGCCCCTCCACACCTAAAAAGACGATGGTTTAGCTATGAAGCCTGATGAATGTGTAAGGGGGTGAACAGTAACAGTGTCATCGGTCCGAAATACGCTCTGGAGCCGGAACTATTGGGGCCGTCATCACTGTTGCAGGGGGGTGACTTGCCTGTGTGGGGAGAGCTTGAGCACCTGACCAAAAGGGGCATGAGAGACTTGAAAGGAGCGGAGCGCAGGAAGGAGGGGGACTTGGCGGGAAGGCGACTACAGAGCAGGACAAAGGTTGACTCCCTCTCCTCAACTACCACCACTGACACCAGCCCTTTACAGACTGTCCTCCTCTTTTACCCTTTACCCAGTGCCCCTCCACGAACGAGACCCGTGACAGGTAGTGCAGCAGAAGTACCGACCGTTCCTGAGCGCTGTGATTCTGTACAAGGCCTTGTCACCTCTGCGGCCTGTACGGCAGCGTGCTCCCGGTGTACTACGCCACACTTTAGGAACCCACAGAAGGAACTGTATTCCCTCTCCAACGGACCCAAGTTCAACAGATCCAAGTTCAACGGATTCAAGTTCAACAGACTCAAGACCAACGGATCTGGATACTTCGGCACGGTCAGGAGACAGCACATCTCGCTTCTACACAGCAGAGCCAGAGATTTTGTTCACAGACTGCGATGCCGTCGGGAACTGTTCCAACCACTCCCCAACAAGAACTCCAATCGATAAGTCATTACATTCACTTTTACCTTTCTTGTTGTGTTTATTGTATAGTTCAGTAGTTGCCTTAACACCTTCCTGCTGGAGGCTTCCTTGAATTCATATTCAGTGATTGCTTAAGTAAACTTTTGTTAACCCCTTCTCTGCCTCCTGCTGTTTGCTGCATCCGAAAAACCTTAACAAATGGAAGGGTAGATTTTTTAATTTTTTTTTTTTTAAATCTATCCCAGTGATTTGGCGCCTCTTCCCAATAGCCCCCTCCCTTTGGTACAGGATCTCGAGTGCCTGGTGAAAAATGCAGCCCTGGGTACAAATAACTACACTGAACAATGAAAATCAGTGCACAATGCCCCCATACACTGCCCAAATAATACAACATTGTTAATAGCACAAACCACTATACAGTGACCACATGTTACAGTATAATACTCAATAACATTCCTAAACAATAGCACCATAGACGGCCAGTGAGGGAGGTTGGAGGGGGGCTTCAAATGATGAAGTGAGGGAGGAGACGGGGCAACCGTCACAGCAATGGAGAAGCTGGTGTAACATGTAAGTAACTCTCTCTTTTGACAGCCCGAAATATTGGTTTGACTGGAAATTCCTGCAAATGATGAACTTAAGGTGAGGAACGGGGGACCGCAAATTATGAATTGAAGGTGATGGGTGGGGGAGAGCAAATGATGACTTGGGGGAGAGCAAATAATTATGAATTTTGAGATTGGGGGAGTAAATGATGATGTATTGAGACTGGTGGATGGGGGACAGTAAATGATGAATTGAGGGTGGGGGCAAATGATGAATTGGGATGGGGAGAATAAATGATGTATTGAATGTGGGGGTAAAAGTTGATAATGAATTAGAGGGTATGGGTGGGAGAGTGAGAATACATGACATAATGAATTGAGGTGGAAGGAGCATGTAAACATAACGAATTGGGAGAGCGGGAGGTACATAGTGGGGACCATTGAGGATGCAGTGACTGGTATTGAATTTGGAGACAGAGTACAGGGGCTAATGAATTTATATATTTAGTAGGTGGGGAAAGTCGCTATTTATAGTTAATGGGGGCACAGTGGTGGATTACAATTTATATTTGGAATGGTAGGTTGCATAATCATTAATTATATATCAATGGTTGGTGCACCTCTGTATTCAGCTGTATAGTGTAGAACAAAAGGGAAAAGTGGGAATGTGCTCTGGAGGCGGTGCTTTAGGTGACTATGTGTCATTTTATGCAGAGATGAGTCCTGGTTGGAAGAAGTGATAGCGGTCTGCCCTGGATGAAAAAGAGAGGAAAGATGAAGGACTTTAGCTAGTGACATCACTGGTAAGTCAGTGTGTTACCTGTACACTGACACTGTACAGAGCTCCTGTGTATAATGTCACCGGTGATCACTGTATTACCTGTACACTATACACTATATACAGAGCTCCTGTGTGTAATTGTAGGTACGTGTGCCGACTGGGGGGTGTTCCCTTTTTCGCCACGAACAGACTGGAGACAGAAACCAATGTACGTTCAACAGGTCCTCTTTATTGGCCATCCTCCCGACAACCACAGCAGCACGACAGCTTCCGTACACACAGGCCCAGGTACTTTTCACCTTCTTCTCTTTCCTAAATTGAGGTTGTAACGGGGTCTACCAAGCTGGAGTACCTCTTTCAGTACCACCCCGTGTTTTCAGAGGTCCGCTCTGCGTTGGCTGGAGTCTAAATGAATGACGCTGGCTGGAATTTCTTTGTTACATGGGCGCATATAAAAGATCACTGCTTCTCCACGTATTTCCAGTCTGACAACACTTTACTCGCAAGACACAGAATATATCACACAGATACAGAGGGCAGACCAATAGAAAAGCGGCAGGCCAGACATGCATTACAAAAGCCGCAGGTGGCCGGAGCCTGCCGATGTTTACTGTGGGAATTACAAAGGTGGGGGGAGAGGGACAAAAGGAGAATATCATGTCCCCTCTGCCCAGGGGCGCAGCCTGTGGGCTGATGCATTAGGGACATGCATCTCACATAGAACCTATTATACATACATATAACTGCACAACATATTCTGGGTGCTGAGTGGTTCTGTAGCACGTAACACGGCTCCCCCTTTTCAGCGACGCGATCGGCATACACAGTCTGATCCTCAATGGATCGGTTTGGGGATGACCGAAGTTTATGGGGTTGGTACAAGTTCCGTTTGTCGAATTAGTCCATCGGCGTTACCGTTTTGTTTGCCGGGTCTGTGGTGGATGGTGAAGTCCAGAGGTTGTAGGGCTAAACTCCACCGCAGCAATCTGGCGTTGTCTCCGGAGACCCGATTAAGCCAGACTAGGGGATTATGGTCCGTTAGGAGGGAAAACTGTCGTCCATACAAATATGGTTGCAACTTCTTGAGTGCCCATACTACCGCCAGGCACTCCTTCTCGATGGCCGCATAGCTTACTTCACTGGGTAGTAGTTTCCGACTCAGGTAAGCTACCGGGTGTTCTTGGCCGTCCGGCCCGACTTGGCTCAGTACTGCCCCCAATCCAAACATAGAAGCGTCTGTGTGAACCAGGAAACGTTTTGTTGGATCGGGTGCGGCCAATACAGGGGTATTGGTGAGGGCGTCCTTTAGTTGGGGGAAGGCTTCCTCACACTCTGAGGTCCAGGTTACCTGGCGGGGTTGGTTCTTACAGGTCAGATCAGTGAGGGGCTTGGCTACGCTGCTGTAATTGGGAACGAATTTCCTGTAATACTCAGCTGTCCCTAGAAACGCCATGACCTGGGTTTTAGTGCGTGGGATGGGCCATTTGGCTATGGCCTCAATCTTGGCTGGTTCTGGTCGCTGTTTCCCACTTCCCACCCAATGCCCTAAATACTGAACCTCTGCTTTGCCCACGTGACACTTGTTTGGGTTCAGGGTGATTCCGGCTTGGTGGATCCTGTCCAATACTGTCTCTAGGTGATTTAGATGCTCTTCCCATGTCGCACTGTAGATGGCGATGTCGTCCAGGTAGGCAAAAGCATAGTCCTGGAGACCATCCAGAAGCTGGTCAGCCAGCCTTTGGAAGGTCGCCGGGGCATTCTTCATCCCGAATGGCATAACTCGAAACTGGAATAAGCCGAACGGGGTGACAAATGCCGACTTGGGAATAGCGTCAGGACTAAGGGGAATCTGCCAGTAGCCTTTGCATAGATCAATGGTGGTCAAATACTTTGCTCCCGCCAGCCGGTCTAACAACTCATCCACACGCGGCATGGGGTATGCATCCGTCACTGTTTTCTCATTGAGCTTACGATAGTCTACACAAAACCGTGTAGTCCCATCCTTCTTGGGCACTAACACTACGGGGGATGCCCAGGGACTATCTGACTCTTCAATTACCCCTAAACGCAGCATCTCTTGTCGCATCCCCTCTCGTACAGACTCAGGGACGCGGAAGGGGTTTTGTCGTAGGGGGGTCTGATCCTGGGTCTCAACCTTGTGTTGTGCCAGGCGAGTGTACCCCGGTCTCTCTGAAAACATCCTCTGTCGCAGCCTCAACAACGCCTCCGCCTGTTGTCTCTCCCGGGGGCCTAGGTCTTCACCCAAGTGTACCTGGTCCCATGTTTTAAACTGAGTCCTTTCCCCTAAGACATCCGGCAAGGGAAGTCCGGCTAAATCCTCTGCTTCAGGTGCACAGATGGCCACTACCTCTTCAGGGCGCTCCCAGTAGGGCTTCAGCATATTCACGTGGAACATGCGGATAACCCTGGGGTCGTCACAATCGGCGACATTATAGGTTGTGTCGGCTATTTTCCCCACTACCTGGTAGGGCCCCTGCCATGCAGCTTGAAACTTATTCTGCTTAGTGGGCTCTAACACCAGGACCTTCTGTCCTATTTCCAAAGTGCGCTCTCTGGCCCTCTGATCTTACCATACGCGCTGGCGCCGCTGGGTCGCCTGCAGGTTCTCACGTACAACCTGGGTCAGCTCCTGTAGGCGGTCCCGGTATTCAAGCACATATGGTACAATAGGTACCCCTTCTATGAGGCCCTCCCCCTCCCAGTGTTCCAGCACTAAGTCTAGGGGTCCCCTTACCCGTCTCCCGTATACCAGCTCGAATGGGGCGAACCCCGTGGATTCTTGGGGCACCTCCCGATAGGCAAACAGGAGGTGTGGCAAGAATTTCTCCCAGTCCCTGTAGGTCCTGGTAAAAGTCCCAATGAGCTGTTTTAATGTCCCGTTAAAGTGTTCACACAACCCATTGGTTTGCGGGTGGTACGGGGCGCTTCTAATGGACTTTACGCCGCACAGCTTCCACAGTTGGTTGGTCACCTCTGCTGTAAACTGGGTACCCTGGCCCGAGATAATCTCCCGGGGAAATCCAACCCGTGAGAAAACCTGGAGCAGGGTGGCCGCCACCGTCTCTGCCAGTATGTTAGGTAACGCAACCACCTCTGGATACCGTGTGGCATAATCTACCACTGTCAATATATACCTTTTCCCGGACGGACTGGGTTTGGCTAACGGCTCTATCAGATCGACCGCTACTCGGCTAAATGGTTCCTCCACAATGGGGAGGGGGCGTAATTTGGCCTTGCATCGATCCCCCCTCTTGCCAATGCGCTGACAACTGTCACAGGTCTGGCAGTACTGACGAATATCATAGGGTACCCCCGGCCAAAAGAAGTTTTGTGTCAGACGATGCCTGGTGCGACTGACGCCGAAGTGCCCGGCCAAGGGTATATCATCAGAGATTCGCAGTAACTCCTGCCTATACTTCTTGTGAACTACCATCTGTTGTTTTATAGTGGGGCTCGTCCCTGTGTGGTGCTGCTCTGTGATCCGGTAGAGGAGTCCCTGCTTCCATACAAACTGTTCCCCTTCCAGTACGCCTCTCCCCTCCTGTGCCTTCCCACGATATCCCTCTAATGAAGGATCCTCAAGTAACTCCCTCTTAAATTCATCTGGAGTGGCCCAAGAAATGTGTCTGGCTATGGGAATATGTGTAGGGCTGGGATGTCTTCCCTGAGCCTCCTCTGAGTGTGATTCTGCCTCCGCAGCTCGAGCTTGTCTCCAGGTGGTCACAGGATAGGTCTCAGCCAGAGGAGCCACCGAGAATGCAGACAACATGGGCCCCAAGTCATTTCCCAGCAAGACGTCTGTAGGCAAATCCTCCATCAAGCCGACCTCAACAAGGCCATCCCCGACTCCCCAGTTCAGGTGAATCCTGGCAGTGGGCAGTCGATGTATAGCTCCCCCTGCTACACGGACTGCCACTGTCCGGTCCGTCTTCTCTTGGTCCCGGACGAGATGAGGCTTCACAAGGGTCAAAGTTGCCCCAGAATCTCTTAGTCCCTGCATACGTTTCCCATTAACCCACACGACCTGTCGATGCTGTTGTCGATTATCTGCCCAGGCTGCCTGCACGGGGTCTACTTCATGCAGCTCTTCCTCCATCTCTTCCACCCCTTGGTTAGTCGTAGCCCCCAATGCCGGGTCAGCTTCGCCTTGGTAGCAGTGTACAGCAGCCCGGCTGAAGGTAGCTGTTCCCGCCTTTGGCCACTGGGTATGCTGAGTCCGGTTGGGACATTGTCTTTGCAGGTGGCCCAGCTGACGACAGGTGTGGCATCGCGCCCCAGGGGGACTGTGGTAGGCCGGGTTTCTAGCTGGTCCCCCTACAATCTTCAGTGGTTTGGGGCCCTCCAGGTCCATGGGCGGGCCCCTAGTGACCACCTTTGATCCGGACAGCTGCGGCCTCCTGGCATCATGATGTTCATCGGCCAGACGATCGGCTTCCTCAAGAGTCGTTGGCCACCTGTCCAGAAGCCATTCTTGTGTCTCGGGGTTTAGTCCATTAAAGAATCGTTCTAACAGGAAGAGTTGGAGGACGTCCTCCTTAGTGGTTGCTTGGTTCCCTTGTACCCACTGTAGCAGTGACCGCCATAATTTACAGGCCCATTCTGCGTAGGTATCGGTTACGCGTTTTATAAGTCCGCGGAACTTTTGGCGGTATGCCTCTGGTGTCAGCGCATACCGGGCCAAGATCACTTCTTTGATCCGCACATAGTCCATACAGTCCTCATCAGGTACCGTGCGATAGGCGTCCGCTGCCCGACCTGTCAGCTTGCTGGCCAGAATCTGAACCCGTTCCCCCGGCTTCACTTGATGAAGGGCACACTGCCGCTCAAAGTCCTGCAGAAAGCCATCAGTCTTCCTCTGCCTCCCCCAACTGTCGAAAGGCATTATACTGGATCTTTTTGTGGCTTACTGTTGAAGGTATCTGGTCGAAGGCCAGAGCTCCCCCTGCTCGCTGACTCTCCTCTCTCCGCTCTGCCATCTCCATCTTGGCCAGCTCCACTTTGGTCCGCTCTGCCATCTCCATCTTGGCTAGCTCTATCCTGGTCCGCTCGGCCATCTTTTCCTTCAGATCAGTACGCACATCAGCCATCACCTCTCGTATGATCTCTACTGCAGGGTTTGGGCCATAGAACTCCAGCCTGTTCTTTACCTCCCTCTGGAATTCGGTCTCCTCCACATTCACATTGGGGGGCGCTGCACTGTCGTGTTCCATGATGGCTGCTATCAAATCCGCTTTTGTTTTGTTGCTGGCGATCAACCCTCGGGCTTCCACCAGATCTTTTAATGTAGTCCTCTTTAACTTCTGGTAGTTATTTTCCATTCATTCCTTTCGTCCTGTAGAAGGGGTATCATATCCCACCGCTGCCACCAGTGTAACGGGGTCTACCAAGCTGGAGTATCTCATTCAGTACCACCCCGTGTTTTCGGAGGTCCGCTCTGCGTTGGCTGGAGTCTGAATGAATGACGCTGGCTGGAATTCCTTGGTTACATAGGCGCATATAAAAGATCACTGCTTCTCCACGTATTTCCAGTCTGACAACACTTTACTCACAGGACACAGAATATATCACACAGATACAGAGGGCAGGCCAATAGAAAAGCGGCAGGCCAGACATGCACTACAAAAGCCGCAGGTGGCCAGAGCCTGCCGATGTTTACTGTGGGAATTACAAAGGTGGAGGGAGGGCGGACAAAAGGAGAATATCGTGTCCCCTCTGCCCAGGGGCGCAGCCTGTGGGCTGATGCATTAGGGACATGCATCTCACATAGAACCTATTATACATACATATAACTGCACAACATATTCTGGGTGCTGAGTGGTTCTGTAGCACGTAACAGAGGTCCCTCGCGGTTCTATCGCTGTGGTTGCCCTAGGCCTACCACCACAGTGCTTCGCCTGTCCGAGTCCGTCCATCTGGTACCCCTGGGCTTCCCCTGTCCTACGGCTCTCCTGTCAGGGCCACCCCCCTGACTGTTTCTCCTTCCAGTCCCTCCCGGAGTTCTTCCTCTCTCAGTCTCTTCCTCCTTCAGTCTCCTCCCTGAACTCCTCCTTCTGGACTGGCTTTCTTCTGGAACTCTCTGCCTTTTTATTCCCCTCCCTGGGAATTCCCCTCTCGAATCCCCGTAACTCCGCCCACCATGACTATGCGGTTTCCTAGCCTTAAGCTGCTCACTGTCCTCTTCTCACTGCTCTCTGCCTCCATCTTGTGGCCAAACCTTAGTACTTCACCATCTCCTTTTCCTGCTGTTCTTGGTCTCCCCCTAGTGGTCAAAATCCAGTACTTTACCATCTTTCACTGTCTCTAGCTGTCTCCCCATTATTAATGAGCAGTACTGTAGCATTTGATCATTATGTAGTGGCTATATATGGTCTGGTCATGGTGTGGCGGTATTTGATCCATGCATGTGGTATTATTCGGTTTCTATCTGATGGTAATATGTGATCTGGTCATGGTGTGGCAGTATTTTTCCCTTGTATGTGTTATTATTCGGTTACTGATTTTAATATGTGGTCTGGTCAATGTGTGGCGGTATTTGTGCCTTGTATGTGGTATTATTCAGTCACTATGTGGTGGTAATATGTGGTCCGGCCGTGGTGTGGCTGTATTTATTCCTTGAACAGTACAGACCAAAAGTTTGGACACACCTTCTCATTCAAAGAGTTTTCTTTATTTTCATGACTATGAAAATTGTAGATTCACTCTGAAGGCATCAAAACTATGAATTAACACATGTGGAATTATATAATTAACAAAAAAGTGTGAAACAACTGAAAATATGTCTTTTATTCGAGGTTCTTCAAAGTAGCCACCTTTTGCTTTGATTACTGCTTTGCACACTCTTGGCATTCTCTTGATGAGCTTCAAGAGGTAGTCACCGGAAATGGTTTTCACTTCACAGGTGTGCCCTGTCAGGTTTAATAAGTGGGATCTCTTGCCTTATAAATGGGGTTGGGACCATCAGTTGTGTTGTGCAGAAGTCTGGTGGATACACAGCTGATAGTCCTACTGAATAGACTGTTAGAATTTGTATTATGGCAAGAAAAAAGCAGCTAAGTAAAGAAAAATGAGTCGCCATCATTACTTTAAGAAATGAAGATCAGTCAGTCCGAAAAATTGGGAAAACTTTGAAAGTGTCCCCAAGTGCAGTGGCAAAAAAACATCAAGCGCTACAAAGAAACTGGCTCACATGAGGACCGCCCCAGGAAAGGAAGACCAAGAGTCAGCTCTGCTGCGGAGGATAAGTTCATCCGATGTGGTTGCAATATGTGGTCTGGTCACGGTGTGACGGTATTTGTCCCTTGGTGCTGTATTCCTTCATAGGAGACAGAGATGTGTTCTATAGTCCACAATACTGTGGTATTAAAATATATAGTACAAGTAATCAGTCCTAAGGGAACAAAATAATTATGGATGAAGACCATACAAGCAAAACCAAGAAAACATGGATGGAATTGGATTTCTTCAATGCACATTTAAATTGCACTGGGGGGAGGGGCACCATTTAAATTTTCACCTGGAAACGGGTCTGTAAATGCAAGTAACATCTAGTACATTATCTGTACTTATAAAGTTATCACTATGTTATACAGTGGGGAAAAAAAAGTATTTAGTCAGTCAGCAATAGTGCAAGTTCCACCACTTAAAAAGATGAGAGGCGTCTGTAATTTACATCATAGGTAGACCTCAACTATGGGAGACAAACTGAGGAAAAAAAATCCAGAAAATCACATTGTCTGTTTTTTTTTTTCATTTTATTTGCATATTATGGTGGAAAATAAGTATTTGGTCAGAAACAAAATTTCATCTCAATACTTTGTGATATATCCTTTGTTGGCAATGACAGAGGTCAAACGTTTTCTGTAAGTCTTCACAAGGTTGCCACACACTGTTGTTGGTATGTTGGCCCATTCCTCCATGCAGATCTCCTCTAGAGCAGTGATGTTTTTGGCTTTTCGCTTGGCAACACGGACTTTCAACTCCCTCCAAAGGTTTTCTATAGGGTTGAGATCTGGAGACTGGCTAGGCCTCTCCAGGACCTTGAAATGCTTCTTACGAAGCCACTCCTTCATTGCCCTGGTGGTGTGCTTTGGATCATTGTCATGTTGAAAGACCCAGCCACGTTTCATCTTCAATGCCCTTGCTGATGGAAGGAGGTTTGCACTCAAAATCTCACGATACATGGCCCCATTCATTCTTTCATGTACCCGGATCAGTCGTCCTGGCCCCTTTGCAGAGAAACAGCCCCAAAGCATGATGTTTCCACCACCATGCTTTACAGTAGGTATGGTGTTTGATGGATGCAACTCAGTATTCTTTTTCCTCCAAACACGACAAGTTGTGTTTCTACCAAACAGTTCCAGTTTGGTTTCATCAGACCATAGGACATTCTCCCAAAACTCCTCTGGATCATCCAAATGCTCTCTAGCAAACTTCAGACGGGCCCGGACATGTACAGGCTTAAGCAGTGGGACACGTCTGGCACTGCAGGATCTGAGTCCATGGTGGCGTAGTGTGTTACTTATGGTAGGCCTTGTTACATTGGTCCCAGCTCTCTGCAGTTCATTCACTAGGTCCCCCCGCGTGGTTCTGGGATTTTTGCTCACCGTTCTTGTGATCATTCCGACCCCACGGGGTGGGATTTTGCGTGGAGCACCAGATCGAGGGAGATTATCAGTGGTCTTGTATGTCTTCCATTTTCTAATTATTGCTCCCACAGTTGATTTCTTCACTCCAAGCTGGTTGGCTATTGCAGATTCAGTCTTCCCAGCCTGGTGCAGGGCTACAATTTTGTTTCTGGTGTCCTTTGACAGCTCTTTGGTCTTCACCATAGTGGAGTTTGGAGTCAGACTGTTTGAGGGTGTGCACAGGTGTCTTTTTATACTGATAACAAGTTTAAACAGGTGCCATTACTACAGGTAATGAGTGGAGGAAAGAGGAGACTCTTAAAGAAGAAGTTACAGGTCTGTGAGAGCCAGAAATCTTGATTGCTTGTTTCTGACCAAATACTTATTTTCCACCATAATATGCAAATAAAATGAAAAAAAAACAGACAATGTGATTTTCTGGATTTTTTTTTTCAGTTTGTCTCCCATAGTTGAGGTCTACCTATGATGTAAATTACAGACGCCTCTCATCTTTTTAAGTGGTGGAACTTGCACTATTGCTGACTGACTAAATACTTTTTTTCCCCACTGTATATGGCGTTACATAGGCCTGCAGGTAACATTTACTTGGGAATTTCCACTTGACAAACAGGTTCTATGACACCACCATGGACAACATGTCAACACCAGCCACAAATTTCATTCTAAAATTTGCCCTGACCTCTTCATTCACATTGTCCTTGATGAACTTGTTTGACATGTGTCTTATCTCCTGTGTTGTGTCATTATACAGTAATGTAAAAAGTGACTTCTTTTGACTAATATGTTTCTTTGTTACCTGAGAATAAATGCATTCATTGTAAGGATATTAGAATAAACCAATAAACGTTAAAACAGCAACCAAAAAGATCGAGTGATTAAAAAGAAGCTCTTGCTCCACGCAGTATCAGGAGCAACTACTGGACTTCATCAGTCACTAAAATAAAGAAGTCCCTGTGATATCCACCAAAATGGATTGAGGAGCTTAAACTTCTCTGCCAAATCACTTCATCCATAGAGGAACAGGAAAATCTCCACCAATGTTTGATTACTCTAAAGAATAACGTCTTCTGATAAAAGTCATATTGACTGCATTTCTAGTGGATTGATTCGATTATTATTAGTAAACTCTTATCACAGATTCAGAACAATTATAATTGCTTGATTATCAGGATTAGATCACAAAGGCTCACCAAAAAACTAATACCATTAAAAATTATCTTTCATTAAACATAATTATAAACGACCGACAAACACGTATAATGCGTAACAAGGCAACCATACAATATATATCTGACCTACAGCCGACTATTGCATCAAGGGGGTATCCCAATGGGTGTGCCTAGTTTACCCTATTATCCTCTAGGTAGAACCTGCCTGTCAGGGGTGAGAGAATATGATATCAGCCAGTATCCTAATGCCAACCAACAGGATGAAAATGACTCCAGGCCAAAGAATCAGAGCAATAGTCACAGACAAGGCATAAAAATGGACAGTAAACTAAAAATAATTTTGTAAAGGGGAGGGGGGGTTGTTACTAGGGATAAACTAGCTGTAACTTACCCTCTAAATTCCTTATTAAAGAAGTCCCTTCCTTGCTGTGGAGGTTGAACCTACACCTGAACGCAAATGGTGCCCCCGCTCACCGAAGACTCACCCTCACTGGCCCTTTAGCCCTTTACTCCAAAAAATGCCCAGCAAAGGTGCAAACATTAACATAAAGAGGGGGTGGGGGTGTCCGGGTTGTTGAGTGGTTATCTTGGGGTATAAAATGGAAAGTAAGCCAGCTCACTAGCCACGTGCGCAGATCCTCGGAACCCCGTGCAGACAAACGTGGAAGCGAACAAGGCAAAGGAAGAATTGGTTCCTGCTGCGTATAAAATCCTTCCTTCTTTATTGAAAAAACATGTTAACATGCACAAATAACATGTGCGCTCTCCAAAAAGTGCTATCACAGACAGAGGCTACACGTTTCGACCTTGTCTGTCTTTAACCAAGCCATACTAGTACCTATGCAGCTTGTCTCTATATAGAAAATTGTAGCCAATCACGACACGATTGTGTATCACATGACAAATAAGCAGGTCCTATACAAATTTTAAAAGCATTAACCATGATATTTATGGTACAAAGCAAACAACAAAAAATAAATAAAAAAATGAAAAGGTGAAAGAAAAAACATGGTGAATTAACAATAATGTGACATTAAATCGTTTCTTTTATTGAGACCACCAGGAATTCTAGTATTTAAACGACAGATCCAATAGGCTTCTCGGTTAAGGAGACGCCGTCTGGCATCTCCTCCTCGAAACGGTATAATGACACGTTCCAATTCCCTGTACCCGAAAATGCGCTGTATTACGAGCATGTTGTGATATGAAATGATGAGAAGCTGCTGATACATTACGAGCTAAATTGTTGGTGTTATTAATATCACTGAGATGTTCTCTAATTCGTGTTTTTAGTGTCCTGGAAGTACATCCTATATACGATAAATTACAAGCTTTGCAATCTATTTTGTATACAACATTGGTCGAATCGCAATTAATATAATTTTTTATTTCAAAATTGACCGTATTTGAAAAATGTTTTGAAATAAATGTGTGTTTACACGTCTTGCAATTATTAGACGATTTGGTGGTCTTATTTTTGTTATTTTTCTTTTGATGGTGAGCATTGCTATACTTTAAAATTGATTTGGGAGTTCTGTTAATATTTTCCCAATTCCCCCAGTCATAAACTTTACTAGTAGCATAATCGTTCAAGTCCCAGGTAGACTTTCTCTTTGTCTCCTCCATTACAGCAATGAATCGGAAAATCACAGCTCTGGAGGATGAAATAATGGATCGCAAAAAGAGAAGTCTACCAGGGACTTGAACGATTATGCTACCAATAAAGTTTATGATTTGGGGAATTGGGAAAATATTAACAGAACTCCCAAATCAATTTTAAAGTATAGCCATGCTCACCATCAAAAGAAAAATAATAAAAATAAGGCCACCAAATCGCATGTCTATTTCACTTCCTCAGACCCGGACTCCTCGGATAATCATCTCAGCGCATCTGACATGTCTTTATGTCTCTGCAAGTATTTCAAAAAAGGACTTTCACGGTACAAAAAACGTAAAAAGGCGCAGGGGCAGAAAGCACCGTGGAAAATCTAGGAATTATAACTCACAAGAAAAAATGCCAGAGCAAGTAAATAATGTTACCAACGTGCTGAATCTCTCCTCCAGAATTCTGACACCTGAACATATGCAGATTCTTTCATTAGGTCTTAATTTGGTTCCAGATCAGGATTTCGATTTATTTTCAACTATTTTATGCGAAATTTAACAATCAAAAAATATTTCTTGAATGATTTGGAATCAGAGACAGATGATGACCAACAAAGAAATGATATCTCAGAAACGTCTTACAACGAATACAAGGACATGGACTTTAAAGAACCAGTAGCCACAATTATCCTGCAGGATTTGGACTCTTGTTCTCCTCCGTTTTCCTCAGATAATGAAATCATCATCAATCAAGCATATACTTTTACTACGAAAAACCCTTACTTCTATCCGATTCAGTCTAGACCGGATTGCATGAATCGCTTTCAAGAAATTGTGGAAAAGGAGCTACACATTTTGTATGACCAGGTTCACATTGGTAATAAAAATCATAGGAATTTTTCTAAAAAAACAATATCAAGCGCTAAATGACTTAAAACAAATGTTGGATCTGGTCATAAAAATGTCTGACAAAGGAGGGGTGGTGGTAGTGTTAAATTCTGTGGATTATTATGTAAAAATGATGGAACTGCTTTCAGATCAATTGATGTATGAAAAACGCAAGGCTAATCCTCTAAATAATTTTAAAAATGAGTGTAACTTAGTCATTAAAGAGGGTCTCAGCTTGGGTGTATTAACACATAAGCAGGCTGAATTTCTGGAGGTGAAAAATCCGGTCCTTCCAATAATACATGGGGTCCCAAAGATTCATAAAACGGATGGTATCCCGCCCATGCAAGCCATTATATCAGGAATTGGTTCCACAAACGAACACCTGTGTCAATGGGTTGATTTGTTGTTACAACCTTTAGTTTAAAGATCCCCAGGATATATTAGAGATTCCAAACAAATTTTAGAATTTTTTTCGGAAAGAACTTGGTCATCATCCTACACCTGGTTGTGCTGTGATATCTCTATACACATGCATTCCCCATGACTTGGCGATTCAAGCGCTGCATTTTCACCTTCACAAATTTAGCAATTATTCTGGTGACCTGAAAAACTACATTTTATGTGTGGTGCCTTTTTTGTTGATGCATAATTTTTTTGCATTTAATGGTGAATTTATTTTGCAAAAAACGGGTGTGGCAATGGGGGCTAAATTCTCACCTTCCCTTGCCAACCTAGTAATGTCCTTTTGGGAATTAGAATATATTTTTTCTTCCAATAATCATTTTTGTGATCAGCTGAACTGGTATGGCAGATATATTGATGATATACTTATTGTGTGGGATGGAGATATATCTGCCATACCAGGTTTCATTAACTATTTACATTCCTCCTTACCCGAGAAGCCTATTGGATCTATCGTTTAAATACTAGAATTCCTGGTGGTCTCAATAAAAGAAACAATTTAATGTTACATTATTGTTAATTCACCATGTTTTTTCTTTCACCTTTTCATTTTTTTATTTATTTTTTGTTGTTTGCTTTGTACCATAAATATCATGGTTAATAAAAATTCCTATGATTTTTATTACCAATGTGAGCCTGGTCATACAAAATGTGTAGCTCCTTTTCCACAATCTCTTGAAAGCGATTCATGCAATCCGGTCTAGATTGAATCGGATAGAAGTAAGGGTTTTTCGTAGTAAAAGTACATGCTTGATTGATAATGATTTCATTATCTGAGGAAAACGGAGGAGAACAAGAGTCCAAATCCTGCGGGATAATTGTGGCTACTGGTTCTTTAAAGTCCATGTCCTTGTTATTCGTTGTAAGACCTTTCTGAGATATCATTTCTTTGTTGGTCATCATCTGTCTCTGATTCTAAATCATTCAAGAAATAATTTTTGATTGTTAAATTTCGCATAAAATAGTTGAAAATAAATCGAAATCCTGATCTGGAACCAAATTAAGACCTAATGAAAGAATCTGCATATGTTCAGGTGTCAGAATTCTGGAGGAGAGATTCAGCACGTTGGTAAAATTATTTACTTGCTCTGGTATTTTTTCTTGCGAGTTGCTGGACAGACATCTGACTGGGATGATTTAGCGAATCCTGCTTTGAGCAGGGGGTTGGACCAGATGGCCCAGGAGGTCCCTTCCAACTCTACGATTCTATGATTCTATGATTATAATTCTTAGATTTTCTACGGTGCTTTCTGCCCCTGCGTCTTTTTACGTTTTTTGTACGGTGAAAGTCCTTTTTTGAAATACTTGCAGAGACATAAAGATATGTCAGATGCGCTGAGATGATTATCCGAGGAGTCCGGGTCTGAGGAAGTGAAATAGACATGTGATTTGGTGGCCTTATGTTTATTATTTTTCTTTTGATGGTGAGCATGGCTATACTTTAAAATTGATTTGGGAGTTCTGTTAATATTTTCCCAATTCCCCCAGTCATAAACTTTATTGGTAGCATAATCGTTCAAGTCCCTGGTAGACTTCTCTTTTTGCGATCCATTATTTCATCCTCCAGAGCTGTGATTTTCCGATTCATTGCTGTAATGGAGGAGTCAAAGAGGAAGTCTACCTGGGACTTGAACGATTATGCTACCAGTAAAGTTTATGACTGGGGGAATTGGGAAAATATTAACAGAACTCCCAAATCAATTTTAAAATATAGCCATGCTCACCATAAAAAGAAAAATAATAAAAATAAGACCACCAAATCGTCTAATAATTTCAAGACGTGTAAACACACATTTATTTCAAAACATTTTTCAAATACGGTCAATTTTGAAATAAAAAATTATATTAATTGCAATTCGACCAATGTTGTATACAAAATAGACTGCAATTCTTGTAATTTATCGTATATAGGATGTACTTCCAGGACACTAAAAACACGAATTAGAGAACATCTCAGTGATATTAATAACACCAACAATTTAGCTCGTAATGTATCAGCAGCTTCTCATCATTTCATATCACATGCTCGTAATACAGCACATTTTCGGGTACAGGGAATTGAACGTGTCATTATACCGTTTCGAGGAGGAGATGCCAGACGGCGTCTCCTTAACCGAGAAGCCTATTGGATCTATCGTTTAAATACTAGAATTCCTGGTGGTCTCAATAAAAGAAACGATTTAATGTTACATTATTGTTAATTCACCATGTTTTTTCTTTCACCTTTTCATTTTTTAATTTATTTTTTGTTGTTTGCTTTGTACCATAAATATCATGGTTAATGCTTTTAAAATTTGTATAGGACCTGCTTATTTGTCATGTGATACACAATCGTGTCGTGATTGGCTACAATTTTCTATATAGAGACAAGCTGCATAGGTACTAGTATGGCTTGGTTAAAGACAGACAAGGTCAAAACGTGTAGCCTCTGTCTGTGATAGCACTTTTGGAGAGCGCACATGTTATTTGTGCATGTTAACATGTTTTTTCAATAAAGAAGAAAGGATTTTATACGCAGCAGGAACCAATTCTTCCTTTATCTTGGGGTATACCTCGTTAACCGATTCCTCAGGAGATTTGATCCTCAAAAGTCCTTCAAGGAATATGGAACTTAAAGTGCACAACTGAGTTATGCAGGTAAACATAAGGATAACAGCCCTGGTATCTCAGAAAATGATACAATTTTACCAATATATACCACTAAAGCTCTGTCCCAGTAAGCTTCATGATGACATTTCAACAGTCACCATGCTAGGCATAAGGTTCCTGCCGCTGCACAGCAGGAATCCAGAGCCTTTCTTCCAGCGGTCTCCCATTCCTTTCCAGCCGCAGAGGAGGTTGCTCAGCAAACTCGTTGGTCCAGGCGCTCTGCCCAGACCAGCTCCGTGGGTTTGCTTGCTGCTGCCACCTCTGGCACAGCTATGTCAATACATGCTGCTCAGCAGCGAGATTCTCCAGGGACTAAGTCCCCATGTCGGGCCACTGAGCATGCCCGTGGAGTGATCTCCCATTGGAGATCGAAGGTCACGTGCTCAGGTCCTGCTCCTGTTCGGATTGGCCCATCCGAGAAACCAGGAAGGTCCCGGACGCTCGCGGCTATAAAAGGTTCACATGGCCGCTCGGCCATGCGCTAGGATAAGACTGTATTTACAGACTATGTGGAGTGAGTGATGTATGCACGCATGAATGTCTCTGGTGAATGACTCATTAAGAAACCCCTACCCTTGGTACGCATGTGTTGTGCAGCCTAGCCTGCTAGCACCCAGGCTTAGGCGTAGGTAGGACAGAGGTTGAGTCAGGCATCAGTCCTCACCAGGGACTCGGCACGCCTCAGTGCACGTGCTCCATAGCCAGCGTCTATAGCGGCGTTCGTGGCAGCGTTCAGTGGGCCTAGAAGGACTCTAACCCTGTGTCCTTGGGGTAGAGTTCTGTGGCCATACACTGTGCGCTCTTTTGGTCGGGCTCTGTGAGCTTAACAGGCTCCAGCATCTCCGTTCAGCGGTTGTGCGGCTCTGTGCTTTAACAGAGTTTGCACCTATTCACATTGGGTGATGTAACCCACGTGTGACTGGTTTCACACCGCTTAATTCTTCCGCCATTACTTAGCAGCAGTGTACCACCTCTGCACGGTGGACCCCGGGCTGCGAACGCACCTACTGTTATTTTAGAACTTGGTGCATTCCGCCAGCGCTAACATCCTAGCGCCAGGGTCTGGCTAGTAATGGCGGACGAACAGCGACAGCTGCAGTACATCCGGCAGCTGCAGGGCAGGTTGGCGGCTCTCGAGCGTCCAGCCTCAGCTGATGTTACTGCGGTCGCTGTTCAGGCAGCCACAGAGGCTGTCTCCCGTGTGACCACTGCCATCCCTGTTGTGAGTTCATTTTTCCCTTCACCGTTGAGGTCTGATGAACTCCCTCCTCTGGTGAAGGAAGGTAGTGAGGCTGATTACCAAACACCTGGGCAGCTAGATGATGACTGGGTGGCTGGAATTGAGGACTGGATATAAGGCAGCCGACGCCCTTCTGCCTTGCTGGTGATCCTGCTGGATTCTTGGAGACCAGTCTGATTCCTGCATCTCAAAGCTAAGTTTTTCTGCTCTGCTTTGTACACTTCAGTTTTGTTTTTGTTTTGCCTTGTTTTTGGGAGTTCTGCCATCCCTGGCCGGGGGTGAGCTGAATTCCATTTTTGTCTCTGATCTGTTGATCTTTTGCTCTGTCTTCAGAATATACCTGAGTGCTGATATAGTCTTTTGAAGCCTAGCGACTTCAGGGCCTGTTTTTCCTATCAGTCGGTTGGCACATTTTGGATAGGGTTTTTGCGGATGGCAGACAGCGGCTTTCCTATCCTGTCCTATTTAGTTAGCTTGGGCCCCATCATTTGCTCAACCTATCTTTCTATCTGTGTGAGTGTTTTCATCTTGCTTCACCGTCATTATATGTTGGGGGCTGCCTATTGCTTTGTGGTCTACTCTGGGGCAGTTTAGTTTTTCCCCTTTCTGTCTTTAGGCTATGTAGTTCTCTTGCTGTTATCGAGGGGTCTATGGCACCGTAGGAACCCCCCACGGCTACTGCTAGTTGTTGTGGATAGGTTCAGGGGTCTGCAATCCGATAGCTGCCAACCTCTCTGGTTTTTCTGGACTTAGCTAGTATTTTGTTTTTTCCTCCTTCGGTGACTCATCATAACACATCCCTGCCCCGACTTTGTCCCGCCTCCCACTGGTTTTGTGAGCCAGTGCTCGATACAGCTGGAGCTGCTGGCAGCACGATTCCCCTCCGAGCGGGCCAAAGTGGGATGTATTATTTCCCTCTTGTTGGGCATTACTTTGGAGTGGACCACACCGCTGTGGGAGCGTGGTGATCATGTGGTGCAGAGTGCCTCTCGGTTCCTGGACACTCTGAAGCATGTTTCCTGGGACAGCGAGTCACCCATGACACCGTGCTACGGCTGCTGGCATTGTCACAGGGTTCGTCCATGGTCAGCCACTTTGCCATCCAGTTCCGGACGCTGGCCTTGGAATTAGAGTGGCCAGATAACGTCCTCATTCCGGCATTCTGGAGAGGTTTGGCTGGCCAAGTGAAGGACGCTCTGGCCACCAGGGAGATTCCTGCTACACTGGAGGAGCTTATCACCGTCTCCACCCGTATAGACATTCACTTTGCCGAGCGAAGGTTGGAGCGGACCCAGTGTAGGCAGAGGTTTAGGTTGGCACCCAGTGTTGCTAAACCTCTGGAATCTCCCGATCGGGCGTCCGAGCATCAGGGGGCTTCCGCGAGGGATTCAGGCCCCGGCCTGCCCGAGTCCCTGTGATCTGTCATGGTTACCGGCAGTCCGGTCACTTTGCCAACCAGTGCCCACAACGGCTGGGAAGACACTTGCCCCTAGTGGCCGTAGGAGGCGGCTCACTAGAAACCGCAGCGTTTTCCTCCAAGTTGTCCTTTAAGGGGACACTTGGGTTTGGTTCTTCCACTCTGGCGGTGGAGGTTTGCATGGATTCCGGAGTGGAGGGCAATTTTATGTCATCTCCCTTCGCTCAATGGCATGCTATACCCCTGGTTATGATGTCTACACCAGTCACCGTCAGAGTAGTGAATGGCGCGACTCTGCCCTCACAGATTACTCACCAAACCGCTTCACTGTTACTCTCGGTGTCTCCATTTCATCAGAAGACGATATCCCTCCTCGTCATGCCCGAGGGTATCGACCAGGTCCTTCTAGGGGTCTCCTGGTTGCGGTATCACTCTCCCCATATAGAGTGGTCCTCGGGGAGAATTCTTGGTTGGAGTAAGTCGTGAGGGTAGATGTCTGAGGGAATGCATCCAGGTTGCCGCCACCGAGGTCCCCGCAGATCTTTCCTTGCTTCCCAAACACTATCGACAGTATGTGGACGTGTTCTCCAAAAAGGCGGCGGAGACACTTCCACCGCATCGCCCCTATGACTGTCCTATTGACCTCTTGCCTGGTGCTGAGCCTCCTCGGGGTCAAGTCTATCCCCTATCTCTCCCGGAGACAGAGGCCATGTCTCAATATATCAGGGAGAATCTGGCAAGAGGATTCATTAGGAAGTCAGTGTCACCAGCGGGGGCGGGATTCTTCTTCGTCCAGAAGAAGAGTGGGGAACTACACCCTTGCATCGATTACAGGGGTCTTAACGCCATCACCGTTAAGAATAAGTATCCTCTACCCCTGATATCGGAGCTGTTTGATAGTCTACGGGGAGTGAGAGTGTTTACCAAACTTGATCTGCGGGGGGCTTACAACCTGATTCGCATCCGTGATGGGGACGAATGGAAGACAGCATTTAACACCAGAGACGGGCACTATGAATATCTGGTGATGCCCTTCGGACTCTGTAATGCCCCAGCCGTCTTCCAAGACTTTGTGAACGATATCTTCCGGGATATGCTTACCACCTCGGTAGTAGTCTATCTGGATGATATTCTCATCTACTCTCCAGATTTTGACTCCCACCGGAGAGATGTTTGCAAAGTTTTCGACCTCCTGCGGGCAAACTCCCTCTATGCCAAGTTGGAGAAGTGTGTGTTTGAGCAGGAGTCCTTGCCTTTCTTGGGCTATATCAATTCAGCCCGGGGTTTGTCCAGGCTGGGTGGACATTTTGGGACCAAACGGACCTCTAAGCTTCTGGCGAGGATGTACTGGTGGCCGCCGTGACGTCAGTGACTATATATGGGCGTGCATCTCTTGCGCCCAGAATCGGCCCTCTCGGCAGCGGCCCACTGGGTTACTCTACCCTCTGCCGGTGGCTGACAGGCCATGGGAAATGGTCGGTATGGACTTTGTGGTGGGTCTGCCCAAGTCCAGTGGCAGCACTGTCATTTGGCTGGTCACCGATCATTTCTCCAAGATGGTGCATCTGGTACAACTCTCTCGGCTACCTTCGGCACGGGGCCTGACAGCGTTGTTTATTAAACATGTTTTCCGCCTGCACGGCATGCCGGATAAGATTGTCAGCGACCGGGGTCCTCAGTTTGCGTCTCGGTTCTGGAGAGAGGTCTGTTCTCTGCTCAGCATAGAGCTAAATCTCTCCTCGGCCTATCATCCCGAGACGAACGGGTTGGTTGAGAGCCAACCAGACCCTGGTGACATATCTGTGACATTTTGTCTCGGCCAAGCAGGATGATTGGGCACCCTTGCTGCCGTGGGCAGAGTTCGCCTTGAACAACACTGTGGCCGACTCCACTGGTCAGACCCCATTCCTCTTAAATTACGGCCAGCATCCGCGCGTCCCCGTGCCCATGCCCTTGTCGTCCACCGACTCTAGGGTGGCAGACTGGGCGGTGGAGGCACGTGACATTTGGGATCGCACGCAGGATGCTATCCGGGTCTCCAAGGAGAGAATGAGGACCTCTGCTGATGAACAGCGGCGCCCCTGGCGTCTTGGTGTGGCTCTCCGCCCGAAACATCAGGCTGCGGGTAGAGTCCGCTAAGTTCGCACCGCTCTACATTGGCCCCTTCAAGGTCCTCGAGCAGATCAGCTCTGTGGTCTACCGTCTGGCCCTTCCACAACACTTGGCTATCTCTGATACATTCCACGTGTCCCTCCTTAAGCCTGTTCACTTGTCCCGGTTCTCCGAGTCATCAGCCGGGACATCAGACTTGTCTTCAGACGAGTTTGAGGTCAATGCTATCATGGGATGCAAGGTGATGCGGGGCAAAAAGTTTTATTTGGTGGATTGGAAGGGTCATGGTCCAGAGGCTCAGACCTGGGAGCCAGTGGAGAACATCCACACTCCGCTCCTCATTGCGGCGTTTGAGCGTAGCGAGGCTCAGAGGGGAGGGGGCCCTATGAGGGGGGGTAACGTTAGGCATCGGGTTCCTGCCACTGCACAGCAGGAATCCAGAGCCTTACTTCCAGCGGTCTCCCATTCCTCTCCAGCCACACAGGAGGTTGCTCAGCAAACTCATCAGTCCAGGCGCTCTGCCCAGACCAGCTCCGTGGGTTTGCTTGCTGCTGCCACCTCTGGCACAGCTATGTCAATACATGCTGCTCAGCAGCGAGATTCTCCAGGGACTAAGTCCCCATGTCGGGCCACTGAGCATGCCCGTGGAGTGATCTCCCATTGGAGATCGAAGTTCACGTGCTCAGGTCCTGCTCCTATTCGGATTGGCCCATCCAAGAAACCAGGAAGGTCCCAGACGCTCGCGGCTATAAAAGGTTCGCATGGCCGCTCGGCCATGCGCTAGGATAAGACTGTATTTACAGACCATGTGGAGTGAGTGATGTATGCACGCATGAATGCCTCTGGTGAATGACTCATTAAGAAACCCCTACCCTTGGTACGCATGTGTTGTGCAGCCTAGCCTGCTAGCGCCCAGGCTATAAACCGCGAAAAATAAGCTTCCCATTCATTTCTATACATTTTCCATTTTTGTGCACATTGATGCGTTTGTACCGCGAAAAAACCGCATCGCGGTAAAAACGCAACATGCTCATTAATTTCGCTGAGTTTTCCACGTTTCTGATTATTTCTATGCGTTTAGAAAACGCGCGTAAAAAAACGCATAACAACTGCGCAAAAATTGCGGTGAAAACGTGCAGAAAAAAACGCGCGGTTTCTGGGAAGGGAGTCAGGTTTTCCAGCAGAAATTTTCTGCTACGTGTGCATTTAGCCTAATACCTTATCACAAGTCCTACAAAAATCAGGGTCCACAACTCAACCAACTATTTCACCATGCCCAAGGATAAACAAAACATAAATTCAAAATCAATGATAACGATACACTTACCTGATCTGTTCATAGAAATATGAATTCAGCCTCGACGTGTTTCCGTCCCATGATAAAAGTTCATCAGGCGGCACATGGGGATTTCAGTGTTCATTCATAACATCAGAGATAGATATAGCGCCTGTTTGCAGGTGTGCACAAGTCTTTATGTTAATAAGAATTTAGAGGGTGAGTTACAGCTAGTTTATCTCTAGTAATAAACCCCCCCTCCCCTTTACAAAATTAATGATTTTTAGTTTACTGGCCATTTTGATGCCTTGTATATTGCTGTGATTCTTCGGCCTTGAGTCATTTTCGTCCTGTTGGTTGGCATTAGGATACTGGCTGATATCATATATTCTCTCACCCGTGTCCCATATATATATGTACAGTTGTGGCCAAAAGTATTGACACCCCTGCAATTTTGTCAGATAATACTCAGTTTCAAGCTGAAAATGATTGCAATCAAAAATTCTTTGGTATTATTATCTTCATTTAATTTGTCTTAAATGAAAAAGCACAAAAGAGAAAGAAGCAAAAAGCAAAACATTGATCATTTCACACAAAACTCCGAAAATGGGCCAGACAAAAGTATTGGCACCCTCAGCCTAATACTTGGTTGCACAACCTTTAGCCAAAAAAAACTGCTAACAATCGCTTCCGGTAACCATCAATGAGTTTCTTACAATGCTCTGCTGGAATTTTAGACCATTCTTCTTTGGCAAACTGCTCCAGGTCCCTGATATTAGAAGGGTGCCTTCTCCAAACTGCCATTTTTAGATCTCTCCACAGGTGTTCTATAGGATTCAGGTCTGGACTCATTGCTGGCCACCTTGGAAGTCTCCAGTGCTTTCTCTCAAACCATTTTCTAGTGCTTTTTGAAGTGTGTTTTGGGTCATTGTCCTGCTGGAAGACCCATGACCTCTGAGGGAGACCCAGCTTTCTCACACTGGACCCTACATTATGCTGTAAAATTTGTTGGTAGTCTTCAGACTTCATAATGCCATGCACACGGTCAAGCAGTCCAGTGCCAGAGGCAGCAAAGCAACCCCAAAACATCAGGGAACCTCCGCCATGTTTGACTGTAGGGATCGTGTTTTTTTCTTTGAATGCCTCTTTTTTTCTCCTGTAAACTCTATGTTGATGCCTTTGCCCAAAAAGCTCTACTTTTTTTTGTCTGACCAGAGAACATTCTTCCAAAACATTTTTGGCTTTTTCAGGTAAGTTTTGGCAAACTCCAGCCTGGCTTTTTTATTTCTCGGGGTAAGAAGTGGGGTCTTCCTGGGTCTCCTACCATACAGTCCCTTTTCATTCAGACACCGATGGATAGTATGGGTTGCCACTGTTGTACCCTCGGACTGCAGGGCAGCTTGAACTTGTTTGGATGTTAGTCAAGGTTCTTTAGCCAACATCCGCACAATCTTGCATTGAAATCTCTTGTCAATTTTTCTCTTCCGTCCACATCTAGGGAGGTTAGCCAGAGTGCCATGGGCTTTAAACTTCTTGATGACACTGCGCACAGTAGACACACCAACATTCAGGTCTTTGGAGATGGACTTGTAGCCTTGAGATTGCTCATGCTTCCTCACAATTTGGTTTCTCAAGTCCTCAGACAGTTCTTTGGTCTTCTTTCTTTTCTCCATGCTCAATGTGGTACACACAAGGACACAGGACAGAGGTTGAGTCAACTTTAATCCATGTCAACTGGCTGCAAGTGTGATTTAGTTATTGCCAACACCTGTTAGGTGCCACAGGTAAGTTACAGGTGCTGTTAATTACACAAATTAGAGAAGCATCACATGATTTTTCAAACAGTGCCAATACTTTTGTCCACCCTCTTTTTTATGTTTGGTGTCAAATTATATCCAATTTGGCTTTAGGACAATTCTTTTTGTGTTTTTTCTTTTAAGACAAATTAAATGAAGATAATAATAACAAAGAATTTGTGTTTGCAATAATTTTCAGGAAGAAACTGAGTATTATCTGACAAAATTGCAGGGGTGTCAATACTTTTGGCCACAACTGTATATATATATACCGGATTACATACTTATACAGTGTGAGATAATTGGCCTTCATTCAAGTGGCTTTATTGAAGATTAATAAAAGTCTCAAGGCAAACAGGGATTTATAGGGTTTTTTAGGGTGAGTCGCCAATGAGTGGGGGCGCCAATTTGCGTTCAAGACAGGGTGCCAACCATCGCTGACAGGCAGGGTCTACCTAGGGGATAATAGGGTAAACTAGGCACACTCATTGGGATACCCCCTTGATGCAATAGTCGGCTGTAGGTCAGATAAATGGTTGCCTGGTTATGCGTTATATGTGTTTGTCAGAGAGAGAGAGAGAGAGAATTTTTTGTGTCAGAATGGAAAAAAGCAGCCGTAGGGGTTAAAATAAAGGAAGAAAAATTATTCCGGGCATGCTCAGTTTTAAAAGACGGAATCCGTCGCTGGATTGCATCTTATGACGGACAGCGATGGATCCTGCGCCCATAGGCTTCCATTATAGCCAACGACGGATGGCGCAGGATCCGTCGCTGTCCGACTTCTCAATGTACACAAAAAACGTTACTCTATCTGTTGTCTCCGGCCGACGGACAAAGATTTTCTTACGGATCCGTCGGACAAAGGATGAAACGTGCGGCCATCCGTCACAATACGTCACTAATACAAGTCTATGAGAAAAAAACGGATCCAGCATGAAAAAACGCTGGATCCGTTTTTTTCAAAAAATGACGGATTGTGACTGATGGCAAAAAACTGATGTGTGAAAGAGGCCTTAATTGTCAAAGGATGATCCTGCATTAGCCATCTACTACAATCCAGAAGAATAGAAAGAAGACACATTGTAAGCACCTGTGATATTATCTGTCTACACAATCAATATTGTGCCCTTATCAATAATTATTAGTGATTATTTATCACCTTAGTAATAATGTGAGGAATTACCTCTGGTCGCAAGCCGCCTCTCGTCTCCAGAAACAACAACGACACACCGAGTTCTCTGCTCATTAAAGCACTTTTTCTTGTTTGACTACTCTGCTCCTCCCATAACTGTACTACAACCTAGAAGCAAAGCTGAGAGGTGAAATGTTATCTACAATACATGAGAGTCATACAAAGTTAAACGAGACCTTCACAAAATAGGCAATTTGGAGTAAAGTATTATTGCATATGATAGTTGTATTTTTGTACACAGGGGCAGTATTATAGTACAGGGTGGGCCATTTATATGGATACACCTAAATAAAATGGGAATGGTTGGTGACCCAGATCGGCGCGATGAACTTGCAGAATGGGCAAAACAAAAATTGGAACAGGACCCCCAGTTTACACAGAACATTATGTTCAGTGATGAGGCAATCTTTTTTGGGTGGGCCATTTATATGGATACACCTAGATAAAATGGGAATGGTGACAGTTTTCTTGTGTAGGATCTCTTGCATTGAAATCTGCTGCAATGATCCGGGCACTGCGTTCACCAGACATCAACACAATTTCTATCCGCTCCTCACGTGTTAACCTCTGCGACATGTCAATGGCTGTAAAAAAGATAAACTTGTAAATAACTCATGAAAGAATAAAGTTACGTTAAAATCAAGCACACCATTGTTTTTCTTGTGAAATTCTCAATAAGGTTGATGTGTCACATGACCCTCTTCCCATTAAAAAAATAAAGTTGGTCACCATGGTCACCACCCATCTTGAAAAGTTTTCCCCCACCCATATACTAATGTGTCACAAACAGGAAGTTGATATCCCCAACCATCCCATGTATTCATATAAATGGCCCACCCTGTACTTCCAGCTAAAACAAGGTACACCATTATTTAAAATAGTACACCTGCGTAGTAAGCTGCGTTTCCAGACTCAATACACATGTGAATAGGAAGATAATGCAGTTTTACTGCATCTAATAAAAAAGTGTATGGATAATTTACACAGCGGAGACTGAGCGTCTCCGCTACATAAATTGACATGCTGTGGTCTGGGAACATACTCTAAGTAGCTGACACGTGCTTCTGAGGCCTACAGTAACTTGGATGGACATTCATGGACAAGCAGCTGATAAAATTTCTACACAGGATCCAGAGAAAGATGGATGAATAAACCACAACCAATTTAATGAACTAACTCATACTGTATTTTGTATTTTGCTGCAATGATTCTTTTCGAGGACAATACAACCTACATTTTATAATTATTGTGATATTTTCTTTGGAGCATCGCATCTGGTTAGAAGTCCTTAATAAATAAATACATATACAACACAGGTTATGGAGGATCTTGTCAGGAGGTTGTGCCAAACATCTTGGAAAACTGCCCCAGATCTTCTGTTTATGAGCCTTGTGCGGATCCTTCTGACTCTTCATGTGAGACCAGATAGACAGGACGATGTGAGATCAAGACTTTTTGGGGCCGGATCATCGATTCCAAGACTCCTTGTTGTTAATGACATTGGCTGGATGTTGGGGAACATTGTTCGGCAGAAGAAATTTGGAGTATCCTGATGGTAACACATGATGGGTAAATATCTGCATAGATTTTTCATTAATCCTGACCAAATCTGCAGCTTACTTTGCTGAAATGCAGTCCCAAACTTAAAGGACCTTCCATTGTGCATCACTGCTCCTACAGACCCTCATTATTGTGCCACTCTCCAGCCCTTCAAAATCAGAACACCCATCGGACCGGACCGCCACCGGTGAGTATAATCTAACACTTTTTTCTTATCTTTCAGGTTACATCGGGGGCTTATCTACAGCATTACAGAATGCTGTAGATAAGCCCCTGATGTCGGTGCCGACAGCTCATATTCGAAAAAAGGGGTGACAGATTCCCTTTAAATGTAGCGAGTTTTCCCATGTACGAAGCTGAACACATTGTAGTCTCAGCGAGAGCGCGGTGCGGACCAGATCCTGTACTCCGCTCCTCTCACTGTAGCTACTGTATGGAAAGAACGAGTGTGCTGTGTTACGAGTGGCGGAAGGCACTAAATAAAAAATTAATGAAGTGCCTTCGCCACTCGGGGTCCACCGTGCGGCAGGTGATATAACCGCTGCTAGAGAGGCAGAGCACTGTGGCGGTAATGTGCACGGGGTTAACTGCACCCTAAGTGCACTGAAGCGAGCTCTGTTACGCTCACAGAGCTGCAGGAAAAAGTATAAACATACGCTGAGTCTGTTCAGGGACACAGACTAACAGCGAAACTGTCACAGTATTTAGAGTCACAGAAATAGCCTTAGGCCGCAGGACTACTCCCTCTAGACCTACCGTTAAATAGGACAGGAGGCGTCGCAACTGCAGACGCGGGAGAACTGCAATCGCAGCCCTGTGTGAACAGAGCCACTGAGGAGACACCGCAATATCGCAGGCTGCTGAGAAGGTATAGCTGGAGTGCGCTGGCGCTAGCGCTGCTACTGGCGGCTGCCCAATCACTCACACAATCGTAGTAACCAAGGAGGGGGATATTTAATGAGTCAGTCACCAGTCCAAGCATCCATCACCAAACACACAGCAGCAAGCATGAAAAATACTAGCGCATGGCGGAACAGCCATGCGCACTTTTTATAGTGACCGGGACCTTCCGGAAATCTCCAGAGCCCTGAGCTGAACCAATGGAATCAGGAGCAGGACCTG
Source organism: Dendrobates tinctorius (assembly GCF_039654945.1). Lineage (NCBI taxonomy): Eukaryota > Metazoa > Chordata > Amphibia > Anura > Dendrobatidae > Dendrobates > Dendrobates tinctorius. Next base: position 429,932 of record NW_027361696.1, on the reverse strand, counting down.
AGCACCTGACTCCTGAACTCCAATGGGAGCTCATTCGAGGAGCATGCTCAGAAGCTGGCTGAAAGGACTTAGCCTCTGGAGACAAATGTGAGGATCTGGGTCTCTGCATAAGTATGGCAGGACACAGATTCCTAACATGCTGAGACACTCCACCTATATCTATTTTCTGCATGAAGGCAGCAAAGCAGGGTAATTAGCCGTAATCCAAATGGATCCAGATGACATTTCTACTTGATAAATGAAAAAAAGAAAAAAAAAAGTTTAGTTACTTTTTAACCATCAACATCATAAAACCTCAAAGGCCGCAGTGTGCTGACGTGTACAAGGAGCCGCTCTGCGCCCTGATCTCATCGGATTTATGTATTTTATAACAGGTGATTAATACAATATTAAAAGGCACAGAACACGAGTCGTCAGACTGCAGCAATATGACTGACATCCGAATATAGCAGCTCCACCCCGCACAGCAGCATTATCTGCTCCTACGGTGAATGGCTCCATTCCTGCCTGGATCCTGTCCTGGCATTGCTGGCGTCCTAACAAATCGAAGTCAACATGGGAAGACGCTGTGTGACATACCGTCTACTAATGCAAGTACAGGACGGCGACATCTTCCGATTGTCCACCATGATGACTTCGTCCAGACACAAATGGCCGCCAGACAGAAGTTCCCACCCGGCTGCTCCCCCAAAGCCAAATGTACACTAATGTACACTAATGCTGCCCTTTGTGCCTCACACATCAGTTTCTCCAGATAAAGATCCCTTCTTGCTGCCACTACACAGTAATATTAGCCCTATTATACCACACTGGTAGGTATGTTGGTGACTTCTCTTGTGTCTTCACACAAAATAACAGTGCCTCCTCTGTGCACCCCAAATAATATCATTATAGTGCCTCCATTAAATCACAATGATTTCTCCATCCAGTTCAAACGGTGCCTCAACCGCAAAACCATGCCCCGCAGAATGATGCCAGATAAGGGTGCTCTGCTTTTTGTATCCAAGAATAATAAAACCAAATACTCAGAGAACCCTGTTTCAACAAGGAGAAGAGCAACCCAAATCCTGTGCAAGGGCAGCATGATGATGTCACTGCATTGTGCTGCCTGACGCGGCCTGTGTGCCGCCCCGGCGAGCAGTAAGTTGCAAGCCTCAAGTGTCTTGCTAGAGTGAATGGAGAGGCTGCAGCTTTCTAGTAAGTGCTATTATTGCCCCCAGCAATGGTGGCACAGCCGCGTAAAGTCTTCAGTGCTACTTCTTTCTACTAAGTGATATACATCTGCACAAAATTAGAATATCAAAAATTGTATTTCTTTCAGTTCTTTAATACAAAAAGTGAAATACAGTGAAGTATTATATAGAGTCATTACAAACAGAGTGATCTATTTCCATGGTTTATTTCTTTTAATCTTGTTGATTATGGCTTACAGACAATGAAAACCCAAGAGCCATTATCTCAGTAAATTAGAAAAATTAACAAAAAACACATGTAAAGGCTTCCTAAGCATTTAAAAATGTCCCTTATTCTGTTTCAGTAGGTTCCACAATCATGGGGAAGACTGCTGACTTGACAGATGTCCAGAAGGCAGTCATTGACACAATTCACGAGGAGGGTAAGCCAAGAAAGGTCATTGCTAAAGAAGCTGGCTGTTCACAGAGTATTGTATGCAAGCATATTAGTGGAAGGTTGAGTGGAAGGAAAAAGTCTGGTAGAAAAAGGTGCACAGGCAACTGGGATAACCAGAGCCTTGAAAGGACTGTTAAGAAAAGGCCAGCCAAAAATTTGGGGGAGATTCACAAGGAGTGGACTGCTGCTGGAATTATTGCTGCAAGAGCCACCACACACAGATGTATCCAGGACATGGGCTACAAGCCCACAAGCTCAGATACAACTGAAAATTAGAAATAAAACCTGCAGAGGGGAAAACTGGTGAAAATGTAAAACACAAGTAATCGAATGGACAGAAATCATGTTATTCCGCATATACACACAGGACGGCTTATTCTGAATAATCACTTGAAACTACAGGTGTTTTAAAGTTTTGACTTTCATCTCTACCCCTTGATTTTTCTCTATTCTTATTGCAGTTTTTAGCAGGGCAGGCTGCATTTTCACCATTTTGGGGGTATGTATATATACAGTTGTGCTGAAAAGTTTACATACCCCAGCAGAATTTTTGCTTTCTTCAGAGAATATGAATGATAACACCAAAACTTTATCTCCACTCATGGCTAGTGGTTGGGTGAAGCCATTTATTGTCAAACTACTGTGTTTTCTCTTTTTAAATCATAATGACAACCTAAAACATCCAAATGATCCTGATCAAAAGTTCACATACCCTGGTGATTTAGGCCTGATAACATGCACAGAAGCTGACACAAATGGGTTTGAATGGCTACTAAAGGTAACATACTCACCGGTGACCTACAAAAAGATATCCAAGGAATTGATATTGCCAGTCAGCAGCGTTCAAACTGTGATTACCAAATGCAAAATCAGGGGCTCTGTAAAAACAAAACCACAGTTAGGTAAACCAGCAAAAATTTTGTCCACAAGTGCCAGGAAAATTGTTCAGGATGCAAAGAAAAACCCACAAATACCATCAGCTGAAATACGAGACTCTCTAAAAACTAGCGGTGTGGCGGTTTCGAGATGCACAATAAGGAGGCACTTGAAGAAAAATGAGCTGCATGGTTGAGTAGCCAGAAGAAAGCCATTACTGTACAAATGCCACAAAGTATCTCACCTACAATAAGCAAAACAGCACAGAGACAAGCCTCAAAACTTCTGGAACAAGGTAATTCGGAGTGATGAGACCAAAATTGAACTTTTTGGCCACAACCATAAACGTAACATTTAGAGAGAGGTCAACAAGGCCTATGATGAAAGAAACACCATTCCTACTGTAAAGCACGGAGGTGGATCGCTGACGTTTTGGGGATGTGTGAGCTACAAAGGCACAGGAAACTTGGTCAAAGTTGAAGGACAGATGAATGCAGCACGTTATCAGCAAAATACAAAATACTGGAGGCAAATTTGCATTCATCAGCCCGGAAGCTGCGTATGGGACGTACTTGGACGTTCCAACATCACAACGATCCAAAACACAAGGCCAAGTTGACCTGTCATTGGCTACAGCAGAACAAAGTGAAGGTTCTGGAGTGGCCATATCAGTCTCCTGACCTCAATATCATTGAATCATCTGGGGGAGATCTCAAGCGCTCCGTTCATGCTAGACAGCTCAGGAATTTACAGGAAGTGGAGGCTTTTTGCCAAGAAGAGTGGGCAGCTTTACCACCTGAGAAAATAAAGAACCTCATCCACAACTACCATGAGACTTCAAGTTGTCATTGATGCTAGAGGGGGGCAATACTCGGTATTAAGAAATGGGGAGTGTAAACTTTTGATCAGGGTCATTTGGATGTTTTGGGTTGTCATTATGATTTAAAAAGAAAAAACACAGTAGTTTGACAATAAATGGCTTCACCCAACCACTAACCATGAGTGGAGAAATAGGTTTGGTGTCATCATTCATATTCTCTGAAAAAAAGGCCATTGTATCGGAGAAGAGTGAGGCCTATAGACATAGAGATACAGTTTCTGCAGAAGGAAGTTGGAGCCTAAAATTGACATCTCATGCCGGTGTGAGCTGAATGGATACAAACGGAACGAGATTAACAAGAATTTGCCTGGAGTCACCGTGTAAGTGGGGGATGATGGGGTTACCATTACAGTCCGGTATGAGGCCGCTCTGAGCAATCCCTCATCAATGGTCAGGCCGTGTAACAGAATGACCAATATCGCACGTCACTCAGGACATGACACAATAATGATTGCACTGAGTCCAACAATCCCTGAGCTGTGTGAGCAGGGCTGGCTCAGACAAACCTATAGCTTCAAACAAGAATGTTTCAATTCTGTGACAGCAATCAGAGATCTCATAAAAGACAAAGAAATAACCCAAAGAGGATATTGATCACAAGTGATGTAAAGGTGAAGTGGAGCATTATGCCATGTTCACAGATTGCAGAATATTTTCACTTCGGATTTGGTCATGAATCCGCAATTGTCGTCTGTGGATTTAGTGGCAGATATCATATTACTCCACTGCAATACATTGAATGGGATAAATCTGCAATGAAGTCCGCACAGAAGCGAGGAGGCTACAGGTGTGAAATCCACACTGTGCCTTCAGTTTTGTGCAGCTTTTTTCTATAATGTGTAAGTGGGATATTGAAAACACTTAGATTTGCAGTGTGATTTACAGCACAATATGTGACTATTTGACGAGTCAACTTGGCATTTCTACATCATGTTTGGAATGTAAGGAGATATTGTTACTGCTGTTTGCTTTTATGATTGACATGTTTATATGTACTGATCTGTGCATTATATGTAAATTGTGTATATGTTTCCACTGCCATATTGTGTTATATAGGTGTACTAGCTGAAGAGCCCGGCGTTGCCTGGGCATAGTAACCAACTGTGGTTAGTTATAACAAATTATAATGATTATATTGAACATAAAAACATTTCACATCATATATTCAACACTACAGATTTGCAACACAAATTAAAGGATTACCAAAGTATTGATAGTATTTTATTTTCAACTCATTCAAGAGCCTTTTGATAAACAACATTTTTGGTTTTTCCTTTCGGTGCAAAGATGAATAGATTTTTGGCAGTTTCAACTCTTGAACAGACCACGTAAAGATGACCATGAGAAAAGCATGGAGATTGCAAATCGAGCCCTACTACTTTCAAGGACTGTCCCTGAGCATTGTTAATGGACATTGCAAACAGCAGTTGAACTGGAAACTGGAGGCGTTTAAAATCAAAAAACAAATCAGATGGAATGAGTGGAATTCTTGGAATGAAAATGTCCTCTCCTTTGGCACATCCTGTTTCTAAGCTGTGTATCTAACCCTATCCTGTGTGATAATGTCTGCAGAGCTGTGTACATAATCCTCTCCTGTGTGATACTTTCTGCTGAGCTGTGTATCTAATCCTATCATGTGTTACTGACTGCTCAGCCATGTATCTAATCCTATCCTGTGTGACATTGACTGCTGAGCAGTGTATCTAATCCTATCCTGTGTGATACTGACTGTTCAGCTGTGTATCTAATCCTATCCTGTGTGATACTGACTGCTGAGCTTTGTATCTAATCCTATCCTGTGTGATACTGACTGCTGAGCAGTGTATCTAATCCTATCCTGTGTGATACCGTCTGCTGAGCCGTGTATCTAACCCTATCCTGTGTGATACCGTCTGCTGAGCCATATTTCTAACCCTATCCTGTGTGATACTGACTGCTGAGCCGTGTACTTAATCCTATCATGTGTTACTGACTGCTGAGCCGTGTACCTAATCCTATCATGTGTTACTGACTGCTGAGCCGTGTACCTAATCCTATCATGTGTTACTGACTGCTCAGCCGTGTATCTAATCCTATCCTGTGTGATACTGACTGCTGAGCCGTGTATCTAATGCTATCCTGTGTGATACTGACTGCAGAGCCGTGTATCTAATCCTATTCTGTGTGATACTGTCTGCTGAGCCGTGTAACTAATACTATTCTGTGTGATACTGTGTATCTAATCCTATCCTGTGTGATACTGACTGCTGAGACATGTGTCTAATCCTCTCCTATGTGATACTGACTGCTGAGCTGTGTATCTAATCCTATCCTGTGTGATACTGACTGCTGAGCCGTGAATCTAATCCTATCCTGTGTGATACTGGGCTCCCCCTGCAGCCTGTGTCAGAGGGTGGTCTGTGTTGGCACGGTAATAAATTGTGTTATTTCTAGCTTTACAGAAGGACGATAACACCATAGAAATGATAAGAATAGGCCAAATTGTTTGGTGAATTGGAACATACGGGGTTAAAATTTCGCCTCACAACATAGCCTATGACGCTCTCGGGGTCCAGACCTGTGACTGTGCAAAATTTTGTGGCTGTAGCTGAGACGGTCCAGATGCCAATCCCGGACATACACTTTTTCCCCATTATGTAGATAGGGGCAAAATTGTTTGGTGAATTGGAACGCGCGGGGTTAAAATTTCACCTCATAACATAGCCTATGACGCTCTCGGGGTCCAGACGTGAGACTGTGCAAAATTGTGTGTGGCTGTAGCTGCGACGGTGCAGATGCCAATCCCGGACATACACACATACATACATACAAACATACACACAGATTCAACTTTATATATTAGATTAGGTAGAGACAGTGAAGTTAGAGAGAATGGACACAAGATGGGGGCACTGAGCACATTCATATTGGAGCCACTAGAAGGACAATAGAGGGTTAACTAGGGGGACATTAGAGGAGGGGTTAACCAGGAACTGAGAGTTCAGTTCAGTGGGGGAGCCTCTGGTATGAGTCTGAAGGCGGAGGTCCTGACAAGCTTAGCTGGCAGAGACAAGGTGTGAAGCAGAGTCCCTCAGCCATCCTTAGGAGAAGAGGAGAGTGTGATGCCTACAGCAGCAGCCAGTGGGAGAGCCACTGGAGAAATGTCAGCCTGAGACTGGGAGCTGATGAGATAGTGCAGCCAGTGGATGAGTCACTGTGGAAGAAGTCATCCTGTATCTGGGAGCTGTTGAGACAGGGGGTACAGTAGAAGAGCCTGTGGAGATGAAAGCCAGTGTGTGTGAGCTGACCAAGTAGTCGAGTGGGCCACCAGCCGAGTGCTCGGACAGGATAACCAAAAGGGAGTGGACAACCTAGTATACGGGTACCTTCGTGGGCTGAAGTCGGTTGCAGGAAGAGAGATCGAAGTGCAGTTTTCACCGGGCTCCTCGTTCCGTTGTCATTTTGTGGTCCACTCCTGTGTAGCTGAAGAAGCTTGATGCTGCTGTAGAAGATGTATTGTTGGTACCGTGTCAAGAGTTCCAAAGGTGTGTTGGATGTGCTGTGCCCTGAGGAAAATAAAGTTGAACTGTTTAAGTTTATTCCGGCCTCTGACTCCAGTCCTTTGAATACCAGGAGAAGCGAGCTACGTACCATGGATGACGCAGCCTCCAGCACAGCGAGTACTGTAGCAACTGATGGGGCTACCACCTGGCTACCATGTAATTACAGGAAGAACCAGCAGGACAGAGGTGGAGCATGTTGGCCACTGGGGTGCTTGTCGCACTCTTCTTCTGCACCAGCCTGGAGTCATTTAAAGAACATCATGTCCTCAGTAAATGTCACAATGTATCCGCTCCTGGACCATAACAATTATGTAGCGTAACCATTATTTTTGGTCTTATTTATTTGCTGAGTCTAATGGAGGGGAGCCAGCAGTGGTGGCAGTGATTCCTTTTCCTATGGGACCCCTGTCCATGCTGTATGCCCACCCCTGATGTGCATGTCATTCAGTTATTGCACTTGTCCCAAATTGTCCATTATATGATGTTCGGTCAACGGCTTCATCCTGATATGTTTGTGTCTACGTTTTGTTAAGGAGTGAATGTCCTCAATCTTATTAATACTGAACTTTGGATGAGAAGCCCACGTACATTGTAAGTGATCTCCTCCATGTATAAGAAGCCCCCACACATTGTGAAAGTCCCCCTCCATGGATGAGAAGCCCACGCACATTGTGAGTGACCCCTCCATGGATGAGAAGCCCCCACACATTGTGAGTGACCCCTCCATGGATGAGAAGTCCATGCACATTGTGAGTGACCCCTCCATGGATGAGAAGCCCTAACACATTGTGAGCCCCCACCATGGATGAGAAGCCCCCACATATTGTGTTCCCCCTTCATGGATGAGAATCCCCTCATGTTCAGTGTTCTGATCTTTTTTATTGCTGCAGGTTTTTAAAAAATGCTTGACGGGAGAAAAGGAAGCGCAGGTCAGGACTGATGGAATCTGCTCCAAATTAGGCACTGTCCAATCAGAAGGCTGTAAAAACTGCAACATGACTTCAGGAAACAAAATGTACAAAACTTCCTGAATCCTTAGTCAGATTATCTCATGGATGAGAAAAAACGGGCCGATTAGTTTATCAGTGAGGTCCCAGTGTCAGCAATTTTTCTCATACATGGACAAAAAAAATAAATTCTTTGTCTTCTCCGATCTGACAGTCTGTGAAAATCAAACAGTATTCAGAAGTTCTCCAAGTGTGATCAGGTTTATTCGCAGACCCATACAGTTGCACTGGAGATTCTGATCTGACACTTGGATCAAAATTAGAATATGTCTGTTAGATTTTGCACAAACTGATAAGTCTGTGAAAAGTCACAGACAGGAATCCCATAGACCATCAGAGGTACGAGTGTCATTTGTGAAAATCATGGAAAGGACTCATTTGTGAAAAATTAACGTAAAAAAATTAGGCCAATAGGGCGAGCAAAGAATCTCAGTTTTCCACTAGAAAACATGTAGTTTGCGACTGCTTGAAAAAAAAAAAAAACCCGCCATGTGCTCAAAGTCTAAAAAATCCAGACATTTTAGAGCAAGGCCCTGTAATAAACGTTCCCCGTATCGGCTGCGCAACGGTCTCCCAAATGCAACAAAAAACCGCCACCTCCATCTAAAAAGACAGAGAGCCATTGGCCTCGTACACACAGGCGCAATAATCACCTGCAATGACTTCCAGACAAGCTCAGGGCTTTATCAGACCCGGCTCATAAATGTGCGCAGCTCAGTCTACAGCCAGCGATTCTAGGGAGTGCTACCAGGCAGAAGTAAGGAGGAGGACGTCATCACTAGAAGATGGGAGGCGCCGGACCGCAATCGTTTTTCTTATCTTTCAGGTTACATCAGGGGCTTATCTACAACATTACAGAATGCTGTAGATAAGCCCCTGATGGCGGTGCCGGCAGCTGATAGGCCAAAAATGGGGTGACAGATTCCCTTTAATCTAAGCCGGTTTATATGCAGTTCCTGCATGTCCAGAATGTCCTCACTCCTCAGTCATAAACCGGGAACTCGGCAATGTTACACAAACCACAACCATGTAACAATAAGAGTCAGAAGACAAGATAGTAACCACCTGGAGCTTAAGAATCCGGCTGCAATTACATTATAGTGAGATAACTGTCAATCAGAAACAAGGCCACAAACACGATCGAGTGAATCACGGCAATCATCCAGAAGCCACACTCCCAAAAACAAAACAAATGTGAGCAAAAAGGGGAACAATGAATCAGATCATAGCTGCAGTCAGACCAGTTAAATCATCAGTGATTGGCGGCGTGCGAGCAGTTCTGCATCATTTAATCACCTGTTAAGAGCGGCCGGCCGCGCCTCAGATGTGTACACAACAATGGGTACTAGATCGGTCTGTGGCACAGGCTTCTGTTCTTGGCAGCACATACCGGATACAGAAGACATCGTGCTGCTGAGAATGATTTTTTCTGTAGAGACTAGGATTGAAGTCATTCTGCGCTGATAAAGCCCAGGCTCCTACCACCTCTCTTCTTTGATTGACAGCTCTGGTTCCGTAGGGCAGAGAAGGATGGAGCTGAATGGAAAACGAACAGGTGGGAAGGTGCACCGAAATGTTTGGCCTCCATGATGCCTCGAGGCTGCAGCTAAATCCCACATCACTCCTGAGTCACGGCAGACTGTTCCCGGCTCTTTGGAAAAATCACGCGGCAGTGAAGAATCCGGCAGTTTAGCGCTGATGTGTTTTTCTGACCAATGTGTGTGTATGCAGGTAAAACATGGATGGGGTGCAAACGGACACAAAAAACAGAAATACCTCTCATCCAATGATCCCGGCAGGAGGAGCCGCACAGCGCAGCTGGTATCGGATGACTCACAAATACTGGAACAAGTTTCTATTTTTAATTTTAATTTTTTGCCTTTTTTCATTATGGAGTTAAAAAAAAGACATAAGATTGGTAGAAAAGAAAGAGAAGTCGCCCCCAAAACACGATGTCCATGTGCAAAATGCACCTCACGTGGATCTTTGCTTCAGACACACTGATCAGGAGGGGAGCACTAAATATCAGAGGCAAAATGTTTCCTAAAAGAAGGTTAGACCAAGGGAGGGCATGGGTTACTTTGCTTCTCTTTATCAGTGAGATCGGAGCCCCCAGATCTCTCCGTCGCACAGAATGCTGGCTGGAGTCGGGGCGAGTCCCCCAGTGTCGGTCAGGAGCAGCTTTATAGCCAATCATGGGATGAGCGCAGCAGAGGCCGCACACGGCAATAGGTTTATTACATACATCGATGCATCTTATCATCCGGAGCTGCACGTCGTTGTACACATGAAAATGACTAATAATAAATCAAGGCACTGGGGGTACAGGGGACCCTGAAAAGATTGCAGGGGTTGCCAAGTTGGAAGTCTCTCCCAGTTCTACCAAAAGGAGACAGACAAAGGGTTAAACATAGAAGCAGCAGCATATTATTGAGGGAGACGTCAAGGACCCCCGTGTTCGGTGCAATGAGGGCCAACGTCTCCCACATCCTAATATTTGTACCGAAGGACTGGAGAGCATTGGCACATAGTTAGCGGGGTCCTGCCCCGTTCTCCGGTTCGTCCAGCGGCTCGTCCAATCAGGAAAAGTCACACATTTTACAATTATTAAACATGAAAGGTGAAAACTGCATTAAAAAAAAAAGGATTCAAGATGGCAAAGAAGCCTAAAATCCCAGAGGAGGGAAGAAATTATCGACCATCATTCTGGTTCTTCATGTCATGGCACGATTGGCGCCAAAGTCTAAAATAAATATTATACAATTCTGTCCCTTTAAGATAAAAAAATCAATAAAAAAATTTAAATTAAGAGTTCAGTCAACACTTCAGTGAGTATCACAAGTCCATCACCAGATCCCAGAGTGAGCGTCCTCTGCAGAGCATGCCATATTGTGCCAGCCGCTCCGCAGTGTGCAAGCCGCTCCCTCCATCCATCCGCTGCAAGAGAAGCTCGGTACAAGGACGGTCCGTACAGTGTGTGCCAGGAGCACGTGTCTAACACATTGTCCGCCCAGCACAGGGGGCTCAGACATATCCAGGACCCTCAGAAGTAGGTCAGGTTGTGAATGAGCTGCTGCTGCAAGAGGTTCCTTATTGCAATCGCTTCTATTGTGATGTTATGCCCGGAAACCTGGGGAAGAAGAACGAGATGTGACAACATGCTGCATGTCACCGTATCTAATGCTACCATGTACCCTAACCTCTGCTGAGCTGTGTATCTAATCCTATCATGTACCCTGCTATCTGCTGAGCTGTGTATCTAATCCTATCCTGTTTGCTACTGACTGCTGAGCCGTGTATCTAATCCTATCCTGTGTGATACTGACTGCTGAGCCGTGTATCTAATCCTATCCTATGTGATACTAACTGCTGAGCTGTGTATCTAATCCTATCCTGTGTGATACTAACTGCTGAGCTGTGTATCTAATCCTCTCCTGTGTGATACTGACTGCTGAGCCGTGTATCTAATCCTCTCCTGTGTGATACTGACTGCTGAGCCGTGTATCTAATCCTATCCTGTGTGATACTGACTGCAGAGCCGTGTATCTAATGCTATCCTGTGTGATACCATCTGCTGAGCCGTGTATCTAATCCCATCATACATGATACCATCTGCTGAGCCATGTATCTAATCCCATCAGGCACTTTATGATATAGGAGCTTCTTCTCATTTCCCAGGCCCGGTTCCCCCCAGCTCAGCTGCACAGGCAGGAGGAGGCGCTGAGCTCAGAAATCTCTTTTGGATCAGTGATTCCCATGGTAATTATCAGAGGAGGAGATTATCGGCTGACACCAGCAGACAATAGCCCCACATCATAGATTAGGTCTGGCTGGAAGCCATGGGACTGGATGGAGCCATTTGTGTGCTCCTCGTAGGTACACATGCCCCATTATACAGATGGATGTTGTGGAGGGGTCCCCTTCTGTGAGCCAGTAGTCACTCTGGCAGGGTCCTGCACACATGGCGATCGCTGCTGTATTAAGTGCTCCGCAACTTCCATATGTGCTTTATGTTTCAACTAGATGGAGGCAGTCTTTGCAGCATTGAGAATCCCCCCCCCCATGTGCTCACCCACCTATCCACTCTCTCTTTCCCCATGTGCTGACTTCACCCGTCTGAACTCTCTTCTTTGACCTGTCTACCCAATGTGCTATCCCCCTTGTCTGCTGTCTCTCTCCTTCCTGTGCTGTGTTCTCCCCTCATGTGCTGTCCCGTTTGAGCTGTCTCCCCCCTGTGCTCTGTCTCTCTCACCCCTGTGTCTGACCATGTACAGAACATACCACAGCTCCTGGGCAGGGGAGGAAGAAGCAAAAGACAATACTGACATTACAGCAGGAGATCGCAAAGGATACATGTTGAGAGGTAAGATATTGTTTAAAAAGTCAGTGAAATATTTTACCTCACAAAATGAATCCTCTGTGATCCCCTGCTGTAATGCCAGTATTGTCTTTTGCTTCCTCCCCTGCCCAGGAGATGAGGTATGCTCCGTACACGGTCAGACACAGACAATTTTTAAAATGAACTTTCGTTCATGGGAAAACCCCTTTATTGTGACCGGCTTCCTCTGCCTGTAGACACATCGCACATCTGCCGCTGGGATCAGCCGAATGTTTCACTGCGCCTGTGCGTAATTCGCGCAGGTGCAGTGCGACTGTGTTCCGCTGGTGGTACTGTGCAAGAGGCTGCGTGAGTGTGTGACTGTGAGTGTGTGGGTGTGTGGTGCGTACGGAATATAGACGGTGCGACAGTGTTCCGCTGGTGGTACCGCGCAATAGGTTGGTACCAGCAGCAGTTTCCATATTGAGACACCCATCACTTGGGTGTCCCAATATGGCGGTCGGTGAACTTCCTCCGCTTGGAATTCCAGGATACGGTGACATCTGGATAGAACAGGAAATTAAAACATTACAAGGCTATTAAATAAATAGATTATCCGCCATTTTCACTATCTCTGCTTGCTTTCCCAAAGGCTAAAATCCCGCCCTGATCACACCCAGACACATGTGCTGGAGTCTCTACCTTGTATCAGCTTCATGTTCTGCAGCCGATTAGGATGTGATCATAGAGGCGTCCATTCACTGACAGCAATTAGAAATTGTGAAACTCAGTAAACGGGCCCGGTGCAGTCCATCATCAGACTGCGCAATTCCACCTGATATGGAGGAGGCAGTGGCCCCTGACCTCCCGGGCCCCTGTGTGGCTGCACTAATGATATGTCCGCCCCTGTGACCTGGTGCATCTCTTTTACGTCCTCCCTTTACGCCCCTACTCCGTGGAGCGCCCTCACTTACCGCCATGGATTTCAGCGTCACCTTCTCATAGTAATGAATCGGCTGCTTCTTATTGGACAAGGCGGGATAACCAAATCCGGCAATGTCAACCATGTCACAGAAGTGGAGGGCGAAGGTGATGGCCAGCATGCCCGTGGTGGGTTTCTGGAAAAGAGAAGACGATGTAAGACCCTGTCCTCATAGCCACAGACTATTCTCTGTGAGCTGCATCAGCCTATCAGCTGAGACAGAAGTAGTCACATGACATTTTCCAGTAACTTGGGCCTATAAATAGTTATTCCGCTGGGTGGAGGTGGCATTTACAGGATGTGATTGAACCTACAAGTTTGGCTTTGATAGAACATCACATAGGAATGTTGGCACGTCGCACCGAACCTTTCCCATTAAATGATTTTTTTTTTAATACGAGTCATGCCATCTGCAAGAGGCTCCGCAGCGGCTCCTGCTCAGGCACTGCATGAAAGTCAGTCATTTTGCCTTGTAGCATTATTCCAGGTCTGGGGACCTGCAGCGAACAGGAAGCCAACTACTCGCAAGTTTTGCTGGCTCCCTGTGCGCCCTCCCTGCAGTACAGCGTGCCCACTGCTGGGTATGGGGCATTTTGGGAAATTCTGACTTTTCTATGTTCATTACTGCACATTGAAAAGTTCTGTGGTTATTCATAAACTTTGTTTTTCAATTACACAGAATGTCAAAGATCTCAGCTTGCTGTCACTGAATAACTAAAAGGCTGATCAGCCCAAACACTTCTCGCAGTGGGAGGTCTGTAACAAAGTATCCAGTCCAAACAATCTGTACAACACACCAGCTGCCCACATCTCTCTTCTGCCCTGAAAAAGTGTTACTAGGCATCAGTGCAGGTACCGCATAGTTCACGCTGGTTAGATACAACTGTAGCTAAACCTCCCGGGGGGGGGGGGTACAAAGTCAGATCTTCAGCTTAGGGTACAAATAACAATTATTATAGCTAACAAAAGCAAGCAGAGATCTGGAGAAAAGTGAGGAACTGCAAAATATAAAAATAAGAATCACAGTGGCTCAGTGGTTAGCGCTGCACGCTGGCTCAGTGGTCAGCACTGTACGGTGCCTCAGTGGATAGCACTGCAGCCTTGCAGCGCTGGAGTCCTGGGTTAAAATCCACCAAGGACAACATCTGCAAGGAGTTTGTATGTTCTCCCCGTGTTTGTGTGCGTTTCCTCCGGGTTCTCCGGTTTCCTCCCACACTCCAAAGACATACAGAAGGGGGAATGTACATTATGAGCCTCAATGGGGACAGGAATGATTATGTCTGTAAAGCGCTGTGGAATTAATGGCGCTATTGTATAAGCAAGTAAAATAAATTATAAAGTTGGAACAGTTCTATTATATAATGACATTTATTTACAGAAAAATAGAAGAACCTCTTAATATACGCAACACCAAATCACGGCAGAAATGATCAGAACAAAACAAATCAAACATTACAAAAATGTCATCAACAAAAAAGCTGCAGCTTCACTGCTAAAGATACAAGATTCTGATTTGGCTTTTATCCTAAGTCATATTGCAAGACTCGTTAAAGGGTTGATTGTGACTTGTAGGATCGCTACTACCAACAGGTGGCGCTATAGAGTTCAAGTCCTGTTTCTGTCTGAAGAGGCAATTTACATATTAAATTTCACAGAGGAGCATTGCACGGCGAATAAGCCTCCTTACCTTGACAAGTCAGAGCTGGTATGTCACTCTCCACAAGGAGAATCCTTACCCCTTAGGCCTCTTTCACACTTCAGTTGTTTGACGTCAGTCAAAATCCGCCGTTTTTATAAAAAAGCGGATCCGCCATTTTTTTGGTGGATCTGTTTTTTTTCCCCATAGAATTGCATTAGTGGCGGATTATGACTGATGGTCATCCGTTTTTTGACAGATCTGTTTGAATTTTAGCGTCCGCTGGCTGGAGTAGACGGACAAAGGAATGTTTTTTTGCAGCGGCAGACCGCTATTTTAAACTGCGCATGCCCAGAGGATCTCTCTCTCTGTTCGTTTAAATTTCATGCACCTACCAGCTGCAGCGGATCTGTCCAGAAAACGAATCCGATGCATCCGTTTGTTGCAAAGCGGAAATGGGTCTGTTTTTTTCACACTTTGGCAGTTTGCAACTGACGTCAAACGACTGAAGTGTGAAACAGGCCTTAGACCTCAGTCTAGAGCCTCTCAGGATTGCTACCTCCAACAGGTGGCGCTATAGAGTTCAAGTCCTCTTTTTCTCTGAAGAGGAAATTTGCATATTAAGAAATCGGTAAAGCCAGCCACCAGGGCCGTTATCCTCCCGTGCTGTCATATTCCAGAGCTGCTGCCTCCCTGGAGGTCAGAGGTACAAGGAGCTCAAAGACAGGGCAAAGGTGGGGAAGCCGAGTCTGATCACCACTGAGCAAGACACAAAAGTACAAGGTGTTCAGTGCTCAAAGACGCCTAAGGTGATGAGGCCGATCCCTCCTGACCACCCCTGAGCAAGACAGAGAAGTGGAAACGTCAGGACTGGGCCCAGAAATATTTGATACAGATTATTCCCAGGTTTAAGGACTGCTATGGACAGAGCAGATGGACGGGTCGTGGCTGGGTCAGTACCAGGCACAGACCTTCACTTCCCCTGATCAGAAGACACTTTCTTCTTGCAGTGGCGTAGTACAATTCTGTGTCTCTTCAGAAAAACAGGATTGTTCTGCAGGACAAGTCTCCATCTGCCCTCCCTCCTCCTCCAGACTCCTCTGCCCTCCCTCCTCCTCCAGACTCCTCTACCCTCCCTCCTCCTCCTCCAGACTCATCTACCCTCCATCCTCCTCCTCCTTCAGACTCCTCTAACCTCCCTCCTCTAGACTTCTCTACCCTCCCTCCAGACTCTTCCTCCTCCTCTGCCCTCCCTCCTCCTCCTCCAGACTTCTCTGCCCTCCTCCTCCAGACTCCTCTGCCCTCCCTCCTCCTCCTCCAGACTCCTCTACCCTCTCTCCTCCTCCTCCAGACCCCTCTACACTCCCTCCTCCTCCAGACTCCTCTACCCTTCCTCCTCCTCCTCCAGACTTCTCTGCCCTTCTTCCTCCTCTAATTCAACATGCCTTACCCTTTTTCTTACACTTTAGATCAGTGTTTCCCGAACTCCAGTCCTCGTAGCCCCAACAGATCATGTTTTTAGAATTCTTTAGTATGGCACTGAAGTAGGTGAGAGAACCTGGGCCAATGTATGTTTCCTTGATAATGCCATCATCTATGCAATACTAGGGAAATCATCAAAACCTGATCTCTTGATGGCTGTGAGGACTGGAGTTTGGGAAACACTGCTCTGGATGATATCTGGTCTTGATCTGCCAAAACTGGAGGGTTCGGCTGTGTTGGAGTAGCTGGAGTATGAAGAAACTGTTCTGCATCTGCATGGCACATACGCAGCAGAGTACGACCTGATCAGAAGAGACGGAGGAGACTAAAGGGGAAGGCAAAGACCAGAGTTGAAGGAGGAGACCAGTACCTGGCCATCGCCCTGAATTTTCTTGTGATGGTTGTAAGTCATAGGGAGGCGCGAATTTTTAGCCACTCTGTCCTGCACAGATTTGCTTCCCCAAACCCATCACCCATCAGTAGGTGATATATAAGGTGACTCCACCCCCATTACTCGCCTGATCGTTGGTTCCTAGACTGCTAGTAGCTGGTTCATGCATACCTTTGTATTCTGTCTACTGTTATTGACCCAGCCTGTTTACTCGCTTTGTTTGACATTCCTGACTCCGAATAGTGAACCTGTGCTGCCTGCCCCAACTTCGGACCGTCTGACTACGCTTCTGTTTCGCCCTCCTGCTCTTCATAGCTGCGTCTCCGATCCTCTGTTCAACTGTTGCAGTCCCAAAGACTACCCTGGAGTGGTACCTGGTGTCTACTGGCAGCCCAGTCTGTACTCACCAGAGGCTCCAGTGAAAACACTTAGCCACAAAATCCTAGAATGTTAAGAGTTGAAAGGGACCTCCAGAGTCAGTATGTCCAACCCCTGGTCAATGCAGGAATCACTAAATCATTTCAGACAGATGCCTGTCCAGCCTCTGTTTGAAGACTTCTATTGAAGGAGAACTCACCACCTCTCATGGCACCCTGTTGCACTCATTTACCACTCTCACTGTCAAGAAGTTTTTTCTAATATCTAATCTGTATCTTCTCCCTTTCAGTTTCATTCCATTGCTGCTTGTGTTTCCTTGTGCAAATGAAAATAAGGAAGTCTACACTGCGACATCCCTTCACATATTTGTAGACAGCTATTAAGTCTCCTCTTGGCCTTCTTTTTTGCGCTAAACATTCCCAGATCCTTTAACCGTTACTCGTAGGACATACTTTGCAGTCTGCTCACCATCCTGATAGATCTTTTCTGAGTTTGCTTCAGTTTTTCAATGTCTTTCTTTAATTGTGGTGCCCAGAACTGGACATAGTATTCCAGATGAGGCCTGACCAAGGAGGAGTAGAGGGGGATAATTTCTTCACGTTATCTAGACTCTTAGCTTCTCTTAATACATCCTAGAAATGTGTTTACCTTTTTTGCCGCTGCATCATACTGTTGACTCTTGTGCAGTCTGTGATCTATTAATATACACGTCTTTTTCACACGTGCTGTTGCCAAGTTTATTCCTCCCATTCTGTGGATGTCATTTTAGTTTTTCTTGCCCAGATGTAGAATCTTGTATTTCTCCCTATCACTATTCTATTAGTTGCTGCCCATTGTTCAAGCATATCTAGATCATTCTGAATCCTTTCTCTGTCTTCTCTAGTGTTCGCTATCCCTCCTAGCTTTACATTGTCTTCAAATCTGATTAGTGTACCTTTAGTTCCCTTATCTAGATCATTTATAAAAATGTTGAACAACACTGGGGCCAGGACAGAGCCTTGTGGTACCCCACTTGAAATACTTTTCCAATTGGATGTGCAACCATTTGTTACTACTCTTTGAGTACGATCACTAAGCCAATTATCAATCCACCTAACTGTAGCCTTGTCAATCCCATACTTGGACATTTTTTCAATAAGGACAGTATGAGATATTGTATCAAATGCTTTGCTGAAGTCAAGATATACTATATATACTTCATTTCCCTGATCCACCCAGTCAGCAATTCCAACATAGAAGGAAATTAGATGAGTCTGGCATAACTTGCTTGCTACAAACCCATGCTGGCTTGGGTTAATTACTGTATTCTTATCCAAGTACTTACATACATGCTATTTAAAAATTTGTTCAAAGATGTTTCCTCGTATAGAAGTAAGGCTCACTGGCCTGTAATTTCCTGGCTTTTGCTTTTTGAAGATAGGGACAACATTTGCACTTCTCCAATCTTCTGGGACTTCTCCTGTTCCTCAGATTTTTCAGAGATTCTGGCTAGTGGTTCCTCAATTTCCTCTGGTAATTCTTTCAGTACCCTAGGATGCAATTCATCTGGATCGGGAAATTTAAATTCATGTAAATTAGCTAAGTGGTCCCTCATTATCTCTCTGTTTATGGATAGTGTGGATTGTTTTGTTCCTTTGATGGCACTGTGAAGATCAGCTGATGTTGAAATTGCTTTCTTAGAGAACACAGATGCAAAATGGGTATTTAAAAGTTTGGCTTCTCAACATCCTTTCTGACCACTTCACACTTTTCATCCTGCAAAAATCCTATAGCATCTTTGAGTTTTCTTTTGATTTTGACATACCCCCAAATCCTTTCACATGTCCATGTCTACGGTCTGTGTGGTGACAGTTTTCACGTGTACCGGAGACACTTACTCACATAGACCCATTCAAATGAATGGATCTGTGCACATATCAGTGTCTTTCCACAGACTGTGCGTCCGTGGGCAAAACACGCTGACTTGTCCGTCTTTTGCCATCAGAATGGACGGTAAAACGTCCCACACGGCACCTGCTGACATTCGGACTTTAATATAAGGCTCATCATTCTCCTCTGCTCACTGGCAGAGCAGGGGAGAATGAGAGCTGTCTTCAGCACCTGCCGCCGGGAAGAACGCTTACTGTAGTGCTTCTTCCCCGGTGCCGATGCGTGACACCTGCTGACGTTTGGACTTTAATATAACGCTCATCAATCTCCTCTGCTCACCGGAAGAGCAGGGGAGAATGATGACAGCTGACTTCAGCACCTGCCACTGGGGAACAGCGCTTACTGTAGCGCTTCTTACCCAGCGGCTGTCAGTGTGGTACTGATGCGGCACACAGTTGCCACACGTGTGCAACACGTAGTACACATACGGACACGGATATCTCCGGTCCTGGAAATAAAGGACGTGTGAAAGAGGCCTAATTGCGTTTTGGTCTCCCTTGCAAGCCTCACTTCATTGCTGGCTTTAGTCACACCCCTCCAGGGTAAGACTGGCCCATGATGCAGTGGGTCCACATCCACCAGTGTTACAATCGGAGGTACAGAGGATTCCGGAAGGACGGAGGGGACCAAGGAGTCTATAATGAACATCACTTTGCTGTCTCCATTATGAACTGTATACATTGTTCCCTGCTCCTGTCTTATTGGTGGCATAGTTTGAATTATAAAGCGGATTTATTTCTCTGGGGGGGCTCTCCATATGTATATTAGTAAGAAGCTTTCAAAAATAGAAGTGTTAATAGTTTATTTTGTTATCAAACTAGCAAAATGCAACTTGACTGAAGGAAAGAGAAACCTAAATCCCATCAGTATTTGGTGAGATCAAAACAAACTCTTGCCGCTGTCCTCCATAACATGTGTCCAAGTGTCCAGAATAAATGATGGAGGCAACGGGCTGTCACCAGATACTGATGATGGAGGCGACGGGCGGTCACCAGATACTGATGATGGAGGCGACGGGCGGTCA
The DNA here is from genome assembly GCF_039654945.1 of Dendrobates tinctorius. Taxonomy (NCBI): domain Eukaryota; kingdom Metazoa; phylum Chordata; class Amphibia; order Anura; family Dendrobatidae; genus Dendrobates; species Dendrobates tinctorius. The sequence continues at coordinate 409,858 of NW_027361696.1, read as the reverse complement.
CCAGAAACTGGTAAGATTTACAACTCTTTTTTCTTCAGCAGCTTTCACACCTGCCTTATAACACTACATATATATATATATATATATATATATATATATATATATATATATATATATATATATACACACATATATATATATATATACATATATATATACATATACACACATATATACATACTGTATACAGCTCTGGCAAAAAATTAAGAGACCACTGCCAAATTTTCAGTTTGTCTGATTTTTCTCTTTATAGGTATATTTTTGAGTAAAATGTAAATTTCTCTTTTATTCTATAAACTACTGACAACATGTCTTCCAATTTCCAAGCAATTAATTTTGTATTTATTTTCAGAAAATGAGAATCTCTCAAAATAAGAAAAAAAAACAGTGCTTGCAGACCTCAAATAATGCTAAGAAAACAAGTTCATAATCATTTAGAAACAACAATACTGATGTTTTAACTCAGGAAAAGTTCAGAAATCAATATTTTGTGGAATAACCATGATTTTTAATCACAGCTTTCATCTTAGCATGCTTTCCACCAGTCTTTCACACTGCTTTTGGCTTGTGACTATCCATCTTCCTCTTGATTACATTCCAGAGGTTGTCAATGGGGTTCAGGTCTGGAGATTGGGCTGGCCATGACAGGGATTTGATGTGGTGGTCCTTCATCCACACATTGACCTAGCTGTGTGGCATAGCGTATTGTCCTGCTGGAAAAACCAGTCCTCAGAGTTGGGGAACATTGCCTGAGCAGAAGGAATCAGCTGTTTTTCCAGGATAACCTTGTATGCGGCTTGATTCATACGTCCTTCACAAAGATTAACCTGCCCAATTCCAGCCTTGCTGAAGCATCCCTAGATCATCACCGATCCTCCACCAAATTTCACAGTGGGTGCAAGACACTGTGGCTTGTACGCCTCTCCAGGTCTCTGTCTAACCATTAGAAGACCAGGTGTTGGGCAAAGCTGAAAATTAAACTCATCAGAGAAGATTACCTTACTCCAGTCCTCTATGGTCCAATCCTTAGGGTCTTTGGCAAACTTCAGCCTGACTCTGCTTTGCTTCTCATTGATGAAAGGCTTTTTTCTAGCTTTACATGACTTGAGCCCTGCCTCTAGGAGCCTGTTATGAACTGTTCTTGCCGTGCACTTCACCCCAGCTACCATTTGTCATTCCTTTTGTAGGTCACTTGATGTCATCCTGCAGTTGCTGAGTGACATTTGAATGAGATGACGGTCATCTCGGTCAGTGGAGAGTCGTATTTGCCCTCTGCCGGTCTGTAGCTTTGTTGTCCCCAATGTCTGCTACTTGACCTTGTTGTAATGGACTGCCGTCTTAGGCAACATGACGCTCATTGTATTCCTCTGATAGTAAAGCCATAATTGAGCCCTTCTTTTCCTCACTCAAAACTTCTTTGGCATGGTTAAAAGTTTATTTTTTCATTCCTATTACTTTTGGGATATTACTAGCACTTGTTTTGCTATCCAGCTTGTCCTATTGCAAGAGGATTGTGAACACCACAGCAGGGTTTTTATACTTTCCTTCGCTAAATAACATTTGGCTCAGGTTATCACCTAATCAGAAGCACAGTAACTAGAATGAAGTGTACTCTGGTTGTAATTCAAGTGACACTGGAATGGAATGGCTGTCAGACATGTAGAGAAGCTGATTTTTATAAAACTGTACAGTGCTCTCTAAATTTTTGCCATCACCCTGTAGACTGTCAGCCCATGTAAATTTTCCTGCAGATATTGTCGCTGGCACACAAACATCTTAGATATATTCTAAGAACACTGCTTAAAAGTGAAAATGTTATAAATTTATAACTTCAGGGACATTTATTATAACTAACATCTAACCTACAGAAGAAGGCAGAATCCTACATGGGGTCCACGATGTGAGGGTTCCAGTCACCCACATCGCCCTCACCCCCCTACGTCACCCAGCCTTTGCACCTCTTACCGCTTTTGTTTTCTTGACGTTCTTTTGCTCACTGGCGATGGCGCCCAGGATCTTGGTGGCGGTCACCTCCATATAATATGGGTTTAGGATCCGCGTGTTCTGAGGGGTCACCTCCCAAATTAAAGGAGGCATTTTCCAAAATCCTTTACGAACCTGGAAAAAGAATAAAACATTAGTGAGGTCATTGTGGGTTTGGCTAGACACGCACAAGCCTTCACACGGATGGGAAAGGTGTGGACTAGGACTACACTATGCTACAGACCCCTCATTTACTAAAGAGTAGGAGTTGTGAGATGTGATGTCACAGACAACCACTAATGAGGGTCAGAGTGCAGTGATGTCATATATGATCACTAATAAGGGTCGGAGAGCAGTGATGTCATAGACCACCACTAATGAGCTGTGGAGTGCAGTGATGTCAGACGATCACTAATGAGGGACGGAACTCAGTGATGTCATAGACCACCACTAATGAGGAGCGGAGTGCAGTGATGTCAGATGATCACTAATGAGGGACAGAGCGCAGTGATGTCAAAGACGACCACTAATGAGGAGCGGAGCGCAGTGATGTCATAGACGACCACTGAGGGGCAGAGAGCAGTGATGTTAGACGACCAATAATGAGGGTGGGAGCGCAGTGATGTCATAGATGACCACTAATGAGGGACGGAGCGCAGTCATGTCATAGACGACCACTAATAAGGGACGGAGCGCAGTGATGTCAAAGACGACCACTAATGTGGGGAGGAGCGCAGTGATGTCAGACGACCACTAATTAGGAGCAGAGTGCAGTGATGTCATAGATGACCACTAATGAGGGGCGGAGAGCAGTGATGTCATAGGCGACCAATAATGAGGGGCGGAGCTCAGTGATGTCATAGGCGACCACTAATGAGGGGCGGAGTGCAATAATGTCAGAATATGGCGCACCCTTTTCTCATTATTCAGGATAATCTTCATCCATTGAATGTCCAGAGGCTTAAACGGCACCAGAACTAACAATGTGTCCGGGTTGTTGTCCATCTGGGGGTCAAAGTCAGCAGATTCTGGGTAGAAGAAGCGCATGGTGGTCTTACTGCCAACATCCTTCTCGTAATTGTGGACTGGAGCGTTGTTTAGTCTGGTGAAGAAAGCGTTAGAAAAGTATGTGGAAATACACGTGTGAGCGCAAAATAAGCCATCTCTACTCTGCGTAAGACCCCGATCTCTAGTGTGTGTGTAGGACCCCCAATCTCTAGGGTGCATGCAGGACCCACCGTCTCTAGTATGTGCGTAGGACCCCCAATCTCTAGTATGTGCGTACGACCCCCAATCTCTAGTGCGTGTGTAGGAGCCCCGATCTCTAGTGCGTACGTGGACCCGCCATCTCTAGTGTGTGCAGAGCCTGTGATTTCTAGTAAACATGCAGGACCCGCCATCTCTAGCATACGTGTAGGACCCCCGATCTCTAGTGTGCATGCAGAACCTGTGATTTCTAGTAAACCTACAGGACCCCCGATCTCTGGCGTGTGCGACGGGCCCCTGATCTCTGGAGTTATCTTTTGACATGCAGCTGGGTCTTTCCATGGTAACTTACGTTACAAGACAGTTAGTAACTTACGTTACAATAAATTTGCTTCTCATAGGAAGTAATGGTATTGTAACATACAGTAAGTTACCATCAGCTTTGTAACGTAAGTTACGACATTGTGTTGTAACGTAAGTTACCAAGTAATAACACTGTATTTTGTTTTTAATTTGTATTCTTGAAAAATCAAACTGTGTTGAAATCTACTGAGAATAGTGTAATGTACAATATACAATATACAATACTCATATACATACTCATTCTTGTGCCTGCCTTCAAAGAACAGTCTGTAGCCATTATTAACTCAGTTTTTGGCTTGTGAATGTAATGTAAGTTACCATGGAATGACCCAGCTGTGTACTATATGGCCACACTGTTATACCTCACGCCCAAATGATGATTAAACACAATAAAACCATAAATGTCGCTGTACAGAAGACATGGCTTCCACGAGCGCTGTACAACAGGGAGTGCTTCCTGCTCACTACAGGACAAAAATCAGGTTGAAATAATTGAATAATTAAAACCTGAGGGGACGAGGAGAATTTGGCAGCAACTTTGCCCCCATAAATTTCAGTGTAAGAAGTATTGTTTTTTTTCTTATCTCGCTGCCATCGTGTGAGTGGCTGCACAGTCCTGGCCGAGTGTGGCCTTTACTGTCTCGTTGCCATTCATCCCCTCAAGATGGCTCAAGGGGGACACTGTTGTGGCTCAATCGCCTGCAGTCCGCAAATTCAATGCCTCACTGTGATAATGGTCTCTGGACATCCTGCAGGGCTCATGTATTCACACAGGAGCCAAACTGCAGAAGCAGAGCTGCAGTGTAAATCATGAGGGAGGAGCGGATCTGAAGCCCGAGCTCCAATCAGTCAGCGCAGGTGCAAGCTACAGGCAGGACGCCTGCACGATCCCGCACGCGGTGTATTCTCATGCTATATGTTTCCTGCGGTGACACAGATCACCGACCTCTTGTACAATCACACAGATCTTACCTGATCACCACGTCGTATTTATTAATGATTTCCCCCAGGGAGCTGTTTCTTAGCCGATGCCCATTTCCGACTACCACGCACCGTCTGCACTGCAGCCTGAACACAAGATGGCAGTTCACGGTTATTACTGTATGCAAACATTCCAGTGATTATATCTGACGGATCACACCCTGAACGTGTGTCGTGAAAGTAACAATGCAGGGAAATCACTAAATCCAGCTCTCCACAGCTGCCAACAGGTAGCAATAGCCGCGCCTATGGAGAGGGATTTGTTGCATATTTCATCGTTTACTGGAATCAGACATCATGGAATTATACAGGAGAGAACAAGTGCAAACGGGCAGAATATAGAAATAATGCATACAGCGCCACCTGCAGGCTAAAATACGCGGTTCCCTTCCCTTTTGGAAATTATTTCCGCTGTTCAACTGTCCATACTCGAAGACACATAAGGCTATGTTCACATGTTGGGATTTTGCTGCTTTTTTATGCAGATTAGAGGCTGCTTTTTACAGTGCCAGCAAAAGCTTCAGGAATCTCATGCACACAATTGCTTTTTTTCCTGGCTGAATTGGAAAACTGCTGCTTTTTTATATCTGCAGCACGTCAATCAATTCTTTCAGCATTTGTGAAGTGATTTTTCAACCTAGAAAGCAACGAGAAAGTGCAAAAATCTTGTGGTTTTGGTGAATAAAACTAAGTTTATTAAACATGTACAGTAGACGAAAAACGCGTGTAATCTGTACCGAAAAAAAGGCACAAAACAAAAAATAATTTTTGTAAGCAGCTTCTTTACTGCCAGTAGAGCACTTTTTGCCTGCAGAAAAAAAAGCAAAAATGCAACGTGTGAATAGCTCTAGACCACATTCACATGGTGGGTATTTGGTCAGTATTTTATATCAGTATTTGTAACCAGGAGTGGGTGATAAATACAGAGGTGGTGACGTGTTTCTGTTAGACTTTTCCTCTGATTGTTCCATTGTTTTGGCTACAAATATTGAACGTGTGAATGTGGCCTTAGAGACTAATTCTTCCTTTAGGCTACTTTCACACATCAGTTTTTTGCCGTCAGGCAGGATCCGGCTTTTTTTAGAAAAAACGGATCCGGCATAAATTTTGGAGAACTGTAGAAACGGATCTGGTTTTTTGCTGGATCCGTCTCTGTTCCTGGCGGCTGGCCAATTGGATCTGAGCATGCGCAGACTTAAAAAAAAACGGATCCGGTGGCTGGATCCGTCTTTTTCTGGATCCGGCGCATTCCGGCGCCCAAAGACTTTCATTGTAGCAAAAAGCTGGAAGCGCCGGATCCGGCGCTTCCGGCTTTTTCGCCGGAGACAAAAAACGTTACAGTAGCCGTTTTTTCCAGACGCCGGAATGAGACAAGTTGCCGGATCCGGCAAAAAACGGATGAAACGCAATGCCATCCGGCACGATCCGGCGCTAATGCAAGTCAATGGGGAAAAACCGGATCCGGCATTGCATTTTGCCGGATCCGGTTTTACAAAAAAAAGCCGGATCGCGCCTGAAGGCAAAAAACTGATGTGTGAAAGAGGCCTTAGGAGTCCCCAGTTGTCGCATCTGAAAAGCGCTCTAGTTTACTTCTTCCTTCACCATGTATCTGTCACTTATAGAGCGATTCTATGCACCGGTTCTTTTCCGGAGTCCACCTATGAGGTCGTTACACTTTCTAGTGCCCAGTCGGTCTCAGGCCGTGTTTCTGGTGGATTAATCAGTGCACCTGAGCAATATAGCTGTGAAATGGCCATCTTTTATATCCTCACCCATTGCTCTCATCTTTGCATTCATGTGCTCCTGTGTATTCTTTCTCTGGAGTCTCACTTCCTCCGCAGATATAAGCTGCTGCTTACACTGGAGGTCTGGTGCCACGTCTGCAGTGCATGTTACATGCCTGTTCGTGCTCTCACAGTGGTCGAGATGTCATCCTCCACCAGAAGCTTACAATGGCTCGTCTGTCTATTATGCTAGTCTTCGGACTCTGTAGTAATGACCTCGTACACATTTCTGGACGGTCACATTTCCACAGGTGACTTGTGGGAGGTGATGACTACAGAGACAATCAGGATTGAAACCAGAAAAACCGGCACAGACCCAATGTAGAAACCATCACTTAAGACCACATCACAATGGCACCTCGACTGCTCTTGGTCCGTCTCCTGCTCTCACTGCAGACGTCTGTCGCACGCCGTCACTTCTAGGGCATCACCAAAAATAAGTGGCATAAATGTGTGCACTACGTGGGTGGGTGAGAACTGATAGATCGGGGTCTTACCTCTCTATATCTTGAGGGACGTGGTATTGGTTCGACAGTGCCAGAAACTTCATGAGTAGATCCTCTGGAGGAGAAAGAGTTGGCCGTCCGTTAGTGCAATTTATGGGTGAGCTATACAGGGGGATTCAGGGATCACACATTTAACCCATTTTCACACTGACCATGTCACCTGACCCTGCGGACCCCCCAGATGCCCCTCTCAAACAATCTCTAACAGACCCCTGTGTTTTCCAGGCTGCAGCGAAAGATGAGGGGAGCGAGCTGTCAGATCTACAGTGATCTCTGCCGGCTGAGGACTCGGTGCTTTGTGCGCTACGTGGAGTCTCCATTAGAGATGAGCAAATTTGTTCGTATTTTGGTCTTGAATCTGATTTTGACATATTCGTGCAATATTCGAACACTATTCATGCCGAATATATGTCTTATGATCGTTTCCGAACATATTCGGTAATTTCCACTCCCATTGAATCTAATGACATTCGGCTGTGTTTGACGAATATTGAAAAAGCAATATTCGATTCTAATCGTATTCGGAACCGAAGCTGAATAAATTTGCTCATCTCTAGTCTCCACCACTAGAGCTGCAACTTATAAACCTGTCCCGGTGTGTCGCTGCTCAGCCCCCGTGCCGTTCTTACCGCTTCCCTTAGTGCCATAGGGTAAAGGATAGACGGACTCGTTCTTCACCCAGAAATAGTCGCTGAGCTGCAGGAAGACGGGGTGATTCCGGGAGTAACTGTAGACCAGAGGAAAAGAGATTACAAGCCAGAAAATGAGATCTGGCTACTCATAAAATACTGACGAGAGACGAGCTGCAGGAGAGGAGGCTGCGTGCGATACAAGAGGACGGCTGTGAGCACCACATGGGACGTCGGCCGAAGGCACCACACGGGACGACGGCCGAAGGCACCACACGGGACGACGGCCGAAGGCACCACACGGGACGACGGCCGAAGGCACCACACGGGACGACAGCCGAAGGCACCACATAGGAGGACGGCCGAGGGCAGCACACGGGAGGACGGCTGAGAGCACTGTACAGTGGCATGTAAAAGATTGGGCACCTGTGGTCACCTGTGGTCAAAAATTACTGTTATTGTGAACAGGTAAGGACAAATGCAAAAGCTTGGGCACCCTTGGGAGATTTGTGTGCTCAGATAACTTTCACCAAGATTTCAGACCTTAATTAGCCTGTTAGGGTTATGGCTTTTTCACTATCATTGTTAGTTAATTTCCCAGGTTTATAAAAACCCAGCCTCCTCTAACCTTGTGCAAAAAAAAACAGCAGCCATTTGTTCTTCTAAGCAGCTCCTAGCACTCTGAAAATGAAAATGGTGTAGGCCCACAAAGCAGGAGAAGGCTATAAGGAGATAGCAAAGCTTTTTCAAGTTGCCCTTTCCTCAGTTCAAAATGTAATTAAGAAATGGCAGTTACCAGGAACAGTGGAGGTCAAGATAAGGTCTGGAAGACCAAGCAACCCCCACTTGACTGGAAAGGACTCTGGAGTTGTGGTACAACGCTCTACTGCTCAGATACACCTGCACAAATATGGCTTTCATGGAAAATTCATCAGAAGAAAACCTCTCCTGCATCGTAACCATAAGATTCAGCATTAGAGGTATGCAAAAGAACATCTAAACAAGCCTGATACATTTCCATTTTGGAAATAAGTCCTGTGGACCAATGATGGTAAAATAGATCTCTATGGCCACAATGATCAAAAGGTACAATATGTCTGGAGAAAAAAGGGCACAGAATTTCAGGAAAAGAACATCTCGACAACCATTAAGCATGGGGGTGGACCAATCATGCTTTGTGGTTGTGTTGCAGCCAATGGTACGGGGAACATTTGACGAGTAGAGGGAAGAATGGATTCAATGCATTTCAACAAATTCTTGATGCAAACATAACACCATCTGTAAAAAAGCTGAAGGTGAGAAGAGGAAGAGGATGGCTTCTACAAATGGATAATGATCCTAAACACACGACACAATCCACAATAGACGACCTCTAAAGGCGCAAGCTGAAGGTTTTACAATGGCCCTCACAGTGCCCTGGTCTGAACATCATTGCTATTGTGAGGTCTAGCCACAGAATTTCAGATGGAAGACAACCCAGGAATCTCACAGAACTGGAGGAATTTTCAAAGGCTAAATGAATGAAAATCCCTCAAACAAGAACTGAAAGACTCAAAAAGTGTTTACAAGCTGTGATACTTTCAAAAGGGGGCGCTACTAGATACTAACCATGCAGAGTGCCCAAACTTCAGCATATGTAAAAAAAAATTTTTTTCCTAAAATACAAAGAAAAATGTGTCATCTGTAACCTTAGGCCTTATAGATCATTTCATCTTCAACTTGCATAACTGTTCTCAATAACAGTAGTTTTGACCAGGGGCACCCAAACTTTTACATGACACTGTATAGGAGGATGGCTAAGCACACTTTACAAGATGGCCTGTGAATGATATAGGAGGATGACGAAGGTTCGGATATAGCAGGAAGGCTGAGCATAGAAGGGATGAGGAGCACTTACTTGCTGATCACAGAACCTGCTTTGGAGGCGACGTCTCCCGCCAGGCACATGGGTCTGATGTTTTCATAGGACCTGATGACACATAATCTGCAGTTATTTATCCACCATTTACAATTCTCCGACTTCATTCATCATTAATGTTGTAGGTTATCTTAACCAAGTGATATCTGGGGACAGAACGGGTGGCTGCAGGGACCACAGAAAATTATTCCAATGCTGAAATAAGTCCATCCCGGCCTCGAACCTGAGACTTGTACCTACCTCGGTATGTAAGTGTCCACATGTAGGTACCACAACATCCCGAAGCAGAACATGACTGTAAGAAAAGCAGCGCCGGCTCTCCATCCTGCAGGAGGGACACAGAAACGACTGATACATTGTGACAATTATACCACACACATCAGATGGCAGATCTGCCACATACATGACCAATCTCTGTACAATCAGAACAAACCTTGTGTTCAACTTTACAATGAAACTCAACTCATCTGCCAGAAAACTTATATGTCACAAAGATTGCAGTGTGTGAACAGAGATCTGAAATCACCTCCATTGTAAGGCCCCCGTTACACACTGCGATATCGCTAGCAATATCGCTGTAAAGTCACCGATTTTGTGACACAGCAGCGATATTGCTAGCGATATCGCTGCATGTGATACTTACCTCTGACCGGCTCCACCGCTGGTTATCGCTGATCGCGCGAGAAGCTCCTGGACCATTTCTCGTTGTCAGCTTCCTGCGGCGCTTCTTGTGGCGCCGACGAGCGACGCGTGGAGCCGGGCGGGAGGACGCAGGATCGCCGCGTCTGACAGCGATCCCCGTCCCCAGCGATGTCGCTAGTGAGATCTGCCTGTGTGGCAGCTCACTAGCGACCACCTAGCGATGCACCAGCGATCCCGACCGCGTCATATCGCTGGTCGGGATCGCTGGTGCATCGCTAGGTGTAACGGTACCCTTAGGAATAGGAATGTGGAGAAGGACAAGATCTGCTGGAGTAAATAGCAAGAACAGGCCAAAGTCATCATCTGTAAAGACCCCACACACTTAGGACAGCTGTCATCAGTCCCCCCAAACAGAGGAGTGCCCACTCTACTGTGTTTGTTCTCTACGAGAGCTGCTCCCTGACATCTCTATCCCCTTATATCACCCTGTGCTGTATTAAGATGTGATATCATCGCTCCTCTTATATCACCTATACTGTAATAAGATGTGATATCACCGCTCCTCTTATCACCTTGTACTGAAATAAGATGTGATATCACCATGTACTTTAAGATGCGATACCACCGCTCCCTATATCACCCTGTACTGTAATAAGATGCGATATCACCCCTTCTCTTATATCACCCTGTACTGTAATAAGATGCGATATCACCCCTTCTCTTATATCACCCTGTACTGTAATAAGATGTGATACCACCGCTCCCTATATCACCCTGTACTGTAATAAGATGTGATGTCACCGCTCCCTATATCACCCTGTACTGTAATAAGATGTGATATCACCCCTCCTCTTATATCACCCTGTACTGTAATAAGAAGCGATATCACTGCTCCTGACAGCTGTTATATGTGGCTGCTCCATCGTCAGCGAGTGTCAGGTCCGTTATACGGAGATCAGCAATAAAGATCTGATGCCGACACAACAAAACATCTGCTTCACTGAAACCAAGAATTGGGGCTCAGACTAGAAGCTGCAACAAACCTTCACTGTGGACAGAACCCGTTCCTGATACAAAGCTCCAAGTTCCCCGATCACAGAGACACATGGGGACATTGAGCTGCCTACTGTCACCACTCCAGAGGAGGCAGGACAGATCTGAGGTCAATGGAAGCTAAACAGATCCATATGCAAGGAGCACCCCCAACTGGGAGCCATATAAATCCATATTCAGTGAGCTCCCCCAGCTGCTGGACGTATAAATCCATATTCAGTGAGCTGCCCCTTCTGGTGACCATATAAATCCATATTCAGTGAGCTCCCCCTACTGGTGACCACATAAATCCATATTCAGTGAGCTCCCCCTACTGGTGACCACATAAATCCATATTCAGTGAGCTCCCCCTACTGGTGACCACATAAATCCATATTCAGTGAGCTCCCCCTACTGGTGACCACATAAATCCATATTCAGTGAGCTCCCCCTACTTGTGACCACATAAATCCATATTCAGTGAGCTCCCCCTACTTGTGACCACATAAATCCATATTCAGTGAGCTCCCCATAAAGGTGGCCATAGAATTCCATATTCAGTGAACTTCCCCAGTTACTGGACATATAAATCCATATTCAGTGAGCTCCCCATTAAGGTGGACATATGAAGCTATATGAAGAGAATCATGCCTAGTGGCAGCCATATAACATATGCAGCGAGTTCCTCCAGTCATGGCCAAGATACAATGACATTTTTACTCACCTTGTTTGCTGTTCATATTGGTCGTCGGAAAACTTCTGCTTCTCTGACAGATTTCATGGTCATCAATCTGAAAGGCAAAATGGGACAAAACTGTGACTTGGTGTCTGAGTTCAGGGGACTACAATACCCACCCGGCTTATTAGGATATGGCAGGTGCAGTAAGTTACTGTTCATCTTCCTCTGCTCCCAACACATCACCCATTAGCCTGTAATTAGTGGGATCGGACATCTAATGCGCTGACACAATCACACTGGACTTTTAGATCACAAAGTCTGACGAGGCGCAACACACCGGCCGGGTTCAGGCTGAACGACGCATGTGACGACTCTGCAGCTACCCGAGTCTGACGTAACGTCGTCTATTAAATGTCTCACTGTCTGCCATTAACTCACAACAACATTTTGCTGCAGTTGTTTTTTTTAATATCAGCCCGAGCTGCCTGCCTAGCCTTTGCGGGTTATTAATTATAGGGGGACCCTATGTCATTTTTTGTGGTGCCCCATTTTTAAAAAGTCAGTAAAGGCTAGATATACAGCTGTGAGCTGATATTAATAGCGTATATACAATGTGATGTATCTACTCCACTATATAAGTACTGTGGGTGCGGATACATATTAGGCAGCAAGGGAACAATCAGTTTGTGATGTAGGTGTGTTAGAAGCAGGAGAAATGGGTAAAGTGTATGGATCTGAGTAGATGACCGTCAACAGGGTGATATCCTACGCAGCCCCATACGGGTACATGTCATCGCCGACCCCTCTCCACTGACTAAATCTATCAGAAAAGGATCTTGCTCATCTAGATGAACTGGTTGAATTTTTAGGAGATTGCATAATGTTGCCTGGCAGTATATAACCTTGATCTGTAATATGGAGAGAAAAGCTGACTGAGGGGCGAATCCACCTGTAATAAGTGGTCAACCACAAGACTGTTCAGCCAACGGCTCTTTCTTTTGACACCACCCACCTGCACACACTTGCATGCTCAATGTGACAGAGTGTGAATGTGTTCTCATTAGGAATTGAACGGATCTCTCTGTCCCCATAGTTGTAGCTTATCTTCACTGAAAACAGAATTGAGCAGTAAAAGCTTATTTCCAAGACACCATGTTATACTATTTGTAGAATGGCTGACAACTGGTTAATCACTGCAGGTAGAGCCACTGAGACCATCACTGATCCTCAGGACCAGGGACTTGGAGCACCAATGCGGGTCTGCAGCCCATCCTAAACGGAGCACAAAGTTGGAGTCCGCTCCATCCATTGTACGGGGTCTGAAGCCCACCCTAAATGGAGCGGAGGGGCACAAGGTTGGAGTCCACTCCATCCATTGTACGGGGTCTGCAGCCCATCCTAATTGGAGCAGAGGAGCACAAAGTTTGCGTTCACTCCATCCATTGTATGGGGGTCTGCTGCCCCAGTTTAGGAATTGCTGTGGTCCCAACGTTTGGTCTCTCTGTGATCTGTGAGTTATTCCCCATCCTAAATGTAGGGGGATGACTTTTAAGCTTTTAATATTTGACAAGTCCCCATCAGATGAGAATCAGAAGGTCCTCAACAAAAATCCACAGAGTCAAAACAGTCCAGTCTGCTAAACGTTACATTATACAAATCTCCCTCTATATAAGAACATCTCAAACGTAGAAATCAAACTAAAAAAACTCCAAAAGATTGAAAACCAAAACAAGAAACTACACAAAATGTACAGAACAAATTAACTAATTATCACCATCATGAGCACAGAATTAAGGAATCATAAAATAAAGTCTGAAATACAAAAAGGAAAAATAACAAGAAATAAAACTAAAAAGCAATTAAAGTGCAGAATATAATGAAAGGAAGCCACAACACACAAATACCCTTACATCACTCCAGCGTCGGTCGCCTGCACCCGCCTCTACCTAAAATAAATGACCCCCTGAGATCCGGCGCGGAATGTTATTAGTTGTTTCTATCAAACCATGACATCAGCGGCGGAGGATCACCCGGGACACAGTGATCAACCAAAAACATAATATTGTGGGCACAACACCCTGCTGGCAACAGAGAAACACTCACAGGTGGCACCGACACCAGGGACCATCCCTGAGTCCTGGACACCCTGCTGGCAGCAGAGAAACTCACAGGTGGCACCGACACCAGGGACCATCCCTGAGTCCTGGCACCCACAGTGGATGATACCAGGGCTCATCTTACCATTGACTTCACTCAGCAGGAGGATCACAGCCACAAACTCAAAGGCGAGTGCAGAGCGAGACCCGAGTGGCAGCAAGTGACGGAGCCGCGCGTGACAGGAGTCAACCCACCTGATGTTTACTTACAGCAGGTGTCAAGAAGACTAATGTTGTCTCCTATCATTAAGAAAGAGAAGTCCACAGCACGGAGGAGCCACTCCCACAGATGGTACAGACATGAATGAACAGGAAGGAAAAGAACCACTCACAAGGCAAAAGTAACCTTGCTCAGTGATACTGACATCACCAAAACTAGGGTGCACTTACCAGCAGCCACACCCAAGCAGGGCAGGCCCCCGGCAGGATGTGCCCTCTGTAGTACCATCTCTTACTATACAGAGGCCAGAGAACACAAGAGATACAAGAGCCAAATAATGCAATGCAAAAAGAAACAAGTGATACAAGAGCCAAATAATGCAATGTAAAAAGAAACAATATACAAGAGCCAAATAATTGCTAAGCACACTACCCAAACCCATTTCCCTCGCCAAGGGATTGGCCATACTTTGAATATCAATGAAACATACTGATCTCTGTAGACAATACGCTACATCTAGATCAAAAAAGTGTGATAGAAACACTCGTTAAATAAAATTCCAATTTTTATTTCAACATGTAAATAAAATGAAGTGCCTCATGCCATAAAAAGATCAGAATTTAGCGTATACATGAGTTCAAGGAACATAAAGAAGAGACATATATTGTTAAATGCATATCAAAATTGTGCATGAATATTTTCTATAATGTCTGTAAAAAATATTTTAGAGAAATAAATATAAGACCAAAAACATCACTGTGATCTCATATTATTGAAAGCACACCATATAATTGTTATGCAGAGATAAATTATCCTTTTTCAATTTATTTTTTGTACTTCCCAATAAAATCTTCCTTTTTTCATAAATATTGCAACAAACCGCATGGCCTAATAGGTTGTAATTCACATATTATTGCTTCAGATTAACGCTACAGTGTCAACAAAATATAATAGGGGGAGGAAGCTTTGACAGCGAAACGCGCGTCGGGGTTTAGGATCTTTAGCGGGCCATTTGGCATCTATGTAGCAAGAGCTGGGAACAGGTAATATGCATTTATGAGACATTTATAGTGTGACTTGCATGTCTGGTCGTGAGCCGTGTTATAGCGTAGCTTTATGTGTAATGTAACGGCAGCATTTGCAGCCGTTGCTATATGCTTCAGTCTACACTCATAATGAGACCTTGCATTGTGCAAAGCACATGGCAGTATTGGGAACTGCCTTAGTGTGCTTTTTGTCTTCTTTGTGCAAAATATGGAATTCATTAAATAGTTTGGCCTTCTCACCATATTATGTGTCTATACTGAGGCACCTTTCTAAGTAGTTGAAGTATGGTAAAGTACAGTTTAAATTATTAACAAGGAGTACGCTATAAGGAATCTGCTACATTATGTGTCTATATTGAGGCACCTTTCTTGTAAGCAGACTATGTGGTAAAGTATAGTTTAAAATATTAGTAAGGAGCACGCTATAAGGAATTTTTTCTAATGAACATATAAACAAAATAGAAGGTGGATAAATTTTGGTGGCACTTTCTCTGTATTACAAACAGGAGCATTTCTATACGTTTTTAATGTGCAAAGCATGCAATTTACAGATTGATGCGGTTTTCCACTATTTTATTTTGTTGACACTGTAGCGTTGACATGTAAATCACAGTGCGAAACATGGTTGTGACCCAATATACAGAATCTTTGGTACGTTCCGTTACAATGTATCAGTGCAGATAACCAGGATCCAGGACAGGAGGGATGTGGGCAGCTGAGGGACTTAGTTTACATAGACTGTTCATGGTGAATACACTGCAACAAACTCTCTGCTGTGTGATCAGAACCAATGCTCTGCCTCCGAGTCTAAAGAAGGTCCCTATTCTAGGAAGCAGGTCTTCAAAAGGTGAGTAACTGAAACTAAATGTAATAGAAAGTTGCAAAACTTTTGACATTCATCAGCTTTATTTACATAACTCATGACAGGTCCTTTAAATTCTAAGTCATCGCACTGATGACAACATAAGTCGTCTTGTAAAGCTCAAGGACATAAAGGGAAATGTCCTCCTGCAATGTGGAATCTACGCAGAGAATCACGAGTGCAACAGAAGACTACCGGAAAAATGTCACCAGTATTTGTCTTCTGGGAGTGGATGTCACTTCTTCACATACAAAAGAGCTGGCAGACTAACCACAGAGATACTGAACACACAGAAGAACAATCACACTATCCACCTCATAATGAATGACAAGGAAATCAATTTTTCCAAGGTCACAGCTCAGCCATAAAGTATAAAACATACACAACACTAAATCATATAACTACTATAATACTGCCCCTATGTACAAGAATATAACTACTATAATACTGCCCCTATGTACACGAATATAACTACTATAATAATGCTCCTATGTGCAAGAATATAACTGCTATAATACTGCCCCTATGTACAAGAATATAACTACTATAATACTGCCCCTATGTACAAGAATATAACTACTATAATACTGCCCCCTATGTACAAGAATATAACTACTATAATAATGCTCCTATGTACAAGAATAAAGGATGGAATCTCCAGCGCTGGACTTCAGTTAAAAATACATCATTTATTGTAAATTCTTAAAATCAAACAGAAAAAGTGTGGATAAGGACATACAGGCAGATGGGGTCTCTGGTGGTCTCCAACCAACGCGTTTCGACCTAGAGGGTCTTACTCATGGTTCACACTAGACCAATACTGACGACTACAAATAGTACAAAAACTAGTAAATCACAGGTGTTGGACAAAAGAATTAATGAAAATAGGGAGTATCCCTACCAGTTAACTCTTGCAAACACTCAGCCTAATGTGGAGCTGAAACAAAAACTAGTCGGAAAAACAGGAAAAAAAAAAAAAAAAAAAAAAAAAAAAAAACCTAATAAAAAGATATCATAAGAATATAATAACAATCACAAAAATTATCAGAATAACCAGAATTGAATAGGACTAAGTAGAATGTAAATATACAGAAGAAAATATCAATCTAATTGCAATATTAAATCAAGTCGTTTGTTCAGACCTAATGGTACTCTTGTATTTAATTTAAAAATCCAAAAAGTGTGGATAAGGACATACAGGCAGATGGGGTCTCTGGTGGTCTCCAACCAACGCGTTTCGACCTAGAGGGTCTTACTCATGGTTCACACTAGACCAATACTGACGACTACAAATAGTACAAAAACTAGTAAATCACAGGTGTTGGACAAAAGAATTAATGAAAATAGGGAGTATTCAGTCTCACATAAATTGTAATTCAGAAGGAGTAATATATGTTATTGAATGCGTTTTTTGTAACCTACAATATGTAGGCTGCACAATAGGACCTCTTAAAAAGAGAATTAGGAAACACTTGTCAGAAGCTACTAGTAGCAATTATAATATTTCAGCAGTTTCTTATCATTGTAAAACTGTTCATGGAGGTAAAACTGATAGCCTCAAAATTATAGCAATAGAGAAAGTCTATAGATCTACTAGGGGAGGTGATTTCAGGAGAAAATTATTAAATCGTGAATCATTTTGGATTTTTAAATTAAATACAAGAGTACCATTAGGTCTGAACAAACGACTTGATTTAATATTGCAATTAGATTGATATTTTCTTCTGTATATTTACATTCTACTTAGTCCTATTCAATTCTGGTTATTCTGATAATTTTTGTGATTGTTATTATATTCTTATGATATCTTTTTATTAGGTTTTTTTTTTTTTTTTTTTTTTCCTGTTTTTCCGACTAGTTTTTGTTTCAGCTCCACATTAGGCTGAGTGTTTGCAAGAGTTAACTGGTAGGGATACTCCCTATTTTCATTAATTCTTTTGTCCAACACCTGTGATTTACTAGTTTTTGTACTATTTGTAGTCGTCAGTATTGGTCTAGTGTGAACCATGAGTAAGACCCTCTAGGTCGAAACGCGTTGGTTGGAGACCACCAGAGACCCCATCTGCCTGTATGTCCTTATCCACACTTTTTCTGTTTGATTTTAAGAATTTACAATAAATGATGTATTTTTAACTGAAGTCCAGCGCTGGAGATTCCATCCTTTATTTTGCTTCAGTCAACACCCCTGATCAAGGTGACTCCGTGCGCAGGAGGATTATGGATCGCAACCGAGACTGGTGAGCTGACCTCCCTTCATTTTCCCTATCCTTCTATAATTATATGTACAAGAATATAACTACTATAATAGTGCTCCTATGTACAAGAATATAACTACTATAATACTGCCCCTATGTACAAGAATATAACTTCTATAATACTGCCCCTATGTACAAGAATATAACTACTATAATACTGCTCCTATGTACAAGAATATAACTACTATAATAGTGCTCCTATGTACAAGAATATAACTACTATAATAATGCTCCTATGTACAAGAATATAACTACTATAATACTGCCCCTATGTAAAAGAATATAACTACTATAATACTGCCTCTATGTAAAAGAATATAACTACTATGATACTGCTTGCTATGTAGAAGAATATAACTTCTATAATACTGCTCCTATATACAAGACTATACAGTTGTGCTCAAAAGTTTACATATCCCAGCAGAATGTTGGCTTTCTTGGCCTTTTTTCAGTATGAGTATGAATGATAGCACCAAAACTTTTTCTCCACTCATGGTTAGTGGTTGGTTGAAGCCATTTATTGTTAAACTACTGTGCTTTCTCTTTTTAATCGACAACCCAAAACATCCAAATGACCCTGATCAAAAGTTTACATGCCCTGGTGATTTTGGTAATAACATGCACAGAAGCTGACACAAGTGGGTTTGAAAGGCTACTAAAGATAACATCCTCACCTGTAAGGCCGGTTTCACACTAGCGCATTTTCAGCGCGCGCACGGCCGGGGGTAGCTCCGCCCCCGATCCGGCTCTCTGCCCGGCGTGCCCGCCCCTTCCTTGTAGCGCCGCCTCCTAGCGGACAGCGGCGCCTGCGATCGGCGCACCCTATCTTTAGCATAGGGTGCGCCGATCGTGCGCAGGCCGTGCGCTAGTTGCGCTTTGACCTGCGCTGCGCACTTTTGACGGTGCGCCGTGCGCGCCAAAATCAAACTTTTCGGATTTTGGCGCGCACGGCGCACCGTCAAAAGTGCGCAGCGCAGGTCAAAGCGCAACTAGCGCACGGCCTGCGCACGATCGGCGCACCCTATGCTAAAGATAGGGTGCGCCGATCGCAGGCGCCGCTGTCCGCTAGGAGGCGGCGCTACAAGGAAGGGGCGGGCACGCCGGGCAGAGAGCCGGATCGGGGGCGGAGCTACCCCCGGCCGTGCGCGCGCTGAAAATGCGCTAGTGTGAAACCGGCCTTACCTGTTTGCTTGTAATCAGTGTGTGTGCATAAAAGCTGAGTGAGTTTCTGGGATCCAGACAGACTCTTGCATCTTTCACCCAGTCACTGATATTTCTGAATTGTGTGTCATGGGGAAAGCAAAAGAATTATCAACGAATCTACGGGAAAAGGTAGTTGAACTGTATAAAACAGGAAAGGGATACAAAAAGATATCCAAGGAATTGATAATGCCAGTTAGCAGCGTTCAAACTGTGATTTTAAATGCAAAATCAAGGGCTCTGTAAAAACAAAACTACGGTCAGGTAGACCAACAAAGATTCTATCCACAACTGCCAGGAAAATTGTTCGGGATGCAAAGAAAAACCCACAAATAACATAAGCTGAAATACTGGACTCTCTGAAAACTAGCGGTGTGGCTGTTTCTAGATGCACAATAAGGAGGCACTTGAAGAAAAATGAGCTGCATGGTCGAGTCGCCAGAAAAAAACCATTGCTATGCAAACACCACAAAGTATCTCGCCTACAATATGCAACACAGCACAGAGGCAAGCCTCAAAACTTCTGGAACAAGGCAATTTGGAGTGATGAGACCAAAATTGAACTTTTTGGTCACAACCATAAAGGTTACTTTTGGAGAGAGGTCAGCAAGGCCTATGCTGAAAGGAACACCATTCCTACTGTAAAGCACAGAGGTGGGTCGCTGATGTTTTGGGGATGTGTCAGCTACAAAGGCACAGGAAACTTGGTCAAAGTTTAAGGAAAGATGAATGCAGAACGTTATCAGCAAATACTGGAAGCAAATTTGCAATCATCAGCCCGGAAGCTGAGTATAATGGGACGTAATTGGATGTTCTAACATGACAATGATCCAAAACACAAGGCCAAGTCGACCTGTCATGGGCTACAGCAGAACAATGTTAAGGTTGTGGATTGGCCATCTCAGTCTCCTGACCTCATTATCATTGAGCCACTCTGGGGAGATCTCAAGTGTGCTGTTCATGCTAGACAGCCCAGGTATTTACAGGAACTGGAGGTTTTTGCCAAGAAGAGTGGGCAGCTTTAACATCTGAGAATATAAAGAACCTCATCCACCACTACCACAAAATAATTCAAGCTGTCATTGATGTTAGAGGGTGCAATACATGGTATTAAGAAATGGGGTATGCAAATTTTTGATCAGAGTCATTTGGATGTTTTGGGGTGTCATTATGATTTAAAGTACAAGAATATAACTACTATAATACTGCCACATCTATACAAAATTTTAAATGATAAAACTGTTTATATAGATGAATACTGTTGCAAGAACAAGCACTTTTACAATTTACTGCTTATGTAAATGTCCAGCCGTTCTCGAGCTATTAATGTTGTTCTTTTATTTACAGCTCGTTGCCAGTAGACTGACAATTGATGCTGTCTAGTGTGTAAGCAATATCGTAAAGATGGGTAGATTAGAAGGTAGCTGCAGCTCCAATGATCCTGCTCAACTTTAAAACAGTGCTTTCAAGCTAAATACAAAAGAGCTTATGAGCGAACATGTTCTGCTTTCTGGTAGTGGTCGGTTTCCAAGGCAACGAGCTGTAACAAAAATAACAGTATTAACCCCTTACTGCCATCGGACGGGATAGTACGTCTGATGGCAGTATCCCCCACTTTGACGTGGGCTCTGGCGGTGAGCCCACCTCAAAGCTGGGACATATCAGCTGTTTTGAACAGCTGACATGTGCCCGCAATAGCTGCAGCTATTAACTAGTTAAATGCCACTGTCAAACTCTGACAGCGGCATTTAACAAGTGCTTCTGGACATCTGGACGGAAATGCGCTCACCGGTGACCCATGTCATGTGATCGCGGGTCACCGGTGTGTCGACATGACAAGCAGAGGTCTCCTTGAGACCGCTATGGTTGTTGATGCCGGATTGCTGTGAGCGCCACCCTGTGGTCGGAGCTCATAGCAATGCAGTTAGTTATTCTGCTACATAGAGGCGATCTGAGCATCGCCTCTATGTAGCAGAGCTGATCAAGTTGTGGCAGAAGCATGCCAAAAGTAAAAAAAAATATATATATTGTATGTTTTTAAAAATATGAAATTTTTTTAAAAAAAACATAAAAGTTTAACTCACCCCCCTTTCGCCACATTTAAAATAAAACAATACAAATAAAATCAAACATACAAATATTTGGTATAGCCACATTCAGAATCGCCCGATCGATCAATAAAAAAAAAGGATTAACCTGATTGCTAAACGGCGCAGCGAGAAAAAAATAAAACGCCAGAATTACGTTTTTTGGTTCCACGACATTGAATTAAAATGCAATAACGGGTGATCAAAAGATCGTATGTGCACAAAAATGGTGACATTAAAAACGTCAGCTCGGTGTGCAAAAAGTAAACCCTCAGTCAACCCTAGATCACGAAAAATGGAGACGCTATGAGTCTCGGAACATGGTGCAATTTATTTATTTATTTTTTTTTAGGAAACTTTGGAATTTTTTTTGACCACTGAGATAAAAAAAGAACCTTGACATGTTTGGTGTCTATGAACTCATAATGAACTGGAGAATCATAATGGCAGGTCAGCTTTAGAATTTCGCGAAGCTAGTAAAAAAGCCAAACAAAAAACAAGTGTAGGATTTCACTTTTTTTTGCAATTTCACCGCACTTGGAATTTTTTTCCCGTTTTCTGTTACAGGACATGGTGAAACCAATGATATCTTTCAAAAGTACAACTCGTCCAGCAAAAAATAAGCCTTCACATTGCCATATTGACGGAAAAATTAAAAAGTTACAGCTCTGGAAAGAAGGGGAGGGAAAAATGAAAATGCAAAACCAAAAAAAGCTCCGGTCATGAAGGAGTTAATAGCTCAAGAACGGCTAAACATTTTAATTAAGCAGAAAATTTAAAAAGTGCTTTTTTTGCAAGAACAATCTGACAATATCCATCCATGAAGCTGGGAATAAAACTATAATACTTCACCCGTCACATTTGACTGTCTCAGACATTAGATCCATTGCACTGGATATATTGCCACATCCAGAAGATAATATTTTGTGGACTTTCATCTCTAGTTCCTGTGAACAATTACAATAAAATTTTCTGGGAACAATGACAAATCTGATAAGGAAACGCTGCTGCTGCTGCTGCTGCTGCCGTTGTGATGAAATGGTCTTGTCACTTGATGATTGTGAAATTGTTTAACTTGTAACTTTAGGACATTTCTGGCTTATGTAAATGACAACTATAAAATTCTATGGAATAAAACAGTTTTTTAAAGCAAAAAAAAAAATATTTCAGTGTAAATTTGCAGATTTTCTTTTCTTGGTAGAAATTTGTGATATCAGATTAGATCCAAAGAAACAGATTAAATTCTTCCAGGATTCATCTTCTGAGAGACCTCCAGATCTGGAGGTTTTCTGTCTTAGGGCTCATACCCATTTGCGAGTAAAAAATTGGTCCGTTTTCTGGACTGAAAAAAACAGACCAAAACTATGCAATTGTCATGCGTTTTGTATGCGATTTTTAATCGCACCATCCGTTTTACATCCATTTTTCATCCGTATGCCATGCGTTTTTTTTTCTAGGCAACTATTTTTCTACAGTCATTTACAGGACCATTTACAGTGTTATATGACACAGAATGGCAATGTATCCGCTTAAAATGGATGGAAAAAGGATGGTCCATTTTTAGTACGCTTTTTAATCGCATCCATTGACTTGCATTGGCAATTTTCAAGCGAAAATCGCAGCAAATCGCAGCATGCTGCGATTTGTTTCTCAGTCCGATTTCGGATGGGAAAAAAAATCACAAGTGTGATGTCACCCATTGACTAACATTCAATTGCGATTTTTTTCCCATCCGAAATGGTTGATTTTTAATCGGATTGCACTCGTCCGATTTTCTCTCCAGTGAGTACGAGCCCTTAGAGCTATATTTTCCATATTGTTGGTGATTTTTTAAAATAAAACGTTAACATCAAAGAGGGGGGAAAAAAAGCATAAAAGAACTAGCTCATAAATACAGGTAAATGGCATAAATACAGCGAGCCCACGGAGCAGAGGCTTTGAACGTCAGGTCATTGAAAGATGGAGGACATTCAGGATGTGGGTTTGCTCAGGCAAGTTACTTCAAAAAAGAGGAAACATATTGGCAGTTTTGTAGCACAAAAAGTAGCAAATTGTGCTGGATGCCAAATGTGTAAATTCATTTGTTTCAGTTTCCTGATTTTTATTGCACTTTCCAATTTTTTTTATATGACTGGTAGTGATGGGCGACCCCCGAACAGTAAAGTTCAGGATCCGTACTGAACACCTACTGTTCAGGCACGGACCCCAAACACGGACTTCTCCAGGAAGTAGGTGTTACTCTTTGGGCTCGGTCCCCCTAACACCAGGTGTTTCCTATGCTGTCATCTGCATGACAATCAGAGAAACACCGGCGTCTCTGATCAGCAGTAAGATCATTACCGCCAGTCATTACCCTCAGCTGTCAGCTTTATCATGGTTGATTAGCAAGAATAGAGGGGAACCCATGCCTTTTTTTTTAATAATTTAAATAAATTATTTTAAAAAATGGTGTGGGCCTCCCCTATTTTTAACAAGCAGTCAACCTAAAGCAGACAGCTGGGGCGGGGTTTCTCAGACTGGTAAGGGGTCATGAATATTGGTCCTCCCCAGATAAAAAATAACAGCCACCCAAAAAAAGGCGCATCTATTAGATGCGCCAATTCTGGTGCTTTGCCCAATCTTTCCACTTGCCCTGTGGCAGTGGCAAGTGGGGTTCATATTTGTGCAGTTTGATGTGACCTTTGCATTTTCAGGGGACATTAAGCTCAGCAGTTAGTAATGGAAAGGAATCTATAAGTCATATGGTCGGTAAAAAACACCCAGAATAAAATCCTTTATTTGAAATAAAAATAGATTGTTGAAATGTATTTTAAAATAACAAACACAGTTATACTTACCTTACACCCATTCCATTGAAGCCATGATCTACTGTAAAAAAAACAACATTATCCCTCACCTGTCCGACTTACCTTAATTCATGCTGTAATCCATGTCTGCAATAATTATTTTCAACCTGGATGATGCCTATATGCGCCTGTCCAGGCTGATAACCACTGATGAATGATCTGCGAGCACGGTGTCAGTGACTACTGGTGACGTCATCAAGGTTACTGTAGGTTACTGAGGTTGCGTTCCTATCTCAGTTCATTGTGAACTGGGCCGATGAACTGCGGTGACCTCAGTGAGATCACTGCTAGCACAATGAGGAAAAACACTTGCGGTAACTTGATGACTTTCCACTGGTTGAGCAACTCATTATCCCATGGTTTTCAGCCTGAATGGTCACATATAGTCACTGTCCAGGTTGAAAACCAGTTATTGCAGACATGGATTACGACATGGGACAGTATGTCAGACAGGTAAGTGATATTGTTGGTTTCTATTTTATATTTTTATAGGAGACAAGGGCTTCAATGGAATGGGCGTTAGGTGAGTATAACTGTTATTTTTAAATACATTTGTAAAAAAATGTATTTTTATTTTAAATAAAAGGGCTTTATTCTGACTGTGTCTTAAATTACAATCTAAACTACAGGATTAGTAATGGATGGGTGTCTCAGAGACGCCCCTCCATTACTAAGCCATGGGCTTGATGTCACCTGAAAATACAGGTGACAGCAATCCCACAATTATGAACTCCACTTGACAGCCGCCTGAGGAAGCCAACACAAAATGCGTTTTGGGGCTGCTGGCAGTGTACCACATGCAGGGTAACAAAGGGTAAGAGATCATCAACGTGTGTGTGTAGTGATGCAGCTTCATATTTGGGCCATCTAATTTTGAAGCCATTGGGAGCATAGATGGATTACCTATATATAGCCTTTATGTGTTACTTTATTCTGTCTTGCATTCATCATACACCTGATGTTTAGGATTATTGAAGCACCTGCACTTTATAGGTTTACGTATTGATTTATATACTCTCCCTGCCCTAATACTACATGTGATACCTATACTTTTTTTACCTGAGTCCCTGCTCTATACAACTTTGCCTATGATTATATATATTTTAAATATATAACAGGGCATACAAATAAAGTTTATGAATTATATTTTTTTTTACTATGTGCTTTTTTAGTAGTTACTTATGTAGGCTGATGGGAGTAGTACTCTTTCATCAGCATATGCCTCTGTGTCTGGAGGTAAACTTTTTACCAACGGCCACAGCTGCGGGCTCACGCTGTCATCTGACAGTGTGGGAACCGCAGTTCTCTGACCGCCGATAATAATGTCACCGCTGATCAAAGGCAGTGTTTGCTGCGCTGTCATGCAGTTGACAGCATGGCAAACAACAGATGTTCGAGCATCCCATTCATCCCATACTGTTCTGGTACCCAAACCAAACTTCTTTTTAAATGTTCGTCCAAACCCACCAAACCTGAACATCCAGGGGTTCGTCCATCATTAGTGGCTGGGGCTTATTTTGAAGGCCAACCCCTGAGTAGAGCAACAAATTGTGTGTCTTTTAGGACATAAATTGTAAATTTGAGTGCAAATCGGCAGCAGCTCACGGGTATTAGTGCGAATATGAAGACAGCACCCTGAGGTCAGTGAGTGACCAGGCGGCCCAGGACTTTATTATATTGCTGTATTAGGATTTATTTTGTCGTGCATCAAGATAATTGCTTGTTGCATCCAGGATAAACTTAAATCGATTGTGTTAAAGTGAAGGTCTTGTTCCAACTTTTTTACACAACAGTTGTTGATTCTGTAAACTAATCTTCCCTGGAAAATGGCATTCACAAGAACAAGTCATAAATTCAGGAGATCACAGGGCAAAGGTAATGGATAATGAAAGAGGGCTAGGCACAACGGGATGGGGGGTCAGTTCAGTGTAGGGTATCATGTAATAGAGGTCGCCTTCTCACTGGCAGATGGACTCATACACACTGATAGAAATGGGCATTAAGAACTAAAAGTTTTCTATGTGCACGGGCTAGTGTAATGCCTTCAATGTTTGCAGACTGAGCCGAGTGATGGAAGATTGATCATTAGGTGGAGGTGATTAAGCATGTCCAAGTGCTGGAGGACACACATGCTCAGTCCCCTCTACCTAATGATCCAAGTGCTGGAGGACACACATTCTCAGTTACAGCCATCTGCTGAACCGAGTGCCTGAGGACACACATGCTCAGTCCTTATCTACCTAATGATCCAGGTGCTGGAGGGCACACATGCTCAGTCACCACCTAATGAGCCGAGTGCTGGAGGACACACTCAGTCACCTCCACCCAATGAGCCAAGTGCTGGAGGGCACACATGCTCAGTCCCCTCTTCCTAATAAGCCGAGTGCTGGAGGACACACAAGAAGGGGATGTGGCGCTCCAGGGAAGTCCAGTCGCCTCAGAGGTTCTGCACCTCACCCAGAGGTGTGGTGTCTTACTCCCCAGGTAAGGTGGGAGCACCTGACAGGACTCTAACACCTGCACCCAACACACACACCCTATAGCAGCAGGGCATCTGGATGTACCCTACAGGAGGAGAATCTCAACCCTGTCTGGGTGGTAAAGGGTGTTGAGAGGTGGGTGAAGCTAGTAGAAGTGTGGAGCAGCTCCCTATTAGGAGGAGCTGCAGAGAAGGAAAGAGACAGAAGAAAGCTCCCTGAAGAGGGAAGGGATCCAAGAGGCACGGGCAGCGACCATACTGCCTGTGGGGCTCGTTCCATGCCTACTAACGTTGGGTGGAGGGATCAGGTCGCAGTATAGGGACTGGCCCTATAACTAGTGGAGTAAACAACGGACTCAGCTAGATCAACCAGAGTCTACGAGCATTGCAAGTGCTGCAGCCAAATCCACAATCATTTGCTGAAAAGGCACACACATAGGATCCAGGGACCTAGAGGTTATTCCCGACAAGATCCGAGTCTGCTGGCTTGGGACACTGCTTGTGAAGGTGCTGGACAGGAGGGAGGAAATCAGCACAGTGAGACAGCCAGGAAAGGCACACACTGAAGGGAGTCCTGGAAGGGTGTTTTTCCATCTACCTGGGAGTTTGCTGGACCCCTGACCTTGAGGACGCAGCACCAATTGGGCACATGCATGTAAGTGAACTGTGAGTAAAACTTTGGAACTGCACCCAATTGTGTCCTCTAATTCCTCCTGCGAACCTACACAGCTCTGCTACATCTACCATCACCAAACACCACTGCCCTGGGACAAAAGCTCTGCCTGTGGAGAGCTATTCCAACTCCGCTGCATCCCACCATCAGTCCCAGAGGATCTGCACTGCAGTGCTGGTCACCTCTGACCAGATACCACAGGTGGAGTCACAAACTTATCTACACATAGACTTTATTCCTCATCAGCTCTTATTTTACATGGACACTGAGGGCCTCGTACCGGGTCCCTGCTGCCGTGACACATCCCTTTAAGACACAGGTCCAGTATCGAGTAACCCAAAGCCCTGAGGGGGTGTTCCAGGCAGAGCTGCCACTAGGAATTTCGGGGCCCCATACTGGCAAAATTTTCATGGCCCCCATGAGACTCCGCCCAGGCTCCACCCAGCCCCGCCTCCAGCCCTCAAACTGTCCACAGTCCCACTGCTCTCTCTTGGAAAAACTCCACTTCTCACCTATCACACATTAACAGTTCCCATCACCAGATCACACATATAGCCAGCAGCTTTTGCTTTGGACAAAAGATTTTTTTAAGCTTCCACCATAAAAGGGTAGACACTTTTGGCCGGGCTCTACTCTACTGTAACCTATTGAATATTTGTTAAAATATGCAGTACTTTAGGTATATTTTTATTTATTTTTCAATTTTTAAAATGACCAATAATATCACATACAAGGACCAAATACCGCTACACCATGTCCAGACCACATATTACTACCATAGTGACCGAATAATATCACATACAAGGAACAAATATCACCGCACCATGACCAGACCACATATTACCACCACAAAGTGACCAAATAATAGCACACACAAGGGACAAATACCACCGCACCATGCCCAGACCACATATTACCACCACAAGGTGACTGACTACTACAATACTGATCATTACAGGTAATATAGTGATCAATGCCATTATACACAGGACCTCTGTATATAATGTACAGGTAACACAGTGATCACTGGTGATATTATACACAGGACCTCTCTATATATAGTATACAATGTATAGTGTCAGTGTACAGGTAACACACTAATTCACCAGTGACGTCTCTAGGTGAACTCCTTCATCCTTGCTTTTCATTCATCCAGCACAGATCACCATCACGTCTTCCAGCCAGGACTCGTCTCTGTAGGAAAAAACACAGTTATCTAGAGCTCCGCTTGCAGAACACTTTACTTATTTTTTCCCAATTTCTACATTACACCACATGAAGAAAAAAAGGCAACATAGTGTCGCTCTGCACAGTAACAGAACCGCCCCCCGATTTAAAACAGTATCCTCAAAAAATTAAATACATCACTGCAGTAATAATATCACTTAATTAGCCCCTATGGTAATAATATCCCCCATCCTGACCCCCGTGTGTCTCATTCCTGGCTTTAGCCATATGTTCTCCCATCCCGCCCTCATGAGAATCCTTTCTGCCCCCATATTATCTCCATCGTATCCATCCTGCCCCATGATCCTGTGCGACCTGTCTCCAATCATGCCCCGTATCTCCATTCTGCCCCAGTCTCCAGCATTCTGCCCCCATGTCCAGCATTCTGCCCCATGCTCAGCATTCTGCCCCATGTTCAGCATTCTGCACCAGTCCAGCATTCTGCCCCATGTTCAGCATTCTGCCCCAGTCCAGCATTTTGCCCCATATCCAGCATTCTGCCCCATGTTCAGCATTCTGCCCCAGTCCAGCATTCTGATCCAGTCTCCAGCATTCTGCCCCATGTCCAGCATTCTGCCCCAGTCCAGCATTCTGCCCCATGTTCAGCATTTTGCCCCATATCCAGCATTCTGCCCCAGTCTCCAGCATTCTGCCCCAGTCTCCAGCATTCTGCCCCAGTCTCCAGCATTCTGCCCCATGTCCAGCATTCTGCCCCATGTTCAGCATTCTGCCCCATGTCCAGCATTTTGCCCCATGTTCAGCATTCTGCCCCATGTTCAGCATTCTGCCCCAGTCCAGCATTCTGCCCCATATTCAGCATTCTGCCCCAGTCTAGCATTCTGCCCCATGTTCAGCATTCTGCCCCATGTTCAGCATTTTCCCCCATGTTCAGCATTCTGCCCCATGTCCAGCATTCTGCCCCATGTCCACCATTCTGCCCCAGTCTCCAGCATTCTGCCCCAGTCTCCAGCATTCTGCCCCATGTCCAGCATTCTGCCCCATGTCCAGCATTCTGCCCCAGTCCAGCATTTTGCCCCATGTTCAGCATTCTGCCCTATGTCCAGCATTCTGCCCCCACGTCTAGCATTCTGTCCCATGTCCAGCATTCTGCCCCAGTGCACATTCTGCCCCATGTTCAGCATTCTGCCTCATGTCCAGTATTCTGCTCCATGTCCAGTATTTTGCCCATGTCCAGCATTCTGCCCCAGTCCAGTATTCTGCCCCATATTCAGCATTCTGCCACAGTCCAGCATTCTGCCAGATGTTCAGCATTCTGCCCCAGTCCAGCACTCTGCCCCCAGGGCCCCCCGGATCACCGCTGTCAAAAAAAAAAAAGCTCTCCTTACCTGGCCGAGCTCCAGCGGCGGGCGAGGCTCAGTCCCTCCACGCTGCAGCGCGCTCTAGCCAGCGACTGACACTGACGTCAGAAGCCGGCGAGGTGTGCGCTGCGGCTGACGTCAGCTGCCAGCCTCCGATTGGCTGGCAGCTGTTAACTATTGACGTGCGGGCCGCCGGGCCCGCGTGTCAATAGCGTTTAGCTGCCGCCCGCAGCACCGCTAGCCAGGGCCCGGTTTACCTGCCGGTAGGGGCCCGGTGAGCAGAGGAGAACGGGCCCGATGCGGGCCCCCTCTGCCCGCCGGGCCCCATATGCCAGTCAGGGCAGTAATGCCCTGATGGCGGCCCTGGTTCCAGGGACATGCTGTCAGCTTCCAGAAGAGCAAGGAGACTGATTCTGTCCAGAGCCTCAGCAGTACAAATCACAGCAACAGATCTCATCTGTTGAAATTTTTTTAAGCAGATATTGCCATGAAGTTTGGATTTTAAAGTCTGCGATGTGAATATTCTTTGAGTGGATTTCAGGGCGGATTTCTCCTTTTGTAGTGAACTGAGTGAAATCCACGATAAATCTGCAGCTCAGTCCACAGCTTTGCAGATTTTTCTGCACCAAATATACATCTCTGAAAAGTCTTCCTGGCATTGCTCAACTGCACAGTTATGGACTGAAGTCATCCATTGTGTTGTGGAGATGACGGAAGAGACTGTGATTGTCACTGATCACCTGCATTGCAGCATAGTCTCATCATGATGAGACAGAAAAAGAGGAAGAAACAGCAGGACAATCCCCAGGATTCACCTAAAACTGAGTGGGGAGACTGACCCAACAGTGCGAAGAGACTGACCCAACAGTGTGGGGAGACTGACCCAGCAGTGCGAGAAGACTGACCAAACAGTGAGGGGAGACTGACACAACAGTGAGAGGAAACTGACACAACAGTGCGGGGAGACTGACCCAACAGTGTGCCACGTGGGCGAGAGGTTAAATCACAACATTACCTACTGCTGCTATACTGTACACATCTGTCATAGCACCGCAAACCATGTCCATGTCTGATCGCTCTACATTGTGCACAATTTCCATGGTAATGTTCACACGAAAAATATATAACAGCGATAATGTTCCCTGCAGTCCTATGTAATGCCACAAATTACACATTATTGTTGCAGAGCTGAGAGTGCTACATCATTATAGAACTACAGGCAGCAGCAGATCACACTAAGGTTATTTTTGTGGTTAGATCAGGACTACATAGTATACTGAAAGCAAAACACCAGAGCAAGGAAAATCCTGAAAACCAGGGAGATAACTACAACAGAGAGCAGCAGCAGCAACCGGCCCAGGAGGGTGTGAAGAGATCTGGACGGATGAGAAAGACTGTACCCAACTACTCCAACCCCGAGACGGCTCATCGTCCGCCCAGAGAGGGAGACAGGGGCACCCCAGGCACCAGGAAGAAGAGCCCAGCAACATCCTGTGGGGAGATGACATCCAGCCAGTCCACGAGTTCCTTCTCCTCCCGAGTGGTCACCATGTTGCGAGAGTATGAGAACGCCGGCAAAGCACTGACTGGGCTGTAGGAGCAGCTGCAGGAGGCCTGGATCCTGAACACCAGTGCCTCCAACAAGGAAAGACCCGCGACCTCCCAGAGGTTTAAAGCCCTCAGAGATGAGGTGGTCCGGTTAGTGGACCTCAGGGAGGAGTTTGAGAAAAGTGCAGGTCCCTTCCTGGAAAAGTTTAAGAACCAGCGGCGGTTCTCAGAAATGAAGGGGTTAAATACCTCGGGAGAACCGCCAGCCGGCGTCCTAATTGAGGAGGAGGACGACGACATCGTCATGGCTGGAGTCCCATGTGCTGGAATGAGCCAGGAGAGTCAGGGGCAAAGCCAACAACAGGGAATCGCCCTCCCGACACGGCAGACGACTCCAGCAACACAGGCTGGAGTGTCAGTGGAGGAAGAGGAGGAGTGCGGTCTGCTGAGAAATATCTGAGAGCTGGAGTCTCCTGTGCACCTGACCAGATTTTCCTTTGGTGAGGACGAGCCAGCGGAGGAGACAAAGAAAAAGAGAAAGATGAAGGAAGCTGCACGGGAGGAGATGAAACTGAATGGGAGGAGACACAGATTAGATATTAGAAAAAACTTTTTGACAGTTAGAGTGATCAATGAGTGGAACAGGCTGCCACAAGAAGTGGTGAGTTCTCCTTCAATGGAAGTCTTCAAACAGAGGCTGGACAGACATCTGACTGGGATGATTTAGCGAATTCTGCTTTGAGCAGGGGGTTGGACCAGATGGCCCAGGAGGTCCCTTCCAACTCTACGATTCTATGATTCTATGAGTTACAAATATGCACCAATGTCTGATGTTACACCTACTACCACCTGTGTAAACCCCACCAAACCTAAAGGAACGGGCTCTGCAGTGGGTCCAGGGCATGGACAGGGTGGGGAGAGGAGGAGGATGTCCGGCGATGCTGCCATCTGTGCGGGGAACAGTGCAGGGGGCGATGCTGTGGAGGTACTCACGGCGCCGGACATAGGGGACCCCGTGGAGTTTCCCTCCCTGCCTACTGCGGCTAAACCGGTTATCACCGGGGCCGAGGAGAAAGGGGGGGATGTTCATGCCGTTGCGAAAGGGGGACGGTGTGGGCACACTCCATCCCTGCTCACTGCAGCTGAGCGTGTTGCGGCAAAAGGGGGAGCACTGTTGTGACAGGGGCGCAGTGCGCCTCAACAGAGGAGAAGAGGCGCGCGTCAGGGGAGTCCTGCAGAAAAGCAAGGGAGAACTATAATTGGCGACAATACTGTGCGCACTGTGGCGACAGGGGGGTAGTGTGCCCCGGCGGGAAAAAAAGACACTAATCCCCAAAAGTCTGTGGCTACAGGGCAGGCGGCTGACAAACATTCTGCAAGGACAATAAGGGGCATGGTGCTCCAAAAGCACAGCACAAAGTCAGCAATGAACCAATTAAAGCGGATGTGGTTCTGTACTCCTCCCCCCGGTCCAGCAGGTGTGATTGCAGAGACTCCAGACACAAGGGAGGAAGGAATGGATGTGACTGTGGAAGGTGCACAGAACAATGGTAATGGGGTGAATGATGGGTGTTGTGGAGGAGTGAATAATGTGAGTTGTGGTGCCGCAAATGATGGTAGTATTGGTGGAGTGAATGATGGGAATAGTGGTGGAGCGAAGTAGGAGAGCAGCACTGGTGTTGGTGGAGGGGAAGTAGGTAGTGGTCCCACTGCCCCCCCAGTGGTGGCTTCAGCCCCAAGCTATTAAGGAGATGTCACTGCTGGGGGTAGTAGTGTGCCCTTGTCTGGTGGCCCGGGGACTTGCAGCAGCGCTTCCTGGATGCCCTGAAGAAAGGGGAGAGTTCCATCAATGTAGAGGGGAGGGAGGTTGATCTTTCTGGATAGAGAGACACGGTCTTTCTGCCTTCTGAGATAGAGTTCCAGTGACTGTCTGGTCTCTGCTAACACCTGGGCAGAGGAGTAACTGTAGGAACGTGGCCCGTCTCCAGTGGGTAAGCAAGGATGCCTGTTCTAATCGGTCGAAGGTTGCTGAGCTCCTGCTGGGAATGGCCTTTGCGGCACATGACATCTCTGCCTTGATCCATCCCTATGGGACCTCCTACTTCGATGTCAGCTTCGTGAGACCGGAGGGCCTTAAGCTTTTTTGGTCTCGCCATGAGCTGGCTCGGCAAGGTTTCGTTCCTTTCACGATATCCCGCCAGAACTCAGTCAGGAGGGTGACCATTTTGACCAGTAACGAGTCACTTTCCTGTATGAACATCTCTACCTGGATTGGTCGATATGTCGACATCGTCGGCATTCCCGAGAAGACCCGCGACGACCATGGTATCTGGTCAGGGGCCTGTAACCCATATACCTTCCTCAACATTTTTGCGGAGGGACAGGATCCTGATTTTCTACCAGGGACAGCCTAAGGTCTGTCACAGGTGCGGCAGCCTCACACACTTTAGTGCGTTGTGTACCACCCAGAAATGTGCACTGTGTGGGGACCTCGGCCATCTCGCTGCTACCTGTGACAGGATTAGGTGTAACTTGTGTGGTGACCTCGGTCACCCATTCAGTCACTGTCCACGTTTCTTTGCCAATCCAGTCCTGAAAGCGGCGAGTGCAGGACAGGCGAAAGCCGGGACTAATCTTGCCGGTGAAGGGACCAGTAGGAGCGGAAGAGTCAGGAATCCGGTGAGTAGCAAGCTGCCGCCATCCAACATCAGGCGGCAGGAGTAGCGCCATGGGAACAGGGGGCAGGGAGTAATGACCCTAAACTCTGACACAGGTACTTCACTTGCAGCTGAGGATCCTAAAGACAGCGAATTGAGCGAGGAAGTCAGGAGACTTGAAAGGGAGGAGCAGGCGGATGCCATGTCTTCCCAGGAAACTTCATCCGGTGACAGTCTGGATGAGAGGGAGAGTGGTCACAACAAAGGAAAAAGGGTAACAGGAAAACAACCAAGGGTAGGAGCAAGTCCGGGTCTCGAGCATCCAGGAGCCATTGGAAGGTCCATCCGCCCCCCCCTCAGGTCGATCTCTCCAACCGGTTCCAGGCCCTCCAGAACTCCCCTCCAGAGGGGGAGGACGGGAGCCCAGAGCCGGAGGTTGCGGACAAGGTTGTTGAGGCTCAGGAGGTCACTGGGTCTTCTTCTCAGGGAGCAAATAAAGGGCCCTCTGTGAAGGGGGGGTACCTCAGGACCACCAGACAAGGGCCAGAGTGTATGTAAGGAGAGAATGATGAGTCTGTCTTAAGCGCACTAAAAACTCATCATTGCCGGAGGAAGAGGGTGAAACTGTTGGGGGTGGGAAGAAAAAGGCTATCTAATTCAATCAATCATGATGGCAGCACCCAGCCCGTTGATGCTGGCAACCATTAATGTTGCCAGCATAAAGTCAGAAGCGGCAAGGTACACGGCCTTTCATTTTCTCGGCCAACTTGATGCCGACATTTTGTTTTAGCAGGAGACCAGGCTGACTGACCTATCAACCATGCATAAAGCAAGGTGGGAGTCGAGGCATGGGCCCTCCTACTGGTCTCTTACAGCCGAGCCGTATAGCGGGGTGGCGATCCTTTTTAAGACCACAGCGGTTGAATGCAGATGATTAATCAAATTAGAAATGGGGAGATGCTTGATCCTATATGTCTCCATGGGGGGACAGGAGCTTCGGCTCATTAACATCTACGGTCCCCAATCCAAGTGGGACCGCAAATATCTCTTCATGAACATCAAACCTTTCTTATTTTCGAGTCATTAGATGGTCTTTGGAGGGGATTTCAACAATGTCACGAGACCCTGTGATAGAGGAGGTTTTGGGGACCGGCTGGCTTACAACTGCGTCGCGCTAAACAGGATAGTAAGTGAGGCACGCCTGGTGGATGTCCACATCCGGCACAACACAGGCAGCACAGGATTTACCTTTTTTAGAGGTAGTCAGTGCAGGTCTAGGATAGACAGGTTTTATTTGAAGGAGGAGGCCGTCTCCTCGCCATTGTCGGTTGTGGAGGTAGAGTTCTCCGATCACTGTTTGATTATGTTTTCTCTGAAAGATACAGAGACTCCTAGGATAGGAAGAGGTTATTGGAAGCTGAATTCATCATTCCTTGAGGAAGAAGCTGTTAGACGGTCCTTTGAGAAATTTCTTCAGAGCCAGGTACCACTGCTGGGCCTAAGTAACACTAAGTCAGAGTGGTGGGAGATGTTCAAACATCGGGTGGCGAGATTCTTCCGGCAACTCTCGAACCTTAGAAACCTACACAGGGATCGCCTGTATCAGAGCCTGAGGAGGAGACTCGAGCATCTTGTCTTGACTGGAGGTAGCCGCGAGGAGATCTCCAATGTGAAGTCCTTGCTGAAGAGGTGTCAGTACGATAGGCACGCATCTTTGGTTTTGAGAGGGACTACGGGAAGTACTACTTGCCCGACCCTTACAGAAGCTGCAAGATTTCAGTGAATAGTAAGATAGTGACGGGGCTGATGGACAGTACAGGATCCCTGAGAAGGTCCAGATCAGGGATCTTGGAGGTTGTCAGTTCATACTACTCGCACCTCTTGGGAAGGAGGGAACTGGATCGTGACAGGAAGATGGCTTTCCTGGCTGAAGCTGTTCCTGAGCCAGGGGCTGACCTCTCGCTAGACGTTTTGGCAGAAGCGATCAAAGAAGAGGAAGTGAGACTGGAGATCGATGGGCTCAGGCTCAAAAAAATTACCAGGTCCGGATGGCTTAACATCTGAGTTCTTTAGGAACTTTAGGGACTCCTTGGTCCCCCTCTTGACTCAGTTGTTTAATGAGTGTCTCTCCTCGGGCACTCTGCCGAGATCATTAAGGAGGTCAGCTTTTATCATTTTGTCAAAGGGTAAGGATCCGTCACACATTGAGAATTGGTATCCCATAGCACTTCTCAATGTGGACAGGAAGGTTTTGGCTAAGATACTTTTCAACAGGCTGATGAAGTTTGCACCGTGGTTCCTTTCGGAGGCTGAGCACTGTTGCGTTCCTGGCCGTAGCACTTTCAGTGCTGTTCTAGGTATCCGAGAGGCCGTGGAGCAAGCCAGGGCAGGCTTTTGGAAGGGGTACCTGCTGACCCTGGATCAGGCGAAAGCCTTTGATCGGGTCGACCACGAGTACCTCTGGTCCACTCTGTTGAGGTACGGTCTGCCTGGGGGGTTTGTGGACTGGCTTAAAGCCTTGTACATAGGGGCTGAGACTTTCCCTCTGGTAAATAGGTGGATTGGACAACCTTTCGGGGTAGGATCTGGTGTCCACCAGGGCTGCCCTCTTAGCCTTTTGCTTTACACGTTTGCGATCGATCCCTTCCTCAGAAGGGTCGATGGTGGACCAATGGCGGGGGTGAGGATGGGCGGGGTGGCGCCAGAGGCTATCCTGAGGGTAGTAGCCTACGCGGACGATGTCACCGTCTTTGTTTCTTCGCGAGAGGAGGCGATTGTGGTGATGTCAGAAGTGCAGAGCTACTCGGAGGCTTCCGGGTTCAAGGTCAACCAGGACAAGTGTGAGTGTCTCTGGCTGGGAGGTGGGGATCCCACGTTTGATCTTCTGGACACCCTCCCGAACACCAAGAACATGCCAAAGTCCTAGGCATTGAATTTGGCCAGGGTGATTACCCCACAGAAAACTGGGAAGGCAGAATCAAAGGTGTCACCCAAAGAGTGAATCAATGGAAGGGTTGGTTTTTGACCCTGAGGGAAAGGGTTGGCCTGTGCAAAGCTTTCCTGCTCCCCTTGCTAATCTACCTGGGCAGCGTCTGTGTCTTGCCAGAGCCTCTCTGGACTCGGGTCTACAGTATGTTCTTCCAGATGTTATGGGGGAATAGACTGAACCTAGTCAAACGGGAGGTCACTTACCGCACGAGGAGACTAGGGGGTTTGAATACGGTGAACCCAGTGGTGTTCCTAGTGAACACCTTTTTGAAGGTCAACGTGGAAAACCTCTGGAAAGATAGGACTCCTCCGTGGGCATTCTCTTGCAAGGGATGGTTTCAGCCTTTTTTCCAGGAATGGGAGACAGGGGGAAGATTGAAGGATCTTCGCACACCGCGCGGGCATCTCCCGGCTTATGTTACCCCGGTTCTGAAAATGATGCGCCGGTGGGGTCTGGGAATGTGGGAGGTGAGGTCCCTCCCGAGGAATCTCCTCGACGTGCGGGTCTTGCTTTTGCATTTTCAGAATCCATTGGTCCTCAAGGACTGCCCAAGTCGGGATCTAGAGGTTGGGTTGAGTTTGTTAAATTCTAATAGGATCCCCAAGAAGTACTGGGACTTGACTTGGCGCTGCTTCCAAGGTAAGTTGTATGTGAGGCACAATATGAAGTACAGGAGCTCCAAGGACAGGAATTGCCCCCCGTGAAGCTTGTGCTAGTATGCTGGAAAGCATGGAGCACTCTTCATTGTCACTTTAATGCAGAGGTGTACAACAGGGTGGGAGCTTCCATTGGTTGGCCGCGGCTGGCTACTCTGTCTTATGCCGAGTGGGCCTATGGAGCGTTCAGAGACCTCGGGAGAAGGGAACGAGTCACTCTTTTTATAGTCAGCGCAGTGGTCAGGTACTTCATGTGGAACGCACGAGTTTTAGTTTCGACGCAGAGTAAAATCCTCTGTGTAGACGAAGTTTGTAGCAGCATCCTAGGAGCCCTGGTGAAGGTACGTTCTCTGGAGTATGAAAGACTGGGTGCCCGGAGGGCATCCCATCTCTGGAGGGGTTTCTCCTTCGGGGTGCCTTAGTCCTCCTATATCCTGGTGGTGGGCTGATATCTTTTCACTTTAGCTTTTTGTTTGGAATATCTCTCTCCTGAATATAAGTTTTGCAGGCATCGAACTTGAGCCTTAGGTGGTGAGTACGTAGGTTATGTTCTGTAATGGTGGTTTATGTATATATTGAAATAGTGTATTGTATGTATTGTATATATTGTGTATAATAGAGGGTCTTAGTTAGGTTGGGTGGGGGGATTGGGGGGTTTCATCAGTGGTGAAAAGAGACTGATCTGGCCTGGCGAAAAAATTTTTTGGCCTGATCCTAGCTTGGAGAATTCCTGAACTTTCTGGCCAGAGCTGGATCAGGGGTGGTGGGATAGTTAGTGTAGACGTGTGTTTATATATAGTAAAAAAAATAATTATATTATATATTATATTTTTGTTAATTTTTGTATATTGTGTTTGTAATTAGGTTTGTCGTAAGTGTGAATGTGGTGGTTTAAGGGGGAGGCTGTGATGTAAGGCGGTGGGACCAGTGGGTATTTATTGTGTTTTGGTGTTATGTATAATATTCGGGTTAGTGTACTGTTTTATATTGTATACAGTGTATATAATATTGTATATAAGACGGTGTAAATGTAGTTTGGGGTATGAAGCTGAGCCGGGGGTTTTACATGATTTTATATTTATTATTTTAGGGGGTACATGTGTAATTATGATAATTTTGTTTTTTTTTTCCCTTTTTAGTTTTATTTTCTTGTTTCTTTAATTTTATTTTCATTTTTCTTTTTTTGCCGTTTTGTAGGTCGAGAACTTTACTTATTGTTTCCATTTCTTTATTTCTTTGTGTTTTGTGTCTGATTTTGTCGTCTTGTTTTCTGATTGGAGTTTTGTTCTTATGTTTTGTTCTGTTGTGTTTTATTTTGTAATGTCGTGAAGGATTTCATAATAATAAAAAAGACCTACAATCTATTACTCCCTGTTATCAGCCATTACTGGTGACTGTAGGACAGGAGACTACAAACTATTACTCCCTGGTACCAGCCATTACTGGGGGAGGTGGCTGTAGGACAGGAGACTACAATCTATTACTCCCTGTTATCAGCCGTTACTGGGGGAGGAGACTGTAAGACTGGAGACTACAGTCTATTACTCCCTGTTATCAGCCATTACTGGGGAGGCGACTGTAGGACAGGAGACTACAATCTATTACTCCCTGTTATCAGCCATTACTGGGGAGAGATGACTGTAGGACAGGAGACTACAATCTATTACTCTCTGTTATCAGCCATTACTGGGGAAGGAGACTGTAGGACTGGAGACTACAATCTATTACTCCCTGTTATCAGCCATTACTGGGGGAGGTGACTGTAGGACAGGAGACTACAATCTATTACTCCCTGTTATCAGCCATTACTGGGGGAGGTGACTGTAGAACAGGAGACTACAATCTATTACTCCCTGGTACCAGCCATTACTAGGAGAGATGACTGTAGGACTGGAGACAACAATCTATTACTCTCTGTTATCAGCCAGCTGTAGGGAGTGACTATAGTGATCAGAGAGATGAGACCTTACTGATCTCTCCTCTCCTGTGTGACCCTATAACTGATGTAATGTTCCTTTTCTATTGTGAGAATTTTGTGACTTTGTCTCATTTTTTCTATTACTATTACATATAAAACAATAAAATGATTTCATTACAACAAATTCCGGGAGCTCCGCCCTCCGATCAGTACAGGGCAGCCACGTCAGATGAAGGCATCAGGACAATCAGGAAAGAACAGGGAAGATACCAGGTCCACTCACTGTGCTGGAACGCTGCACATTATCGTCACAACGTGTTACACATTCCTGAGCGACAGAATCAGCAGAGAAGAAAGAAACTAAAAATATCTGAATATTTAGAATTGAGAGTCCTCAGTGGTTGATACCTTTTAATGGCTAACTGAAAAGATGGTAACAAACTGCAAGCTTTCGAAACTACTCAGGTCTCTTCATCAGGCATAGACTAATACAACATCTGAAGAATCACATATTTATACACAAGACAGCACAGAAATAACGCAATAGATAAGACAAGTGAAGTGAAGCAGAATTGTCATTGTGGGAGAGGGTTAAGCATAAATATTGGAGCAGTTCATAGATAAGGAGCCTGAAAGTTTTATTGCCCTCTGATGGGGTCTAGTTCTGTGTTGTGATGACCCCAGAAGGTCTGAAGAGCAGATTCCTTAATTGATGTAAAAAGACATAAATCCATGCGACACATTCATTCCTGCACTGAGTGTCGAAAGTTTTCATAAATTTGTACTCCGAGATTCTTCTCTCTCTCTCTGAGACTTGAAGTTACCTTTTAATACAAGTAATTTAATGTCCATCATGCTATGACCAGGGATACAAAAATGTTTTGCCACAGGTAGATCCATTCTTATTTCTCTAATTGTGTGACAATGAGAATTCATCCTTGTTCTCAGTTTTTGCCCTGTCTCCCCCACATACAGACCCCCAGTTGGACATTTAGTACAAATATTTAAGTACATCATACACCACATTAGATGTGATGCAGCTGAAAGCACCTGGGATCTTGCAGTCCTGATGTGAGTTGGGGATCTTTATCTTGTCCTTGGTCATTATAAATGGACAGGTTTTACATTTTTTCTGGTTGCAAGGAAAGGTTCCTGCAGCTGTTGGAGAGGATAGGGAGCTTCTGACAATTATGCTTCTTACATTTGGGGGCTGCCTAAAACACAGCAGTGGGGGTCTGGAAATATGGATTGTAATCGGGCATCTTTTTGCAGTAAAGGTTGTAATTTCTGTGCAGCTCCCCTTAGCACCTCCAGATTTGGATTGTAGGTGACCACTAGGCACCCGGTTATTTTCTTCTTTAGTTTTGTAATGTAGCAGGCGATTCCTTGATATTCTGGTGGCTCTTGAAATTTGTTTTTCAATTGTTCTTGGATGGTAGCCCTGATTCAAAAAGGTCTTTCTGAGGCGACCAAGGTGTTTGTCTCTATCCATGGGTTTGGAACATATACGATTCTATCTGATGGCTTGGCTGTAGACAAGAGTTTTTTATGTGTTTTGGATGGAAACTGTCCCATTTAAGGTATGTTGGACGGTCGATTGGCGTCTGATCCAGGGATGTCTCTATTTCATTGTTCTTTAGCTTAATGATGGTGTCTAAAAAGTTAATTTCAGTGCTGGAATAGTTGAGTGTTAAGTTGATGGTGGAATGAAATTGATTAAACTGTTCGTGGAACGTCTTTAGCTGTTGCTCAGACTCTGTCCAGATGATTAAAATATCATCAAGGAAGCGGTAGTAGGCCAGAGGCCTGATGGCACATGAGGACAAAAAGTCGCTTTCAAGCTTGGCCATGAAAAGATTTGCATACTGTGGAGCCATTTTACTTCCCATAGCTGTGCCAGTCTCCTGAAAATAGATCTTATTGTCAAATTTAAAGTAATTGTGGGTGAGGATAAATGTTGTGAGATTCACCACAGAATCAGCATCATTCCCTGTGTTTTCCATGAAGAATTTGCAGGCATTTAATCCATCCTGGTGTGGGATATTAGAGTACAAAGATTCCACATCCATGGTGGCCAGGATGGTTCCTTCTGGTAGAGGACCTATTGCTGCTAGTTTATTCAATAGGTCAGTTGTGTCCTGAATGTAGCTGGGTGTATCCTTTACCAGGGGTTTAAGAATACCCTCTACCGGGGGCGTGGCCTAACAGCTCAAGAAGCAAGACGTGTCTAACAGGAGCTCCGGACAAAAATCGAAATAACCTGTGAGAAAACAAAGTCCACGCAAACAGAAATATAGCAGGAGAGTGTGAATCACCCACAGCATCACCTGGTACGATCACAAGGAGAGGAGAAGTAGTGTCTTTACTGCCATTCTGAGAGGCGGTGTGGAGCGGCCTGTGGAGCCCCAGACAGGAGGAGCAGGAAGACATCTTGCCTACAAGCCCGGGATTCCAGAGCGGGAGCAGATTTATCTGCAGAGGTACCAAGTCCTTGAGCTGTCTCACCCGCGCCACCTGGGACCGGGCTAGTGCGATCCCCTGCTGTCGCAGCCCTCCCCCCCTCCTGCCTAAGTGCC
Source organism: Dendrobates tinctorius (assembly GCF_039654945.1). Taxonomy (NCBI): domain Eukaryota; kingdom Metazoa; phylum Chordata; class Amphibia; order Anura; family Dendrobatidae; genus Dendrobates; species Dendrobates tinctorius. The sequence goes on along the minus strand of NW_027361696.1, from coordinate 367,481 downwards.
CGTCGGGAGTGCACGGTGCGTGGGACCTGCTGGTCTGGCTGTGGACGCCTCTCTCTTCCTCCCTGCTTGACCGCGCTGAGTGGAGACCGGGTCAGTTGGGGCTGGACGATGCACGCTTGTTTCTGCGTGGTTTTGGGGCCTCTGAGTCTGGGCTGTCCCGTTGGATCGGGGACGGAGAAGCAGGGCACGGGGATCTGGTGGGAAGATTCGCGATCTTTCTGAGCCAGGGCGAGCGCCATATTCCCCCGAGTACTGCGGTGCTGGGAGGGGGGAGAGAAGAGACTCTGGAGAAAGTGACAGCGTTGGTGCACCCCTCCTTTCTACCCCAGTGTGACAGGATCTTATCTAATGTCTTACAGCCTGTGCAATTTACAAAATCGTCACCCTCAGCACTAAAAGCTGAGGCCTAAGACAGGAACCTGTGCGACGCTCCAGCCACATAGCGGTCTCTCTGTCGAGATTCGGAGAGGTCTAGAGAAGACACTGAAATATAGGGGATTTACACTTTTTAATCCCCAGATACAAGCAGATCTCGGGGAGGGAGGAAAGAGAGACACCCAGTGGTCTACAGGGGAAGTTATTGAACAAAATTCTCAACTAAAATAAAGTTAAGAAAAAATGGAACAGAAAATTCCTTGCCAAGTCTTTCATCCAGGCCTAATAAGAGACACTGCAAGATAGCAAAACAGAGCAACTTCATACCGACCTGAATCGATTCAAGAGTCACTAAATGTCTCTGTTGAAGGTCAAGGGAAAGCTCAATTTTTTTTTTACACAGAATTAACTCTCAATATGCTCCCCTAACCCTGTAGATTGTTGGCAGAGAGAAAATAACATTATAATAACATAAAGTATCTCTCAGAGCCCAGTAGCAATAATTATGGGAAAAACCACAGTCAAAACTCTGAAAAGCACTACTAGAGCCACAAAATCCCTTACACAAGCGGACGTAGACAAATCTCTGAAGAAGCAGGCCTCTTTCCCAGACCCTGTTAAATCTTCACGGCAAACAGACTCTCAAATGGAAGATGACTCAGAATCAGATCTGGAGAGTGATTCAGATAGAGGGGGAACCACGAAAGACACCCTGGTGACCCGCCCAAAAACTATATTAAGTATTTAGGAGTCAAAATAGAACAGAAAGGGAATTGATAAAATATAATTATGATCCATTGATAGAACATGCAGTAACTACAATTGGAGCATGGAGAGATTCGTTCCTGTCATGGACAGGGAGGAAAAATCTTCTAAAGAGTCTGATATTACTAAAATTCACCTATATGTGCCAAATGCTTACTATCCAAGTACCAGATTCCTATTTGGCTAGAGTTAACTCCCCTTTTTTCCAAATATATGTGGAACAAGATGAAACCACGAATAGCTTTTCACACACTGACCCTACCTAAGGCAGGGGGGGGGAATGGGTGCCCCCGATGTAAGAAAGTACTATTATGCTTCGGTGCTAACACGTTCAATACACCTGATCCGAGGATCAGAAGACAAGCAGTGGGTGGCAATAGAAAAGGAGCTCTCACCTCAACCCATCAGACAGCTCTTATTGACCTACTCTAGAGGGGCCCCCCTTCCTCCCTTTCCAAATTTACTTACACGCAAGGGCAAGGGCATACAGCATTCTGGTACCCCCTCATCACCAATAATAACGCTATCAGACATTTTAACTCACTCCCTAGCTACATCGAAGGAAGAAGCTCCGCCAGGACTGAAAATAACAATTGATCAGTTGCTAACAGACGGAATGCTCCCATCACTCCCAGAACTGTGCAAATTACCCGGACTAGCAAACATCAATTTTATGCAATATTCCACAATAAAAAAGACATTGGAAAGAATACACTATTACACAGACCTCATGCGCAAACCCACACTCTTCGAGACTTTATGCTCCAAATCAAACAAACCCACAAAAATACTATCTACTATATACCATGAACTACTTCTCGAGAAACACTGCCTAAAGCGTGCCTATATAGCAAAGTGGGAAAAAGATCTAGGCTATACTTTTACGCAAGAGCAGATACTTCATATATATAAACACTCCCATGGTCCAACTAAATGCGTAAAAACCCAAGAAAACTCCTATAAGATAATATCCAGATGGTACATCTCACAAACACAATACCAGGCCTGGCGGGTGAATCATCACACGAAATGCTGGCGATGTGGTACTAGAGATGACGACTGCCTCCATATATGGTGGTCATGTCCAATTATAAAACGCTTCTGGGCACTCACAGAAAATGTAATTTAAGAGGTAACTGGAAAGACAGCAACCCTAATACCTGAAACGGCCCTACTGAATTTTCCGGTGTGGCCAAGTAACAAGAAATTATCCATATTAGTCCACAACATAATAGCGACAGCCAAACTTCTAATACCCACTTATTGGAAAACGGAGAATATCCCCATACGCCAGCAATTGCTTTATAAGATAGACCAACTATACTACATGGCTGAATTGGTGGCGCACTTAAATCTTTCTCTGGCGCTGTTCCAGGTATCCTGGGAACCTTGGATTCTTTTCAGATCAAACATCCACTCGACTGTGAAGCAAGACGCCATCCAGTGATGACTCACTTACCTCCCCTTCCCTCCCTTCCCATTCTTTGTCTGTCCTATTTCTAGAGTCCTCTAGAAAGCACGGCCAGTTCCACTTTGTTGGGTTTATAATTTGTACTAAATGTCCAACTGTGGGTCTGTATGTGGGGGAGACAGGGCAAAAACTGAGAACAAGGATGAATTCTCATCGTCACACAATAAGAGAAAAAAGAATGGATCTACCTGTGGCAAAACATTTTTGTATCCCTGGTCATAGCATGATGGACATAAAATTACATGTAATAAAAGGTAACTTCAAGTCTCAGAGAGAGAGAGAAGAATCTCGGAGTACAAATTTATGAAAACTTTTGATTGTCATGATCCATGCTGGATTATGACAGATAAAAGCACTAGTAACCTTTCTTTTTCCTTAAGCTGTGTGCTTAAAGTTAGTTTTTGCCCCCGGTGGCCATTAGGGTCATTGCACTGTGTGGTTTCAGTTCTAGTTTTGCCCCCGGTGGCCGTTAGGGTCATTGTACTCTGGTTACTTTAGTTTAGTGCACGTGATTATGAAGCAGGTGTGATTGCTGGCTCTTACCTATAAAAGAGTGTCAGGTGGTTGCAATCATTGTTGGTGATATTGGTCATTTCAACCATCCTTGGTGGAGGAAGGAGCAAGAGAGAGTTCCTTGCAGCACGGTCAGAGTCCTGGTGTGGAAGGACACACAGTGAGGAGTTCCTTGCAGCTATGACAACGCTTGGTGACGTAGCAGCTATTCAGGAGGAAAGCTGCATTCTGGTGCTGGACTCTTGCTGGGAGCAAGAGCAACAGAGCAGAGCTAAGTGCTGTTATCCCTGTTTGTATTTTTCCCTGGTGTGTATTAGTACAGCGGTGGGGCCAGTGCCTGCACCACCCAGCTCCCTAGCAAGGGATAGGTGTAGGGTGTGCTAGGGTGACAGGTTCCGGCTCGGCGACAGGTGAGGAGTGTTGTGAGTTCATTTTCTGGTCTACCAGCTGTGAGTTCTCCTTCCAGGCTCCCTCTGGTGGTAACAGGAGGTAGTGAGGCTGATTTAATCAGTAGAGATTTGCCACCTGATAAGGAGGATGACGATTGGACCTCAGGAATCTCAGACTGGATTTATGACAGCTGACGCCCTATTCTGGTGCTGGTGATTCCTTCTGGCTTGTCAAGTCTTGGTTCTCAGCTCTGTTCCAGTCAGCTCAAGCTAAGTTTTTCTGCTAATGTTCACACTTGATTTTGTTGGTCTATTCAGTTTTTTGTGTGGTCAGCCAGCCCCGACTGGGGCTGTGCTGAATTTCCACTCTTACTTATCTGTATTTGCCAATTTGCTTTTTGTCCCTTATTAGATTGGCCTCTTTTTGCTCTGCCTCAGAATATTTCAGAGTGCTGATATAGTGGGAGAAGTCTAGTGACTTCAGGGTTAATTTTGTTATCAGAAGTGTTGGACATTATTTTTGTAGGGTTTTTGGCAGATTGCAGACAGTGTCTTTCCTTTCCTATCCATTCTAGTTAGTTTGGGCCCCATCGTTTGCTCAGCCTATTTTCCTGCCTGTTTGTGTTTTCATCTTATTTCACCGTTCATACATGTGTGGGGGCTGTCTATTCCTTTGGGGTCTGCTCTGGGGCAGTTAGTTTTCCCCTTTTCTTGCTTTAGGCTTATTTAGTCCTCCGGCCGTGACGTGGCGTCTAGGTTCATCGTAGGTACGCTCCACGGCTGCTGCTAGTTGTTGTGGTTAGGATCAGGGATCTGCAATCTGCATAGTTACCAACCTCTCTGGTTTTTCTGGGGCTTAGCTTGTTTAGGTTTTTCCTCCACGGTGACCCATTCTGTTATGAATGAGTCACCGAGGAGGAAAAAACAAAAAGCAAGCTAAGCCCAGAAAACCGGAGAGGTTGGTAACTAGCGGATTGCAGACCCCCTGATCCTATCCACAACTAGCAGTAGCCGTGGAGCGTGCCTACGATGAACTTAGACGCCTCGTCACGGCCGGAGGACTAAATAAGCCTAAAGAAAGAAAGGGAAAATCTAAACTGCCCCAGAGCAGACCCCAAAGCAATAGACAGCCCCCAACATGTATTGTCGGTGAAACAAGATGAAAACACAGACACAGGTAGAAAGATAGGCTGAGCAAACGATGGGACCCTCACTAACTAGAAAGGACAGGAAAGAAAAGCTGCTGTCTGCAATCACGCAAAAAACCCTGCCAAAAAGAATGTCCAACACGTCTGATAGAAAAAGGCCCTGAAGTCGCTAGACTTCAAATCACTGTATCAGCACTCAGGTATATTCTGAAGACAGAGCAAAAGAGATCAACTGATCAAAGACAAAATGGGGATTCAGCCCAGTCTGTTGTGAGTTCATTTTCCCCTTCACCATTGAGGTCTGATGAACTCTCTCTTCTGGTGAAGGAAGGTAGTGAGGCTGAGGCACCTGGGTATGATGATGATGACTGGGTGACGGGAACTGCTGACTGGATATAAGGCAGCCGACGCCCTTCTGCCTTGCTGGTGATCTCTCTGAGGGATTCTAGGCGACCAGTCTGATTCCTGCTCCTCAAAAGCTAAGTTTTCTGCACTGCTTTTTGCATTTGTGTTTTGTTTTGCCTTGTTTTTCTGAATTTCTGCCATTCCCTGCTGGGGTGAGTTGAATTCCTTTTTGCTCTGTCTTCAGAAAATACCTGAGTTTTTGAAGCCTAGCGTCTTCAGGGCCTTTTTCCCTATCAGCCTGTTGGCCCTTGTTTTGATAGGGTTTTTGGCAGATTGCAGACAGCAGCTTTCCTATCCTGTCCTATTTAGTTAGCTTGGGCCCCATCATTTGCTCAGCCTATCTTTCTATCTGTGTGAGTGTTTTTTCATCTTGCTTCACCGTCATTATATGTTGGGGGCTGCCTATTGCTTTGGGGCCTGCTCTGGGGCAGTTTAGATTTCCCTTTCTGTCTTTAGGCTATGTAGTTCTCCGGCTGTGATCGAGGTGTCTAGGGCACCGTAGGAAGCCCCCACGGCTACTGCTAGTTGTTGTTGATAGGTTCAGGGGTCTGCAATCCGATAGCTGCCAACTTCTCTGGTTTTCTGGACTTAGCTAGTATTTCTGTTTTTGCCTCCTACGGTGACTCATTCATAACACCAGTCCCAGCCAGGGCTGGCTGAACACAAAATCTAAGTAAACCAGATAAAAACTCATATGAACAATAGCAGAGAAAACGTAGCTTTAGGAAGGCAGGAACCAAACTGGAAACCAGGAGCCACAGTCAAGAAAAATCACCAGCAAGAAACTAGGGAGTCGGCTGCCTTAAATCCAATCAGAAACTCCTGATGTCCAATCGCAGTCTTCCTCCTCAGGTGGCCAGTCTCTGCCATTTAGATCAGCTTCATTACCTCCCTTCACCAACAGAGGGAGTCCAGATAGAGAACTCACTACTCCTCTGTCAGCACAGCCAGCTCCATAACCCTCACCAAAAGACAGAGGCAAACCCGAAAATGAGCTCACAACACATTCATAACAGAGGAGCCTGTATAGGGAACGTTAGGAGTGTGAGGGACACTGACTCAGGGGAGTGCAGGAGGTCTCCACGTCCCCGTTTCCTATCGCAGGGCCCACCGTTGTAACTGTTTCCCCTTCCCCCGTGTCTTGTTGTTTTAGTTACCGACCTGCGGGTCGTGTCACACAAGACGGGTCCATGTGACATCAACACATTCAGTGCAGGAATGAATGTGTCGCATGGATTTATGTCTTTTTACATCAATTAAGGAATTTGCTCTTCAGACCCTCTGGGGTCATCACAACACAGAACTAGACCCCATCAGAGGGCAATAAAACTTTCAGGCTCCTTATATATGAACTGCTCCAATATTTATGCTTAACCCTCTCCCACAATGACATTTCTGCTTCACATCACTTGTCTTATCTATTGCGTTATTTCTGTGCTGTCTTGTGTATAAATATGATGAAGAGACCTGAGTAGTCTCGAAAGCTTGCAATTTGTTACCATCTTTTCAGTTAGCCATTAAAAGGTATCTACCACTGAGGACTCTCAATTCTAAATATTCTTCTATCTACTGGCTAACACGGTACAAAGATATATATCTTTCCTGTATATAAATATCTGCAGCTTCCAGGAAGGATATCTGCAACATTACATAGTACTATTCCCACTAATCATACAAAACACACACTACTACTCCCACAGATCATAGGGATTACACAGTACTACTCCCACCGTTCGTACAGAATACACAGTACTACTCCCACCGATAGTTCAGAATACATACTACTACTCTCACCACTCGTACAGAATACACAGTACTACTCCTGCCACTCGTAAGGATTACACACTATTCCCACTGATCACAGAACTTCTTCCCAGTCTGTTGAATCTTCGAGCTCAGCAGAACTTCTCTTGTGCTTTGCACTTTGTAACTTTTAATCTCGGCAACTCCTGTGTACCACTTCTAATACTCAGCATGATTAATGTCATTCATCAAGTCTCCCAATATAAATGATATTTTGCTCAGTGTCACCTCAGATTCCAAGTATTCTCATATTATATCCTCAGTAAGAGGGTATGCAGCAAAATGCAGCAATTACACCCCACAGTGCGTAGCATAACGTCTAACACCGAGCCAGTCTTCACAAGCAGCATTGATCAGTGATCAATAAAATTCTATATTTTAGAAACCTCAGCACGTGCTTAATTTTTTTCACTTACTGAATTTAAGAACTGCAACATTTTTTAAATCTGCAACGACAATTCAAGGTTTTGGCAGCATTTTTTCACACATAAAAACCAATAAGAAAGTGCAGAAAACGCACTAAACAGGCTTTGCAATGCTTTTGGTGAATAAACCTAACTTTATTAAACATGTACTCTAGACAAATCACACAAGTAATACGCAGCTCCCCTCCCCCCAAAAAAAAATACTGCTAAAATGCTGCGAATAAACAAACAAACAAAAAAAGCAACAAAAATTGCGTTTTGAGCATTTGATTTTACTGCCAAGAAAACATTTATACAGCAAGGGAAAATGTTGCAAAAGCGCAGCGTGTAAACATAACATAGGACATTTATAGACCGCAACACATAACCACATAGCATTTGTATAGAAGCTTCTGTAACACAACACAAATCTGTAAATTCTACAGAAAATGTCATAAAAAACTACTTCGTATAAAAAAAAAAGGCTAAAAGTCAAATGCCAAAAACAATTTATATTTAGGTGAAATAATCAATATGTACCAGAGAACAGAAATACAGAGACAAAGGAGCAGTATTATAGTAGTTCTATTCTTGTCCATAGGGGCGGTATTATAGTAGTTATATTCTTGTACATAGGGGGCAGTATTATAGTAGTTATATTCTTGTACATAGGAGGAAGTATTATAGTAGTTATATTCTTGTACATAGGAGGCAGTATTATAGTAGTTATATTCTTGTACATAGGAGGCAGTATTATAGTAGATATATTCTTTTACATAGGGAACAGTATTACAGTAGTTATATTCTTGCACATAGGAGCAGTATTATAGTAGTTATATTCTTGTAAATAGGAGCAGTATTATAGTAGTTATATTCCTGTACATAGGGGCAGTATTATAGTAGTTATATTCTTGTACATAGGGGCAGTATTATAGTAGTTATATTCCTGTAAATAGGAGCAGTATTATAGTAGTTATATTCCTGTACATAGGGGCAGTATTATAGTAGTTATATTCTTGTGCATAGGAGCAGTACTATAGCAATTATATTCTTGCACATAGGGAGCAGTATTATAGTAGTTATATTCTTGTACATAGGAGCAGTATTATAGTAGTTATATTCTTGTACATAGGAGCAGTATTATAGTAATAATATTCTTGGACATAGGAGCAGTATTATAGTAATTATATTCTTGGACATAGGGGCAGTATTATAGTAGTTATATTCTTGTACATAGGGGGCAGTACTATAGTAATTATATTCTTGCACATAGGGAGCAGTATTATAGTAGTTATATTCTTGGACATAGGGGGCAGTATTATAGTAGTTATATTCTTGGACATAGGGGCAGTATTATAGTAGTTATATTCTTGTACATAGGGGGCAGTATCATAGTAGTTATATTCCTGGACATAGGAGCAGTATTATAGTAATTATATTCTTGGACATAGGGGCAGTATTATAGTACTTATATTCTTGGACATAGGGGGCAGTATTATAGTAGTTATATTTTTGTACATAACAGCAGTACTATAGTAATTATATTCTTGCACATAGGGAGCAGTATTATAGTAGTTATATTCTTGTACATAGGAGCAGTATTATAGTAGTTATATTCTTGGACATAGGGGGCAGTATTATAGTAGTTATATTCTTGGACATAGGGGGCAGTATTATAGTAGTTATATTCTTGGACATAGGGGGCAGTATTATAGTAGTTATATTCCTGGACATAGGGGGCAGTATTATAGTAATTATATTCTTGGACATAGGGGGCAGTATTATAATAGTTATATTCTTGTACATAGGGGGCAGTATCATAGTAGTTATATTCTTGTACATAGGGGGCAGTATCATAGTAGTTATATTCCTGGACATAGGAGCAGTATTATAGTAGTTATATTCTTGTACATAGGGGCAGTATTATAGTACTTATATTCTTGGACATAGGGGGCAGTATTATAGTAGTTATATTTTTGGACATAGGGGGCAGTATTATCACCCTTAATTACATGCAGTATATAATTGTAAGTATAATAATTATATATTTAATGTCTATGTTTAGGGGACAGGTTATATTTTGGTAATTTATGGCACAATATATTATTGGAAAAACGAAGGGAGGTATCACTTATGAGCTGCGGAGATGAAAACTTCTTAAAATCAAGTCATTTTTTGGAACAGGTGACTGTATCCTGTTTCAATAAATGATTTGAATTTAAGAAGTTTTCATCTCAGCAGCGCATAAGTGATACCTCCCTTCTGTTTTCCTTTTTACCTGTGGTCATCCTCACGACCGGTATCTGTGCAGCAGCTGTTACATACTGCTCATGTGTTGCCATTAAGCAACTTGGCAAGGTGAGTGTATCTCACTTTTTATGACACCCTATTGTCACTGGATAAGACCCTACTCCGCTTTATGTCTTCCCAGTTTATTCATGTGTTACTACATACAGCTCTGGCAAAAATTAAGAGGTCACTGCAAAATTGTCAGTTTGTCTGATGTTTCTCTTTATAGGTATATTTTTGAGTAAAATGTAAATTGCTTTTTCATTCTATAAACTACTGACAACATGTCTCCGAATTTCCAAGCACTAAATTTTGTATTTATTTTCAGAAAATGAGAAATGGTCAAAATAACAAAAGAATGCAGCACTTGCAGACCTCAAATAATGCCAAGAAAACAAGTTCATAATCATTCGAAACAACAATACTAATGTTTTAACTCAGGAAAAGTTCAGAAATCAATATTTTGTGGAATAACCATGATTTTTAAGCACAGCTTCCATGCGTCTTTCCATGCTTTCCACCAGTCTTTCACACTGCTTTTGGGTGACCTTATGCCACTCCTGGTACAAAAATTTAAGCAGTTCTTCTTTGTTTGATGGCTTGTGACTATCCATCTTCCTCTTGATTACATTCCAGAGGTTTTCAATGGGGTTCAGGTCTGGAGATTGGGCTGGCCATGACAGGGATTTGATGTGGTGGTCCTTCATCCACACATTGATTGACCTAACTGTGTGGCATGGCGCATTGTCCTGCTGGAAAAACCAGCCCTAAGATTTGGGGAACATTGCCTGAACAGAAGGAATCAACTGTTTTTCCAGAATAACCTGGTATGCGGCATGATTCATATGTCCTTCGCAAAGATTAACCTGCCGAATTCCAGCCTTGCTGAAGCATCTCTAGATCATCACCAATCCTCCACCAAATTTCACAGTGGGTGCAAGACACTGTGGCTTGTACGCCTCTCCAGGTCTCCGTCTAACCATTAGACGACCAGGTGTTGGGCAAAGCTGAAAATTAGACTCATCAGAGAAGATTACCTTACTCCAGTCCTCTATGGGCCAATCCTTATGGTCTTTGGAAAACATCAGCCTGGCTCTCCTTTGCTTGTCATCGATGAAAGGCTTTTTCGAGCCTTACATGACTTCAGCCCTGCCTCTAGGAGCCTGTTACAAACTGTTCTTGCCGTGCACTTCACCCCAGCTGCCATTTTCCATTCGTTTTGTAGGTCACTTGATGTTGCTGAGTGACATTCGAATAAGATGATGGTCATCCCGGTCAGTGGAGAGTCGCTTTCGCCCTCTGCCGGTCTGTAGCTTTGTTGTCCCCAATGTCTGCTGCTTGACCTTGTTGTTATGGACTGCCGTCTTAGAAATTTTAAGGATGGAGGCAACATGACGCTCACTGTATCCCTCTGCTAGTAAAGCCAGAATTGAGCCCTTCTTTTCCTCACTCAAGACTTGGTTAAAAGTTATTTTTTCATTCCTATTACTTTTGGGATATTACTAGCACTTGTTTTGCCATCCAGCTTGTCCTATTGCAAGAGGATTGTGAACACCACAGCAGGGTTTTTATGCTTTCCTTCGTTAAATAAGATTTGGTTCAGGTGATCACCTAATCAGAAGCACAGTAAGTAGAATGAGGTGTACTCTGGTTGGAATTCAACTGACACTGGAATGGAATGGCTGTCAGACATGTAGAGAAGCTCATTTTTATAAAACGGTGCAGTGCTCTCTTAATTTTTGCCAGAGCTGTATTATTGTCATACAGTAGCCGTCTTACCAGTCTAAGGAATGATCTGATGAATAAGGTGGATGCGCTGAGAAGATGAAACTGATGACCTTTCACAAAAATAGTTTTTTCTTCTGTAAAAAATAAATAAATATATAGAAAATAAAATAGAACAGTTTGTTTATATAAAACGGGTTTTGCAGTTTTTCACTCTGGTCGATAGGATTACTAACAAAAATGGGAGACATTCCCAGTCCTCAGATGACATCAGTTACATGGCAACATTACAGGTCCTCGGCTTCGTCTTGTCCTCTGTGCAGTTATTGCAAAACATGATGAAACAGCTATGGTGTGAATGTATCAGTATTTCATTTTCTGAATTAACCCTTTAGGGGACAAGATATAAAATATCTGACAGCTCAGATCCCATAGGCGCACAGGATTTTAGTACAGGCTGCTCCGCCCGGAGACGTTCTCCATTCTTTTCTTAATAAAAAATGAACCAAGAACAGAATCCAATAATCAGCACAGGTAATGAGTAATCCTAATTATTTGGGGCTGGCACCGGTTTTATGTTTTAGTAATTAGTTAATACAGAATATGAACCCAGAGATCTCGCTTAGTGATACAACGCAGCCAGCTCTGCTATGTCAGGACGTACAATATAAGGGGGTGCACTCCCAATCATACACTTGGTGACAAAACTGTTCGGTAGGTTGATGTCTAATGATTGGGCAGCGTCTTATAGGCAGTTGTCTGGCCGTGCACACTTGTATTATTTGGCACATCACAGGGCGCCCTTCATCCTAAAACTGGGCTTCACACTCCATGAGAAGGGAACCTACAATTCTCGCCCATCTGGTCAAGTCCATGCAACAGTGATAGCCATAATATATTTGAGTTTTTGTAAGTGGCCCCTCAAACATCAGGGCCCTGGTGTAAGTGCTACCTAGGCATCCCAAATACCATATGCCCTGCATGTCCTGTATATTGGAAGTTTTCCATATTCTTCTTTTGTTCAGCAATGAATCAGTGATGCCCCCAGTTTTGCCCCATCAGACCACCCTGTCTCAACTCTCACCTGACTAGTGACCCTGTGAATTAGTGATGCTCCCAGTGCTGTCCCATCAGACCACCCTGTCTCTCCCCTCTTACCTGATTGCTGCCTCTGCGCTAATGGAAATAGTAATGAGGAGGTGAATATCTGCAAACTGCAGCGCCAAGAGGACGGGTCCAGTGGGAGTTGTTGTTTGCCTCTGATTAGAGTTGTAATCTGCTGCTTGGAATAAATCTGAAATCTAATTCCTAATTCCTGATGTTATCATGAAAGTTAAAGTGAAAGTGGCAGCCATGCTTCACTGTCCGAAAAGCAACAATGTATCAAACTCACAAACTGGAAAAGGAAACAGAACTCATGACTTTCATGGAGACATCAGTAAGTTCTCCTGCAAGATCAGCACACACCTGTCCTGAAATACTCTGTGCTAATGGGGGACATTGCTTCTTCCACTACATAACTATGGGTTAGAGAGAGGCCTGGGTGTCTTCTGGAGTGTAACAATATTGTATCTTAGTTATTAGGTTCTTTAGAAGGACGTAGATCTGGGGATTTATTCTGACGGACTATAGGCTGAACTGGATGGACAAATGTCATTTTTCGGCCTTACTATGTTACTAAGTTACTATATTAACCTTCCACAAGATCAGCAGACTTCTCCTGAAACACTCTGTGCTGCTGGAGGTCCTGCTCCTCCTACTATGCAACTCTCTGTTACCCCACACAAGATCTGCGCCCTCCTTCCCTCAGGCACTGTGTTCTGCTGAGAACCGTCTCTGTGAATACACACACAGTCATATCCTGAAATACTCTGCGTTGCTGGGGATCGTTTCTTTCACAGTTCTGTAACCTTGCATAAGACCAGAACAACCCTGTCCTGAAAAGCTCTGTGCTGCTGGGGGACCCTGCTCTTTTCAGTATACAATGGTCAGTCCGTGAACTCTCTCAAGATCATGACTTTCGTCTGATAAAATATTCTGTGCTGCTGGGCAATAAGCCTAGAATGCAACGCTAAGAGCAGACGACCATATAACTCAGGCGAGTGCAAGCCGTCATTTTGATACAAGAGAGAAGCGTTTCCGGGAGAGTAGGAGCAACGGGATAAGAGCGAAATAGCGCAGGAAGAGCTCAAGTGATGAGATAAGAGCGAAAGTCGCAGGAAGAGTGTGAGTGATGGGATAAGAGCGAAACATCGCAGGAAAAGTGCGAGCAATGGGATAAAAGCGAGAGTCGGAGGAAAGGCAGGAGCAATGGGATAAGAGCGAGAGTCGCAGGAAGAGCACAAGCGCTGAGATTAGAGCGAGAGTCACAGAAAGAGCACGAGCAATGGGATAAGAGCGAAACATCGTAGACAGAGCATGAGCAATGAGATAAGAGCAAAAGACGCAGGAAGCAATGGGATAAGAGCGAAATAGCGCAGGAATAGCTCAAGTGATGAGATAAGAGCGAAAGTCGCAGGAAGAGTGTGAGCGATGGGATAAGAGCGAAACATCGCAGGAAAAGTGCAAGCAATGGGATAAAAGCGAGAGTCGGAGGAAAGGCACGAGCAATGGGATAAGAGCGAGAGTAGCAGGAAGAGCACAAGCGCTGAGATTAGAGCGAGAGTCACAGAAAGAGCACGAGCAATGGGATAAGAGCGAAACATCATAGACAGAGCATGAGCAATGAGATAAGAGCAAAAGACGCAGGAAGCAATGGGATAAGAGCGAAATAGCGCAGGAATAGCTCAAGTGATGATATAAGAGCGAAAGTCGCAGGAAGAGTGTGAGCGATGGGATAAGTGCGAAACATCGCAGGAAAAGTGCGAGCAATGGGATAAAAGTGAGAGTCGGAGGAAAGGCACGAGCAATGGGATAAGAGCGAGAGTCACAGAAAGAGCGCGAGCAATGGGATAAGTGCGAAACATCGTAGACAGAGCATGAGCAATGAGATAAGAACGAAACATCGCAGGAAGAGCAAGAGCAATGAGATAAGAGCAAAAGACGCAGGAAGCAATGGGATAAGAGCGAAACATTGCAGGAAAAGCGCGAGAGTCGCAGGAAGAGCGCAAGCGATGGGATAAGAGCAAGAGTCGCAGGAAGAGTGCGAGAGATGGAATAAAAGCAAAACATTGCAGGAATAGCATGAGCGATGGGATAAGAGTGAAATATCGCAGGAAAAGCGCGAGCAATGGGATAAGTGCGAAACATCGCAGGAAGAGCGTGAGCGATGGAATAAGAGTGAAACATCACAAGCGAGAACGATGGGATAAGTGTGAAACATTGCAGGAAAAGAGAAAGCAATGGGATAAGAGCAAGATTTGCCACTTGGCTTCCACATTTTCTCTCCTGTGACATCCCTACCCTCATCATGGGAGATTTCAACATCCCCATTGCTCTTCCCCTCTCCCCATCTGCTACTCACCTTTTATCTCTAACCTCCTCATTTGGCCTTTCGCAGCTTACTAATTCTCCAACGCATGAAGACGGAAACTCCCTCGACTTGGTCTTCTCTCGGCTTTGTGCAGTGGATGATTTTGCAAACTCCCCTCTCCCGCTCTCTGACCACAATCTTCTTTCATTCTCTATCAAGAACTGCCAGGCTGCTCAGGTCACCCCCACTGTCCAGACTTATAGAAACATACAGGCCATTAACACCCAGAAACTTCTGAAGAACTTGCAGTCTTCATTGGCCCCTATCTCCTCCCTCTCATGTCCTGATTCTGCATTGAAGCATTACAATGAAACACTTCAAAGTGCCCTGGATGAATTTGCACCCCCTATAAATAGAACACCACAACACAGACGGCGACAACCCTGGCACACGGTGCAAACACGTTTCCTGCAGCGGTGCTCCAGGTGCGCCGAACGTCTGTGGAGAAAATCCAATCTACACGAAGATTTCATTCATTTTAAGTTTATGCTTAGAACATACAACACTGCCCTTCACCTCTCCAAACAAACCTATTTCAACACCCTCATCACCTCACTGTCCAATAACCCGAAACGTCTCTTTGACACTTTTCATTCTCTACTCAATCCAAGAGTACAGGCCCCAACCACGGAGCTCCGAGCTGACGATCTGGCCAATTACTTCAAAGAAAAAATTGACCAGATCCGACAGGAAATTATCTCCAAATCCCCTCATACCATGCACTGTCCTCCCTCCCCCACTGCATCTAACTCACTCTCTGATTTTGAACCAGTCACAGAAGAAGAAGTAAGCAGGCTCCTTGCATCTTCTCGCCCAACTACTTGCACCAGTGACCCATTTCCGTCACATCTCCTCCAGTCCCTTTCCCCTTCTGTCACCCCTCACCTAACTAAAATATTTAACCTCTCTCTCTCTTCTGGTATTTTTCCCTCCTCATTTAAGCATGCCATCATACATCCACTACTTAAAAAACCATCCCTCGACCAAAACTGTGCCGCTAACTATAGACCTGTCTCTAATCTTCCCTTCATCTCTAAACTCCTGGAACGCCTGGTCCACTCCCGTCTTATCCGCTATCTCTCAGAAAACTCTGTTCTCGACCCTCTCCAATCCGGTTTCCGCTCTTTACACTCCACTGAAACTGCCCTCACTAAAGTCTCTAATGATCTGCTAACAGCTAAATCAAATGGTCATTACTCCATGCTAATTCTCTTGGATCTCTCTGCAGCATTCGACACTGTGGATCATCAGCTCCTCCTCACTATGCTCCATTCCATTGGCCTCAAGGACACCGTTCTCTCCTGGTTCTCCTCCTATCTCTCCGACCGCTCCTTTACTGTTTCTTTTGCCGGTTCCTCCTCCTCTCATCTTCCCCTTACTGTTGGGGTTCCTCAAGGATCGGTTCTAGGCCCCCTCCTCTTCTCCTTGTACACTGCCCCTATTGGTCAAACAATCAGTAGATTTGGTTTCCAGTACCATCTCTATGCTGATGACACCCAATTATACGCTTCTTCTCCTGACATCACGCCAGCCTTTCTAGAAAACACTGGCGATTGTCTAAACGCTGTGTCTAATATCATGTCCTCACTATATCTGAAACTGAACCTGTCAAAGACTGAACTCCTGGTGTTTCCTCCCGCTACTAATGTACCTACACCCGACATTGCCATTTCCGTGTGTGGTTCCACTATTACTCCCCAGCAACATGCCCGCTGTCTTGGCGTCATACTTGATTCCGAGCTTTCCTTTGCCCCCCACATTCGATCACTGGCTCGCTCTTGTCATCTGCACCTCAAAAACATTTCTAGAATTCGACCTTTTCTTACTTTTGACTCTGCAAAAACTCTTACTGTTTCTCTTATTCATTCTCGTCTCGACTATTGTAACTCTCTTCTAATCGGTCTCCCTCTTACCAAACTCTCCCCTCTCCAATCTGTCTTGAATGCTGCAGCCAGGATCATATTCCTCACCAATCGTTACACCGATGCCTCTACCTTGTGCCAGTCATTACACTGGCTACCCATCCACTCCAGAATTCAGTATAAACTTATTACCCTCACCCACAAAGCCCTCCATGGCTCAGCACCACCCTACATCTCCTCCCTTGTTTCAGTATACCACCCTACCCGCGCCCTCCGTTCTGCTGATGACCTGAGGTTAGTATCCTCAATAGTTAGAACCTCCAACTCCCGTCTCCAAGACTTTACACGTGCCGCGCCAATTCTTTGGAATGCACTTCCCAGGTCAATACGATTAGTCCCCAATCCCCACAATTTTAAGCGTGTCCTGAAAACGCATTTATTCAGACTGGCCTATCGCCTCAACACATTAACCTAACCTATCCCTGTGTGGCAGAGCCAAAAGTTTTACCATAACCAGGTTCCCAGCATCATGTTCCCACATGCTTTATGCATCCATTAGCCCTCTGTGTCTGTACTGTTACACACTTAACATTATGGCTGGTCCATACAATCAGAGCAACTGTTACCACCCACCTTTCGTGTCTCCCTCTTTCCTCATAGACTGTAAGCTTGCGAGCAGGGCCCTCACTCCTCTTGGTATTTGTTATAATCTACTGTATGTGATTATTGTTATGCTGTAATGTCTATTGTCTGTACAAATCCACTCTGAAATGTAAAGTGCTGCGGAATATGTCGGCGCTATAAAAATAAAATTTATTATTATTATTAAGATTCGCAGGAAGAGCACAAGCGATGGGATAAGAGCGAGAGTCGCAGAAAGAGAGCGAGCAATGGGATAACAGCGAAACATCACAGGAAAAGCGCGAGCAATGGGATAAGTGCGAAACATCGCAGGAAGAGCGTGAGCGATGGAATAAGAGTGAAACATCACAAGCGAGAACGATGGGATAAGTGTGAAACATTGCAGGAAAAGAGAAAGCAATGGGATAAGAGCAAGATTCGCAGGAAGAGCACAAGCGATGGGATAAGAGCGAGAGTCGCAGAAAGAGAGCGAGCAATGGGATAACAGCGAAACATCGCAGGAAGAGCATGAGCGATGAGATAAGAGCGAAAGTTGCAGGAAGCAATGGGATAAGAGCGAAACATTGCAGGAAAAGAGCGAGTAATGGGATAAGAGTGAGAGTCACAGGAAGAGTGCAAGCGATGGGATAAGAGCAAGAGTCGCAGGAAAAGTGCGAGTGATGGAATAAAAGCCAAACATCGCAGGGAAAGCGCGAGCGATAGGATAACAGCGAAACATCGCAGGAAAAGCGCGAGCAATGGGATGGATAAGAGCGAGAGTCGCAGGAAAGGCATGAGCAATGGGATAAGAGCTTAACATACGAGCAGGAAAAGCGCGAGTGATGGGATACAGTATAAGCTAAGCATTTCATCTAGAGTGTAAGAGATTTGATAAGAGCAAAGTGTTCCGGCAAGAAGTAGTGTCTAGTGATGAGCGAATGTGCTTTGATAACGTGTTATCTGAGCATGCTCGTGTGTTAGCCGAGTATCTTGGGCATGCTCAAACAAATGGGCAATCCATGCACATGTTCAGGCTGTTTACTGCCGCAAAACACGCAGCCACAGGGACTCTAATATATTATCCCAACACGCCCGAGATTCTCTACACCCGAGCATGGTCGCTAACACGTTATCTGAGCACGTTCACTCATCGCTCGTATTGACAGATGAGACAGAATCATCGCATGAAGGGCTTGTACAGATGACCATTTTCTCTCCATCCAACAAAACTGGCTCAAATTTGCCAGACTCTGAGCAGAGTGGGATCTGATTTTCCTGGTGGTGAAGAGAAAAAAATATTCCCCAATATGTCAGTCCGTGAAAAATTGGCCTGCACTCAGATAGCATCCGGACACGGTCCAATTTTTTCCACGGACCCACAGAGTTCCATTTGCGATCCAATTCTTCTAGGCAAATCATGCATGTGTACCACCCCATGGGCACAAGTACTATTTAGTCAAAATCATGGATAGCACTTCTTTAACCCCTTCGCAACCCGGCCTGTTTTCACCTTTCTGACCAGGCAAATTTTTACAATTCTGACCACTGTCCCTTTATGAGGTAATAACTCTTGAAAGCTTCTACAGATCCCACCGATTCTGAGACTGTTTTCTCGTAACATATTGTACTTTATGATAGCAGTAAAATTTCTTCGCTATGACTTGTGTTTATTTGTGAAAAAAACCAGAAATTTGGCAAAAATTTAGAAAATTTTAGGGGCATAATTCTTATGTCCCTAAATCAGAGAGTCATATTGCACAAAATAGTTAATAAATAACATTTCCCACTTGTCTACTTCACATCAGCACAATTTTGGAACCAAATTTTTTTTTTTGTTAGGAAGTTATAAGGGTTAAAATTGACCAGTGATTTCTCATTTTTTCAACAAATTTTACAAAACCATTTTTTTAGGGACCACATGACATTTGAAGTGACTTTGAGGGGTGTACATGACAGAAAATACACAAAAGTGACACCATTTTGGAAACTAGACTCCTTATGGAACTTATATAGATGTGTTTTGACCACCTTGAACCCACAGGTGCTTCACAGACGTTTATAGCGTAGAGCCGTGGAAATAAAAAATCATATTTTTCTCAAGTTAATCTTTTTAGCTCCATATTTTGCATTTTCAAAGGTTAACAGGAGAAATTGCTTCATATACAATTTGTTGTACGATTTCTTATGAGTACGTCGATACCCCATACATATCTATATATATATCTCTATATACAGTAAAAGTGAATGTATGTATGTGTGTGTGTGTGTGTGTGTGTGTGTATCACCAACCAATCACAAAGGATCTTTCATTTTACCAGAGCTGTTCAAAAGAGGCTGAGCTGTGATTGGTTGCTATGAGCAAGATTTCCCACTTGACAACACCTCAGCAGACACTGACATGGTGGGAGAAATCTAGCATCTTCGGGAACATAAGCTCCCAGCCATTGTCTGCTCCCCTGAAAGGAGCAGAGAGCACATGACAGAAATGAATGCCCCGTCCCTGCCCATATCCCCATCACACATCCTCCATCCCGTAGGCACATCTTCCCTCTTAAAGGGATCATTGGTAGGGAAGTCAGAGAAAATCCATCTAGGGCTTTGGTTTTGACCCCAGGCCTCTCTTAAAGGGATCCCTGGTATGGAAGTTAGGACCGTTCCACTCAGCTCTGTGGTTCTGACCCCAGGGTCTCTTAAAGGGATCATTGGTATGGAAGTTAGGGCAAATCCACTCTGCGCTTTGGTACTGACCCCAGGCCTTTCTTAAAGGGATCTCCGGTATGGAAGTCAGGGCAAATCCATCTAGCGCTTTGGTTCTCACCCCAGGCTTCTATTAAAGGAATCATTGGTATGGAAGTCACGGCAAATCCACTCAGCGCTCTGGTTCTGATCCCAGTCTCTCTTAAAGGGATCCCCGGTATGGAAGTGAGGGCAAATCCACTCTGTGCTTTGTTACTGACCCCAGGCCTCTCTTAAAGGGATCTCCGGTATGGAAGTTAGGGTAAATCCCTCAGCGCTCTGATTCTCACCCCAGGCTTCTATTAAAGGGATCATTGGTGTGGAAGTCAGGACAAATCCTCTCAGCGCTCTGGTTCTGACGCCAGGCCTCTCTTAAAGGGCTCCCGGTATGGAAGTTAGGGCCATTCCACTTGGCGCTCTGGCTCTGAACCCATGCTGATGGGATGATATGGGATATTAGGGGTAGTAGTCCGGTGGCTCTGGCTGACGGGATGATGTGTGATATTAGGGGTAGTAGTCTGGTGGCTATGGCTGACGAGATGATGTGGGATATTAGTGGTAGTTGTCCGGTGGCTATGGCTGACGGGATGATGTGGGATATTAGGGGTAGTAGTCCGGTGAATTTGACGGGATGATGTGGGATATTAGTAGTCCTGTGGCTCTGGCTGACAGGACGATGTGGGATATTAGGGGTAGTAGTGTGAAGGGTTAATACTAAAATCAGAGCTTAAGTTTCACTTCTCCATTTCTCTGTAGGTTTCGTTTCTTAACTTTTGTTGCTGTAAGATAAATTTTTGTAATTGGCATGGGCTGTCATGAAACCAGACTGTTCCCATCTGTATAAGGCTGTGTGCACACACTGCGGATTTAGGTGCGGATTCATCCGCGCGGATTTTGTAAAATCCGCAGGTGAAACCGCAGGTCAAAAGACCTGCGGTTTTACCTGCGGATTGCTCTGCGGTTTTGCCCTGCGGTTTTTCATCTCCTCAATGGAGGAGATGGCAAACCGCAGCAGAATCCGCAGAAAGAATTGATATGTCAATTCTTTCGGCTGTGTGCACACGCTGCGGATTTAGGTGCAGATTCATCCGCGCGGATTTTGTAAAATCCGCAGGTGAAACCGCAGGTCAAAAGACCTGCGGTTTTACCTGCGGATTGCTCTGCGGTTTTGCCCTGCGGTTTTTCATCTCCTCAATGGAGGAAATGGCAAACCGCAGCGGAATCCGCAGAAAGAATTGTTACATGTCAATTCTTTCTGCGGATTGAAAACTGCAGATATTCAGCGCGGAAAATTCCGCACCGTCTGCATTGCGGTTTTTGATTCCCATAGGGAATCATGGTACTGTACACCGCAGCAAAGACTGCTGCGGGTCCGCAGCGGCCAAAACCGCTGCGGAACCGCAGCAAAATCCGCAGCGTGTGCACACAGCCTTAGATAAGGGAGGCGGGAGTGTAAAACTCTGAAGAATATGCCATTATACTACTTTCTACGCTATCTATGTACGGACATATATGTAGTTTCCGGTTTTCTTGCAATATTATAAGTGAAATGATGGTATTGGTATTTGAGAACCTTTCATAATTAAGCAAAAGATTATAAAAGATGTGACTAAAATAAAGGGGCTTAGTGATCTGCCTCAATCCTCCCGTACAGAGACCCCAGTCTCCGTGTGGTCATTTGAGTTGCTAGCAACACTGAAATAATTTGGAAATCACTGGCTCAACCGTGAAGGGTTAATTTAGCCCTCCCAAAATAGCTACCTCGACAGTGGCGCCCAACATGGGGCCCCCGAACAGGGGAGCCTCTGCCCCCGGACGACAACAACACAAAGGACCCTCGGAGCGGACACAGGTGCTGGAAAATTGGGACTGATCACCCCCCACGGCAAGGCCTCTTTCCGACAAATGAAGAATTTTAAAGGAATCGCAGCCTGGAAAAGGGGAGAGAGAGAGAAGAGAGAAGAGAGAGAGAGAGAATTTTTTTTTTTGTCCGGCACCCAGAAAGAATTTCGGGTTAAATGAGTGTCTGGAGGATCCGCCAGAGAAAAAAACGTTGCAAGCTCCGTTTTGAAATCTTTGAGGATGGTGACGGACAGCAACTTTTGGCGGATCCTCAAAAAAAACGGATGCAACGGACAGCAATCCGTCACAATCCGCCATTAATGGAAGTCAATGGGGAAAAAAAAACGATCCTCAAAAGAAAATTGAGGATCCGTTTTTTTCAAAACCTGGCGGATTGTGACTGATTGTAAAAAACTGAAGTGTGAAAGAGGCCTAAGTTGGCAGTTATACTGTTCAGACTGACCGTTGGTGTGGTTTTCCTGTGCTTGTTGCTGCAAAGAGGATCTGAGGTTTGTCCCCTCGTGGAGTGATTCATGGGTGGAATCATATTGAGGTCTAGTCCCGTTGGGGGCCCATGCTCGAACCATACCTCATAAGGGACGGACACCCCGGATTGACCAGTGATTGTGACTCTCTTTATAGTCAAAATATCCTGAAATTCCCGATCATTATTAGTATTGGGCGTGGTGAGTGATCAAAGATGGGTAAGATACGTAACTCAGGTATATATAGATAGATATATATAACCAGAGGTGTCCGGAGGGATAGTCTGAGACGCCCTCCTCCTTTCACTGAGTACCGCAAATTTTGGGCAATCCCAGAGGGGGATTATTGACCCGGTGGAACAGAGACTGAAATGGCCGCCAGATCTGTGCACAATTTGTCAGGATATTTAGCTCTAAAGGAGAGAATTATGTTTCTGTGGAAGAAAAAGAAAAGTTTAGAATTGTGTGAAGAATCAGATACTGTTAGTCTTATGATTCAAAGACGAGGAAAGAAATGTGTCAGGAATTTCAATTCTGGGATTTCCTAAGGGCGGGAGATTGCAGCCTACGCTATGGGATGAAGGGGTTAAAAAAAAAATAATAAAGGGAGATTGACTGATGATGGATTACTTAAAGGCGCTGAGGAATTCCGTGGCTTGGCACATGAATTGTATAATGAAGGTTATGTGGAACAGCAAGAGAATTCTGATTGTTTCTGTTACTGCTATGTGGAAAAAGGAAAATTGTCTAACACTGTGAAAAAGACTGAAAGTGTTGTGGTACAGGAAAGAATTGAGAATGTGATTAACGAAGACACTGAGATCGAGGTTAATGTGTCGGGCAGGAAATTAGTTAAGAATGATTTGAAACAAGAAGTTTCCCTGCTAGATGATAAGGTCCCTCCCCAGGAAATCAAGCCTCTCCTCCCGACTATAAGCTCTGTGCCCCATAACCGTAAGGCACCGATGTATCCTGGACTACCGAAACTCAGTATGCCCCCACCCTATGATCCTGCCGGGTGGATCTGTGCTGTATGTGGAGTTACTAATCCTCAGTGGAGAGAGGTCTGCTATAATTTGTTATAATTGTGGCACAAGAAGACCGGGAGTTGCAGCCCCCACCTTTCCGTTGTTGAATGCTGACGGTACCTATTATCATCCACCGCCAGACTTAGTCCCCGTTATTGCTAGTGGTTGAGTATCCACCCCTTCCATTTACCAGCTCCAGGGGAAAAAAAAAGTTTTCAGAAGACTTTAACCCGCTCTGTTCAGCAGAGAGAGAGAAAAAAAAAAGAGCAAACAGCAGCCTCTAGCCCCCACCGCAGCTGCGAGCACACAGTGTGCCCTTCAGCCCACACAGCAAACTCTCGCCCGCCCCCTCAGACTTCAGCTAGTGGGAACCCTGCTCCTCAGCCCCTCCCTGCTAATTCTCGTTACTGCTCAGTTCGTGATCTCTCCCACATGTCCAGTAAATTTACTAGGGGCAGATTTATTATCACAGTTCCGCTCCAGAATACAATTCCAACATGATGGTCAGATGGCTCTTACATTATATAATCCCTATGCAGATGAAGACAGTGAAGAAATCTGTATTTTGCATGCCCTACCTACTGTTATGATTGCCCTGATAGGCTCAGATCCACCCCCAATATTGCCTGAGGATCAATGACTCACCCCATACCTCTCAGAGATACTATCTAAACTCTGGTCAAAAGAGCCAGATGATATAGGGAAAATGCCTGTAGAACCAGTAAAAGTGTTTCTCAAACCTGGTGCCTAATCCACATACTCTTTTGTCCCAAATACCCCAGGATGCTGCTTGGTTTACAGTTATTGATCTTACCAATGCCTTCTTTAGCATTCCGTTACACCCAGACTGTCGGTTTCTATTTGCAATCACTTATCAGGAATGACAGTTAACATGGACAGTTATGCCACAAGGGGCCCAAAACAGTCCCAACCACTTTTCAAAAAAAAAAATATGAGCAGGTGTCTTTTGCCATTGTTAGCCTTCTTAAGCATCTGGCAGCACTGAACTGTCTGGTTTCGGCCTCGGGACTTCAGTTCTGCCTAGGTCAAGTGATTCTTGGGTCACTGTCTCCTTCAGGGTGTTAGACACCTCGCAGAAGAAAAATAGCTGCCAGCTCCCTTCCTTTCCCAAAAGATGAAACTGAACTCCAGCATTTTCTTATGCACTTATTGTTGTCAGTGGATACCGGATGCATCCCGCATAATGCAACCCCTTTACAACGCCTTGAAAGACGGTATAATGAACTATAAGGAAAGATGGCAGTGATGAGGATTACCTCCAATATGATTGTTCCCAACTTCTGACTGAAGAAACAGCTACTCCACCAAATGCCAGTGAGAATCCATTTCCAAATCCTGATCTGGTGTAATACACGGATGGTTCAAGATATGCTGACGAGTTTGGTAGATTCCACACGGGATATGCTGTTACCACAGAGGACACTGTAGTGCACGCAGCTGCGCTCCCGCCATCACAGTCAGCACAAGAAGTAGAACTCCAGGCTCTGTCTACTGCATGTACTTTGGCCAAGAACAGACGGGCTAATATATACACGGACTCACGGTATGCATTTAGTATTGCTCACGATTTTGGGGCTCTATGGGCCAATCAAGGGTTTATTACTACTGCCGGAACCCCAGTGAAAAATGCTGAAGCTGTTAAAACCCTCATGGACTCGATCAAATTACTTACTCAGGTGGTTATTATCAAAGTTAAGGCGCACTGTCCTAGGAACAGCCCACAGACTGTTGGCAACGCATTTGCGGATATGCAAGCAAAAGCCGCCGCTCTCTTACCCGTTGAACCAACTATACCAACTATGGTGACCACACGCTCTCAGCGTAAACAGTTACAAGAAGCATTGACCCTACAAGAACCTGATGATCTACAACAGACTGAAGTTTTCTGTCGGACCCTGCGAGACCGCTTAATGACAACGCAGAGAATGTCTCCAAAGGAAGTGGTGAAGCAATGGAAGAGTGATGGGACACGAATGGATAATGGTCTCTGGGAAAAGGACCAACTCGTGTGTCTCCCTAAGCGGATGTACCCTGCTATTGCCACATGGGCACATGGACCTATATATCGAGGAAAAAATCAGGCCCTCGCATTGGTGCAAAAATTCTACTGGGCCCCGGTTCTCCAGTTGGCCGGAAGCATTCCCTGTTACCAACATGACTGCAAAGACCACAGCGAAGAAACTGGTGATGGAAGTTATATGCAGATATGGGGTTCCAGAAGTTGTTGAAAGTGATCAAGGTCCGGCCTTTTCTTCTCATGTGTACCAAGAAGTTCTGACAATGCTTGGATCCACTGTAGCCCTCCATACTCCGTACCACCCACAATCCAGTGGGGAAGTTGAGAGGCTGAACGGCACAATGAGGGACAATTGACCAAAATGATGCAGGAGACTATGGCTCCATGGCCAGAGCTCCTATCCATTGTGTTATACCATATTCGTACTACCCCTATTACAAAGCATGGCCTGTCCCCATATGATATATTGTTTGGTGCTAGGACCCCAGTTGCAAATTTCCAGCCCCAGCAGTTATCAGAAGAAACTGACCGTGCTGTTCAATATGTTATTCTGCTTAGTAAAAATCTTGCTAACACCTATGCTCTAGTTTTCTTTTCCAGATTCAGCAGAAACCGACACCTGTTATAACCTGAAGCCTGGTGATTTGGTAGTCGTGAAGAGGCATGTCAGGAAGCACGGACTAGAACCCTTGTATGACGGTCCCTATGAAGTCCTCCTCATCACCCAACAAGCCAATATCAAATAAAGGGGGCATAATGTTTTGGTTTTTCGCATTTTCCATATTAGTATTGGTAGAAGTTAAAGTTAGAAGATATTCAAAGACTCAGATCAATACGATAAAGACAATGATTGTAATAAGGACAGTTGGTGGTCAAGACACCTTCTCCTTTTTCAATCCAGCCAATTGGTTTAAGGGCATAGGGGGCTGGATAGCTGGGATCTTACAGAGCTTGTTACACATTGCTGCCTGTATCCTTGTTGTATATGTGATACTAAAACTTGTTCTTTGGTGTATTTCTGTATGTATTAGGAAAGTCTGCACTAAGACAGCTAATGATGATACCAAAGGTGTCGTTGCCCCTGCTCTTCTCTGCACCGATCTCAAAAGGCTACTTGATGAAGATGTTGAAGCCAAGCACATGCCTACCTACAAAAGATCCCCACCACCGTCATCAAAAATTGTTATTTGTGAACTGCAGTATACAGGGGGGGACGGGTGCGCCGCGACAGCCATGACTGGTAACACGGCATCAGTCATGTGAAGACCAGTACCCCTCAAGCTGTTAGCTTGGGATATCACCTCTGATGCTGCATATGTGTTAAAAAAAATTTATCTAGGGGGGAATGTGAAGGGTTAATACTAAAATCAGAGCTTACGTTTCACTTCTCCATTTCTCTGTAGGTTTCGTTTCTTAACTTTTGTTGCTGTAAGATAAATTTTTGTAATTGGCATGGGCTGTCATGAAACCAGACTGTTCCCATCTGTATAAGATAAGGGTGGCGGGAGTGTAAAACTCTGAAGAATATGCCATTATACTACTTTCTACGCTATCTATGTACGGACATATATGTAGTTTCCAGTTTTCTTGCAATATTATTGGCTTACAAAGTGAAATGATGCTATTGGTACTTGAGAACCTTACATAATTAAGCAAAAGATTATAAAAGATGTGACTAAAATAAAGGGGCTTAGTGATCTGCCTCGATCCTCCCGTACAGAGACCCCAGTCTCCGTGTGGTCATTTGAGTTGCTAGCAACACTGGAATAATTTGGAAATCACTGGCTCAACTGTGAAGGGTTAATTTAGCCCTCCCAAAATAGCTACCTCGAGAGTAGTCCAGTAGCTCTGGCTACGGGATGATGTGGGATATTATAGTGAATGTGGCTATGCGGAGTGGGCGAGGCTATACAGTCAGATATATATATATATATATATATACATACACACACACAGTACAGACCAAAAGTTTGGACACACCTTCTCATTCAAAGAGTTTTCTTTATTTTCGTAAATATGAAAATTGTAGATTCACTCTGAAGGCATCAAAACTATGAATTAACACATGTGGAATTATATAATTGACAAAATAGTGTGAAACAACTGAAAATATGTCTTATATTCTAGATTCTTCAAAGTAGCCACCTTTTGCTTTGATTACTGCTTTGCACACTCTTGGCATTCTCTTGATGAGCTTCAAGAGGAAGTCATCGGTGGCACAGGTGCTAGGAATGCAAGGAGATCCATGGACCTTAGCTGTTACAATGACACCAGAGTATCCGCTTGGAAATATGAAGGAGGGTCGTCGAATCTTGGAGCAGATGCCAGTCAAATTGACGGGACTCTCGCACAACAGGTGGAAATTGTACTAGAGTGTTACCAAGAGGTCTTGGCTCGTGATGAAGATGACTTCTGACGCACCCAGGCTATTGCTCACGAGATCTCCACGGGAAATGCTGCCCCAGTCCGGGAAAGACATCAACGGATACAGCCTCAGATGTACAAGGAAGTGAAGGAAATGCTGGCTCACATGTTGCAGAGTGGAGTCATAAGGGAGACTAAGAGCCCATGGGCAGCTCCCATTGTTCTAGTTCGGAAGAAAGATGGAACCCTGCGTTTCTGGGTTGACTATAGACGATTCAATGCTTGTACGGTGCGGGACTCCTATTCATTGCCCAGAATTGAGGAATCATTGTCTGCCTTGGGAAAGGCGAAGTATTTTTCGTCCCTGGATCTGGCCAGCAGGTACTGACAGGTGCCCATGGCTGAACACGACCTGCCGAAGATGGCGTTTATACTGCCCATGGGATTGTATGAGTTTAATAGGATGCCCCAGAAATGTCACCTTTTTCGCAAACAAACTGAGTACCTGGGACACATTGTATCCGCTGAAGGAGTGATACCGGCACGAGAAAAGATAGCAGCGTGCAAGAATGGCCCACCCCGAAAACAGTAAAAGACGTATGGGCCTTTCTGGGGCTTACCGGATACTAGCGAAGGTTTGTAAAGAATTTCACCCATCTCTCCAATCCATTGCTGGAAGTACTAAAGGGAGTGCCATCTGGTTCAAAAAAAATCAAGCTATCCAATGGGGAAACAGACAGGAGGAAGCTTTCAGAGCCTTGAAAGTGGCCTTGACCGATGCCCCAATATTCGCCTACGTGGATTTCTCACAGACCTTCAGCCTTCACACTGATGGAAGTCTACATGGTCTAGGGGCTGTTCTATCACTAATCCAGGAATGAAAGGAACGAGTGATAGCCTATGCGAGCTGGTCTCTTCACAACTCAGAACGGAACCCGGACAATTACAGCTCTTTCAGGTTGGAACTGCTGGCTTTGGTGTGGGCCATGACCGAAAAGTTTGCAGAGAATTTGTTGGGGTAGGAAGTCCTGGTGCGCACTGATAATAATCCTCTGACCCACCTGGAAAATACAAAACTGGGGGCCTGGGAACAACGGTGGGTGGCCCGCATGGTGAAGTATCGGTAAAAGATCGCTTATCGGGCCGGGGCCAAGAATACGCACACTGATGCTCTCTCTTGAGAGTGACTCATGAGCGGCCTGAATGAGACAGAGATGAAGAAATGGAAGCAAAAGAGATTCCTGGTTTTCAGGACCTTGCTAGGTCGTTGGTGGCGACGCAGGGCCAGATCAAAGAGGCGTCTGGAGAACAAGTGCTAGGATGGCCTCGGAATGACTGGGTGCAACTCCAACAAGCAGACAAGGAACTTGCCCAGCTGAGACAGTAGGTGGCAACTTCCCAGCCGGCGAGAGCTCTGTCCCCAGGTGTTCTGCAGATTCTGAGACAGTGGGAGAGGCTCCAGTTGGAAGATGGATTGCTATATAGAAGAGTACAGCTGGTGCGGGAATTGGGGGTCACTTGGCAAGTGGTGCTCCCAGAAAAGTTGATCCGTGTGGTGGGTATGGAGGCCCGTGAGAGAGGGGCTCACTTTGGTCCAGAGAAGACATTCCAGTGATTACAGAAGCTGGTGTATCACCCTCGATTGAAGACTGCAATATAGGAGGCATGTCAATGATGTCAGAGCTGTCAACTAGCCAAACCTCCAGAGCAGAGAATTCCGACGCAGCCAATGTGACTTCTGCCCCCCCTAAGAGCTATTGATGATTGACTACCTAGCTATAGGCCCGGCACATCGGCACATCTCGGGTATGAACATTGTCTGGTGATGACCGACCACTTCACCAAGTTCATTGTAACGATTCCGACCCAGGACCAGACTGCTGACGCAGCTGCGCAGGCCATCTGTCGAGACTTCATACGGGTGTATGGTGTTAGGCGTTCCTGCCTCTGCACAGGAGGAATCCCGAGCCTTGCCTTCTGCGGTCTCCCATTCAGTCCCAGACACAGAAGAGGCTGCTCAGCAAAGACGTCATTCCCGGCGTCTTGATCAGGCCAGTGCTGTCAGTTCAGTTGCTGCTGCCATCACAGGGTCATCTATAGCAGCCTGCACTGGTCAGCAGCAAGCAGCTCCTGGGACTAAGTCCTTCTTTCGGCTACTGAGCATGCCCGCGGGACGACCTCTCGTTGGAAGTCGGAGGTCACATGCTCAGGTCCTCAAGCAGCTCAGATTGGACCATCAGGAAGGTCCTGGGAGGACGCTGCTATAAAAGGTTTGCATGGCCGCTCGGAAATACGCTAGTATAGACTCTTATTTTATTTTGTGTGAGACATGATGGATGCATGAAACTGGTGACTGACTCATTATAACTCCTCTACCTTGGATACGTATGTTATAGAGCTATAGAGTTAGAGTAGGCGCCTACTAGTGGCTTGGTCTGCGCCACGGTGCTTCTCAGCATCTCACTCAGCGCCATATGGTGCCGTCCAGTTCTGGGCACTTTCAGTACATTTAGCGGCTGCATCCACCAGTGCGACGCCGTGCGCAAGTCTAGCGCTTTCCTCCCTTGTCCGGGTGGTTAGTGGCGTCCGCCAGAGCGGTGCAGTTCGCATGTAGTGCACTTTATTTATTAAATAGTTTTTTCCTGGCACCACAGTTGCGGTGCCGAGCACTAATGTGACTAGAGGGACTCTAACCCATTGTCTCAGGGGTAGAGTCCTGTGTCTATACACCAGTGCTCATATTGCTGAGCTCTGTGAGCATAAACAGGCTGTGGCACTTGTGTTTGGCGGTCTGACGACTCTGTGAGGTAACAGAGTCCGCCTCTCTACACACTAGTTGGAGTTAACCCCGTATGTTCCTCTATTGTACCGCCATATAACATCCGCCATTACCAAGCGTCAGTTACCATCTCTGCACAGTGGACTCCAGGCTGCGAACGCACCTAAATACCTTCTTTATTATTTGGTGCGTTCTGCCAGCCTGTAACATATGGTTGCCCGAAGAGGATTCATTCTGACCAAGGTGCTTGCTTTCAAGGTTGATTGATGGAGGAGTTACACCGTTTGTACTGGATTGAGAAGTCGAGGACTACGCCCTATCATCCTCAGGGAAATGGAGCCTGCGAACGTTTCAATCGAACGCTGATTCAGATGCCCCGAACATTGGGGGAAGATCAGAAAATACGGTGGCCTGAGTTTGTGGCTGAATTAATCTGGGTGTACAACAATCGAATGCACAGTACAACAGGATACACTCCGTATACTTTGCTGTTCGGACGAAAGGGACGAGAGATCACAGAGCTAGAGTTGTATTCCGAAGAAAACTACCTGCGGACGGGGGTGTTTTCCTGAGTCCGAGAACATCAACATCGACTACAGACTCTCCGCGGCTGGTACAGACGAAGTTCCAAGAACTCCAGCACCATGAAACGACGCCTCTGCAAGGGACAGCTCTAAGGGCAGGAGATCGGGTGTTGATCTGGGACAAGGAACATCGTTATTAACCCCCGCATCGAGTGAAACGCCGAGTTGGTCCTGACGGGCCGGTGTATGAAATTCAACCCGAACGGGAAGGAGCACCTACCTGGATAGTTGATCGCAGTATGCTACAGCCCTGTCTGTCACAGGGTCCTGAGGAAGGAGAGAGTGCTGAAAATCGCCGAGGTGCCCACTTCAACGGTTCTCGACTGATGAGGAGGAGACACTCGCTTCCACCTCAGACTTGAACGATACACCGTCCACCTGTCCCAGGGAAGTTCCCAGGCCTGAAGCAAGAGAGGGGGAAGATTCATCGGAGCAAAATATTCTCCTGCCTCCTATCAGTTAACCTGAACTACGCCGGTTGGAGCAAACGACAGCTGGAGTACCTCCCACTCATTATGGACAAACCAATTTATTTGGCAACAAATTATTCAAGTAGTGGAAGAATGTGAACGTCTGCTGAAGGAACTCTTGCCCGTGGAATGGTGAGTTAAAGGACGGCGGGAGAGTAAGGAGGAAGACCGGGCTGCGGGTACCTGTGCCATAACTGTCCAGAACTGTCAAGCCTGCATCCAGTGTTGCCGGGGGGAATGAATGGGGAACCGGACAGGATCCAAAACCTGGTGAGAGGGGGTGTGGTGAGACCGGGGAGAGAGCATGAAGCGCGTGAAAAGAGTTCAGTTTGGAAGCGGAGGTGTACCGCACTCTGCAGCGAGAGAGAGCGTGCGGAGCTGCTCCGCGGGACTGGTTACCTGAGGACCCCCCCGAGAGTCATTGAGCATGCAAAATGTCGGGCGCTCAGCCAATCAGCGTGCGGTGCTCACATTGAGAAGAGAGTTCCAGGTGCAGGATCGTGAGGTGTCTTGCCACTCCTTGGCAGGCGTACAGCGAGGCATGCACCGGGCAGAGACTTCTACGGCACTTCCTATCGTGGCATAATTGATGGACTAGGGTCTCAACGGGCAAAACCGGTGACTGCCCGTTGCCGCCAGAAGCTGGACCGTTTGTTGGCAAATTGCGTCTGAGGACGCCATGCTGGCCATTGCCGGTATTACAACTCTCATCGGACTGCATGCGGTTAAGGAGACGGAGACAGAGACATCACGATAAGTGAAGTTTTATTAATAAAACTGTTGTGTTATATATAATTCTGTTAATTAACTGTTATCTCCCTGCGAAGAGTTCACTATTGTTATAAATTAAACCGCATTGTGTTAGACCTTGTTCTGCATTCCCTGCGTTACTGCATCCAGGCACCTGCTTACATGCTGTCTGTGAAAAAACCAGACCGCACTTGGACCAATGTGATTTAATGGGGCAGTGCAGATTACTTTTTTCCAGCCTGCAGTAATCTGAGGAGCCAATCCCATCTTTTTCTTTCTTGTGTGTGTGCTCGTGTGCACCTGCTTGAAGAAGTGTAAAAAATAAAAAAGAAAAAAGAAAAGAAAGGAAAAAAAACTGCAATTCCAGTTGTCTCCGGTGTGGACAATCCTCCGTGAGCGTCAGACGGCAATGTGACAAATGAGAGATCTGTGCTGATCGTGGTCATCGCACGTGGTATCCCTGTCCCCCTGGAGGAGATGTTGGTGACAGGCATACACATGGATGGCGCTCACATTGCTGTCATGTCCTGGACAGATGGAGAATCCTATATTACCAGCAGCTTCTCACCAAATAAAACACCATTGCAATCATCACCGAGTGACCACAAGAGAGCAGGCAGCTGCTACCTGTCACCTGCCTGGCATTGCCGCTAATCCCGGGACAGGTAGCCCAAGTGGAGATTTCTGCAGTCACACCAGGGGATTACCGCTGTCTGAGGTGGCCATGATGGCTTAAGAGATAACTGAGGGAGGGAGACAGACTGCAGGGAGGGAAAGAGACTGCAGAGAGAGAGGAGGGAAAGACTGCAGGGAGGGAGACAGGAGAGACAGCAGGGAGGGAAAGGACAGGAGAGACAGACATGTGCACACAATAACTGTTTGCTACAGAGATTTCGGCATCAAAAACCTGCCTGTAGACAGGATAGGCCTGTATAAAACCTACTTGTTTTTGCTCTTATTATTATTTTTTTCTGAAACATTTGGGTGAAAAATGCTGAAAGAATTGTCAGTCTTCAGATCTGAAACTGCCTCCAATCCACAAGGTAAAAGATAAGCAGCATGTTCGTGAGATTTCACAAATCTCATTCACTTTCCTGGGACCATAAAATTCTGAGTTTTTCATTCGCAAAACAACAAAAAAGTGCAAAATGTGAACAAGTCCTAATAGCCCACTGATCATACATCTGGTCTTCTGAGCTTCGTTTAAAGGCTCATTCACACGTCAGTATTTGGTCAGTATTTTGCATCAGTGTTTGTATGCCAAAGCCAGGAATGGAACTTACCGAGAAGAAAATATAATTGAAAGACTGAGGTCTGTTCTTTATTTTGGAGACACTCCTGGTTTTGGCATACAAATACTGATGAAATACTGATCAAAAATACTGATGTGTGAAAGAGGCCTAAGTGCTTCAGGTTTCCAAAGACACCTGATGGGAGAACAGAAGAGACCAGACCGTTCTTCAGGGGTTTTTGCTTGGAAGCCGCTCACTAGTTTTGTACAAGTAAAAAGGCAAATTGCCGGGAATTAATAACATCATAAAAAGCGCCCCACAAACAACTGAAAAGGTGCAAAAATGATGCATGAGTCCAAAAGACCCCGATGTGTCCTGAAGCGTCTTCTTCCATCAAAATAAATATATATAATTTTTTAATTCTGTAATTTCAGGAGTTGTATCAATTTTATTTCTCTGCTGACTTTAAAGCTGAACACTCATTTTTTAATTTTTATTTCCTAAATCAAAAGTGCACGTGAAAATAAGCTGCTGTATAATAAATATGATGGGAGAAATTTGCTTTTGATTTACCGAATTATAAGGTCTTCTAAGCACCAGATGGGTTTTCTTTTATTATTTTTTTCTTAAATTTAGGCCTATTATGTAAATCCAAAGAATTCAAAGAGGGTGTACTTATTTTTTGTCATGACTGTATTATGAATAAGTTTTTCTTATTTTGCAATATAAAAAATATATCGGGGCGGGGAGGAAGTGGGGGGCAGTTTTTATGTCGCCGCCTTCCTTATAGCCAGAACTTATTCTCCCTATGATGGCGCTGGATGACGCTTGTTTTTTGCAGAATGAGTCCGGAAGAGTTCAGAAGGGGAGGAATAAAAATAAGTTAATTTTCGGTGGTTAATCCCTCCCAAATGCAAATCATGGGTGTGTTTTTTCTTCTGCATTTAATCATGGCCGTTACAGAAAATGCTATTGTACGGGTCATTAGGGATCAGAATATGGATGTATTTTGTTTTCACTTTTTGCAAAAAAAAAAGAAACTTTTTAATCCTGTGTACTAATATGTAAAGGTAAAACCTTTTTTATTTCTAGATATCGCCTCAGTTAGCATCCCATCTAAACGCTCGATCATATAAAATATGGAGGGTAGACCTACATCCACCATTGACAGCCACTGGTGATATTGTTTCCTTATCACTCCATCCGGTGCAGATAAGAAAAATTGTAATTTAATTAACAAAAATATAAAATACATAATTTTCTTATTAACATCTAACACATTTCAGGGTGACCTCTTTATGAAGGACAAATTCCACTGACCTGAATTGTGCATTTTTGCCCAGTCCCTGCGCCACAGCTCGCAGCTGACGGTGACGCGGCCAGGCTTTATTAACGCTCAAAACCACAGCATGTCACTTCTTTGTGCGGATTCCGCTGCAGTTTGGCACCTGCTCCATGGCAGGTGTCAACCCGCAGGGGAAAACCGCAGGCTAATCAGCAGAAAAACTGCAGATAAACCGCAGGTCTTTCGACCTGCGGATTTACCTGCGGTTTTTGACAAATCCGCAGGACAATCCGCAGCGTGTGCACACAGCCTCAATCCTCTCATAACTCACAAGGGCAAAACATTAACTTAAAATTCCAACTTGGGAACAAATTATGCAGATTGCGGGGACCAATGTGTATGCATATGAGCTCATCCGCCTATTGGGGAGGTTTTCTAATATTTCCCATTGTTCTACAAGCCTGAACGAATCTTCAGTCACCGTCTACATCACTCTCTGGCGTCTCTTTGCACAAGTTCGCACTACAATATTTAACTGAAAAATCCAGAACCTGTTCATTATAAAAAGTTGTTTTTTTTTAATATACTTCAAGAATGATTTACTAATTTGCTCAGAGTCATCTTCAGTAAACCGGGATCATTTCATAAAGCCATGATGTCTATGATAGCCGTGCTTATATAGTCTTTCACACGTCCTGGTGAGATCCGTGGTCCGCGTGTCACATACGTGTGTCCTGTGACACGTACGGACGCCTGGGAAGAAGCAGTACAGTTATCTGTTCCCAGGTGCCAGAGGCAGCTCTCATCATTGTCTCCTTGAGATCAGCGCGACCAGGAGACAATGATGGGGGTTGTATTCAGCATCTGCTGTGTCCCTCCTTAGTAAAATTAAGAATTAAATTTAAAGTAAAAGAAATGTTGTGAGCTCCCGCGTAAATGTCATGACCAGCAGAGGAAAAGCCCACAGATGGGGGCCGATGTTAATAATCTGGGACAAGGAATAATACCCCATAAGGTACCCAGGCTATTAATAACAGCTCACAGCTGTTTGCTGGTTTGAATTTATAGGGGGACCCAACGTCATCTTTCTCTAAGGTCCCTGTAAATTCACAAGTAAAGGCTAAACACACAGCTGTGGGCTGATTTTCAGCCTGGGAAAGGGTCAGAAATTTTGCCACTCCTAGGCTACCAAAACCAACCCTCAGCCACCCCAGAAATGGCGCATCCATAAGATGCACCAACTCTGGCATTTAGCCTCGCTCTTCCGACTTGATCTGTGCCAGTCACAAGTGGGGTTATAGGGTTGGGGTTGATGTGAGCTTTGTATAGTCAGGTGACATCAAGCCCAGGGGTTAGTAATGGAGAGGCAGTTATAAGACACCCCCATTACTAACCCATAGTAAATATTGAAATAAACACACAGCAAGAATAAAATCCTTTATCTGAAATAAAAATCAACATCTTATTTTACACATTTATTAAAAAATAAGACAGTTATACTCACCCGTGAAGTGCTGATACTTAACATTATAAGTATAGCCTATTGATGTATATTTTACCTATACAGGTAAACTAACCACCGTTAGTAACATATTATTATACATGAGATTATGCCATATAAGAGCTTCTCTATTGCCTGTCCTTATTTTTGCGGCTCTGTGGTAACATTGCCTTTAAAATATTGATTTTTAAAAAAAAATGTTTAATAAATTGAGTAATTTTAAGATTCAGTGGATTTTTACTGCACCGTCTCTATCCCTCTGGGCCCATGGGATGTTTGCATAGTATTTCTATTGGGGTGCATTCCCCACTATGGTATATTGGTCAGTATTACGGATTGCGATGAGTTAATCTGCATAGTGCATTCATCGTGATCCCAGTAATTTGCATAATGTGTTCCCAAGTTGGTATATTAATTATTGTTTCACCCTTGTGACTTTTGAGAATGGCTTTGCTGTATTGCAGGGCGACAGCGTAAAGCCCAGCAGCGGCCATCACTGCAAGGTGCGGCAGGGGCACTACTGGACAGACTTCCCTGGCCGTACGTAATCGGCATTAAATGAACATTTGCCTTGATAAAGGGTTCACATTGAAACGTAGTTGGATATATCTTCTTTTTTTTTTTGGGGGGGGGAGGGGGGTAACTATGTATTTTAAGTAGTTTTTGTTTTTTTTTAAGGCTCACTAAATCTTTTTGTGTATTCTACTTCAGCGTAAAGAAACTTAGCAAGCGATATAAATGATGACTGAATCCACAGTACTGGTCCCAATCCCCCCGGAGACATCTAATAATTGCAGGGAGCGGCTAGGTCTATTATACTTATTTCGTTATTCTATATTACACTTTTAGTCGTTTGTTTGGATTAATAATGCAGTGGAGTCAACGGGGATTCTGCCACAAAGGCCTCATTGTCTTATACATATGGCAGCAACCAGGTGTAAAGAGCAAATATTATTGTACTGATCTCCTAAAATGAGCTGCACCCAGAATGGGCCGCAGGCCGGGGCTCTGAGCAATGTCATGACATTGCAAAGCTTGCGCAGTAAAATGCAACATCATCATTATTATTATTATTATTCTTCCACGCCTAGATAACGACATAAGTGTCTTTTCTGATTCTTATCAGCTGGGGATGAAGGGGTTAATACATATATCTATAGTAAGATGTCCGTCTCATCATATCTACTGTATATGTCACCGTCTGAGGAGAAATGGATGTATTGTGGCGGCGGTATCACAATGTGTGAGATATACCGGTATGTTACTATATGGGGATGTGCCCCTATGTGTGATGTATACAGTGGGGGAAAATAAGTATTTGATATGCTGCTGATTTTTGCATGTTTCCCCCCTACAAAGAATGGAGAGGTTTGTAACTTTTCTCGTAGGTACACTTCACCTGTGATAGACAGAATCTAAAAATAAATCAAGAAACTCACATTGTATGATTTTTACATAGATAATTTGAATTTTATTGCATGAAATAAGTATTTAATCACCGACCAACCAGCAAGAATTCTGGCTCTCACAGACCTGTTAATTTTTCTTTACGAAGCCTCCTCCTCTGCACTCATTACCTCTATTAATTGCACATGTGTAAACTTGTTACCTGTATAAAGGACACCTGTCCACACACTCAATCACACTCCAACCTCTCCACCATGGCCAAGACCAAAGAGCTGTCTAAGGACACCAGGGACATAATTATAGACTTGCACAAGGCTGGGATGGGCTACAGGACAATAGGCAAGCAGCTTGGTGAGAAGGCAACAAATGTTGGCACAATCATTAGAAAATGGAACAAACACAAGATGACTATAAATCTTCCTTGGTCTGGGGTTCCATGCAAGATGTCGCCTCGTGGGGTAAGGATGATTCTGAGAAATGACAGGAATCAGCCCAGAACTACACGGGAGGACCTTGTCAATGACCTGAAGAGAACTGGGACCACAGTCTCAAACATTTCCGTAATTAACTACGCCATTATGGAATAAAATCCTGCAGGGCACACAAGGTCCCCCTGCTCATACCAGCACATGTCCAGCCCCATCAGAAGTTCACCAATGACCATCTGGACTATCCAGAGGAGTCATTGGAGAAGGTCATGTGGTCAGATGAGACAATTGGCATCAACTCCACTTGCCGTGTTTGGAGGATGAAGAAGGATAAGTACAATCCCAAAAACACCATCCCAACCGTTAAGCATGGTGGAGGGAAACATCATACTTTGGGGCTTCTTTTCTGCAAGACGACAGGACGACTGCACCGTATTCAAGGGAGGATGGATGGGGCCATGTATCGTCAGATTTTGGTCAACAACTTCCTTCCCTCAATAAAAGCATTGAAGAGGGTTGTGGCTGGGTCTCCCAGCATGACAATGACCAAAAAAAAACAGCCAGGGCAACTAAGGAGCTAAGGAGTGGGTCTGTAAGAAGCATTTCATGGTCCTGGAGTGGCCTAGCTAGTCTCCAGACCTGACCCCAATAGAAAATCTTTGGAGGGGGCTGAAACTTAATGTTGCCCAGCGAAAGCCCCAAAACCTGCAAGATCTGTATGGAGGAGGGGGCCAAAATCCCTGCTGCAGTGTGTGCAAACCTGGTCAAGAACTACAGGAAACATCTGACCTCTGTAACTGCAAACAAAGGTTTCTGGACCAAATATTAAGTTCTGTTTTTCTATTGTATCAAATACTTATTTCATGCAATAACATGCAAATTAATTATGTAACAATCTTACAATGTGGTTTTACTTTTAGATTCTGTCTCTCACAGGTTAAGTGTACCTACGAGAAAAATGACAGCCCTCTCCATTCTTTGTAGGTACGAAAACTTGCAAAATCGGCAGCGTATTAAATACTTATTTTCCCCTCTGTATACGGGGATGTGTCTCTGTGTAATATACTGTATATGGGGATATAGCACTATGTGTGAGATATACACTCACTGGCCACTTTATTAGGTACACCTGTCCAACTGTGTGTTAAGACTTAATTTCTAATCAGCCAATCACATGGCGGCAACTCAGTGCATTTAGGCATGTAGACATGGTCAAGACAATCTCCTGCAGTTCAAACCGAGCATCAGTATGGGGAAGAAAGGTGATTTGAGTGCCTTTGAACGTGGCATGATTGTTGGTGCCAGAAGGGCTGGTCTGAGTATTTCAGAAACTGCTGATCTACTGGGATTTTCACGCACAACCATCTCTAGGGTTTACAGAGAATGGTCCGAAAAAGAAAAAAAATCCAGTGAGCGGCAGTTCTGTGGCCGGAAATGCCTTGTTGATGCCAGAGGTCAGAGGAGAATGGGCAGACTGGTTCGAGCTGATAGAAAGGCAACAGTGACTCAAATTGCCACCCGTTACAACCAAGGTAGGCAGAAGAGCATCTCTGAACGCACAGTGCGTCGAACTTTGAGGCAGATGGGCTACAGCAGCAGAAGACCACACTGGGTACCACTCCTCTCAGCTAAGAACAGGAAACTGAGGCTACAATTTGCACAAGCTCATCGAAATTGGACAGTAGAAGATTGGAAAAACGTTGCCTGGTCTGATGAGTCTCGATTTCTGCTGCGACATTCGGATGGTAGGGTCAGAATTTGGCGTAAACAACATGAAAGCATGGATCCATCCTGCCTTGTATCAACGGTTCAGGCTGGTGGTGGTGGTGTCATGGTGTGGGGAATTTTTTCTTGGCACTCTTTGGGCCCCTTGGTACCAATTGAGCATCGTTGCAACGCCACAGCCTACCTGAGTATTGTTGCTGACCATGTCCATCCCTTTATGACCACAATGTACCCAACATCTGATGGCTACTTTCAGCAGGATAATACGCCATGTCATAAAGCTCGAATCATTTCAGATTGGTTTCTTGAACATGACAATGAGTTCACTGTACTCAAATGGCCTCCTCAGTCACCAGATCTCAATCCAATAGAGCATCTTTGGGATGTGGTGGAACGGGAGATTCGCATCAGGGATGTGCAGCCGACAAATCTGCGCCAACTGTGTGATGCCATCATGTCAATATGGTCAAAAATCTCTGAGGAATGCTTCCAGCACCTTGTTGAATCTCTGCCACGAAGAATTGAGGCAGTTCTGAAGGCAAAAGGGGGTCCAACCCGTTACTAGCATGGTGTACCTAATAAAGTGGCCAGTGAGTGTATATAGCGAATATGCCACTATGTCGCTCTGGCGTCCACATTCTTCAGCTCTCCTAATGACCCAT
Organism: Dendrobates tinctorius; assembly: GCF_039654945.1. Lineage (NCBI taxonomy): Eukaryota > Metazoa > Chordata > Amphibia > Anura > Dendrobatidae > Dendrobates > Dendrobates tinctorius. The sequence goes on along the minus strand of NW_027361696.1, from coordinate 326,923 downwards.
CAGCAGACACACGACTCCTCAGGGGACACGCTGGATCCACATTTGTCACCGCTGATTATCTGAGGTCTCTCAGGACCAATTGCTTTACTGACTGCAGGGTGCAATCCCAGCTTATCAAGAAGACTAATAGCTCCTAAATATTGGCCCCTTCCACTAGTCTGTTCAGGGAATTCTATTTTTTTATCATTGTAATTACTGGTAGTTCTAATAATCATGAAAAGTTGCAAAGTCCTGAGACAGAAGCTTCTAGGCTCATGACCCCATGACAACACTTCCTGTGTCCCTGGAAGCACAGTGTTATTATAGGGCCACTGCACTTATGATGGGTTGGTGACCAAATAGGATCCTGTCCCATAATTTGCGGTATAAGGAACTCTGTTGTGAATTCGCTTTCTGGCCTCCCTCTGGTTATTACTGAAGGTAGTGGAGCTGGTCAGATCAACAGAGGGGTTGCGAGTTCTCTTCCTGGGCTCCCTCTGGTGGTTACTGGAGGTAATTGAGCTGATCTGATTGACAGAGGCTTGTCACCTGATAATGATGATGACGATTGGAGATCTGGGGATTCAGATTGAGATTTAAGACAGCCGACTCCCTCTATCCCTGCTGGTGATTTGCTTCCTGTTCTTCCTGAGGTCTGATTTTTCCAGCTCTGTCCCTGCATGTTCAGCTAAGTGGTTTATTTGCTATTCTGTTTGCATTTGATCTGGTTTTGTCTATCTCTCTTGGTGCAGGTCAGCCAGCTCCTGCTTGGGCTGTGCTGAATCACCGCCCATATGTTACTGCTTGTGCCAGTTTGTTTTATCCCCTGTTAGATTGGTCTCTTTTTGCTCTGCTTTCAGAATATACCAGAGTGCGGATATAGTGGGGGGCGAAGTCGTGTGACTTCAGTGTTTTTTGCATCAGACGTGTTGGACTTTTGCAGGGTTTTTTGCGTGATTGCAGACAGTGTCTTTCCTTTCCTGTCTAGTCAGTGTGGGCCTCATCATTTGCTCAGTCTATTTTCCTGCCTGTGTTTGTGTTTTCATCTTGTCTCACCGACAATATATGTTTGGGGGCTATCTATTCCTTTGGAGTCTGCTCTGGGGAAGTTTAGATTTCCCCTTTCTTGCTTTAGGCTTACTTAGCTCTCCGGCTGTGAGGCATCTAGGATCTTCGTAGGTACACTCCACGGCTACTGCTAGTTGTGTGGATAGGATCAGGGGTCTGCAATCCGCTTAGGTACCATCCTCTATGGTCTTCTGTGGCTTAGCCTGGACCTGCTCTCCTCCTCGGTGACCCATTCATAACAGAACTCTGCTCTTAGAATTAATGAAAGTTAAAGTTTTTATAATGTAAAGTCTCAATCCAAACACAAACACAAACGTTTGGCGTCTGTATCAGCCATTCATCAGTGTGCGGACCGCCTAGGGAGATAACCTAGTGTAGGAAGGCAGCACGGAGTGACACCGCGGTGTACTTCACCATGTGCAGGTGAGCGGTGCCCAATCGGATCAGTGCTTTCAATCCTTTCCTAGCAATCGAGAATTAAAAACTGACTAAAGATTTCATGCTATGAAGCTCAGAGCTCCTATGACAACACTTCCAGAAAAGAGTAACAAGAAGTGTTGTCATAGGATCACTGACAGTGATCTTCTGATAACTCTGGTCAGTAATGCAAGTTTATTTCCATGTTGTTCCCCTTCTCATAGGGTCACCTTTTAAGAGATTGATTCGTTCCGCTCCTGAGTTGGGTATGTCCTGACTTTTCGGTTCGTCCTTTTTAGTTTGTCACAGTTTTATTCTCTGGTAATAGGATCAATTTAGATGAATTTATCTGGGCTGACAGATTCAGGGGTGTGGCCTGACCTGATTAATGGTCTCAATGCAGAAGTAACAGAGATATTGGCTCTGGTGCGCAGGGCGGACATGACAAACCTGAGAGCACAGCTGCTGCACACGGAGGCACCTCAGTAAGAAGCAGTCCCTGTAAGACTTTGCAGTACCACCTCCTCCCCAGCGGGGGGCAGAGACTGCTCCTCCACTGGGGCTGGCTGTACATGATAAGGCCCCGTGCACACTGCTCAGGGAGGAGGTCTACACATGAAAAGTACATTAGTATTATCATTATCTGTAGTAAATCCCACTCATCTGATCCTGAGATACTGCCCTTCCTTATATATATATATATATTTATGGATCTGTGTTTTACCCAAGTGGGCGTGGTCACCACTGTTCTCTTGAGGATCACTCCCATTTGTAACAAGACTAATGTGTACAGGTGCTTCTCACAAAATTAGAATATCATCAAAAAGTGAATTTTTTTCAGTTCTTCAAAACAAAAAGTGAATCTCATATATTATATAGAGTCATTACAAGCAGAGTGATCTATCTCACGTGTTTATTTCTGTTAAAGTTGATGATTATGGCTTACAGACAATGAAAACCCAAAAGTCATTATCTCAATAAATTAGACTACTTTATAACAGCAGCTTGAAAATGATTTTAAAATCCAAAATGTATGTTCAGTAAATGCACTCAATACTGGGTCGAGGCTCCTTTTACATCAATTACTGCATCAATGCGGCGTGGCATGGAGGCGATCAGCTTGTGGCACTGCTGAGGTGCTATGGAAGCCCAGGTTGCTTTGATAGCAGCCTTCAGTTCATCTGAATTGCTGGGTCTGGTGTCTCTCATCTTCCTCTTGATAATATCACGTAATTCTTTATGGGGTTAAGGTCAGGTGAGTTTGCTGGCCAATCAAGCACAGTGATACTGTTGTTTCTACACCAGGTATTGGCACTTTTGCCAGTGTGGACAGGTGCAAGTCCTGCTGGAGAATGACATTTCCAACTCCAAAAAGCTTGTCAGCAGAGAGAAGCATGAAGTGCCCTAAAATTTCCTGGTAGACGGCTGCTTTCAGTAGGCCAACATTTCGGATTTCAAAACCATTTTTCAAGCTGGTGTTATAAAGTATTCTAATTTACTGAGATAATGACTTTTGGGTTTTCATTGGCTATAAGCCATAATCATCAACATTAACAGAAATAAACACGTGAAATAGATCACTCTGTAATGATATGAGTTTCACTTTTTGTATTGAAGAACTGAAAAAAAATTCAATTTTTGATGATATTCTAATTTTGTGAAAAGCAAAGTTACACAGAGTGAAGCGGGGCCGATATCTCAGGGATGGCGCGGCGCAGGAGCAAAGTAAAGATCATTCCGGATTCAGGAGAACAGTGGCGTTTACACCAGGTGATATATAAATTTACATGGGTACAAACGTAAAATGGCAATTTCATGAGAAGGATTTCGACTTTAAGTAAAACACATTCTCCTTTCCTTTTTGCATATTTCAGTACGTGAGCCCGTTCTGTCCCTGCACTTTCATCAGCCGCTTATTTTCACAGCTGCTCTCCACTCCTGATCCTCCAGTAATGTCCGGCCGCAACTTTATTACCTTGCGCACTGGAATTCTCTACAACAAAACGGGTGACGAACAATCTCAGTAGAGCAGCACATGACGCACAGAGAATATTTATGTTTCCTCAGGTTTATTGGGCACTGTGATTTACAAGGTGCCGTGTGCTGTCCTTGATAAATGTGACATTTCATGTTTTACACAAAGTAAATATTGAGTCATAAAAGAAACGACGTAAACCGCAGGGACCGCCGTATCACTGCACCGCCATCTACAGTAGGGACCACCGTCTAACTGCACCGCCGTCTACAGGAGGGACCACCGAATAACTGCACCGCCGTCTACAGGAGGAACCACTGAATAACTGCACCGCCGTCTACAGGAGGAACCACTGAAAAACTGCACCGCCGTCTACAGGAGGAACCACTGAATAATTGCACCGCCGTCTACAGGAGGGACCGCCGTATACAGGTGGGACTGCCATATAACTGCACTGTCGAATACAGGAGGGACTACCGTATACAGGAGGGACCACCATATAACTGCACCACCGTCTACAGTAGGGACTGACGTATAACTGCACTGTCATATAGAGGAGGGACCGCCGTATAACTGCACCGTCGTCTACAGGAGTGACCACAGTCTAACTGCACCACCATCTACAGGAGGAACCACCGAATAACTGCACCGCCATCTACAGGAGGAACCACCGAATAACTGCACCGTCATCTACAGGAGGAACCACTGAATAACTGCACCGCCGTCTACAGGAGGAACCACTGAATAACTTCACCGCCGTCTCCAGGAGGGACCGCCGTATACAGGTGGGACTGCCATATAACTGCACTGCCGAATACAGGAGGGACTACCGTATACAGGAGGGACCACCATATAACTGCACCACTGTCTACAGTAGGGACTGACGTATAACTGCACTGTCATATAGAGGAGGGACCGCCGTATAACTGCACCGTCGTCAACAGGAGTGACCACCGTCTAACTGCACCACCATCTACAGGAGGAACCACTGAATAACTGCACCGCCGTCTCCAGGAGGGACCGCCGTATACAGGTGGGACTGCCATATAACTGCACTGCCGAATACAGGAGGGACTACCGTATACAGGAGGGACCACCATATAACTTCACCACTGTCTACAGTAGGGACTGACGTATAACTGCACTGTCATATAGAGGAGGGACCGCCGTATAACTGCACCGTCGTCTACAGGAGTGACCACCGTCTAACTGCACCACCATCTACAGGAGGAACCACCGAATAACTGCACCGCCATCTACAGGAGGAACCACTGAATAACTGCACCGCCGTCTACAGGAGGAACCACTGAATAACTGCACCGCCGTCTACAGGAGGGACCGCCGTATACAGGTGGGACTGCCATATAACTGCACTGCCGAATACAGGAGGGACTACCGTATACAGGAGGGACCACCATATAACTTCACCACTGTCTACAGTAGGGACTGACGTATAACTGCACTGTCATATAGAGGAGGGACCGCCGTATAACTGCACCACAATCTACAGGAGGAACCACCGAATAACTGCACCGCCATCTACAGGAGGGACCACTGTATACAGGTGGGACTGCCATATAACTGCACTGCAAAATACAGGAGGGACCACCGTATACAGGAGGGACCACCATATAACTGCACCGCTGTCTACAGGAGGGACTGACGTATAACTGCACCGCCATATAGAGGAGGGACTGCCGTATAACTGCACCGCTGTCTACAGGAGGGACCGCCGTATAACTGCACCGCCGTATACAGGAGGGATCGCCATAAAACTGCACCGCCATATACAGGAGGGACTGCCTTATAACTGCACCATCATATACAGGAAGGACCGCCGTCTACAGAAGGGACCACCGTATAACTGCACCACCATCTACAGGACGGACCACTGTCTACAGGAGGAACTGTCGTATATCTGCACCGCCATATACGGGTGGGACCGCCGTATATCTGCACCAACATATACAGGAAGGACCACCGTATACAGGTGGGACTGCCATATAACTGCACTGCCAAATACAGGAGGGACCACCGTATACAGGAGGGACCACCATATAACTGCACCGCTGTCTACAGGAGGGACCGACGTATAACTGCACCGCCGTATACAGGCGGGACCGCAAATATAACTACACTGCCGTATACAGGAGGGATCGCCATAAAACCGCACCGCCGTATACAGGAGGGATCGCCATAAAACTACACTATCATATATAGGAGAGACCGCCGTCTACAGAAGGGACCGCCGTATAACTGCACCAACATCTACAGGAGGGACCGGAGGAACTGTCGTATATCTGCACCGCAATATACGGGCGGGACCGCCGTATATCTGCACCACCATATACAGAAGAGACCGCCGTATATCTGCACCGCTATATACAGGAGGGACACGGCCGAGTGCTAACTAATGTTTTATGGCACAGCACTTGGCTCAGTGTTACTCTATGGAGCAGATCAGATCTGCCATTATTTTCTTATGCCAATTCGGCAGTATTCGGTAATTGCATCAGAGAATCGGATCGTGCACCTACACCAGTCTATGGGTGCGTGACACATCGGACCATGCACCTACACCAGTCAATGCTATAGATGTGTGACACATCAGACCGTGCACCTACAGTCATATGTAAAAGTTTGGGCACCCCTATTAATGTTAACCTTTTTTCTTTATAACAATTTTGGTTTTTGCAACAGCTATTTCAGTTTCATATATCTAATAACTGATGGACTCAGTTATATTTCTGGATTCAAATGAGGTTTATTGTACTAACAGAAAATGTGCAATCTGCATTTTAACAAAATTTGACCGGTGCAAAAGTATGGGCACCTCAACATAAAAGTGACATTAATATTTTGTTGATCCTCCTTTTGCAAAAATAACAGCCTCTAGTTGCTTCCTGTAGCTATTAATGAATTCCTGGATCCTGGATGAACGTATGTGTGACCATTCCTGCTTACAAAACAATTCCAGTTCAGTTAAGTTTGATGGTCGCCGAGCATGGACAGCCCGCTTCAAATCATCCCACAGATGTTCAATGATATTCAGGTCTGGGGACTGGGATGGCCATTCCAGAACATTGTAATTGTTCCTCTGCATGAATGCCTGAGTAGATTTGGAGCGGTGTTTTGGATCACTGTCTTGCTGAAATATCCATCCCCTGCGTAAATTCAACTTCATCACTGATTCTTGCACATTATTGTCAAGAATCTGCTTATACTGAGTTGAATCCATGCGACCCTCAACTTTAACAAGATTCCCGGTGCCGGCATTGGCCACACAGCCCCAAAGCATGATGGAACCTCCACCAAATTTTCCTGTGGGTAGCAAGTGTTTTTCTTGGAATGCTGTGTTTTTTAGCCTTCATGCATAACGCCTTTTTGTATGACCAAACAACTCAATCTTTGTTTCATCAGTCCACAGGACCTTCTTCCAAAATGTAACTGGCTTGTCCAAATGTGCTTTTGCATACCTCAGGCGACTCTGTTTGTGGCGTGCTTGCAGAAACGGCTTCTTTCGCATCACTCTCCCATACAGCTTCTCCTTGTGCAGAGTGCGCTGTATTGTTGACCGATGCACAGTGACACCATCTGCAGCAAGATGATGCTGCAGGTCTTTGGAGGTGGTCTGTGGATTGTCCTTGACTGTTCTCACCATTCTTCTTCTCTGCCTTTCTGATATTTTTCTTGGCCTGCCACTTCTGGGCTTAACAAGAACTGTACCTGTGTTCTTCCATTTCCTTACTATGTTCCTCACAGTGGAAACTGACAGGTTAAATCTCTGAGACAACTTTTTGTATCCTTCCCCTGAAAAGCTATGTTGAATAATCTTTGTTTTCAGATCATTTGAGAGTTGTTTTGAGGAGCCCATGATGCCACTCTTCATAGGAGAATCAAATAGGAGAACTACTTGCAAGTGGCCACCTTAAATACCTTTTCTCATGATTTGATACACCTGACTATGAAGTTCAAAGCTCAATGAGGTTACAAAACCAATTTAGTGCTTCAGGAAGTCAGTAAAAAGTAGTTAGGAGTGTTCAAATCAAGAAAATGATAAGGGTTCCCATACTTTTGCACCGGTCAAATTTTGTTTAAATGCAGATTGCACATTTTCTGTTAGTACAATAAACCTCATTTGAATCCAGAAATATAACTGAGTCCATCAGTTATTAGATATATGAAACTGAAATAGCTGTTGCAAAAACCAAAATTGTTAAAAAGAAAAAAGGTTAACATTAATAGGGGTGCCCAAACTTTTACATATGACTGTATAATAATAATAATAAATTTTATTTCTATAGCGCCGACATATTCCACAGCACTTTACATTTCAGAGGGGATTTGTACAGACAATAGACATTACAGCATAACAGTAATCACATAGGTCATAACAGATACCAAGAGGAATGAGGGCCCTGCTCGCAAGCTTACAATCTATGAGGAAAAATGGTAGACACGAAAGATGGGTGGTAACAGTTGCCCTGATTGTATGGACCAGCCATAATGTTAAGTGTGTAACAGTACAGACACAGAGGGATAATGGATGCATAAAGCATATGGGAACATGATGCGGGGAACCTGGTGTGACGAAAGCGCACCCTGTGCCACCAATATGTCACGATCCCACCGCCGACACTGGTATGTCAGCGGACGCGACGCACTGCCGGCACATGGCTATCACAGGCACAGTGGGGGCTTATCTTAGTTATCCCACCCCTGCCACCAATATGACAAAAATATACAGCAAGCTAATCTTGCCCTAACAATTTATCGCAGGGGGGTTATTCTGGATGCCCAACCACTGCTAACAACCTTCTAAGAACTGCGGGGATTTATGTATATCCCACTTTCTCAGTTCCACTTTGGAACTCACAGCTCTCCGGTGCCCCCCTTTACCCTCAGGTCAGTCAGGAAACTACACCTAGGATAATTGGTCGCCGGCCGGCTGCTTGTTGTGCACAGGCGATTAGACCGCTGCAGTAAGGGAATTATCAATGCTTTGGCCTCAGCCACCCAATCAGCATATAAGACCCTTCCGTACTGCCAGCTAGCCCCACCAACCAAGCACACCATGCTGCCATCAGCCAGGATTCACTTAATCAAAGAATAAATTAAGAGGGTCCGTAGCAAACCCCCAAATTAGTAGCGATCATCTAAAAAAGGCGCTTCTTAGAGCATGAAGACAAACTAATAAATTTATCATTTATTCCCAAAAGGTGGGCAGTGATTACACAAATAAAAGTTGTTACAAAGTTGAGACAGTAAATATGTACAATGCAAATATCAAAATAACAGGGATGAAAACAGAAATTACACTTACAGTTGTTTAATGGTCTTTAGGCAAGCCATGTGGGGAAAGAAGGCGGAGCCACACATCCCCAGACATCTGCAGGTCTTTTCAGCATGAAAACTCCAGCTTAACTGCCTGACTGTCCACTCGCATCCCTTATGGTCTTTGCTGTGTGACCTGAGCAAAAGGGGCCGACTAGGGAGGTTCAACCCCCCTACTCTCTAAGTTGCAATTTAACTAAAAACTTATGATAACTATATCTTAACGAGGGAAGCTCGTATAAACACGCCGATGGTATCATAATTCCCAGTTTATCGAATACAATAAAACAAAACCAAGCATGCCATAATTAAGACACTCCATTTGGGAGCAATCCATATCTCAGTTTCTGGGGGTCCGAGAACTTTGCAAGAGCCACCGTAGGGAAGCCGGGTCCGCTCAGATCACAGAAATGTCCGTTTCATTTTTCTGCCGCGACCGGAGCCCGTGCCAGTTTGGTTTAATATCTCTCATACATTTTTTTCAGCCGCATGTCTCAAACAAAGAAATGCATTCCCTTAACTATTCAACATTCCTTTCTGTGGAGAGTGTCATGAACTCATTTTCTGCTCCACCAGTTGCGAGTTCCCCTTCCGTTCTCCCTCTGGTGGTGACAGGAGGTAGTGCGGTTGGTTTAACTGGTGGTGATCTGCCACCTGATGAGGAAGATAACGATTGGATCTCTGGAGTATCAGACTGGATATAAGACAGCCGACGCCCTATCCAGGTGCTGGTGATTCAGTCTGCTTCTCAGGTCCTGGACTTCAGCTCTCTTCCAGTCTTCTCAAGTTAAGTTTGTTTTTTGCTAATGTTCACACTTGCGCTTGTTGGTCAATTCAGTTTTTTGTGTAATCAGCCTGCCCCTGCTGGGGCTATGCTGAAATTCCACTCCTATTAATCAGTATTTGCCAATCTGCTTTTTGTCCCTTATTAGATTGGCCTCTTTTTTGCTCTTTCTCAGAATATTTCAGAGTGCTGATATAGGTTTAGAAGTCTGACTTCAGGGTTAATTTTGCTATCAGAAGTGTTGGACATTATTTTTGTAGTTTTTTTTGGCAGATTGCAGACAGTGTCTTTCCTTTTCTGTCCTTTTTAGTTAGCCGGGCCCCATCGTTTGCTCAGCCTATTTTCCTGCCTTTGTTTGTATCTTCATCTTGCTTCACCGTCAATACATGTGGGGGGCTGTCTTTCCTTTGGGGACTGCTCTGGGGCCGTTTTCCTCTTTTCCTGCTTTAGGCTTATGTAGTACTCCGGTTGTGACGAGGCGTCTAGGACCAACGTAGGAACGCTCCACGACTGCTGCTAGTTGTGCGGGTAAGATCAGGGATCTGCAATCTGCATAGTTACCAACTTCTCTGGTTTTCTGAGACTTGGCTTGTTGTCTTTTTTTCCTCCTCGGTTTCCCATCCATAACAGAATCACCAGCCATACCGCAGATTCTAGGGTACTCAAAAGCAGGAAAGAATTGTTAGAGAAAAAAAAAAAAAGTGTCAGAATTTTTTTTTTTTATTAGTATGTATTTTTTCCTCTTTTTCTCTGGGGCCGTAGGAGGATTTTTTTCCTAATGGAGATTAAGCAACTGTCTGATCTTGTGGAGCAGCTTGCTGCTGAAGTACAGGGAATTTCCACCTACCTTATTCAGTCACATGCTGTTGAACCCAGGATTCCTACTCCTGATGTGTTTTCTGGGGATCGGCCTAAATTTCTGAATTTTAAGAATAATTGTAAATTATTTCTTGCTTTGAAGCCAAACTCATCAGGGAGCTCTGTGCAGCAGGTTAAAATTGTCATCTCCTTGCTGCGCGGCGATCCCCAAGATTGGGCTTTTTCTCTGACACCTGAAAATCCTATTCTGACTAATGTGGATGCATTTTTTCAGGCCTTGGGGTTGTTGTATGATGAACCTAATGCTGTTGATCAAGCTGAGAGAACCCTGTTGGCATTAAACCAGGGTCAGGATCCTGCAGAGTTGTACTGTCAAAAATTCCAAAAGTGGGCGGTCCTTACTACATGGAATGATAGTGTATTGGCAGCTCTCTTTCGGAAAGGTTTGTCAGAGACCGTAAAAGATGTTATGGTGGGATTTCCTGTTCCCTCTGGTCTGGATGGCTCTATGTCATTAGCCATTCAAGTTGATCGGCGTTTACGTGAACGTAAAACTACACGGGAGGCGCTGCCACCTTTTGAACAAATGTCTGAACCTATGCATTGTGATGGGGTTTTGTCTAGGGCGCAACGTCGGGAGTTTAGAAGGCGTAATAAGCTGTGTTTTTTCTGTGGAGACGCCTCTCATACTATTTCTGTCTGCCCTAAACGAGAGGAACGTTTTGCAGACACATTTGCTGTGGGCAGTATACAACCTAAGTTTCTTTTGGCAATTACTCTGATCTGCTCCTTGTCCACATTTTCCACTAAGGCTTTTGTGGATTTAGGAGCAGCTCTGAATCTGATGGATTTGGACTTTGCTAAACGTTGTGGTTTGTCCATGACGCCTCTGCAGACGCCTATTCCTTTGAGGGGTATTGATGCCACTCCTTTGGCGGAGAATAAACCTCAGTTTTGGACCCAGGTGATAATGCGAGTTGCCCCAGACCACCAAGAAAATTGTAAATTTTTGGTGCTGCATAATTTGCATGATACTATTGTTCTGGGTTTCCCAAGGTTGCAAACTCGTAAGCCAGTTTTGGATTGGAAATCTGTGTCTGTGGTGAGTTGGGGTTGTCAGTGTGTTCTTAGGGACGCTCCTGTTTTCTCCACCTCTCCTCAGTCTCATGATATTCCTGATTATCTGGCTGATTTCTCTGATGTTTTTAGTGAGAGTAAGTCTGCGTCTTTGCCTCCTCATAGGAGATATGACCGTGCAATTGAGTTGATGCCTGGGTGTAAATTTCCCAAGGGTCGGCTTTTCAACTTATCTGTACCCGAACATGATGCTATGCGATCCTATATTAAGGAGTCGTTGGAGAAGGGTCATATTAGACCATCCTCGTCACAGTTAGGCGCTGGGTTTTTTTTTGTGGCCAAGAAAGATGGTTCATTAAGACCGTGTATTGATTATCGTTCCCTTAACAAGATGACGGTTAAATATCAGTACCCGTTGCCTCTGATGTCTGATTTATGCTCCAGATTTAAGAGTGACTGCTGGTTTACTAAGCTTGACCTCAGGGGGGCGTATAATCTTATTCGCATCAAGCACGGGGATGAATGGAATATGGCGTTTAATACTCCGGAGGGACATTTTGAGTACCTGGTGATGCCTTTTGGGCTCTCTAATGCCCCTTCTGTCTTCCAATCCTTTATGAATGATATTTTCCGAGACTTTGTGGATAAGTTTTTGATCATCTATCTGGATGATATTTTGATCTTTACTAGTGATTGGGATTCCCATGTGGAACATGTCCGGACTGTGTTCCGGATTTTGAGGGAGAATTCCCTGTTTGTTAAGGGATCGAAGTGCCTCTTTGGTGTACAGAGGATTTAATTTTTGGGATTTATCTTGTCTCCATCGATTATTGAAATGGACCCGGCCAAGGTATAGGCCATTTATGAATGGGTTCAGCCTACTTCTTTGAAGGCTCTCCAGAAGTTTTTGGGTTTTTCTAATTTCTATCGTAAATTTATAGGTAATTTTTCTAGTATTGTCAAACCACTGACTGATCTGACCAAGAAGGGAGCTGATGTGCTGAATTGGTCTCCTGAGGCTATCTCAGCATTTCAGGAGCTTAAGCGGAGATTTACTTCAGCTCCAGTTTTACGGCAACCTGATGTCTCACTTCCATTTCAAGTGGAGGTGGACGCTTCTGAGATTGGTGTAGGAGCTGTGTTGTCCCAAAAAGACCCTGTGACTTCTAAGATGAATCCCTGTGCCTTTTCTCGAAAGTTTTCCCCATCTGAACGCAACTATGACGTGGGGAATCGGGAATTGTTGGCCATGAAATGGGCATTTGAGGAGTGGAGACATTGGGTGGAGGGCGCTAGACATCAATTTGTGGTCCTCACCGATCACAAGATTCAGATTTATCTGGAGTCGGCCAAACGCTTGAATCCTAGACAGGCTAGATGGGCCTTGTTTTTCACGCATTTTAATTTTGTGGTCTCTTTTCTTCCGGGCACTAAGAATGTTAAGGCAGACGCCCTTTCTAGGAGTTTCTTTGCTGATTCTCTTAATGTGACTGAGCCTACTACTATCCTAGGTGAGGGGTAGTTCTTTCTGCCATTTCGCCGATTTGAGATGCGCCCTGGAGGAATTTCAGGAGGATAAACCTGAGCGTTTCCCTATGGGAAGATTGTATGTTCCTGACCAGTGGAGAAAGAGAGTGATGTCTGAAGTCCATTGCTCCACATTGGCTGGTCATCCGGGTATTTTTGGTACCAGAGATTTGGTGAGTCGGTCGTTTTGGTGGCCTGCCTTATCTCGTGATGTCAGGAATTTTGTACAGTCCTGTGGGACTTGTTCTCGGTCTAAACCCTGTTCTCGTTCTAGTGGGTTGCTGATGCCCCTGCCGGTGCCCGAGAGGCCATGGACCCATATCTCAATGGATTTTATTTCTGATCTTCCTGTCTCTCAGAGAATGACTGTTATCTGGGTGATTTGTGATAGATTTTCGAAGATGGTCCATCTTGTACCACTCCAAAAGTTGCCATCTTCCGCTGAGTTGGTGCCCTTGTTTTTACAACAAGTGGTTCGGTTACACGGGATTCCTGAGAACATTGTGTCCGATAGAGGGGTCCAGTTTGTTTCCAGATTCTGGAAAGCCTTTTGTTCCAATCTGGGAATTCAGTTATCCTTCTCCTCCGCGTTTCATCCCCAGACCAATGGGCAGACTGAGAGAACAAACCAGACCCTGGAGTCTTATTTAAGATGTTTTATATCTGCTGATCAAGATGATTGGGTCTCATTTTTGCCCTTGGCCGAATTTGCGCTGAACAATAGAGCTAGTTCTGCCACTCTGATGTCACCCTTTTCTGTAATTTTGGGTTTGATCCTCGATTCTCTTCAGGGAAAGTGGAATCTTCGTCCTGCCCAGGTGTGGACACTGTGGTTGTGAGAATGCAGTAGATATGGGACCAAGTGGTGGATAAGTTGTCACTCTCTCAGGAAAAGACCCAGCATTTTTCCAACCGGCGTAGGACCATTGGTCCCCGGTTTAAAGTGGGTGATATGGTTTGGCTGTCGTCTAAGAATATTCCTATGAAGGTTGCATCTCCAAAATTTAAGCCAAGATTTATTGGACCTTATAAGAGTTTGGATATTCTTAATCCTGTTTCTTTTCGATTGGCTCTTCCAGTTATGTTCAAAATCCATAACGTATTTCACAAGTCACTGTTGAAGAGGTTTGTTGAGCCAGTAGTTCCTGTGGCGGCACCTCCTGATCCTGTATTGGTTAGAGGCAATGTGGAATATGAGGTAGAGAAAATATTGGATTCTCGTTTGGTTAGACGGAGACTCCAGTATTTGGTCAAATGGAAGGGTTATGGCCAGGAGGATAATTCTTGGGTCTCTGCCTCTGATATTCATGCCAATAAATTGGTTTGTGCTTTTCACCGGGCCCATCCTGATCGGCCTGGTGGCATGGATGAGGGTTCGGTGACCCCTCCACAAGGGGGGGGTACTGTCATGAACTCATTTTCTGCTCCACCAGTTGAGAGTTCCCCTTCTGTTCTCCCTCTGGTGGTGACAGGAGGTAGTGCGGTTGGTTTGAGTGGTGGTGATCTGCCACCTGAATAGGAAGATAACGATTGGATCTCTGGAGTATCAGACTGGATATAAGACAGCCGACGCCCTATCCGGGTGCTGGTGATTCAGTCTGCTTCTCAGGTCCTGGACTTCAGCTCTCTTCCAGTCTTCTCAAGTTAAGTTTGTTTTTTGCTAATGTTCACACTTGCGCTTGTTGGTCAATTCAGTTTTTTGTGTAATCAGCCTGCCCCTGCTGGGGCTATGCTGAAATTCCACTCCTATTAATCAGTATTTGCCAATCTGCTTTTTGTCCCTTATTAGATTGGCCTCTTTTTTGCTCTGTCTCAGAATATTTCAGAGTGCTGATATAGGTTTAGAAGTCTAGTGACTTCAGGGTTAATTTTGCTATCAGAAGTGTTGGACATTATTTTTGTAGTTTTTTTTTGGCAGATTGCAGACAGTGTCTTTCCTTTTCTGTCCTTTTTAGTTAGCCGGGCCCCATCGTTTGCTCAGCCTATTTTCCTGCCTTTGTTTGTATTTTCATCTTGCTTCACCGTCAATACATGTGGGGGGCTGTCTTTCCTTTGGGGACTGCTCTGGGGCAGTTAGTTTTCCTCTTTTCCTGCTTTAGGCTTATGTAGTACTCCGGTTGTGACGAGGCATCTAGGACCAACATAGGAACGCTCCACGACTGCTGCTAGTTGTGCGGGTAAGATCAGGGATATGCAATCTGCATAGTTACCAACTTCTCTGGTTTTCTGAGACTTAGCTTGTTGTCTTTTTTCCTCCTCGGTTTCCCATTCATAACAGGAGAGGGGCCAAATGCTTGTAACAGGAAGTGTCCTATTACCAGCAGGCAGAGGGGGGAAGGCAAGGGGGATTGCTGCAGCTATGTGACAAGGAGATTTTCTCATAGAATGGAGGATTCTGGAAGGTTCCAGCAAAATCAAAGGTTACTTAACATACATATGTTACATTACACCTCCCCGTTTTAGAGTGCGCTACGGAGGCATAACCTGACGGTAATCCGCCATGCGCACCTCAGCGGGTTCGCCCCAGTGGGACAACCCATCGGCATTACCATGTTTGCTGCCCTTTTTGTGTTGTACAGTAAAGTCGTACTGTTGAAGGGCAAGGCTCCAGCGGAGCAACCTTCCATTGGCGACACTGTGTGCAACCAGCTCAGAGGGTTGTTGGGCGGTTACCACCGTGAAGGTGCGCCCGTACAGGTAGGGCTGCAAACGCTGCAGTGCCCACACCATGGCCAGGCACTCCTCGATGGTGGAGTACGCCACCTCCCTCGGCCTCCACCTACACCAGCCTATGGGTGCGTGTGACACATCGGACCGTGCACCTACACCAGTCTATGGGTGCGAGTGACACATCAGACCATACACCTACATCAGTCTATGGGTGCCAATGACACATTGGACCGCCCACCTATACCAGTCTATGGGTGTGAGTGACACATCAGACATGCACCTACACCAGTCTATGGGTGCAAGTGACACATCGGACCGTATACCTACACCAGTCTATGGGTGAGAGTGACACATCAGACCATACACCTACACCAGTCTATGGGTGCGAGTGACACATTGGACCGCCCACCTATACCAGTGTATGGATGTGAATGACACATCGGACCATGCACCTACACCAGTCTAAGGGTGCGAGTGACACATGGGACCGTGCACCTACACCAGTCTATGGGTGTGTGACACATTGGACCATACAACTACACCAGTCTATAGGTGCGAGTGACACATTGGACCGTGCACCTACACCAGTCTATGGGTGTGTGACACATCGGATCATGCACCTACACCAGTCTATGCTATGGGTGTATGACACATCAGACTGCATTCGGATGTCATCACAGCCAATATACGCCGAGACAGGCCATGGAGGAGATGGAGAGATTACTTTCTCCGTTTCCTCCGCAACTGTGCTTTGATTCTCTCATGTGAGATAACGGAGCACAGTGCACAGACACTTGGATCACGTCGCAGCAAAGCCGAAGCCAAGGGTCATAAGCAGATCGCATCCAATCCTGTACGCTGGTGTGACCTCAGCACATGGGGTTTACACACTATAATGACTTACCACCTATCACTCACTGTTTCTTAATGGTCGTAGGAGCGTCTCTACCGCATCTCACAGTTTCACCGTCCTGGAAGAAAGGAAATAAGAATAATGAGATGACGATGTAGCACCTGTAAGAACACAGAAAATGCAGCGATTCCTCACTAGTGACTAGGGATTCAGGAGATCCTCCGGGGTGGATCACCAGATCCGTCACTTTATTATTTGGAATCAGCATCGATAATATTCACAACTAGCTGAAGAGCTCGACGCTGTCTGTGGATAGTAACTAACTACGGTTAGTTATAACAAATTATAATGATTATTTCTATATATATAAAGCTGAGTGTAGAGCCCCGCCCACTCTGCATAGCCACATTCACTATAATATCCCACATCATCCCGTCAGCCAGAGCCACCAGACTACTACCCCTAATATCCCACATCATCCCGTCAGCCAGAGCCACCGGACTACTACCCCTAATATCCCACATCATCCCATCAGCCAGAGCCACCGGACTACTCCCCCTAATATCCCACATCATCTCATCAGCCAGAGCTACCAGACTACTACCCATAATATCTCACATCATCCCATCAGCCAGAGCCACTGGACATCTACCACTAATATCCCACATCATCCCGTGAACCAGAGCCATTGGACTACTACTCCTAAAATCTCACATCATCCCATCAGCCAGAGCCACCGGACTACTACCACTACTATCCCACATCATCCCGTCAGCAAGAGCTACCGGACTACTACCCATAATATCCCACATCGTCTCATCAGTCAGAGCCACCGGACTACTACTCCTAATATCCCACATCATCCCATCAGCCAGAGCCACCGGACAACTACCACCAATATCCCACATCATCCCGTCAGCCTGGAGTCAGAGCGCTGAGTTGAACGGTCCTAGCTTCCATACTGGGGATCCCTTTAAAAGAGGCCTGGCGTCAGAACCAGAGCGCTGAGTGGATTTGCCCTGACTTCCATACCAATGATCCCTTTAATAGAAGCCTGGGGTGAGAATCAGAGCACTGAGGATTTACCCTAACTTCCATACCAGAGATCCCTTTAAGAGAGGCCTGGGGTCAGTACCAAAGCGCAGAGTGGATTTTCCCTCACTTCCGTACCGAGGAACCCTTTAAGACGGGACTTGGGTCAGAACCAGAGCGCTGAGTGGATTTGCCCTAACTTCCATACCGGGGATCCCTTTAAGAGAGCCTGGGATCAGAACCAAAGCGCTGAGTGGATTTGCCATAAATTCCATACCAATGATCCCTTTAAGAGACCCTGGGGTCAGAACCGCAGAGCTGAGTGGAACTGTCCTAACTTCCATACCGGGGATCCCTTTAAGAGAGGCCTAGGGTCAAAACCAAAGCGCTGGATGGATTTGCTCTGACTTCCATACCACTGATCCCTTTAAGAGGGAAGATGTGCCTACGGGATGGAGGATGAGTGATGGGTATATGGGCAAGGGAGGGGGGATTTATTTCTGTCATGTGCTCTCTGCTCCTTTCAGGGGGGCAGACAATGGCTGGGAGCTTATGTTCCCAGGGATGCTAGATTTCTCCCACCATGTCAGTGTCTGCTGAGGTGTTATCAAGTGGGATAACTGTTGGTCATAGCAACTAATTCTTTTAACCAGCTCTGGTGAAATGAGAGATGCTTAGTGATTGTTTGCAAGGAAAACTGTTGCTCATAGCAACCAATCACAGCTCAGCTTCTTTTGAACAGCTCTGGTGAAATGAAAGATGCTTCGTGATTGGTTGGTGACACACACACATTTATTTTTATATATAGAGATAAACGATGACCAGAAATCGTCTCCTTTTCTCACAGCTCCGGTGCAGATATCGGGACGTTTCCCTCCTGGGCTTACATAGGCGTTTGTTACAGAGTTATCGTATACGCTATCACTTTACTTACTGACAGCGCCTCTATATTCATTGCCAGGCAGCATCTCGCCTCCCAGAGATGGTAGAGACACTGAGGACAGACATACACTCAGGGCTGCCGGGATCTTAACAGGGAGAAATGCAAAGTACTACATCTGGGCAATAAAAATGAAAAAAGCATATATAGAATGGGAGGAATAGGGCTAAGTGACAGCACATGTGAAAAAGACTTGGGTATACTAATAGATCACAGACTGAATATGAGTCAACAGTGTGATGCAGCAGCAAAAAAGGCAAATGCAATTCTAGGATGTATTAACAGAAGCATACAGTCTAGATCACGTGAAGTCATTATTTCCCTCTACTCCTCTTTGGTCAGACCTCATCTGGAATATTGTGTCCAGTTTTGGGCACCACATTTTAAAAAAGACATCAACAAACTGGAGCAAGTTCAGAAAAGAGCGACCAGAATGGTGACCGGTCTGCAAACCCTGTCTTATGAGGAAAGGTTGCAGGATTTGGGAATGTTTAGTTTGCAAAAGAGAAGACTGAGAGGAGACTTAATAGCTGTCTACAAATATCTAAAGGGCTGTCACATTGTAGAAGGATCAACTATATTCTCATTTGCACAAGGAAAGACTAGAAGCAATGGGATGAAACTGAATGGGAAGAGACACAGATTAGATATTAGAAAAAACTTTTTGACAGTTAGAGTGATCAATGAGTGGAACAGGCTGCCACGAGAAGTGGTGAGTTCTCCTTCAATGGAAGTCTTCAAACAGAGGCTGGACAGACATCTGACTGGGATGATTTAGCGAATCCTGCTTTGAGCAGGGGGTTGGACCAGATGGCCCAGGAGGTCCCTTCCAACTCTACGATTCTATGATTCTATGATCTGGCCGTGCATCACCTCAGCGTATGTCTGCGCTAACATGGAGCATCTGTGATACACGGCCCACCGTCTGCCTGACCAATCTGGTAAGTGGGCCGTCAGACATACAATGTTCCATGGTCTCCTTCTCAGGGCCGTACTCCTCTCCTGGACAGGAACGATCAGAAGGATTTTTGACGTTAACATTACATTTCAGATACGTTTTCCCATAGGAGAGGAAACACACAACATCATTCATGGGCCCTGACCCCAAGGGTCATTCACCACCTGCCTGATGTCCATAGTGGAGGTTCGTCCATTCCTCCCTGAGTGTAGTTTTCACAGCCTCATCTATGACCCGATGAAGTGAAATGTAACTTGTGGATGAATCGATCATCCAAACAAGCGACGGCAGACGAGCGAGTTTATCCAATGGAATTGTAAAATTCGTGGTGAGTTGATCATTTCGTATTCTCCTGTTACATCTGACAAGGGGGGGGAAGAAATATTAATGTCAGCTTTACTATGTAGACAAAGGAAAATATGATGCGGCGTCAGGTCAACATCATGAACATCCCAAGTGCAGAGGATGTGTAATGATTCTATAACATGAGATCATGGCGGACAGGAGGACTGAGCGTCTTTATTATTATTCCAGGGGGCCGGGGTTTCACGACTACAACTCCCAGCATTCTCTGGCTGCCAGAGGCTGTTTCTCCTGCGATAATCGCATCGCATAGCACGGACTGGTCCGGCACCTCTCCTGACCTGAGCATGACAGCATGATGGATTACTATGCAGCTGTCAAGCTCAGGTCAGGAGAGCAGACAGCCAGTGCGAGCATTGACGGGCTGCGTTAACGCTATAGCATAACGCGATATGCGTTATGCTATACCGCTGGCGCTTATGATTGATCAGCGCTAGCGGTGACATGCTATGACCGCTAGCGCTGATGAATCATGAGCGCTAGCTGTGACGGAGCCTCAGACGCTGCAGCCCGCGTCCGAGGCTCCGTCAGTGCTTAACGGCACATCGCGAACATGTGCCGCTTACGGCATACATCGCGATGCGCTAGTTAATGGGAGGCTATGGCAGCGTTAACGGACTGCGTTACACTGCGGTGTAACGCAGTCCGTTAAACGGACTGTCATAGCGCAGTATGAACCCAGCCTTACTGTGTATGGATTCAGAATTCACATCAATAACTTGCTACAAATCCATACTGTATTAATCCCCAAGGAAAACCAGAGGACCACATGTTACATGGCTGCTCCTATCACATGGGCGTTTATGGCGTCTCGCCAGGAACATTCGTTCTCTGCCATTGTACAGAGTCCGTTCATCCAGCAGCACTGTGTCCGGAGCGGCTGTCACCTCTCCAAATGCTGGAATGTTGTTTTCGGGGGTCCCCCAGCCATGACACTCCAGTAAAGGGTGGAAGATCTCTCAGGACAGAAGAATTGCCATACGTTGGATATGTGACTCATGGCCCATGCTCGCTATAATGTGATTTCTGCTTTGATGGGATTTTCTGCACCTTTATAACTTTTCATAAATTAAATAAAAATCATCTGATAAAAAAAGAAAATTTGAAGACCTTTTGATTGTCCTTTCCCTTCTACTGATTAATTCCAATGCAATCTGTGGTTTATGACAACTATACCCAATAAAACAGACAACCTGTCATTAGGAACCAGCACCACGAGAAGGAAAGCGCTTGTGTCAGATTTGGTAAGGAGTTCGTATCTCATTTTACATTTCAGGAGTGAATGCAAAAAAAAAAATTGTGGAAATTTCTGGGTTTTGAATCTGCACTGTGTGAATGAAGCACTTTGAAAAGGATCCCAATAATCTGACAAGTGGTGAATGGGTCACCGAGGAGGATGGCAGAAATAGGCTAAGCCACCAGAAGACCAGTGAGGTTGGTAACTAAGCGGATTGCAGATCCCTGATCCTATCCGCACAACTAGCAGTAGCGGTGGAGCGCTCCTACGATGCCCTAGACGCTTCGTCACAGCCAGAGGACTAACTAAGCCTAATGACAGAAAAATGAAATCTAAACTGCCCCGGAGCAAATTCCCAAAGGAATAGACAGCTCCCAAACATATATTGTTGGTGAGACAAGATGAGACACAAACACAGGCAGAGAACAGGACAGGATAGAAAAGATACTGTCTGCAATCATGCACAAAACCCTGAAAAAGTCCAACACTACTGATATACATTAAAAACCTGAGATCATACGATCTTACCCCCGCTAGATCAGCACTCTGGTATAAACTGGCAGCAAGCAAAAAGATACTAATGTAACAGGGGACTGAACAAGCTGCAACATATGAAGCAGGGCCCAGAGCTGCCCCCAGCAGGGAGCATGCTGAACCCTAGCAGCAAAACAGCAAGCAAAAAAAAGACACAACCAGATTAGATGCAAAGGATTAGCAAAAGAATCACTTAGCTGAACCATGCAGATCAGGAAATCACCAGCAACCTCCAAGAGCAGCCAGCTCAATTATATGCTCCCAGCCAGTAATCCCTGGTTTCCAATTATCATCGTCAGGTGGGGAACTTCCATCCACCTGGCCAACTCCACTACTCTCAGCAACCAGCAGAGGGAGCTTTGGCTCAGAACTCCGAGCAAGAGAATTCACAACAGGGAACATTGCCTGAGCAGAAGGAATCAACTGTTTTTCCAGGATAACCTTGTATGCGGCTTGATTCATATGTCCTTCGCAAAGATTAACCTGCCCAATTCCAGCCTTGCTGAAGCATCCCCAGATCATCACCGATCCTCCACCAAATTTCACAGTGGAGGATCGGTGATGCGGATAGGATCAGGGATCTGCAATCCGCTTAGTTACCAACCTCACTGGTCTTCTGGTGGCTTAGCCTATTTCTGCCATCCTCCTCGGTGACCCATTCATAACAGTTCCCCAACTCTGAGGACTGTTTTTTCCAAGACACTGTGGCTTGTACGCCTCTCCAGGTCTCTGTCTAATAATTAGAAGACCAGATATTGGGCAAAGCTGGAAATTAAACTCATCAGAGAAGATTACATTACTCCAGTCTTCTATGGTCCACTCCTTATGGACTTTGGCTAACTTCAGCCTGGCTCTCCTTTGCTTCTCATTGATGAAAGGCTTTTTTCTAGCTTTACATGACTTGAGCCCTGCCTCTAGGAGCCTGTTCCGAACTGTTCTTGCCGTGCACTTGACCCCATTTGCCATTCCATTTGTAGATCACTTGATGTCATCCTACGGTTGCTGAGTGACATTTGAATAAGATGCCGGTCATGCCGGTCAGTGGACAGTCGTTTTCACCCTCTGCCGGTCTGTAGCTTTGTTGTCCCCAATGTCTGCTGCTTGACCTTGTTGTAATGGACTGCCATCTTAGAAATTTGAAGGATGGAGGCAACATGATGCTCACTGTATCCCTCTGCTTGTAAAGTAAGAATTGAGCCCTTCTTTTCCTCACTCAAGACTTTTCTTTTCAACGCTTTCAGCATGGTTAAAAGTTATATTTTCATTCCTATTTCTTTTGGGATATTACTAGCACTTGTTTTGCCATCCAGCTTGTCCTATTGCAAGAGGATTGTGATCACCACAGCAGGGTTTTTTATACTTTCCTTCGTTAAATAAGATTTGGTTCAGGTGATCACCTAATCAGAAGCACATTAAGTAGAATGAGGTGTACTCTGGTTGGAATTCAACTGACACTGGAATGGAATGGCTATCAGACATGTAGAGAAGCTGAGTTTTATAAAACTGTGCAGTGGTCTCTTAATTTATGCCAGAGCTGTATGGGGCACTACACTGTATGGCGGCACAATGTATGGGGGCACTACACTATATGGGGGCACTACACTGTATGCAGACACAATGTATGATGGCACTACAGTATATGGGGGCTCTACACTATATGGGGGCACAATGTATGATGGCACTACAATATATGGGGGCACTACACTATATGGCAGCACAATGTATGATGGCACAACAGTATATGAGGCACTACACTATGTGGGAGCACTACACTGTATGGGGGCTGTACACTGGCGGCAGCACAATGTATGGTGGCACTAGTGTATATGGGGGGCACTACACTGTATGGTGGCACAATATGTGGGGGTGCTACAATATATGGGGCACGACGCTGTATAGTAGCACAATATGATGGCACTATAGTATATGGGGGTACTACACTGTATGGCGGCACAATATATGATGGTACTACAGTATATGGGGGACACTACACTGTATGGGTGCTCTACACTGTAAGGTGGCACAATATATGGGGGCGCTACAGTATATGGGGGCACTACACTGCATAGGGGCACAGGTGGGTGGTCCCTATCAGTGTTGTTTTCAGCATGGAGGGGAGCGGCTGCTGGAGGTTTCTGTCGGCCCTTATCTTGTACTGTAATAACCAGACCAATAAGATCCTTGTCCCCACATTTGGTTGTCAGGCGTGTATCGGGCATTTGCCAAATTCGAGCTCAGGATCGTACAGGATCTGGTGTCTATATAAATAAGAATTGTACGTGGATGATGATCGCAGCCTTTCTCCCTAATTGCTGCCATAAATACTTTTTCACCGTTGTTTTTTACTTTTACTCATAAACAAAATATTTTTACAAGTGTTAACTACATTAATTGGAGGCCGAGGTTTCAGGGGCGTCATGTCTATGATAAATCGTAAATGTCGTCATATGTGTGAATCTGAGACATAACGAGGACAGATCCATAATGAGGCCACGGAGCCACAAGAGGTGGCAATGAAGCATCAGGCATTGCCACCTGCTGGCTACACTGCTAACTGCAGAGAAAGGAGGACTGCACTGAGGTTGGAGCTCTGTACCACTTCTGGGCTTTGTAGTTCTCCATCCCTGGCAGTTTGTCGCCCAGTTGCAGACGGCACCATTCTGCCGGTTATGGCCACTCCTAGGCGGTGACTTGTATTTCAGCTGATTAAAGTGCAGACAGTTTGGAAAGTTTCCGTCGGTGTCACTTCCTAACTTGGGCTTTAGTCAGACAGAAAATGCTAAATTCTTCACAGTTGTCAATGTTATGCCAGCACTGCGTGGGAGAGACGGCGCTGGCATCTTCTGCCACGTGATCGGGTTACACGGCACTGGCACAGGCCGCTAGACTGCAGATTATACCTGGGCCTCATACGTGGTGATACATACACACGAGGAACCCCAACATCTGCATAGTGCGCTCACCACATGGATGATCACTCCCATCAGTCTCAGATCGTTCCGCCTCTATTACATGGACACAGAATATTCCCTTCTTCTTCACATGTGAATCTACATAAAATAATCGACAACACTTGTGACCAAGGAATATAGGAGCCGCACTCAGTCACAATCCCTATTTTCAGCCATATGCAAATTGCACTGCGAGTGCCCAGTGGGCGTGTCCCTGCAGGCCCGGCCAGAAACCGACCTCCACAAACGTTTCATCCAACACCAAAAGTTACCGTCATGGAGACGTTCCTCGAAGAAACTGCCTAAATACTCTGAAGTGAAACCACCCGGCACAGCTCGTGCTTCATTATCCATTATTCCTTTTTATCTATATTGTCCTATGTTCTAAAAACGTGAATATCAGTGAATAATTACAGTAGTCTCCGCCTGTGAACAAGGCGTCCAGGAATGGGGGCATTACATGTAGCTTCCAGGCTACAGAAGTGTCATACAAGCGCACAGGAACGCAAGCTTCAGACCACACACAGGCAGAGACGCTCTCTGACGACTGACGGCAGCGCTCCTAGGTTTCGGGGACCTCCACCTTTCCATTCAGTGGTTCTAGAGGAAATATCTATGACTGATGTAAACCAGATAAAAAGTGAGGAATAATGGATGAATGAAAAGTGTCATTGTAATGTTCTCTTGTAAGTTGCGTCTTCTGAGCGTTTTAGGTGCAATATTTCTAATACTTGTTTCTTTATGATGCAATCCAGACACAGATAGACACATTAGGCCGGGGTCACACTTGCGAGAGCACTGCGAGAAACTCGCTTCACTACCCAGCACTGCCACCGGCACTCGGGACCGGAGTGTGCGGCTGCATGTCTTTCTATGCAGCTGAACACTCCGATCCGAACCGCCGCCGGCAGTGCCGGGTATTGAGGCGAGTTTCGCGCAGTGCTCTCGCAAGTGTGACCCCAGCCTTAATGTGATATACTGTGACAATGGCTAACACTATGTGGAATGTATAGATATAACTTATATTTAATGTGTCCTATAGGTTTTAGTACCTCCACCATTGGTTCTGGGTCATGTGGTCTGCGCCAATCTAAGGATGGGATCGAGGGGAGGATTGCAGGCTTGATAAAGGTGGACACAGGAACGCTGCCGTCAGAGAGCGTCTCCGCCCGTGTGCGGTCTGAAGCACTGCACTTCCGTGCACTTGGATCCTCCATGATTCTTCTACTGCAGCCTGGAAGCTACATGTGATGCCTCCAGTCCTGGACGCCTTGTTCACCAGTTGAGACTACTGTAATTATTCACCGATATTCACATTCTTGGAACATAGGACAATATGGATTAAAAGGAATAATTGATAATGAAGCGCGAGCTTTGGCGGGTGGTTTCACTCGACTGTAGCCTGTGGGTCCATGGTGCCGCACAGCCTGGCTTGATAGACAGTGGAGACAGAGTCTCAGCGCCATGATGTGCCCTGAGCTCCGTCTCCTGAGTGTGGCGCTCTGCCGTGCTGGTGTCATACAAGTAGTGCACTCAGATGTGCTGATTACAGCCTATCGATTCCCCATCACTGAGTCCCGGTCCTCCATACACAAGTGGTTGGTCTCCTGTACTGTGCACATGCATTGACGCGCTGACGATAATGGTTATTTTTTTCTGCCGTAAATGATCTGTTCGCCAGGTGACTGCACCAGAACAATCATCTGGAATTAGCATCCTGACAAACGTCCGTCCTCCAATCATCTGCTCGTGATGGCGCTCCTAAACTCTCATAATGTGCAGGCGTCATTCCAAAGAGGAGCTGAAAATGAGCAACATTTTAGGTAGGATCATGGCCCCGTTGTCTCACATGACGAAACCTTCCGAAGCAGCGCAGACCTTGTGATTTGATTCCCAGGCAGCAGGTTGTAGGTAATTGCCGCATATCCTGCCCTCCAACATGTGGTTGGGTCTCCTGACTATGGGAGGATTGTGTGCAGGAGATAAAAGTACTAAAACGAGGTTCGAGCATCGAAAATCAGGAACACATAGGGGCTACAAAGAGCGTCCCTGCTCCAGAGGACCCCAACTGTCCTGCATCAAACACACAACTATTCTGTTCAATGGCCACCATGTGTTACCTCTTCTCACCAGTGGAGGCGCTGCAGAAGATCAGACCACTGACAACCAAGTTTCCCCAAATGACAGCTGGTGATCCCAACACTAGGATCACCAAATTCTCTAGGAATCATTGCAACAAAAGGGGCTTATCCAAAGAGAAGAGCAAGCCCCATTACCACCTTACCTGAAGGTTATGGAGTGCGGGTCCAGAAGAAGCAGCGGTTCTGGAGGCCAGTCCCTTCCTTCTCTATTGACAGGCGGCTCCTGGTCAAGTATTACAATGCTGGGTACTTTATATCACTGTGGTTATAACGTTGCGATGGCTCCAGGGTTTGGATTATGGACGGTGCAGACATTTGTCCCAATGTCCAGGTGGAGCGATGGGTAAGAGGCCCCAGACTGGAAGAAGGAATTGTTCAACAACTCAAGACGGTAGTGACAATGTTCCAGAGTTTCTAGAATATTCAGGGCTGCAGAGTTGTACATAGAAATGTTCGCAGATGTTTCCACCATGAATCTACCTGATGGGAGAGAAACACAATGAATACAGGGTCTGTGCTGCCGCAGACGGGGACCGAGTCATTATTTCATCTGTACCTATTATTTTTTTGTCTAGTTTTTCCTGTTTTAAGTTGCTTCTTTCTATTTTGCATCCATTTCTTCCTTTAAGTTGAGCCTATCTTGATGTCTATTTGCTACTTGTTCGCCTGTTATTTTCCTGTTTGTCAATGTAGGCGCGTTAATTTGTAATCCACATGTTTACATCTGATTTATATGTACAGTAGAGAGTCACAAATTTAATGCAAATGTCCCCCGCTCGTTCCTTCCTGAGTGTGCAGACTTTGCGAGTTTTTCATGCTGCTGATTTTCAGCATCATTTCTGCAGCAATTAGCTAATTTCAGTTTCTTGCACTATTTATGCACTTTTTATGCTTTTTTTTGTAATTTTTCTATTTTCTAAAACGATATAGATCAGGGGTCTCAAACTCAGCAGAGTAAATGGGCCGCACATAAAAAAAAATTTGAGCTGGGGGGCCGCATTCCTTTCATACTTAATACACCCGTACATGCGCGGCTCCACTCCGTACACCTCGTACACACGCGGCTCCGCTCCGTACACCTCGTACACACAGTGCTCCGCTCTGTACACCTCGTACAAACAGGGCTTCGCAGGGCTCCGCACACACAGGGCTCTGCTCCGTGCACCTCATACACACAGGGTTCCGTACACCTCGTACACACGCGGCTCCGCTCCGTACACCTCGTACACACAGTGCTCCGCTCTGTACACCTCGTACAAACAGGGCTTCGCAAGGCTCCGCACACACAGGGCTCCGCTCCGTACACCTCATACACACAGGGCTCCGCACACCTCAAACACACAGGGCTCCGCTCCGTACACCTCATACACACAGGGCTCCGCACACCTCAAACACACAGGGCTCCGCACACCTCATACACACAGGGCTCCACACACCTTGAACATAAAGTGCTCCACTCCATACTCCTCGTAAACAGCAGGGCTCCGCTCCGTACACCTCATACACACAGGGCTCCGCACACCTCGAACACACAGTGCTCCACTCCATACACCTCGTAAACAGCAGGGCTCCGCTCCATACACCTCGTACACACAGGGCTCCACACACCTCGAAAACACAGGGCTCCGTTCCGTACACCTCATACACACAGGGCTCCGTACGCCTCGTACACACACATGGCTCCGCTCCTTACACCTCGTACACACACAGCTCCGCTCCTTAAACCTCGTACACACAGGACTCCGCTCCTTACACCTCATACACACAGGACTCCGCTCCTTACAACCTCATACACACAGGGCTCCGCTCCTTACACCTCATACACTCACGGCTCCGCTTCATCCACCCTGTAAACCCCTCCTGACCCCACGCATAAACTTACCTTCATCCAGTACCATGACAACCAGCACACAGACAGCAGCCTCCTGGACACACTGAGGCACCGATCATGTGACCCCTAACTCCTCCCCCTTCTGTGACCTCATCACAGGTCCTGTGCAGTGTGTGCACACAGAACAGCCAATGTCATCGCTGCTCCTGAATGTGTGCCTACCCCCTGCCTCAGGGAGTGAGACATGTGGAGCACCGCGGGCCGCAGATGCCTGCCTCAGGGGCCAAGTGTTTCAGACCTCTGATATAGATGAAGTTACTTGTAATTTCAGACTTTTTTTGCCTGCAGACTTTGAAAACCTCATCCATCGACAGGAAAATCTTCAAATAAAACATAACTATAGCAAGACAACTTACCGTAATAGGCACATATATGTACCGTGATAACATAGCGCAAGAAATCGCGAGAGAACACTATAGCGCTGTTAAGGGTTAATACTAAAATCAGAGTTGAAGTTTCGTTTTATCCATTCAATGTAAGGTTTCGTTTCTCCGTTTTTGTTGTTGTAAGATAAATTTTTATAATTGGCATGGCCTGTCATGAAACCAGACTGTTTCCATCAGGTGCAAGATAAGGGGCTGGGGGGGGGAGTGTATTGCTCTGAATATGCCATTATACTACTTTCTATTTGGATACGGACATATATGTAGTTTCCGGTTTTCTTGCAATATTATAGGCTTATAAAGTGAAATGATGCTATTGGTACTTGAGAACCTTGCATAATTAAGCAAAAGATTATAAAAGATGTGACTAAAATAAAGGGGCTTAGTGATCTGCCTCGATCCTCCCGTACAGAGACCCCGTCTCCGTGTGGTCATTTGAGTTGCTAGCAACACTGGAATAATTTGGAAATCACTGGCTCAACCGTGAAGGGTTAATTTAACTCTCTCCTTATCAGCTTGGCGCGCAACGTGGGGCCCCTGAATAGGGACACCTCTGCCCCCCGGAGGACAACAAGTCAAAGGACCCTCGGAGCGGATACAGGTGCTGGAAAATTGGGACTGATCACCCCCCCACGACCACGGTAAGTTGGCAGTTATACTGTTCAGACTGACCGTTGGTGTGGTTTTCCTGTGCTTGTTGCTGCAAAGAGGATCTGAGGTTTGTCCCCTGGTGGGGTGATTCATGGGTGGAATCATATAGAGGTGCAGTCCCGTTGGGGGCCCAGTGCTCGAACCGTACCTCATAAGGGACGGACACCCCGGTTTGACCAGTGATTGTGGCTCTCTTTATAGTCAAAATATCCTGAATTCCTGAATTCACTGTTAGTAATCAGGGTGGTCATGTGATCGAAGATGGGTAGGATACGTAACTCAGGTATATATAGATATATATATATATATATATATAACCAGAGGTGTCCGGAGGGATAGTCTGAGACGCCCTCCTCCTTTCACTGAGTACCACGAATTTTGGGCAATCCCAGAGGGGGATTATTGACCCGGTGGAACAAACTGAGACGGCCGCTCCAGTATTGTGCACAATTGAAGTAAGGGTATTTAGCTGTAAATGAGAGAATCTGTGGAAGGAAAAGAAGAATTTTGTGGCTTGGCACATGTATAATACAAAATAAAATTGTGGTACCGTGTTAGCCAGAAAAATAGATGTAATTATTCAAGGTGTGATACCTTTATTGGCTAACCAGAGAAATTATATTTGCAAGCAAGCTTTCAGGGCTCAGGCGGCCCCTTCATCAGGCTAGATTACAAGTGAATCACTGAGAAAAGATGGCAACATTTAAATAGGAATTACAACAGGACATGAGATGATGCTAGCTATAGACATGCCAAGGAAATCAAATTAAGGTTTTTGTTACATATGCAGATGAGGACCAAGTGTTCTATTAGAGATTTGAAGACCTTCTTGTGGAGGTGTGAACTGTGTCCATGTAATGAGTCATGAACCCAGGTGTCAAATTCAGTCCTATTGTTAGCGATTGGAACATATTTATAAATTTAAACTCCCAAATCTTCCTTTCTCTGTCACTATTTAAAAAAAAATGAAAACTGACCTTTCAATATTAGGACTTTTAGATCTGCCAAGCTGTGTCCAGGTCTAGAGAAGTGTATCCCTACAGGTGTGTCCAGCTCAGTCTTTATCGTATGTCTGTGCAGATTCATCCTTGTTTGTAGCTTTTGCTTAGTTTCCCCAATGTATGTCCCTGCATTGCACCTTGTACACTGTGTCATGTACACGACATTGAAGGATGGACATGAGAAAGAGTCCATGATCTTATAGTCCTGATTTGTGTTGGGTATGGGGACTTTATCTGTTGGTGATATGTGGGGGCAGGTCTTGCATTTCTTACTGTTACAGGGACTGTGCCTGTCTCTGAAGGTGATGTGAGGGTACTTCTGACAAGGATATTCCTTAGGTTGGGAGGCTGTTTGTAGGAGAGAAGTGGCAGTTCCGGGAATATTGCTTTCAGTCTGTGGTCTCTGTGGAATATGGGTTGGAGGTCTGCGATGTTTTTCTGAGTGATTATTATTATTATTATTTATTGTTATAGCGCCATTTATTCCATGGCGCTTTACATGTGAGGAGGGGTATACATAATAAAAACAAGTACAATAATGTTAAACAATACAAGTCATAACTGGTACAGGAGGAGAGAGGACCCTGCCCGCGAAGGCTCACAATCTACAAGGGATGGGTGAGAATACAGTAGGCGAGGGTAGAGCTGGTCGTGCAGCGGTTTGGTCGGTCGGTGGTTACTGCAGGTTGTAGGCTTGTCGGAAGAGGTGGGTCTTCAGGCTCTTTTTGAAGGTTTCGATGGTAGGTGAGAGTCTGATTTGTTGTGGTAGAGAGTTCCAGAGTAGAGGTGATGCGCGAGAGAAATCTTGTATGCGATTGTGGGAAGAGGAGATAAGAGGGGAGTAGAGAAGGAGATCTTGTGAGGATCGGAGGTTGCGTGCAGGAAAGTACCGGGAGACGAGGTCACAGATGTATGGAGGAGACAGGTTGTGGATGGCTTTGTATGTCATGGTTAGGGTTTTGAACTGGAGTCTTTGGGTAATGGGGAGCCAGTGAAGGGATTGACAGAGGGGAGAAGCTGGGGAATAGCAGGGGGACAGGTGGATTAGTCGGGCAGCAGAGTTTAGAATAGATTGGAGGGGTGCGAGAGTGTTTGAGGGGAGGCCACAGAGCAGGAGTTTGCAGTAGTCAAGGCGAGAGATGATGAGGGCATGGACTAGGGTCTTTGCAGATTCTTGGTTAAGGAATGAACGGATTTGTGAAATATTTTTGAGTTGAAGTCGGCAGGAAGTGGAAAGGGCTTGGATATGTGGTTTGAAGAAGAGATCAGCGTCAAGGATTACTCCGAGGCAGCGAGCTTGTGGGACTGGGGAGAGTGGGCAGCCATTTACTGTAATGGATAGGTTCGTTGGGGGGGTCACGTGAGATGGGGGAAAGATGATGAATTCTGTTTTGTCCATGTTAAGTTTCAGAAATCTAGCGGAGAAGAAGGATGTAATAGCAGTCAGACATTGAGGGATTCTGGTTAGTAGGGAGGTGATATCTGGTCCAGAGATGTAGATCTGTGTGTCATCAGCATAGAGGTGATACTGAAAGCCATGAGATTCTACGAGCTGTCCCAAGCCGAAGGTATAGATGGAGAAGAGCAGGGGTCCAAGGACTGAACCTTGGCGGGACTCCGACGGATAGGGGGCGAGATGAGGAGAGAGAGCAGAGGTCTCTGAGGTGAGGAGGTGGTGTGTGAGTGGGAGACGCTGAATGTCCGGTCTGTTAGGTATGATGAGATCCAAGATAGGGCCAAGTCTGTGATGCCAAGAGATGAGAGGGTCTGCAGTAATAGGGAATGGTCCACTGTGTCAAAGGCAGCCGACAGGTCCAGGAGGAGGAGGACAGAGTAGTGTTGCTTGCTCTTGGCGGTTAAGAGGTCATTGGTGACCTTAGTAAGGGCAGTTTCAGTGGAGTGGTGTGACCGGAAGCCAGATTGTAAGCGGTCGAAGAAGGAGCAAGAAGAGAGATGGGAGGACAGTTCAAGGTAGACGTGTTGTTCCAGTAGCTTGGAGGCGTAGGGGAGAAGTGATATAGGGCGATAGCTGGATACAGAGGATGGGTCAAGAGAGGGCTTTTTGAGGATAGGCGTGATAGTAGTTGTAGTTTTCTATCCTCATTGTCTGAACAGATCTGAATGTACCTTAGAGCTTGACTGTAGGTTCTAGAAAATGGATTTGGGATTTTGAAGAGTTGAGGGTGAGTTTGATGTTTGGGTGGAACTTGTTGCACATGAATTGTGTGACGAAGGTGTTAGGAAGAACAGAGGAAGTGAATTCTGATTGTTTTTATTGCTATGTGGAAAAAGGAAAATTGTCTAACACTGTGAAAAAGACAGAAAGTGTTGTGGTACAGGAGAGAATTGAGAATGTGATTAACGGAGACGACACTGAGATCGAGGTTAATGTGTCAGGGAAATAGTTAAAAGTGATGATTTGAAAAAAAAAAAGCAAGCTAACAGCTGCAGCTGCTTCAGTACCCCCTCCCATCTTAGCTCACACCATATCCCCCTTCGCCCCCACCGCAGCTGCGAGTGCACAGCCAATCTCTTATCACTGGAGCACACAGCAAACTCTGCCCCCCCCCCTCAGACTTCAGCTACTGGGAATCCTGCTCCTCAGCCCCTCCCTGCTAATTCTGGCGATGCGCCAGACTCGAGCACTATCAGAGATTGTCATTCCCCTGCTGTTTTGATCGGAGTAGATGGTAGACCCAATTAATATACTTTTATAAACCCTATTTCTGTGGGACCCTTCCTCGAAGTTACTGCCCAGTTTGTAATCTCTCCCACATGCCTTGTAAATTTACTAGGGAGAGATTTATTATCGCAGTTCCGCTCCTGAATACAATTCCAAGATGATGGTCAGATGGTTTTTTTTTGTTATATAATCCCTATGTAGATGAAGACAGTGAGAAAATCTGTATTTTGCATGCCCTTCCTACAGTTATGATGGCCCTGATAGGCCCAGATCCACCCCCAATATTGCCTGAGGATCAATAACTCACCCCATACCTCTCAGAGATACTATCTAAACTCCTGTCAAAAGGGCCAAATGATATAGGGAAAATGCCTGTAGAACCAGTAAAAGTGTTTCTCAAACCTGGTGCCTAATCCACATACTCTTTTGTCCCAAATACCCCAGGATGCTGCTTGGTTTACAGTTATCGATCTTACCAATGCCTTCTTTAGCATTCCGTTATACCCAGACTGCCAGTTTCTATTTGTATTCACTTAACTGTCCATATTAACTGTCGTCCCTGCTATGTCACAAGGGGCCCAAAACAGTCCCAACCAGTTTGCAAAAAAAAAAAATATGAGCAGGTGTCTTTTGCCATTACTGCCACTGTTAGCCTCCTCAAGTATCTGGCAGCACTGAACTGTCGGGTTTCGGCCTCGAGACTTCAGTTCTGCCTTGGTCAAGTGATATTCTTGGGTCACTGTCTCCTTCAGGGTGTCAGACACCTCGCAGAAGAAAGAAAAATAGCTGTCAGCTCCCTTCCTTTCCCAAAAGATGAAACTGAACTCCAGCGTTTTTTTGGACTATGCACTTATTGTTGTCAGTGGATACCGGATGCATCCCGCATAATGCAACCCCTTTACAACGCCTTGAAAGACGGTATAATGAACTATAAGGAAAGATGGCAGTGATGAGGATCACCTCCAACATGACTGTTCCCAACTTCAGACTGAAGAAACAGCTACTCCACCAAATGTCAGTGAGAATCCACTCCCAAATCCTGATCTGGTGTTATACACGGACGGTTCAAGATATGCTGACGAGTTTGGTAGATTCCACACGGGATATGCTGTTACCACAGAGGACACTGTAGTGCACGCAGCTGCGCTCCCGCCCTCACAGTCAGCACAAGAAGCAGAACTCCAGGCTCTGTCTACTGCATGTACTTTGGCCAAGAACAGACGGGCTAATATATACACGGACTCACGGTATGCATTTGGTATTGCTCACGATTTTGGGGCTCTATGGGCCAATCGAGGGTTTATTACTACTGCTGGGACCCCAGTGAAAAATGCTGAAGCTGTTAAAACCCTCATGGACTCGATCAAATTACCTACTCAGGTGGCTATTATCAAAGTTAAGGCGCACGGTCCTAGGAACAGTCCACAGACTGTTGGCAACACATTTGCGGATATGCAAGCAAAAGCCGCCGCTCTCTTATCCGTTGAACCAACCATACCAGCTATGGTGACCACACGCTCTCAGCGTAAACAGTTACAAGAAGCACTGACCCTACAAGAACCTGATGATCTACAACAGACTGAAGTTTTCTGTCGGACCCCGCTAGACTGCTTAATGACGATGCAGAGAATGTCTCCAAAGGAAGAGGTGAAGCAATGGAAGACTAATGGGGCACGAATGGATAATGGTCTCTGGAAAAAGGACCAACTTGTGTGTCTCCCTAAGCGGATGTACCCTGCTATTGCCATATGGGCACATGGACCTACACATCGAGGAAAGAATCAGTCCCTCGCACTGGTGCAAAAATTCTACTGGGCCCCGGTTCTCCATTTGGCCGGAAGCATTCCCTGTTACCAACATGACTGTAAAGACCACAGCGAAGAAACTGGTGATGGAAGTCATATGCAGATATGGGGTTCCAGAAGTTGTTGAAAGTGACCAAGGCCCGGCCTTTTCTTCTCATGTGTACCAAGAAGTTCTGACAATGCTTGCATCCACTGTAGCCCTCCATACTCCGTACCACCCACAATCCAGTGGGAAAGTTGAGAGGTTGAATGGCACACTGAAGGGACAATTGACCAAAATGATGCAGGAGACTACGGCTCCATGGCCGGAGCTCCTACCCATTGTACTATACCACATTCGTACTACCCCTATTGCAAAACATGGCCTGTCCCCATATGAGATATTGTTTGGTACTAGGCCCCCAGTTGCAAATTTCCAGCCTCAGCAGTTATCAGAAGAGACTGACCGTGTTGTTCAATATGTTATTCTGCTTAGTAAAAATCTTGCTAACACCTATGTTCTAGTTTTCTTTTCCTTTCCAGATTCAGCAGAAACCGATACCTGTTATAACCTGAAGCCTGGTGATTTGGTAGTCGTGAAAAGGCATGTCAGGAAGCACGGACTAGAACCCTTGTATGACGGTCCCTATCAAGTTCTCCTCATCACCCAACAAGCCAATAGCAAATGAAGGGGCATAATGTTTTGGTTTTCCGCATTTTTCATATTATTATTGGTAGAAGTTAAAAGTTAAAGTTAGAAGATATTCAAAGACTCAGAGATTAATACGATAAAGACAGTGATCGTAATAAGGACAGTTGGTTGTTCAGACACCTTCTCCTTTTTCAATTCAGCCAATTGATTTAGGGGAATTGGGGGCTGAATAGCTGGGATCTTACAAAGCTTGTTACACATTGCTGCCTGTATCCTTGTTGTATATGTGATACTAAAACTTGTTCTTTGGTGTATTTCTGTATGTATTAGGAAATTCTGCACTAAGACAGCTAATGATGATACCAAAGGTGTCGTTGCCCCTGCTCTTCTCTGCACCGATCTCAAAAGGCTACTTGATGAAGATGTTGAAGCCAAGCACATGGCTACCTACAAAAGCTCCCCATCACCGTCATCAAAAATTGTTATTCGTGAACTGCAGTATACAGGGGGGATGGGTGCGCCGCGACAGCCATGACTGGTAACACGGCATCAGTCATGTGAAGACCAGTACCCCTCAAGCTGTTAGCTTGGGATAGCACCTCTGATGCTGCATATGTGTTAAAAAAAATTTTATCTAGGGGGGAATGTTAAGGGTTAATACTAAAATCAGAGTTGAAGTTTCGTTTCTCCGTTTTTGTTGTTGTAAGATAAATTTTTATAATTGGCATGGCCTGTCATGAAACCAGACTGTTTCCATCAGGTGCAAGATAAGGGGCTGGGGGGGGGGGGGGAGTGTATTGCTCTGAATATGCCATTATACTACTTTCTATTTGGATACGGACATATATGTAGTTTCCGGTTTTCTTGCAATATTATTGGCTTATAAAGTGAAATGATGCTATTGGTACTTGAGAACCTTGCATAATTAAGCAAAAGATTATAAAAGATGTGACTAAAATAAAGGGGCTTAGTGATCTGCCTCGATCCTCCCGTACAGAGACCCCGTCTCCGTGTGGTCATTTGAGTTGCTAGCAACACTGGAATAATTTGGAAATCACTGGCTCAACCGTGAAGGGTTAATTTAACTCTCTCCTTATCAGCGCAATCACACTGCAAGGTGTCAAGCTGACAATTCATGACACCTCTACTGCAGAATAAAGGAGATAACCAAGAGAAGTCAGAGAAATCCTAGATCCCAGCAAACATCACATTACTCCTCATCTGATACAAAGAGCCTGAGAGCAAATATTATGTCTACACTGACACAAGGCAAAATACTCATGTGATAGCAAATATCATCAAGACCTGCTGACAAGACCCAGCACCACAGGGGGAAAATGTTGACATGACACCAAATACTGCTGAGAGGCATAATAATAAATGTATAATGTCTGTCGATGTAAAGGGTGGCAGTATTATAGTAGTTATATTTTTGTACATAGGAGCAGTATTATAGTAGTTCTATTCTTGAACATAGGGGCAGTATTATAGTAGTTATATACTTGTACATAGGAGGCAGTATTATAGTAGTTCTATTCTTGTACATAGGGGCAGTATTATAGTAGTTATAGTCTTGTATATAGGAGCAGTATTATAGTAGTTATATTCTTGTACATAGGGGCAGTATTATAGAAGTTATATTCTTGTACATAGGAGTATTATAGTAGTTATATTCTTGTACATAGGAGGCAGTATTATAGTACTTATATTCTTGTACATAGGGGCAGTATTATAGTAGTTATATTCTTGTACATAGGAGGCAGTATTATAGTACTTATATTCTTGTACATAGGGGCAGTATTATAGTAGTTATATTCTTGTACATAGGAGGCAGTATTATAGTACTTATATTCTTGTACATAGGGGGTAGTATTATAGTAGTTATAGTCTTGTATATAGGAGCAGTATTATAGTAGTTATATTCTTGTATATAGGAGCAGTATTATAGTAGTTATATTCTTGTACATAGGGGCAGTATTATAGTAGTTATATTGTTGTACGTAGGGAGTAGTATAATAGTAATTATATTCTTGTACATAGAGGCAGTATTATAGTAGTTATATTCTTGTACATAGGAGCAGTATTATAGTAATTATATTCTTGTACATAGAGGCAGTATTATAGCAGTTATATTCTTGTACATAGGAGCAGTATTATAGTAGTTATATTCTTGTAGGTAGGAGCAGTACTATAGTAGTTATATTCTTGTACATAGGGGCAGTATTATAGTAGTTATATTCTTGTACATAGGAGCAGTATTATAGTAGTTATATTCTTGTACATAGGAGCAGTATTATAGTAGCTATATTCTTGTACATAGAGGCAGTATTATAGTAGTTATATTCTTGTACATAGGAGCAGTATTATAGTAGTTATATTCTTGTACGTAGGAGCAGTATTATAGTGGTTATATTCTTGTACATAGGGGCAGTATTATAGTAGTTAAATTCTTGTACGTAGGGAGCAGTATTATAGTAGTTATATTCTTGTACGTAGGGAGCAATTTTATAGTAATTGTATCCTATCATTCTTTATACTGAGGACATTATGTTGTTTCTCCCGCTCTCTTCTGGGAGGAATTAATATGAGCCATTATTCTTCTCAAGACGGAAATGACTAATTCTGAAGACAAAATTATTTTCTTTTTACATTACTGGCAGCAGAGTAGTGACTTCCATGCAGATTGAAATATTCTCTCCGTTCACTTTATACCACAAGATTTGTTCCATTTAGAAAAATCTGCTTTATAAACTTCCCATAATCTGCTTCTGGTTACACATAATTAGATTCACGCTCTGCACATTCAGTAAGATACATAAAGGGATATTTCCCTTTGCCTTAGTCGTCCTGCCTAATGTTGTGATACCTCGTATCTTATTGCACAGTCCCATTTGGAGCTGTATTCACAATTCTGCACACACATGAAATCTGTGAGAACTGAGGTGACAGACGTAACCCCATCAGCTTTGCTAAAATCCTATAATAATGTGCTACGCTGTGTTGCTCTGCCTTACGGGAGAAATAATGTGTACAGTAAAGCAATCAAGGAAAACAAGGCTCTGCACACTCAACCAGCAAGGGGCAGTAAGTATTGCTGCTTGACAGCTAAGGCTGGGGTCACACTGCGTTAAGGCAGTCCGTTAAACGGATTGCGTTACACCGCGGCATAACGCTGTCCGTTAACGCTGCCATTAACCCCCATTATCGGGCGCATCTCAACGCATGCCATAAAGCGGTATGCGCTAGCGATGTGCTGTCATTCAGTGACGGAGCCTCAGACGCGGGCTGCAGTGTCCAAAGGTCCGTCACCGCTAGCGCAGATGAAGCATCTGAACTAGCGGTATAGCATAACGCGATCGCGTTATGCTATAGCGTTAACGCAGCCCGTCAACGCTATGCGTTGAACGGGCTGCTTTACCGCAGTATGAACCTAACCTAACAAGAGACTGGCAGACTTGCTGCAGCTCTGGATGTGAGTGGAGTAGAAGACATGATGTGACTACAGCTGCAGCGAAGCTCAGCATTACTCGAAGTGTAGTAATAATGGATACCAGCTCCACTTGGTAATTATCTGCCCCCCTCGTTATGATTTCTTGTCTGGCATCATTAATAACAAGACACTGAACAGTAATGAAATGTGTTCACTTCTTGGATCATGAGATATTGACGCCCAGATGTGATTCATGCCCCATGATCGGAGTCGTGGAAATCTTGTAATCATAAAATAGAGGGGATTATCCTTTAAAGGGAGTGTGTCAGCCACAGCTGACTTTACAAACTCAGCACGCCGCCTTTTATAGCCCCTCTAGAAATCCCACACTCAGTGATCTAATCTGTTCTGCACAAACTGAAGATTAATCAGTGCACCTTGGGCGTGGCCAAGAGGCTTAGCGCACTGCTCCGCCCACCAGTTTTGCATGTGCCCGCCTCCCTCACTCATGATTGACAGTACTTGTTTGCCTGAACTCTATGGAGATAGTGCTCACTCCAGACAAGGCAGCGCTGTCAATCACCAGTAAGGAAGGCGGAGACATGCAAAACTAGTGGGTGAAACGTGCACTGAGCCTTTTAGCTCCGCGTTGTCTGAGGATAGTCTACAGCGGGTTCTGCAGGTGTAGCATCTGGGTAAGAACCTGGGTGGGTTTTTCAGCTCCTGCCCCTCCATTCTGTGACTCTGCAAGACACCTTGATTAAAATCTAAAGATGTGTTTAATCGTACTCAAGACTCGCTTCCAGCTCCATGGCGTCTACGTGGAGTCCAAAATTTTATTAAATAATCCTAAATATTTAAGGCATCCTAAAAGTTCATGGACTGCATAAAGTGGAGTCTCTGTAGGCCTTCTAATGGCATCCTATGTCTAAAACCCCTATTGGGAAAACATTTCTACAGCTAGTATATTGTACACAGCAAAGCATACAATGATCTGTGTAGTAGAGCCTCAATTTCCACAAACTATGGGGATATAGACCTATAGTCAATTGTTTATTATGAATTCAATGTTGCAATATCTCTATAACCAACATATGGCTTAAAAAAATAAATTTAAAAACATTTTTATGGTAACTGGAATCAATGTTTTTATTAAGCAATATTGCATTTACTGTTTTAGCCACTAGAGGTCAGCACAACAAACAACCTATTATAGTATCTGGTCTGACATCCGGTGTGAGACTGAATGTCATTATCTCATTATCAGCAGCTCAGTTGTACTGGAGACTAGATAAGAGGGATTTTACACATAGCTGAGTGCTGAGAAAGCAAAACACTGTCTGAGGGTCATGAAAGCTGTGCTAACAACATCAGATTATAGTCAGCAGGACCAGCTGGGAACCTCCTGACAGATGATATCAGAAAATGGAAGGATCAGGTGCTGAAGTTCTATGCCTAATCCTCTTGTACTTTCCAAAGATTTATTATTATTATTATTTATTTATATAGCACCATTGATTCCATGGTGCTGTACATGAGAAGGGGTTATATACAAATTACAGATATCACTTACAGTAAGCAAACTAACAATGACAGACTGATACAGAGGGGAGAGGACCCTGCCCTTGTGGACTTACATTCTACAGGATGGTGGGGAGGAGAAAGGATAGAGGAGTCTGGAGGATAGATGAGTCAGGAGAAAGGAAGACAGAGGAGTCTGAGGAAGGGCAGAGGAGTCTGGAGGAGGGAGAAGAAAATCAGAGGAGTCTGGAGGAGGTGGAGCACAGAGGAGTCTGGAGGAGGTGGAGGACAGAGGAGTCTGGAGGAGGTGGAGGACAGAGGAGTCTGGAGGAGGTGGAGGACAGAGGAGTCTGGAGGAGGTGGAGGACAGAGGAGTCTGGAGGAATCATAGAATGTTAGAGTTGGAGGGACCTCCAGGGTCCTCGTGGCCAAGCCCCCCTGCTCAATGCAGGATTCACTAAACCATCTGAGAAAGATATCTGTCCAGCCTCTGTGTGAAGACTTCCATTAAATGAGATCTCACCACCTCCCGTGGCCGCCTGCTCCACTCATTGATCACCCTCAATGTCAAAAAGTTTTTTCTAATATCTAATCTGCATCTTCTCCCTTTCAGTTTCATTCCATTGATTCTCGTGTTTCCATGAGTAAATGAGAATAATGATGATCCCTCTACACTGTGAAAGCGCTTGAGATATTTGTAGACAGCTATTAACCCCTTACCTACAATTGACGTAATATTCCGTCCATGTGACCATGGACCTAATTACCATGGACGGAATATTACGTCATCGCGATCAGCGGCGCCCACGTGGTGAGCGCCGCTGATCGCGGCCGAGTGTCAGCTAATTATCATAGCTGACACCCGGCACAATGTGTCAGGGGCGGTCACGGACCGCCCCCGACACGTTAACCCCTTGCACACCGCGATCAAACGCGATCGCGGTGTACCGGGGGTTAAAGGGAAGCATCGGCAGGGAGGGGGCTCCCTCCGTGCTTCCCTGAGCCCCCCACGGCAGCGCAATGTGCAGCGCTGCTGCGGGGGACTCCCTTCCTCCAGGCCCCCGAATCCAAGATGGCGACGGGGGCCTTCGGGGGCCTGAGGAAGCTGGCTTCCTCAGTGCCTGCAAAGCGCAGGCATGAGGAAGTCTGCAGCAGTGCCTGTGACAGATCGCTGATCTGTCACAGTGATCTGTGATGTGACAGATCAGCGATCTGTCACAGGACAGTGATGTCCCACCTGGGACAAGGTAATAAAGTAAAAAAAAAAAAAAAAAAAGTGTTAAAAATAATTTAAAAAAAATCGCTAAATAAATTAGTTAAAAAAAAAAAAATATTCCCCAATAAATCCATTTTTTGAAAATAAAAAAAAACCAAAACAATAAAAGTACACATATTTGGTATCGCCGCGTCCGTAATGACCTGCCCTATAAAACTGTCCCATTAGTTAACCCCTTTAGCGAACCCCTTAAAAAATAAAAATAAAAAACGAAGCAAAAAATAATGATTTATTATCATACCACCGAACAAAAAGTGCAATAACGCGCGATCAAAAAGACGCATATAAATATCCATGGTACCGCTGAAAACGTCATCTTGTCCCGCAAAAAACGAGCCACCATACAGCATCATCCGCAAAAAAATAAAAAAGTTATAGCTCGCAGAATAAAGCGATACAAAAATAATTATTTTTTATATAAAATTGTTTTCATTGCAAAAAACCGACAAAACATAAAAAAACGACCTAAATGAGGTATCGCTGTAACCGTACTGACCCGAAGAATAAAAACGCGTTATCAATTTTACCGCACGCGGAACGGTGTAAACGCACCCCCCAAAAGAAATTCATGAAAAGCTGGTTTTTGTTCATTCTGCATCCCAAAAATCGGAATAAAAAGCGATCAAAAAATGTCACGTGCCCGAAAATGGTACCAATAAAAACGTCAACTCGTCCCGCAAAAAATAAGACCTCACATGACTCGGTGGGTCAAAATATGGAAAAATTATAGCTCACAATATGTGGTGATGCAAAAACTATTTTTACAATAAAAAGCGTCTTTTAGCGTGCGACAGCCGCCAAACATAAAAACCACCATAAATCGTAAATCAAACCCCCCGTTATCACCCCCTTAGTTAGAGAAAAATAATAAAACTAAAAGAAAATGTATTTATTTCCATTTTCCCGCTAGGGTTAGGGTTAGGGCTAGGGTTAGGGCTAGGGTTAGGGCTAGGGTTAAGGCTAGGGTTAGGGTTAGGGCTAGGGTTAGGGTTAGGGCTAGGGTTAGGGCTAGGGTTAGGGATAGGGTTAGGGCTAGGGCTCAGATTAGGGTTAGGGGTGTGTTGAGGTTAGGGTTGGAGTTATAATTGGGGGTTTCCACTGTTTGGGCACATCAGGTGCTCTCCAAAGGCAACATGGCGTCTGATCTCAATTCCAGCCAATTCTGCGTTGAAAAAGTCAA
Source organism: Dendrobates tinctorius (assembly GCF_039654945.1). Taxonomy (NCBI): domain Eukaryota; kingdom Metazoa; phylum Chordata; class Amphibia; order Anura; family Dendrobatidae; genus Dendrobates; species Dendrobates tinctorius. The sequence continues at coordinate 283,812 of NW_027361696.1, read as the reverse complement.
ATGGTGCTCCTTCCCTTCCAAGCTCTGCCATGTGCCCAAACAGTGTTTTACCCCCACATGTAGGGTATCAGCCTACTCAGGACAAATTACAAAACAACTTTTGGGGTCCAATTTCTCCTGTTACCCTTAGGAAAATAAAAAACTGGGGGCAAAAATATAATTTTGCGGAAAAAAATGTTTTTTTTATTTTCACGCCCAGGCGTTATAAACTTCTGTGAAGCACTTGGGGGTTCAAAGTGCTCTCCACACATCTAGATAAGCTCCATGGGGGGTCTAGTTTCCAAAATGGGGTCACTTGTGGGGAGTTTCAATAGTTTAGGTACATCAGGGGCTCTCCAAACGCACATGACACCCGCATACCAATCCATCAAAGTCTGCATTCCAAAACGTCACTACTTCCCTTCCGAGCCCCGACGTGTGCCCATACAGTAGTTTTCTCCCACATATGAGATATCAGCATACTCAGGACAAATTGGACAACAACTTTTGGGGTCCAATTTCTCCTGTTACCCTTGGGAAAATAAAAAAAATGGGGACTAAAAGATGATGTTTGTTGAAAAAATACGATATTTCTATTTTCACGCCCGGTCGTTATAAACTTCTGTGAAGCACTGGGGGGTTCAAAGTGCTCACCACACATCTAGATAAGTTCATTAGGGGGTCTAGTTTCCAAAATGGGGTCACTTGTGGGGGGTTTCCACTGTTTAGGTACATCAGGGGCTCTCCAAACGCAACATGACACCCGCAGACCATTCCATCAAAGTCTGCATTCCAAAACGTCACTACTTCCCTTCCGAGCCCCGACGTGTGCCCATACAGTAGTTTTCTCCCACATATGAGGTATCGGCGTACTCAGGACAAATTGGACAACAACTTTTGGGGTCCAATTTCTCCTGTTACCCTTGGGAAAATAAAAAAATGGGGACTAAAAGATCATGTTTGTGGAAAAAATACGATTTTTTTATTTTCACGCCCGGTCGTTATAAACTTCTGTGAAGCACTGGGGGGGTTCAAAGTGCTCACCACACATCTAGATAAGTTCATTAGGGGGTCTAGTTTCCAAAATGGGGTCACTTGTGGGGGGTTTCCACTGTTTAGGTACATCAGGGGCTCTCCAAACGCAACATGACACCCGCAGACCATTCCATCAAAGTCTGCATTCCAAAACGTCACTACTTCCCTTCCGAGCCCCGACGTGTGCCCATACAGTAGTTTTCTCCCACATATGAGGTATCAGCGTACTCAGGACAAATTGGACAACAACTTTTGGGGTCCAATTTCTCCTGTTACCCTTGGGAAAATAAAAAAATGGGGACTAAAAGATCATGTTTGTGGAAAAAATAAGATTTTTTTATTTTCACGCCCGGACGTTATAAACTTCAGTGAAGCACTGGGGGGTTCAAAGTGCTCACCACACATCTAGATAAGTTCCTTGGGGGGTCTAGTTTCCAAAATGGTGTCATTTGTGGGGGGTTTCTACTGTTTTGGTACATCAGGGGCTTTCCTAATGCGACATGGTGTCCGATCTCAATTCCAGCCAAAAACGTCAAATGGCGCTGCTTCCCTTCCGAGCTCTGCCATACGCCCAAATAGTGGTTTACACCCACATGTGGGGTATCAGCGTACTCAGGATAAATTGCACAATATCTTTTAGGGTCCTGTTACTTTTGGAAAAATAAGAATTGAGGGTGAAAAGATCATTTTTGTGGAAAAAATATGATTTTTTAATTGTACTGCTGTACGTTATAAACTTCTGTGAAGCCCTTGGGGGTTCAAAGTTCTCACCACACATCTAGATAAGTTCCTTGGGGGGTCTAGATTCCAAAATGGTGTCATTTGTGGGGGGTTTCCACTGTTTTGGTACATCAGGGGTTTTCCAATCGCGACATGGTGTCCGATCTCAATTCCAGCCAAAAACGTCAAATGGCGCTGCTTCCCTTCCGAGCTCTGCTATGCGCCCAAATAGTCATTTACACCCACATATGGGGTATCAGCGTACTCAGGACAAATTGCACAAAAACTTTTAGGGTCCTGTTACCCTTGGAAAAATAAAAATTGTGGGTGAAAAGATCATTTTTGTGGAAAAAATATGATTTTTTAATTGTACCGCTGTACGTTATAAACTTCTGTGAAGCCCTTGTGGGTTCAAAGTTCTCACCACATATCTAGATAAGTTCCTTGGGGGGTCTAGTTTCCAAAATGGGGTCACTTGGGGGGGTTTCCACTGTTTAGGTACATCAGGGGCTCGCCAAACGTGACATGGCGTCCGATCTGAATTCCAGCCAATTTTGCATTGAAAAAGTCAAACGGCGCTCCTTCCATTCTGAGCTCTGCCATGCGCCGAAACAGTGGTTCCCCCCCACATATCAGGTATCAGCGTAGTCAGGACAAATTGCACAATAACTTTTGCAGTCCAATTTCTCCTGTTACCCTTGGTAAAATAAAGAAAATTGAACCTGAAGTATTTTTTTTGTGAAAAAAAGTTAAATGTTCATTTTTTTTTAATATTCAAAAAATTCCTGTGACGCACCTAAAGGGTTAATAAACTTCTTGAATGTGGTTTTAAGCACCTTGAGGGGTGCAGTTTTTAGAATGGTGTCACTTTTGGGTATTTTCTATCATATAGACCCCTCAAAGTGGCTTCAAATGTGAAGTGGTCCCTAAAAATAAAATAGTGTTGCAAAAATGAGAAATCGCTGGTCAAATTTTAACCCTTATAACTTCCTAGCAAAAAAAAATTTTGGTTGCAAAATTGTGCTGATGTAAAGTAAACATGTGGGAAATGTTATGTATTAAGTTTTTTGTGTGCCGTATCGCTGTGATTTAAGGGCATAAAAATTCAAAGTTGGAAAATTGCGAAATTTTCAAAATTTTCGCCAAATTTCCGTTTTTTTCACAAATAAACGCAAGTTATTTGAATGCAATTTTACCACGAACATGAAGTACAATATGTCACGAGAAAACAATGTCAGAATCACCAGGATCCATGAAAGCGTTCCAGAGTTATGACCTCATAAAGGTACAGTGGTCAGAATTGTAAAAATTGGCCCGGTAGTTAACGTGCAAACCACCCTTGGTAGTGAAGGGGTTAAGTCTCCTCTTAGCCTTCTTTTTTGCAAGCTAAACATTCCCAAAACCTTTAACCATTCCTCGTAGGACATACTTTGCAGTCCGCTCACCATTCTGGTCGCTCTTCTCTGAATTTGCTCCAGTTTTTCAATGTCTTTTTAATAATGTGGTGCCCAGAACTGGACACAGTATTCCAGATGAAGTCTGACCAAGGAGGAGAAAAGGGGGATAATTACTTCTCATGATCTATACTGTATGATTTTGTTCATGCAACCCAAAAATGGTTGCCTTTTTTGCTGCTGCATCACATTGTTTACTCATGTATGGTCTGTGATCTATTAGTATACCCAAGTTTTTTTCACACATGCTGTTGCTTAGTTCTATTCCTCCCATTCTGCATATGCTATTTTCATTTTTCTTGCCCAGATGTAGTACTTCGCATTTCTTACCGTTAAGAACTATTCTGTTAGTTGCTTCCCACAGCGTTTGTTTAGATCTTTGTGAATCCTTTCTCTGTCTTCTCTAGGATTAGCTATCCCTCCTAGCTTTGTGTCATCAGCAAATTTAATCAGTTGGCCCTCAATTCCTTCATCTAAATCATTGATAAAGATGTTGAACAATACAGGGCCCAAGACAAAGTCTTGTGGTACCCCACTTGAGACATTCTTCCAACTGGATGTGTAACCATTTATTACCACTCTTTGAGTATAATCACTGAGCCAGTTATGAATCCACCTAACCTTAGCCTTCTCAATTCCATACTCATTTTTTAAATAAGAATAGTATGAGATACTTTGTCAAATGCTTTGTCGAGATATACTATATCTACCAATTTCCCTGATCCACTCAGTCACTGATTCCATCATAGGAGGAAATTAGACGAGTCTGGCATGACTTGTTTGCTACAAGCCCATGCTGTCTCTGGTTAATTACTGTAGTTTTATCCAAGTACTTACATACATGCTGTTTAATAATTTGTTCACAAATCTTCCCTGGTATAGAAGTAAATATTGCTGTCCTGTAATTCCCTAGCGCCTTCTCCTTAACTTTTTTGAAGGTAGAAGGGCAACTGTTGTCCCTCCAATCTTCTGTTACTTCTCCTATTTTTCTGGATTTTTCATAGATTCTGGCTGGTGGTTCTGCAATTTCCTCTCTTTCAATACCCTAGGATGTAATTAATCTGGACCAGGATATGTAAACTAATGTAAATTAGCTTAGTGTTCCCTCACCTCTCTTTATGGATAGTGTGGATTGTTTTATTCCTTCGATAGCGCCGTGAGGATCAGTTGATATTACAATTGCTTTCTTAGAGAACACAGATGCAAAATAGGAATTTAAAAGTTCGGCTTCTTAACATCATTTCTGACCACTTCACCCTATTCATCCTGTAAAAATCCTATAGCATCTTTGACTTGTCTTTTACTTTTGACATACCCCAAATCCTTACTTATTGCTTTTTACATCGCTAACAAGCTTCCCTTCATTACTGGCTTTAGCTCTTCTAAAGGCCCCATCTCGCATAGCGAGATCGCGAGTCACCGATTTTGTGACGCAACAGCGATCTCGCATGCGATCTCGCTACATGTGACACATAGCGGCGACCAGCCCCCCTGCTGGATATCACTGATCGTACTCGAATATCCCGGGCCATTTTTTCATCGTCGGCGTCACGCTGGCCAGCATGCATCACTGTTTGACGCCGACGAGCAACCTCGTTGGCGACGCAGAACTCAGGGACGCAGGCTGGAATTGTTCAGAATAGCTGCTGTGTGACAACGCACCAGTGATCCTTACCAGGTCGCATCGTTGTCGGGGTCGCTGGTGCATCGTTGAAGAGATCTGTTTGGCAGCTTACTAGCGACCATTTAGCGACGCACCAGCGATCCCTACCAGGTCGTATCATTGTCGGGATTGCTGGTGCGTCGCTATGTGAAACGGGACCTTACTCTTGCCCTGCATTACTTGCAGACAGCATTATATTCTTCTTTAGATATGCCCCCTCTTTCCATTTGATTAAACATTTCTTTCTTCCTTTTTAGCATGTGTTTAAGTTCTGTGTTCATCCACCCTGGTTTCCTTAAATGCTGCATTTTCTTCCCTCATTTAGAGATTGTTAATGATTGTGCTTTGAGAATCTCATTTTTCAAAATCTCCCATCCTTCTTGGACATTTCTGTCCTTAAGAACCTCCAGCCATTGGATCTCTCCGATTCGCTTTCCGAGTCCCTGAAAATCTGTCTGTGACAGTCACTTCTCATTGAGTGGTCAAGGAGTCCAAGGTCAGAAGCCAGGAGGGTACATTATAAACAGAAGGAAGAGACAAAGGCGTAGTCAGGTAACGATCCGAGGTCAGAGTACTGTGAGGACAACGGATCAGAGCTGAAGGGGTTAAACAGGTGGATTGTCAGAACAAAGTCCAAAGTCAGGCAACAGATCAAGCATATAGAACTCAAGGCACAGGAAAGCACAAAGCACAAACCTCACAAGATGAATGTACATCTGGCAGTGTTCTGGGAAACTCAGCTCAGTTAAGAAGCATGGCCACTAATTGGAATAATGAACATGTGAGACAGCAGACGCCCCGCAGTCACAGATTGGCTAGTCGAGCTGTCAATAAACACACCGACAACTCAGCACGCCCCTGAATCACACTGGATGGACATACTGTCAATCACAGTACTGACAGCTTCAGCATGCCCCTTTACCTGATTGGATGGCCGAGCTGTCAGTAACTGCATCCCAAACACCCTGAGGGGTGGAACTGTGACACTGCCTTTCTGAAATCCAACTTTAAATCTAATTCCTCGCTGGTCTTCCTCCTCCTGTAATCCAAAATTCCATGACAGCCTGATCAATGCCTCCTAGGGTCCAGCCACCCTTACCCTTAAGGATTACAAACAAGATTGCAGAGCTTCTTCTCTCTCTTCAACCTTTTGAAAGCTAAAGTGGTCAGCAAGAGAAGATAAGAATTTTCCAGACCCAGTACTTTTGCCTGAGAGAGATTCCCAACAAATATCTGGATAGTTAAAATCTCCTAGGATCACTATTTCTTACTTTTTTGAGAACAGAGACATGTAAAAATAGTTCAACCATATCTTCAGTCTGTCCAGGTGGCCTATAATAAACACCTACAATAGTGTCCTTTCTGTTCTTCTCTACTTGAATTCTTACCCAAACAGTTTCTACAGAACTACCAGACTCTGAAGCTTGGATCTCTGTGGTGATATTTTCTTTCCTAACAAACAATGCAATACCTCCTTCTTTCTTGTTAATCCTTTTTCTAATAAGTTGTATCCTTCTAGCCTTGTATTCCTAGCATGTATATCATCCTACCAAGTTTCAGTGATGCCTATGACATCATATCTGTCTTCCTGTGTTAGCAGCTTCAGTTCTACTTTTTTTGTCTTTGTGTTTCCTTTCCACTTCAAAAAGCAGAGTTCTCCATAATATTTGTCCGCTCTATGGCTTTCCCTGGCCTTTTGCTTCTGTCCCCACAATGTTCTAGTTTAGAGCTATCCTGATGAGTGCAGCAAGGAGACTTCCAAATGTGTTTTCCAGTCTTGTTAAAGTGCAGCCCATCTCTAGCAAATAGTCCATCGTATAGGTAATTCACTCTGTGATCCATGATTCCAAATCTTTCCTGATGGCACCATCGACGTAGCCAGTTGTTCACCTTGTTTAATCTTGTTCCACCTCCTTGTTCCATGGCCATCCAGTGGGAGGATGGATGAGAAGACTATCTGCTCTCCCAGTACCTTCACTTTCTTGCTTAAGTCTTCAAAGTCACTGCAGATGGTTTCCAGGTCCTTACCTGCTTTGTCATTTGTCACCACATGTATTAGCAGGAATGGGTAGTCATCTGTAGGTCGGAAGAGTCCTGATATCCTGTCAGATATATCTTTGAGGAGATGGGGGACAGAGGCGTCTGGAGGAGGTCAAATGAGTAAGTGATAGTGGAGCAAGAGGAAGGAGGTTATAGGGGTCTGGAGGAGCAGGTTAGAAGGTCTGGAGGAGGACAGAGGAGTCTGGAGGAGCAGGTCAGGTGGTCTGGAGAAGGAGAACGGAGGAGTCTGAAGGAAGAGGGGAAAGGACAGAGGAGTCTGACAAAGGAGGACGACAGAAGAGTCTGGCAGAGGAGTCTGGCGAATGGCAGAGAAGTCTAGCGGAGGACAGAAGAGTCTGGCAAAGGACAGAGGAGCCTGGCGGAGGACAGAGGAGTCTGGCGAAGGACAGAGGAGTCTGGCGAAGGACAGAGGAGTCTGGAGGACTAAGACAGAGGAGTCTGGAGGACGAGGACTCTGGAGCAAGAACAGAGGAGTCTTTAGGAAGAAGATATAGGGGTCTGGAGGAAGGAGGACAGAGAAATCTAGAGGGAGGACATAGTTGTCTGGAGGAGGGAGAAGAGTGGAGTCTACAGGGTGGAGGACAGAGGAGTCAAAGTAGTCTGGAGGAGGAGAACATAGGGGTCTGGAGGAAGGGGGACAGAGAAATCTAGAGGGAGGAGGAAAAAGGTGTCTGGAAGAGGGAGAACAGAGAAGTCTACAGGGAGGAGGACAGAGGAGTCAAAGTAGTCTGGAGGAGGAGGACATGGGGGTCTGGAGAAAGATATAAGGGTCTGGAGGAAGACAGAGGAATCTGAGGAGGACGTACAGTAGGTGTCTAGGGTCAGCTGTTCATCCCTGTCTGTATACAGGTCACATGTACACATAGCTGAGCCCCGGGGACGTATACTGTGGAGATGGGGCACAGCATTGACCGTGGACACTGTCTAAAGGGCCTGTCACACTAAGCGATATTGCTAGCAATATCGCTATAACGTCACTGGTTTTGTGACGTTATAGCGATATTGCTAGCGATATCGCTATGTCTGATACTTACTTCCGACTGGCTCCCCCGCTGGTTATCGCCGATCGCGCGAGAACGTCCTGGACTGTTTCTCATCGTCAGCTTCCTGCTGGGCTTCCTGTGGCGCTGACGAGCGACGTGTGGACGCGGGCGAGAGGACGTCAGGATCGCCTCGTCTGACAGGTGAGTAACGACCCCCGACCGCTGCTATGTCGCTGGTGAGATCTGCCTGTGTGGCAGCTCACTAGTGACCACTTAGCGATGCACCAGCGATCCTGACCGGGTGATATCGCTGGTCGGGATCGCTGGTGCATCGCTAAGTGTGACAGAACCTTAAGGTCCATGAGATAAGTGTTCCATGGGAAAAATTTTCAGATCTGCATGATAATGATCCAGAGTCAGACATAATTCTGGATCCTCTGTGACTAGTTTTCCTCTGAGATGTAACAGAACAGTAACCCCCATCAGTGCAGTGATCAATCACAGGAGGCTAAATCCACATTACGCCTGCTGCTGTGGGGGGAATGACCCTTATCTGTCCTTTCATGTAGCAGCCCCGGACACTGACTCCATGATTTTCTGAGAGAATATCCCCGGCTGCGCTCAGCCAAGGAGGGAAAATTCAGAACTCAAGGGGATTGAGGAAGGTTATCAGTACTGCCCTGAGTAGCAACACAGGAATCCCAGAGGAGCAGCAGAGGAAACCCAGAGGAGCAAAAGAGGAAACCCAGAAGAGCAGCAGAGGAAACACAGAGGAGCAGCAGAGGAAACCCAGAGGAGCAACAGAGAAAACCCAGAGAGCAGCAGAGGAAACCCAGAGGAGCAGCAGAGGAGACCCAGAGGAGCAGCAGAGGAAGCCCAGATGAGCAACACAGGAAACCCAGAAGAGCAACAGAGAAAACCCAGAGCAGCAGGGAAAACCCAGAGGAGCCGCAGAGGAAATCCAGAGGAGCAGCAGAGGAAACCCAGAGAAGCAGCAGAGGAAATCCAGAGCACCAGAGGAAACACAGAGGAGCAGCAGAGGAAAACCAGAAAAGCAAGAGGAGTGATTCTATATTTCTCTAAATGCAGCCTGCAGTGTAAAGAATGGCAGTGTTCATTCCAGTTGCCATAGCTATGTACAGTACATACACTTTATGGTCCAATCCAGGATTCTTTAACACGCCTGATGCATGACGGGAGCCGCATGAATCTATACTAGATGCCCACATAAATACATGTAAAATATTATATAAGAAACAGAATTAGAGATCCTTGGATGTAGTGATGACAGCTAGTGTGAAAACCTCCATTTTTTACACTGCAGACAGCATTCAAAGAAATTGAGAACAATACAAAATAAAAAAAATTAGGGTAATTACCAAGCGATTCATCCATCTGACATGATTTATGGGAGAGTGCCCCGCGATGTCAGGGGTCCTCCACAGAGCGCAGGTATCTGTTCCTATGACCGCCCTGGTGCACTATAATCCTGTCTTCAGGACTCACAGATCAGCGCTGGCAATCGCGCCGGCCTCTCCCTTTGTCATGTCATCCAGATGTTCATGATGTCATCTCCAGATCTGCGGCCACCACACATTGTGCTGGAGTCAACCAAGGAGAGCAGAGGCTCCGTGCAAGGATTGCCTGGCAGCTGCAATGTTCTGCTGCTAATCCCAAATGTCAGGAGCCCAGTGCAAAGAGAGACTATAATAATGGTACAAGTGTGCATGGAGAATAATAATCTTTAATTTTATATAGTGCTAACATATTCCGCAGCACTTTACAGTTTGCACACATTATCATCACTGTCCCCGATGGGGCTCACAGTCTAAATTCCTTATCAGCATGTCTTTGGAATGTGGGAGGAAACCCACACAAACACAGGGAGAACATACAAACTCCTTGCAGATGTTGTCCTTGGTGGGATTTGAACCCAGGACTCCAGCACTGCAAGGCTGCAGTGCTAGCCACTGAGCCACCGTGCACTATAATCCTGCGCCGTAAGGTATCCCGAAGAGCCATCCCAGACGGTGCCACCCCAGCCCCTCCACAGGCAATTCCAAAGCACCCCAGCCCCACCACAGGTGATTCCACACCACCCCAGCCCCTCCACAGGTGGCTCAGCACCACCCCAGCCCCTCCACGGGAGGAGCCAAACCACCCTAGCCCCTCCACAGGTGGCTCCATACCACCTCAGCCCCTCCACAGGAGCCAAACCACCCCAGCCACTCCACAGGTGGTTCCACACCACCCCAGCCCCTCCACAGGTAGCGCCAAACCACCCCAGACCCTCCACAGGTGGTTTCACACCACCACAGCCCCTTCCACAGGAGGAGCCAAACCACCCCAGCCTCTCCACAGGTGACTCCATATCACCCCAGCCCCCATATAGGTGGCTCCAAACCACCACAACTTTTGGGGAAAGTTTACACATGAACTGAACCGATCTGTTAACTATTCATCCGTTTTTCTCCCATTTGAAACTGATCCAGTAAGGAAATAATGGATCCTTTACAAATTATAGGAAAACTGATGGCTAATTAATGGATCCATTTTCCATAGACTTCAATGTTAACAAAACGGATCCAGCTGAAATCAGTTTTTTTAAGACTGACAAAAAAGTTGCGTCTGCAGAACTCACTGATTGGTGCCGGATCCGTTCTATTGATGATCATTGGACTTGTGAGCATCGCCTAATACTGTCACTTCAGTGGTTAAAGAACTGCTATTCAGATCGTGGGCAGACACATTGAATTGTGCCCTATCTGATCTTCGGTTCCCCCTAGATATAAGCAGCGCCATCAGAGTTTATCAGTGCTTCTCCCCACCATTTAATATACCCAGCTGACTCAGCCATGTGCAGGGGCAGATATTATGCTGTCATCTCCTTTTTTGTTCCGCCTGCCAGGAATTTGCACTCATTATTACCGTATCCGATAGTTTTGTGTCTATTTTGGACTTGTGTCTGAACTGCAGCCAAATTCTACATATAAAAAAACATCCCGGAATAAAGATCTTTCTGAAGGAGCGGATCAGCCGCCACCACTGCGCCTTTTATATACCATGAAAGACGTTTCCGGCTGCAGCAATTTCCAAAGTTAAAGGCACAATGTGATCCACACATCATGTAAGTACAAGTGACAGGTAGATCAGGACTACGCCCGGCCAGCAACCTGCCCGGATCACAGCGAAATGTGAAATCATCTGCTTACGATCTCCAAGGGAGGGAAAGTGTTAACTTCTCTAATTCCAAGTTATGGAGAGAAATTCCAGGAATGACTCGATCCACAATCCGCATCATCCATACTATGGCATCTGTTTATGTATACTGATAACTACAACTCTCAGCAGGTGCTGTCATCTAATCAAATTCACAGTCCTTACCAATACAGACCTAGTACTCTTCACAGCTGAGGGTTTGTTACAATTGTATCCAGCCTACTGGTAAACATGCCAGGAGAACAAATTTACCTTGTATTCTAAAAAAAATTGCTAACGCAGCGAGCACCGTTGTGCTCTATGGGGCTGGTGCCCATAATGTGGCGGATCCGACACGAATGTTGATTTAATTGTAACAATGGAAAAATGCAGATGGTAAACTGTATCACTCGGGACTTGAACACTGTTACAAACCCTCAGCTGCAAGAAGTGTTAAATCACGAGAGGTTTGTTATCTTTAGAGATAAATAACAAATATTCTGTTACCCCAAATTCCACTTTTTGCGCCTATTTTAGCTACAGCCTTGTAGACTCTCTCTATTTCTGACGAAGGAAGGCGGCATTTGCATTCCATTCCCTACTGGAGTTATTTTTTTCTTTTGTACACCCAAATATTTGTGCAAATTTTAGAATTGTGTGCAACATTTTAATAGACCATGGTACTTTTTGCTGTAAAACATTGGAAAAAAAAACATAAAGAAAAAAATAACGCGCATTGGTGATCTTGCACAAAATTCATGAACAACATGTGCCATTTCGAAGAATTTAGCACAAAGAACAGTAACAAATACCACAAGGCAACAAAAATGAAGAAACATTACTTAACCCCCACCCCCCTCCCAAATTATGAATTGGCCCAAAGTCTATTAGAAAGATATAGAATGAAGAATTATTTACAAATAACAGAAAATTCTTTATGTAAAGATCATAAATATTTATGAGAAAACTTTATATCAATATCACCCAAAGAAAATATATATTACAGAACACATCCTGAATTGTATCTGAAGGTGCTGATAAGATAAGGGCAGCAGTGCTGATATCTGCTTTTATATAGTCCTTATTAATGGCTCTAATGTGCCAGGTAAACACTGGCAGCTGATAAGAAGCAGCTCCTGACAGAACACAGCGCAGCCTGGTGGAGAGTCTGGGTGCTGCCATCACATGGTCACAATATCAAGCCAAAACGTGTCCATGTGGATGAGTAAGGGACGGATGCTAGTGGCAGATTCTACCCTGCCCATGGGGTGGTCACCCATCCTACCTCATGGCCCAGATATCTGCACTACTATACAGCTTACTGCCCCCTTTACTGGTGTCAGTGCTCACTACAGTGCCGACATGCTATTCATGAATCAGGTGGCTCAGGATAAACAAATGGTCACTTCAAAGGTGAGGAATGCTGTGAGGAGACAGAACAAGATACTGCCATTTATCAGTAATAATGTTGCAGCTGTATGCGGCCCCTCGCCCCGACAGACACAATAATGCCCCATAAAAACCTCTCCAGTAATATCAGGAAATGACAAATATCTGAAGAATGTTGAGTGCTCCGAACCTTAAGATGTTGTATAGGGGGCGGCGAAATAGTCTCCTTCCTCCAGGAAAGCAAAAACTTCCTGTTCTGATAGTTAATAATGTTGAAAAGCTGAAAAAGTCTGCAAGAAAATATAACGACAAACATCAAAATTTTGTAGCTAACAAAGGGGGACCCCGAGCACAAGTGAATGTGAATCCCTAAGCTTATACCATTGTCTGGTACCCAAGGGTTATGTCAATGTCATATAAGGGTGTGGTCTAGTGTTGAGCGAGCATGCTCGGATGAGGTGTTATCTAAGCATGCTTGGGTGCTAATAGAGCATCTTCAGCGCGCTCTAATACAATATTTGAGTCCCAGTGGCTGCATCTCACGGCTGATCGACAGCTGCAACACATGCAGGGATTGCCTGTTGTCATGCATGGGTACTAGTGTGGTCTCATGTCTGATCACATATCATTATATCAGTGATGTAATCATAAGAAGCGGAGCTGACAACCTCTCACACCGTGATCTCCAGGACATAACAGTCCTCCAATCTCCACCTGTTGTTTGCAGCTTTTTTCATCTATAGGACTTTTCCATCTGGGACTTAATTATTTTTTCTCCCATCGAAAGATGGATGTGGCTCTTTCCAGTTATCATATATATGCAAAGGACTTTCACAATTTATATAAGAATTCTTTTCTGATTGTTTCTGCTGAGTGGGGCTGCTGGGATATTCATATTGTGATATCAAGGTCCCTTTCTGCGCCCAACATTTTGTACTTATGTTTGCTTTCAGCATTGTACTAAAAATTAGAATGTTGAACAATATCCGCTGGTATTAGGAGTTATATAGTTGTACAAAATTGTGTCAATAAATTCTATCTATTGTAATCAGGAGGTTGTACTTATATGCACTTTATTTTGTATACTGGTTACAGGCACTTAATTGCACAGTATGCATTCTATTATAGCTTCTTACATACATTAGCACGTTAATATAGTGCAACCTTGATCCTTATTGATAGCACTGTCACTTTAAACAATTCTTTGCAGTTGAAGTTCAGACTTTCAGACTTTCTGATTAGGTGATCACCTGAACCAAATCTTATTTAACGAAGGAAAGTATAAAAAACCCTGCTGTGGCGTTCACAATCCTCTTGCAATAGGACAAGCTAGATAGCAAAACAAGTGGTAGTAATATCCCAAAAGTAATAGGAATGAAAAAATAACTTGTAACGATTCCAAAGGAGTTGTAAAGAAAAGTCTTGAGTGAGGAAAAGAAGGGCTCAATTCTGGCTTTACTAGCAGAGGGATACAGTGAGCGTCATATTGCCTCCATCCTTAAAATTTCTGAGACGGTAGTCCATTACAACAAGGTCAAGCAGCAGATATTGGGGACAACAAAGCTACAGACCGGCAGAGGGCAAAAACGACTCTCCACTGACTAGAATGACTGTCATCTTAGGCCGGTTCACATTTGCGTATGGAGGAGCTGCGGAGGGCTGCGGACTTCCTCGGTGAAGCTCCACCCACGGCCGCACCTTCTCCGGTCAGGTCCGCCTCTGTCGGCATGCGGCCTGCGTACCCTATCTTTAGCATTTGGTACGCAGACCATGCTGATGTATGCGGATGCCTCCACATGCGTCGTATTGACGGTGCGGGGAACGCACCAAATTCAACACGTTGCGTTCGGCGCAGGTCGCCGCACCGTCAAAAAACTACGCATGCTGAGGCATCTGCATACATCTGCACGGCCTGCATACCTAATGCTAAAGATAGGGTATGCAGGCCGCATGCCGATGGAGGCGGAGCTGACCGGAGGAGGTGCGGCCGTGGGCGCAGCTTCAAGGAGGAAGTCTGCAGCCCTCCGCAGCTCCTCCATACGCAAATGTGAAACCGGCCTTATTCGAATGTCACTCAGCAATCGCAGGATGACATCAAGTGACCTACAAAAGGAATGGGAAATGGCAGGTGGGGTGAAGTACACGGCAAGAACAGTTCGTAACAGGCTCCTAGAAGCATGGCTCAAGTTATGTAAAGATGGAAAAAAGCCTTTCATCAATGAGAAGCAAAGGAGAGCCATGCTGAAGTTTGCCAAAGACGATAAGGATTGGACCATAGAGGACTGGAGTAAGGTAATCTTCTCTGATGAGTCTAGTTTTCAGATTTGGCCAACACCTGGTCATCTAATAATTAGACAGAGACCTGGAGAGGCATACAAGCCACAGTGTCCTGCACCCACTGTGAAATTTGATGGAGGATCGGTTATGATCTGGGGATACTTCAGCAAGGCTGGAATTGGGCAGGTTAATCTTTTCGAAGGACGTATGAATCACAAGATTATCCTGGAAAAACAGTTGATTCCTTCTGCTCGGGCAATGTCCCCAACTCTGAGGACTGGTTTTTCCAGCAGGACAATGCGCCATGCCACACAGCTAGGTCAATCAATGTGTGGATGAAGGACCACAACATCAAATCCCTGTCATGGCCAGCCCAATCTCCAGACCTGAACCCCATTGAAAACCTCTGGAATGTAATCAAGAGGAAGATGGATAGTCACAAGCCAGCAAACAAAGAACTGCTTAAATTTTTGTACCAGGAGCGGCATAAGGTCACCCAAAAGCAATGTGAAAGACTGGAGGAAAGCATGCCAAGACGCATGAGAGCTGTGATTAAAAATTATGGTTATTCCACAAAATATTGATTTCTGAACTCTTCCTGAGTTAAAACATTAGTATTGTTGTTTGTAATGATTATGAACTTGCTTTCTTAGCATTATTTGAGGTCTGCAAGCACTGCATTTTTTGTTATTTTGACCATTTCTGATTTTCTGAAAATACAAAATTTAGTGCTTGGAAATTCCAAGACATGTTGTCAGTAGTTTATAGAATAAAAGAGCAATTTACATTTTACTCAAAAATATACCTATAAAGAAAAAAATCAGACAAACTGAAAATTTTGCAGTGGTCTCCCCAAAACATCAGGGGACCTCTGCCATGTTTGACTGTAGGGACCGTGTTTTTTTCTTTGAATGACTCTTTTTTTCTCCTGTAAACTCTATGTTGATGCCTTTGCCCAAAAAGCTCTACTTCATCTGACCAAAGAACATTCTTCCAAAACGTTTTAGGCTTTTTCAGGTAAGTTTTGGCAAACTCCAGCCTGGCTTTTTTATGTCTCGGGGTAAGAAGTGGTGTCTTCCTGGGTCTCCTACCATACAGTCCCTTTTCATGGGTTGACACTGTTGTACCCTCGGACTGCAGGGCAGCTTGAACTTGTTTGGATGTTAGTTGAGGTTCTTTATCCAACATCCGCACAATCTTGCGTTGAAATCTCTTGTCAATTTTTCTTTTCCGTCCACATCTAGGGAGGTTAGCCACAGTGCCATGGGCTTTAAACTTCTTGTTGACACTGCGCACGGTAGACACAGGAACATTCAGGTCTTTGGAGATGGACTTGTAGCCTTGAGATTGCTCATGCTTCCTCACACTTTGGTTTCTCAAGTCCTCAGACAGTTCTTTGGTCTTCTTTCTTTTCTCCATGCTCAATGTGGTACACACAAGGACACAGGACAGAGGTTGAGTCAACTTTAATCTATGTCAACTGGCTGCAAGTGTGACAGGTGCTGTTAATTACACAAATTAGAGAAGCATCACATGATTTTTCGAACAGTGCCAATACTTTTGTCCACCCTCTTTTTTATGTTTGGTGTGGAATTATATCCAATTTGGCTTTAGGACAATTCTTTTTGTGTTTTTTCATTTAAGACAAATTAAATGAAGATAATAATACCAAAGAATTTTTGTTTGCAATCATTTTCAGGAAGAAACTTGAGTATTATCTGACAGAATTGCAGGGGTGTCAATACTTTTGGCCACAACTGTATAATCAGCTTCTGCCCATCAGTCTTATGTGTGACGCTCTGCAGAATATGGTACATACTCAAGACATGTTCCCCATAGAAAAGAACACAATGTTCTGCAGGGTATCAAAGGGGCAGAAGTCTGTCAATCAGGTCCCTCTGTTCCATTCTGAATCCTCCCTCCTCCTTGAGACCCCTCTGTCCCCATCCTCCAAACTCCTCTGACCTCCCTCCCTTCTCTAGACTCCCCTGTCCTCTCTCCTCCTCTAGACCCCTATCCTCCCCCTTCCTCCAGACCTCTGTCCTCCCTCCTCCTCCTCCAAACTCCTGTCCTCCCTCCTCCTCTAGTCTCCTCTGACCTCCTCCTCCAGACACCTCTGTACCCTCCACCACAATCTACTGTTCTCCCTCCTCCAGACTCTTCTTTCCTCCATACTCCTCTGTCCTCCTCCTTTCACACTCCTCTGTCCACCTCCTTCCAGACTCCTCTATTAACCTCCAGACTCCTCTGACCCCATCCTCCTCCACACTCCTATATCCTCCTTCTCCAGACTTCTCTGTTCTCCACTAGACACTTATATCCCTTTCTGCCCTTCTTTCCCTTTTAAATACCCCTGGTGATTGCTTATCTCCAGCGAGAATAAAAGGATCGAGCATATAGAAATCCAGCAGCCCGATCCTTCTCTTTTTCCTCTAATGTGTATGGTTGATTTAATACTCAAGAAATCCCCAAGAATCTGAGAGAAGAGACCTCAGCATACATTATACGAGGACGCAGAAGAGCCAAAATATTCCAGTATCTGGAGCCTGGGAATGAGGGTGCACTGCATCAGCTCATAGAGATCCACAAGAGAAGATCTGAGTTCAGGGTCACTGGCAGGATACAGGATGGGTGGAGGCGCCGTTATCATTACTGCCGTTATACTTATGCTGCTTCTAACACTGCAAATCTTCATTACACAACATACACTGCATGTACTGGATACACTACATATCTGACACACTGGATACACTACATATATGACAGACTGGATACACTACATATATGACACATTGGATACACTACATATATGACACATTGGATACTCTACACACTGGATACACTACATATCTGACACACTGGATACACTACATATCTGACACACTGGATACATTACATATCTGACACACTGGATACACTACATATATGACACACTGGATACACTACATATATGACAGACTGGATACACTACATATATGACACATTGGATACTCTACACACTGGATACACTACATATCTGACACACTGGATACACTACATATCTGACACACTGGATACATTACATATCTGACACACTGGATACACTACATATATGACAGACTGGATACACTACATATATGACACATTGGATACACTACATATATGACACATTGGATACTCTACACACTGGATACACTACATATCTGACACACTGGATACACTACATATATGACACACTGGATACACTACATATCTGACACACTGGATACACTACATATATGATACGCTGGATACACTACATATCTGACACACTGGATACACCACATACAGTGGGGAAAAAAAGTATTTAGTCAGTCAGCAATAGTGCAAGTTCCACCACTTAAAAAGATGAGAGGCGTCTGTAATTTACAACATAGGTAGACCTCAACTATGGGAGACAAACTGAGAAAAAAAAATCCAGAAAATCACATTGTCTGTTTTTTTTTTCATTTTATTTGCATATTATGGTGGAAAATAAGTATTTGGTCAGAAACAAAATTTCATCTCAATACTTTGTGATATATCCTTTGTTGGCAATGACAGAGGTCAAACGTTTTCTGTAAGTCTTCACAAGGTTGCCACACACTGTTGTTGGTATGTTGGCCCATTCCTCCATGCAGATCTCCTCTAGAGCAGTGATGCTTTTGGCTTTTCGCTTGGCAACACGGACTTTCAACTCCCTCCAAAGGTTTTCTATAGGGTTGAGATCTGGAGACTGGCTAGGCCACTCCAGGACCTTGAAATGCTTCTTACGAAGCCACTCCTTCGTTGCCCTGGCGGTGTGCTTTGGATCATTGTCATGTTGAAAGACCCAGCCACGTTTCATCTTCAATGCCCTTGCTGATGGAAGGAGGTTTGCACTCAAAATCTCACGATACATGGCCCCATTCATTCTTTCATGTACCCGGATCAGTCGTCTTGGCCCCTTTGCAGAGAAACAGCCCCAAAGCATGATGTTTCCACCACCATGCTTTACAGTAGGTATGGTGTTTGATGGATGCAACTCAGTATTCTTTTTCCTCCAAACACGACAAGTTGTGTTTCTACCAAACAGTTCCAGTTTGGTTTCATCAGACCATAGGACATTCTCCCAAAACTCCTCTGGATCATCCAAATGCTCTCTAGCAAACTTCAGACGGGCCCGGACATGTACAGGCTTAAGCAGTGGGACACGTCTGGCACTGCAGGATCTGAGTCCATGGTGGCGTAGTGTGTTACTTATGGTAGGCCTTGTTACATTGGTCCCAGCTCTCTGCAGTTCATTCACTAGGTCCCCCCACGTGGTTCTGGGATTTTTGCTCACCGTTCTTGTGATCATTCTGACCCCACGGGGTGGGATTTTGCGTGGAGCACCAGATCGAGGGAGATTATCAGTGGTCTTGTATGTCTTCCATTTTCTAATTATTGCTCCCACAGTTGATTTCTTCACTCCAAGCTGGTTGGCTATTGCAGATTCAGTCTTCCCAGCCTGGTGCAGGGCTACAATTTTGTTTCTGGTGTCCTTTGACAGCTCTCTGGTCTTCACCATAGTGGAGTTTGGAGTCAGACTGTTTGAGGGTGTGCACAAGTGTCTTTTTATACTGATAACAAGTTTAAACAGGTGCCATTACTACAGGTAATGAGTGGAGGAAAGAGGAGACTCTTAAAGAAGAAGTTACAGGTCTGTGAGAGCCAGAAATCTTGATTGCTTGTTTCTGACCAAATACTTATTTTCCACCATAATATGCAAATAAAATGAAAAAAAAACAGACAATGTGATTTTCTGGATTTTTTTTTCTCAGTTTGTCTCCCATAGTTGAGGTCTACCTATGATGTAAATTACAGACGCCTCTCATCTTTTTAAGTGGTGGAACTTGCACTATTGCTGACTGACTAAATACTTTTTTTCCCCACTGTATATGATACGCTGGATACACTACATATCTGATACAATGGATACATTACATATATGATACACTGGATACACTACATATCTGACACACTGGATACACTACATATATGACACACTGGATACACTACATATCTGACACACTGGATACACTACATATATGATACGCTGGATACACTACATATCTGAGACACTGGATACACTACATATATGATACGCTGGATACACTACATATCTGACACACTGGATACACTACATATATGATACGCTGGATACACTACATATCTGATACAATGGATACATTACATATATGACACACTGGATACACTACATATCTGACACACTGGATACACTACATATATGACACACTGGATACACTACATATATGACACACTGGATACACTACATATCTGACACACTGGATACACTACATATATGATACGCTGGATACACTACATATCTGACACACTGGATACACTACATATATGATACGCTGGATACACTACATATCTGATACAATGGATACATTACATATATGACACACTGGATACACTACATATATGACACACTGGATACACTACATATATGACACACTGGATACACTACATATCTGACACACTGGATACACTACATATCTGACACACTGGATACACTACATATATGATACGCTGGATACACTACATATCTGACACACTGGATACACTACATATATGATACGCTGGATACACTACATATCTGATACAATGGATACATTACATATATGACACACTGGATACACTACATATATGACACACTGGATACACTACATATATGACACACTGGATACACTACATATATGATACGCTGGATACACTACATATCTGACACACTGGATACACTACATATATGATACGCTGGATACACTACATATCTGACACACTGGATACACTACATATATGATACGCTGGATACACTACATATCTGATACAATGGATACATTACATATATGACACACTGGATACACTACATATCTGACACACTGGATACACTACATATATGACACACTGGATACACTACATATCTGACACACTGGATACACTACATATATGATACGCTGGATACACTACATATCTGACACACTGGATACACTACATATATGATACGCTGGATACACTACATATCTGATACAATGGATACATTACATATATGACACACTGGATACACTACATATATGATACGCTGGATACACTACGTATCTGACACACTGGATACACTGGTCACGCTCTGGATGCACTACATACAGTGGCATGTAAAAGTTACCTGCCCTTGTCAAAATTAGTGTTATTGTGAACAGTTAAGGGCTCTTTCACACCTCAGTTTTTTACAATCAGTCACAATCCGCCAGGTTTTTAAAAATCCGCCAAAAGTTGCTGTCCGTCACCATCCTCAAACATTTGAAAACGGAGCTTGTAACGTTTTTTTCTCTGGCGCATCCTCCAGAGATTCTCTCTCTCTCAGGCTGAGATTCCTTTAAAATTCTACATTTGTCGGATCCGTCAAAAAAACGGATGGGTGGCATCCGTTCTCATCAGTTACAAAACGGATCCAGCATCCGTCCTTTTGGCGGATTTTGACTGATGCAAAAAACTGAAGTGTGAAAGAGGCCTAAGCAGGCTGAACATAAAAAGATCTCTAAAAGGCCTACATTTAAAGATAACACATTTTGTTTGTATTTTAGGCAAAAATATATATATTTTATATTTTAAACATTACGAAAAGGAAAATGGGCCAATGCAGATTTTGGGCACCCTTGGAGATTTGTGGGCTCAGATAACTTTGACCAAGGTTTCAGACCTTAATTAGCCTGTTAGAGTTATGGCTTGTTCTTGATCATCAACAAGGTGATGCAAATTTCCCAGCTTTATAAAAACCCAGCTTTCTCAAACCTTATGTTAAAAAACAGCAGCCATGGGTTCTTCTAAGCAGCTGCCTAGAAATCTGAAAATGAAAATGGTGGAGGCCCACAAAGCAGGGGAAGGGTACCGTTACACCTAGCGATGCACCAGCGATCCCGACTAGCGATATGACGCAGTCAGGATCGCTGGTGCATCGCTGGGTGGTCGCTAGTGAGCTGCCAAACAGGCAGATCTCACTAGCGACATCGCTGGGGACGAGGATCGCTACTTACCTGTCATACGCGGCGCTTCCTGTTGTGACGACGAGCGACACGTGGAGCCGGGCGGGAGGACGCAGGATCGCCGCGTCTGACAGGTAAGTAGCAATCCTCGTCCCCAGCGATGTCGCTAGTGAGATCTGCCTGTTTGGCAGCTCACTAGCGACCACCCAGGAAGTGACCGACGAGAAATGATCCAGCAGCTTCTCGCGCGATCAGCGATAACCAGCGGGGGAGCCGGTCGGAGGTAAGTATCACATGCAGCGATATCGCTAGCAATATCGCTGTAACGTCACAAAATCGGTGACTTTGCAGCGATATTGCTAGCGATATCGCAGTGTGTAACGGGGGCTTAAGGCTATAAAAAGATAGCAAAGCATTTTCAAGTTGCCATTTCCTCAGTTTGAAATGTAATTAAGAAATGACAGTTACCAGGAACAGTGGAGGTCAAGATAAGGTCTGGAAGACCAAGCAAAATTTCAGTGAGAGCTGCTTGTAGGATTGCTAGAGAGGAAAATCAGAACCTCCACTTGATTGCAAAACACCTTCAGAAAGATTTAGCAGACTATGGAGTTACGGTACATTTAAATTGTTCTACTGTTCAGAGTCACCTGCACAAATATGGTCTTCATGGAAGAGTCATCATAAGAAAAGCTCTCCTGCGTCCTCATCATAAAATTTTGCGTCAAAAGTATGCAAAAAAAAACTAAAAAAAAGCTTGATGCATTTTGAAAACAAGTCCTGTGAACTGATGAGGTTAAAATAGATCTTTGTGGCCACAATGATCAAATGTATGTGTGGAGAAAAAAGGGCACACAACATCTCACCAACCATTAAGCATGTGGGTGGATCAATCATGCTTTGAGGTTGTATTGCAGCCAATAGCACGGTGAACATCTCACAGGTAGAAGGAAGAATGGATTCAATGAAATTTCAACAAATTCTTGATACAAACATGACGCCATCTGTAAAAAAGCTGAAGGTGAAAAGAGGAAGAGGCTGGCTTCTACAAATGGATAATGACCCTAAACACAAGTCACAATCCACAGTAGCAGACCTCAAAAGGTGCAAGCTGAAGATTTTACAATGGCCCTCACAGTCTCCTGATCTGAACATCATTGATAATCTGTGGTGAGACCTCAAAATAGCAGAGGATGAAAGATGACCCAGGAATCTCACAGAACTGGAAGAATATCTAAAGGAAGAATGGATGAAAATCTGTCAAACAAGAACTGAAAGACTCTTGCCGGCTATAAAAAGTGTTTACAAGCTATGATACTTTCAAAAAAGGGGGTGCTACTAGGCACTTACCATAATCAGGGTACAAAGTACCCAGAAAAACACCACTCAAAAGAGTATTAAATGTAAACATTTAGGATTAAATATAAAAAAGACAAGAGCAAGAGATTAAGTGTTACATGTAAGCGGATTCAAAAGCATAACAGCGAAACGCGCGTCAGGGCACTGGTTTCTGTATGTAGGGCCCAATATGGGTAAGCCCTATAATACCTTTATATTAGATATAGACTGATTAAGTTTTTTTATTCTTGTCTTCCATTATATTGCATGATATACATATAGACAGACTGATTATTTTTGTCACTATATTGTCCTAATAGTCTGTACTAGGATTTACGGTATCATGCCTTACATGCAAATTCTTACATGAATCATGGAAGTTCATTAGCGTTCCTTGCTTTGTCTGAGACTACCTTGCTACCCTTTACTTTTTGTGAAAACCCCCTCCCACGTTTATCTACTTGATTTTATCCCCTTTTGAATCCTCTTACATGTTCCACTTACTCTCTGGTTCATGTCTTTTTTATATTTAATCCTTAACAAAAAAAATTTACATTGTATACTCTTTGGGTACTTTGTACCCTGACTTTGGTTGTATATGTTACTAGAGCCCACCAGTTATTGATCTTTATATGATGGGAAAACACCTATAACTATGTTTATACATTTTTTGGATATTTTTATGGTCGTAAATACATACTATGAAGGGTGCCCAAACTTTCGCATCGGTTAATTTTCCTTTTTGTAATTTTTAAAATGTAAAGGATGAATTTTTTTTTTTTACCTAAAATACAAAGGAAATGTGTCATCTGTAACTTTAGTAGAAACAAAATAGGAGAGAGGAGGGGGGGTGTGATATCTGGTGGTCAAGTAGAGAACGTTAAGAACAAAGTACACTAACCTGCCAGCATAACCACGTTTGCAGAGCCTGCTGTGCTTATCGTGCACCATTCTTCGAAGGCGGATTCACCGCCGAAAAGCTTTGTGAGGACATAATGACCAAGTAAAGAAGTTTCTTTTACATCTAAAACAAGTGTCTGTCTTGGTCTGACCGCCCTCAGACCAACTTTAGGCCTTTTACAGATCATTTCATCTTCAGCTTGCTTATTTGTTCACAATAAGAGTAATTTTGACCAGAGGTGCCCAAACTTTTACATATCACTGTATATGGAACACTGGATACACTGGTCACACTCTGGATACTGAATACACTGGATACACTTCACATACTGGGTGCTCTGTATAAAGATACACTGAAAATAGTGAACATTGATTACACTACATAACATTATTACGCTGCCTAGGCCTGTTTCACACTTCAGTTTTTTGGCGTCAGTCAAAATCCGCCAATTTCGGAAAAAAACGGATCCGCCAAAAAGGGGCGGATCCGTTTTGTTTCCCCCATAGACTTACATTAGTGGCGGATCTTGACTGACGGTCGTCCGTCACACCCGGTTTTTGACGGATCCACCAAAATTTTACCGTCTCCCGGGCGGATGAGACGGACTCTGCAATGTTTTTTTTTGTTGACGGTCCGCTATTTTGAACAGTGCATGTTTTTTTCTCTCTCTCACCTTTTTTCCAGGCAGTGGTTCCTTTAAAATTCAGCCTTCGCCGGATCCGTCAAAACAACGGTTCGGTGGCACACGTTGGTGTGAAAACGGAGACAGATCCGTTTTCCGCCATTTTCACAGATTACAACTGACAGTAAAAAACGTTTGTGTGAAACAGGCCATACCCTGGGTATATTCCATGTACTGGATGAACTTTGTATACTAATTTTGCTGCAAACACTGTATATACCAAACACTGCAGATCCTGGATACCCTGCATGTAGTAACAATGCACATACTAATGGTACCTGGCGAGTGCCTACACCTGCTGAGATGTCATTTAAATGCCTTAATATAGTTGGGATCTGCCATCTGGGGACAGAGATCAGTTCCTGAGCCCTCTCCACATGCTCTGACCCCACTGAGGAATGTATAGTTATGCCCATATGCACAAAACGGTTTGAATAAAACTTGCCAACTCACACCAGATTGTCAACTTTTCAAAAAACCAAAAATGTATCTAAGCAGCAACAGGCAGGTAATTGCAACTTATCTGCCTATTGTGCCCAGCGCCGTCCGTCCCGGTACAGAGTGATCACCCACCGCTGCTGCCGGGGATTAAGTTCCTTCTGCTGATGCGGTCAGTCTGATTGACAGCCGGCTCCCCCAGTTAGGCAGCAGGGATCCGGCTGTCAATCAGAATGACCTTGGAAATCCCGCCATGTCTACAGAGCGGACCGGAAAAGAAGCTTCTACTCTGTAATCCTGAGGTCAGCAGAGGTTTCTGAATCCATGGCAGAAGTGGTCTGTGACTGCTCTGTGCGGGGGAAGAACGGCGCCGGGCGCAACAGGCAGGAAAGCTGCAATTATCTGATTGTTACTCCTTAGAAACATTTTTTATTTTTTGAAAAGTCCCAGATATCCCATTTAATTTCACCTTCAAACGATCTGCTCATCCTAAAGGGTCACATACTTTTGCTACTCAGTGACATGTGACATTGGATCAATTTCCTCATTTAAAAACTTAGAAAGTTTAATATTTTTGACTCATTTTTTTGGTTTGGTTCTTTATCTACTTTTAGGACGGGTGTCAACATCTGATTAAGATTTAGGCCAAATTTATGAATAAATATGGAAAGTTGTAAAGAGTCCAAAAACTTTCACTGTACATACAGTAGTGGCCAAAGGTTTTGAGACTGATACAGCATTGGGTTTCTCCAAAATGTGCTGCTCTGTCTTTGTAGAACTTTTAGGCATTAATATTGTGCATATGGTCTGTCCTTTTTTTTTGCAGCATACGCATTGTTTACTACGAGATAAGTTATACGAGCTGCATTTTTTCTACTCCGAGATAATTTTCCTTGAGAGTTTTTTGAATACGAGATAAGTTTACAGCACGTCAGCACTTTTTCTCCTATGAGACATATTTATGTCTACTCACTAGGGACATTTTTTGTCGGGTATATATGTATGTGTGTGGTTTTTTCTTTGTATCCCTCTTTTTGTTTTGTTAGGGTGACTAAGGGTCTTTAGGGTTAACGACGTTGAACAGGGGCGCCACATCGTCAACAACTAGGGTGCCAACCTCTGCGGTCAGAAAGGGACACATTAGGGCTTATTAGGGTGAGTTTACCCCCCTTCCTTTGATAATTAAAATTTTTTCTATGTGTCAATTTTTGGGCACTGTTGTAAGCCCGATATCACCCAGTTTTTTAGAATTTTCCAAAAAATTTAAAAAAAGAATTGAATTAAAGGTTAATTTTTAGGGGTTTACCAAATTTGTGCTTTCTTGGTCTGTTTTCACAAACAGCCCTCGCACCTGTGAAAGTCTATGGGGCCATTCACATGTATGTGATTTTAACAGAGCGGACAGCGGAAATTCGTGGAGACGTCTCATTTTGATCTAAGTGTCGGACGAAATCTGCTATGCAAGATTATAGGTCTGTGAAAAAAATTGGATGACATCTAAATGTGGGCCGATTTTCATGGACTGTCAGAAAGGAGAAGGAGGAGAAACTTTCAATAATTTTCTCCATGTAAAAAAAAACCTGTGAAATTTTAGATGTGTAAAAATGCTGCACAGTAAAGTCTCCAACAAGAGAACGATAATATTTGTATTTTGTTAATTGATAAAAATAAACTAGTAAATGTCTATTGTAGAAAGCTTCTTACTCTGCAGTATTTTTTTAAACCTGCATAAAACTTTGGCATATGTATATATATTATGTATGTATAATGTATATATATAATACATAATATGTACAGGTATGTCTAATACAATACACATATATATACATTGCACATACTTTACACATGCATATGAAATACAGACATATGATAAATACATGTACAGACATATAATACACTTAGATTATAAGGCTAGATCATGCACATATTTCTATAATACGAGGATATAGTGCATATGCAATGCACAGAACACGTATGTATATATATATGACATAATGCACATGATGCCCCTCACACACAGGACCGCATCTGATGCCCCCCGCCTCACACACAGGACCACATCTGATGCCCCCCGCCTCACACACAGGACCACATCTGATGCCCCCCGCCTCACACACAGGACCACATCTGATGCCCCCCGCCTCACACACAGGACCACATCTGATGCCCCCCGCCTCACACACAGGACCACATCTGATGCCCCCCGCCTCACACACAGGACCACCTCTGATGCCCCCCCACCTCACACACAGGACCACATCTGATGCCCCCCGCCTCACACATAGGACTACATCTGAGGCCCCTCACACACACAGGACCACATCTGATGCCCCCCGCCTCACACACAGGACCACATCTGATGCCCCCCGCCTCACACACAGGACCACATCTGATGCCCCCCGCCTCACACACAGGACCACATCTGATGCCCCCCGCCTCACACACAGGACCACATCTGATGCCCCCCGCCTCACACACAGGACCACATCTGATGCCCCCCGCCTCACACACAGGACCACCTCTGATGCCCCCCCACCTCACACACAGGACCACATCTGATGCCCCCCGCCTCACACATAGGACTACATCTGAGGCCCCTCACACACACAGGACCACATCTGATGCCCCCCGCCTCACACACAGGACCACATCTGATGCCCCCCGCCTCACACACAGGACCACATCTGATGCCCCCCGCCTCACACACAGGACCACATCTGAGGCCCCTCACCTCACACACAGGACCACATCTGATGCCACCCGCCTCACACCCAGGACCACATTTGATGCCCCTCGCCTCACACAAAGGACCACATCTGATTCCCCCCGCCTCACACACAGGACCACATTTGATGCCCCCCGCCTCACACACAGGACCACATCTGAGGCCCCTCACCTCACACACAGGACCACATCTAATGCCTTTCTCCTCACACACATCTGATGCCCCCCACCTCACACACAGGACCACATCTGATGCCCCCCACCTCACACAGGACCACATCTGATGCCACTCGCCTCACACAGGACCACATCTGATGCCCCCCGCCTCACACACAGGACCACATCTAATGCCCCTCTCCTTACACACATCTGATGCCCCCCCGCCTCACACACAGGACCACATCTGATGCCCCCCGCCTCACACACAGGACCACATTTGATGCCCCCCGCCTCACACACAGGACCACATCTGAGGCCCCTCACCTCACACACAGGACCACATCTGATGCCCCCCGCCTCACACACAGGACTACATCTGAGGCCCCTCACCTCACACACAGGACCACATCTAATGCCCTTCTCCTCACACACATCTGATGCCCCCCACCTCACACACAGGACCACATCTGATGCCCCCCACCTCACACAGGACCACATCTGATGCCACTCGCCTCACACAGGACCACATCTGATGCCCCCCGCCTCACACACAGGACATCTAATGCCCCTCTCCTTACACACATCTGATGCCCCCCCTGCCTCACACACAGGACCACATCTGATGCCATCGCCTCATACACAGGACATCTGATGCCCCCCGCCTCACACACAGGACCACATCTGATGCCCCCCACCTCACACAGGACCACATCTGATGCCCCCCACCTCACATAGCACACAGAAGATGCATCAGTATATTGGGGGCTGAAAGCACCCGCAGTCTCCGCCATCTCCGGGCCCTGATGCCCCGCATTCCCCGGGTTCGGGGCTCTGCACACACCGTCACCCGCTCCGCCCGCCGCATCCCGGGGGCTCCATTTCTGGTGCCCGCTCCTCTCCTGGCAAAGCCGCCGCCCAGCAGAACAATGGGCTGTGCCAGCAGCCTCCATTCTCCTCACAGCCCGGTACTCACCAGCGCCGCCGCCTCCCGGTACTCGGTGCCTGCAGACTGGGCAGAGAACAAACCCGGCTGCTTCAGGGGAGGAGACGGGAGGAGGAGGGAGGCTGATAATACTGACAGCATGGTGAGAGGAAGGAGGGGCACAGATATCACTGAAGAAGGCACAGACATCACTGGAGGGGGCACAGACATCACTGGAGGGGGCACAGACATCACTGGAGGGGGCACAGACATCACTGGAGGAGACACAGATATCACTGAAGAAGGCACAGACATCACTGGAGGGGCACAGACATCACTGGAGGGGGCACAGACATCACTGGAAGGGGTCATAGGTATCACTGGAGGGGGCACAGATATCACTGAAGAGGGCACAAATATCACTGGAGGGGTCATCACAGGAGGGGGCACAGATATCACTGAAGAGGGCACAGACATCACTGGAGGGGTCACAGACATCACTGGAGGGGGCACAGACATCACTGGAGGGGGCACAGACATCACTGGAGGGGTCACAGGTATCACTGGAAGGGGTCATAGGTATCACTGGAGGGGGCACAGATATCACTGAAGAGGGCACAAATATCACTGGAGGGGTCATCACAGGAGGGGGCACAGATATCACTGGAGGGGTCATCACAGGAGGGGGCACAGATATCACAGAAGAGGGCACAGACATCAATGGAGGGGTCACAGACATCACAGGAGGGGGCACAAATATCACTGGAGGGGGAACAGACATCACTGAAGAGGGCACAGACATCACTGAATAGGGCACAAGTATCACTGGAAGGGGGCACAGACATCATTGGAGGGGGCACAGACATCACTGAAGGGGGAACAGACATCACTGGAGGGGGCACAGACATAACTGAATAGGGCACAAGTATCACTGGAAGGGGGCACAGACATCATTGGAGGGGGCACAGACATCACTGGAGGGGGCACAGATATCACTGGAGGGAGCACAGACATCACTGGAGGGGTCACAGAAATCACAGGAGGGGGCACAAATATCACTGGAGGGGGAACAGACATCACTGAAGAGGGCACAGACATCACTGAATAGGGCACAAGTATCACTGGAAGGGGGCACAGACATCACTGGAGGGGGGGCACAAATATCACTGGAGGGGGCACAGACATCACTGAAGAGGGCACAAGTATCACTGGAAGGGGGCACAGACATCATTGGAGGGGGCACAGACATCACTGAAGGGGGAACAGACATCACTGGAGGGGGCACAGATATCACTGGAGGGGGCACAGACATCACTGGAGGGGGCACAGACATCACTGAAGAGGGCAGAAATATCACTGGAGGGGTCATCACAGGAGGGGGCACAGATATCACTGAAGAGGGCACAGACATCAATGGAGGGGTCACAGACATCACAGGAGGGGGCACAAATATCACTGGAGGGGGAACAGACATCACTGAAGAGGGCACAGACATCACTGAATAGGGCACAAGTATCACTGGAAGGGGGCACAGACATCACTGGAGGGGGGCACAAATATCACTGGAGGGGGCACAGACATCACTGAAGAGGGCACAAGTATCACTGGAAGGGGGCACAGACATCATTGGAGGGGGCACAGACATCACTGAAGGGGGAACAGACATCACTGGAGGGGGCACAGATATCACTGGAGGGGGCACAGACATCACTGAAGAGGGCACAAGTATCACTGGAAGGGGGCACAGACATCACTGGAGGGGGCACAGACATCACTGAAGGGGGAACAGACATCACTGGAGGGGGCACAGATATCACTGGAGGGGGCACAGACATCACTGGAGGGGGCACAGACATCACTGAAGAGGGCACAAATATCACTGGAGGGGTCATCACAGGAGGGGGCACAGATATCACTGAAGAGGGAACAGACATCAATGGAGGGGTCACAGACATCACAGGAGGGGGCACAGATATCACTGGAGGGGGAACAGACATCACTGAAGAGGGCACAAGTATCACTGGAAGGGGGCACAGACATCATTGGAGGGGGCACAGACATCACTGAAGGGGGAACAGACATCACTGGAGGGGGCACAGATAT
This sequence comes from Dendrobates tinctorius, assembly GCF_039654945.1. Taxonomy (NCBI): domain Eukaryota; kingdom Metazoa; phylum Chordata; class Amphibia; order Anura; family Dendrobatidae; genus Dendrobates; species Dendrobates tinctorius. The sequence continues at coordinate 252,767 of NW_027361696.1, read as the reverse complement.
CACTGGAGGGGGCACAGACATCACTGAATAGGGCACAAGTATCACTGGAAGGGGGGCACAGACATCATTGGAGGGGGCACAGACATCACTGAAGGGGGAACAGACATCACTGGAGGGGGCACAGACATCACTGGAGGGGGCACAGATATCACTGGAGGGGGCACAGACATCACTGGAGGGGGCACAGACATCACTGAATAGGGCACAAGTATCACTGGAAGGGGTCACAGGCATCACTGGAGGGGGGGCACAGACATCACTGGAGGGTGCACAGACATCACTGAAGGGGGCACAGACATCACTGGAAGGGGCACAGACATCACTGGATGGGGCACAGATATCATTGGAAGGGGTACAGAAATCACTGGAGGGGGCACAGACATCACTGGAGGGGCACAGGTATCACTGGAGGGGCACAGAAATCACTGAGGAGGGCACAGACATCACTGTAGGGGGCACAGACCACTAGAGGAGACACAGACATCACTGAGGGGGCACAAACATCACTAGAGGGGCACAGATATCACTAGAGAAGGCACAGACATCACTGGAGGAGCACAGACATCACTAGATGGGGCACAGATATTCCTGGGGGGCACAGACATCACTGGGGGGCACAGACATCATTGCAAAGGACACAGAAATCATTGGAGGGGCACAGACATCACTGGATGGGAAGAGACATCACTGGGGGGTACAGGCCTCACAGGAGGGGGCACCAACATTACTGGAGGGGCATGGAATTGTGGTGCCCCTGAGGCTCAGTCGCCACAGAGGTACTGCACCTCCTCCTGAGGTGTGGTGCCCCACCATCCAGGTAAGGTGGAAGCACCTGACCACACTCCAACACCTGCACCCCACACCACAAAGTAGTGTAGCAAAAGCACCTTTGGCGGCTTTCTGCTTGGAGTATAGTAAAGCACCCCTTGGTGGCTCCCTGCTTGGGACACGAAACGTGCTGGGAGGTGGGTGGAGTTTAGTTCGCACCAAAAGAGCGGGAAGAGTTGAGTCAGTCAGTCAGTCTTTCATTCAGTGAGTGAGTGAAGATGTAGAAGGACAGAGTGTGAGACAGAGAAGATCCCCGGGAGAGGGATGGAAGAGGGAAGTGCTGCAGCAGGCCACAGTGATCTGGGTCTGCTGGCACAGGAAAGAGACAGAGGACGGAAGCTTGATTCTCCATTGGAAAGAAGGATTATCACGGAACGTGAAGAGAATAAGAGGACGAGGGTTAGAGGAGAATCCTTTTCAAGTTCTAAGCGCAAGGCCGCGGCCCGGTCCCCGAGGTTGTACGGATACTAGTGGTCCTGCAGCAGACACCGGAGGAATAGAAGTAGTGACCACTTTATTCCCACACAAGACTTGGGGGCACAACAGCAACATATTAGTGAGCCGGGACTTAATAGCAAGGAGTCCCCGAAGCAGGCTACAGCTGTCTGCCGTACAAGTAGAGTTCATAGGAACATCTGACAGGAGGAACTCCAGTGTAACTCAGTACTAGGAGTACTTCACTCAAAGGCGCTGTAAGAGGAGACGTTCAGAAAAGGCACATATGTTGGCGGAGTGTTGGAAGGGAGTATTCCATCTGGCCTGGAAGTTGACTGAGTCCCTAACCCGGAGGACACGGCGCGGAAGCGGGCACCTGTTTGCACAACAGACTGTGAGTAAAGCTTTGGAACGACATGCCCTGGTGTCCTCCACTTATTCCTGCGCCAACCTGCCCAGCACCGCTACATCCCTCGCGCCTGACACTACATCATCTACTGTAAGTGTCACTTCACCTACACTGCCCTGGGACTACAGCCCTGCCTGTGGAGGGCTATAACATCACTGCTGCACCACACCATCTGTCCCAGAGGATCTGTCTGCAGCGTCGGCTTACATCTCTATTGCCGAATACCACAGGTGGCGTCACGAATCACTTATAAACTTTCACTACCATTAGCACACTGAAACAACCCCTTTTACAATGGGCGCCCAGGGCCACGGGTCGGGTCCCAGCTGCCGTGACATCTCCCATTGAAGCTCATCGGGCCCGGTACCGAGTACCCCACAGCCCTGGGTGTGAGGGTGACCCAGATCACTTGAGGGTGACTGACATCAGTGGAGTGACACAGACATTGGAGAGGTACAGGAATCACTGGAGGGGGCACAGGCATAACTGGATGGGGTACAAATATCACTGGAGGGGGCACAGATATCACTGAAGAGGTGTACAGACATCACTGGAGGGGGCACAGACATCACTGAAGGGGGCACAGACATCACTGGAGGGGGCATAGAAATCACTGGAAGGGGCTCAGACATCACTGGAGGGGTCACAGGTATCACTGGAGGGGGCACAGATATCATTGGAAGGGGTACAGAAATCACTGGAGGGGGCACAGACATCGCTGGAGGGGTCACATACATCACTGGAGGGGGTACAGATATCACTGGAGGGGGTACAGACATCACTGGAGGGGCACAGGTATCACTGGAGGGGCACAGGTATCACTGGAGGGGCACAGAAATCACTGAGGAGGGCACAGACATCACTAGAGGGGGCACAGACCACTAGAGGAGACACAGACATCACTGAGGGGGCACAAACATCACTAGAGGGGCACAGATATCACTAGAGGAGGCACAGACATCACTGGAGGAGCACAGACATCACTAGAGGGGGCACAGATATTCCTGGGGGGCACAGACATCACTGGGGGGCACAGACATCATTGGGGGGGCACAGACATCATTGAAGGGGCACAGACATCATTGCAAAGGACACAGAAATCATTGGAGGGGCACACACATCACTAGATGGGGCACAGACATCACTGGATGGGAACAGACATCACTGGGGGGTACAGGCCTCACAGGAGGGGGCACCAACATTACTGGAGGGGCAAGGAATTGTGGCGCCCCTGAGGATCAGTCGTCACAGAGGTACTGCACCTCCTCCTGAGGTGTGGTGCTCCACCATCCAGGTAAGGTGGAAGCACCTGACCACACTCCAACACCTGCACCCCACACAACACAGTAGTATAGCAAAAGCACCTTCGGCGGCTCCCTGCTTGGAGATAGCAAAGCACCCCTTGGTGGCTCCCTGCTTGGAACACGAAACGTGCTGGGAGGTGGGTGGAGTTTAGTTCGTACCAAAAGAGCGGGAAGAGTTGAGTCAGTCAGTCAGTCTTTCATTCAGTGAGTGAGTGAAGATGTAGAAGGACAGAGTGTGAGACAGAGAAGATCCCCGGGAGAGGGATGGAAGAGGGAAGTGCTGCAGCAGGCCACAGTGATCTGGGTCTGCTGGCACAGGAAAGAGAGGACGGAAGCTTGATTCTCCATTGGAAAGAAGGATTATCACGGAACGTGAAGAGAATAAGAGAACAAGGACCAGGGTTAGAGGAGAACCCTTTTCAAGTTCTAGGCGCAAGGCCGCGGCCCGGTCCCCGAGGTTGTACGGATACTACCTACGAATCCTCTGTCTCCAAACACAGACAGCCCCCTCATGCCCTCTCCTGCTCCCACCTGCTAACACTTTCTCTGCTCCTTCTCACTGCTGGTGATATCTCTCCAAATCCTGGTCCTCCTCACCACATTCCCACAGTCATTTCTACCTCCCATCCACACTCTATCACAACCTTCCGTAACCTCTCCAACCTTATACCCATTCACCCAGCCCCCGCTTCCCCAGTCCCACTAACAGGAGCTCTGTGGAACGCTCGCTCTGTCTGCAACAAGCTTTCCTACATCCATGATCTTTTTGTTACTACCAAACTCTCCTTCCTCGCCATCACCGAAACCTGGCTCACCCCTTCTGACACAGCCTCTCCTGCTGCACTTTCGTATGGCGGCTTCCACCTTTCTCACACCCCCCGCCCCAGCAGCAAACATGGTGGAGGAGTTGGTTTTCTCCTGTCAGATACCTGCTCCTTCACCCCAATCCCACTGCCACCCTCTGTTACCCTCCCTTCCTTTGAGGTGCACTCTGTGCGCATCTACTCCCCCTCCAACCTCCAACTGGCTGTCATCTACCTCCCCCCAGGGCCAGCCACCACCTTCTTCGACCACTTCACCACCTGGTTACTTCATTTCCTTTCCGCGGACATCCCTACTATCATCATGGGCGACTTCAACATCCCCATTGACACTTCCCTCTCAGCTGCCACTAAACTTCTATCTCTCACTTCCTCCTTCGGCCTCACTCAATGGTCTTCTACAGCCACCCACAAAGATGGCCACACACTGGACCTCATCTTCACCCGCCTCTGCTCCCTATCTAACCTCTCTAACTCACCTCTTCCTCTCTCTGACCACAACCTGCTCACATTCTCTTCCCTCTTCACTCCATGTCTACAATCCCCACCCCACAAACTTTCACACCCTCGCAGGAATCTTAAACACCTTGACCTACACTCATTCTCTGAATCCCTCCTCCCTCTTACAGATATAAGTTCCTTACACAATGCGGATGACGCTGCCGCTCTATATAACACCACAATAGCTGTAGCTTTGGAATCCGCTGCCCCACTTACACATACCAAAACTCACAAAATCAACAGACAGCCCTGGCACACTAGCCTGACCAAAGAGCTAAGGCGAGCTTCCAGGGCTGCTGAGCGCAGATGGAAAAGATCCCACTCCAACGAGCATTTCATCGCATTCAAACAGTCCCTCACTACTTTCAAGACCACACTCGCCACAGCTAAACAAACCTACTTCTCATCTCTCATATCCTCCCTGTCTCACAACCCTAAACAGTTATTCAACACCTTCAATTCTCTCCTCCGCCCCCCAGCACCTCCTCCCTCCCCACTCATCTCAGCTGAAGACTTTGCCTCATTTTTCAAGCAGAAAATTGATAACATCAGGGACAGTTTTGGTCAACAACCCCCAGAGCCCTTCCTCCCGACTTCCCAGCCCTCCACCTTCAAAACCAACTTCTCCACCATTACAGAAGATCGACTCTCCACTCTACTCTCAAGATCACATCTCAACACCTGTGCACTCGACCCGATCCCATCCCACTTCATCCCAAACCTCACCACAGTCTTCATCCCAACCCTAACCCATCTCTTCAACCTATCACTAACAACTGGTGTTTTCCCCTCAAGCTTTAAACATGCCTCCATCACACCTATCCTCAAAAAGCCCTCTCTTGACCCATCCTCTGTATCTAGCTATCGCCCTATATCACTTCTCCCATACGCCTCCAAGCTACTGGAACAACACGTCTACCTTGAACTGTCCTCCCATCTCTCTTCTTGCTCCCTCTTCGACCGCTTACAATCTGGCTTCCGGTCACACCACTCCACTGAAACTGCCCTTACTAAGGTCACCAATGACCTCTTAACCGCCAAGAGCAAGCAACACTACTCTGTCCTCCTCCTCCTGGACCTGTTGGCTGCCTTTGACACAGTGGACCATTCCCTATTATTACAGACCCTCTCATCCCTCGGCATCACAGACTTGGCCCTCTCCTGGATCTCATCATACCTAACAGACCGGACATTCAGCGTCTCCCACTCACACACCACCTCCTCACCTCGCCCCCTATCTGTCGGAGTCCCACAAGGTTCAGTCCTAGGGCCCCTGCTGTTCTCTATTTACACCTTTGGCCTGGGACAGCTCATAGAATCTCATGGCTTTCAGTATCATCTTTATGCTGATGACACACAGATCTACATCTCTGGACCAGATATCACCTCCCTACTAACCAGAATCCCTCAATGTCTGTCCACTATTTCATCCTTCTTCTCCACTAGATATCTGAAACTCAACATGGACAAAACAGAATTCATCATCTTTCCCCCATCTCACGTGACCCCCCCTACGAACCTATCAATTACAGTAAATAACTGCCCACTCTCCCCAGTCCCACAAGCTCGCTGCCTCGGAGTAATCCTTGACGCTGATCTCTCCTTCAAACCACATATCCAAACCCTTTCCACTTCCTGCCGACTTCAACTCAAAAATATTTCACGCATCCGTTCATTCCTCACCCAAGAATCTGCAAAAACCCTAGTCCATGCCCTCATCATCTCTCGCCTTGACTACTGCAACCTCATGCTCTGTGGCCTCCCCTCAAACACTCTCGCACCCCTCCAATCTATTCTAAACTCTGCTGCCCGACTAATCCACCTGTCCCCCCGCTATTCCCCAGCTTCTCCCCTCTGTCAATCCCTTCACTGGCTCCCAATTGCCCAGAGACTCCATTACAAAACCCTAACCATGACATACAAAGCCATCCACAACTTGTCTCCTCCATACATCTGTGACCTCGTCTCCCGGTACTTTCCTGCACGCAACCTCCGATCCTCACAAGATCTCCTTCTCTACTCCCCTCTTATCTCCTCTTCCCACAATCGCATACAAGATTTCTCTCGCGCATCACCCCTACTCTGGAACTCTCTACCACAACATATCAGACTCTCACCTACCATCGAAACCTTCAAAAAGAGCCTGAAGACCAACCTCTTCCGACAAGCCTATAACCTGCAGTAACCACCGATCGACCAAACCGCTGCACGACCAGCTCTACCCTCGCCTACTGTATTATCACCCATCCCTTGAAGATTGTGAGCCCTCGCGGGCAGGGTCCTCTCTCCTCCTGTACCAGTTATGACTTGTATTGTTTAAGATTATTGTACTTGTTTTTATGTATACCCCTCCTCACATGTAAAGCGCCATGGAATAAATGGCGCTATAACAATAAATAATAATAATAATAATACTAATGGTCCTGCAGCAGACACCGGAGGAATAGAAGTAGTGACCACTTTATTCCCACACAAGACTTGGGGGCACAACAGCAACATATTAGTGAGCCGGGACTTAATATCAAGGAGTCCCCGAAGCAGGCTACAGCTGTCTGCCATACAAGTAGAGTTCATAGGAACATCTGACAGGAGGAACTCCAGTGTAACTCAGTACTAGGAATACTTCACTCAAAGGCGCTGTAAGAGGAGACGTTCAGAAAAGGCACATATGTTGGCGGAGTGTTGGAAGGGAGTATTCCATCTGGCCTGGAAGTTGACTGAGTCCCTAACCCGGAGGACACGGCGCGGAAGCGGGCACCTGTTTGCACAACAGACTGTGAGTAAAGCTTTGGAACGACATGCCCTGGTGTCCTCCACTTATTCCTGCGCCAACCTGCCCAGCATCGCTACATCCCTCGCGCCTGACACTACATCATCTACTGTAAGTGTCACTTCACCTACACTGCCCTGGGACTACAGCCCTGCCTGTGGAGGGCTATAACATCACTGCTGCACCACACCATCTGTCCCAGAGGATCTGTCTGCAGCGTCGGCTTACATCTCTATTGCCGAATACCACAGGTGGCGTCACAAATCACTTATAAACTTTCACTACCATCAGCACACTGAAACAACCCCTTTTACAATGGGTGCCCAGGGCCACGGGTCGGGTCCCAGCTGCCGTGACATCTCCCATTGAAGCTCATCGGGCCCGGTACCGAGTGCCCCACAGCCCTGGGTGTGAGGGCGACCCAGAATCACTTGAGGGTGACTGACATCAGTGGAGTGACACAGACATTGGAGAGGTACAGGAATCACTGGAGGGGGCACAGGCATCACTGGATGGGGCACAAATATCACTGGAGGGGACACAGACATCACAGGAGGGGGCACAGATATCACTGAAGAGGTGTACAGACAGCAATGGAGGGGGCACAGGGAGCCCTGTAAGGGTACAGACATCACTGGGGGGCGTAGGCATCAATGGAGAGGCACAGTTATCTCTAGAGTGCTGCATAGATCACTAACTACTGAAGGGCACAGTCATCACTGCGTCTGGGTGTCTGCCTCAAGTAAGTATCTACGCCAGAAAATTATGCACGACAGAGCGCACATTCACTCTGTTTGCAACATTATAGGCTATTGTCTTGTCTGTGCATATGCCCAAAACCTGTTTTGCTGAGAGGTTCTGTTGTAAGCTCCAATGGGGTCCAGAATACGAAAGAACCCTTGCAAACAATGTAAATTTGTTTGACCTTTTTGCGCCATCTTTCTGCTGCACATACATTGATACATAAACAGTTCTGATTTCATGAGAGATTAGCAGCAAAGGGTTAATGTGCAGGTCTGTGGGAATTTGTAGGATACAATGCTGCACTGACTGGTGACACAATGTAACATCTGCAGGAGAAGAGGGACAGGGATTTATGTCACTTTTCGGGGTGACCATCACCCTGGAGGGTGTCACCTACAGGTCTCTTGGTTGTCAGTCAGCTTTCCCAGAAACAGACATACGTTACAAGTGGCTGAAGCCCTTGAGAAGAAGCAAGTTAGGAACCTGAGCATTTTCGGAAATTCAGGTAATGATAAATCTATGTTAAAGTCCTGGCACCTGACACAGTCTCCGTCCTGGTCCAGTGGGTACCAGGGGTTAGTAAGGCCACATATGTCAGGTATCAGGCGTCCTGGCGGGTACAACACAGGGAAATGAGTGTTACTCAGCAAAAGGACAAGAGGTTGGAACATTCCCCTCAAATCTGCAAGAAAGTGAAGGCGGAGGCGCCGAGCACAGCAAAAGAACACACAAAGAGCTTGTTGTGTACACAGAGCACAGATGGGGCCGGGGACAGGTGTTGCCAAAAATGGCCAGAAATCCAAATCCCAGCACACAGGTTCCACTGACCAAAAAAGCAAGGCTCAGTAAGAGCCGAAACGTCGCTATGTGGGTCTGAATAAAGTCCACTTTTGAATACTGGAGTGCTGCCTTCCTTTTTGTTTTTGGATAGATAGATGATAGATAGGTAGGTAGATAGATCTATAGATAGATAGATCTATAGATAGATAGAAAGGTAGGTACATAATAGATAGCTCTATAGATAGGTAGGTAGATGATAGATCTATAGATAGATAATAGATAGCTAGGTAGATAATAGATAGATCTATAGATAGTTGTGTTTGGATTGATGGACATTTTTCCCCACGTCATAATCATTAACTTGGGGCTTTTCCTTCTGTCTGATTGTCCCCTTGTTTATAACATCTGTCGCCCCCTCCATTCTGTTTTCCGTCTGCCCAATGTATACTGCAAAAAAAAAGTTTCCCACCTTTGGGCTGTGCTCCCTCATCCACCCATCTTTCCAAAACAGCTGACCCTGGTTCCTATCTCTTCTCCATTTCTGTTGAGTCCATGGTGGGCACGAGAGTGAGCGGTGGTCACCAGAGACAGGGACCATCCATATGAGGTCACCTTGTCGTGGTTGGAGGCTTTTACCCTTTTTGATTAAAAATTGTTAACTAAGAACATCCCATTTTTTTACATGAGTGGCAATAGTGGAGTTCATGTGTTCATTAGTGGCAGTGTATGTACATATGATTGTATATTGGCCACAGTGTATTTGGGCACCTGTCTATTAATGGAATCTTAAATGTGCGGCCCCTGATTTTTGCTTAGTTTGTACATACGAAATAGATGGACGGATGGACGGACGGTTCTGACAGCTTTCGGTGAGATTGCGCCACTCTTGGGAGCTGCAGGATTAATGTGCTGCGCTCTGGTTTTAGGATTAAGGGTTGAAGCCGGGAGTTCCCGGTGCCAGCTTCGGTATCCAGGATGTGGAGCTGGGGGCGGCTCATCTTATCTGTAGGGGCGCAGTGTTGCTGCCAGGAACTCATTATAACGTCTCCTTGTCTGATAATCCCCAGTCCTGGCAGCAGCGAGCACGCTCAGCACGATCGCTCACACACGACTCTGCAATCTTATGTCCTTGCCTTCTACTGCCCGCAACCATCACTAATCCATCCTGAAATGCCTGGACCTTCCCAGGGAAGGATCCATGGAGCTGTAGACAGAGTCACGACAAGGATAACGGGCTCATTCTTCTCATACGTCACAATGTCCCCAGCACTGGACCTCTGCTGCCCCCTGATGGGGAGAGTTCTACCAAGAAGTGCAAGGAAGAAAGTGACAACTGGCCTGCGCACATACACATGCACAGCGTCAGACTGGAGTACATTGGGCACACCAGAGAAAAATCATTCTTGGGGCCCACCATCATACCTCCCAACTTTTAAAGAAGGGAAAGAGGGACAAAGGTTGCGGGGTGCTGTGGCAAATTTTAGGCCATTTCCCGAACACACCCATTTCACAACTAGTCACACCCATGTCCACACCACCACCACACCCATTTAGCACTGCTGATCACACTGACTGGTACTGAGGGCACAGTGGCTGGCATTGTGGGCATAGTGGCTGGTACTGTGGGCACATTGGTACTGAGGAAAAGAAAGAGAACAGAGAGAGAGAGAGAAAAAAGAAAGCGGAGAGAAAGAAAGAGGGGAAAGAAAGAACAGAGAGGGAGAGAGAAAGAAAGAACAGAGAGAGAGAAAGAAAGAACAGAGAGAAAAAAGAGGGAAAAGAAAGAAAGATGAGAGAAAGAACAGAAAGAAGAACACAGAGAGAGGGAAGAAAAAGAGAATAGAGAGAGAAAAAAAGAACAGAGAGAAAGAAAGAGGGGAAAGAAAGAACAGAGAGGGAGAAAGAATGCACCTGATGAATGCAATCACGCTCGGCCTAGAATGATCGGTGGCACAAGCCCAGCACCTCTTTGGGTGTTTTCAAGAAAAAAAAATCAGAAGGGAAATTGGGCAAAATGCATGACCCCGTACCTGTAAGCGCAGGCTGGTCTCCCATTCAGGTCCTGGCCAGGCACAGGCTGCTTAGTGGCTGCCACCTAACGAATGCAAACACGCTCGGTCTAGAAAGGCCGGTGACACAAGCCCAGCACCTCTTTGGGTGCTTTCAAGAAAAAAAGATCGGAAGGGAAATTGGGCAAAACGCATGACCCCGGGCTGGTCTCCCATTCAGGTCCTGGCCCAGGCTCAGGCTGCTTGGCGGCCGCCACCTGATGAATGCAATCACGCTCGGCCTAGAATGGCCAGTGGCGCAGGATGAGCACCTCTTTGTGTGTTTTCAAGAAAAAAAAATTCGGAAGGGAAATTGGGCAAAATGCAAGAACCCGGACATGTGAGCTGGTCTCTCATTCGGGTCACCGCCCAGGTTGCTTAGCAGCCTCCACCTGACGAATGCAATCACGCTTGGTCTAGAACAGCCGGTGGCGTGAGACCAGCACCTCTTTGGGTGTTTTCAAGATAAAAAAATCGGAAGGGAAAATGGGCAAAATTCATGACCCCGGAACGGTCTCCCATTCGGGTCCCAGCCCAAGCTCAGGCTGCTTAGCGGTCACCATCTGACAAATCCAATCACACTCAGCCTAGAATGGCTGATGGCGCAAGCCCAGCACCTCTTTGGGTGTTTTCAAGAAAAAAAAAATCGGAAGGGAAATTGGGCAAAACGCATGACTTGTGAGCATGGGCTGGTCTCCCAGCCCAGGATCAGGCAGCTTGGCGGTCGCCATCTGACAATGCAATCACGCTTGGCCTAGAATTGCCGGTGGCACAGGCCCAGCACCTCTTTGTGTGTATTCAAGCAAAAAAAATCGGAAGGGAAATTGGGCAAAATGCAAGAACACAGACGTGTGAGCTGGTCTCCCATTTGGGTCCGAGCCAAGGCCCAAGCAGCCACCACCTGATGAATGCAATCACACTCTGCCTAGAATGGCCGGTGGAACAAGCCAAGTACCTCTTTGGGTGTTTTCAAGAAAAAAAAAAATCGGAAGGGACATTGGGCAAAACGCATGACCCGTGAGCGCGGGCTGGTCTCCCATTCGGCCGCCGCCACCTGACAAATGCAATCACGCTCGGCCTCGAATGGCCGGTGGAGCAAGCCCAGCACCTCTTTGGGTGTTTTCAAGAAAAAAAAAATCGGAAGGGAAATTGGGCAAAACGCATGACCTTTGACTGGTCTCCCATTCGGGTCCCGGCAAGGGCTCAGGCTGCTTAGTGGCCGCCACCTGACGAATCCAATCACTCGCAGCCTAGAATGGCTGGTGGCGCGAGCCCAGCACCTCTTTGGGTGTTTTCAAGAAAAAAAAAATCGGAAGGGAAATTGGGCAATACGCATGACCCGTGAGCGCGGCGAGGCTCAGGCTGTTAAGCAGCCGCCACCTGACGAATGCAATCACGCTCGGCCTAGAATGGCTGGTGGCGCAAGCCCAGCACCTCTTTGGGTGTTTTCAAGAAAAAAAATTTGGAAGGGAAACTGGGCAAAATGCGTGAGCCATGAGCGCAGGCTCGTCTCCCATTCGGTTCCCAGCCCAACCGGCTTAGCAGCCACCACCTGACAAATGCAACCATGCTCGGCCTAGAAAGGCCGATGGCACAAGCCCAGCACCTCATTGGGTGTTTTCAAGAACAAAAAAATCCGAAGGAAAATTGGGCAAAACACATGACCCCCGTACCTGTGAGCACGGGAAGGTCTCCCATTTGGGTCGCATCCCAGGGTCAAGCTGCTTAGTGACGGTCACCTGACAAATGCAATCACGCTCAGCCTAGAATGGCCAGTGGCACAAGATCAGCATCTCTTTGGGTCTTTTCAAGAAAAAAAAAAATCGGAAGGGAAATTGGGCAAAATGCAAGACCCAGGAGCTGTGAGTGCGGGATGGTCTCCCATTCGGCTCCCAGCGCAGGCTCAGGGTGCTTGGCAGCCACCACATAACGAATGCAATCACGCTCGGCCTAGAATGGCCGGTGATACAAGCCCAACACCTCTTTGGGTTTTTTCAAGAAAAAAAAATCGGAAGGGAAATTTGGCAAAACGCATGACCCCAGACCTGTGAGCGCGGAATTGGCTCCCATTCGGGTCCTGGCCAAGGCTGCTTAGCGGCCGCCACCTGACAAATGTAATCACACTCGGTCTAGAAAGGCTGTTGGCACAAAACCAACACCTCTTTGGATGTTTTCAAGAAAAAAAAATCGGAAGGGAAATTGGGCAAAATACATGCCCCGTGGTGGTCTCCCATTCGGGTCTCGGCCCAGGCTCTGACTGCTTAGCGTCCGCCACCTGACAAATGCAATCACTCACGGTCTAGAAAGGCTGGTGGCCCAAGCCCAACACCTCTTTGAGTGTTTTCAAGAAAAAAAAATCGGAAGGATAATTGGGCAAAATGCATGACCCCGGACCTGCAAGCGTGGGCTGGTCTCCCATTCGAGTCCGAGGCCAGGCTGCTTAGCAGCTGACACCCGACGAATGCAGTCACGCTCAGCCTAGAACAGCCGATGGCACAATCCCAGCACCTTTTTGGGTCTTTTGAAGAAAGAAAAAATCAGAAGGGAAATTGGGTAAAACGCATGACCCCAGACCTACAAACGTGGGCTGGTCTCCCATTCGGGTCCCGGCCCTGGCCCAGGCTTAAGCTTCTTAGCATCCAACACCTGACGAATGCAGTCATGCTCAGCCTAGAATGGTCGATGGCACAAACCCAGCACCTTTTTGGGTCTTTTCAAGAAAAAAAAAATCGGAAGGGAAATTGGGTAAAATGCATAACCCCGGACCTGCAAACGTGGGCTGGTCTCCCAATTGGGTTCCGGTCCAGGCTGAAGCTGCTTAGCGTCCGACACCTGACGAACGCAGTCACACTCAGCCTAGAATGGCCGATGGCACAAGCTCAGCACCTTTTTGGGTCTTTTCAAGTAAAAAAAATCGGAAGGGAAATTGGGTAAAAAGCATAACCCCAGACCTGCAAACGCGGGCTGGTCTCCTATTCGGGTTCCGGTCCAGGCTCAAGCTGCTTAGCATCCTACACCCGACGAATGCAGTCACGCTCAGCCTAAAATGGCTGATGGCACAAGCCCAGCACCTTTTTGGGTCTTTTCAAGAAAAAAAAAATCGGAAGGATAATAGGGCAAAATGCACGACCACGGACCTGCAAACACGGGCTGGTCTCTTATTCGGGTAACGGCCCAGGCTCAAGCGGCTTAGCGTCCGACACCTGACGAATGCAGTCACGCTCAGCCTAGAAAGGCCAATATCACAAACCCAGCACCTTTTTGGGTCTGTTCAAGAAAAAAAAAATCTGAAGGGAAATTGGGTAAAACACATGACCCCAAACATGGGCTGGTCTCCCATTTGGGTCATGGCCCAGGCTCAAGCTGCTTAGCATCCGACAACCGACGAGTGCAGTCACGGTCAGCCTTGAACAGCGGATGGCGCAATCCCTACACCTTTTTGGGTCTTTTCAAGAAAAAAAAAATCGGAAGGGAAATTGGGCAAAAAGCATGACCCTGGACATGCAATCAAGGGCTGGTTTCCCTATTGGGTTCCGGTCCAGGATGAAGCTTCTTAGCATCCGACACCCGCCGAACACAGTCACGCTCAGCCTAGAACGGCCGATGGCGCAAGCCCAGCACCTTTTTGGGTCTTTTCAAGAAAAAAAAAATCAGAAGGGAAATTGGGTAAAATGCATAACCCCGGAGCCACAAGTGCGGGCTGGTCTCCCATTCGGGTTCCAGTCCAGGGTCAAGCTGCTTAGCATCCAACACCCGACAAATGGAGTCACACTTAGCCTAGAATGGCCGCTGGCACGAGTAGGGCACCTTTTTGGGTCTTTTCAAGAAAAAAAAAATCGAAAGGGAAGTCGTGTAAAACGCATGACCCCGGACCTGCAAACGCAGGCTGGTCTCCCATTCAGGTTCCGATCCAGGCTCAAGCTGCTTAGCGTCCGACACCCGACGAACGCAGTCATGCACAGCCTAGAATGGAGATGGCACAAGCCTGGCATCTTTTTGGGTCTTTTCAAGAAAAAAAAATCGGAAGGGAAATTGGGTAAAATGCATGACCCCCGAACCTGCAAACGCGGGGTGGTCTCCCATTCGCATACCAGCACAGGCTTAAGCTGCTTAGCATCCAACAACCGACAAATGCAGCCACGCTCAGCATTAAAATGACTGACGGCACAAGCCCAGCACCTTTTTGGGTCTTTTCAAGAAAAAAAAAATCAGAAGGGAAATTGGCAAAAAGCGTGACCTGGGGCCTGTAAACATGGGCTCGTCTCCCATTTGGGTTCCAGTCCAGGCTCAAGCTTCTTAGTGTCCAACACCCAACAAATGCAGTCATGCTCAGCCTAGAATGACCGATGGGGTAAGGCAAGCACCTTTTTAAGTCTTTTCAAGAAAAAAAAAATCAGAAAGGCAATTGAGTAAAATACATGACCCTGGATCTGCAAACGCAGGCTGGTCTCCCATTCGGGTGCCGGGCCAGTGTTAAGCTGCTTAACATCCAACAGCCGACAAATGAAGTCACGCTCAGCCTAGAATGGCCGATGGCTCAAGTGCAGCACCTCTTTTTGGGTTTTTTCAAGATAAAAAAAATCGGAAGGGAAATTTTGTAAAATGCATGAACCCCCGGACGTGCAAACGCAGGCTGGTCTCCCATTCAGGTCCCAGCCCAGGCTTGCGCTGCTTAGCATCCGACACCCAACGAATGCAGTCACACTCAGCCTAGAATTTCCAATGGCACGAGCCCATAACCTTTTTGGGTCTTTTCAAGAAAAAAAAAATCGGAAGGGAAATTGTGTAAAATACATAACCCCGGACCTGCAAACGCGGGCTGGTCTCCCATTCGGGTTCAAGCTGCTTAGCGTCCGCCACCTGACGAATGCAATCATGCTCGGTCTAGAATGGCCAGCAGAACAAGCCGGGTGTGTGTGATACGTGGGAGCTGGGTGTGTGATACGTGTGAGCTGTGTATGTGATGGGTGTGTGTGATACGTGTGAGCTGGGTGTGTGTGTGCGATACGTGTGAGCTGTGTGTGTGTGTGCGCGATGCGTGTGAGGTGTGTGTGCGCTCGATACGTGTGAGCTGTGTGTGCGCGCGATACGTGTGAGCTGTGTGTGCGCGCGATACGTGTGAGCTGTGTGTGCGCGTGATACGTGTGAGCTGTGTGTGTGCGCGATACGTGTGAGCTGTGTGTGTGTGCGATACGTGTGAGCTGTGTGTGTGTGTGCGATACGTGTGAGCTGTGTGTGTCTGTGTGCGATACGTGTGAGCTGTGTGTGTCTGTGTGCGATACGTGTGAGCTGTGTGTGTCTGTGTGCGATACGTGTGAGCTGTGTGTCTGTGTGCGATACGTGTGAGCTGTGTGTGTGATACGTGTGAGCTGGGTGTGTGTGTGATACGTGTGATGTTATGAATGAGTCACTGTAGGAGGCAAAAACAGAAATACTAGCTAAGTCCAGAAAACCAGAGAAGTTGGCAGCTATCGGATTGCAGACCCCTGAACCTAACAACAACAACTAGCAGTAGCCGTGGGAGGTTCCTACGGTGCCCTAGACCCCTCGATCACAGCCGGAGAACTACATAGCCTAAAGACAGAAAGGGAAATCTAAACTGCCCCAGAGCAGACCCCAAAGCAATAGGCAGCCCCCAACATATAATGACGGTGAAGCAAGATGAAAAAACACTCACACAGATAGAAAGATAGGCTGAGCAAATGATGGGGCCCAAGCTAACTAAATAGGACAGAATAGAAAAGCTGCTGTCTGCAATCCGCCAAAACCCTCTCAAAAACAAGAGCCAACAGACTGATAGGGAAAAAAGCCCTGAAGACGCTAGGCTTCAAAAAGACTATATCAGTACTCAGGTATTATCTGAAGACAGAGCAAAAAGGAATTCAGCTCACCCAGCAGGGAAAGGCAAAAATCCAGAAAAACAAGGCAAAACAAAACCAAAACACAAATGCAAAAAGTAGAGCAGAAAACTTAGCTTTTGAGGAGCAGGAATCAGACTGGTCTCCAAGAATCTCTCAGAGTAATCACCCGCAAGGCAGAAGGGCGTCGGCTGCCTTATATCCAGTCAGCAACACCAGTCACCCAGTCATCATCATTCTGCTCAGGTGCTTTGTAATCAGCCTCACTACCTTCCTTCACCAGAAGAGGGAGTTCATCAGACCTCAATGGTGAAGGGGAAAATGAACTCACAACAGTGTGAGCTGGGTGTGTGATAAGTGTGAGCTGGGTGTGTGATACGTGTGAGCTGGGTGTGTGTGTGTGTGTGTGTGTGATACGTGTGAGCTGAGTGTGTGTGTGTGATACGTGTGAGCTGGGTGTGTGTGTGTGATACGTGTGAGCTGGGTGTGTGATACGTGTGAGCTGTGTGTGATACGTGTGAGCTGTATGATACGTGTGAGCGCTGTGTGTGATACGTGTGAGCTGTGTGCAATACGTGTGAGGTGCGAGCTGTGTGTGTGATACGTGTGAGCTGGCTGTGTGATACATGTGAGCTGTGAGTGTGTGTGATACGTGTGAGCTGTGGTTGTGTGATACATGTGAGCTGGGTGTGTGCGTGCGATACATGTGAGCTGGGTGTGTGCGTGCGATACGTGTGAGCTGTGTGTGTGCGTGCGATACGTGTGAGCTGTGTGTGTGCATGCGATACGTGTGAGCTGTGTGTGTGTGTGATACGTGTGAGCTGGGTGTGTGATACGTGTGACCTGGGTGTGTGATACGTGTGAGCTGGGTGTGTGTGTGATACGTGTGAGCTGGGTGTGTGCGCGATACGTGTGAGCTGTGTGTGTGTGATACGTGTGAGCTGTGTGTGATACGTGTGAGCTGGGTGTGTGATACGTGTGAGCTGGGTGTGTGCGATACGTGTGAGCTGTGTGTGTGCGCGATACATGTGAGATGTGAGCTGTGTGATACGTGTGAGCTGTGTGTGTGATACGTGTGAGCTGTGTGTGTGATACTTGTGAGCTGTGTGTGATACGTGCGAGCTGTGTGTGCGATACGTGTGAGCTGTAGGTGTGTGCAATACGTGTGAGCTGTGGTGTGTGATACGTGTGAGCTGTGTGTGCGATACGTGTGAGCTGTATGTGCGATACGTGTGAGCGGTGTGAGCTGTGTGTGATACGTGTGAGCTGTGTGTGTGTGTGATACGTGTGAGCTGTGTGTGATACGTGTGAGCTGTGTGTGTGATACTTGTGAGCTGTGTGTGATACGTGCGAGCTGTGTGTGCGATACGTGTGAGCTGTAGGTGTGTGCAATACGTGTGAGCTGTGGTGTGTGATACGTGTGAGCTGTGTGTACGATACGTGTGAGCTGTATGTGCGATACGTGTGAGCGGTGTGAGCTGTGTGTGATACGTGTGAGCTGTGTGTGTGTGATACGTGTGAGCTGTGTGTGTGTGATACGTGTGAGCTGTGTGTGAGCTACTTGTGTGAGCTGTGTGATACGTGTGTGTGTGTGTGAGCTAAAGCAAAAGTTGGCACAACCAGCCAGTGTTCTACGATTTGGGTGAGGACATTCATTGTATGTGGGCTGGTGATTTTTTTTTTTGTGTCAGGGCTGCTTTTTGGTCTCAGCCCAGCCCTGTGTAAGGAGCAAAGCCGCATGTGTACAAGGTTACAACAGCGTGGCCACGTGTATACAAGGTGTACGGAGCAGACCCGCATGTGTAGGTTTACGGAGTGGAGCCATGTGTGTACTGAGTGGAGCCGTGTGTGTGCGAGGTGTCGAGGTGTACAGAGCGGAGCTGTGTGTGTGTGCGAGGCATAAAAAGCGGAACCGTGTGTTTATGATGTGTGCAGAGCCATACGTGTACAAGGTGTATGGTGGGGAGCATTCATACCTCCCAGCGGGAGAGTCCTGATTTTGAGAGAGATTCTGTGCCACTGCCCCGGCTGGGAGCTTACTTTTCCCACGGACACAGGAGTACACGGCGGACCCCCGTGGAGTACTTTAAAATTCGCACGTGACGTTATACTGGAAGTGATGTGCTAGAAGCTGAACGGAAATTAGGTAATTTTGGGAGAAGATTGTGACGGAACCATGGAGGCACTTCAGGGAATGTTTCAGATCCATCACCGTGTCATCCTACAACAGCGCGGACAGCAGGATCGCCTTGGACTCGGGGTTGCTGGCCATGTAAGCGGATCATGATATGTCCTGCATCGGGAGGCTCAGGTGGGCACTACAGTTCGAGCCAGGCTGCTATAGTATCTTTATAGAATATTTCTCTCTCTGTTTCTTTATCTCTCTAATCTTTCTTTTTTTTCTCTCTCTTGGTTCTTTCTTTCGCTCTCTGTTTTTTTCTCTGTTCTTTCTTTCTTTCCCTCAGTACCAGTAGAATAAGAGGGGTAGGAAACTAGGTGGCACTGGTCATATTGAGCCTCTCATACTTTTTACTGGTGTATAATCATATGCCCTGCGCACCCCCATAAATTGGGCCAGCCCGAGACAACAGAGTACAAACAAATCACTATTACTATCAGTCCAAGTGGACAATTATATGCGTAAAGTTAATGATGTCCCTGTGCCAAGCAGTGCGGAGGATCAGAATACACGGAGACCAGAGCAGCGGGGTTCGGGGAGAAGAATTATATGGTGCCCATTATACTGTATGAAGTAATATATGGTGCCCATTATACTGTATGACGTAATATATGGTGCCCATTATGCTGTATGAAGTCATATATGATGCCCATTACACTGTATGCAGTAATATATGGTGCCCAATATACTGTATGCAGTAATATATGGTGCCCATTATACTGTAGGAAGTAATATATGTTGCCCATTATACTGTATGCAGTAATATATGGGGCCCAATATACTGTATGAAGTAATATTTGGGGCCCATTATGCTGTATGAAGTAATAAATGGTGCCCATTATACTGTAGGCAGTAATATATGGTGCCCATTATACTGTAGGCAGTAATATATTGGGCCCATTATACTGTAGGCAGTAATATATGGTGCCCATTATGCTGTATGAAGTACCGTAATATATGGTGCCCATTATGCTGTATGAAGTAATATATGGTGCCCATTATACTGTATGCAGTAATATATGGGGCCCAATATACTGTATGAAGTAATATATGGTGCCCATTATGCTGTATGAAGTAATATATGGGGCCCATTATGCTGTATGTAATAATATTTGGGGCCCATTATGCTGTATGCAGTAATATATGGTGCCCATTATACTGTATGCAGTAATATATGGTGCCCATTATACTGTATGCAGTAATATATGGTGCCCATTATACTGTATGAAGTAATAAATGGTGCCCATTATACTGTAGGAAGTAATATATGGTGCCCATTATACTGTAGGCAGTAATATATGGTGCCCATTATACTGTAGGCAGTAATATATGGTGCCCATTATGCTGTATGCAGTAATATATGGTGCCCATTATACTGTATGAAGTAATAAATGGTGCCCATTATACTGTAGGCAGTAATATATGATGCCCATTATACTGTAGGCAGTAATATATTGGGCCCATTATACTGTAGGCAGTAATATATGGTGCCCATTATGCTGTATGAAGTACCGTAATATATGGTGCCCATTATGCTGTATGAAGTAATATATGGTGCCCATTATACTGTATGCAGTAATATATGGGGCCCAATATACTGTATGAAGTAATATATGGTGCCCATTATGCTGTATGAAGTAATATATGGGGCCCATTATGCTGTATGTAATAATATTTGGGGCCCATTATGCTGTATGAAGTAATATATGGTGCCCATTATACTGTATGCAGTAATATATGGTGCCCATTATACTGTATGAAGTAATAAATGGTGCCCATTATACTGTAGGAAGTAATATATGGGGCCCAGTATACTGTAGGCAGTAATATATGGTGCCCATTATACTGTAGGCAGTAATATATGGTGCCCATTATGCTGTATGAAGTAATATATGGGGCCCATTATACTGTATGAAGTAATATATGGGGCCCATTATACTGTAGGCAGTAATATATGGTGCCCATTATACTGTACGAAGTAATATGGGGCCCATTATACTGTAGGAAGTAATATATGGTGCCCATTATACTGTAGGAAGTAATATATGGTGCCCATTATGCTGTAGGAAGTAATATATGGTGCCCATTATGCTGTATGAAGTAATATATGGGGCCCATTATGCTGTATGTAATAATATTTGGGGCCCATTATGCTGTATGAAGTAATATATGGGGCCCATTATACTGTATGCAGTAATATATGGTGCCCATTATACTGTATGAAGTAATAAATGGTGCCCATTATACTGTAGGAAGTAATATATGGTGCCCATTATACTGTAGGAAGTAATATATGGTGCCCATTATACTGTAGGCAGTAATATATGGTGCCCATTATACTGTAGGCAGTAATATATGGTGCCCATTATGCTGTATGAAGTAATATATGGGCCCATTATACTGTATGAAGTAATATATGGGGTCCATTATACTGTAGGCAGTAATATATGGTGCCCATTATGCTGTATGAAGTACCGTAATATATGGTGCCCATTATGCTGTATGAAGTAATATATGGTGCCCATTATACTGTATGAAGTAATATATGGGGCCCAATATGCTGTATGAAGTAATATATGGGGCCCATTATACTGTATGGAGCATTATATGGGGCCCATTATACTGTACGAAGTAATATGGGGCCCATTATACTGTATGGAGCATTATATGGGGCCCATTATACTGTACAAAGTAATGTATGGGGCCCATTATACTGTATGGAGCATTATATGGGGCCCATTATACTGTACGAAGTAATATATGGGGCTCATTATGCTGTATGGAGCATTATATGGGGCTCATTATACTGTACGAAGTAATATATGGGGCATATAATACTGTATGGAGCATTATTAGGGGATGACTTTCTGTTTGTTGTGGATCTGACGGCTGGAACCCCCATGATCCTGGGAAACATAGCTGTAAATGGAGCTGTGGTCAATCATACGCACTGTGGTGCCATTCACATGTGGCTCTTCAAATAACTCCTTAAAGAGAGTGATGAGGGGACGACAAAGTATAGCAAAAATTCACTGATCGGGGTGAGGAGTGTTATAGTTTGTGGGCTGGTGGGATTTCTGTGGCAGGGCTGCATTTTTGTCCCAGTCCGGCCCTGTGCCAGGCCTACCATTGCCATTAATGACCCTTCTTCTGGATTCTTCTGTGTTGTTCTTCTATGTGCGTGTGATGCCGCTGACATCCTTGTGTTTGGACACCTTTTTTTTTCTATTTATCTAAATCAAAATGTCCACTACTGTACTCAGTTTTACAGGACAGATATGAAAATTTACTTTGTGTGTGTGTGGGGCCTCATTTTGCTGTTCACCTCAGGCAGCAGAGAGGCTAGGTTCACCCCTGCCCCAGTGCAATTTAATTACCCCAACCACCGGTCTGCGGCCCAGCACCGGGTCGTTGCAGGCTCTTGCCAGTCCGCGAACACAAAGGGAGCCGGCGGCTGTGTAGCAACTGATACTCACCCTGCATAGCAGTCCCTGTCGGCGCGGCGGCTTCATCCAGATTCCAGCGCTGAGCTATCAAGTGTACTGCTCATTTAAGGTCATAAATATGGACGCCACTCCTCTCCCATAGGCGTGGCGTCCAGATTCATGCACCTTAATGAGCTGTAGCACGTGACCGCTCCGCACAGGAAGCTGAAACGCCGCGAGATGCAGGGAGGGAAGTTCAGCGACGTGAGGGTAAGTATGATGGGGGAGGATGGGGGAGCCGAGCGGAGCCATATATAAAAGGGGAGCCATATATACGAGGGAGAGTGGGAGCGGAGCCATATATACAAGGGAGGGAGAGTGGAAGCAGAGCCATATATACAAGGGAGGGAGAGTGGAAGCAGAGCCATATATACAAAGGAGGGAGAGTGGGAGCGGAGCCATATATACAAGGGAGGGAGAGTGGGAGCAGAGCCATATATACAAGGGAGGGAGAGTGGGAGCAGAGCCATATATACAAGGGAGGGAGAGTGGGAGCAGAGCCATATATACAAGGGAGGGAGAGTGGGAGCAGAGCCATATATACAATACAAGGGAGGGACAGTGAGAGCAGAGCCATATATACAAGGGAGGGAGGGAGGGTGGGAGCGGAGCCATGCATACAGGATGGGACAGGGGAGCCATGTATACACAGGATGGGAGAGTGGGAGCAGAGCCATGTATACACAGGATGGGAGAGTGGGAGCAGAGCCATGTATACACAGGATGGGAGAGTGGGAGCAGAGCCATGTATACACAGGATGGGAGAGTGGGAGCAGAGCCATGTATACAAGGGAGGGAGAGTGGGAGCGGAGCCATATATACAAGGGAGGGAGAGTGGGAGCGGAGCCATATATACAAGGGAGGGAGAGTGGACGCAGAGCCATATATACAAGGGAGGGAGAGTGGAAGCAGAGCCATATATACAAGGGAGGGAGAGTGGGAGCGGAGCCATGCATACAGGATGGGACAGGGGAGCCATGCATACAGGATGGGAGAGTGGGAGCAGAGCCATGTATATACAGGATGGGAGAGTGGGAGCAGAGCCATGCATACAGGATGGGAGAGTGGGAGCAGAGCCATGTATATACAGGATGGGAGAGTGGGAGCAGAGCCATGCATACAGGATGGGAGAGTGGGAGCGGAGCCATATATACAAGGGAGGGAGAGTGGGAGCGGAGCCATATATACAAGGGAGGGAGAGTGGAAGCGGAGCCATATATACAAGGGAGGGAGAGTGGAAGCGGAGCCATATATACAAGGGAGGGAGAGTGGAAGCAGAGCCATATATACAAGGGAGGGAGAGTGGGAGCAGAGCCATATATACAAGGGAGGGAGAGTGGGAGCAGAGCCATATATACAAGGGAGGGAGAGTGGAAGCAGAGCCATATATACAAGGGAGGGAGAGTGGAAGCAGAGCCATATATACAAGGGAGGGAGAGTGGAAGCAGAGCCATATATACAAGGGAGGGAGAGTGGAAGCAGAGCCATATATACAAGGGAGGGAGAGTGGAAGCAGAGCCATATATACAAGGGAGGGAGAGTGGGAGCAGAGCCATATATACAAGGGAGGGAGAGTGGGAGCAGAGCCATATATACAAGGGAGGGAGAGTGGAAGCAGAGCCATATATACAAGGGAGGGAGAGTGGAAGCAGAGCCATATATACAAGGGAGGGAGAGTGGAAGCAGAGCCATATATACAAGGGAGGGAGAGTGGGAGCGGAGCCATATATACAAGGGAGGGAGAGTGGAAGCGGAGCCATATATACAAGGGAGGGAGAGTGGAAGCAGAGCCATATATACAAGGGAGGGAGGGTGGGAGCGGAGCCATGCATACAGGATGGGACAGGGGAGCCATGCATACAGGATGGGAGAGTGGGAGCAGAGCCATGTATACACAGGATGGGAGAGTAGGAGCAAAGCCATGTATACAAGGGAGGGAGAGTGGGAGCGGAGCCATATACACAAGGGAGGGAGAGTGGGAGCGGAGCCATATACACAAGGGAGGGAGAGTGGGAGCGGAGCCATATATACAAGGGAGGGAGAGTGGGAGCAGAGCCATATATACAAGGGAGGGAGAGTGGGAGCAGAGCCATATATACAAGGGAGGGAGAGTGGGAGCAGAGCCATATATACAATACAAGGGAGGGACAGTGAGAGCAGAGCCATATATACAAGGGAGGGAGGGAGGGTGGGAGCGGAGCCATGCATACAGGATGGGACAGGGGAGCCATGTATACACAGGATGGGAGAGTGGGAGCAGAGCCATGTATACACAGGATGGGAGAGTGGGAGCAGAGCCATGTATACACAGGATGGGAGAGTGGGAGCAGAGCCATGTATACACAGGATGGGAGAGTGGGAGCAGAGCCATGTATACACAGGATGGGAGAGTGGGAGCAGAGCCATGTATACAAGGGAGGGAGAGTGGGAGCGGAGCCATATATACAAGGGAGGGAGAGTGGGAGCGGAGCCATATATACAAGGGAGGGAGAGTGGACGCAGAGCCATATATACAAGGGAGGGAGAGTGGAAGCAGAGCCATATATACAAGGGAGGGAGAGTGGGAGCGGAGCCATGCATACAGGATGGGACAGGGGAGCCATGCATACAGGATGGGAGAGTGGGAGCAGAGCCATGTATATACAGGATGGGAGAGTGGGAGCAGAGCCATGCATACAGGATGGGAGAGTGGGAGCGGAGCCATATATACAAGGGAGGGAGAGTGGGAGCAAAGCCATATATACAAGGGAGGGAGAGTGGGAGCAGAGCCATATATACAAGGGAGGGAGAGTGGGAGCAGAGCCATATATACAAGGGAGGGAGAGTGGAAGCAGAGCCATATATACAAGGGAGGGAGAGTGGAAGCAGAGCCATATATACAAGGGAGGGAGAGTGGAAGCAGAGCCATATATACAAGGGAGGGAAAGTGGGAGCAGAGCCATATATACAGGATGGGAGAGTGGGAGCAAAGCCATGTATACAAGGGAGGGAGAGTGGGAGCGGAGCCATATATACAAGGGAGGGAGAGTGGGAGCAGAGCCATATATACAATACAAGGGAGGGACAGTGAGAGCAGAGCCATATATACAAGGGAGGGAGGGAGGGTGGGAGCGGAGCCATGCATACAGGATGGGACAGGGGAGCCATGTATACACAGGATGGGAGAGTGGGAGCAGAGCCATGTATACACAGGATGGGAGAGTGGGAGCAGAGCCATGTATACACAGGATGGGAGAGTGGGAGCAGAGCCATGTATACACAGGATGGGAGAGTGGGAGCAGAGCCAT
Organism: Dendrobates tinctorius; assembly: GCF_039654945.1. Lineage (NCBI taxonomy): Eukaryota > Metazoa > Chordata > Amphibia > Anura > Dendrobatidae > Dendrobates > Dendrobates tinctorius. Next base: position 227,318 of record NW_027361696.1, on the reverse strand, counting down.
GTATACAAGGGAGGGAGAGTGGGAGCGGAGCCATATATACAAGGGAGGGAGAGTGGGAGCGGAGCCATATATACAAGGGAGGGAGAGTGGGAGCGGAGCCATATATACAAGGGAGGGAGAGTGGACGCAGAGCCATATATACAAGGGAGGGAGAGTGGAAGCAGAGCCATATATACAAGGGAGGGAGAGTGGGAGCGGAGCCATGCATACAGGATGGGACAGGGGAGCCATGCATACAGGATGGGAGAGTGGGAGCAGAGCCATGTATATACAGGATGGGAGAGTGGGAGCAGAGCCATGCATACAGGATGGGAGAGTGGGAGCGGAGCCATATATACAAGGGAGGGAGAGTGGGAGCAAAGCCATATATACAAGGGAGGGAGAGTGGGAGCAGAGCCATATATACAAGGGAGGGAGAGTGGGAGCAGAGCCATATATACAAGGGAGGGAGAGTGGAAGCAGAGCCATATATACAAGGGAGGGAGAGTGGAAGCAGAGCCATATATACAAGGAAGGGAAAGTGGGAGCAGAGCCATGTATACAGGATGGGAGAGTGGGAGCAAAGCCATGTATAAAGGGAGGGAGAGTGGGAGCGGAGCCATATATACAAGGGAGGGAGAGTGGGAGCGGAGCCATATATACAAGGGAGGGAGAGTGGGAGCGGAGCCATACATACAAGGGAGGGAGAGTGGAAGCAGAGCCATATATACAAGGGAGGGAGAGTGGAAGCAGAGCCATATATACAAGGGAGGGAGAGTGGAAGCAGAGCCATATATACAAGGGAGGGAGAGTGGAAGCAGAGCCATATATACAAGGGAGGGAGAGTGGGAGCGGAGCCATATATACAAGGGAGGGAGAGTGGAAGCGGAGCCATATATACAAGGGAGGGAGAGTGGAAGCGGAGCCATATATACAAGGGAGGGAGAGTGGGAGCGGAGCCATATATACAAGGGAGGGAGAGTGGGAGCAGAGCCATATATACAAGGGAGGGAGAGTGGGAGCAGAGCAATATATACAAGGGAGGGAGAGTGGAAGCGGAGCCATATATACAAGGGAGGGAGAGTGGAAGCAGAGCCATATATACAAGGGAGGGAGAGTGGGAGCGGAGCCATATATACAAGGGAGGGAGAGTGGAAGCGGAGCCATATATACAAGGGAGGGAGAGTGGAAGCAGAGCCATATATACAAGGGAGGGAGGGTGGGAGCGGAGCCATGCATACAGGATGGGACAGGGGAGCCATGCATACAGGATGGGAGAGTGGGAGCAGAGCCATGTATACACAGGATGGGAGAGTAGGAGCAGAGCCATGTATACAAGGGAGGGAGAGTGGGAGCGGAGCCATATACACAAGGGAGGGAGAGTGGAAGCAGAGCCATATATACAAGGGAGGGAGAGTGGGAGCAGAGCCATATATACAAGGGAGGGAGAGTGGGAGCAGAGCCATATATACAAGGGAGGGAGAGTGGGAGCAGAGCCATATATACAAGGGAGGGAGAGTGAGGGAGGGACAGTGAGAGCAGAGCCATATATACAAGGGAGGGAGGGTGGGAGCGGAGCCATGCATACAGGATGGGACAGGGGAGCCATGCATACAGGATGGGAGAGTGGGAGCAGAGCCATGTATACACAGGATGGGAGAGTGGGAGCAGAGCCATGTATACAAGGGGGGGGAGAGTGGGAGCGGAGCCATATATACAAGGGAGGGAGAGTGGGAGCGGAGCCATATATACAAGGGAGGGAGAGTGGAAGCAGAGCCATATATACAGTCATATGTAAAAGTTTGGGCACCCCTATTAATGTTAACCTTTTTTCTTTATAACAATTTTGGTTTTTGCAACAGGTATTTCAGTTTCATATATCTAATAACTGATGGACTCAGTTATATTTCTGGATTCAAATGAGGTTTATTGTACTAACAGAAAATGTGCAATCTGCATTTAAACAAAATTTGACCGGTGCAAAAGTATGGGCACCCTTATCATTTTCTTGATTTGAACACTCCTAACTACTTTTTACTGACTTCCTGAAGCACTAAATTGGTTTTGTAACCTCATTGAGCTTTGAACTTCATAGCCAGGTGTATCAAATCATGAGAAAAGGTATTTAAAGTGGCCACTTGCAAGTAGTTCTCCTATTTGATTCTCCTATGAAGAGTGGCATCATGGGCTCCTCAAAACAACTCTCAAATGATCTGAAAACAAAGATTATTCAACATAGCTTTTCAGGGGAAGGATACAAAAAGTTGTCTCAGAGATTTAACCAGTCAGTTTCCACTGTGAGGAACATAGTAAGGAAATGGAAGAACACAGGTACAGTTCTTGTTAAGCCCAGAAGTGCCAGGCCAAGAAAAATATCAGAAAGGCAGAGAAGAATGGTGAGAACAGTCAACGACAATCCCTTGTATACATGGCTCCGTTCCCACTCTCCCTCCCTTGTATACATGGCTCTGCTCCCACTCTCCCATCCTGTATACATGGCTCTGCTCCTACTCTCCCATCCTGTGTATACATGGCTCTGCTCCCAGAGCCATACATACAAGGGAGGGAGAGTGAAAGCAGAGCCATACATACAAGGGAGGGAGAGTGGATGCAGAGCCATATATACAAGGGAGGGAGAGTGGAAGCAGAGCCATATATACAAGGGAGGGAGGGTGGGAGCGGAGCCATGCATACAGGATGGGACAGGGGAGCCATGCATACAGGATGGGAGAGTGGGAGCAGAGCCATGTATACACAGGATGGGAGAGTAGGAGCAGAGCCATGTATACAGGATGGGAGAGTGGGAGCAGAGCCATGCATACAGGATGGGAGAGTGGGAGCAGGGCCATGTATACAAGGGAGGGAGAGTGGGAGCGGGGCCATATATACAAGGGAGGGATAGTGGGAGCAGAGCCATATATACAATACAAGGGAGGGACAGAGGGAGCGGAGCCATGCATACAGGATGGGACAGGGGAGCCAGGTATACAGGATGGGAGAGTGGGAGCAGAGCCATGTATACAGGATGGGAGAGTGGGAGCAGAGCCATGTATAAAGGATGGGAGAGTGGGAGCAGAGCCATGTATAAAGGATGGGAGAGTGGGAGCAGAGCCATGTATACAGGATGGGAGAGTGGGAGCAGAGCCATGTATACAGGATGGGAGAGTGGGAGCAGAGCCATGTATACAGGATGGGAGCAGAGACATGTATACAGGATGGGAGAGTGGGAGCAGAGCCATGTATACAGGATGGGAGGGTGGGAGCAGAGCCATGTATACAAGGATGGGAGGATGGGAGCAGATATGTATACAGGATGGGAGAGTGGGAGCAGAGCCATGTATACAAGGATGGGAGGATGGGAGCAGAGACATGTATACAGGATGGGAGAGTGTGAGCAGAGCCATGTATACAGGATGGAAGAGTGGGAGCAGAGCCATGTATACAGGATGGGAGGGTGGGAGTAGAGCCATGTATACAAGGATGGGAGGATGGGAGCAGAGACATGTATACAGGATGGGAGAGTGGGAGCAGAGCCATGTATACAGGATGGAAGAGTGGGAGCAGAGCCATGTATACAGGATGGGAGGGTGGGAGCAGAGCCATGTATACAAGGATGGGAGGATGGGAGCAGAGCCATGTATACAGGATGGGAGAGTGGGAGCAGAGCCATGTATACAGGATGGGAGGGTGGGAGCAGAGCCATGTATACAAGGATGGGAGGATGGGAGCGGAGCCATGTATACAAGGATGGGAGGATGGGAGCAGAGCCATGTATACAAGATGGGAGCAGAGCCATGTATACAAGATGGGAGCAGAGCCATGTATACAAGATGGGAGCAGAGCCATGCATACAAGATGGGAGAGTGGGAGCAGAGCCATGTATACAGGATGGGAGCAGAGCCATGCATACAGGATGGGAGAGTGGGAGCAGAGCCATGTATACAGGATGGGAGCAGAGCCATGCATACAGGATGGGAGAGTGGGAGCAGAGCCATGTATACAGGATGGGAGAGTGGGAGCAGAGCCATGTATACAGGATGGAAGAGTGGGAGCAGAGCCATGTATACAGGATGGGAGGGTGGGAGCAGAGCCATGTATACAGGATGGGAGGGTGGGAGCAGAGCCATGTATACAAGGATGGGAGCAGACATGTATACAGGATGGGAGAGTGGGAGCAGAGACATGTATACAGGATGGAAGAGTGGGAGCACAGCCATGTATACAGGATGGGAGGGTGGGAGCAGAGCCATGTATACAGGATGGGAGGGTGGGAGCAGAGACATGTATACAGGATGGGAGGATGGGAGCAGAGCCATGTATACAGGATTGGAGAGTGGGAGCAGAGCCATGTATACAGGATTGGAGAGTGGGAGCAGAGCCATGTATACAGGATGGGAGGGTGGGAGCGGAGCCATGTATACAAGGATGGGAGGATGGGAGCGGAGCCATGTATACAAGATGGGAGCAGAGCCATGTATACAAGATGGGAGCAGAGCCATGTATACAAGATGGGAGCAGAGCCATGTATACAAGATGGGAGCAGAGCCATGCATACAAGATGGGAGCAGAGCCATGCATACAAGATGGGAGCAGAGCCATGCATACAAGATAGGAGCAGAGCCATGCATACAGGATGGGAGAGTGGGAGCAGAGCCATGTATACAGGATGGGAGCAGAGCCATGCATACAGGATGGGAGAGTGGGAGCAGAGCCATGTATACAGGATGGGAGCAGAGCCATGCATACAGGATGGGAGAGTGGGAGCAGAGCCATGTATACAAGGATGGGACAGGGGAGCCATGCATAGAATAGGGGAAGCCACACAGCGCTGGACAGGACGGGGCTGATGATTAGAAAATAATCAGCATGTACAGTACTCCAGTACAATTTTCCTTAAGTGCTCAATGCTCCATTTCCTTGTAGGTTCCAATCATCATTAGCAGTGACGGTCATCAGTAGAAGTAGCCCAGTGCTCTCACTGAAACAGAGAAACAAGTCAGGTGCTCCCACTCATTCAAAACCTATGGTGAGTTGAGTAACATTATAAATGTTATAATGAAATGATAAGTATGCACTGCTAAACTACAACTGCGTCCATAGCCCCGCCCCCTTATGACCAAAGCCCCACCCCTGTCACACCTCCCAGGATGGGATTAGAAACATGGCTCAGCAGTCAGTATCACACAGGATAGGATTAGATACACGGCTCAGCAGTCAGTATCACACAGGATAGGATTAGATACACGGCTCAGCAGACAGTATCACACAGGAGAGGATTAGATACACGGCTCAGCAGTCAGTATCACACAGGGTAGGATTAGATACACGGCTCAGCAGACTATCACACGATAGGATTAGATACACAGGTCAGAAGACAGTATCACACAGGATGGGATTAGATACATGGCTCAGCAGACTGTATCACACAGGATAGGATTAGATACATGGCTCATCAGACAGTATCACATAGGATTAGATACACAGGTCAGAAGACAGTATCACACAGGATTAGATACAAGGGCTCATCAGACAGTATCACATAGGATAGGATTAGATACACGGCTCAGCAGACTGTATCACACAGGATAGGATTAGATACACAGGCAAGAAGACAGTATCACACAGGATAGGATTAGATACATGGCTCATCAGACAGTATCTCACAGGATAGGATTAGATACATGGCTCATCAGACAGTATCACATAGGATTAGATACACCGCTCAGCAGACAGTATCACACATGATGTTAGGAACACGGCTGAGCATGTGATTCAGCCTGGTGTAGCGGCTCCTGGTCGTAGCGGCCGATGATCTGTGAAGAAACATTTGAGGGTATCTGCACACGATCTGTAGTTGCTGCGAGTTGAACGCTGTGTACTTATGCAGCGTCCAGATGTTACAGAATAGCGGATGGGATCTCAAGAAATCCCATGTCCACTTTGCGTGCACAGACACCAGTGAATCACCTGCGGAGACAGATGCGCCTCTCCAGACCGCAGCATGTCTATTTATCTTGCGGAGATGCGAGTCTCCACAAGATAAATGTCACCCATACAGTGTATAGGACGCAGTGAATCCACGCGGTTCAGTGAACGCATGCGGAAGCACCTGCGTTCAATAGCCGGCAGCGCTTTGGATACAGCGGACATGTGCTGCGTGTCAGTTTCTGAATTTGTGCACCTACCCTGACACGTTTGGTAATTTTCTCTTCTTTCTCTGAGCTGTGGTTATTGTTGGTGACATCACATCCTGAGACATTCAGAATCAAGTTTAATTTTAATTTTGGCAAGAATTCTGTAAATCTTGCAATGGTCATAAAGGCATAAAACGAAGGAGTCTTAAAGGACATCTGCCTACAGTCCTAATCAAGAAAAGCTCAAAAACTTCCAGACTCAGCTCTCCCAGAGTCCTGACCAGTAAATCCACGTGACTGTCCCCTCCTCAGATCCTGCATAACCTGCAGATTTGGCATTATGGTGTCAGGAAAAGTTGAGTGACAGCCCACCCCTTGGAGCATGTTAGCGCAGTTTCTGGGCGGTGGAGTAACACAACCATGAGGGACCCTCTAAAGCCCCGACTATCAGGGGCCATAATATTTATATTATTCTTATATGGGCCAAAGAGAACATTAGGTAGCTCCAGACTCTGGAGCCTCTGCACCCACTATAATTCCCCTCGTCTCTGGGTATCATTGGGGTCACACGCTGTACAGTAGGGTGACCGGATCTCATATGGGGGGGAAATAATGTCAGAATCTTGTTCGTCTGGACCCCACAAAACGATTCCCCTTTCCAGATATTGAGAGCGCCAAAATTTGAGCTTGAGCAAACGACGTTAACCCGTGCCGCTCGTCGCTCAAAGTTTAAAAAAATCCAATTTGAGGTATTTTAAGATTTAGGTATTTTGCATAGTCTGTTAGACTATAAAGAATGTGACAACGACATTGCAGAAATAGCCCGGACCAAATTTTCGAACCATTTGTGGTATTGGAATGCAGAGTTGGTGGGATTATCGTTTTTTGATCCCACCATTACAGACCAATGAAAAGTTGTTAATGGCTAATAAATTGCTCAGTAGCACAGATGAACCATCAGAGCACGCTAACCTATATGAGTTGATAATTTTACATAGTTATCTAATCTATTCTAGAGCTTTTGTTAAAGTAGTTTTTGAAACGTCAGAATATAATGCTCGGCATTTGCTTATAACTTGCAGGACATATTGCTTTTGTTCTTCATCTTTTGTCAGAAGTTCGTTAAAGTCGGTTACTTCCTACCTCTTTTAATTTTTCTTTCCTAATTTTTGGATTTGCAACCCTAGCGTGCTCTGATGGTTCATCTGTGCTACTGAGCAATTTATTAGCCATTAACAACTTTTCATTGTCTGTAATGGTGGGATCAAAAAACGATAATCCCACCAACTCTGCATTCAAATACCACAAATGGTTCGGAAATTTGGTCAGGGCTATTTCTGCAATGTTGTTGTCACATTCTTTATAGTCTAACAGACTATGCAAAATACCTAAATCTTAAAATACCTCAATTTGGATTTTTTCAAACTTTGAGCGACGAGCGGCACGGGTTAACGTCGCTTGATCGAGCTCAAATTTTGGCTATCTCAATATCTGGAAAAGGGAATCGTTTTGTGGGGTCCAGACGGACAAAATTCCGACATCGATTTTTTGCGGTCACCCTACTGTACAGTCATGGCCAAAAGTTTTGAGAATGACACAAATATTAATTTTTACAAAGTCTACTGCTTCATTTTTTCTAATGGCAATTTGCATATACTCCAGAATGTTATAAAGAGTGATCAGCTTAACAGCAATTACTTGCAAAGTCAATATTTGCCTAGAAAATGAACTTTATCCCCCAAAACAACATCATTGCAGCCCTGCCTTAAAAGGATCAGCTAACATCGTTTCAGTGATTGCTCCATTAACACAGGTGTGGGATGAAGACAGGGCTGGAGATCAATCTGTCATGATTAAGTAAGAATGACACCACTGGACACTTTAAAAGGAGGCTGGTGCTTGGCATCATTGTTTCTCTTCTGTTAACCACGGTTATCTCTAAAGAAACACGTGCAGTCATCATTGCACTGCACAAAAATGGCCTAACAGGGAAGAGTATTGCAGCTAGAAAGATTGCACCTCAGTCAACAATCTATCGCATCATCAAGAACTTCAAGGAGAGAGGTTCCCTTGTTGCCAAAAAGGCTCCAGGGCGCCCAAGAAAGACCAGCAAGCGCCAGGACCGTCTCTTAAAAGTGTTTCAGCTGCGGGATCGGGCTACCAGCAGTGCAGAGCTTGCTCAGGAATGGCAGCAGGCAGGTGTGAGTGCATCTGCATGCACTGTGAGGCGGAGACTCTTGGAGCAAGGCCTGGTCTCAAGGAGGGCAGCAAAGAAGCCACTTCCCTCCAGGAAAAACATCATGGACAGACTGATATTCTGCAAGAGGTACGGGGAGTGGACTGCTGAGGACTGGGGTAAAGTCATTTTCTCTGATGAATCCCCTTGTCGATTGTTTGGGACATCTGGGAAACGGCTTATTCGGAGAAGACCAGGTGAGCGCTACCACCAAGTCTTGTCTCATGCCAACTGTCAAGCATCCTGAAACCATTCATGTGTGGGGTTGCTTCTCAGCCAAGGGAATGGGCTCTCTCTCAGTCTTGCCTAAAAACACAGCCATGAATAAAGAATGGTACCAGAATGTCCTCCAAAAGCAAGTTCTCGCAACCGTCCAAGAGCAGTTTGGCGATCAACAATGCCTTTTTCAACATGATGGAGCACCTTGCCATAAAGCAAAGGTGATAACTAAATGGCTCAGCGAACAAAACAGAGATTTTGGGACCATGGCCTGGAAACTCCCAAGATCTTAATCCCATTGAGAACTTGTGGTCAATCATCAAGAGACGGGTGGACAAACAAAAACCTTCAAATTCAGACAAAATAAAAGCATTGATTTTGCAAGAATGGACTGCTATCAGTCAGGATTTGATCCAGAAGTTGATTGAGAGCATGCCAGGGAGAATTGCTGAGGTCCTGAAGAAGAAGGGTCAACACTGCAAATATTGACTTGCGGCACTCATTCTAACTGTCAATAAAACCTTTTGCTACTCATATGATTGCAATTATATTTCTGTATGTGATAAAAACATCTGACAAACACACATAAAAACCAGAGGCCAACAGATCATGTGAAAATATAATATTTGTGTCATTCTCAAAACTTTTGGCCATGACTGTATACAGGTAGCATTCTTTCATGTGCACTCAGAGTTACAGGACACCGTGCAGGTAATGGGGTCCGTGGCTGCGGAATGTGTAATCCTGGGAAAGGAAAACCTGTAATAGGAGAGGTGTCTTATAGAGGGAAAATGATGAAGGCGAGGAGGGGGTCAGTACATAGAAAGCATCAGGACAAAGGGGGTTCAATGGCGCTAGAGGGGGAGGGGTAAACTGCAGGTGACAGCTCGGATACAGGCGACAGCTCGGATACATGAATCCCATCTAGATGTATCCATTATCTACAGGAACAATGAAGCGGATTGTGAAGGTGATCGCGTTTAATAAGGGGATAGCAGTGGCTGATACGTCACTGTGCCCCTACAAACAGCTGACTAGTGGAGGTGGGAGAGTCTGATCCAGAGCTTTAGTATTGCGAGGCTATCCATAACCCCTGAAGTTTTCACTATTTGATCAACTTTTTCCAAAACTCCAGAAAGTCCCTGAGGGTCCCGCACTAGACCAGTTCTCCCGTTAAACTCCCTCCACGCCGTGCTCTGCAGGATAGTCTGATCCGGAAATCTCCTATACATCTGTTCATCCTGAACCTCCTTGTTCATTAGCAGAATGTCAGGGCCAAGCAAAAGAGGGGAGAACAAACTTCTTATTTTACTTTTAAGATTTTTTTTTTAAAGTTATGGTGTTGATTATCTCGGGCAACAAGGGCGTACTGCCCATAATGGCAGACCACACAGCATCCCACCCCTCTCCACAAAGCATCCCAGTTTATCAGTATCTGCATCCTCATGATGGCAGAGCAGGGGGCCTTCGGCTCTTTCTTCCACCATTCAGTCTGTGCGTCTAAGGCTTCTTTTACATTTACTGTGTTTTTGCTGGCTGTTTTTGTGGCCCCAATAAATTTCTATGGGGTTGCAAAATCTGCCCGCAAAAATTAGTCGAAGCGCCGTACGGCCGTGAGGGACGTATTAGCGGCAGTGAAAAAAGATCGAGCCTGCTCGATCTTTTTTCACGGCTTACGGACAGGGCCCTCATTGAAAATCAATGGGCCGCAAAAACAACGGAAGTTTGTGCGGTGCACCGTCACTTCCGATTTGGCGAAACACCGTTTTTTTTTTACAATACTTTTTCCATAGTATTGGAAAACTGAAAAACGGCGATCCACAATTTTTTTGCGGTCTGTTATTGTGGAAGTGTGAAAATTGCAGCGATAAGGCCCGCAAAAAACCCGTTAAGTGTAAAAGAAGCCTAAGCCTCAGTGCAGCAGTCACAATGACATCACCAGATCGTGCCTGCTGTGAGGAGCCTCAGTCCACATACAGCAAAGTCGGAGCAGCACATCGGAGGGCATTATACTATGTGGTATGCTGTGGAGGGCGGGGGGACAAACTGCGTGAGGGTCACTGGCGGTGCATCATACTGAGTGTATGGAAGGCTGTGGAGAATAATACTGTGTACATGTCTATGGGGACATCATACTGTACATATGGCGAATCAAATTTTGTGGAGGTATCATGCTTTATGGGGGGGTATATTTAGGAGCATTGTACTCTGGATGCCATGGAAGCGGTATTGTAATGGGTGAAAACACTAAGGGGCATCAGTGGGGGGTCCTGATTTCAGTGTACGTGCTCTCGGTGTTTGATGTCTGCCCTCTAGTGACTGCGTCTATGTGCCATCACCATGCTTACCCTGGGGGAGAGCAAATATGGGTTCTTGCTATGGAGACCCAAAATGTCTACATTCACCCGTTAAATGAATTATGACCCATATACCGCAGGGTCTATTAAAAAAGGGAGCATATCCCCACAATCTGGCTGATAACGCTCATTTTATATCGAAGAAGCAAAATTCTAGAGATCTCAGCCACCACATTATCCAAGAACCTGAATGAAGACACAATGTTACTCGTGTCACATCACGTGAATGCAGACCCTCGTTCTCTACATTCGTGCCAAGCATCGGGAAAGTAAAGGAGCCAAGACGACAGCAGGGAAAGTAGACAGTGATACCCAGGATGAATAATTCACCAGGACGCCAGTAATGGAACCACATCTTTAAGTTTCATCTCCAAGACAATGAGGAAGCGAAGTGCAAGATCCTGTCACCGTATATAACGAGCCATCGATAGCATCCGACCGTGTATTCGAGCCAGCACCGCTGGGATACATTGCTTATAAACCTGATCCGGATCACTGTATATTACTGCAGGTATAAGGGTCGGGGGCTCAGTGTCTGACTCCACTTGCAAAGTTTCCAATAAGGGGGTGGCCCAGACTTGTGGTGAGTCTGAAGTCGCTCTATATGACTCCATAGCCTGAATTCTTACAGCGTCCTGCTCCGCACTCGCTGTTGGTGAGAGCAGTCACTTGTCAGATCGGTGTTGTCAAAACAAGAGTTTAGTGAGGGGGAAGGATGTGGTCATAATGTGACCACGGGTGAGCAAATCACCATCAACGGGGAATCCAGAGAGCGAGCACACTAAAGATCCAGAAGACCAGACAGCCCCCTGAATTGCAAAACCACTAGATCCATCTATCATGTGTAATGTATTGTCCATCCAGCCGCTGACAACCTCTCTACATGGTATACAGGCTGGTTGTCAGCAGTAATACATGAGTAGCTGGTGCTGTGTGATAAGGTGCGAAGTCTTCTGTCTGATCACTGGTGGAACAGTGGAGGAGCGGCGTCCCTTTCGGTCCGCTCAGGCATTAACAATGGTCACTTTCACGGTCTCCTCACTTGTCCGGCGGTGGTGGTGGGGATTATGGGGTCACAGATTCTTCTGTATTTAATGTCATGAATGACGATAATGGATTCATGTCTCTGACGAGAAATTTCTAAACAAAACTACTGAAATTCTGTCAATGTTTTTAGCATCACAGAATATTTAAGTTGGGTAAATACTGAAAGGTGAAAGACAGAAGGGTAAGAAAGGCAGAACAGAGTATTTCAGGAAAGATGTGCAGCTCTCACAGATGATGGAAGGTGACGGCTCTGCCTCCCATTCAGGTCTGATCAGGTGAAGCTTCATTTTATCTAAAAATCACATTACTGTAAGGGAACAACAACTAGAAGGAAGGTGCTGGACGGCTTCTTGTAGGATTGGGCTCGATTCCTGTAATGTGAGAGCGGTGACGGCTCAAGGTGACAGCCGGAGTCCGAGTGCGTTACTAGCTACCCCCAATGTAAAGCGGAGCTTTTTTGGCTGAGACTTCTCTGGTCCCAGGCCCCCAATTCTCTGCCCCCCCTGGACCCCATTATAAATTGTTTCAATTTAGATTACTGTATTGTGTTCCAGCTGCAGTCACACGACACCAGACGCCATCTATGATCCGGCCACAATTACACCATGTGAGAGAAATGACTGCACTGCCGTCACATTTCAGGGCACTGTCGTGCAGTTTGAAGACAGAAGGGAACTGGGGAGCCAGTGGAGCAGAGCCATGTATACAAGGATGGGAGGATGGGAGCAGAGACATGTATACAGGATGGGAGAGTGGGAGCAGAGCCATGTATACAGGATGGAAGAGTGGGAGCAGAGCCATGTATACAAGGATGGGAGGATGGGAGCAGAGACATGTATACAGGATGGGAGAGTGGGAGCAGAGCCATGTATACAAGGATGGGAGGAGAGCCATTTATACAAGGATGGGAGGATGGGAGCAGAGCCATGTATACAAGATGGGAGCAGAGCCATGTATACAAGATGGGAGCAGAGCCATGCATACAGGATGGGAGAGTGGGAGCAGAGCCATGTATACAGGATGGGAGCAGAGCCATGCATACAGGATGGGAGAGTGGGAGCAGAGCCATGTATACAGGATGGGAGCAGAGCCATGCATACAGGATGGGAGAGTGGGAGCAGAGCCATGTATACAGGATGGGAGAGTGGGAGCAGAGCCATGTATACAGGATGGAAGAGTGGGAGCAGAGCCATGTATACAGGATGGGAGGGTGGGAGCAGAGCCATGTATACAAGGATGGGAGCAGAGACATGTATACAGGATGGGAGAGTGGGAGCAGAGACATGTATACAGGATGGAAGAGTGGGAGCACAGTCATGTATACAGGATGGGAGGGTGGGAGCAGAGCCATGTATACAGGATGGGAGGATGGGAGCAGAGCCATGTATACAGGATGGGAGAGTGGGAGCAGAGCCATGTATACAGGATGGGAGGGTGGGAGCGGAGCCATGTATACAGGATGGGAGGATGGGAGCGGAGCCATGTATACAAGGATGGGAGGATGGGAGCGGAGCCATGTATACAAGGATGGGAGCGGAGCCATGTATACAAGATGGGAGCAGAGCCATGTATACAAGATGGGAGCAGAGCCATGTATACAAGATGGGAGCAGAGCCATGTATACAAGATGGGAGCAGAGCCATGCATACAAGATGGGAGCAGAGCCATGCATACAAGATGGGAGCAGAGCCATGCATACAAGATAGGAGCAGAGCCATGCATACAGGATGGGAGAGTGGGAGCAGAGCCATGTATACAGGATGGGAGCAGAGCCATGCATACAGGATGGGAGAGTGGGAGCAGAGCCATATATACAGGATGGGAGAGTGGGAGCAGAGCCATGTATACAAGGATGGGACAGGGGAGCCATGCATAGAATAGGGGAAGCCACACAGCGCTGGACAGGACGGGGCTGATGATTAGAAAATAATCAGCATGTACAGTACTCCAGTACAATTTTTCTTAAGTGCTCAATGCTCCATTTCCTTGTAGGTTCCAATCATCATTAGCAGTGACGGTCATCAGTAGAAGTAGCCCAGTGCTCTCACTGAAACAGAGAAACAAGTCAGGTGCTCCCACTCATTCAAAACCTATGGTGAGTTGAGTAACATTATAAATGTTATAATGAAATGATAAGTATGCACTGCTAAACTACAACTGCGTCCATAGCCCCGCCCCCTTATGACCAAAGCCCCACCCCTGTCACACCTCCATCCCCACCCTGCCATGGAAGAATGGTCTTGCTTGATGCCGGTCCCTGGTGCAAAAAAGGTTGGGGACCACTGGTGTAGGGGATCCGGCGGAAAAAAATGTACACTATGATTTTGCAGTCTACGCTGCATTTCTGTGCCTGCTGTGCGGAGCGAAGCACATATTGGGCCCGCCTCCCTGCCTGCAGCCAGTCAGAATGTATTGCTTCAGACTAGTTCAGTACCGCCCCTTCCCTGAGCCCTCGCTATCTATTAGCTCTCTGCAGAGCTGCGTGCCGCATGGACCTCTGGGAAATGTAGTTCCTGGAGGGGTGTATCTTTGAGGGGGCCCCGTTTAAAAGTTTGCTATGGGGCCCAATCAGTTCTAGTTATGCCCCTGCGCTGCGGAATATGTTGGCGCTATATAAAGATTATTATTATTATGGGATTAGATACACAGCTCGGCAGACAGTATCACACAGGATAGGATTAGATACAAGGCTCAGCAGTCAGTATCACACAGGATAGGATTAGATACACAGCTCAGCAGACAGTATCACACAGGATAGGATTAGATACACTGCTCAGCACACAGTATCACAGGATAGGATTAGATACACAGCTCAGCAGACAGTATCACACAGGATAGGATTAGATACACGGCTCAGCAGTCAGTATCACACGGATAGGATTAGATGCATAGCTCAGCAGACAGTATCACACAGGATAGGATTAGATACAGCTCAGCACACAGTATCACACAGGATAGGGTTACATACACAGCTCCGCACAGTATCACCCAGGATGGGATTAGAAACATGGCTCAGCAGTCAGTATCACACAGGATAGGATTAGATACACGGCTCAGCAGTCAGTATCACACAGGATAGGATTAGATACACGGCTCAGCAGACAGTATCACACAGGAGAGGATTAGATACACGGCTCAGCAGTCAGTATCACACAGGGTAGGATTAGATACACGGCTCAGCAGACTATCACACAGGATAGGATTAGATACACAGGTCAGAAGACAGTATCACACAGGATGGGATTAGATACATGGCTCAGCAGACTGTATCACACAGGATAGGATTAGATACACAGGTCAGAAGACAGTATCACACAGGATTAGATACAAGGGCTCATCAGACAGTATCACATAGGATAGGATTAGATACACGGCTCAGCAGACTGTATCACACAGGATAGGATTAGATACACAGGCCAGAAGACAGTATCACACAGGATAGGATTAGATACATGGCTCATCAGACAGTATCTCACAGGATAGGATTAGATACATGGCTCATCAGACAGTATCACATAGGATTAAATACACAGCTCAGCAGACAGTATCACACATGATGTTAGGAACACGGCTGAGCATGTGATTCAGCCTGGTGTAGCGGCTCCTGGTCGTAGCGGCCGATGATCTGTGAAGAAACATTTGAGGGTATCTGCACACGATCTGTAGTTGCTGCGAGTTGAACGCTGTGTACTTATGCAGCGTCCAGATGTTACAGAATAGAGGATGGGATCTCAAGAAATCCCATGTCCACTTTGCGTGCACAGACACCAGTGAATCACCTGCGGAGACAGATGCGCCTCTCCAGACCGCAGCATGTCTATTTATCTTGCGGAGATGCGAGTCTCCACAAGATAAATGTCACCCATACAGTGTATAGGACGCAGTGAATCCACGCGGTTCAGTGAACGCATGCGGAAGCACCTGCGTTCAATAGCCGGCAGCGCTTTGGATACAGCGGACATGTGCTGCGTGTCAGTTTCTGAATTTGTGCACCTACCCTGACACGTTTGGTAATTTTCTCTTCTTTCTCTGAGCTGTGGTTATTGTTGGTGACATCACATCCTGAGACATTCAGAATCAAGTTTAATTTTAATTTTGGCAAGAATTCTGTAAATCTTGCAATGGTCATAAAGGCATAAAACGAAGGAGTCTTAAAAGGACATCTGCCTACAGTCCTAATCAAGAAAAGCTCAAAAACTTCCAGACTCAGCTATCCCAGAGTCCTGACCAGTAAATCCACGTGACTGTCCCCTCCTCAGATCCTGCATAACCTGCAGATTTGGCATTATGGTGTCAGGAAAAGTTGAGTGACAGCCCACCCCTTGGAGCATGTTAGCGCAGTTTCTGGGCGGTGGAGTAACACAACCATGAGGGACCCTCTAAAGCCCTGACTATCAGGGGCCCTAACTTTCAAGGGCCCCGACTATCAGGGGCCATAATATTTATATTATTCTTATATGGGCCAAAGAGAACATTAGGTAGCTCCAGACTCTGGAGCCTCTGCACCCACTATAATTACCCTCGTCTCTGGGTATCATTGGGGTCACACGCTGTACAGTAGGGTGACCGGATCTCATATGGGGGGGAAATAATGTCAGAATCTTGTTCGTCTGGACCCCACAAAACGATTCCCCTTTCCAGATATTGAGAGCGCCAAAATTTGAGCTTGAGCAAACGACGTTAACCCGTGCCGCTCGTCGCTCAAAGTTTAAAAAAATCCAAATTGAGGTATTTTAAGATTTAGGTATTTTGCATAGTCTGTTAGACTATAAAGAATGTGACAACGACATTGCAGAAATAGCCCGGACCAAATTTTCGAACCATTTGTGGTATTGGAATGCAGAGTTGGTGGGATTATCGTTTTTTGATCCCACCATTACAGACCAATGAAAAGTTGTTAATGGCTAATAAATTGCTCAGTAGCACAGATGAACCATCAGAGCACGCTAACCTATATGAGTTGATAATTTTACATAGTTATCTAATCTATTCTAGAGCTTTTGTTAAAGTAGTTTTTGAAACGTCAGAATATAATGCTCGGCATTTGCTTATAACTTGCAGGACATATTGCTTTTGTTCTTCATCTTTTGTCAGAAGTTCGTTAAAGTCGGTTACTTCCTACCTCTTTTAATTTTTCTTTCCTAATTTTTGGATTTGCAACCCTAGCGTGCTCTGATGGTTCATCTGTGCTACTGAGCAATTTATTAGCCATTAACAACTTTTCATTGTCTGTAATGGTGGGATCAAAAAACGATAATCCCACCAACTCTGCATTCAAATACCACAAATGGTTCGGAAATTTGGTCAGGGCTATTTCTGCAATGTTGTTGTCACATTCTTTATAGTCTAACAGACTATGCAAAATACCTAAATCTTAAAATACCTCAATTTGGATTTTTTCAAACTTTGAGCGACGAGCGGCACGGGTTAACGTCGCTTGATCGAGCTCAAATTTTGGCTATCTCAATATCTGGAAAAGGGAATCGTTTTGTGGGGTCCAGACGGACAAAATTCCGACATCGATTTTTT
Source organism: Dendrobates tinctorius (assembly GCF_039654945.1). Lineage (NCBI taxonomy): Eukaryota > Metazoa > Chordata > Amphibia > Anura > Dendrobatidae > Dendrobates > Dendrobates tinctorius. The sequence goes on along the minus strand of NW_027361696.1, from coordinate 209,817 downwards.
GCGGTCACCCTACTGTACAGTCATGGCCAAAAGTTTTGAGAATGACACAAATATTAATTTTTACAAAGTCTACTGCTTCATTTTTTCTAATGGCAATTTGCATATACTCCAGAATGTTATAAAGAGTGATCAGCTTAACAGCAATTACTTGCAAAGTCAATATTTGCCTAGAAAATGAACTTTATCCCCCAAAACAACATCATTGCAGCCCTGCCTTAAAAGGATCAGCTAACATCGTTTCAGTGATTGCTCCATTAACACAGGTGTGGGATGAAGACAGGGCTGGAGATCAATCTGTCATGATTAAGTAAGAATGACACCACTGGACACTTTAAAAGGAGGCTGGTGCTTGGCATCATTGTTTCTCTTCTGTTAACCACGGTTATCTCTAAAGAAACACGTGCAGTCATCATTGCACTGCACAAAAATGGCCTAACAGGGAAGAGTATTGCAGCTAGAAAGATTGCACCTCAGTCAACAATCTATCGCATCATCAAGAACTTCAAGGAGAGAGGTTCCCTTGTTGCCAAAAAGGCTCCAGGGCGCCCAAGAAAGACCAGCAAGCGCCAGGACCGTCTCTTAAAAGTGTTTCAGCTGCGGGATCGGGCTACCAGCAGTGCAGAGCTTGCTCAGGAATGGCAGCAGGCAGGTGTGAGTGCATCTGCATGCACTGTGAGGCGGAGACTCTTGGAGCAAGGCCTGGTCTCAAGGAGGGCAGCAAAGAAGCCACTTCCCTCCAGGAAAAACATCATGGACAGACTGATATTCTGCAAGAGGTACGGGGAGTGGACTGCTGAGGACTAGGGTAAAGTCATTTTCTCTGATGAATCCCCTTGTCGATTGTTTGGGACATCTGGGAAACGGCTTATTCGGAGAAGACCAGGTGAGCGCTACCACCAAGTCTTGTCTCATGCCAACTGTCAAGCATCCTGAAACCATTCATGTGTGGGGTTGCTTCTCAGCCAAGGGAATGGGCTCTCTCTCAGTCTTGCCTAAAAACACAGCCATGAATAAAGAATGGTACCAGAATGTCCTCCAAAAGCAAGTTCTCGCAACCGTCCAAGAGCAGTTTGGCGATCAACAATGCCTTTTTCAACATGATGGAGCACCTTGCCATAAAGCAAAGGTGATAACTAAATGGCTCAGCGAACAAAACAGAGATTTTGGGACCATGGCCTGGAAACTCCCAAGATCTTAATCCCATTGAGAACGTGTGGTCAATCATCAAGAGACGGGTGGACAAACAAAAACCTTCAAATTCAGACAAAATAAAAGCATTGATTTTGCAAGAATGGACTGCTATCAGTCAGGATTTGATCCAGAAGTTGATTGAGAGCATGCCAGGGAGAATTGCTGAGGTCCTGAAGAAGAAGGGTCAACACTGCAAATATTGACTTGCGGCACTCATTCTAACTGTCAATAAAACCTTTTGCTACTCATATGATTGCAATTATATTTCTGTATGTGATAAAAACATCTGACAAACACACATAAAAACCAGAGGCCAACAGATCATGTGAAAATATAATATTTGTGTCATTCTCAAAACTTTTGGCCATGACTGTATACAGGTAGCATTCTTTCATGTGCACTCAGAGTTACAGGACACCGTGCAGGTAATGGGGTCCGTGGCTGCGGAATGTGTAATCCTGGGAAAGGAAAACCTGTAATAGGAGAGGTGTCTTATAGAGGGAAAATGATGAAGGCGAGGAGGGGGGTCAGTACATAGAAAGCATCAGGACAAAGGGGGTTCAATGGCGCTAGAGGGGGAGGGGTAAACTGCAGGTGACAGCTCGGATACAGGTGACAGCTCGGATACATGAATCCCATCTAGATGTATCCATTATCTACAGGAACAATGAAGCGGATTGTGAAGGTGATCGCGTTTAATAAGGGGATAGCAGTGGCTGATACGTCACTGTGCCCCTACAAACAGCTGACTAGTGGAGGTGGGAGAGTCTGATCCAGAGCTTTAGTATTGCGAGGCTATCCATAACCCCTGAAGTTTTCACTATTTGATCAACTTTTTCCAAAACTCCAGAAAGTCCCTGAGGGTCCCGCACTAGACCAGTTCTCCCGTTAAACTCCCTCCACGCCGTGCTCTGCAGGATAGTCTGATCCGGAAATCTCCTATACATCTGTTCATCCTGAACCTCCTTGTTCATTAGCAGAATGTCAGGGCCAAGCAAAAGAGGGGAGAACAAACTTATTTTACTTTTAAGATTTTTTTAAAAGTTATGGTGTTGATTATCTCGGGCAACAAGGGCGTACTGCCCATAATGGCAGACCACACAGCATCCCACCCCTCTCCACAAAGCATCCCAGTTTATCAGTATCTGCATCCTCATGATGGCAGAGCAGGGGGCCTTCGGCTCCTTCTTCCACCATTCAGTCTGTGCGTCTAAGGCTTCTTTTACATTTACTGTGTTTTTGCTGGCTGTTTTTGTGGCCCCAATAAATTTCTATGGGGTTGCAAAATCTGCCCGCAAAAATTAGTCAAAGCGCCGTACGGCCGTGAGGGACGTATTAGCGGCAGTGAAAAAAGATCGAGCCTGCTCGATCTTTTTTCACGGCTTACGGACAGGGCCCTCATTGAAAATCAATGGGCCGCGAAAACAACGGAAGTTTGTGCGGTGCACCGTCACTTCCGATTTGGCGAAACACCGTTTTTTTTTTACAATACTTTTTCCATAGTATTGGAAAACTGAAAAACGGCGATCCACAATTTTTTTGCGGTCTGTTATTGTGGAAGAGTGTGAAAATTGCAGCGATAAGGCCCGCAAAAAACCCGTTAAGTGTAAAAGAAGCCTAAGCCTCAGTGCAGCAGTCACAATGACATCACCAGATCGTGCCTGCTGTGAGGAGCCTCAGTCCACATACAGCAAAACCGGAGCAGCACATCGGAGGGCATTATACTATGTGGTATGCTGTGGAGGGCGGGGGGACAAACTGCGTGAGGGTCACTGGCGGTGCATCATACTGAGTGTATGGAAGGCTGTGGGGAATAATACTGTGTACATGTCTATGGGGACATCATACTGTACATATGGCGAATCAAATTTTGTGGAGGTATCATGCTTTATGGGGGGGTATATTTAGGAGCATTGTACTCTGGATGCCATGGAAGCGGTATTGTAATGGGTGAAAACACTAAGGGGCATCAGTGGGGGGGTCTTGATTTCAGTGTACGTGCTCTCGGTGTTGGATGTCTGCCCTCTAGTGACTGCGTCTATGTGCCATCACCATGCTTACCCTGGGGGAGAGCAAATATGGGTTCTTGCTATGGAGACCCAAAATGTCTACATTCACCCGTTAAATGAATTATGACCCATATACCGCAGGGTCTATTAAAAAAGGGAGCATATCCCCACAATCTGGCTGATAACGCTCATTTTATATCGAAGAAGCAAAATTCTAGAGATCTCAGCCACCACATTATCCAAGAACCTGAATGAAGACACAATGTTACTCGTGTCACATCACGTGAATGCAGACCCTCGTTCTCTACATTCGTGCCAAGCATCGGGAAAGTAAAGGAGCCAAGACGACAGCAGGGAAAGGAGACAGTGATACCCAGGATGAATAATTCACCAGGACGCCAGTAATGGAACCACATCTTTAAGTTTCATCTCCAAGACAATGAGGAAGCGAAGTGCAAGATCCTGTCACCGTATATAACGAGCCATCGATAGCATCCGACCGTGTATTCGAGCCAGCACCGCTGGGATACATTGCTTATAAACCTGATCCGGATCACTGTATATTACTGCAGGTATAAGGGTCGGGGGCTCAGTGTCTGACTCCACTTGCAAAGTTTCCAATAAGGGGGTGGCCCAGACTTGTGGTGAGTCTGAAGTCGCTCTATATGACTCCATAGCCTGAATTCTTACAGCGTCCTGCTCCGCACTCGCTGTTGGTGAGAGCAGTCACTTGTCAGATCGGTGTTGTCAAAACAAGAGTTTAGTGAGGGGGAAGGATGTGGTCATAATGTGACCGCGGGTGAGCAAATCACCATCAACGGGGAATCCAGAGAGCGAGCACACTAAAGATCCAGAAGACCAGACAGCCCCCTGAATTGCAAAACCACTAGATCCATCTATCATGTGTAATGTATTGTCCATCCAGCCGCTGACAACCTCTCTACATGGTATACAGGCTGGTTGTCAGCAGTAATACATGAGTAGCTGGTGCTGTGTGATAAGGTGCGAAGTCTTCTGTCTGATCACTGGTGGAACAGTGGAGGAGCGGCGTCCCTTTCGGTCCGCTCAGGCATTAACAATGGTCACTTTCACGGTCTCCTCACTTGTCCGGCGGTGGTGGTGGGGATTATGGGGTCACAGATTCTTCTGTATTTAATGTCATGAATGACGATAATGGATTCATGTCTCTGACGAGAAATTTCTAAACAAAACTACTGAAATTCTGTCAATGTTTTTAGCATCACAGAATATTTAAGTTGGGTAAATACTGAAAGGTGAAAGACAGAAGGGTAAGAAAGGCAGAACAGAGTATTTCAGGAAAGATGTGCAGCTCTCACAGATGATGGAAGGTGACGGCTCTGCCTCCCATTCAGGTCTGATCAGGTGAAGCTTCATTTTATCTAAAAATCACATTACTGTAAGGGAACAACAACTAGAAGGAAGGTGCTGGACGGCTTCTTGTAGGATTGGGCTCGATTCCTGTAATGTGAGAGCGGTGACGGCTCAAGGTGACAGCCGGAGTCCGAGTGCGTTACTAGCTACCCCCAATGTAAAGCGGAGCTTTTTTGGCTGAGACTTCTCTGCCCCCCCTGGACCCCATTATAAATTGTTTCAATTTAGATTACTGTATTGTGTTCCAGCTGCAGTCACACGACACCAGACGCCATCTATGATCCGGCCACAATTACACCATGTGAGAGAAATGACTGCACTGCCACTGCCGTCACATTTTAGGGCACTGTCGTGCAGTTTGAAGACAGAAGGGAACTGGGGAGCCAGTGGAAGACATTTTGGGAATTGTAGTCTCAGCAGGAGCAGCTTTTTTTCCCTGCGGTGCAGCGCTCTCAGGCCCATGCCCACGACTTGGTACCAATATTCAAAAAGGGCTCTAAAAGTGAACCTGGAAATTATAGGCCAGTAAGTCTAACCCCTATTGTTGGTAAAATATTTGAAGGGTTTCTGAGGGATGTTATTCTGGATTATCTCAATGAGAATAACTGTTTAACTCCATATCAGCATGGGTTTATGAGGAATTGCTCCTGTCATCCAATCTAATCAGTTTTTATGAAGAGGTAAGCTATAGACTGGACCAAGGTGAGTCATTGGATGTGGTATATCTTGATTTTTCCAAAGCGTTTGATACCGTGCCACACAAGGGGTTGGCACACAAAATGAGAATGCTGGGTCTGGGGGAAAATGTGTGTAAATGGGTAAGTAACTGGCTTATTGATAGAAAGCAGAGGGTGGTTATAAATGGTGTATTCTCTAACTGGGTCACTGTGACCAGTGGGGTACCACAGGGGTCAGTGTTGGGACCTCTTCTCTTCAACATATTTATTAACGATCTGGTAGAAGGTTTGCACAGTAAAATATCGATATTTGCAGATGATACAAAACTAAACTGTGTTCCAAATTATGTAAAAAGAGTTTAGGAGTGATAAGGTTACAATTTTTTTTGTTTGTCATTTAAACTCATTGATGGTGATTTGTGTCAGGGCTCTTTATATCACTGAAAGCAATTGCAGATACCTGTGCAAATTAGTTTGGCAGGTGTGTCCAAATAAAGGCAAGACTACTTAAGAAGGCTTTTCCACATTATTAAGCAGCCTACATTTTTTGCCAAAATAGGAAAGAAAAAGGATGTGTCGGCTGCAGAGAAGCAACAAATTGTGGAGTATTTAGGTCAAGGCATGACTACAATCAACATTGCCAAGACACTTCATCGTGATCATCGCACAATCAAGAAGTATGTAGCCGATTCCCAGCACACACGTGTGTGTGCGGATAAGGAAAAATTGAGGACTCTTTCCAACAGGATATTGCGTCAGGTTAAAAGAGCAGCTGCAAAAATGCCTTGTCATAGCAGCAGACAAGTTTTTGAAGCTGCTGGTGCCTCCAACGTCCCCCGAACAACAAGATGCAGGGTCCTTCAGAGGTTTGCAGCTGTGCGTAAGCCATCCTGTCGACCACCTCTATCCACTGTACACAAGCAGAACCGGCTCCAGTGGGCCAAACGATACATGAAGACTGACTTCCAAACTGTTGTGTTCACCAATGAGTGCCGTGCAACGCTCGATGGTCCAGATGGATAGAGTGGAGGATGGACAACCCATGAAAACACAGCTAAGGCGCCAACAAGGAGGAGGTGGAGTAATGTTTTGGGCTGGAATCATGGAGAGAGAGATTGTCGGCCCCTTTAGGATCCCTGAAGGGGTAAAGATGAACTCCACAATCTACGTGGAGTTTCTAAAACAGCACTTCCTGCCATGGTTCAAGAGAAAGAACCGTGCTTTCCGCAGCAAGATCATTTTCATGCATGATAATGCACCGTCTCATGCTGCAAATAACACATCTGCATCTCTGGCTGCTATGGGCATAAAAGAGGACAAACTTATGGTGTGGCCACCATCTTCCCCTGACCTCAACCTCATTGAGAACCTCTGGAGCATCATCAAAAAGAGTGTCTATGGTGGCGGGAGGCAGTTCACATCTAAGCAACAGCTCTGGGAGGGTATTCTGTCCACATGCAAAATAACTGAAGCACAAACCATCCAAAAACTGACAAATTCAATGGACGAGAGTTCAGAAGCTTCTTTCCAACAAGGGGTCCTATGTGCAAATGTAACATCACCTAGAATAAAGTTTTGACTTGGAAACTGTTTGACTTCATTTTGTAATAAGCAGCAAATGCTTATAATTTCACAATTGACCATTTTCTTGTTCAAAATAAAAAAGGTTGAAAACTCTGCTGTGCATAATAATTTGGAACATGCATTTTGAGTGTTTCTTATTTTTAAAAATATACTGTTTTCCTAGGCAGTTTGTTCAAAAACATTGCAATTATACAAGAATATTAGATGACTGGATAATAACAATGACTGCAATTCATATAGGTAATTTAGAGAAAATATGAGGAAATATTTTTTGCATAATAATTTGGAACACAGTGTATGTAAAGCAGTCAATACAAGAGAAGACAGTATTCTGCTACAGATGGATCTGGATAAGTTGGGAACTTGGGCCGAAAGGTGGGAGATGCAGTTTAACAATGATAAATATAAGGTTATACACATGGGAAGAAGGAATCAATATCACCATTACACACTGAACGGTAAACCACTGGGTAAATCTGACATGGAGAAGGACTTGGGGATCCTAGTTAATGATAAACTTACCTGGAGCAGCCAGTGCCAGGCAGCGGCTGCCAAGGCAAACAGGATCATGGGCTGCATTAAAAGAAGTCTGGATACACATGAGAGCATTATACTGCCCCTGTACAAATCTCTGGTTAGATCGCACATGGAGTACTGTGTACAGTTTTGGGCACCGGTGCTCAGGAACGATATAATGGAACTAGAACGGGTACAAAGGAGGGCAACAAAATTAATAAAGGGGATGGCGGAACTCCAATACTCAGAGAAATTAGCAAAATTAGGATTAGTCTAGAAAAAAGACGACTGAGGGGCGATCTAATAACCATTTATAAATATATAAGGGGACAATACAAATATCTCTCCGAGGATCTGTTTATACCAAGGAAGGTGATGGGCATTCTCTGCGTCTGGAGGAGAAAAGGTTTTTCCACCAACATAGAAGAGGATTCTTTACTGTTAGGGCAGTGAAAATCTGGAATTCTCTGCTTGAGGAGGTGGTGATGGCGAACTCAGTCAAGGGGTTCAAGAGAGGCCTAGATGTCTTCCTGGAGCGTAAGAATATTGTATCTTACAGTTATTAGGTTCTTTAGAAGGACGTAGATCTGGGGATTTATTCTGACAGAATTTTATAGGCTGAACTAATGTCTTTTTTCGGCCTTACTAACTATGCTACTATGACCTTACAACAGAGAAAAAAAAATCCTTTAATATAAAAAAAAAATAAATAAATAAAAAAAGTGAAAAAAACCCAAAATACAAACATTGACCACAGTACAAACCAGCGGTCGGGACCGATGTCGTCATCACTGAAGTAATCAGAACAAGATCAGTAGCAGATAAAAAAAAAAAAAAAAAAAAAAAAATGATACCTAGACAAAGTAAAAATGCAGAAGTCTCGGTGTCAGCACCTCCCGGCGTCTCTGAACCTCTGCAGCAGAGGCTCGTCCACCCGCAGGGCGTAGGTCAGGGTGCGGGTGCTGTAGTACTGCGCGTCCAGCTCTAGGTTCTGGATGACATCACTCAGCAGATGAGCGCGCTCCACCGTGATACCTGGCGCCTCGTGGCCCAGCGCCACGAAATGTACGTGCAGATGGTAATACGAAGGCTGGTAATGCAGATAGATCCGCAGCTGGTGACCCTCGACGCCGTACCGTGCCAAAATGGCCGCCTAAGACAGAACCGGGCAAAAAGTAAGAAAAACAAAACAAACTTGGACAACCCTTTACCTGTGGGGTATGAATACTTTTTAACCCTTTAACAACCTGTGATGTACATTTTCAACTGCGTTGTACCCAGAAGAAACCACTGGATAGACAAATGCCCGTAAATGCAGCTCACTGCCATTAACTATTTAAGAGCCGCAATGAGATTTGTGGGGAGATGATGGGATAATATAGCAGCTGGGTGGCCATCATGGGAAACTCAACCACAGCCCGCCCATCACACAACGGGCACTGCAGTATGGAATACATGCAAACACAGGGCCAAGATCCCAAAGAGAAGTAAAAAAAAATAAATTTATATATATATATATATATATATATATATATATATATATATACACACACATACATACACACACACAGTTGTGGCCAGAAATATTGACACCCCTGCAATTGTGTCAGATAATACTCAGTTCCTTCCTGAAAATGATTGCAATCACAAATTCTTTGGTATTATTATCTTCATTTAATTTGTCTTAAATGAAAAAACACAAAAAAGAATGAAGCAAAAAGCAAAACATTGATCATTTCACACAAAACTCCAAAAATGGGCCAGACAAAAGTATTGGCACCCTCAGCCTAGTACTTGGTTGCACAACCTTTAGCCAAAATAACTGCGACCAACTGCTTCCGGTAACCATCAATGGGTTTCTTACAATATTCTGCTGGAATTTTAGACCATTCTTCTTTGGCAAACTGCTCCAGGTCCCTGATATTAGAAGGGTGCCTTCTCCAAACTGCCATTTTTAGATCTCTCCACAGGTGTTCTATGGGATTCAGGTCTGGACTCATTGCTGGCCACCTTAGAAGTCTCCAGTGCTTTCTCTCAAACCATTTTCTAGTGCTTTTTGAAGTGTGTTTTGGGTCATTGTTCTGCTGGAAGACCCATGACCTCTGAGGGAGACCCAGCTTTCTCACACTAGGCCCTACATTATGCTGCAAAATTTGTTGGTAGTCTTCAGACTTCATAATGCCATGCACACGTACAAGCAGTCCAGTGCCAGAGGCAGCAAAGCAACCCCAAAACATCAGGGAACCTCTGCCATGTTTGACTGTAGGGACCGTGTTCTTTTCTTTTAATGCCTCTTTTTTTCTCCTGTAAACTCTATGTTGATGCCTTTGCCCAAAAAGCTCTACTTTTGTCTCATCTGACCAGAGAACATTCTTCCAAAACGTTTTAGGCTTTTTCAGGTAAGTTTTGGCAAACTCCAGCCTGGCTTTTTTATGTCTCGGGGTAAGAAGTGGGGGTCTTCCTGGGTCTCCTACCATACAGTCCCTTTTCATTCAGACGCCGACGGATAGTACGGGTTGACACTGTTGTACCCTCGGACTGCAGGGCAGCTTGAACTTGTTTGGATGTTAGTCGAGGTTCTTTATCCAACATCTGCACAATCTTGCGTTGAAATCTCTTGTCAATTTTTCTCTTCCATCCACATCTAGGGAGGTTAGCCACAGTGCCATGGGCTTTAAACTTCTTGATGACACTGCGCACGGTAGACACAGGAACATTCAGGTCTTTGGAGATGGACTTGTAGCCTTGAGATTGCTCATGCTTCCTCACAATTTGGTTTCTCAAGTCCTCAGACAGTTCTTTGGTCTTTCTTTTCTCCATGCTCAATGTGGTACACACAAGGACACAGGTTGAGTCAACTTTAATCCATGTCAACTGGCTGCAAGTGTGATTTAGTTATTGCCAACACCTGTTAGGTGCCACAGGTAAGTTACAGGTGCTGTTAATTACACAAATTAGAGAAGCATCACATGATTTTTCGAACAGTGCCAATACTTTTGTCCACCCTCTTTTTATGTTTGATGTGGAATTATATCCAATTTGGCTTTAGGACAATTCTTTTTGTGTTTTTTCATTTAAGACAAATTAAATGAAGATAATAACAAAGAATTTGTGTTTGCAGTCATTTTCAGGAAGAAACTGAGTATTATCTGACAGAATTGCAGGGGTGTCAATACTTTTGGCCACAACTAATTATATATATATATATATATATATATATATATATATATAATATTAAAGGTTCAGTGACACCCAAAAATGAAGGACTTACAAAATTAGAAATAATAAATACATTTGGTGTTGTCGCATCTCAACAGTAAAGTGTTTGTTGAAGAACAGTGATTATAGGACACTAAACATGTGATTATGCTGCAGAGCAGAGGCCACGGCCAGCGCCGCCTGCAGAGGGTTTTTTTCTTCAGTATTTACAGGCATTCATTATGTAAACTAGGGGGCAGGTCAGTGAGAGATAAGTGACCTGTCAGAGGCCATACACATGTATAACTAATCAGAGCGTCACATGAAGACCCCCCCACAGCCCACCCTGTTTGTTAACACAAAACTGAAAATAAAGATTAAACAACAACCACAAGGCAAATTTTATCTCCAGGTATCATTGTAATCAGTATAACAGCGCTGACCTGACAGTGTCTGTAGTTACTGAGCACAATCCAGCTGACAGGGGCACTTTAAGAAAAGCAAAATTTTGACTTTGATCCCAGGGAGAAAAGAAATGCATCAACTACATGCAACTGTAACAGATACGCAGGTGTGTGAGCAGGACCAGGACATGATGGCTTCTATAACCAGAAAATGAAAAAAAATAAGCCACCTTGAAAACGTATATAGGGAGATTTATGAAGAATGACGAACGTTAAAATGTCAGCAATTGATGCAATTATTTGCACCTCCATAAATTTTTAGCTCTACTGCAAATTTTCATATAATCTCTGTCCCTTTAAAATCCAGCAGCCCCCCCCCCCCGGTGTCCTCACCTGCCCCTCCTGCAGGATGTTCTTCAGCAGCGGCAGATGATCCCCATTCAGGTCTCGCAAGGACTTGATGCCGCGCTGGTGACAGATGGCGATGAGGTACAGATCATCCACCTGAAAGACAAGGGGCAGCCATAGACAGGAATCAGACCCGGACCTCAATAACTCTGGGACAACATCAGACGTCAGTACCACACACTGACGTGGTGACCCTAGCACAGATTTGGACAGGGCGCAGGATCTTCGAATTACTCTCGTTTAGGTCCCTTCCCAATCATACAGGAGCTGGGTGGGTAGCCATATGGTGCTGATGATCGATGTATCAGCCACTCCAGCAGTGCCTCCACCCCATGGCCACCACTCCGGTGTGAAGGTAATGACCACTTCCCCAACCCATGGCTCCTGGACACTTCGTCTGTGGCTCACCGTTTGGCACAGAATGTCATACAACAATTAGAGACTGGATCATCACAACCGCTGATAAGGATGAGCAACAGATCCCCTATGCAGGACGTCAGTGATAATTAGCGGATCACCGTACAGATCCCGAGCGCAGGATGTCAGTGGCAGTGATTTGTTTATTGTAAAGCTGAATGACAACCATTATGGCCACCTTTACAACAATGATCGAATGAGCCCCATCATACAGCGATGCTCCTTCCCTGGTACAGCTGGGGCTTTGCATCTGTGTCAGCTGTACTCTTGTCATATCTGTTCTGTGGTCATCAGGACTTCATGATGGCGGATCACACCAGGCAGCCTCCTGATCCAGGGTGCACCCTTGTCGCTATGATGGTTTCCCTTTTTCCACCCTCTCCGTGTCCCATCTGACAGCTCCACAGTGACAAAATCCCAGGAATCCTTAGCCTTGATCTCAACCAGACACAGCATCATTGTGTGCAGCACCGGGATCAGAGCGGCTCTCACCAGTGACACCAGGACGGGGGATTCACAGGGGGACAATGAGTCCCACACAAGAGCTGGAGAACATTATTGGACGGGGTGGGGAGAGCCTCACTTAACCCTTACATTCCCGGAGTATATTTCATACTCTGCTACTGTAGTCAAAGAGAAGCCGGAGGAGAGAAAGTGAAAATAACAGCAGATGATAAGGATTGGGCAGAGTGATTCCAACAGGTCCGACCCTTCTGTTCCTGAAGAGATAAATCTCCATCAGAGGAGCCCAGCCTCGAATCACTCCCCTCCTCTTACTGAGGACATATAATAATAATAATAATAATAATAATACTAATCTTTATTTATATAGCGCCAACATATTCCGCAGCGCTTTACAGTTGAACAGTTTCAAACACAACAGTCATAAGTAACAACGTTAACAATACAATAATTAAAGCGAAATAAGACGACCCTGCTTGTGGAGCTTACAATCTACAATGAGGTGGGGGAGATACAAAGCATAGGTTTGTATTTACAATGACGGTCCAGCCATCTTCAGGGGGTGGGGGTTAGATGGAGATAGTGAATGGGCTACACACACACACAAACATAACATGACTTTGATTACTGAATGTGATAGGCCGCTCTGAACAAATGCGTTTTGAGCGAGCGCCTAAAACTATGCAAATTGTGGATGATCCTAATATCTTGGGGTAGAGCATTCCAGAGGATTGGCGCAGCACGGGAGAAGTCTTGGAGTCGGGAGTGGGAGGTACGGATTAGGGCAGAGGTTAGTCGAAAGTCATTTGCAGAGCGCAGCGGTCGGTTAGGCCGATAGACAGAAATGAGGGAGGAGATGTAAGGGGGTGCCGCACTGTGGAGAGCTTTGTGGGTGAGAACAAGTACTTTGAATTGTACCCTGTAATGAATTGGCAGCCAGTGTAACGACTGGCGAAGAGCGGACGCGTCTGAGTAACGATTAGCCAGATGGACAACCCTGGCTGCTGCATTAAGGATAGACTGGAGAGGGGAGAGTCGAGTGAGAGGGAGGCCAATTAATAGAGCATTACAGTAGTCCAGGCGGGAGTGGATCAGGGCGACAGTGAGAGTTTTTGTTGTTTCCATGGTGAGAAAAGGGCGGATTCTAGAGATGTTCTTTAGGTGTAAGCGGCATGAGCGGGCAAGAGATTGTATATGGTAGGTGAAGGAGAGATCGGAGTCGAACATAACACCCAGACAGCGTGCCTGCTGTCGGGGTGTTATTATGGTGCCACCCACAGAGAGGGAAATGTCAGATTTAGGGAGGTTAGTAGATGGTGGGAGCAGAAGAAGTTCAGTTTTGGAGAGGTTGAGTTTCAGATAGAGAGCAGACATGATGTTGGAGACTGCAGACAGACAGTCAGTGGCGTTCTGTAGTACAGCGGAGGTAAGGTCAGGGGATGATGTGTACAGTTGTGTGTCATCAGCATAAAGATGGTACTGAAAGCCAAATCTGCTGATGGTCTGTCCAATTGGGGCCGTATAGAGAGAGAAGAGAAGGGGGCCAAGGACTGAGCCCTGAGGTACCCCAACAGTGAGAGGAAGAGGAGATGAAGTGGAGCCAGAAAACAGAACACTGAAGGAGCGGTCGGAAAGATAGGAGGAGAACCAGGAAAGAGCAGTGTCCTTAATGCCTAGTGACTGGAGCCTAGAGAGTAGGAGAGGATGGTCAACAGTGTCGAAAGCTGCAGAAAGGTCGAGAAGAATGAGCAGAGAGTGGTCACCATTACGTTTTGCTGTCAGAAGGTCATTGGTCACTTTGATGAGTGTAGTTTCTGTCGAATGTAGGGGGCGGAAACCGGACTGTGAAGGGTCTAGGAGGGAGTGAGTGGAGAGGTAACGGGTAAGGCGTGAGTATATCAGGCGCTCCAAGAGTTTAGAGATGAAGGGGAGATTGGAGACTGGTCTGTAGTTGTTTGTGCAGGATGGGTCGAGGGTGGGTTTCTTTAGTAATGGAGTAATGATAGAGTGTTTGAAGGAGGAGGGGAAAATGCCAGAGGAGAGGGAGAGATTAAAGATTGTAGTTAGGTGAGTTGTGACGACTGGGGAGAGAGACTGGAGGAGATGTGAGGGAATGGGGTCGGTTGTGCATGTAGTCGGACGAGAAGAGGAGAGGAGCCTGGAGACTTCTTCTTCTGTGATGGGAACGAATGTGGAGAGTGAGCCAGGGGGAATGCAGGGAGGGATGGGAGTCACTGAATTTGGTGATTGGGAGCGGATTTCCTGACGGATATTGTCTATTTTCTCTATAAAGTGGGAGGCAAGGTCATCAGCGCAAATGTCTGTGATAGGGGCTTGTGCTTTTGGCCTGAGGAGGGAGTGAAAGGTGTCAAAAAGTTTCTTGGGGTTGTTGGATAGTGAGGAGATCAGGGTGGTGAAGTAGGTCTGTTTGGCGAGGTGAAGGGCAGAGTTATATGTCCTTAACATAAATTTGAAGTGTATGAAGTCTTCTGGTGTGCGTGTTTTCCTCCATAAGCGTTCAGCACACCTAGAGCATCGCTGGAGAAATCGGGTTTGCGATGTGAGCCAGGGCTGTTTCACTCTGTGTTTGGAGGTTCTGAGGGTGAGGGGAGCTACTTGGTCAAGGGTGCTTCTAAGAGTGTCATTGAAGTGATGTACAACCAGATCAGGACAGGACAAAGAAGAGATTGGGGACAGTGATGAGTGTAGGGAGTCTGAAAGTGTATGAGGGTTAATGGCTTGTAGATTTCTGACTGAATGGTAGGTAGGAGGGTGCTGGGGTGAGCGAGGATTTGTGAGTGTAAAGGAGAGAATGTTGTGGTCAGAGAGGGGAAGCGGTGAGTTATCTATGTAGGAGATTGAGCAGAGCCGGGCGAAAACCAGGTCCAGGGTGTTACCGTCTTTGTGTGTTTCAGAGCTTGAGAGCTGAGAGAGGCCTAGAGAAGTGGTTAGTGATAGAAGCTGGGATGCAGATGTGGAAGTGGGGCTGTTAATGGGGATGTTGAAGTCTCCCAGGATAAGGGTTGGTAGTTCTGAGGACATGAAGTGCGGCAGCCAGGCAGAGAAATGGTCCAGGAAGTGGGTGGGTGAGCCTGGGGGCCGGTATATGACCGCTACTCTGAGGGAGAGGGGACGAAAGAGCCTGATGGTGTGGACTTCAAAAGAAGGGAATGAGAGTGATGGAACTGGGGGGGGGGATGACCTGGAAAGTGCATTGTGGGGACAGGAGTATGCCGACTCCACCACCAGGTCTGTTTGTCGGTCTCGGGGAATGGGAGAATTGTAAGCCACCATGGGAAATGGCAGCAGGAGAGACAGTGTCAGAATCCTGAATCCAGGTTTCCGTGAGGGCCAACAGATTCAGAGAGTTTTTCAGAAAGTAATTGTGTAGGAAAGGAAGCTTGTTGCATACAGACCGTGGATTCCAAAGGGCAAAATTGAAAGAAGGAGATGAAGGAGTGCAAATAATATTAGTAAGATTATTAAGGTTTCGATGTGAGGTAGGGTAGGGGTTGAGGTTGGGGGATGGTGGACCGGGGTTGGGGGAGATGTCCCCTGAAATCAGTAGGAGCAGGAAGATAAAGAGCAAGTGGTTTTTGGAATTGTATGCTCAGCCAAGCGGAGTGTGTATATACAGGGGTAAAGACAGTGGCCAAATGTCTACGTCCACTTGCGGCTGCAAGGACATCGCTCCCATAGCACAGATCCAATGAACAGCACAGATTTGCCTGTTCTAGGATGGGGGGGGCACAGGTGGAAGGAGAGCTCCTGACTCCGCTGCCTCCACACTGCCCCACTAGAGGTGTATAGTAAGCAGATGACACAGGGAAAGGGGGGAGGGGGAGGTGCGCAACACATATATGCAAGCAGCAGAAATGGAAAATTTCCAAGCACGTCAAAGGAGACCATAATCTGTGTATAAAGCCAAGCTACACAGTAAGGCCGGGATCACACATGTGAGAAACATAGCAGAGTCTCGCATGTTAATACCCAGCACTCCTGAGCTGAGTGTGCGGCCGCACAGAAATACATGCAGCTGAACGCTCCGCTCCCGAGTGCCAGCGGCAGTGCCGGGTATTAACATGCGAGACTCGGCCGTGTTTCTCGCATGTGTGAACCCGGCCTAATAATGGCAGCAGACCAAGCCACAGAACACCAGAGGAAGTCATACAGGTCCATCAATAGTCAGCGACTACAGTAAGAGGGGTACTGACAACTCTGTGCTATTCCAGGGTAGTCACCAATAACCGAAGACCACCGACCTGTTTCTGATTCCACTTGAAGTCAGGTAACAGGACGAAGCCGAGCGCTGGATCCGGGTTCTCATGGACGATCCGATCCTCCTCCGCTTTCTTCTCCAGGATGTTATAGACCCACTGAAATGAGACAACAGGTGATGTCTGCAATCTGTGGCCAATATCTCACTGGTGTCCAGATCTCTGCTGGCCTGACTGAATAGAAACATTCAGAGTTTATATCTAAAGCCTCTCCTCATTCAAGGATTCTCACAGCTGAGGGTCTGTCACAATGCATCCAGTGCAGACCAGCACTCTAGTTGTTACAATGTGTCAGTCTGGAGGACAGACAGGCTACAAATCTCAAACTGGATACATTGTAACAAACCCTCAGCTGTGAACTGCAGGTGGTTTCCTATAAATCCTTCTTTAACTATCTGATAATGACGCTTTCTTTCATCTGGAAAAGGGAGTTTTCACCTGATCTGAAAAAGGGAACTGAAGTGGCCATTGTTTCTGTGTTGTCAGCGCTGTACAAGGGGAAGGGGGTGTGCAGGGCCCCAGAGCCGTGAACGGCCACTTGTAACCTTCTGCAGAGCATCGCGACAGTGACCTGCAGTACCGCTCCTCACCACCAGCATCTAAACATCAATGCAACAGCGCTCCCACTACAGCCAGGTGACAACTCTGGCACGTTTGCAGCTCTCAGTGGAGTTGTCAGACAACTTTACCAGCATGGCTGCGGTACGATTTGTGCTACTGGTGAGCAAACGACACCAGGGTGTGAGCAATAACACTCCCCACGGAGGGCGTCAGCTTTCCTGCACTCAAATTTAGCTATTTAGTGGGAGATTATCTCAGAAGTCACCTGGATGCTGAAGCTCTGAGACTGGATGAAGGGGAGGGTGATGCTCCTGTAATCCTCGCCCGTCTCTGCGATGAGGTGAAGCTCCTGCCGCAGATACTTCTTGATGTGTTTCTCGGTCGCTGGTCGGATGATGGTGGTTTTCACTTCTGCACAACAAGAGACGAGGAGAACTCGATTACATGATAATATACACAGCGCACGCTGCGCCCCTCATGCACCGCCATCGCACTCTCTACCCCACACATCGCACCAGCACACGCTGCGCCCCTCATGCACCGCCATCACACACTCTACCCCACACATCACACCAGCACACGCTGTGCTCCACCCACTGCGCCAGGCCGTCACACAGCGCACGCTCCACCCACCGCGCCAGGCCGTCACACAGCGCACGCTCCACCCACCGCGCCAGGCCGTCACACAGCGCACGCTCCACCCCACGCGCACTGCCATCAAACAGCACACTCGCAGTCTACCTCTACACATCGCACCGCCATCACACATCGCACGCTCCACCCACCGCGCCAGGCCATCACACAGCGCACGCTCCACCCACCACGCCAGGCCATCACAGCGCACGCTCCACCCACCGCGCCAGGCCATCACACAGCGCACGCTCCACCCCACGCGCACTGCCATCAAACAGCACACTCGCAGTCTACCTCTACACATCGCACCGCCATCACACAGCGCATGCTCCACCCTGCACATGCCATCACCTGCTACATCAATTACTCCCCGTGACCATCATCGTCATACAATGCCTTTTCTATACCGCACATATTACCGTCAGACATTGCACAGGACATAATCCCATGGACCAGGATACAACGGCAACATTCCAATTTTTTGAGCCACCTACTTAGGCCTCTTTCACACTTCCATTTTTGACAATCAGTCAAGATCCGCCAATTTTGAAAAAAAACGGATCCGCCATTTTTCTTTGCGGATCCGTTTTTTTCCCCATTGACTTTCATTATTGGCGGATCCTGACTGATTGTCGTCCGTTGCATCCGTTTTTTTGAGGATCCGCCAGAATCTTAGTGTCCGTCACCATCCTCAAAGATTCCCTAACGGAGCTTGTAACGTTTTTTTTCCGGCGGATCCTCCAGACACAGAATTAACCCTAAAATCTCTCTCTCTCTCTCCTTCCCGGCCAGCGTTTCCTTTCAATTTCCTCATTTTCAGGATCCGTCTGAAAACGGATCCTGTGCCATCCGTTCACATCAGTTCAGAACGGATCCACTTGTCTGCCGTTTTTGGCGGATTTGAACTGATGCAAAAAAACTGAAGTGTGAAAGAGGCCTAACTATCCCGTGTGGCTGGGACTTTTAGTTCCACCACACAGTTGCAGTCTCTGCAGTGATGTCATGGCGCCACCTGGTGTTCAATGTCTGTATAACAAAGCTTTATAGCTTTCTAATAGAGGCAAATATTTGTCCCCTCCACCCACCCCAAAAAAAAAAAAAAATTACGCCAAATCTTTAGGTATATTCACCTCAGCTATACCAATAGCAGATTTTGCACCTTGATTATAAGTTTAGTGAACATTACTCCAGTGCAACATTTCAATCTGGGTATTTCACTTCCGAATATTAGATAATTGGAGACGGATGAGCTGCGCTTGAACAGCACATTTTGCAAATTGCATATTTTTATGCATCTCAGAATTTTGCTATATTCACATATTTGCTGCTCTGCTTTTTTAAGTCTATTATCTCCTGTCTGCAATGTTTGGGTCTTTTATAATTAATGCAATATTCCATATATTGTACTTCACACCTGCGCCCACTTTACTTTTTGCCATTTTGTGATCCACGCACACCCAGCCCCCCATGTGCACTAATGTCAGGAGGGGGTGATCCACGCCGCCACAGCCCACCCATGTCCATTGATGTCAGTGGGGGTGAACCACGCACCCTCAGTCCCCCTCCCCCTCCGCGCCGCTACAGCCCACCCAAGTCCACTAATGTCAGAAGGTGATCCGCACCCCCCCCTCCCCCCATGTCCATTGATGTCAGAGGGGGGTTATCCACATACCCCAGCCCCCATGTCCAATGATGTCAGGTGGGGGTCATCCGCCGCCTCCCCCCCCCCCCCCTGTCAGCTGATGTCAGGAGGGGGTGATTCACGCCCACCCCCCCCACCCCCCCTATGACCGCTCATGTCAGGAGGGGGTGATCTGCGCACGCCCCCCCGACAGCCCCATCGCATCGTGCCCACATTCCCTGGCAGCGAGCACGGACCGTTCAGCTGGGGCGGCGGGCTCAGATGGTAGACTCCATAGATGTCGTTCTTCAGCTGCAGCCTCAGAGTGGGGTTATCGGCAAGGAGGCGACAGACGGTATCCGCCTGGAAAGGCGCTCGCTCCAGGATGACTACAGCGTCTTCATCACTCACCTGGAGACAAAAAAAAAAGAGCAAAATATGAAGAAATAATAGCAATTATGACAGGTGGCAGATAACAGGGAACAATGGACTGCATGAGATAGCAAAACAATAGGAACACAGAGCAGATGTCATGTAACCTAGCAACAACGACCACTTAGGCTAAGTGCACACGTACCGGAACTCTCGCGGAAATTACCGCGAGAATTCCGGAATTCCAGTCCGCGGGAAAATCGCATTTTAAATTCCCGCGATTTTCCCGCGGAAAAACTAGCATTTTGCAAGCGTAATTAGCTTGCAGAATGCTAGTGTTTTCCAAGCGATCTGTAGCATCGCTTGGAGAACTGATTGACAGGTTGGTCACACTCGTCAAACATAGTGTTTGACAAGTGTGACCAAATTTTTACTACTGAGGCCGCCTATGCAGCATCAGTAGTAAAAGATAAAATGTAAAAAAAAAAATAAAAAATGGTGTTATTCTTACCTTCCGACGTCCCGCGCATCCGTTCCCAGTAATCCTTTGCGAAAATGCCCACGATGACGTCAGTTCTCGCGGGATCGCGACGTCTCGCGGTAATTCGCGATGACATCTCTCGAATGACCGCGAGACTTCGCGATCCCGCGAGAACGGACGCCATCGCGAGCATTTTCGCAAAGGATTACTGGGAACGGAGCGTGAAGAGAAGCAGGAAGGCTGCGCGGGACGTCGGAGGGTGAGAATAACAATATTTTTTATTTTATTTTAAATTCTATTTTTTACAGGGATATGGTGCCCAAAGCCCGGAGGACAGTCTCCTCTCCTCCGGACCGTGGGTACCATCCGCAATTGTTCTGCTTACTTTCCGCATGGTGTGCACAGCCACATGCGAGAAGTAAGCGGAACAATGCATTCCTATGGGTGCGGGATCGCCGCGATTCCGCAAATTAATGAGCATGCTGCGGTTTTTACCGCGAAGCGATTCCGCCGCGGTAAAAACCGCAGCATTAGCACAGCATTGCGGAATCCCATAGGAATGCATGGGATGCTTATTTTTCGCGTTTTCGCGGCAAAATCGCGTGGTTAAAACCGCTGCGGAAACGCGAAAAAAATGCAACGTGTGAACTCAGCCTTACAGTACAGCAATAACGCTGTTACATTGTGTCAGTGCCCACAGGTGACAATGGTTCAGCCCGAACACCCCCGCTCTCCGCAGCAGTGGTGCAATCCGCGGTAAAACGTAACCCCCTCGTCCTTCCCCAGGGTACCTGTCCGTGCAGGAAGATGGTCTTGTCCCTGGCCGACTCTCTCAGGACACTCCGGAGCTTGAACCCTGAGAGCGGATGTTCTGTTCCAGCGGAGGCCAAAGACTCCCCGGCTCCGCCATTCTCCACTTCATCTTCCCGCTTCCTCTTATCTCCGGGTTGAGCCATTATGGTGAGGGAGCATGCGCAGTAAGAGCCAGTTCTAAACGCCACCTGCTGCACAGTGCTGTAATGACAGCGATGAAACGTGTGACAGCGCCACCTGCTGTGTGTGCAGGGAAATGATTGCAGGAGAGCCTGTTTCACACATCAGTTTTTTTGCATCAGTTAAAATCTGCTAAAATGGCGGACAACGGATCCGTTCTTGGACAGATGACAACGTTTGCCACCGTACCGTTATTTTAACGGATCCGTCGAAGGAAGAATTTTAAAGGAACCGCTGCCTGGGGGGAAGAGAGAGAGAGAATTTTTTCTCCGCCAGAACACAGTTTAGGGTTAAATTTCCGAGAAAGGCAAATCCTCCGGGCACGTGCAATGTCAAATGCGGATCCGGCCGCCGAAAAAACGTTACATGCTCCGTTCAGGCATGTCGGCGGATGCCAAAATTTTGGTGGATCCGCAAAAAAACGGGATCTGCCAAGCAAAATGGCGGATCTGTTTTTTTTGCACAACGGCGGATTTTGACGGATTTCAAAAAACTGATGTGTGAAACAGGCTGAAGCTGCTCCGGCCTGTTTCACACTTCAGTTTTCTGGCGTCAGTCGAAATCCGTCATTAGCTGAAAAAAACAGATCCAACGGATTTACCTGGTGGATCCGTTTTTTTCCCCATAGACTTGTAGTAGTGACGGATGGTGACGGATGGCCTTCCGTTTCGTCCGTCGTGGCACGGATCCGTCGGAAATTAGGTGTCCATCGGCCAAAAAAGTCCCTAGTGCCTGTTTCACATTTCAGTTGTCGGCGGTCAGCTGAGGCTGGTTTCACACTTGCTTTTTTTTGCAGCGCGTTTTTCCCGCAAAAAAACGCATTGAAAAAACGCATACAAAAGCATACAACTGCTGCGTTTTTTTCAAGCATTTTTATGAGCATGAATGAAAAAAACGCAGCGTTTTTATGCGTTTGTATGCGTTTTTAGTGCGTTTTTACCGCGTTTGCGTTTTTTCCAAACATTAGGTGGCCCCTCACACTAACCCAAACCATGACTTTACTAACCCTAACCCTGACCCTAACCCTTAACCAAACCATACTTAACCCTAACCCAAACCCTAAACCCTAACCCTGACCCTAAACCTAACCCTGACCCTAACCCTTAACCAAACTATACTTAACCCTAACCCTGACCCTAAACCTAACCCTAACCCTAAACCTAACCCTGACCCTGACCCTAACCCTTAACCAAACCATACTTAACCCTAACCCAAACCCTAAACCCTAACTAACCCTGACCCTAAACCTAACCCTAAACCAAACCATACTTAACCCTAACCCAAACCCTAAACCCTAACTAACCCTAACCCTGACCCTAAACCTAACCCTAACCCTGACCCTAAACCTAACCCTAACCCTAAACCCCCTTAACTAACCCTAACTCTAACCCAAACCCCTAAATTCCATGGTTAACAAAAAAAAACGCATGTGCAAAAAAACGCATACATAAGCATGCCAATGCGCACATATGCGCACCCATAGACCATAATGGGTGTCTTGCTGTAAAAAAACGCATTGCGCGCGCATGTGTTTTTTTGAGGCAAGTCGGACGCACCAAAAAATGCAACAGGATGCATTTTGTGCGCCCGAGCGCATACCGCAAAAAAACGCATGCGCGGTAAAACGCGTACAAACGCATGTGTATGCGCACATAAGCGCATCCCATGCAAAGTATAGGGGAAAAAAACGCATGCGCTATTTAGCGCTAAAATACCGCGAAAAAAACGCAAGTGTGAAACCAGCCTGACATCCGCCAAAAGTAAAAAAAAGGATCCGTAAATTTAAAGTGACCGCGGCCTGGAAGGAGGGGAGAGAGAGAAGCTTCCGGGCATGCGTACTTCAAAATAGCGGACCGTCAAGGAAAAAAAACCTTGCAGAGTCTGTCTCATCTGCCCGGGAGACGCTAAAATTTTGACGTATCCGTCAAAAAACGGGTGTAACGGACGACCGTCAGTCAAGATCCGCCGCTAATGTAAGTCTAGGGGGGGAAAAAAACGGATCTGTCCCCATCCGTTTTTTTCGAAAATTGGCGGATTTTGACTGACGTCAAAAAACGGAAGTGTGAAACAGGCCTAGGAACGTCGCCGTCCGTCATCAGCTAGAATGGATGCCTATGGGCGACGGATCCGTCACTGTCCATCTTTTCTGTTCCTTTAATTTAACCCGAAAAGCCTTTCTGGCACCAAAAATCTCTCTCTCCACAATCGTGTTCCTTTAAAGTCCAAAATCTGCAGTTTCGACAGATCCGTCAAAAAAACGGAAGAAACAGATGAAAATACCGGATGCCACTGCTAAAACGGATCCATTTTTTCGGAAGATCGGCTAGACGGATCCGTCGAAAAAACATCCGCTGCATCCGTTTTTCACTATTTTTGACGGATCCGTTGTTTCGTCAAGACAACGGATTTTGACTGACGCCAAAAGACTGAAGTATGAAACAGGCCTCAGAAATCCGTGCAGGGGCGTAGAGGAGCAGTGCCGCTTCATCCGTCATCGCCGCCCAGCCGTGGCCACTTCAGCGATCAGCGCCGCCCTGCTTTGGCTGGATAGCTCGTGTATGGTAATAATGCTCAGCCCAGTGAGGCGCTGCAGTGCCACTGCACTGTACGCTGCACACTCTGGCTTTATGTGGGGTCTGGACCATGTGTGGAGACTCTCGACATTACTCAGCGTCCCGTCATCTCTGTAGTAACCTATACTTTTGTCTGATGAAGAGCTTGGCCGCGGCTGAAACGCATTGTGTGCATTGTGTCTAATGAACACACAGATGAAGCTTCATGTGATCTGGCTTCTGCATGGACCGCCCATCGCGTTCAGACTTACCATGAGGGTCCGGCTGTGCTGACCACGGGGGTCTATGAAGCTGAGGTGGAATAGAGCAGCCCTATTCCTCCAGTCCTCAGTGAAAAGAACGTTACTCAGTTATTCAGGATCAAATCTCCATGATTTACAATAATGTTCTGTCATTGAGGGTCTGAGTCTTGTCACCAACCCCCCCCCCCATCAGCTTTTGAGGGGGCAGCAACTCATACAGCGTTATTTCTATTATTTTATATATCACACATAGTGGCGTCAGTGCAGGTATGGCATCGCCGATACACTTTGACATAGTGGCGTCAGTGCAGGTATGGCAGCATCAGACGGGCTCATCAGTAGGACAGCACAGTGCCGGGCATCGCTGATACACTGTGACATAGTGGCGTCAGTGCAGGTATGGCAGCATCAGACGGGCTCATCAGTAGGACAGCACAGTGTCGGGCATCGCTGATACACTGTGATATAGTGGCGTCAGTGCAGGTATGGCAGCATCAGACGGGCTCATCAGTAGGACAGCACAGTGCCGAGCATCGCTGATACACTGTGACATAGTGGCGTCAGTGCAGGTATGGCAGCATCAGACGGGCTTATCAGTAGGACAGCACAGTGCCAGGCATCGCTGATACACTGACATAGTGGCGTCAGTGCAGGTATGGCAGCATCAGACGGGCTCATCAGTAGGACAGCACAGTGCCGGGCATCGCTGATACACTGTGACATAGTGTTGTCAGTGCAGGTATGGCAGCATCAGACGGGCTCATCAGTAGGACAGCACAGTGCCGAGCATCGCTGATACACTGTGACATAGTGGTGTCAGTGCAGGTATGGCAGCATCAGACGGGCTCATCAGTAGGACAGCACAGTGCCAGGCATCGCTGATACACTGTGACATAGTGGTGTCAGTGCAGGTATGGCAGCATCAGACGGGCTCATCAGTAGGACAGCACAGTGTCGGGCATCGCTGATACACTGTGACATAGTGGCGTCAGTGCAGGTATGGCAGCATCAGACGGGCTCATCAGTAGGACAGCACAGTGTCGGGCATCGCTGATACACTGTGACATAGTGGTGTCAGTGCAGGTATGGCAGCATCAGACGGGCTCATCAGTAGGACAGCACAGTGCCAGGCATCGCTGATACACTGTGACATAGTGGTGTCAGTGCAGGTATGGCAGCATCAGACGGGCTCATCAGTAGGACAGCACAGTGTCGGGCATCGCTGATACACTGTGACATAGTGGCGTCAGTGCAGGTATGGCAGCATCAGACGGGCTCATCAGTAGGACAGCACAGTGTCGGGCATCGCTGATACACTGTGACATAGTGGCGTCAGTGCAGGTATGGCAGCATCAGACGGGCTTGTCATGATATGTATTTTTCCCCAATACATTGCAATGTCTTGTGTATACCTCTAACAATATGTTTCCTTTCCCCATTGCCTGTGTCTCTGGGACTATAATGTAATTATGTAAGTAACCTGTCTCCTTTCCACAAGACTTGTGTATCTAGACCATAATTGAATTCAGGCTTGGGTCAACACAGCTAGGGGAATCACCATTGTTCTCCTCAGCAGGGGGAGGACTCACAATACACATCCTTGTAGACACCTCGGAGCCCTGCGATGGACCAAACCATTGACTAGGAGGTGGGAACTTCTACTCCCCTACACTTGGGCTGATCCCAGGAGCCCAAGACAATGGACTTATGTGTGACCCAGCAGATGTGAGTTGGATGCTGAAAGAGAAGGACGAGGCTGTCTGAGAAGCCTCGGCCTCTGTGTGATCGTGGTGGATTTCTGGGACTCTTAAAGGACTATGGTTTTGTGATCTGGCACAAGGATTGTCGGGAGGTGCCCCCGAATCAGTTTCCTGTGGACTTATTTTGGGACTCTGCAAATTACCTTCGTGTTGTTCCTGTTTTCTGGTCAATAAATCTGTTGGATCGTTCCCAGGCCTGTTGTCCCTCCTTGCTCTGGAGAATACTCCCGTCACAGGGATCATCAGTAGGACAGCACAGTGCCGGGCATCGCTGATACACTGTGACATAGTGGCGTCAGTGCAGGTATGGCAGCATCAGACGGGCTCATGGTCGTACTCTCACCAGTGGTCATACCCCTGTCCGTGGTTATACTCTGCTCATTGCTGTACTCCCACCTGTGGTCATACCCCTGTCTATGGTTATACTCTCACCATGGTCATACTCCCACCTGTGGTCATACCCCTGTCTATGGTTATACTCTCACCATGGTCATACTCCCACCTGTGGTCATACCGCTGTCTGTGGTTATACTCAGTCCATGTTCGTAGTCCAATATGTGGTCATACCCTGTCTGTGGATGGATACCATGTTTTGGCATAGGTGGTTTCCTTCATTGGAGACTGCCCTTCCCGTGGTTGTTCCTTCCCGGGGAAAGACCTGGCTGGTCATTGCTTGCGTTGAGAAACATGTGATGGTGTCTCCGCGGCTTCTGTTTTGCATGTTTTGCATATTTCCCATAAGGGATGGGGCAGTGCTCTAGAATCACTGCGTTGAGAAACACGTGATGGTGTCTCCGCAGTGTTGGATGTTGATCTCCATGAGTTCATTCATCCTCATTTTTCACAGTCTTTTACTAGGCATTGCTCCTGCCAGCCAGTTTCCTACTCCACACTGATGAGGGGCAATACCCCGAAACAGCTGTCTGTGGATGGATACCATGTTTTGGCATAGGTGGTTTCCTTCATTGGAGACTGCCCTTCTCGTGGTTGTTCCTTCCCGGGGAAAGACCTGGCTGGTCATTGCTTGCGTTGAGAAACATGTGATGGTGTCTCCGCGGCTTCTGTTTTGCATGTTTTGCATATTTCCC
The DNA here is from genome assembly GCF_039654945.1 of Dendrobates tinctorius. NCBI lineage: Eukaryota > Metazoa > Chordata > Amphibia > Anura > Dendrobatidae > Dendrobates > Dendrobates tinctorius. The sequence continues at coordinate 182,958 of NW_027361696.1, read as the reverse complement.
ATAAGGGATGGGGGCAGTGCTCTAGAATCACTGCGTTGAGAAACACGTGATGGTGTCTCCGCAGTGTTGGATGTTGATCTCCATGAGTTCATTCATCCTCATTTTTCACAGTCTTTTACTAGGCATTGCTCCTGCCAGCCAGTTTCCTACTCCACACTGATGAGGGGCAATACCCCGAAACAGCTGTCTGTGGATGGATACCATGTTTTGGCATAGGTGGTTTCCTTCATTGGAGACTGCCCTTCCCGTGGTTGTTCCTTCCTGGGGAAAGACCTGGCTGGTCATTGCTTGCGTTGAGAAACATGTGATGGTGTCTCCGCGGCTTCTGTTTTGCATGTTCTGCACCATGTGAACACGGCCTTACAACCGCCGGATGTCATAAAGTGACGCTACATAAAGAAGAGAAAGTTCTGGCGGCTCTGAATGAAAAAATAATCCACAACTAGAGATGAGCCGGACGCACAGATGACGTCACAGTGGCTCTGGGGGATCAAAAGCCGCCGGGGACCCTGGAAGGTTAGAGATTCGCGGCCTCCCGTTCAGCCGCCAAATAGCACTGACCTGGACCAGAGTCTCGGGAAACATCTGCTCATCTCTAGTCCCAGCTGTCCCGGACAGGGGTGAACCTAGCCTCTCTGCCGCCGGAGGCGAACTGCACAACGGCCCCCCCCCTAGTAAATTTTTAAAATCGGTAGTAATTAATTTGGTTCATACAGATTCATGTCTATCCTGTAAAATTTATACAATAGTGGACATTTTAATTTAGAGAAATAGAGAAAAGATGTCTGAACACAAGGATATCAGCGCCATCACCGCACATACAAGAACCACACAGAAGAATCCAGAAGAGGGGTCTATATACCACACACGATGTGTATGACCTGTATACACCATACACTCCAGTCTATATACCGCACACGATGTGTATGACCTGTATACACCATACACTCCAGTCTATATACCGCACACAATGTGTATGACCAGTATACACCATACACTCCAGTCTATATACCGCACACAATGTGTATGACCAGTATACACCATACACTCCAGTCTATATACCGCACACAATGTGTATGACCAGTATACACCATACACTCCAGTCTATATACCGCACACAATGTGTATGACCAGTATACACCATACACTCCAGTCTATATACCGCACACAATGTGTATGACCAGTATACACCATACACTCCAGTCTATATACCGCACACAATGTGTATGACCAGTATACACCATACACTCCAGTCTATATACCGCACACAATGTGTATGACCAGTATACACCATACACTCCAGTCTATATACCGCACACAATGTGTATGACCAGTATACACCATACACTCCAGTCTATATACCGCACACAATGTGTATGACCAGTATACACCATACACTCCAGTCTATATACCGCACACAATGTGTATGACCTGTATACACCATACACTCCAGTCTATATACCGCACACGATGTGTATGACCTGTATACACCATACACTCCAGTCTATATACCGCACACGATGTGTATGACCAGTATACACCATACACTCCAGTCTATATACCGCACACGATGTGTATGACCAGTATACACCATACACTACACTCTATATACCGCACACGATGTGTATGACCTGTATACACCATACACTCCAGTCTATATACCGCACACGATGTGTATGACCTGTATACACCATACACTCCAGTCTATATACCGCACACGATGTGTATGACCTGTATACACCATACACTCCAGTCTATATACCGCACACGATGTGTATGACCTGTATACACCATACACTCCAGTCTATATACCGCACACAATGTGTATGACCTGTATACACCATACACTCCAGTCTATATACCGCACACAATGTGTATGACCAGTATACACCATACACTCCAGTCTATATACCGCACACAATGTGTATGACCTGTATACACCATACACTCCAGTCTATATACCGCACACGATGTGTATGACCTGTATACACCATACACTCCAGTCTATATACCGCACACGATGTGTATGACCTGTATACACCATACACTCCAGTCTATATACCGCACACAATGTGTATGACCTGTATACACCATACACTACACTCTATATTCCGCACATGATGTGAAAATAGTCATTTTTCATTAAGCTGGGGCTATATGTCGACTTTGGCCATGAAACAGCGGCTTCTATAATGCAGGTGAATGGTGTCTCATTGTGACCTGCTAGGTACCGCCACAAAGAATCAGAACCAGTTGGATTTTTTTTTAAACTTGATTGTCACAGTTACCTTGTGGGTCATAATGCGACCCAGTCAATGGAGTAGCAGCAGCCTAGAGCAATTTTTGGCCGTTTGTGTCACAGTCAATGTCACCTTCTTTAATGTAATGGACGTGAAAGGTATATAAATGTTATTCAAAACAATGTACATATTTTATATGACAATTTCTTAGTAAATATTAATATAAAACTCATTAGCTGTGGTGCGGGGGGGGGGGGGGGGGGACCAACTTTAGGACCCCCTTAAATCCCCAAATAGTCACTCTACATTAAGGCTATGTGCCCACGTAGAGTTTTCCATGCAGAATATTCCTGAGCAGAAACGCACACCCTCCTCCCAGGAAAACCCATGTGTTTTATGAAGCGCTTTTGATGCTTTTGTTTGTTAAGCATTTTCCTATGTGTTTTTGCTATACAATTGAATGTATGCGGAAACGTGTGCGCAGTGTGAAACGCTTTTCTAAAAGCGCTGCGGAAACGCTTAAAAAAGGCAACGTGGGCACACAGTCTAAAAGAGAGATATATGACTGAACTGCAATACCAGACACAGCCCCATAGACAAGAGGGCGCTAACAAAGCAGAACTTTTCACAATCCCATTAATGTGTTGATTATTGATCAAATCTAGCATCACAAATTAGGATTTAGTTCAGAAATAGCCACAAGATGTTCTGCAGCAGCTTGCACCTGCAAACCAAACCATATCACTAAGCAGAGGACATGGAGCATAGTCCTAATAGTCCAAAACTTTACCTACAACCTCTTCAACTTATGGGAATATTTGCTGAATATGTCAATATTGGCCAAGATGTTCTGCAGCAGCTTCCACCTTTACAAAACACACACTGAATCATCAGGTTGAGTTGAGGCCAGGCCTAAGGGTATGTGCACACGTAGTGAAATCTGCTGCATTTCCGCAGCGGTTTTGGCTCTGCGGAAACACAGCAGATTCTGCTGCATTGTACAGTACCTTTATTTTCAGTGGAAAAAAAACGCTGTGCACATGCTGCGGATTTTTCCACGCGGTTTTGCTGCGGTTTACAATCCGCAGCAGGTCAATTGTTTGGTGCAGAAACACTGCAGTTTTACACCTCATCCATTATGAGGTGTAAAACCGCAGAGCAAAACCGCAGATAAACCGCAGGACTTTTATCCTGCGGATTTACCTGCGGTTTTCTCTCCAAAATCCGTACACCCAAAAAACTACGTGTGCACATACCCTTATTTATAGTCCTACTTGGTAAATTACTGCATCATTTCTATCTACAAACTGTAATTGTTCAACTTCTATGGGACTACAAGTCCCAGTACATCAAACACTACATGTGGCCAAGATGTTCTGCAGCAGCCACTCATCTACATTTACCAGCATGTCATAAAAAACTTGTCAACTAGACACAGGTTACAAACCTCATAAAGTGCAACCTTGCCAAGATGTTCTGCAGCAGCATCGCAAGGTAACAATTTGTAGCAGTCTACAAGTTACTGTTGTGGGACTATAATCCCCAGCAGGTTTTAGGTAAAGAGTAATAAACTGTAGCTGCTGGAGAGCTAGAAGTCCCAGCATATAAAGCTGGATTACTAGGGAAGAATAAAAGTGCCTGTGGACTACAAATCCCAGGATATCATAGATTCACTAGATGCATAGTTTGGAGCTAACCATAGTGACCCTTGGAAGATGTTCTGCAGCAGCAAGGTAGTAGTTAGTACTCACACAGCTCTGCTAGAATGTCTTCTCCAGGAGCTCCAGTTGAACATGGTCCTCAGGGACGGTGTGGGGGTCTCTCTCTAGGTGCCCGAAGGTCCCCTGTCCTGCTCTCAGCTCTCTCGCTTCACACAGTCACCTGGAGGCTTCAGACAGCGTTCAGAGGCGTGTTTACATAGCACGCTGGACATGACAGCCTCTGAACCCTGTCTGAACTCCAGCGCGCTGCTGGGTGCCATAGCAACGCCAGGGATCTCAGCCTGCTCTGCAGTGTCCCGCCCGCCCCCTGTCAGCTGTGGGTGGCCACCTGGCCGCTCTCAAAGTCCTACTTCTTTCACTGTGCGCCCCTGCTTCTAGGGGGGGCAGCTGCCCCACGGTGGGTAGTGCGCCCATGGCTGGGACTGGGAGTTCTAATTCTCCCTGTGCCTCTGTTGCATAGCACTTATCTGACTGCAGGGGGCGGCGCCGCGCTGCCGCCCCCTTCTGAGTGCCTCCTGAGCTCACTTCTCAACTTGGTTCATGGATGATGCGGCCCTGATCCCGGATACAGCAGACAGCCCCCGGATACAGCAGACAGCCCCCGGATACAGCAGACAGCCCCCGGATACAGCAGACATAGCCCCCGGATACAGCAAGCATAGCACAGTGGATATCCCCCAGATACAGGGGACAGCCCCAGGATACAGCAGACATAGCCCCTGGATACAGCGGACAGCCCCCCGGATACAGCACAGTGGATATCCCCCGGATACAGCAGACAGCCCCCGGATACAGCACAGTGGATATCCCCCGGATACAGCAGACAGCCCCCGGATACAGCACAGTGGATATCCCCCGGATACAGCAGACATAGCCCCCGGATACAGCAGACAGCCCCCGGATACAGCAACCATAGACCCCGAATACAGCGGACATAGCCCCCCGGATACAGTGGACATAGCCCCCGGATACAGCGAACAGCCCACGGATACAGCACAGTGGATATCCCCCGGATACAGCAGACATAGCCCCCCGGATACAGCACAGTGAATGTCCCCCAGATACAGCGGACAGCCCCCGGATACAGCACAGTGGAAATCCCCCGGATACAGCAGACATAGCCCCCCGCATACAGCAGACATAGCCCCCCGCATACAGTGGACAGCCCCCGGATACAGCACAGCAGATATTCCCCGAATACAGCGGACAGCCCCCGGACACAGCGCAGCACATAGCCCCCGGATACAGCACAGCAGATATCCCCCGGATACAGCACAGTGGATATCCCCCGGATACAGCAGACATAGCCCCCCCGGATACAGCGGACATAGCCCCCCGGATACAGCACAGCAGATATTCCCCGGATACAGCGGACAGCCCCCGAATACAGCAGACATAGCCCCAGGACACAGCGCAGCACATAGCCCCCGGATACAGCAGACATAGCCCCTGGATACAGCACAGCAGATATCCCCCGGATACAGCACAGCAGATATCCCCCGGATACAGCGGACAGCCCCTGGATACAGCACAGCAGATATCCCCCGGAAACAGCAGATATCCCCCGGAAACAGCAGACAGCCCCCGGATACAGCAGACATAGCCCCCGGATACAGCGGACAGCCCCATGATACAACAGACATAGCCCCCGAATACAGCGGACAGCCCCTGGATACAGCAGACATAGCCCCATGATACAGCACAGCAGACATAGCCCCCAGATACAGCAGACATAGCCCCCAGATACAGCAGAGTGGATATCCCCCGTATACAGCAGACAGCCCCCAGATACAGCAGAGTGGATATCCCCCGTATACAGCAGACAGCCCCCAGATACAGCAGAGTGGACAGCCCCCAGATACAGCAGACATAGCCCCCAGATACAGCAGACATAGCCCCCAGATACAGCAGACATAGCCCCCAGATACAGCAGAGTGGATATCCCCCGTATACAGCAGACAGCCCCCAGATACAGCAGAGTGGACAGCCCCCAGATACAGCAGACATAGCCCCCGTATACAGCAGAGTGGACAGCCCCCGTATACAGCAGAGTGGACAGCCCCCGTATACAGCAGAGTGGACAGCCCCCAGATACAGCAGAGTGGACAGCCCCCAGATACAGCAGAGTGGACAGCCCCCAGATACAGCAGACATAGCCCCCAGATACAGCAGACATAGCCCCCAGATACAGCAGACATAGCCCCCAGATACAGCACAGTGGATATCCCCCCGGATACAGCAGACATAGCCCCCCGGATACAGCAGACATAGCCCCCCGGATACAGCGGACAGCCCTCGGATACAGCGGACAGCCCCCGGATACAACAGACAGTCCTGGATTTGTGTCAGTGCCCTGCAGTCTCTGGAGTCTGCTGAATGTCTCTCACTGCCAGTGCCCCTCTGAAAACTCCTCCTGTCAGGAGAGATAGAAATGGTAAATGGGTTTGGATTGGGGAGTGGCCAAAGTTTGCCAATGCGTCCATAGCAATTGGATGCTGGACTGCGGCTCCGTACGACATCTGATTTATTTCACACACTCAAAGTCTAGAATGTCCAAGTTTAGTCCAAATTAAGGAATAATCCAGCGCACACTGCAATATTTTGACACAGATTTGTTTGAAGGAAATTGTTAAACCAGGAAATGAAGTTCGGTGAAGATAATTTGCATATTTCCGGTGCATTTTGGGGAAAGTATAGAGTCGCCGCGAGCCTGAAAAACTTTGGGTGTAGCTAGATTGAGCCGCTTGAAGGAAATCATCAACCCCTTTCTGAAATCAGGCATAATAGTACGCCAATATTGGACTTCCTTCCTTTGATGTGTGCTCTGGCGCTGAGCCCACATCTTTTCCGGCACGTCAGCTGTTTTGTTATACTGATTACACAGATACCTGGTGGTGAAATCCGTCTTGTGGTTGTTAATCTTTATTTGTAGTTTTCAGTTAATGATATGCTTGTGCTCCGGGGCGGGGCTGTGAGTGGGGCTTTATGGTCCTCGGCTTACATATTCATCCTTATGAGCTTATGACAAGTCACTGATCCCTCACTGACCCGCCCCCTATTTTACATACTGCATAGAATTATGGTTTTGAAAAAAAAGTTCACATTCATCTGGCCGGCGGTGGCATTATTACAATCAACCAAAAAATCCAACAATAATATATCAATGTGCCTCACACAGTAATATAAACAAACCCATCTGTTCCATATAATTATTTGTTGAACAGAAACAAGCACAATGTTTAAACAATATCTAAAAAATTATTTTATTATTCCACATGGAAAAAATATTTTTTAATCATCACAAACAGAAAAAAATAATACAAGCTAAAATAACCTCTGTGGCAGGACAAAAAGAGGCTACAGACCACTTTAAATATATGATCATGAATATATAATAATTAACCGGAACTGGCCCTTTAATATTAACCATAAGGGGTTAAAGAATTCATCAAATCTCCAATTGATGTATTTAAGCCCGGCAAGCCATAGCTATTACACACCAAAGCTGATGGAGTATTCTTATTACATATCCCCACTACAAGGACCCAGTAACCGCATTTACAAATGCAATGAAAACACATATATAGTGCCTTGTGCCACGTCCCTAACCCCGACGCGCGTTTCGTCCTCTTCATCATAGCTTTGGTGTGTACCTACAGTATCGTGCGCTCACAAGGCTGACATCCGGGGTGAACTGCTCCAAATAGCGTCCCAAAATGAAAAAGCGAGACTACGCCAAATAGAGGAAACTAATCAAAATATAGCCGCACTAGAAGAGACACACAAACGTAGCCCCACAAACACAATTCTCCGAAAAGGCGACTGGAGGAAGAGGCCAGGCGTGTCACCCAGAGCTGGGAACAGTTACTGGAATATCGAACGCTCACCCATCCTGAAGCCCCGCAGCAGATAGAATCCCCGGCATCTGGGCCTGCTGCACCGGAGCCGGATAGCCCAGTGGAGATACGTCCGCACTCACCGCAGTCAATGCCAGAGATGGCGCAGGAGGAGGAGCCTGTTCTGCACCCAGAGGAACTGGAAGACCCGGAGGCTGTTTCTGCAGGATGGCAGGAGGAAGGACCCTGGTACATCGCAGAGGAGCAGCCTGGCAGCGACGTTGTGATGGAGCCCACCCGGCAAGAGGAGATCGCAGAGCCAGAAGAGAGCCCGGTTGCTTGCTGGCACAAGTTTATGGAGGAGCTGCGGGCTGGCCTGAGCGGAGTTGTGGAAAAGGAGGAGAGTGCCTCTCAGCCTCCGCTGGTGGCGGTCCACTCAGACCCAACGGTGTCCCACTGCGGGGACACAAGGCCCAAGGTCCGTGCCACTGAGCGCTCGCACTCCCACCAGGCGACCCCCGAGACCACGGAGCCCTCACTTTTCGGTCAGCCCTCCCCTATAGGCGCCAGTCCCCCGCCACCCACGTACCCATCCGTTTGGATAACGGACGTCATAGCCAGGAAGAAGGCTAAGGAGCGGGAGATTTGGGCCCTCTTGCACCAAAGGGGGAAAGTGCCATGCCCATCCCACGCACCTACGGACAGTAAGTCTATACAAATGTGGAGCAGGGCTATGGCTTCATAGAGGAGGAGGGCACCCGTGGTAAGATCTATGTCAATGCCATCTTTGTAAAGCATGGCAGGGCCCTGAAGGTAGGAGACTGGGTCTCCTTTCACAAGGAGTACTGCCCCGTGGCTATTATGCTGTGGCTGTTGTTTTGTGTCCGGAGGATGAGACCTCCGGGAATGATGTGAATCTTTGTGCAGGAGCCTTTGGAGGTGCTTCTGCTCCAAATACAGAGCATTGAACTCACTGGACCATTTTCCCTTTAGTGCCTGTTGCACCAAACGGGACTGTTCCACGTCCCCTCAGGGTATTGGAATCCTGCTACTCTCCCAGAGCTGTATGCGGTCCAGAGATCTGCTGAAGAGACTGCTTTTTTTTTTAAATTCGTTTATTGAACCATAAACAAGTGTACTGCATACATACTGGTATATAATGTTAAGCATAATATAAATGCACATATATTTCACACTGCATTAAAATGTACAGCAAAATGTAAATACCAGTTGCATACAAATAAAGCAAAACATAATATGCATTAAATCACAGTGGCCTTGTGTTATTATTCCAGTGATGAGATCTACCTGACTACTAAATCATACCTACATCTACAAGAACAAAACAAATATTCCGCAGCCTACGTCCACACACTTAGTTGTTTATTATGTGACATCTACACTCTATAAAGTAAGGTGAGAGGAGTTCCACCTCTCCCATATATTGTCGAATTTACCTGGGCACCCTCTATTCTGGCAGGCACTGTACTGAATAAGGATGGTGCCTCTGACTGTAGAGCCCCCATGGATTTGATGATAAGTAAACTCTGTGCAGTGCCTCCTCCTCTCACACTAATCCCCCTCCCCAGGTGATTAGGACGCCCCACGGACCAATGGAAAGTGAATGGAAGGGGCGTCCGGCCATACCCCCAGGGGTTAAATTCAGATGCTGGGTGGGGGTCTCTCTCTTTCCTCCCCGGCTGATACCTAGAAGCTTTTGTTGCAAGCTTTTGCCCAGGACTCCAGACAGCAAGCAAGATAACTCACCTCCTGAAGATGCAAGTGAAAAGAGAGATTACAGAAATCTACAGACTCCCCTCATCATCCTACATATAGGAACAAAGGAAGACAACAGGAAACATGGCTGCTGCTTCAGGGAGTATAACATTCCTGCTATCAGGTCACAGGCTCATTTACCAGCCCTGATTACCATGCACTGTGCAGCGTCTGAGTCTGTGTGTATGTATATGGTGTGTATATATGTATGTGTGTATGTATGTATGGTGTGTGTGTATATATATATATATATATATATATATATATATATATATATATATATATATATATATATATATATTTTGTCATTATGTCCTGGGAGATCTTTCTCCTTAGGGATTTCTATCCCCCACATGGCATCCTGTGGCATGGCTGTAGGTGATAGAGTGTGTGTGTGTGTGTGTATATATATATATATATATATATATATATATACACACACACATGTCATTTATAGATACTGCATTAGAGTGCATAGCAGTTATAGATTTGTATTGCAATGTAGCGCATGGTGAATGTATGTGATCCTTCAATATAATGCATGGCATATATGTATATACTGCAATTTAGTTCAGGGGTATATATAAATATCACATTACAGTGCATGGCGCTTGTATAGATACATATTTACATAACTTCCCCTATACAACATAGATAAAATATTGGATTATTATGGCTGACACTGCTGTGTAATATATAGCAGATGTATCACAAATATTACTGGGCAGATATACATTTTGTATTTTCACTATCATATATAGTGGTCTGGGTTTATATATTTATATATATGTGTATATCAATATTACTATCTATTACTATCTTGGTATGTTATCATATATTACAGACACTATGTATAATACACAGTGGTATATACATATTGCTGTAGCATTCATGGCTGATATATTGAAATTCCATTATGTAGATATTTCTGGATCATTCATGGCCAATTGTGGGACACGGCCAGTATATATAATATACATTCATAGACTTTTGTAAAATATGTGTGGCAGACCTGCAGATATGTTACATAATGCATTGCTGATGTTTGATAACTCAGTATAGCGTATGGGGTACAGTTATGTATATACTATAATATAGCGCCATTTCTGTGGAGACGATATTACTTTTACGCTAGTATATAGTTTAAAGGTACAAAGAGATTGCCAACCATGGTTTCATGATCCCCATTACACCAGGCTGTATGCGGGGGATGGGGGATTACACACACATTCCTGGGGGAGGTGTGAAACTATAGAATGACACAGTGCTAGCAGAAACAGGAGGAGCAGCAGTTCCTGCAGGTGGGGAAGCTGTAAAGGGTGATTTGTAGATGCAAAAAAAAAAAAAAACATACGCCAAGCCAACATATAATTGGCGGTCGTAGTTCCATACGCCGCTGATCTTTAACCCCCTCCTCAGGGTATTCCTACCGCCATTCTTGCTGTCCCTTTGTCTGTCGTTGTTCCCTTTACAGGCAAAGGTGCAGTCCACAGGTCACGCTCCTCAAGATGGCGCTCACCCTCTACATCGGGACGGTCCGATGCATCCGAAGATCACAGCAGGCGTTCTTGGGCATCCAGAAGACAGCACACGAGATCTCCATCCCAGACTTCCAGCCGGAGGGTCACCTCAACACCACTTGAGGCCTCCAGCCAGATCATCGTTGGAGCCGGAGCGCCGCTATCATCGGCAACATATCCGCCTCGGGCACACGCCAGCCATCGGCTGCCACGTGCTCCATCATTGTCCACAAGCTGAGAACCATCACATCGACCCACTTCTTTCACAGAAGCAGGAGTTCCGCTTAGCTCCACTGGTCCGGGGACACGCTCAGCCATCAGATCCACCGCGGGCAGACAGCAGTCATCGGCTGCCACATGCTCCACCATCATATCCACCACGGGCAGACAGCAGTCATCGGCTGCCACATGCTCCACCATCATATCCACCACGGGCAGACAGCAGTCATCGGCTGCCACATGCTCCACCATCATATCCACCACGGGCAGACAGCAGTCATCGGCTGCCACATGCTCCACCATCATATCCACCACGGGCAGACAGCAGTCATCGGCTGCCACATGCTCCACCATCATATCCACCACGGGCAGACAGCAGTCATCGGCTGCCACATGCTCCACCATCATCCACCACGGGCAGACAGCAGTCATCGGCTGCCACATGCTCCACCATCACATCCACCACGGGCAGACAGCAGTCATCGGCTGCCACATGCTCCACCATTGTCCACAAACCGGGAAGAACTATCACATCAACCCATTTCAGGTTCCGTTTCTGAGACGGAAGTCCCGCAACATTCAACGGGTCTTGGGAGCGCAGAGTCGTCAAAGGTCACCAGTCATGAGCAGGACATCGCCACCGCCGGAGTCGGGGTACCTCCATCTCCTGGAGACTCTCGATCAGCGAGGAACAGTGGTGAGTTTGGCGTAATCAACACATCTAATAATACACATGACGCAGTGGAAAACGGCCTGGTATCTGCCATCAGGGCGTTAGTTGACCACTTACACCAGCCGGGTGGTCAAACCGTTACTAGGAATATACCTCAATTAGCTAGTTTACACAAAGATGCTTTTTTCTGTGGAATTAGTCCGCTAGGTACACACATAGACCAAGATACAAAAGAAAAAATTTGGAATAATGATTATGTAGACATATGGTCACTGTTATCAGCAGACCAGCAGTCAGTAGATAAGGAAAGGAGGACTGGCGAATGGTCATACGATAGAAATAGAGGTAAAATAGCGCATACCATGAACAACTGGCTGCAGGCCTTCGCAGTCCTAGGATGTATTATGGGTCAAAAACACCCAGAACGTTGCTCTGAGTTATTTATATACCAGGATTTGATATATAACTCCTATAAGTCTCATGGCGGTGTTGCTTGGAGGTGCTATGACGAGGAGTTCCGCAGGTGGCTGGCCCTGCAACCTGATCTAGGATGGGGAGTAAAAGCCACATATGTCTGGCTACGATTAATGCTTACACAAAAACACCCTCCCTTTTCATCATCGGCCACTAGTTTGTCAGCAGCCGCAGGCCAGTACTCAGTGGTCGTATGGAGACCAGGGGCCTGCTTGTTATACAATGAAGGAAACTGTCGCTTTCAGGCGGCATGCAGATATAGACATCATTGCGCAACCTGCGGTGGCGGACACCCTGCATCAAGGTGTACACGCTTCACAAACGCAAACTCTACGAGGCAAAACCCCGGTGAGCGTAGCCGCCATGGGCCCTTGGCTAAGCCTTTACCCCAATAAAGAAGCTGCTCAGCAATTATCTGACGGTTTTAGGTACGGTTTTTTCATCCCCTTTAAATTTAACCAAGCACCAACATCAGCTAAGAATCTAAAATCAGCTCGGGAGTTCCCGGAGGTCTTACAGCAAAAAATCATAAAAGAGGTCGAACTCGGCAGGATGGCGGGCCCATTTCAATCATTACCATTTAAAAATTTCAGGATTTTGCCCTTAGGTATTGTGCCCAAAAAAGAACCTGGTAAATATCGGCTAATTCACCATCTATCTTACCCAAAAGGCGATTCGGTCAACGACGCAATTCCCCCCGAAGACTCGTCGGTAACTTACGCGTCGTTCGACAGAGCAATTGAGCTTGTGCGAGCAGCGGGGCCCGGTGCCCTGTTGGCAAAGACCGATATAGAATCAGCTTTCCGTCTATTACCCGTGCACCCCAAATGCTTTCATTTGTTGGGTTGTAAGGTGAACCAGCTTTTTTATTTTGACATATGCCTGCCCATGGGCTGCTCCATTTCCTGTCACTATTTCGAACTTTTCAGCACCTTCTTAGACTGGGTAATACGTCACGAAACAGGCAGCAATTCCACAATCCACTACCTCGATGATTTTTTGTTTGTGGGTCCCAAGGAATCTAAACTCTGTTCTTCTTCAAAAGTTTAAATTTATTTCTAGGCTTTTCGGTGTCCCACTATCGCCGGAGAAAACGCTCGGTCCGTGTAATGTTCTCCCTTTCCTTGGTATTGAAATAGACACAAACGAAATGATTTTGCGTTTACCGGCGGATAAAATCGAAAAAACACTCCAAATGGTTAAAAGTTTCCTCGTTGTAAAGAAAGTCACCCTCCAGCAGATGCAGTCCTTACTAGGTCTACTCAACTTTGCTTGCCGGGTAATGCCAGTTGGCAGGGCTTTCTCACGCAGGTTATCACTAGCTACAAAGGGCATCGCCCAGCCGGGCCACAGAATCAGAATTAATCGCTCAATGAGAGCGGATTTGTCCGTGTGGAATGCATTCTTGGAAAACTACAATGGGCATACATGTGTCATGTCTCAGGAAACGCTAAACAGCGCCCTAGGTCTACTGGTGGGTGCGGATCTCACAAATGGTTTTGTTGCAATCTACCGCAACCAGTGGTGCAAAAGCAGATGGCCGGACATATGGACCTCTGCCAACTGGGGCTGCAACCCTGTCTTGTGGGAGATGTTTGCTATAGTTACATCAGTCGAAATATGGGGTGATAAACTAAAAAATGTAAATCTCAGATTTCTAATCAAAAATACGGGAACCGCCAAATGCTTGAACAGTATGTCTTACTCATCACCACCGATTCTTGCGCTGTTGCGCCGCCTTGCACTATTATGCCTTAGACACAACATCTGGTGCCGAGCCAGAGTGACGTCTACTGTGGATGATAAAATGGTTAACTCTCTGTTGTCTTCCGATTGGCAGGCCTTCAAAGTCTTCCTTCCCAGCGCAGAACCAACGGGCCTACTGTGTCCTCCCTCTCTCTGGGACACAGTGGCCAATCACTGATGCCCTTGATTCGAGCCTCAGTGACACCGGCTACCTGGCAGGTCTATGGTAAGGCATGGGAAGAGTGGTGCTCGCTAGTAAAAGGGAGGCCAGTTGATACGTGTGTTCGGATGAGATGCGACGTGGTGGTAGAACTCCTGAATCTGCTCAAGAGTAGAGGTGCGTCGGGTACATTAGCGCAGCGTAATTTAACGGGAGTAGCCTTTTTCTTTCAGCTAATGGGATGGGCCGACGTAACTAAATATTTTTTTATAAAGCAAGCCGTTAAAGGCTGGAGAAGGCTCCAACCCAGTCAGGAATGTCGTCGCCCCATTTCTTTAAGGCTGTTGCACGATATTATAACAAAATCTGAAACGGTGTGCAAGTCTCAATACGAATCTGCCCTAATATCTACAGCGTTTGCAATCGCATTCTTCGGGGCGCTGAGGATTAGTGAACTGGTGCCGCATTCTAAAACAGCACTAATAGGCGGGTTAATTAATGAGGATCTTGTAATATGCAGCGACGCTCTGCGCATTAGAGTGCGGAAATCCAAATGCGATCCCACCGGTAGAGGGTCGTGGGTCCTGGTCAAGGCTCTAGAAGGCCCCATATGCCCTGTTAAAATAGTAAGACACTACGCGGTTATAAGACACGAAAGTCGTTTTTTCCTCTCACACACCGACGGGTCCCCACTTACTAAAGATCAATTTCACACAATTTTTAAAAAATGTCTACAAGCTGTCGGTGTAGACTCCAAAGAATACGGAACGCATTCTTTTAGAATCGGAGCGGCCACTGAAGCAGCTAGGGCCGGTGTAGCTGAAGCTGAAGTACAGAGATTGGGTCGTTGGAAATCCGCATGCTTTGCGAGATACATAAGACCAGACCTGCTATAACACATCTTGTTTCTTACAGGAGATTATAAGCCCGCTGTTTGGGTTTTGGGACATTCTTTTATTTATTGGGCGTGCATAAGAGCCGAGATACGCCCCGGTGGAAAGAATTTTTACTTCCCACAACTAGAGGTCAACTGGAGAGGCATCCGAGGGCTCCAGTGGGAGCAGATTTTCCCGGAGTTGGTTAAAATTTCTAAATCGGCTAAAGGGCCGCTGATATTGGTATTACATGCTGGTGGTAATGATTTGTGCAAGACAACAGGAGCGGAGCTCTTCACGACAATGAAAACCGACATAAAGCGGGCTGTTTGTCTTATACCAGATATGGTGGTGGTGTGGTCTGATATAATATCACGAACAGTCTGGAAAGGAGCTAAAGACCCTAAAGCCATTGACAAGTCAAGGAGAAAGATGAACTCGAAAATGGCAAAGTTTGTCAAAGAGAACTTCGGCATCGTGGTTCACCACCACAATCTGGAAGAAAACATCTCACCCCTCCTGAGACTGGACGGCGTTCATCTAACAGATATCGGGCTAGATATGTTTTTATTAATCTTGCAGGACGGGGTTGAACAGGCCTTAATGATGTTGTGTGGGGGTCGGAGTCCTGTGTAGGTCATACACATGATCCTCCGTGGCGGTAGTGTAGAGGGGGGCAAGGTTCGTAACCTCTCATCAGCCGACGTGCCCAGCGGTCGCGGGCCTACAGCTGTGAGTCCGTTGCGAATTGTACTTGCCTCACTCTGCTTATTAATAAACTGTGACCGACCTGTTCAACCCATCCATGCTTGTCGGTGTTTTGTTATTACGGGATTGGTGGGAGGCGGGATGGCACTGCTTATGGCACACAGGTCTCTGCAGTCTGGCAGGCACTGTACTGAATAAGGATGGTGCCTCTGACTGTAGAGCCCCCATGGATTTGATGATAAGTAAACTCTGTGCAGTGCCTCCTCCTCTCACACTAATCCCCCTCCCCAGGTGATTAGGACGCCCCACGGACCAATGGAAAGTGAATGGAAGGGGCGTCCGGCCATACCCCCAGGGGTTAAATTCAGATGCTGGGTGGGGGTCTCTCTCTTTCCTCCCCGGCTGATACCTAGAAGCTTTTGTCCCACCCTCCCTCCCTTATAGATTAGAAGATATGCGGTGGTTTTGTATTAAAATCTATAATTTCAACAAAAAAAAAAAAAACACAATGTATATATATTTTTACATAATTGGTTGTGCACATATATTATTCATGTTATCTGGTTACTATGTCACAGCGGTAGTGTAGAGGGGGGCAAGGTTCGTAACCTCTCATCAGCCGACGTGCCCAGCGGTCGCGGGCCTACAGCTGTGAGTCCGTTGCGAATTGTACTTGCCTCACTCTGCTTATTAATAAACTGTGACCGACCTGTTCAACCCATCCATGCTTGTCGGTGTTTTGTTATTACGGGATTGGTGGGAGGCGGGATGGCACTGCTTATGGCACACAGGTCTCTGCAGTCTGATATAACGTGCGCTCATATGGAATAATAGAGTTTACCAGGCTGATCCAAGACCCGAGAGAGGGAGAAGAACTCCCCATCCACCGCAATGCCAACACCTTTCGTGCCATAAACAGTGTCTCTCTTAGGAATATCCCAACATATTGACCCCATGTCTCCTCATCCCATATTCCAAATAGACAGACCAGTGGCTCAAGGGGAACAGGAATTTGTACCAGAGACGTCAGTAGTGATGTCACCTCCCTCCAATATTGTACAACAATAGGACAACACCAAGTCATATGAACAAAGTCTGCATCTATTGAATGACATCTCAAACATTCCGACGATTGGTATCGGCCCATCTTAAAGAGACGAGTTGGAGTCAAATATAATTTATAATATATAACTGTATCATCCTGTTGCTAACAGACGGAGATACCTTGATCGATGACTCTAGAATTTCTTCCCACTCCTCTCCCTGTGTATCTGGGATGAGCCTTTCCCACTTCTTAATGGAGTCTATGGTGGATTCTGTCCCTATTGACAACAGATATGTATACAGAGAAGAGATGAGACCCTGGGGCCCCTGTGATTTAAGGATCCCTATCAAGGGTAGAGATGAAATAGCGTTATCTTTACCTATACTTCGCATATGTGATTGAAACGCTGATCTTAGCTGTAAATAACGAAAGAACTGAGACCTCGGGACACTGCGATTAATTTGTAATTGTTCAAAAGAGATCAAAGTTCCACGGTCATACAGATCACCTATCGTAGAAACACTATACTGAGCCCAAAACTCGGCGGATGGATGTTCAAGTAACGCCGGAAGGTAACCATTATTCCATAGGGGCATCTCAGCTACAATATCCTCAAATCCAACCACCCTCTTGATCTGTTTCCATATTGATCGTGCCAGACGAAGCAGGGGCAGCAGTCGTGAGACATTTGTTTTCCTCATTCCAAAAATCCCAACGGGCAACTAGTTTGTGCGGCATGAAGTAAATGGTTTTCAGAATTAGGTAGGTGACTGCCGGGCATCCACGTGCTTATGGCTTTGGCCTGCCCAGACACATAATACAGGAAGAAATCGGGTAACGCTGCCCCCCCTCCCTTCTTGGGCCTCTGCAAAGTGGCTAGCTTAAGTTTGGGCCTAGTTCTCCCCCATATAAAAGATGTGATTTGGGAATTCAAATTAGTGAAAAAGGAACTGGGCACCACTACAGCACTATGTTGAAGAAAGTAGCTAAGCTTGGGGAGTAATATCATTTTAATTAAATTAATACGTCCGGCCACAGACAGTGGAAGTTTACCCCAGATCGCAAATTTGACTTTAACTTTCTCCTGTAGCAGATATATATTAAGGTGCAAATCAAGTTTACTGTCTTTAGAAATATGGACACCCAGGTATTTAAAACTGGTTACAATGGGTAGCAAGGAGAGAGTCTCAAGTCGTGGCATCAGAGCAGATTTCCCCCAATTTATATATAGGCCAGAAAATTTACCAAATTTATTTATAATAGTGATCACTCTTGTCAGGGTTTCCTCCGCTTTGTCCATAAATATCACCATGTTGTCAGCATATAGGCCCATGGTGTCTGTCCGACCTGCTATTTTTATACTAGCAACATTAGGGGAAGATCTTACGAATTGCCAGTGCCTCAATAGCAAGAGCAAAATGGGCCGGGGAAAGGGGACACCCCTGATGAGTTCCCCTATGCAGTGAAAATGGCTCAGATATGGAATTATTTACAATGACCCGGGCCTTAGGCTTCATGTACAAAATACTGACCCATTTTTGGAATCTATCACCGAATCCATACCTCTGCAAACATGCACGGAGAAAAGGCCATTCAAGAGAGTCAAAGGCCTTGGCCACATCCAGCGATGCCAATGTCCATTCATTATCCGGCACCAGGGAGCTATATTGGACCACTGACTGGACTCGTCTAATATTAATGGAGGTGCTCTTACCAGGCATAAAGCCAGTTTGGTCAGAGTGTACAAGATCTAAAATGACTGAATTCAACCTCTTGGCCAAAATTTTTGTAAAAATCTTATAATCCACATTTACCAATGATATGGGCCGATAAGATCCACAATCTAAAGGGTCTTTTCCCTCCTTTTTAAGAACCATTATATTGGCCTCAAAAGGATTCCGGCATGCATCCCCCCTCCCAAATCCCCTGAAACACCGTCAACAAAAGAGGCGCCAGTATCTCCTGGTATTTCCTATACAGTTCAACAGGGAATCCATCCGGCCCAGGGGCCCTCCCAGAGGCCATATCCTTTATGGCATTCTCCACCTCCTCCTGAGTAAATTCAGCATCCATAAAGGCCTGTTGGGAAGGACTCAGCGTAGGAAACTCTATATCTGACAAGTAATTTAGACACTCCGGGCCATCCATATCAGTTTTAGAATTATACAATGAACTATAATAATCAGAAAAACATTTCAGTATTTCCTCAGTTGAGGAAACCAGAGTACCATCCAAGTTGCGAATCTGTAGAATTGTGTTAGTTGTATTATGCTGTCGCACCAAATAAGCCAAGAATTTACTAGCCTGATTCCCCATTTCAAAATAAGATTGTCTAGTAAAAAATAGTTTACGTTTAGTATCAATATATTGAGTATGTAACCTTTGAGCAGTCAACCACTCTACCCTAATGCTATTCGTTTGATCAGATATATAGGCTGCCTCCGAATCTTTCAGACATCGCTCCATTTCGTCATCCTCCGATGTCACCAGTTTAATATAAGAGATTGTAGAGGATAAACAACCCCTCAGATAAGCTTTAACCCCTTAACGACCAGGAGTATTTTTGGTTTTACATTTTCATTTTCCCCTCCCCTTCTTTTCAGAGCCATAACTTTTTTATTTTTCCGTTTATATGGCCATGTGAGGGCTTATTTTTTGCGGGACGAGTTGTACTTTTAAATGACATTATTGGTTTTACCATATCGTGTACTCGGAAACGGGAAAAAAATACCAAGTGCGGTGAAATTGCAAAAAAAGTGCAATCCCACACTTGTTTTTTGCTTGGCTTTTTTGTTAGGTTCACTAGATGCTAAATCTGACCTGCCATTATGATTCTCCAGGTCATTACGAGTTCATAGACACCAAAAGTACCTATGTCCTCTTTTATCTAAGTGGTGAAAAAAAATTGAAAAGTTTGCTAAAAAAAAAAAAAAAATTTGCGCAATTTTCCGAGACCCGTAGCGTCTCCAATTCTTCATGATCTGGGGTCGGGTGTTGGTTTATTTTTTCCGTGCCGGACTGACGTTTTTAATGATACCACTTTTGTGCAGATAAGTTCTTTTGATCGCCCGTTATTGCATTTTAATGCAATGTCTTGGTGACCAAAAAAACGTAATTCTGGCGTTTTGAATTTTTTTCTCGCTACGCCGTTTAGCGATCGGGTTAATGCTTTTTTTTTTTGATAGATCGGGCGATTCTGAATGTGGCGATACCTAATATGTGTGATTTTTTTTTACGGTTTTATTTTGATTCGGGCGAAAGGGGGGTGATTTGAACTTTTAGGTTTTTTTAATTTTTTTTTATTTTTAAACATTTTTTTTTTGTACTTTTGGCATGCTTCAATAGCCTCCATAGGAGGCTAGAAGCTTGCGCAACCCGATCGGCTCTGCTACATATGGGCGATGAGCAGATCGCCCATATGTAGCAGATTTACTGCTGTGCTTTCAGCGCCGACCACCGGCTGGCGCTGAAAGCCATATGCCTGGAACAACCATAGAGGCCTCTGGTTGTCCAGGCAACATGACGCCGACCCCCGATCACGTGGCGGGGGTCGGCGATGACGTCATTTCCGGCCCAGCGGCCGGAAATGCTATTTAAATGCCCGCTGTCAGCTTTGACAGCGGCATTTAACTAGTTAATAGGCGCGGGCGGACGGCGATTCCGCTCGCGCCTATTGCGGGCACATGTCAGCTGTTCATAACAGCTGACATGTCCCGGCTTTGATGCGGGCTCAGCGCCGGAGCACTCATCAAAGCAGGGGAAATGTCTGATGACGGACTGTGTCCATCATTGGACGTTAAGGGGTTAAGAGTGTCCCAAAATATATTAACATTTCGGGGGTTCAGGGTGGGACGAGACGAAGCAACGTAACTGATCTATCGTTCTATCAGGCGATTTTATCAACTTCAGCCAAAAGGGGTTCAGCTTCCATGTTATCCTGTTGGTCGATGAGCCAAATTTAAGTTTAAGAACAACCGGACTATGGTCTGAAATCCCCCTAGTGCCATGTTCAATATTGTCAACACATATCGCTAGGCTGCTGGATCCAAAAATGTAGTCTATATGAGATAAGGAGCGTTTAGTGGAGGAATGGCAAGTATACTCCCTTGTCTCAGGATGGCGCATTCTCCATAGATCTAGCCACCCGCTGACCGCCATGAATTGTGACAGCTGGGATGTAACTGGGGGGGGGGGGATGTCCCGTTCCACACTCCATCACCCAGTCTCAGCTTATCTAGATGATTATTCATCACCAAATTAAAATCTCCCATACAAATAACGTAAGCATCTGGGTAATTCAGGGCGAAACTCAATGCCTTCTGGATAATGGACATATTCGCTGGGGGAGGGTTGTAAATACACAGGGTAACATATTTCTGAGAGTTAATTAGTGCATGTACAAACACAAATCGTCCCTCAGGGTCTTTCCGGGCCTCCCTGGTCTCCCACCGAACATCTTTATGTATTAATAGTGAAACTCCCCTGGAATAGCTGGTGTGAAAAGCAAGTATAGACCACTGTACCCATGGTTTTTGCACCCACCGAACTGTATCCCTGGTCAGGTGCGTCTCAACCAGAGCCACAATATGAGGGCGATATTGTCTAATTTGTGAGAACACCTTAATTTTCTTTCGGGGGTTTTTTATGCCCCTTACATTCCAGGTCATACAAATCAGCTCAGAACCCATTCCCGCCTATCTGGGTATGTTGCGCAGTGGTACCCGAACAGAATGTAGAGACATCACCTAGAGAACAAAGTTGGCATCGGCTGCGGCATTTACCTAAGTAACTACAAAAACGAAATCCTTGGAAAGAGAAAAAAACAAAACAAGAACTTAGTGATATAGGAGCATAGTCTCACGCCCCCATCAAAAAATAAGGAAGGGGATACCATCACTGAGCACAGCGTCCGGTATTGTTGGTAACTGGATCCTCGCCGGAGAAGCTCCAATTAGACCTGTAACTGAAAGGATTCAAATTAACAGCTGTCACATTAGGATTCCTTCGCAGGAGATCCCCCATTGGACCGCAGCCTCTCAGCCGCCTCTGCCGGATCTGTAAAAAAACACGGAGGTACCTCCGTGAACAACCCGGAGCCGGGCCGGATATATCATCGAGTACACAATGTTTCTGTCCCTGAGCCGTTTCTTGACCTCGATGAACTGTGCCCGCTGCTTCTGCAATTCCATGGAGAAGTCCGGAAAGATGGAGATGACAGCATTATTGAATTTGATAGGACTCTTTAGTCGTGCAAGACGCAGAGTGGTGTCCCTGTCCTTACAACTGAGCAGGCGTGCCAGGAAAGGCCGAGGTGGGGCCCCCGGAGGTAGGGGTTTTGTAGGGACCCTATGGGCTCTTTCAATAGGAACATTGGGGAGAATTCATCTCCCAGGGAGGTCTTAAGCCAGTCCTCCAGAAACTGCTCAGGATGCTGACTGTCGTGAGTTCATTTTCCCCTTCACAGTCGATGTCTGATGAACTCCCTCTTCTGGTGAAGGAAGGTAGTGAGGCTGATTACCAAACACCTGATCTGGTAGATGACTGGGTAACAGGAAATTCTGACTGGATATAAGGCAGCCAATGCCCTTCTGAGTCGCTGGTGATTTCTCTGCTGGATTCTTGGAGACCAGTCTGATTACTGCTTCCCAAAGAAGTTTTTGCTCTGCTATTGAACTTATTAGTTTTGTTTACCTTGTTTTTTGGAGTTCAGCCATCCCCGGTCGGGGGTGTGCTGAGTTCCATTTTTGTCTCTGATCAGTTTGTCTCTTTGCTCTGTCTTCAGAATTTACCTGAGTGCTGATCTAGTCATTTTGAAGTCCTAGCGACTTCAGGGCCTGTTTTTCCTATCAGACGGTTGGGACATTTTTTGGTAGGGTTTTTTACGAATTGCAGACAGCAGCTTTTCTATCCTGTCCTTTTTAGTTAGCTTGGGCCCCATCGTTTGCTCAACCTATCTTTCTATCTGTATTAGTGTTTTCATCTTGCTTCACCATCATTATATGTTGGGGGCTGCCTATTGCTTTGGGGTCTGCTCTGGGGCAGTTTAGATTTCCCCTTTCTTTAGGCCTATTTAGTTCTCCGGCTGTGTTCAAGGGGTCTAGGGCATCGTAGGAACCCCCCACGGCTACTGTTAGTTGTGGATAGGATCAGGGGTCTGCAATCCGATAGCTACCAACCTCTCCGGTTTTCTGGACTTAGCTTGTATTTTTGTTTTTTCCTCCTTCGGTGACTCATTCATAACAGCTGACCTTCCGAGCGCTCAGGCAGACCAATAATGCGGATATTATTCCGACGCATTCTATTTTCCAAGTCGTCCGCCTTTTGTTTCCAAGCATTCATGGAGCCCGCCACCTTTGTCAATTTGGCCTCCACAGGTGTAATGGTATCCTCCACCCTGGAAACCCTCGTCTCCACCTCCGTAATACGCCCCTTCATGGCCTGCATATCGTGACGAAGCCTCCCCACCTCTGTGTAGACATCCTCGATTTTCTCCGTCAGGGATGTCCTGGTCAGCGAGATAGCCTGCATCAACTACTCAGACGCCTGTTTGAGGGTCAACTCCTCCTGCTCCGTCTCCTCCTCATCCCCACAAGGGCGATTTTTGCGTTGAACTTGAGAGGAGGCATTTCTAAGGAGTCGGGCACTTTCGGAGGGGTCGGGTCTTGCATACTCTTAATTTTTCTGCCGCTCCTGGCCCTTTAAATCGACTCATGACTGATTGCAATACGATCCAGTGAGGCAGTCAGAAATATGTGCCCCGCACAATTCCCACCGCAGAGGGCAATCACAGCAGGGTTAATAATAGATATTATAGTTTCAGCATAGGCCGCAGATAGGAGGCTATATATAATCGTGAGCACTATTCAGGAGAGTCCCTTGCGGCCAGGGGAGGGAGAGGGATCCCCACAGAAACAGCAGCAGTGGGGGAGGGTGCTCAAAGCCTCCCTCAGTAATGGCACCAGCCGGCGCAGTGAGGGGTTAACGGAGGGGAGAATAACACGCAGGGCCCAATTTTCCAGGTCACTCACCGCGTGTCCCCTCTATCAGTCTGCCAGTATCTTCACTGCCTGCGGTGCAGCGATGCGAATCAGCGCCGCAGCTTTCAGCAGCAGAGCCGCGCGCCCAAGATGGCCGCCGCCTCGTGGAGGAGCAGGATCAGCCGCCCGCTCCGGTCTCCTCAGCCGCCCGCCCGCAGCAACCAACTCACGCTCTCTTGCGGGGCACCAGGGGGGTCCCAACGTCCAGGGGGTCCAGATCGCCACCAGTAAGCTATTTAAAAAGGGGTCTAGATGCCAGGATTTCTTCAGGATTCTAAAGAGCTCTTTCAGCAGCGTCCTTTCCTGCTCGCTACATAGCCACGCCCCAATCATTGGTTGTTTTTTTTTTTTGGGTTATTCCTACCTCTGGCACTTGTTGCTCCCCTGAAAATGACTGTAGCTGGAAAAAGTGAACGTTAATAGTGCTTCCCTCATAGGAAGGGGGAAAACGTTCTTTACGATATTCTATATTTCTGTGTGGACATTTCTACCTCATATTAAAATTTTCCCTTTTGCACTATGATGTTTTCTGCTGACCAGTATTTTTCCTGAGTAAAGAAAAATGTATGTATCTAATATTTGAGTATACATGTTGGTTTAGAAGTAAAAAGGACAGATTTGAAAACAATGTACAGTGTAGTAAAAGAATTTGATATATTTGTAAGCTTAAAAAGAAAAAAAGATTTTGTGATATATAGGGATGTATATATACAGTTGTGGCCAAAAGTATTGATACCCCTGCAATTCAGTCAGATAATACTCAGCTTCTTCCTGAAAATGATTGCAAACACAAATTCTTTGGTATTATTATCTTCATTTAATTTGTCTTAAATGAAAAAACACAAAAGAGAATGAAGCAAAACATTGATCATTTCACACAAAACTCCAAAAAATGGGCCAGACAAAAGTATTTGCACCCTCAGCCTAATAATTGGTTGCATAACCTTTAGCCAAAATAACTGCGACCAACCGCTTCCGGTAACCATCAATAAGTTTCTTACAATGCTCTGCTGGAATTTTAGACCATTCTTCTTTGGCAAACTGCTCCAGGTCCCTGATATTTGAAGGGTGCCTTCTCCAAACTGCCATTTTTTGATCTCTCCACAGGTGTTCTATGGGATTCA
The DNA here is from genome assembly GCF_039654945.1 of Dendrobates tinctorius. Classification (NCBI taxonomy): domain Eukaryota; kingdom Metazoa; phylum Chordata; class Amphibia; order Anura; family Dendrobatidae; genus Dendrobates; species Dendrobates tinctorius. The sequence goes on along the minus strand of NW_027361696.1, from coordinate 157,804 downwards.
GGTCTGGACTCATTGCTGGCCACCTTAGAAGTCTCCAGTGCTTTCTCTCAAACCATTTTCTAGTGTTTTTTGAAGTGTGTTTTGGGTCATTGTCCTGCTGGAAGACCCATGTCCTCTGAGGGAGACCCAGCTTTTTCACACTGGGCCCTACATTATGCTGCAAAATTTGTTGGTAGTCTTCTGACTTCATGATGCCATGCACACAGTCAAGCAGTCCAGTGCCAGAGGCAGCAAAGCAACCCCAAAACATCAGGGAACCTCCGCCATGTTTGACTGTAGGGACCGTGTTTTTTTCTTTGAATGCCTCTTTTTATCTCCTGTAAACTCTATGTTGATGCCTTTGCCCAAAAAGCTCTACTTTTGTCTCATCTGACCAGAGAACATTCTTCCAAAACGTTTTAGGCTTTTTCAGGTAAGTTTTGACAAACTCCAGCCTGTCTTTTTTATGTCTCGGGGTAAGAAGTGGGGTCTTCCTGGGTCTCTTGCCATACAGTCCCTTTTCATTCAGACGCCGACGGATAGTACGGGTTGACACTGTTGTACCCTCGGACTGCAGGGCAGCTTGAACTTGTTTGGATGTTAGTCGAGGTTCTTTATCCAACATCCGCACAATCTTGCATTGAAATCTCTTGTCAATTTTTCTTTTCCGTCCACAGTGCCATGGGCTTTAGACTTCTTGACACTGCGCACAGTAGACACAGGAACATTCAGGTCCTTGGAGATGGACTTGTAGCCTTGAGATTGCTCATGCTCCCTCAAGTCCTCAGACAGTTCTTTGGTCTTCTTTCTTTTTTCCATGCTCAATGTGGTACACACAAGGACACAGGACAGAGGTTGAGTCAACTTTAATCCATGTCAACTGGCTGCAAGTGTGATTTAGTTATTGCCAACACCTGTTAGGTGCCACAGGTAAGTTACAGGTGCTATTAATTACACAAATTAGAGAAGCATCACATGATTTTTCAAACAGTGCCAATACTTTTGTCCACCCTCTTTTTTATGTTTGGTGTGGAATTATATCCAATTTGGCTTTAGGACAATTCTTTTTGTGTTTTTTCATTGAAGACAAATTAAATGAAGATAATAATACCAAAGAATATGTGTTTGCAATCATTTTCAGGAAGAAACTGAGTATTATCTGACAGAATTGCAGGGGTGTCAATACTTTTGGCCACAACTGTATGTAGACCCCTTTTTTTGTAAACTTTTCAGAATGCTTTTGCATTTTTGGGGGGACGGCAATAGTTTTAGGAAGGGAGTATGTAAGGGGGTGACAGGGACTAGCCCTGTAAATATTGATGTAATTGTTTTATCTGTTATCCTTGCCATGTTTGTGTGCAGCATGTGTGTTATGTGCATGTGTGTTTGCAGCCACATGACATTAGCTAGATAAATATTTAGTAATAGGTGTAGTTTGGGTGAAGGAACACTAGACGGGGGCACTGAGCACACTTAGGTTGGGGCCATTCGGGAGGACACTAGAGGGTTAAGAATAGAGGAGTGGTTAGCTGGTACTGGAGGAGGCAGATTTCCTGCTTGAGCTCAGTGCAGCCAGGGGTAGTCTCAAGGTACCAAGGTGGAGACAGGATATGACAGTGGAAGTAGTAAGAAGTGTTCCTACAGCAGTAGCCAGTGAGAGTCACTGTGTCATGATCCATGCTGGATCATGACAGATAGAATGCACAAGTAACCTTTTTTTTCTGTGAGCTGTTTTGCTCAGGGATAGTTTTGCCCCCGGTGGTGGTGAGCCTCATTGCACTCTGTTTCTTTAGTTTAGTGCACATTTATAATGCAGGTGTGATTGCTGGCTCTGCTATAAAAGAGTCACAGGTGTGGCAATCGGCGTTGGTGATATTGTTGGTCTTTTCCAACCATGCTGGGTGAAAGACGGAGCTGGAAGAGAGTCCAGGGCAGCTCAGTCAGATTCCTGGAGTGGCAGCTATGGTGTCAGCGAGTTCATGTAAAGCATGGTGGAGTGGCAGCTATGGTGTAGAGCTGCACTCAGTTTGCTGGACTCTGTTACTGGAAAGCTGCACTCAGGTGCTGGATTTGGTTGCTGGACTCTGCAGCCGGACAGCTGCACTCAGGTGCTGGACTCTGTTGCTCCAAGGCAGCACTCAGTGCTGGATGCTGTTGCTGTAAAGTTGCACCCAGGTGTTGGATACGGTGGAGGAAGATGCACTCAGGTGGTGGTCTCTGTTGCCAGGAGCAAGTGCATCAGAGCAAAGCTAAGTGTTTCCCTGTTTGTCTCTTTTCCTCATGTTGGTGTTAGTGCAGCCATGGGGCCAGGGGAGTGCAGGAGGTCTCCACGTCCCCCGTTCCCTATCGCAGGGCCCACCATTGTAAATGTTTCCCTATCCCCTGTGTCTTGTTGTATTAGGGTGGTTTCACATTAGCGCTTTTTAAGCGCACGCACGGCCGGGGGTAGCTCCGTCCCGAGCCGGCTCTCTGCCCGGCGTGCCCGCCCCTTGCTTGTAGCGCCGCCTCCTAGCGCACAGCGGCGCCTGCGATCGGCGCACCCTATCTTTAGCATAGGGTGCGCAGATCGTGCGCAGGCCGTGCGCTAGTTGCGCTTTGACCTGCGCTGCGCACTTTTGACGGTGCGCCGTGCGCGCCAAAATCAAACTTTTCGGATTTTGGCGCGCACGGCGCACCGTCAAAAGTGCGCAGCGCAGGTCAAAGCGCAACTAGCGCACGGCCTGCGCACGATCTGCGCACCCTATGCTAAAGATAGGGTGCGCCGATCGCAGGCGCCGCTGTGCGCTAGGAGGCGGCGCTACAAGCAAGGGGCGGGCACGCCGGGCAGAGAGCCGGCTCGGGGGCGGAGCTACCCCCGGCCGTTCGTGCGCTTAAAAAGCGCTAATGTGAAACCACCCTTAGTTACCGGCCTGCGAGCCGCGTCACACTGGACAATTACACGTGCCGTGTCCTGTTGTATTACCGGCCTACTGGCCGTGTCACACAGGACGGGGCACGTGACACACTGGAGGCCATTAGCTAGAGATTGGGAGCTAATGTGCTAGCGAGGCCAGTAGGAGAGCCCCTGGAGGCAAGTCAGCATATGTATAGAAGTGACACTGAAGCCAGTCTGTTGAAGCCAGCCTGAATTTGGAAGCTGTTAAACAGGGTGTACAGAGAGTCCCTGAGGAGAGGACGGCAAGTATGTGAAGCTGAGCAAGCAGTAGAGTGGGCCACTAGCCTAGAGCATGAACAGAATCACCAGTGCCGTAAAGGGGTGAACTACAGTGTAGAAGACGGTTACATTCATGGTCTGTAGTCGGATGCCAGGAGGGAAGACAAAGAGCCGCATTCACCATGTTTCTGGTTCCGTGTGTATCGTGTGGTCCACATAAGTGTGTTCTGAAGTGAGGTACTGTTGGTATCATGTGGAGGGTCCTGAAGGCATTTGGGACGTGCTGTGCCCGGAAGAAAATAAAGTTTCACTGTTAAAGTTTATTCTGGCCTCTGACTACAATTCTTTGAGTACCAGGAAGAGTGAGCATCGTACCAGGAATGAAGCAGCCTCCAGCACAGTGAGTACTGGAGCGGCTGACGAGGCTACCCCCCGGCGGCTGGTGTATTACACCAGCATTAGTGCATAAAGACCAATAGGGGTTTGTTAAGTCTAGACAGACCCTGTATGGTACCAGGAAGATGATTGATATCATCCATGTAGCCTTAGGGAGGCAGACCCCCTCTATGCTCCTCTCTTTAGATGCCGAAAAGGCGTCCGATCGGGTGCATTGGGGGTTCTTATTTGAAGTGGAATCCAGATGTGGGTTTGATGGTAATATACTCCGAGCGATCACCCCTCTATATTCTAACCTGTCAGCCTCAGTTCTTATTTCTGGAATTATGTCAGATACATTTGGTATTACTTATGGAACAAGGCAGGGGTGCCCGCTCTCTCCCCTAATATTTGCATTAATAATCGATCCCTTAGCTGAAAAAAATCAGATCACACCCTGGGATAGCTAGTATTAAAATTGGTAATGTAGAGCACAAAATCGAGCTATTCGCGGATTACATTATTTTATCCTTTATTAATCCCGAAGAGTCGCTCAATAGGGTAATGGAAGTGATAGGGTACGGTCACACTTAGCGATGCACCAGCGATCCCGACAACGATATGGATAGCTGGTGCATCGCTAAGTGGTCGCTAGTGAGCTGCCACACAGGCAGATCTCACCAGCGACATGGCAGTGGTCAGGGGTCGCTACTTACCTGTCAGACGCGGCGATCCTGACGTCCTCCCGCCCGCGTCCATGCGTCGCTCGTCGGCGCCACAGGAAGCCCAGCAAGAAGCTGACGCCGAGAAACGGCCCAGGCTGTTCTCACGCGATCAGCAATAACCAGCGGGGGAGCCGGTCGGAGGTAAGTATCACACATAGCGATATCGCTATAACGTCACAAAACCAGTGACGTTATAGCGATATTGCTAGTGATATTGCTTAGTGTGACAGGCCCTTTAGAGTCCTTTACCTAAACATCATATTATAAATTGAATATCCCTAAATGCCAAATTCTTAATCTAATGCCCTCTGTCCAGCAGCCTGTAAATCTTAAAGCTAAGTATCCCTTTAAGTAGGATAATGAAAACATAACCTATCTTGGAATCCAATTGGCCCCCTCAGTAGATAGAATGCTTTCATTAAATTCTGAAGTTCTCAGACAGAAGATAAAAGGCGACATGCTGCGCATGAGACAACACAACATGTCCTGATTAGGAAGAATAGCGTCCGTAAAAATGTTCATAATCCCCTAGATACTGTACCTATCTACAAACAATCATATTAAAACACATATTGCAGGAAAAACAGCACAGAGTTAAAGAAGATATACTATATATCCCAATAAAAGAAGGACTTGGCTGCCCCTCAGTGGTGAGGTATTATAGGGCAGCCATATTTGAACAACTGAGTTTAATGTGGAATGATAAGGATGACTGACATTGGATAGAAATTAAGAAAAATTCCATAAAGTCCTCAAACGTTGCATCGTTCTTTTATTCATATATCACTTTCGGGCCTTTGGAGATATGTATTCCAGACCTACAGATTCGTAACTGGAAATCCCTGGGAATCCTGTTGGTTGGAGATATGTACGAGGAAGGAACATTATTGGCCTTCTCTACGATCAGGTTTGAGGTATCTCCTACCACATAGAAATCATTACAAATAAGACATTTCTTACAAGGAAAGAAGGATATGGTGTTTTCACAACCCTCCAAATTATACGCAATACTCCTTGCCCCAATGCGGCAAGTACGAACACGGTCTGTAAGCTACAACTATATGTTGGAGGAGACATTTCCCTCTCTGGACTTGTATCTCCATAAACGGGAGACTGATCTACAATGTGGGATCACCCTGGGTCAGTGGTGGACATCCTTCTCAATGATAGGGACACTGTGACGGAGTCAGCTTATGCTGAGTGGTTTTCTTTAGAGTGGACCCTCTGGGTCGTGGCACCCACCCACCTAGTGCGAGCTGACCTTGTGAGGAACCACCCCCTATACAGGGAGTGTCAGGGTCAAGACCAAGGGCGTGAGCCACCACGACTGCTGAAACCAGACGGTCGGCTCAGGTAGACACTAAGTACGAGTGTCTGATGACAAAGGACGTGCAGGAAACAAGACAAGACGTGAATTCAAGGTATCTTCATTAAGGCAAACTCAGGGTTACATCAGGTGCAAGACGTGATAACAGGGAAAACACAGCAAGGTGCGTGCGAGGGCACGACAAGGTCCATGGCATGGTACGTGCCTTGTGGCACGCCTGGGTACAGGCAAGGGCTCAATGGCATCGGACTCCGGACAGCTGGCAACGATCAACATGATCAGAGCATCAGGCTGCGGACATCAGCTCCGGACATCAGGCCACAGTCGTCAGGCTTACGATCTCTGGCAGCGGTCGGCAGGTTCCGGGCATCCGGCAGGCAAACCAGGGCTCAGGCAAGGAGGCACGACAGATCTCCAGACATGGTGCGTTTTAGGGAACACGCCAAGGTCCAAGGCAAGGTTCCAGGCAGCGTGCATGCTAGGGGCACACCAGGGTCCAGGGCAAGGTGCGTGTGTAGAGGACACACCAGGTTCAAAGTACAAAACACGGTGCGTGTGTAGGGGATACGCCAGGGTTCAAAGCTCAAAGTACAAGACATGGTGCGTGTGTAGGGACACGCCAGGGTTCAAGGCAAGGTCCTGCGCTTGCCGAGGGACACGCCAGGGTACAAGGCATAGTCCTGCGCGTGCAGATGGACACGCCAGGGTCAGCTTCAAGTCAGTGGCCTGCGCGTGCTAGGAGACATGCCAGGGTTCAGGCTAAGGCAAGGGCCTGCGCGTGCTAGGAGGCACGCCAGGGTTCAGGCTAAGGCAAGAGACTGCGCGTGCTAGGAGGCACGCCAGGGTTCAGGCTAAGGCCTGTGCGTGCAAGAGGGTATGACAGGGTACATGGCAAGACCTGCGCATACTTTTACAGAAGCACAGGGTGGTATGCCAAGGAGCAGGCTAGGGCCTGCGCGTGCTAGCGCACATAACGAAAAAATTCCCAAAAATTAAAAAAAAAAAAACATTTGAAAGGTTAACTCACCAAAACCCTGACTAATGCACTAGCAGGATGCAGCAGACCTCCACTGATAAAGACTGGGGTAGCACAGGTGCAAAACTACTGATGAGAACAGCCAGTAACCCAATATGGTCTGGCTGCCTAGTCGAAAAAAAATGCACACAAATAGGGCTTGCATAGGACATAAGTCACACAGATAAGTGTGGTGCAAAGTGTCCGAACAGTCTATTAATGACGCCCATAGTATTAGCAGGCGGGCTGCTCAGCACTATATATATGAATCACACAGAAAAAAACCAAGCCAACATGAAGAGGTCTACAGTGCCGGCAAAAAAAATCTTTACACTTGCGCAGCAAAAAAAAAAAACTTTACATATAAAATCCACATCATAATTTCACTTTTTAAAAGTGTACACAATGGGGGAGATAATAAAAAACTGTCTAATATTAAAGCTGGCTTTGTTGCAAATATCAACCAATCAACGCTCAGTTTTCACTTCTCTGGTAAAGCGAAAGCTGCACTCTGATTGGTTGTTATGTGCAGCTCAGCCAGTTTTGCTATTAGGCAGTCTTTTATTATCTCCCTCAGTTTTTTTATTATCTCCCACAATGGGTCGAAAGAAGCTTAAAATGGAAGAGAAATCCAGTGCCTTGACTCTGCTCGAGAAGGGGGATTCGGTGAATGCTGTAACTAGAGATCTGGGAGTGTCAAGAGAAGCAATTTATCAACTGAAGCGGTCGGCGGCATCCTTGCCTCCTGGGATGGTACCGCAGAGGAAGTCAGGCTCTGGCGCACCTAAGAAGACTTCACCAAGGACTGATAAGCTTCTGAAGCGTGAAGTGATGTCACATCCTTCTATAACTGCTGTTGAACTAAAAAACAAGTACTCTATGCTCCTCCAGAACATCGCAACTAGGACAATTCGTCACCGCCTGCAGCAGGACCTGGGTCTACCAAGTTGCCGTGCCGCAAAGAAGCCCCTGCTCACAGCAGCAATGAAGAAGAAAAGGCTTGCCTTTTGTAAGAAATATCAAGATTGGACATCTGAAGAGTGGAAGAAAGTGATGTTTACTGATGAGAGCACTTTCAGGCTGGTCAGGGGAGGCTCAAAGGTTGTGCGTCGTCCGAGTACCGTGTCTCAGTATGACCCAAAATATACAGTTAAGACTGTTAACCCCTTTCTGACATCAGACGTACTATCCCGTCCATGGGACCCGGGCCCCTATGCCCATGGACGGGATAGTACGTCTACCGCGATCAGCGGCGCCCACGTGGTGAGCGCCGCTGATCGCGGGCGGATGTCAGCTGATTATCACAGCTGACACCCGGCACAATGTGTCAGGGGCGGTCACGGACCGCCCCCGACACGTTAACCCCTTGCACACCGCGATCAAACACGATCGCGGTGTACCGGGGGTTAAAGGGAAGCATCGGCAGGGAGGGGGCTCCCTCCGTGCTTCCCTGAGCCCCCCACGGCAGCGCAATGTGCAGCGCTGCTGCGGGGGGCTCCTTTCCTGCAGGCCCCCGTATCCAAGATGGCGACGGGGGCCTTCGGGGGCCTGCAGGAAGCTGGCTTCCTCAGTGCCTGCAAAGCGCAGGCAAGAGGAAGTCTTCTTCAATGCCTGTGACAGATTGCTGATCTGTCACAGTGATCTGTGATGTGACAGATCGGCGATCTGTCACAGGACAGTGATGTCCCACCTGGGACTATTTAATAAAGTTAAAAAAAAAAAAAAAGCCAAATAAATTAGAAAAAAAAATAAAAAATTCCCCCAAATAAATCCATTTTTTGGAAATAAAAAAACCCCAAAAGTACACATATTAGGTATCGCCGCATCCTTAACGACCCGCCCTATAAAACTGTCCCATTAGTTAACCCCTTTAGCGAACACCTTAAAAAATAAAAATAAAAAACGAAGCAAAAAAATAATGATTTATTATCATACCGCCAAACAAAAAGTGTAATAACGCGCGATCAAAAAGACGCATATAAATATCCATGGTACCGCTGAAAACGTCATCTTGTTCCGCAAAAAACGAGCTGCCATACAGCATCATCAGAGAAAAAATAAAAAGTTATAACTCGCAGAATAAAGCGATGCAAAAATAATTATTTTTTATATAAAATAGTTTTCATTGCATAAAACCGACAAAACATAAAAAAACGACCTAAATGAGGTATCGCTGTAACTATACTGACCCGAAGAATAAAACCGCTTTATCAATTTTACCGCACGCGGAATGGTGTAAACGCACTCCCCCAAAAGAAATTCATGAAACGCTGGTTTTTGTTCATTCTGCGTCCCAAAAATCGGAATAAAAAGCGATCAAAAAATGTCACGTGCCCGAAAATGGTACCAATAAAAATGTCAACTCGTCCCGCAAAAAATAAGACCTCACATGACTCGGTGGGTCAAAATTATAGCTCTCAATATGTGGTGATGCAAAAACTATTTTTACAATAAAAAGCGTCTTTTAGCATGTGACAGCTGCCAAACATAAAAACCGCCATAAATAGTAAATCAAACCCCCCCGTTATCACCCCCTTAGTTAGGGAAAAATAATAAAATAAAAAAAAAAAAAAATGTATTTATTTCCATTTTTCCATTAGGGCTAGGGTTAGGGCTAGGGTTAGGGTTAGGGCTAGGGCTGAGATTAGGGTTAGGGGTGTGTTGGGGTTCGGGTTGGAGTTAGAATTGGGGGTTTACACTGTTTGGGCACATCAGGGGCTCTCCAAATGCAACATTGCGTCTGATCTCAATTCCAGCCAATTCTGAGTTGAAAAAGTCAAATGGTGCTCCTTCCCTTCCAAGCTCTGCCATGCACCCAAACAGTGTTTTACCCCCACATGTAGGGTATCAGCCTACTCAGGACAAATTGCAAAACAATTTTTGGGGTCCAATTTCTCCTGTTACCCTTAGGAAAATAAAAAATTGGGGGCAAAAATATCATTTTTGTGGAAAAAAATGATTTTTTTATTTTCACGTCCGAGCGTTATAAACTTCTGTGAAGCACTTGGGGGTTCAAAGTGCTCACCACACATCTAGATAAGTTCCGTGGGGGGGGTCTAGTGTCCAAAATGGGGTCACTTGTGGGGAGTTTCAATAGTTTAGGTACATCAGGGGCTCTCCAAACGCACATGACACCCGCAGACCATTCCATCAGAGTCTGCATTCCAAAACGTCACTGCTTCCCTTCCGAGCCCCGACGTGTGTCCATACAGTAGTTTTCTCCCACATATGGGGTATCAGCATACTCAGGACAAATTGGACAACAACTTTTGGGGTCCAATTTCTCCTGTTACCCTTGGGAAAATAAAAAAAAATGGTGACTAAAAGATCATGTTTGTGGAAAAAAATACGAATTTTTTATTTTCACGCCCGGGCGTTATAAACTTCTGTGAAGCACTGGGGGGTTCAAAGTGCTCACCACACATCTAGATAAGTTCCTTGGGGGGGTCTAGTTTACAAAATGGTGTCATTTGTGGGGGGTTTCCACTGTTTAGGTATATCAGGGGTTTTCCAATCGCGACATGGTGTCCGATCTCAATTCCAGCCAAAAACGTCAAATGGCGCTGCTTCCCTTCCGAGCTCTGCCATGCGCCCAAATAGTGGTTTACCCCCACATGTGGGGTATCAGCGTACTCAGGACAAATTGCACAATAACTTTTAGGGTGCTGTTACCCTTGGAAAAATAAGAATTGAGGGTGAAAAGATCATTTTTGTGGAAAAAATGTGATTTTTTAATTGTACGGCTTTATGTTATAAACTTCTGTGAAGCCCTTGGGTGTTCAAAGTTCTCACCACATATCTAGATAAGTTCCTTGGGGGGTCTAGTTTCCAAAATGGGGTCACTTGTAGGGGGTTTCCACTGTTTAGGTACATCAGGGACTCTCCAAACGTGACATGGCGTCTGATCTGAATTCCAGCCAATTTTGCATTGAAAAAGTCAAACGGCGCTCCTTCCATTCTGAGCTCTGCTATGCGCCGAAACAGTCGTCCCCCCCCCCACAAATCAGGTATCAGCATACTCAGGACAAATTGCACAATAACTTTTGCAGTCCAATTTCTCCTGTTACCCTTGGTAAAATAAAAAAAATTGAACCTGAAGTATTTTTTTTGTGAAAAAAGTTAGATGTTCATTTTTTTTTTTTTAAATATTCAAAAAAATTCCTGTGACGCACCTAAAGGGTTAATAAACTTCTTGAATGTGGTTTTGAGCACCTTAAGGGGTGCAGTTTTTAGAATGGTGTCACTTTTGGGTATTTTCTATCATATAGACCCCTCAAAGTGGCTTCAAATGTGATGTGGTCCTAAAAATAAAATGGTGCTGTAAAAATGAGAAATCGCTGGTCAACTTTTAACCCTTATAACTTCCTAACAAAAAAATTTTGGTTCCAAAATTGTGCTGATGTAAAGTAAACATGTGGGAAATGTTAGTTATCAAGTTTTTTGTGTGCCGTATCTCTGTGATTAAAGGGCATAAAAATTTGGAAATTTTCAAAATTTTTGCCAAACTTCCATTTTTTTCACAAATAAACGCAAGTTATTTGAATGAAATTTTACCACTAACATGAAGTACAATATGTCACGAGAAAACAATGTCAGAATCACCGGGATCCATGGAAGCGTTCCAGAGTTATGACCTCATAAAGGTACAGTGGTCAGAATTGTAAAAATTGGCCCGGTCCTGAACGTGCAAACCACCCTTGGGGGTGAAGGGGTTAAACACCCTGACAGTGTGATGGTGTGGGGTGCATTCAGTGGAAGCATGGGCAGGGCAGGTTTGTACTTCCTTCCCTAGAATGTAATTATGAAAGCAAGCAATTATATTACTTTTTTGGAAGAACACATGCTTACTTTTTGGGTCATACATCAGGGTGATTACTTTATGCATGATAGAGCCCCTGTCCACAAAGCCAAGGCCGTGAGAAAGTTTCTAAGTGACCATAACATTAATATTTTAGAGTGGCCAGGTAATTTCCCTGACCTTAACCCCATAGAAAATGCCTGGAATTTAATGAAAAACAAGGTTCAAGAGACACGACCCAGCAACATCAACAATCTAAAGGAGGTGCTGAAGACACTGTGGGTAAACATGGTCTCCACATACTTAGCCAGCCTTGCTGAATCCATGCCTAAACGACTGCAGATGGTGATAAAATGTAAGGGTGACATGACAAAATACTAATTGTAATAAAATATCCACAATAAAACACTTGAATATTAAGATTTTGTGGTTTCATTGAACTTGTAAAGATTTTTTTTGCCGGCACTGTAGCTGCATCCTGCAAAAATGATAAAAAGTGCAAAAAGATAAAAAGATATGGGGTATTAGTTACTATTTTGGCCAAAGTAGATTAGCTCACAACCCAACGTCAAGGGTCCCCAGATTTTGTGAGTCCATAACACTAAACCTGAACAGCGCACATAAGGAAAAAATTCCCAAAAATTAAAAAAAAAAAACACATTTGAAAGGTTAACTCACCAAAACCCTGACTAATGCACTAGCAGGATGCAGCAGACCTCCATTGATAAAGGCTGGGGCAGCACAGGTGCAAAACCACTGATGAGAACAGCCAGTAACCCAATATGGTCTGGCTGCCTAGTGGAAAAAAATGCACACAAATAGGGCTTGCATAGAACATAAGTCACACAGATAAGTGTGGTGCAAAGTGTCCGAACAGCCTATTAATGACGCCCATAGTATTAGCAGGCGGTCTGCGCGTGCTATTAGAGAAGCAAGCAAAGCAGAGTGCAGAGACAGCGTGGGTGCAAGGAAGCACAGAGAGCACGGCTGGGGCACTGGCTAGCTGGTTGGGCTGAGGCACAGACAGATGGGCAAGACTGAGGCGAACCCGGCTGAGGCATAACAAGTGACACAGCTGTCACTGGCCGACGAGCACGGCTGAGGCACAAGCAGGCGGGCATGGCTGAGGCACAGACAGGAGGCTAGGAAGGCCAGGCGCATGCAAAGGGCACACAAAGAAACAAGGCAAGGCAAGAAACAAGGCAAAGCTAGACAAGGTACGGAACAAGGAGCGGAACACAGAGCGAGCAGAGAGAGAAAAGGGCTAGCAGCGGAGCGTAGGCTGAAGCCCAGAGACGGGTCAAGGAAGAACCTTGAGACTAGCTAGGAAATGTGCTAGAGAGCACCATAGGATAGAGTCTAGCAGCGGAGCGTAGACCGAAGCCCAGAGCCGGGTCAGAGAGAGTAAAGGGCTAGCAGCAGAGCGTAGGCCGAAGCCCAGAGCCGGGTCAAGGGAGAACCTTGAGACTAGCCAGGAAATGTGCTAGAGAGCACCATAGGACAGAGTCTAGCAGCGGAGCGTAGGCCGAAGCCCAGAGTCGGGTCAAGGCAGAACCTTGAGACTAGACATGGAATGTGCAGGAGAGCACCATAGGGCAGAGTAAGGAAAACCAGGCAGAGACAGACAACGTTCAAATACCACAAGGCTCAGAATAGCAAAGGCTAGACATGGCGAAACAGGCAAGGCAGAGAACATAGGAAGTACTACAAGGCAAAGCATAGCAAGGACAAGACATGGCGAAAAACAGGCAAAAGCAGAGAACATAGGAAGTACTACTAGGCACAGAATAGCAGAGACAAAACATGGCACAAAAGACAAGGCACAAGACAAGAGGCAGAATACAAGCACAGAGCGTGTGCAGAGAGGCACAATAGGGCAGAGTGCAGGGGCACAGAATACAGAGCGCGACCGAGCAGACCAAGCAGCCATGCAGGGAAGCAACACGATACTCAGGCCCCGACCATAGGAAGGGGCAGTTTGATATAGGGCATTAGCACCTGCACTTCCGGTTCAGAACCAGGAGTGGACTTCCGGTTCAGAACCAGGAGTGGACTTCCGGTTCAGATCCTCCAGGATCATAGAGAGGCTAGCTAGATCAGATTCTGCTGGACCATAGAGAGGGTCACATGATCAGGGAGTCCAGGACCATAGGAAGGATTGCTGGATCAGATTCTGCTGGACCATAGTGACGATCACAGCAGGTAGAGCAGAGACGGGTGGTCACACAGCAACAGCATGCAGCCATGAGGTAAAGCACACATGCGCACTGGCAATGGCAGGCAGCCATGAGATGAGGCGTGCACGCACACTGCTCCAGGCATCCTACAGCACAACAGTCAGTTCAGTGCACGTGCACACTGCTCCAGGAGTCATGCGGTATACCAGACATGGCGGGCATGACAAACACACTCTACACTGGGTGCAGAATTATTAGGCAAATGAGTATTTTGATCACATCATCCTTTTTACACATGTCCTACTCCAAGCTGTATAGGCTTGAAAGCCAACTGCCAATTATGTAAATCAGGTGATTTGCATCTCTGTAATGAGTAGGGGTGTGGTCTAATGACATCAACACCCTACGTAAGGTGTGCTTAATTATTAGGCAACTTCCTTTCCTTTGGCAAAATGGGTCCGAAGAAAGATTTGACGGACTCTGAAATGCCAAAAATTGTGAGATGTCTTGCAGAGGGATGCAGCAGTCTTGAAATTGCCAAACTTTTGAAGCGTGATCACCGAACAATCAAGCGTTTCATGCCAAATATCCAACAGGGTCGCAAGAAGCGTGTTGATAAAAAAGGCGCAAAATAACTGCCCATGAATTGAGGAAAATCAAGCGTGAAGCTGCCAAGATGCCCTTTGCCACCAGTTTTGCCATATTTCACAGTTGCAACGTTACTGGAGTAACAAAAAGCTCAAGGTGTGCCCAGGGCCGCACCTATAATGAGGCGATATGCACCAGCTGCTAAAGCGGCAGGCAGCAGGGGGCGGCATTATGCGCTCCTCTACCCGCAGCACCTACAATTTAGCCTCTGCACGCTGATGCTGCGGTCGTGCAAGAGGCTGTAATTGATGCGATCACAGGAGGGAAGGTGTCAGGGCCCCCTGATCATGTGACCCATGACTCCCCTCCTGTGACCTCATCAAAGGTCCTGTGTGCATCATTCCTTGCTTTATGCAGGACTGCTGTCTGTCATCGGGAGTGAGCTACTTGTGTGTGTGAGCTGTGATACATGCGTGTGTGATACGTGTGAGCTGTGTGTGATACATGTGAGCTGTGTGTGTGTGTGATACGTGTGAGCTGGGTGTGTGATACGTGTGAGCTGTGTGTGTGTGATACGTGTGAGCTGTGTGTGTGTGTGTGATACCTGTGAGCTGGGTGTGTGATACGTGTGAGCTGGGTGTGTGATACGTGTGAGCTGTGTGTGTGCGATACGTGTGAGCTGTGTGTGTGTGATACAGGTGAGCTGTGTGTGTGCATGCGATACGTGTGAGCTGTGTGTGTGATACGTGTGAGCTGTGTGTGATACGTGTGAGCTGGGTGTGTGATACGTGTAAGCTGGGTGTGTGATACGTGTGAGCTGTGTGTGTGTGATACGTGTGAGCTGTGTGTGTGTGATACGTGTGAGCTGTGTGTGTCATACGTGTGAGCTGGGTGTGTGATACGTGTGAGCTGGGTGTGTGATACGTGTGAGCTGTGTGTGTGTGATACGTGTGAGCTGTGTGTGTACGTGCGATACGTGTGAGCTGTGTGTGTGCAATACGTGTGAGCTGTGTGTGTACGTGCGATACGTGTGAGCTGTGTGTGATACGTGTGAGCTGTGTGTGTGATACGTGTGAGCTGTGTGTGTGATACGTGTGAGCTGTGTGTGCGATATGTGTGAGCTGTGTGTGCGATACGTGTGAGGTGTGAGCTGTGTGTGTGATACGTGTGAGCTGTGTGTGCGATACGTGTGAGCTGTGTGCTCGATACGTGTGAGCTGTGTGTGCGATACGTGTGAGCTGTGTGTGTGTGATACGTGTGAGCTGTGTGTGATACGTGTGAGCTGTGTGTGTACGTGCGATACGTGTGAGCTGTGTGTGATACATATGAGCTGTGTGTGTGTGTGATACGTGTGAGCTGTGTGTGTGATACGTGTGAGCTGTGTGTGTGATATGTGTGAGCTGGGTGTGTGATACATGTGAGCTGTGTGTGTGATACGTGTGAGCTGTGTGTGTGATACGTGTGAGCTGTGTGTGCGATACGTGTGAGCTGTGTGTGTGTGCGATACGTGTGAGCTGTGTGTGCGATACGTGTGAGCTGTGTGTGTGATACGTGTGTGTGATACATGTGAGCTGTGTGTGATACGTGTGAGCTGTGTGTGTGATACGTGTGAGCTGTGTGTGAATGTGTGATACGTGTGAGCTGTGTGTGTATGCGATACGTGTGAGCTGTGTGTGATACGTGTGAGCTATGTGTGCGATACGTGTGAGCTGTGTGTGCGATACGTGCGAGCTGTGTGTGTGTGCGATACGTGTGAGCTGTGTGTGCGATACGTGTGAGCTGTGTGTGTGATACGTGTGTGTGATACATGTGAGCTGTGTGTGTGATACGTGTGAGCTGTGTGTGTGATACGTGTGAGCTGTGTGTGTATGTGTGATACGTGTGAGCTGTGTGTGTATGTGTGATACGTGTGAGCTGTGTGTGTATGCGATACGTGTGAGCTGTGTGTGTGCGATATGTGTGAGCTGTGTGTGTGATACGTGTGAGCTGTGTGTGATACGTGTGAGCTGTGTGCGTGATACGTGTGAGCTGGGTGTGTGATACGTGAGCTGTGAAAAGTGTGAGCTGGGTGTGTGATACATGTGAGCTGTGTGTGTATGTGTGATACGTGTGAGCTGTGTGTGTATGCGATACGTGTGAGCTGTGTGTGTGATACGTGTGAGCTGTGTGTGCGATACGTGTGAGCTGTGTGTGTGATACGTGTGAGCTGTGTGTGCAATACGTGTGAGCTGTGTGTGCGATACGTGTGAGCTGTGTGTGATACGTGTGTGTGATACATGTGAGCTGTGTGTGTGATACGTGTGAGCTGTGTGTGTGATAGGTGTGAGCTGTGTGTGATACATGTGAGCTGTGTGTGTATGTGTGATACGTGTGAGCTGTGTGTGTATGCGATACGTGTGAGCTGTGTGTGTATGCGATATGTGTGAGCTGTGTGTGATACGTGTGAGCTGTGTGTGATACGTGTGAGCTGTGTGTGATACGTGTGAGCTGTGTGTGTGTGATACGTGTGAGCTGGGTGTGTGATACGTGAGCTGTGATAAGTGTGAGCTGGGTGTGTGATACGTGCGAGCTGTGTGTGTGATACGTGTGAGTTGTGTGTGATACGTGTGAGCTGTGTGTGTGTGTGTGCAATACGTGTGAGCTGTGTGTGTGATAGGTGTGAGCTGTGTGTGTGCGATATGTGTGAGGTTAGAGCTGTGTGTGTGATACGTGTGAGCTGTGTGTGTGTGTGTGATACGTGTGAGCTGTGTGTGCGCGATACGTGTGAGCTGTGGTGTGTGATACGTATGAGCTGTGTGTGTGTGCGTGATACATGTGAGCTGTGGTGTGTGATACGTGTGAGCTGTGTGTGATACGTGTGAGCTGTGCATGCGTTAAGTGTGAGCGATGTGAGCTGTGTGTGATACGTGTGAGCTGTGTGTGTGTGATACGTGTGAGCTGTGTGTGAGCTACTTGTCTGAGCTGTGTGATACGTGTGTGTGAGCTAAAGCAAAAGTTGGCACAATCTGCCAGTGTTCTACGATTTGGGTGAGGACATTCATTGTATGTGGGCTGGTGAATTTTTTTTTGTGTCAGGGCTGCTTTTTGGTCTCAGCCCGGCCCTGTCTAAGGAGCAGAGCCGCATGTGTACGAGGTGTACGGAGCGGAGCCGTGTGTGTGCGAGGTGTAAGGAGCAGAGCCGTGCGTGTGTACGGAGCGGAGCCGTGCGTGTGTACGAGGTGTATGGAGCGGAGCCGTGCGTGTGTATGAGGTGTACGGAGCGGAGCCGTGCGTGTGTACGAGGTGCACGGAGCGGAGCCGCACGTGTACGGAGCAGATGTGTATGAGGTGTACGGAGCAGAGTCGCACATGTGTGAGGTGTACGGAGCCGCGTGTGTGCGAGGTGTACGGACCGGAACTTCGAGTGTACAAGGTGTATGGAGCAAAGGCGCATGTGTACAAGGTTTACGGAGTGGAGCCATTTGTGTACAAGGTTTACAGAGCGTGGCCACGTGTGTACAAGGTGTACGGAGCAGAGCCGCATGTGTACGAGGTTTACGGAGTGGAGCCATGTGTGTACTGAGTGGAGCCGTGTGTGTGTGAGGTGTTCAGAGCGGAGCTGTGTGTGTGCGAGGCATAAAAAGCGGAACCGTGTGTTTATGATGTGTGCAGAGCCATAAGTGTACAAGGTGTATGGTGGCGAGCATTCATACCTCCCAGTGGGACAGTCCCGATTTTGAGAGAGATTCTGTCTCACTGCCCCGCCTGGGAGCTCACTTTTCCCGCAGACACAGGAGTACACGGCGGACCCCCGCGGAGTACTTTAAAATTCGCACGTGACATTCAACCGGAAGTGATGTGCTAGAAGCTGAACAGAAATTAGGTAATTTCGGGAGGAGATTGTGACGGAACCATGGAGGCACTTCAGGGAATGTTTCAGATCCATCACCGTGTCCTCCTCCAACAGCGCGGACAGCAGGATCGCCTTGGACTCGGGGTTGCCGGCCATGTAAGCGGATCATGATATGTCCTGCATCGGGAGGCTCAGGTGGGCACTACAGTGGGAGCCGGGTGTCAGGGTCCTGACAGCGCCGGCGTACAGCCTCCGCTAAGCAGGGACTCGCCCGCACCGTAGGGACCCCTGGGGACAAGAACAGCCGGAAAATAAAGATGCACAGGACCTGAATGTAGAAGTTTAGCAAGCTGGCACAGGACCTACGGTCATGTGATTGCAAGGGGGCGGGGCTTAGCGTCCTGCTTTCAGAGAAGGTAGAAAACTCAGAGTCAGGCAAAGCAGAGGTCAAGCACAATACAGGCAAGCGAGATACAGGAGGGATAAACAGACGTAAGGTCAGACAAAGCTAAAGGTCATACACAAGATATCAGTACAGTACCAGGGATGAGACAGAACGGATAGTCAGGGCCAAGCAGAGATCAAAAACCAAACAGACGTAGAAGGTACCAAGCAGAATCCAAAGCAATATCCAGAGAACAGACCAAGTCATACACAGAGAATCAAGCAACCAGAACACAGCACTAACACACTCAGGGGTCACCACCCAATGCCAAGGGCGAAAGAATAACTGACGGGGGATGGGAGCTTCCTGAGGCTATAAGAAGCCTCCCCAGAACCAATGAGAGGCCACCATAATAGGTCCCAGGTGTGCAGGTGAGAGTCTGCACTGAGATCAGAACATTAACCCCAGAAGTGCCGGTCACTCAGCACTGGTATCATGACAGTACCCCCCTCTCAACGGGGGGCCTCTGGACCCCCCAGGCTTGCCCGGGTATCTAGCATGGAAAGCCCGAACCAGACGATCCGCATGCATCAACCGGGCCGGCACCCAGGACCTGTCCTCCGGCCCATACCCCTTCCAATGAACTAGGTACTGTACTGACCGCCGTACCAACCTAGAATCTACGATGTGACCAATCTCATATTCCTCATGTCCCTCAAACGAAACCGGAGGAGCAGCGGACTCGGATTCTCCCCGGACTGCTTCAAATGACTTCAGTAGAGATCTATGGAAGATGTTAGGGATCTTAAAAGAGGGTGGAAGGTACAGCCTGTACGCTACTGGCTTGATTTTTTTCCACAATCTTGTACGGGACAATGAATTTGGGGCCCAACTTGGCTGACGTAATCTTTAACTTAATGTTTCACGTGGAGAGCCAAACTTTCTCTCCCACCTGAAACATGGGACCAGGTGTTCGTTTCCTGTCCGCGAAAAACTTATACCTGCCCTGAGACCTAGATATACGCCGCTGGACTTCTGCCCATGTATCTTTTAACCTCTGAACAGAGTCCTCAGCCCCGGGGCACCCCGAATCCAGACGAGAAAACTCACCAAAATGAGGACGGAACCCATAGTTGATCAAGAAAGGGGACATACCAGTGGATTGACTCACTCGACTATTGAAGGTAAATTCAGCCAACGGCAGTATATCACACCAGTCATTCTGTCTAGCAGAAGTCAGACATATGAGGATCTGTTCCAGAGACTGATTAGTGCGTTCCGTCTGACCATTACTCCCAGGATGGTATGCAGACGAAAAGGACAGAGATATCCCTAATTTTTTGCAGAAAGCATGCCAAAACTTAGCCACAAACTGCACACCACGATCAGACACCACATTCAGGGGTACCCCATGCAAGCGGACCACATGCTGCACAAACAATCTGGATAAGGTCTCAGCAGAAGGTAATGCGGACAGGGGTACAAAATGAGCCTGCTTTGAAAATCTGTCCACCACTACCCATACCACCGTATTACCCCTGGAAGAGGGAAGATTGGTAATAAAATCCATGGACAGATGGGTCCACGGTCTTTCGGGAACTTCCAAGGGCATCAGCTCCCCCGCCGGCCAGCTATGGGAGCTTTTAGAAAGAGCGCAGACCCCACAACCAGAAATGAATTTCTTTATATCAGAACCAAGATTAGGCCACCAGAAGATCCTAGCCACCGCCAGTCGCGTGGCTGATATACCAGGGTGAGCACACAACTTGGATTCGTGGAACTCTTGCAATAATTTAAGGTGAAGTTGCTCTGGGACAAACAACTTGCCCCCTGGCTTGGCCGCAGGAGCCAGCGACTGGGCCCCCTCAATTTCCCGTTCCAATTCAGACGAGATCCCTGCTAACACCACCCCAGGGTGCAGAATGGAGGACGGTGGCTCAGGGACAGACACAGGGTGAAAACTACGAGATAAGGCGTCAGCCTTGACATTCTTTGACCCTGGACGGAATGTAATAGTAAACTGGAAACGAGAAAAAAAAAGTGACCAACGGGCCTATCTGGGTGTTAATCTTTTAGCAGACTCAATGTAAGACAAATTTTTGTGATCAGTGATCACAGTAATCGGGTGACTGGCCCCCTCCAAAAAGTGCCTCCATTCCTCAAACACCAACTTGACCGCAAGAAGCTCTCTATTGCCTACATCATAATTTCTTTCAGCAGCAGAGAACTTCCTGGAAAAGAAGGCGCATGGCCTGAGTTTGGTTAGAGTGGCAGGCCCTTGGGATAACACGGCCCCCACACCCACCTCGGAGGCATCCACCTCCACCACAAATGGTTTGGAAGGATCTGGCTGTACCAAGACAGGAGCAGACATAAAACATTTTTTCAGCGTCGCAAAGGCCTCTTTTGCGAGTGAGGACCAATTTCTCACATCCGCACCTTTGCATGTTAGATCCGTGAGAGGTTTGACCACTTGCGAAAACCCCCGGATAAATTTGCGGTAATAATTGGCAAACCCCAAGAAGCGCTGAAGACCCTTAAGATCTCGGGGTTGCACCCAATCCGCAATGGCCTGCACCTTCTTGGGGTCCATGCGAAAACCCTCACCGGATACAATTAATCCCAAAAAAGACAATTCTTGCACACAGAATACACATTTCTCCAATTTGGCATACAGATGATTTTCTCTCAGTCTTTGGAGAACAGTTCATACATGTTCCAAATGAGAATGCTAGTCGGAGGAGTATATCAAAATATCATCTAAGTAGATAACGACAAAACGACCAATGAGATCCGAGAATACCACGTTGATGAAATTCTGAAATATGGCGGGGGCGTTGGTAAGACCAAACGGCATGACTAAATTTTCAAATAGTCCCTCGGTCGTGAGGAACGCGGTTTTCCATTCATCCCCCTCTCGGACCCTTATCAAATTATATGCCCCCCGAAGATTCAGTTTAAAAAACCACTTTGCCCCTGACAGTTGGTTACATAAATTGGGAATCAACGGAAGGGGGTATGTATTCCGTACAGTAATCTGATTAAGCTCCCGGAAATCGAGACAGGGACGTAACCCACCATCTTTTTTCTTTACAAAAAAGAAACCTGCCGCCACAGGTGAGACTGAAGGACGTATGTGTCCTTTGCGCAGACTTTCAGCAATGTACTCCTTCATAGCCAAGCGCTCAGGACTGGACAAATTAAACAGACGGGCTTTAGGTAATTTAGCCCCCGGGACCAGCTCAATAGCGCAGTTAAAGGGTCTATGTGGCGGTAACGTCTCGGCCTCGCTTTCGGAGAATACATCTTCGAAGTCCTTCAGGCATTCCGGAATACCTTCCAGCTCGACAGATGATACAGATACAGATTTAACAGGTTCAACCAGCAGTGCGGATTAATCACATAACTTAAAATCATTAAACCCCCATTGAACAATCTCCCCCGTTTTCCAGTTAATAACTGGGTTATGGCGTTGTAACCAGGGCATGCTAACACCAACCCTGCAGGTAGATTGTCCAGCACAAAACAACTTAGGTTTTCCACATGAGTAGCGCCCACTCTGAGCGAAAACAAGTCAGACATAAAGAGAATTCCCTTCTTAGTGAGGGGAGAGGAGTCAATGGCCATCACCTTGATCGGAACCTTGAGCCTAACTGTCCCTATCTTGCAGTGTGTGACCAATTGGGAGTCAATGAGATTAATCGATGACCCGCAGTCCACGAAGGCTGTAGAGGAAAAAGAACTACCGTCCACAAACAGTTCCACAGGCAGTAACACTTTAGAAAAGGAGGAAAAGGGTACCTGAGGGTCTGAGTAGTCTCCCCGTTGACTACCCACACTTAGTCATTTCCCGCCGACCGTGTTGAAGACGGGCAATCAGGACACTCCCTTTTCCAATGTCCCGTTTTACCGCAGTAAAAGCATAACTGCTTGTCCTTCCGGTGTTTCCTCTCCGTATCCTTCAGGGAGAGGGCGCCTACATCCATGAGCTCAGGGGCAGTCTCTTTTCCACTGGGGAACAATGGAGTCTCCACCTGCATCACCCCTCTAGCCCGCAGCCTGCGGTCCATCCGGACGGCCTGGGTCATGGCGTCCTAGAGAGAGTTAGGTGGGGGATGTAACGCCAAGGCATCCTGTAGCCGCTCGGACAAGCCTCTGCGAAAGAGTCCTCGGAGTGCGGCGTCGTTCCGAGACCTCTGCGGCCCAGCGGCGGAATTCAGTACAAAACCACTCAGCTGAGTGTTTCCCCTGACAGGTACTCATCACCATGTCCTCTGCCAATCGCACTCGGTCAGGCTCATCATGCATGTGCCCGAGGGCCTCAAAGAATGCATTCACAGACACTCTCTCAGGGGCAGTGGGAGAAAGCCCAAGCTGGTGGGGACCCTCTTAACAGAGACATAATGACCCCAACCTTCTGACTTTCGTCCCCAGAGGAACGAGGTCTCAAACTAAAAAAAAGTTTGCACCCCTCCATGAAGACCCTGAACTCCTTTTTGTTTTCAGAAAAAAAGTCAGGCAGTTTAACAGGTGGTTCTGGGGACACCAAAGCAACATCACTCGCCCCAGCCCCCAGAGACCCAGCAGCTAGAGCTCCCCGCACTGTCTCAGAAACCTGCTGCTGAGAACGAGCCAGAGCTTGCTGCTCCAGAGATAAACCCTGAAACATCTGACTCGGACTTTTCATCTGGTCAGCCAGAGACTGTATGGGATCCATATCTCTCTGCATAAAAAACCCCCAAAAACTTAATGGTCAGTTATAATGTCAGGGTCCTGACAGCGCCGGCGTACAGCCTCCGCTAAGCAGGTACTCACCCGCACCGTAGGGACCCCTGGGGACAAGAACTGCTGGAAAATAAAGATGCACAGGACCTGAATGTAGAAGTTTAGCAAGCTGGCACAGGACCTACGGTCATGTGATTGCAAGGGGGCGGGGCTTAGCGTCCTGCTTTCAGAGAAGGTAGAAAACTCAGAGCCAGGCAAAGCAGAGGTCAAGCACAATACCGGCAAGCAAGATACAGGAGGGATAAACAGACGGAAGGTCAGACAAAGCTAAAGGTCATACACAAGATATCAGTACAGTACCAGGGATGAGACAGAACGGATAGTCAGGGCCAAGCAGAAATCAAAAACCAAACAGACGTAGAAGGTACCAAGCAGAATCCAAAGCAATATCCAGAGAACAGACCGAGTCATACACAGAGAATCAAGCAACCAGAACACAGCACTAACACACTGAGGGGTCACCACCCAAAGCCAAGGGCGAAAGTATAACTGACGGGGGATGAGAGCTTCCTGAGGCTATAAGAAGCCTCCCCAGAACCAATGAGAGGCCACCATAATAGGTCCCAGGTGTGCAGGTGAGAGTCTGCACTGAGATCAGAACATTAACCCCAGAAGTGCCAGTCACCCAGCACTGGTATCATGACACCGGGCTGCTATAGTATCTTTATAGAAGGTTTCTCTCTCTGTTTCTTTATCTCTCTAATCTTTCTTTTTTTTCTCTCTCTTGGTTCTTTCTTTCTCTGTTTCTTTCCTTCTTTCTCTCTCTCGTCTTTCTTTCTTTCCCCTCTTTCTTTCTCTCTTTGTTCTTTCTGTTTTTTTTCTCTCTGTTCTTTCTTTTCCTCAGTACCAGTCAGTGTGCCCACAGTACCAGTAGAATAAGAGGGGTAGGAAACTAGGTGACACTGGTCATATTGAGCCTCTCATACTTTTTACTGGTGTATAATCATATGCCCTGCGCACCCCCATAAAGTGGGCCAGCCCCAGACAACAGAGTACAAACAAATCACTATTACTATCAGTCCAAGTGGACAATTATATACGTAAAGTTAATGATGTCCCTGTGCCAAGCAGTGCGGAGGATCAGAATACACGGAGACCAGAGCAGCGGGGTTTGGGGAGAATTATATGGTGCCCATTATGCTGTATGAAGTAATATATGGGGACTATTATACTGTATGAAGTAATATATGGTGCCCATTATGCTGTACTAGATTATGGCCCGATGCTATCGCATCGGGAGGATGCGATAGCATCACACCTCTTGCCATGTTAACCCTCAACACACACACTCCTCAACACACACTCCTCTCACCTTTCACCATCTCCACTCACTCTTTCACTCCACATACGACCCCTTCTCTCACTCCGTCTCTCATACTCACGCCGTCATCGCCGCTGCTCCACGATCCCCAACATCTTCTTCTGCCGGCGCCATCCTGGATCCAGACGTTGTCCACGCCGGCGACATGTTCTTGCGGCGACGCCATCTTGAGTATCGTGAAATCCCGCGATAGTCAAGATGGTGTCGCCGGAAGAACATGTCGCCGGCGTGGACGACGTCGGGATCCAAAATGGCGTCGACGAAATCTCGCGATTTTTCGCCGACGCCATTTTGGATCCCGACGTCGTCCTCGCCGGCGACATGTTCTTGCGGCGACGCCATCTTGACTATCGCGGGATTTCGCCGATCCAAAATGGCGTCGCCGCAAGAACATGTCGCCGGCGTGGACGACGTCGGGATCCAAAATGGCGTCGGCGAAATCTCGCGAGTTTTCGCCGACGCCATTTTGGATCCCGACGTCGTCCTCGCCGGCGACATGTTCTTGCGGCGACGCCATCTTGACTATCGCGGGATTTCGCCGATCCAAAATGGCGTCGCCGCAAGAACATGTCGCCGGCGTTGAGGACGTCTGGATCCAGGATGGCGCCGGCGGAAGATGATGTCGGGGATCGTGGATCAGCGGCAATGACGACGTGAGTATGAGAGACGGAGTGAGAGAAAGGGTCGTATGTGGAGTGAAAGAGTGAGTGGACGTGAGTGGAGATGGTGAAAGGTGAGTGGAGTGTGTGTGTTGAGGGTTAACATGGAAAGAGGTGTGCGGTGACGTCACCGGTTACAACTGGACGGAAGTTGTTACAACCGGAAGTTGCTTAGGGCATTTATTATTTGCTGTATGAAGTAATATATGGGGACTATTATACTGTATGAATATATGGTGCCCATTATACTGTAGGCAGTAATATATGGTGCCCATTATGCTGTATGAAGTAATATATGGTGCCCATTATACTGTACGAAGTAATATATGGTGCCCATTATACTGTATGAATATATGGGGCCCAATATGCTGTATGAAGTAATATATGGTGCCCATTATACTGTATGGAGCATTATATGGGGCCCATTATATTGTATGAAGTAATATATGGGGCCCTTTATACTGTATGGAGCATTATATGGGGCCCATTATACTGTACAAAGTAATATATGGGGCCCATTATCCTCTATGGAGCATTATATGGGGCCCATTATACTGTACGAAGTAATATATGGGGCCCATTATACTGTATGGAGCATTATATGGGGCCCATTATACTGTACAAAGTAATATATGGGGCCCATTATCCTCTATGGAGCATTATATGGGGCCCATTATACTGTACGAAGTAATATATGGGGCACATAATACTGTATGGAGCATTATGTGGGGATAGGGGATGACTTTCTGTTTCTTGTGGATCTGACCGCTGGGACCCCCATGATCCTGGGAAACATAGCTTTGAAGAGCACCATGTAAATGGAGCTGTGGTCAGTCATACGCACTGTGGTGCCATTCACATGTGGCTCTTCAAATAACTCCTTAAAGAGAGTGATGAGGGGACAACAAAGTATAGCAAAAATTCACTGATCGGGGTGAGGAGTGTTATAGTTTGTGGGCTAGTGGGATTTGTGTGGCAGGGCTGCTTTTTTGTCCCAGTCTGGCCCTGTGCCAGGCCTACCTTTGCCATTAATGACCCTTGTTCTGGATACTTCTGTGTTGTTCTTCTATGTGCGTGTGATGCCGCTGACATCCTTGTGTTTGGACACCTTTTTTTTTCTATTTTGTGTGTGTGTGTGTGTGTGTGCGCCATTTTGCTGTTCGCCTCAGGCAGCAGAGTGGCTAGGTTCACCCTTGGGTGTGCCATACTCAGGGACATGGCCAAGCTAAGGAAGGCTGAAAAACGACCACCTTTCAACAAGAAACATAAGATAAAACGTCAAGACTGGGCCAAGAAATATCTTAAGACTGATTTTTCTAAGGTTTTATGGACTGATGAAATGAGAGCAACTCTTGATTGGCCAGATGGATGGGCCCAAGGCTGGATCAGTAAAGGGCGGAGAGCTCCACTCCGACGCAGACGCCAGCAAGGTGGTGGGGTACTGGTATGGGCTGGTATCATTAAAGATGAACTTGTGGGACCTTTTCGGGTTGAGGATGGAGTGAAGCTCAACCCCCAGACCTACTGGCAGATTCTGGAAGACACCTTCTTCAAGCAGTGGTACAGGAAGAAGTCGGTATCGTTCAAGAAAAACATGATTTTCATCCAGGACAATGCTCCATCACATGCATCCAAATACTCCACAGTGTGGCTGGCCAGTAAAGGTCTAAAAGAAGAAAAAATAATGACATGGCCCCCTTGTTCACCTGATCTGAACCCCATAGAGAACCTGTGGTCCCTCATAAAATGTGAGATCTACAGGGAGTGAAAACATTACACAGCTCGGAACAGTGTCAGGGAGGCTGTGGTGGCTGCTGCACGCAATGTTGATCGTAAACAGATCAAGCAATTGACAGAATCTATGGATGGAAGGCTTTTGAGTGTCATCGTAAAGAAAGGGGGCTATATTGGTCACTGATTTTTTTTTGTTTTGTTTTTGAATGTCAGAAATGTTTATTTCTAAATCTTGTGTTGCTCGATTGGTTTACCTGGTGAAAATAAACAATAATTCTGCACAGTAATAGTTACCTGCACAAACAGATATCCTCCTAAGATAGCCAAATCTAAAAAAAACCCCACTCCAACTTCCAAAAATATTAAGCTTTGATATCTATGAGTCTTTTGGGTTGATTGTGAACATAGTTGTTATTCAATAATAAAAAGAATCCTCTCGAGGGTGTGCGCACACAGCTTGACAGCCGGGATGCACAGAACACTGGCGGGCTGGGCCAGGGAACAGAACAGCCGGGGTCACACGCCCAGCCGCATCACAGCAAGCAGACACGGCCGCAGCCACGTCTGGTAAAAGTGACATCACTCTGCGCACCCTTCCCTCCTGCTTCCGGCTGGAGAAGTGCTACAATGAAGCCTGTGCCGGAATAGAAACAAGCAGGGGTAGGGTAGTAACACCCCTAATGTTTGTTTATGTGAATTTGTATGCATATGCCTGTATGTATGATGGTATATGTGTATATATATATATATATATGACTGTATGATGGTATATGTGTATGTATGCGTGGTATATGTGTATGTGCGCCTGGTAAATGTGAATGTACATGCCTGTATGTGTATGCATGCATGGAATATGTGTATGCCTGTATGTGTATGTATGCATGGTATATGTGTATGAATGCAAGAAAAAAAAGGAGGGTATTCAGCTCACCGTTTACTTGTTCATTATGAACTTTGAATGTCTCTGAGCACGGACTCGTCTCTGCCAAAACGTCCTTGTAATGATCCAAAGAAAGAAAAAGTCCAGCTCCAAGAGGTAAAATTTGAAGAATTTATTTAACATCATTAAAAGTTAAATACATGGCTGCTTGTGATCAAAAAATCGGAATACCCAAAGGAATTACCGCATGGGGATAATCCAGAGAGCCTCTCTGGATTAATCCCCATGCGGTAATTCCTTTGGGTATACCGATTTTTTGATCACAAGCAGCCATGTATTTAACTTTTAATGATGTTAAATAAATTCTTCGAATTTTACCTCTTGGATCTGGACTTTTTCTTTCTTTGGATCATATGTGCATGAATGCATGGTATATGTCTATGTGTATTCCTGTATGTATATGCCTGTATGTTTATGTATATGTCTGTATGTGCAGCAAATAATAGAATGGTAATTAACAGTGAGAAGTGCAAGATTCTACATCTGGGCAAAAAAAACTAAAATTACATCTATAGAATGGGAGAAATAGAACTAAGCAACAGCACGAAAAATACTTGGGTATACTAATATATCACACACAAACTCAAAGACTGTACATGAGTCAACAGTGTGATGCAGCAGCAAAAAAGGCAAACACAGTTCTAGGATGTATTAAGAGAAGCATAGAGTCTAGATCACGTGAATTAATTATCCCCTTCTACTCTTCCTTGTTCAGGCCTCATCTGGAACACTATGTCCAGTTCTTGGCACCACATTTTAAAAAAGAGATTGAAAAACTGGAGCAAGTTCAGAGAAGAGCGACCAGAATGGGGCGCAGACTGCAAAGTATGTCCTATGAGAAACGGTTAAAGGATCTGAGCTTCTTTAGCTTGCAAAAAAGAAGGTTAAGAGGAGACTTAATAGCTGTCTACAAATATCTCAAGGGCTGTCACAGTGTAGAAGAATCTTCATTATTTTCATATGCACATGAAAACATGAGAAACAATGGAATGAAACTGAAAGGGAAAAGATACAGATTAGATATTAGAAAAAGCTTTTTGACAGTGAGGGTGATCAATGAGTGGAACAGGCTGCCACGAGAGGTGGTGAGTTCTCCTTCAATGGAAGTCTTTAAACAGAAGCTGTATTCTATGATCTGCACGACCCCATTGCATAACATTGGTTGGAGTGCTGTCTGTTTTTCTCATGGACAGCGCTTGGACTGAAAATACTGTCATACAGTGAAAATGCTCCTGGACACAAAGTAACAATGCTGACTTATTGTAGCAGCTTTATTACAGCAGAAACATGTCAGTTCAGTTGTAAAACATCTACAGAGAAGATACAACCTGAAAGTGGAGCCAAAATGCTCTAAAATAAGAGAAAGATCGGGTACTCCCCTCCCTGGGTTGGCAGAGCCTCTGCTGCTGCACGCTGTTTTGGCTGCAGCAGAGTTAATCATTCATGCCCTCAGCAGCTCATGCAGTCTCTCAGCACACCCACTAAGCTCAGTGATGGTCTGCAGCGGTGATGTGCACTGTCAACGTGACAACACGGCTGCAGCCAACACAATGAAGAGGATGGGCAGCTGAGAAGACCCAGCACTCACCCGGCGAGGGAAGGGCCTGATCTGTTATTTTAGAGCGTTTCGGGTTCACTTTCCTCAAGGTGGAAAACCCCTTTTATAGCTGGTGACTGTGATGTAAGCAATAAAACCCCATGTAATGTGCAGCCGAGACACTGATCAGGTCCCATACAAACTAGACTGATATTTATGGGGGTCCACGAAAGGTGGTTGTCAGTGCAGTTAAGGATCTGGCGGTTCGCACTGCAGATCTTTTTGTTCTCTTGCAGGTAATATGTCAGTTGTGTCTGATAGAGAACACAGGAGCGCTCATGTTACCGATTGGGAGAGATAGGCGAGGTAGCTGCTGAGTTTGCTATCAGTGCAGTAAGCCATCAGCCCAGCACTCACAGAGGATTGTCTGGACTTGTAAGCTGCCCTTGACTCTCAGAAGTATTGGGTCGGACAGGTGTTCTGTATCCGAATCCATACGGAATGCTTCCAGTTACTGACAGCAAGCAGAAACCTTAACTCTATGCTCTCCGGTGCAGCTGCTCCAGCCCTGTGAGTGATATAATCACTATGAAGGACCCCATCTGCACCCACCATGTAGTGTACAGAGCAGTCACCAGAGATTACGGGACCGGCTCACTGAAAATAGAACTTCAGAAGTACTGAAAATTATCACTGTGACGAGCATGAGAGTCAATGTCGGGTCTGTGCATGTGAGTCCTTCCACCATTCAGCTGGTGTCATAGTCGCTGCAGTGTGACAAGGTCCCTAGACATGGACCACACGCCCGAATCACTGGTGTCTTGTCGTGTCTCCTGTTGGGACAAGTCTTTTGTTGCTGTTGTGAAGAGTTCACAATCCGTAAGGACGGCCCTGCTGACCAGCGACGTGGAAATGTCACTGTGAGGGTCCTGCAGCCAACAAGGGGGCTGATGTCCCATCATAGAGTCAATAAAAGAAACATCACTGATGGTATCCTGCCTGGCCATAGAGCCACTCATGTACGCGTCACCGGTGGTCTCCTGTCCAGTCATGAAGCCACTCACTGACATGTCACTAGTTTTCTCTTGTCCGTTCATGGAGCCACACATGGACATGTCACTGGTGGTCTCCTGTCCAATTATGGAGCCACTCATTGACATGTCACTGGTGATCTCCTGTGTGGTCACAGAGCCATTCACAGACATGTCACTGGTGGGCTCGTGGGTCAGTGAGCTCATGATGGTTCTCTCACTGATGGGCTCCTGGATCATTGCGCTCTCAAAGATCCTTTCACTGGTGGTTTTCTGGGTCACTGTATTCCTGATCGTCCTGTCACTGGTGGGCTCCTGGGTCAGTGAACTCCTGATGGTACTGACGCTGGTGGGCTCTTGGGTCAGTGAGCTCCTGATGGTCCTGACACTGGTGGGCTCCTGGGTCTGTGGGCTCCTGATCGTCCTGTCATTGATGGCCTCATAAGTCACTGAGCTCCAGATAGTCCTTTGACTGGTGGGGTCCTGGGTTACTGGACTCATGATGGTCCTGTCACTGGTGGGCTCCTGATTTACTAGGCTTTCCAACAAGCTGTTTCCTAAAGGATTACTGGTGCTCGAGCTGCCCTCGGGGGTCTGGCTTCTTGGTAAATATGCAGGTATCTGTTCGCTGGTCATAGTTATCTCTTTTAGATCTATAAAAAATATAAATAAGAAATGACAATTACCAAGTTCATATCACAAGTGCAACATAGACGTGTGGTGGTCAGTGGACGCCGGCTGCACTGATTATCATATATTTATATACAATATATTTAAAGGTGAAGTCAACATAAGAAATTTTTCTTTGACCCCTTAATGACAAGAGGTATTTTTGTTTTTGCATTTTCATTTTTGCTCCCCTTCTTCCCAAAGCCATAACTTTTTTATTTCTTGGTCAAAATGGCCATGTGAGGGCTTGTTTTTTGAGAGACGAGCTATACTTTTGAATGACATAATTGATTTTAACATATCTTGTACTGGATAACGGGAAAAAATTGCAAGGGCTGTAAAATTGCAAAAAAAGTGCAACTCCAGAGTTGTTGTTTTTTTGTTTACCATGTTCACTAAATGCTAAAATTGACCTGCCATTATAATTCTCCAGGTCACTACGAGTCCATAGACACCAAACATGTCTAGGTTCTTTTTTATTTAAGTGGTGAAAAAAAAATTCCAAAGGTTGTCTCGGGTTGGGTGAGGACTTATTTTTTGAGTGCCGAGCTGATGTTTTTAATGATATCATGTTCGTGCAGATACGAACTTTTGATCGCCTGTTATTGCATTTAGACGCAATATTGCAGCGACCATAAAAACGTAATTCTGGTGTTTTGACTTTTTTCTTGCTACGCCGTTTAACGATCAGGTTAATTCTCTTTTTATATTGATATATCGGGCGATTCTGAACGCGGCGAGACCAAATATGTGTATGTTTGATTTTTTTTTTTTTAATTTTGAATGGGGAGATTGGGTGATGATTTAAACTTTTATATTTTTTAAAACTTTTTTTTACTTTTTGCATGCTTCAATAGTTTCCATGGGAGACTAGAAGCTGCCATAACCCGATCGCCTCTGCTAAACAGAAAATGATCACATCGCCTGCATGTAGCAGAAATGCTCATTTGCCATGAGCTCCGACCGCCAGGCGGCGCTCATAGCAATCCGGCAGTGAAAACCATAGTGGTCTGCTGGAGACCTCTGGTTGTCATGCCAACCCATCAGTGACCCACGATTATGTGACAGGGCCACCGATGGGCGGGATCTCCAGCGCGCTAGCCGGAAGTGCGACTTAAATGCTAGTCATAGATTTACAGCGGCATTTAACTAGTTAACAGCCGCGGGTGGATCGCGATTCCAACTGCGGCTGTTGCGAGCACATGTCAGCTGTGTGGCAGGAAAGATGGGGGCTCAGCGCTGGAGCTCACACCAAATAGGGGGGAGTCCGACATTGGCGTACTATTACGCCTGATATCGGAAAGGGGTTAAATGTGATGTATAGCTAAGCCATCGTCCTTGTCTATCTGTGCATCAGTCATTATGGAGAAGAGAGCTGGCAAAACAATAGAACACCTGTTTAATATTAATCTTTCAGTTGTTACAGCTAGAAGGAGCTTTCTGAAGACTGAATACTAATTTAATTCAATAGGACTTATATACGTCAATCTTATCATGTAGCTCTGTATACAGGGAGCTCCTTCTAGTGGTGACTGCAGACAGGATCTTAGTATCTCTGTATACAGGGAGCTCCGCCTAGTGGTGATTGCAGACAGGATCTTATCACGTATCTCTGTATACAGGTAGCTCCGCCTAGTGGTGACTGCAGACAGGATCTTATCATGTACAGTTGTGGCCAAAAGTATTGACACCCCTGCAATTCTGTCAGATAATACTCAGTTTCTTCCTGAAAATGATTGCAAACACAAATTCTTTGGTATTATTATCTTCATTTAATTTGTCTTAAATGAAAAAACACAAAAAGAATTGTCCTAAAGCCAAATTGGATATAATTCCACACCAAACATAAAAAAGGGGTGGACAAAAGTATTGGCACTGTTTGAAAAATCATGTGATGCTTCTCTAATTTGTGTAATTAACAGCACCTGTAACTTACCTGTGGCACCTAACAGGTGTTGGCAATAACTAAATCACACTTGCAGCCAGTTGACATGGATTAAAGTTGACTCAACCTCTGTCCTGTGTCCTTGTGTGTACCACATTGAGCATGGAGAAAAGAAAGAAGACCAAAGAACTGTCTGAGGACTTGAGAAATCAACTTGTGAGGAAGCATGAGCAATCTCAAGGCTACAAGTCCATCTCCAAAGACCTGAATGTTCCTGTGTCTACCGTGCGCAGTGTCATCAAGAAGTTTAAAGCCCATGGCACTGTGGCTAACCTCCCTAGATGTGGACGGAAAAGAAAAATTGACAAGAGATTTCAATGCAAGATTGTGCGGATGTTGGATAAAGAACCTCGACTAACATCCAAACAAGTTCAAGCTGCCCTGCAGTCCGAGGGTACAACAGTGTCAACCCGTACTATTCGTCGGCGTCTGAATGAAAGGGGACTGTATGGTAGGAGACCCAGGAAGATCCCACTTCTTACCCCGAGACACAAAAAAGACAGGCTGGAGTTTGCCAAAACTTACCTGAAAAAGCCTAAAACGTTTTGGAAGAAAGTTCTCTGGTCAGATGAGACAAAAGTAGAGCTTTTTGGGCAAAGGCATCAACATAGAGTTTACAGGAGAAGAAAAGAGGCATTCAAAGAAAAAAACATGGTCCCTACACTCAAACATGGCGGAGGTTCCCTAATGTTTTGGGGTTGCTTTGCTGCCTCTGGCACTGGACTGCTTGACCGTGTGCATGGCATTATGAAATCTTAAGACTACCAACAAATTTTGCAGCATAATGTAGGGCCCAGTGTGAGAAAGCTGGGTCTCCCTCAGAGGACATGGGTCTTCCAGCAGGTCAATGACCCAAAACACACTTCAAAAAGCACTAGAAAATGGTTTGAGAGAAAGCACTGGAGACTTCTAAGGTGGCCAGCAATGAGTCCAGACCTGAATCCCATAGAACACCTGTGGAGAGATCTAAAAATGGCAGTTTGGAGAGGGCACCCTTCTAATATCAGGGACCTGGAGCAGTTTGCCAAAGAAGAATGGTCTAAAATTCCAGCAGAGCATTGTAAGAAACTCATTGATAGTTACCGGAAGCGGTTGGTCGCAGTTATTTTGGCTAAAAGTTGTGCAACCAAGTATTAGGCTGAGGGTGCCAATACTTTTGTCTGGCCCATTTTTGGAGTTTTGTGTGAAATGATCAATGTTTTGCTTCATTCTCTTTTGTGTTTTTTCATTTAAGACAAATTAAATGAAGATAATACCAAAGAATTTGTGATTGCAATCATTTTCAGGAAGAAACAGAGTATTACAGTATCTGACAGAATTGCAGGGGTGTCAATACTTTTGGCCACAACTGTATCTCTGTATACAGGGACCTCCCCCTAGTGGTGACTGCAGACAATCTTCTCATGTATCTGTCTATACAGGAAGCTCCCCCTATTGGTGACTGCAGACAATCTTCTCATGTATCTCTCTATACAGGGAGCTCCCCCTAGTGGTAGCTGCAAACAGAATATTATGATGTATCTCTATATTCAGGGAGCTCCCACTAGTGGTGACTGCAGAGAGGATCTTATCATGTACCTCTGTATACAGGGAGCTCCCCCTAGTGGTGGCTGCAGACAGGATCTTATTATGTATCTCTGTATACAGGAGGCTCCCCCTAGTGGTGGCTGCAGACAGGATCTTATCATGTATCTCTATATACAGGGAGCTCCCCCTAGTGGTGACTGCAGACAAAATCTCATCATGTATCTCTGTATACAGGGAGCGCCCCCTAGTGTTGGCTGCAGACAGTATCTTATCATGTATCTTTGTATACAGGGAGCTCCCCCTAGTGATGGCTGCAGACAGGATCTTACTATGTATCACTGTATACAGGGAGCTCCCCCTAGTGGTGACTGCAGACAAAATCTCATCATGTATCTCTGTATACAGGGAGCGCCCCCTAGTGGTGGCTGCAGACAGTATCTTCTCATGCATCTCTGTATACACGGAGCTCCCCCTACTGGTGGCTGCAGACAGGATCTTATCATGTGTCTCTGTATACATGGAGCTCCCCCCTAGTGGTGGCTGCAGACAGGATCTTATCATGTACCTCTGTATACAGAGAGCTCGCCCTAGTGATAGCTGCAGACAGGATCTTATCATGTATCTCGTATACGAGGCGCTCCCCTAGTGGTGACTGCAGACAGGATCTTAACATGTATCTCTGTATGCAGGGCGCTCCCTCTAGTGGTGACAAGAGACAGGATCTTCTCTTGCATCTCTGTATACAGGGAGCTCCCCCTACTGGTGGCTGCAGACAGGATCTTCTCATGCATCTCTGTATACAGCAGGAGATTTGGAATATTGTACTTACATGTTACTATGGCTTCTTTGACTTTTGAGAACACACTGGGGTCATTGAACGTGCCCTTGATGGCATACATATGCTTCACTACTGATGGATACTGTGCAAATGTCAGTCCGATGATAACCGGGATTAATCGCCCATTGGAGCATGGCGCTTGTGCCAGGAACTGGTGCATCTGGTATTTACACCAGTTATCTGAGAGGAACTGTGGGGTCAGCAGCATCACCCAGCAGTGGCTGCTTTCTAAGCCGCTGCACATCTCCGAGGGTATAGGACCCCCCGCCTGCATGTCCCTCATAGGCAGGAAGCAGCGCAGCTTCTCTGGCTGCTGCTCCAGGTATGACAGCATCTCCATCGCATAAGAGACGTCGGCCTCGCTGTGGCAGATGTACACATCGTACTGACTCTGCCAGCGCACGCTGCCGTCCGGCCACACCGGGATGGGTGCAGGATTCGTGGATTGCACTGGTTGCATTGGCATACTATGGCGACTGGTCACAGTTCTGATTCTGCTTCCATGGTCCAGACTCGTAGGAATCCTGGGGGACGACTTGAGTTTACTCTCCCTTGAACCCATTTCCAAAAGCCTAGAGGAAAAATATGAAGATTTATTTAAAAAAAAAAAAAAACGGAACAAAGCAGAAACTTAACATGTTCCAATCACAACCAGAGCTGCAGTCATATTTGTGATTTTTTTCTGTGGCTGCAGATATCACATGACCTGGTTGACTGCTTGGTCACTGTACACACTGACTTGTGCAGCATTGTGGTTGTTGTAGTGTGTACATAGGAAGTAACAATCAGTAGTGTATGTACACAGTGAATCCACCAGCAGAATAGTGAGTGCAGCGCTGGGGTATAATACAAGATGTAACTCAGGATCCGTAATGTACATACACAGTGACTGCACCAGCAGAATAGTGAGTGCAGCTCTGGGGTATAATACAGAATGTAACTCAGGATCAATAATGTAATGTATGTGCACAGTGACTGCACCAGCAGAATAGTGAGTGCAGCTCTGGAGTATAATACAGGATGTAACTCTGGATCAGTAATGTAATGTATGTACACAGTGACTGCACCAGCAGAACAGTGAGTGCAGCTCTGGAGTATAATTCAGCCTCCAGGTTTGTGACCCGTTTTCACACTGGCTGCCCACTGTTTTTCCTTTCTGCACACTAAGGGGTCTAATACTGAGGGGGGAGTGAGTAGCTCATCCAGTAGCCATTATCCTATAACCACCCTTTCTCACCATTGTACTAATGCTTTCACATTAGGTTTGCAGTGCATCTTTTCATCCAGACTTGACATTATGACTGAGCACTGAGGGAAGATCTCAACTAGATCCTGAATAATCCACAGTAAAAATAAATATCGGGCAGGAAATATTCATCTCTGCGAGCAGAACAGGAACGTCCTTAAGACACTGGATAAATACTCATTTCTTACCTGTAATAATAGCACAGATGTCACATTACAGAGCTCACTGCACATGCAGGACTGCAGAGAAAAACTATTGAGTTAGCTGTGGTATTACATAGGACTGCAAGGTGACATCTACAGTACTACATTATCTGTACTCAGGGAGTTATCACTGTGTTATCTGTGGTGTTACATAGGACTGCAGGTGACATCTACAGTACTACATTATCTGTACTCAGGGAGTTATCACTGTGTTATCTGTGGTGTTACATAGGACTGCAGGTGACATCTACTACATTATCTGTACTCAGGGAGTTATCACTGTGTTATCTGTGGTGTTTCATGGGACTACAGGTGTACATTTTATTCATTGCTCTGACATCTTACCAGACATTCCTCTTGCTGTTTGGTTCTGGTCAGATTACATATAGAAAGTTTTCTGTAAAATAAAAGGCAAAATTTAATTCAGGCCAAGAAGCAACTGAGCAAAATGTGAGATATTATTTACTAATGTGCAGTGACAGTAATGATGTACAAGCGTTGGAATTACGGAGATCACAGGATGGAGACATCACTGATCTGCAAATGGTGGAAAATGGGAGCAAAATGTTCTGTACATCCCGATTTTTCCAGTCTCGAGTCTGAGCCTCGTGCAGAAATCTCAGCACCTCCGGCCTCCGCTGCTGTCACTGGGGTTATCAATGGTCGTCTAAGGAAGGTTCTGCTGCTGAATGTACAAATCAGAATCTGCTGCCGGCAGCTCCAGTGTAATTACCGACCAATGACTCTCCCGCTGGAGATGAGTCAGGAGATGATGCAGACATGGGAGCATATTAAAGCCCCCGTCACACAAAGCGATCTCGCTAGCGAGATCGCTGCTGAGTCACAAGTTTTGTGACGCAACTGCGATCTCACCAGCGAGATCGCTGTGTATGACTCTGACCAGCGACCGGTCCCCCTGCCGGTTATCGCTGATGGCTATTCCAAGACTAGCCAGGACATTTTTTTGATCGCTGGTCTCCCACTGGCCAGCATGCATCGCTGCGTGTGACAGGCGGGAGACCAGCGATCAGCGCGCTGGCAACTAGTGTAAACGCAGGGCTTCTAAGCAGCGTGCGGTGTTTAGAAACCCGATGTGTACCTTAGTTACCAGCGCGCTGATGCAGGAAGCTGGTAACCAAGGTACACATCGGGTTTCTAAGTGACGTGTGCTGCTTAGATACCCGATGTGTACTTTAGTTACCAGCTCCCTGCATCAGCGCGCTGGTAACTAACGTACACAGCGACGACGGGCGCTCGCTGGTGCTGATCGCTGGTGAAGCTGCCTGTTTGACAGCTCACCAGCGATCATGTAGCGACTCACCAGCGATCCTGACAAGCTGATATCGTTGTCGGGATCGCTGGTGAGTCGCTATGTGTGACGGGGCCTAAGTAGGTGACTCACAGTAATGAGACCCCCTGGAGTGTTTAACGAGGGAGAGTCATGATGGCACAGACCTCAGTTTTACAAGGCTGTGTGGTTTGTGTTTTTTCATGGAAATTTGCTTGGTTCCAGGTGATGTGGGGTTAAGTTTGCATGTTTGCACAGTAACAGGGGCAGGCAACCAATGGGGGTGAGGCCTGCTGCCCCCAAGACCAGGATCCAGCTGATTGGAGAGATAAAGTGCAGGAAGAATGGGATATAAATAGCTCTGTCAGACAGGTCAGCTGTTTGTCTGACAGGAATCAAAGGAAGAAATGCCCGCCCACCCCAAATTTTCTTGCAGATTGTTTTTCATCGTTTTGTTGTGGTGTTTTTGTTAGAGGGAAAATCCCCCAACGTACTTGGGGGGATTCTGGTTATGGTATACGTTAATCTAAAGTTAATGGAGTGGTGTTTAACTTAAGTATTTATTAAAAGTGTTATTTAAGGTCATTTATTTATTCATGGTTATTAAAAATGTTAGTAATACCCTTTATAAAATGCCACGGCTATTTTATGCCAAAGAGGTGTTAATGTGTGCTTTAATTCAGGTTAAGTGATGTTCAGTAGTTCATGTAGGTTTTTGTGCTACCATGTGCGGAACATGCGGCTTGGGGTGACATATGAAAGAACGGCTCCTGGTAGACTTTGGAGAAATAACTGCACCGTTTCCTCCAACAATTCAATGTAACGCCAGAGCTGTTAGTCACCAGGGATGACGAC
This sequence comes from Dendrobates tinctorius, assembly GCF_039654945.1. Lineage (NCBI taxonomy): Eukaryota > Metazoa > Chordata > Amphibia > Anura > Dendrobatidae > Dendrobates > Dendrobates tinctorius. Next base: position 118,871 of record NW_027361696.1, on the reverse strand, counting down.
TAGGGGGGTCTGGCTACCGAATATAATATCCCACCACACCATAATCCTGTGGGCAGGACCGGTGTGGCCTCATGAACTTCTCTTCATGGCGCTGTCTGCGTGGTGTCCGGGTGAAGACTAGAAGATGGACTGTGGCAATGGAGGCCTTTCCTCTTCAGCATTTTGTCCTTTTTTCTTGAACGCAGTGATCACCAGAGATTGGTCTGGAGATGACATGGGTAACGTCAGGAAGAAGATTTTACAATAGAAAATGCAGCGACAGTGTCCTAGCAGGGGGAGCCACCCAGGTTTCCGATGGCACCCATGCTGCCAGACAGAACCACCACAGACGCAGCCCCTGCACTGATGTGTGCGAATACTGGAGATTCAGATATACGGTAATGGCAAAATATTGTCCCATCATCAATATACGGTATTACCCATAGTCTGTTCCTCGTGAACAAATATTAGCAGATTGTACGAGTACAGGAAGACCACTAGAAAGAAGAGCTGATGTTAACTACTAGAATTGCACCAAAACCATTGAAGAAACATACTGAAAAGATAAAGAGGAAGTTTTGAGGATAAAAATTATTTTTTAAACTAGGGTAAATATATTCAAAATATTTGCAATTTATACAGTTAGCCAACGCTGGCCTCACAGCAAAATAATTGTCTTATTTTATAATAATTATATTATTATAGGAGTGATAATGGAATAAATACCACAACGGTGTAACTAAAAGCAGTTCTATATGTTACTGGATGCTATACTACTGTTTCTAGTTCCACCCTTGTGGTAATAATTACATTAGTACTCCTGTGTACCGGTATTTAAGGAACACAAGTTATATGTATATTGTAAATAATTACTTCAATTTTCTTCCATGTGATGCCAGCATTGGCTGAACTGTATAAATTACTATTTTTTTTATACAGTTATTTCAATAAAGATAATTTTTACCTTCAAAACTTCCTCTTTATTATTTGGCATTATATGCACTTTATTCAATATGATTCTTCATAGCCTGTACCCTACAGTATATATCCAGTCATGCCCGCCTGTATCCTGCAGTGTGTCCAGTCATTGACAACAGAAACCCCATAATATGGCGCAATGGAGATGGGGAAGAGCAACCCAAACACCAACGCCATTTGCACAAGCTCAAAAATATACTGCAGAATCCAGGAGAAAACATGAGAGCATGCGGTAATTTGCATATAAAATGCATATCAAAACTTTATTTAGAAAAAAGTACTACAGGTAATATATGCGTGACAAAGTTCCAATCAGACAATACAGACGGTATCAACCAAAATACCCCACTCCTCCCAACAAGATGGAAAAAAGGTCCCAGCAGGCATCCTCATTGTGGACATATATCCAGTGAACCATTAAGTGTACAATAATGGCGCCCAAATCTAAAATACAAAGTCAAACGCCACAAGGGCCGTGAAAAAGAGCGCCTATGTAATGTAATAACCGGCCGCAAACAGTGGCAAAGCAATATCAAAATTGGCCACAAAGGAGCTTACCGGAGCAGGGAGGAGAGGGAGAACCAGGTCATGCGACCCCCGACGCGCATTTTGCGGCACCTCAGGCCGCTTTATCAAGAGAAGTCTGATAGAAAGGTCCACACAGGACCTTGAAATAGCCCCTGATCCCAGTCACGGTCACATCGCAGTGATGTAACCGAAAGTGTCGGGGATTGTTTTTAACTCAGCCAAATCAGACACCGCCTTGGCCGCGCCAATGTTCCGCACATGCTCCCGCACCCTCAGCTCCCTAGTGGTGAGACCCACATATATCTTAGGGCACGGGCATGTAGCATAATAGATCACATTTGAGGTGCTGCATGACATGCGATGTCTGATCTTAAATTCCCTCGTGCTGTCTGAGGAGCTGAAGGAAGAGCAGCGCAGGACATTGGCGCAGGCAAGGCAGTGCCCGTCTGTACCTTGTAGTATAGAAGGGAAAAACACCGTGAGCACAACTTAAGTAATGGTGCTAAAGGTTAGGTTCTCAAACCAAGTAGTTATAAGTTATAAACCTAGAGCTCAACTTTAGGATATTCAGAAGAATATTTAATTGTAGTACGTAAAAAAACGTTTCGGTCAAATTTTGACCTTAAGTTACGTACTGTACCAAATACGTGGTAATAGGTATTAGACCTATTGTGAAGATTCATGTGCTCTTAATTGGGATGATCCGTCCCACTGCCTGCTGTAGTATGCTTATAGAGGCCAGTAGATGAGGCAACATATGCACGTATGCTGTTTACTGGGGAGATCTGTCCCACAGTCTTGTGTCAGCCAGTAGATGGGGCAGGACGTGCCTCCAGACACAGAATTCACTGCACTGAAGTCAACGGGCCTGCAACCGAGTACCCCACGGCCCTGCGCGGGGCGCTCCATTTACAGGGTGGATGTAGCAGAGCTGTATGAGGTGTACAGAGCGGAGCCATGTTGTGTGTATGAAGTGTACAGAGCGGAGCCGTGTATGTACGAGGTGTACAGAGCGGAGCCGTGTGTGTACAAGGTGTACGGAGCAGAGATATGCGTGTATGAGGTGTACGGAGGAGCGTGTGTATGGGGTGAGCGGAGCCCTGTGTGTATGGGGTGAGCAGAGCAGTTTGTGTACGAGGTGTACGGAGCAGAGCCGCGTGTGTACGGGGTGATGCGGAGCCGTGTGTGTACGAGGTGTACAGAGCGGAGCCGTGTGTGTACGAGGTGTACAGAGCGGAGCCGTGTGTGTACGAGGTGTACAGAGCGGAGCCGTGTGTGTACGAGGTGTACAGAGCGGAGCCGTGTGTGTACGAGGTGTATGGGTCAGAGATATGCATGTACGAGGTGTACGGAGTGGAGCCACGTGTGTACGGGGAGTGCGGAGCGGAACCATGTGTGTACAAGGTGTATGGAGCGGAGCTGCGTGTTTATAGGGTGTGCAGAGCTGCGCCGCGTGTGTATGGTGTGTGCGGAGCGGAGCCGTGTGTGTACAAGGTGTACGGAGCGGAGCCGTGTGTGTACGTGGTGTGCGGAGCGGAGCCATGTGTGTACGGAGCAGAGATATGCATGTATGAGGTGTACGGAGGAGCAGAGGGCCTGTGTATGGGGTGTGTGGAGCAGAGCCCTGTGTGTATGGGGTGAGCGGAGCCGTTTGTGTACGAGGTGTACGGAGCGGAGCCGCGCGTGTACGGGGTGTGCGGAGCCGTGTGTTTATGGGGTGTGCAGAGCGGAGCCGAGCCATGTGTTTTGCAAGGTGTATGGAGCGGAGCCGCGTGTTTATGGGGTGTGCGGAGCGGAGCAGTGTGTGTGCAAGGTGGACGGAGCGGAGCTGTGTGTGTGCAAGGTGGACGGAGCGGAGCCGTGTGTGTACAAAGCATACAAAGCGGAGCCGTGCATCTACAAAGTGTATGGTGGGGAGCATTCATGCCTAACAAACGTCCCGTATCCAATGGTACATTCCCGATTTTGAGAGTCTGCCCCGCTGTCCCGGCCGGGAGCTTACTTTCCTGCGGACACAGGAGTACACGGCGGAGCCCCGAGGAGCACTTTAAAACTCGCACGTAACGTTCCACTTGAAGTGATGTGCTGGAAGCGGAAAGGAGGTAATTTCGGGAGGAGATTGTGACGGAACCATGGAGGCACTTGAGGGAATGCTTCAGATCCATCACAATGTCCTCTGACAGCGCAGACAGCGGGATCGCCTTGGAATCAAGGATGCCGGCCATGTGAGCGGATCATGATATGGGCACTACAATGGGAGCTGGGCTCAGGTGGGCACTACAATGGGAGCTGGGCTGCTATAGTATCTATATAGAATCTTTCTTTCTCTCTCTGTTACTTTCATTCTCTGTTTCTATAGGGGATGTCGGGTGCTGCCTTATACTACAGTCTGCCTAAAGGGGATGGGGAGGCTGCCTTATACTACAGTCTGCCTATGGGGGAGTGCTGCCTTATATTACAGTCTGCTTATGGGGGGCTGCCATATATTATTGAGTCTGCCTATGGCGGGGCTGCATTATACTATATTGAGGACTATCTGGTGTATTATACTATATGGAGGCTATCTAGAGGGCCATCATACAGTGTGGGGATTACAGTGAGGGGGCCATCACACAGTGTTGGAACCATCATTTTGGGATATTAAGGGGTCAGTATGTATACAGTGAGGGGGCATTATACTGTGTATAGGGGAGCTGTACAGAGGGGGGAGACTCAGGACATCATTAAATCTAAAGTGGGAACTTATTGTTATAGGGGAACTCAGGTTACTGTGACTGTCAAAGGGGCACACAGAGGGCATTATTACATTCTAGGGGGCAAAATGTGGGCACTGTTTCTAGGGCACTTGCACCCGACATTACTATATTATAGAGAGATGCTTTAGAATTTAGAGGTCACACAGAACCACACCATAGGTGCAGTAATAGGGACACATACGGCAGCAGCGGCTCAGTACAGGGGTATCAGGTGTAGTAATAGGGACACATACGGCAGCAGCGGCTCAGCATTGGGGTATCAGGTGCAGTATTAGGGACACATTGGGCAGCAGCGGCTCAGTATTGGGGTACCAGGTGCAGTAATAGGGACACAACACGGCAGCAGCGGCTCAGTATTGGGGTATCAGGTGTAGCAATAGGGACACATACGGCAGCAGAAGCTCAGTATTGGGGTATCAGGTGCAGTAATAGGGACACATACAGCAACAGCGGCTCAGTATTGGAGTATCAGGTGTAGTAATAGGGACACATACGGCAGCAGCGGCTCAGCATTGGGGTATCAGGTGCAGTAATAGGGACACATACGGCAGCAGCGGCTCAGCATTGGGGTATCAGGTGCAATAATAGGGACATATACGGCAGCAGCAGCTCAGTTTTGGGGTATCAGGTGTAGTAATAGGGACACATACGGCAGAGGCTCAGCATTGGGGTATCAGGTGAAGTAATAAGGACACATACGGCAGCAGAAGCTCAGTATTGGGGTATCAGCTGCAGTAATAAGGACACATACGGCAGCATCGGCTCAGTATTGGGGTATCAGCTGCAGTAATAAGGACACATACGGCAGCAGAAGCTAAGTATTGGGGTATCAGCTGCAGTAATAAGAACACATACGGCAGCAGTGGCTCAGTATTGGGGTATCAGCTGCAGCAATAGGGACACATACGGCAGCAGTGGCTCAGTATTGAGGTATCAGATGTAGTAATAGGGACACATACGGCAGCAGCGGCTCAGCATTGGGGTATCAGCAGGTTGAGGATACATGGTGATGGGGCTGGAATATGAGACGTGAAACGTGTCTTTGTTGTATTCTCTGTAGCAGAGTCCTGGCTAGAGACGTTGTCAATGTCGGTCTGGGCCAGATGGAAAAGACGTGAAGAGTGAACGATTCCATCAGAAAAAACGTCAGCTGTAAATCACCATCTATAAGGGTGTGTGCACAGGCTGCGGATTCTGCTGCGGTGTACAGTACCATAACATCCTATGGGAAATGACATGTCAATTCTTTCTGTGGATTCCGCTGCGGTTTACCATCTCCTCCATTGTAGAGGTGATAAACAGCAGGACATAACCGCAGGCTAATCCGCAGATAAACCGCGGTCTTTTGACCTGCGGATTTTGCAAAATCCGCACAGATCAATCCGCAGCAGAATCCGCAGCGTGTGCACACACCCTAAGGCCTGTTTTACATTTCAGTTATTTGACGTCAGTCAAAATCCGCCAGGTGGTGAAAAAACGGATCAGTTTCAGTTGTGGCACAAACGGATGCCACCGGATCTGTTTTTTGACGGATCCGCTTTAGTAAGGTAGTGACCGAAATTTAAAGGAAAACGAGAGAGAGAGAATTTTTCCACCGCCAGAACAGCGTCTGGGGTTAAATTTCGGGCAAGGAAAATCTTCCGGGCATGCTCATTGGAAAAGAGCAGATCCGTTGCCGGATTCCGTCAATTAACGGTTGGCAATGGATCCGCCGCCCATAGGCGACCATTATAACGAATGGCGGATAGCGGCAGATCCGTTTCTATCCGTTGTTTTGGCGCAGACAAAAAACGTTTCATTATCTGTCAACTCAAGACAGCGGACGCCAAAATTATGGTGGATCCGTCAAAAAATGGATCCAATGGATGACCATCCGTCAAAATCCGCCGCTAATGCTAGTCAATGGGGAAAAAAAAAGGATCCGTCAAAAAAAATGGAGAATCCGCTTTTTTTTGCAAAATGGCTGATTTTGACTGATGGCAACAAATGGAAGTGTGAAACAGGCCTCACTGTGCAGTAATCACTTATATTTTCTGTAGGACTGGTATTTACCACTGACCATATGGCGGTAATATCAATATTGGTCTTTATATAGGAATTATTTTCAGTAACAGCGCAGTCGTCTCCTACATCCACTATTAGGGTGCGTCACCGAGTTGTAATTAAAGTTACCTGGTTAGGGGCCCACTCAGAAGCTTCGTCCCCCTGAACCAAAACCCTAGCTATGCCTCTGAGTGATTTCCATCCTGCCCGTCTGTACCTTGTAGTGTTTCCCATCCTGCCCATCTGTACCTTGTAGCGTGTCCCATCCTGCCCGTCTGTACCTTGTAGCGTGTCCCATCCTGCCCGTCTGTACCTTGTAGTGATTCTCATCCTGCCCGTGTGTACCTTGTAGTGAATCTCATCCTGCCCGTGTGTACCTTGTAGTGATTCTCATCCTGCCCGTGTGTACCTTGTAGTGTTTACCATCCTGCCCGTCTGTACCTTGTAGTGTTTCCCATCCTGCCCGTCTGTACCTTGTAGTGTTTCCCATCCTGCCCGTCTGCACCTTGTAGTGTGTCCCATCCTGCCCGTCTGTACCTTGTAGTGTGTCCTGTCCTGCCCGTCTGCACCTTGTAGTGTGTCCCATCCTGCCCGTCTGTACCTTGCAGTGTGTCCCATCCTGCCCGTCTGCACCTTGTAGTGTGTCCCATCCTGCCCGTCTGTACCTTGCAGTGTGTCCTGTCCTGCCCGTCTGTACCTTGTAGTGTTTCCCATCCTGCCCGTCTGTACCTTGTAGTGTGTCCTGTCCTGCCCGTCTGTACCTTATAGTGTGTCCTGTCCTGCCCGTCTGTACCTTATAGTGTGTCCTGTCCTGCCCGTCTGTACCTTGTAGTGTGTCCCGTCCTGCCCGTCTGTACCTTGTAGTGTTTCCCATCCTGCCCGTCTGTACCTTGTAGTGTTTCCCATCCTGCCCGTCTGCACCTTGTAGTGTTTCCCATCCTGCCCGTCTGCACCTTGTAGTGTTTCCCATCCTGCCCGTCTGCACCTTGTAGTGTCCCATCCTGCCCGTCTGCACCTTGTAGTGTGTCCCATCCTGCCCGTCTGCACCTTGTAGTGTTTCCCATCCTGCCCGTCTGTACCTTGTAGTGTGTCCTGTCCTGCCCGTCTGTACCTTGTAGTGTTTCCCATCCTGCCCGTCTGTACCTTATAGTGTGTCCTGTCCTGCCCGTCTGTACCTTATAGTGTGTCCTGTCCTGCCCGTCTGTACCTTGTAGTGTGTCCTGTCCTGCCCGTCTGTACCTTGTAGTGTGTCCTGTCCTGCCCGTCTGTACCTTGTAGTGTGTCCTGTCCTGCCCGTCTGTACCTTGTAGTGTTTCCCATCCTGCCCGTCTGTACCTTATAGTGTGTCCTGTCCTGCCCGTCTGTACCTTGTAGTGTGTCCTGTCCTGCCCGTCTGTACCTTGTAGTGTGTCCTGTCCTGCCCGTCTGTACCTTGTAGTGTGTCCTGTCCTGCCCGTCTGTACCTTGTAGTGTGTCCCATCCTGCCCGTCTGTACCTTATAGTGTGTCCTGTCCTGCCCGTCTGCACCTTGTAGTGTGTCCTGTCCTGCCCGTCTGTACCTTGTAGTGTGTCCTGTCCTGCCCGTCTGTACCTTGTAGTGTGTCCTGTCCTGCCCGTCTGTACCTTGTAGTGTGTCCTGCCCCCCCTTTATCCTGTAGTGTATCGTACCCTGCCAATCCCAGTAGTAAACCCACCCATCCATCCATCTATACCCCACTACACTCAGTCCTGCTCCTGCCCGTCTGGCACAGTAGAGGAAGTTTGTTACCTGCTGCTCCGGAATCCTCAGTGTTTGCCGTCATTTCCCCCAAGGCTGGAGAGGTTGTGATCAGGAGGCGGAGGAGGCCTAGGCTCAGGAGGAAGTCTCTGTGGGGAGGTGCAAGGTCCCACAGTGTCCTTCCTCCTGCTCACATGTACAGCCGGGCTCTTGTACACTGCCGGCCCCTCACGTGGCACCCAGAAGCTCATGCTGAATATGCAAATGTGAGCTAGTCAGTACTCATGGACAAAAGCCCCAGTGCTGGGTAGTCAGTAGGTCCGGGTACCAAGAGGGCTTATCATACATAAAGGGGTAAGACAAAGGTGTACACAGGTCACAACTCAGATTCAGAATCCCAAGGTCAGCGTGTGACCCAGAGTCTGGCAACAGATCAGAATACAAAGCTGAAAGCTGCGACTGGCAGCCATCTGGCCCAGACAGCTCAGGTAAGAAGCTGGACAATCACCTGGGACAGGGAACTCCTGGAGGAAGCTCAGCACCTCCCAATCCCAGACTGGACGGCCAAGCTGTCAATCCCAATACAAATAGATCAGCACGCCCTTACACTAGATTGGACGACTGAGCTGTAAGTCACTGCGACCACATATCAGCAGCCAAAACAGCTCAGCAGTAGACAGCACAACAGTCACCACAGCGCAGCGGCAGACACAGTACAGTACAACAGACACCACAGCAGCAAACATCGCAGTGGCAGACACAGTGCAGCACAACAGACACAGCAGTGGCAGACACATCGCAGCAGCAGACACAGCACTGAACAACAGACACCGCAGTAGCAGACAGAGCGCAGCACAACAGACACCGCAGCAGCAGACACAGCGCAGCACAACAGACACCACAGACACAGCGCAGCACAACAGACACCGCAGCAGCAGACACAGCGCAGCACAACAGACACCGCAGCAGCAGGCACAGCGCAGCACAACAGACACCGCAGTAGCAGACAGCACAGCACAACAGAGACTACAGCAGCACACATACCGCAGCAGCAGACACCACAACAGGCACAGCAGCACACACAGCACAACAGATACCACAGTGGCAAACAGCGCTGCACAACAGACACTGCAGACACAGCGCAGCACAACAGACACCGCAGCAGCAGACACAGCGCAGCACAACATACACAGCGCAGCACAACATACACCGCAGCAGCAGGCACAGCGCAGCACAACAGACACTAGCAGTAGACACAGCACAACAGACACTACAGCAAAAGACACAGCACAGCACAACAGACACCGCAGCAGCAGACAACATACACCACTGCAGCACACATACCGCAGCAGACACTGTGCAGCACAACAGACACCGCAGCAGCAGACACACCGAAGCACAACAGACACAGCAGACACAGTGCAGCACAACAGACACCACAGCAGCAGACACAGCGCAGCACAACAGACACCGCAGCAGCAGGCACAGCGCAGCACAACAGACACTGCAGCAGTAGACACAGCACAGCACAACAGACACTACATCAAAAGACACAGCGCAGCACAACAGACACCACAGCAGCAGACAATATACACTACTGCAGCACACATACCGCAGCAGACACTGTGCAGCACAACAGACACCGCAGCAGCAGACACACCGAAGCACAACAGACACACCGAGGCACAAGACACCGCAGCAGCCACTGTGCAGCACAACATACACCACAGCAGCAGACACACCGAGGCACAAGACACCGCAGCAGCAGACACACTGAAGCACAACATACACCGCAGCAGCAGACAATTCGCAATCGCAGCACAATAGATACATTGCAGCAGCAAAAACACCGCAATAGCAGACACAGCTTAACACAACAGACACCGCAGAAGCAGACACATCGATGGAAAAAAAACATTATATATAATAAATCCTGAAATACTTTGAGAGCAGTTGACACCAGAAGTTAGAGGGGTTAGGCTATGTGCACACGCTGCGGTTTTTGCTGCGGTTCCGCTGCGGTTTTGGCCCTGCGGAACTGCAGCAGTTCCGCAGACATGGTACAGTACCATGTAACCCTATGGGTTTTCAAAACCGCAGTGCTCACGCTGCGGTTTTTTCCGCGCGGTTTTGCTGCGTTTTTTCCCCGCAGCATGTCAATTGTTTCTGCGGATTCTGCTGCGGTTTCACACCTTTAACATAGAAGAGGTGTGAAACTGCAGGCCAAACCGCAGCAAAACCGCAGGTCACTTTACCTGCGGTTTTACCTGCGGTTCAGTGAGAAAAAGCCTGCAGGTGAATCTGCAGTGTGTGCAAATAGCCTTAGACACTGTCTCCTGTTAGTGCAGCTTCCCTCACACATTGTGCAGCACCTCTGTCCATACATTGGCTGCTGGGGGAGGAGCATGTGACTAGACACACCCATCAGCCTCCTCCAATAGAAAAGCAGCTTTCTCCTGTGAGGTGTTTAATTATTGGAGGAGGCTGATTGGTGGGTCTGGTCACATGCTCCTCCCTCAGCAGCCACTGTATGGACAGAAGAGCTTATCCTGAGACCCTAAAGGTCCCATTACATTTACCGATACACTAGCGATCCCGACAACGATACGACGCAGTTAGGATCGCTGGTGCATTGCTAAATGGTCGCTAGTGAGCTGCCAAACAGGCAGATCTCACCAGCGACGCAGCAGCCCGTCGGCGGTCATTACCTGTCAGATGCAGCGATGACGACTTCCGCCTGCGTCCATGCGTCGCTAGTCGGCAGCAGCGGGATGCCAGCGGGACGACAGCGAGAAGAAAATGGGCCTGGACGTTCGCGCGCAATCAGCGATATCCAGTGGGGAGCTGGTCGCAAGGAACGTGTCACATGTAGCGAGATCGCTAACGATATCGCTGTTGCGTCACAAAAACAACGCTTTTGCGATATCGCTAGCAATCTCGCTATGTGTGAAGGGGGCTTAAGGCTAAGTTCACAATAAGCATTTTTATTCTAATTTTCAGCTGCATTTTAGGCTGTGTACCCACGTTGCGGATTGTATGTGTTTTTGCCGCGTTTTTCGCCTTGAAAACGCTGCGAAAACACAGAACGCACCACATGCATTCCTATGGCATTCCGCACATGCTGTAATAATGCCGCATTTTTTTTCCGCGGCAGAATCGCATAGCGGAAAAAAGCGCAGCAGGCTCATTATTGTAAGCTTGCGAGCAGGGCCCTCATTCCTCTTGGTATCTGTTATGATCTATGTGATTATTGTTATGCTGTAATGTCTATTGTCTGTTCAAGTCCCCTCTGAAATGTAAAGTGCTGCGGAATATGTCGGTGCTATACAAATAACATATATTATTTTTATTTTGCGGAATCGCCGTGATTCCGCACACATAGGAATGCATGAGATCCGCTTACTTTCCGCATGTGGCTATGCCCACCATGCGCAAAATGAGCGGATCATGTGCGGATGGTACCCACGGTCTGGAGGAGAGGAGACTGTCCTCCAGGCTTTGGGTACCATATCCCTGTAAAAAAAAAAGAATAAAAAATTGGGTTATACTCACCTTCCGGCGTCCCACGCAGCCTTACCGATGCTCCCGCCAGCTCCCGTTCCCAGTAATGAGGCAAGGACCTGTGATGATGTAGCAGTCTCGCGAGACCGCAACAGTGTCGCGAAACCGCAACAGTGTCGCGAGACCGCTATGTCATCAAAGGTCATTGTCGCAGGGCATCGCTGGGAATGGGAGCATCGCTGAGGCCTGGGGACGCTGCGTGGGACGCCGGAAGGTGAGAATATCATGATTTTTTATTATTTTTTACAATCTATCTTTTAATACTGATGCCGCATAGGCAGCATCAATAGTAAAAAGTTGTTCACACTAGTCAAACACTATGCTTGACAAGTGTGACCAACCTGTCAATCACATTCCAAGCGATGCTTCAAATCGCTTGGAATGCGCTTGAATTCTGCACGCGAAAATCACGTGAAAAACGCATGTTTTCCCGCGGCGGGAGTTGCGGAAATGCTGCAGAAATTTCCGCAGCATCTCTGCAATGTGGGTACATAGCCTTACCGTATCAGCAAACTCTATGCGTTTTCAGAAATCTCATACTTACAGCTTGTTTTTTGTCATCAGGATTTTTTGCTTTGCATGTTTTTCTTTTTCACAATGGAGCATGTCACTTCTTTCAGTGTTTTTTACTCATTGAAATGAATGGGTGGAGAAAAAACGCACTATAAATGCTTTTGCAATTGCTGCATTTTTTGTCGCCAAAAACTCATTCTGTGGACTAGGACTTTTTTTTAGAACATTAAACTTTATCAGCACGCACAAGAGACAAAAGTAGCACGCCAAAACCGCAGCAAAAAAAATGCAAGAAAAAAGTGCTTTTTTCTGCATCTTCTTTCCTACCAAGAGATCAGGTTTTGCTGCAGAATAATAATGCTGAAAAAAACGCCTAGTTTGAGCTTACCCTAAAGGATGCTCCCCGATGCACGGGGGCTGCAGGATCGCACATTATTATTTCTTTGGGTGACATTTTGGTATCACAAAGCTCTGGATTATTTGCTTCAATTTCATGATAAATTAGGGAAAAAAAGAGATCTGACCCTTAGAAATCGGAGATGTGATTACTGGTGTGAAGCTGCAGCGAGATATGGATGCGATTAGGTAGGAAGGATCAGCGCTCGTTTACTGCCTGACCCAACAAGGCCTCATTCACACTGAGTCTCGTCTGTGTTCTGTGATTCTCACGGCTGGAACATGTTCCCATCATAGTTCATGTGTCTGCAAAAAATCACGTAGACGTCTGATATAGACAGGGGTGGGATTCAACCGGTTCTGTGGAACCGGTTGTTAAAAAAGCAGCCGGTTCCCCGAACCGGGGAGGTCCAGAGCTGCGATCCGGTACTTTGTTGCAGGAGGAGCAGAGGAGGACTCTTGCTCTGCTTCCTAGCCCCTCCCGCCGGATACCGCGCACTGATACGTGCACTGACTGGGCCTGAGCACACCCCGCCGGACCCCAGCCGCCCCCGCGCACTGATACCTGCGGCAGTGCAGTGCGGCTATTGGGTATCTGGAGCTGGAGGAGTCACTGCGTGCCGCTACCCAGTGTGAGCTGCGCTGGACTCGAGTCTGTGGCCTGCCTGTGCCACATCATCTTCATCACGCCGGCCCGGTCACAGGTGCGGACTGTGCGGTGGTGTGCTACCAGTGTGTGTGTGTGCACGGTGGAGCAGGACGGACGGTGCATGCGGTGCGGGGCCTGGGGGCCATCCAGGAGGCCTGGTCAACCGCGGGACTTACTTCAGACGCAGCCTGTCACTGTGTACTGTACCACTCCAACGCCAGGTCAGTATGTGCTGTCGAGAAGTTAGTATGGCATTCTATACGCACTAAACAATTGGTTGCACCCAGACTAGACAGGGCCTGCCTATTGGGGGCCAATGCTGCCTATTGGGGACCTGTGCTGCCTATTGGGGACCTGTGCTGCCTATTGGGGACATTTATCTGCCTATTGGGGACCTGTGCTGCCTATTGGGGACATTTTCCTGCCTATTGGGGACCTGTGCTGCCAATTGGAGACCTGTGCTGCCTGTTGAGGACATTTATCTGCCTATTGGGGACCTGTGCTGCCTATTGGGGACATTTTCCTGCCTATTGGGCACCTGTGCTGCCAATTGGAGACCTGTGCTGCCTGTTGAGGACATTTATCTGCCTATTGGGGACCTGTGCTGCCTATTGGGGACATTTTCCTGCCTATTGGGGACCTGTGCTGCCTATTGGGGACATTTTCCTGCCTATTGGGGACCTGTGCTGCCTATAGGGAACAATTGGGGACCTGTGCTGCCTATTGGGGACATTTTCCTGCCTATTGGGGACATGTGCTGCCTATTGGGGACATTTACCTGCCTATTGGGGGCCAATGCTGCCTATTGGGGACCTGTGCTGCCTATTGGGGACATCTACCTGCCTATTGGGGACTGGCCAGAATGTTCACTGTTCTGATCTCATTCCAATTTATTTTTTTTCAACTGACTGCGCCCCTACTTGTATATGTTTGAGGAAAAGGTGTGTGTAAATGGGTGTGGCTTAATAATGCATGTGGCTTAAAAATGAGTGCGGCTTAAAATATGAGTGGTTGTCCTACACACAAACACAGAACCTGTTGTTAAAAATTTGAATCCCACCTCTGGATATAGATCATAGTCACAAGTCAAAATCACCCAAACAAGTCTATGGATCAGAGAAAAATCACAGCAGAGAATAATCCTTTCACAGTCTGGGGTTGTAACATTTTAATGAGGCCTCATTACAGTATAAGTAAAGTGTGATCGTCTTTGTTGGTCTGCAGCAATTCCTGCAACATATGGCCGGGTTCACACATCCACGTGTCAAGGTCACAGTAGGGCCGGATTCACATATCCATGTGTTGGGGGTCACAGTATGGCCGAGTTCACACATCCCTTTGTCAGGGTCAGTCAGAGTATGGCTGGGTTCACACATCCTTGTGTTGGGGACCGGTCACAGTATGGCGGAGGTCACACATCCCTGTGTTGGGGTCACAGTATGGCCGGGGTCACACATCCCTGTGTTGGAGTCGCAGTATGGCTGAGGTCACACATCCCTGTGTTGGGGGTCACAGTATGGCCGGGTTCACATATCCATGTGTCGGGGTCAGAGTATGGCCGGGTTCACACATCCATGTGTCGGGGTCAGAGTATGGACGGATACACGGATCACCCGGGGTGCAGACCTGACACAGATTTACCTTTTATATCATCTCGTCCCTAAAGCAGCACAACAGATGGAGATGGGGCAAGTAAACCCCAGGGAGCGACCCCCCGCACAGAACACATTTGCTTCTGGAGGTAATGTGGACGACTAAAGCCATTGCCAGAGATGAGAAAGGAGCGATGGCTGATTGTCCGCTCTCTCGAAATTGGTAGTGGGGTGCAGGGGTTGTGCCTCAGACAGGGCAGTGAGGCTGTAGATGGTGAGAGTGGCTGGGCGTCCTACAGAACCTCTCCTGAGAGGTGTCACATAGATATGTGGCACGGAGGATAAATCAGAAGAGTTTTTCCTTTTTTGTGGAATTTTTATTTCCATGAAGCACGTTTTTTGCAGCCTTCTGATTGGACAGCGCCCAGCATGGAGCAGATTCCATAGGGATCGATTTCTCTAGAGTCACGTGCACTTTGATTTTTTCCATAAAGTGTTTTTCAAAGTCTTATATAAAAACAAAGTACATTTCCCATAGAAATGAAGATGTTTTCCATGATTTGAGGATCTAAATAAACCTACATGTGATCCCGGTCTAATGTCCCGGAGGAGAAGCCGTGCGAGTGAAAATCTGGGGATTCATGATGGAATTTGGTCTACAGCTTGATTTTTACTTGTTTCTGGGCTTCTTATTAAAAAAAACAAAAAACAGAGACAATCTTTTTCATGGACACAATGTAAAAGCAATAAGCATGGAGGATAAGCGAGATGATGAGTGACAGCAACTCATGATGACTGATGATGAATGATGACGAGTGACAGCGATTGACGACTGATGATGAGTGATGACAAGTGACAGCAACTGATTATGAGTGACAATGACTGATGTCGAGTGATGACAAGTGACAGCGACTGATGACGAGTGACAGTGACTGATGATGACGAGTGACAGCGATTGACGACGACTGATGATAAGTGACAGCGACTGATGATGAGTGATGACAAGTGACAGCAACTGATTATGAGTGACAGTGACTGATGTCGAGTGATGACAAGTGACAGTGACTGATGACGAGTGACTGATGACTAGTGACAGCGATTAACGACGACTGATAAGTGACAGCGACTGATGATGAGTGATGACGAGTGACAGCGACTGATGATTGATGACGAGTGACAGCGACTGATGATGAGTGATGACGAGTGACTGACGACTGATGAGTGACAGCGACTGATGACAACTGATGAGTGACAGCGACTGAAGAGTGATGATGAATGACAGCGACTGTTGACGAGTGACAGCGACTGATGACGAGTGACAGTGACTGATTATGAGTAACAGCGACTGATGAGTGATAGCGACGGATTACGAGTATCTGCAACTGATGACGAGTAATAGTGACTGATGACGACTGATGCGTGACAGCGACTGCAGCAGTCATTCCCATATCCAAATTAGCCGCAGTTGCCGAGTAATGGGAAGTGATGACAGAACATTCCACAGATGTTTCTGAAGCTTCCGGAAAATTATGTACAGAACAGATTTATTCACGGACGGGAAAAGCCCCCCATTATCACGGACTGTCCAGTGAGTTCTGGAGGGTTGAATTAGAGCACATTTTGGGGGTTCTGGAAGCCTCAGTCCCTACACTTTGGCCTTTTGCACATTTCTCTAGTTACTGGGTTGTTCACAACATTTGAGGGCATCGGTCCTGCGTGTCAGGGGCACCAGCAGCTCTGGTTATTTCATCCATCAGGCTTCGCGTCCCAGTATGATTTGAGAATAGTTTACAGGACGGACACGAAAGCTGCAAAATCTTCTCGTCCGTGGCCGACAGCAGCTCTAGGAACCAATCATTACATATGTCCCATACATACAGTTTACTGGCTGTGGGTGTGGCCATAGTGGCTCTTTCTTATTGGTCTTTCCGGCTGTAGCTCCTCCCTCACATGGAACGTTGTGTAACTTTTCTTACAGAGTGATGTAACCGAGGCCCGGAGAGGAGGAAGCAGGTACCGGCACTATCACCCCCGGCATCTACTGACCCCACACTGCACCCTCACCCCCGGCATCTACTGACCCCACACTGCACCATCACCCCTGGCATCTACTGACCCCACACTGCACCCTCACCCCCGGCATCTACTGACCCCACACTGCACCATCACCCCTGGCATCTACTGACCCCACACCCTCACCCCCGGCATCTACTGACCCCACACTGCACCATCACCACCAGCATCTACTGACCCCACACTGCACCCTCACCCCCGGCATCTACTGACCTCACACTGCACCATCACCCCCGGCATCTACTGACCCCACACTGCACCTTCACCCCCGGCATCTACTGACCTCACACTGCACCATCACCCCCGGCATCTACTGACCCCACACTGCACCCTCACCCCCGGCATCTACTGACCCCACACTGCACCATCACCACCAGCATCTACTGACCCCACACTGCACCATCACCCCCGGCATCTACTGACCCCACACTGCACCATCACCCCCAGCATCTACTGCCCCCACACTGCACCATCACCCCCAGCATCTACTGACCCCACACTGCACCCTCACCCCCGGCATCTACTGACCCCACACTGCACCATCACCCCCGGCATCTACTGACCCCACACTGCACCATCACCCCCGGCCTCTACTGACCCCACACTGCACCATCACCCCCGGCATCTACTGACCCCACACTGCACCCTCACCCCCGGCATCTACTGACCCCACACTGCGAGATCACCCCCAACATCTTCTGAACCCACACTGGCACCATCACCTCCAGCATCTACTGACCCCACACTGCACCATCACCCCCAGCTTCTACTGACTCCACATTTGCACCATCACCCCCAGCTTCTACTGACTCCACACTGCGCGATCACCCCCAACATCTACTGACCCCACACTGCGCTATCACCCCCAGCATCCTCTACTACTGACTACTTTTCTTCTCCTCCTTTCTGTGCAGCCATCATGCCGCCACACCGCTCCATCCACTGGTTCAGGAAGGGGCTGCGCCTCCATGATAACCCAGCCCTGCTTGCCGCCATGAGGGACTGTGATGAGCTGCACCCCATCTTTATTCTGGATCCCTGGTTCCCTAAGAACATGAGAGTCAGCGTGAACCGCTGGAGATTCCTCATCGAGTCCCTGCGAGATCTGGATGAAAACCTGAAAAAGATCAACTCCAGGTACAGATGGGGCCTTTGGGGGGTTACACTGTGGCCCCTCTAAGCGGAGAGGCTCCTCGTGGGCGGAGCGTGTGCTTTATGGGGGCTTATTATTTCTGTGCAGGTTGTTTGTGGTAAGAGGAAAACCGGCAGAAGTTTTCCCGCAGCTTTTTAAGAAGTGGAATGTGACGCGCCTGACGTTTGAGGTGGACACCGAGCCATACTCGAGGCAGCGGGATGCCGAGGTGGAGAAGCTGGCGGCCGAGCATAACGTGGAAGTCATCCAGAAGGTGTCCAACACCCTGTACGATGCAGACAGGTGGGTGCAAGAGGGACGGCCCCTGTACCATGCGTAGAGGTGGATACAGGGGGGATGGCACATGTACCATGCAGAGAGGTGGGTGCAGGAGGGACGGCCCCTGTACAATGCATAGAGGTGGATGGAGTGACGGCCCCTGTACCATGCGAACAGGTGGGTGTGGGAGGGACGGCCCCTGTACCATGCAGAGAGGTGGATGTAGGAGGGATGGCCCCTGTACCATGCAGAGAGGTGGATGTAGGAGGGACGGCCCCTGTACCATGCGAACAGGTGGGAGCGGCAGGGACGGCCCTGTACCATGCGGACATGTAGGTGCGGCAGGGACAGCCCCTGTACCATGTTGACTGGTGGTGCAGGAGGGACAGCCCCTGTACCATGCGGACAGGTGGGTGCGGGAGGGACAGCCCCTGTACCATGCGGACAGGTGGGTGCGGGAGGGACAGCCCCTGTACCATGCGGACAGGTGGGTGCGGGAGGGACAGCCCCTGTACCATGTGGACAGGTGGTGCGGGAGGGACGGCCCCTGTACCATGCGGAGAGGTGGGTGCGGGAGGGACGGTCCCTGTACCATGCGGAGAAGTGGATGTAGGAGGGACGGCCCCTGTACCATGCAGAGAGGTGAATGCGGGAGGGATGGTCCCTGTACCATGCAACGGAGTGGATGGAGGAGGGATGGCCCCTGTACCATGCAGAGAGGTGGGTGCAGGAGGGACGGCCCCTGTACCATCCGGACAGGTGAGTGCAGGAGGAACGGCCCCTGTATCATGCGGAGAGGTGAATGCGGGAGGGACGGTCCCTATACCATGCAGAGAAGTGGATGGAGAACGGACGGCCCCTGTACCATGCGGAGAGGTGGGTGCGGGAGGGACGGCCCCTGTACCATGCGGACAGGTGAGGGTGGGAGGGACAGCCCCTGTACCAAGCGGACAGGTGGATGCGGGAGGGACAGCCCCTGTAACGTGCAACGAAGTGGGTGCGGGAGGGACAGCTCCTGTACCATGCGGTGAGTTGGGTGCGGGAGGAATGGCCCCTGTACCGTGTGGAGAGGTAGGTGCGGAAGGGTCGGCCCATGTACCAAGCGGACAGGTGAGTGCCGGCCCCTATGCCATGCGGACTGGTTTGTGCGTGAGGGACAGCCCTTGTACCATGTGGAGAGGTGGATATAGGAGGGACGGCCTCTGTACCATTATCTCTGCTCCTTCTGTCCCATCATATTCACCTTCTTCATTCTTTCTTGGTCCTGCAGAGTGATTGCTGAAAACAATGGCAAGCCCCCTCTAACCTACGTCCGCCTGCAAACCGTTCTGTCCTCCATAGGTGCTCCAAAGCGTCCGTGTCCAGCACCTACTGACGAAAACATGAGAGGTACAAACTGAGGACCTCTGTGTAGTTAGGGCAGTGATCAGAGCCTATGGGGGAGACATTAGCTGCTTCTAGGCAGGGAGATGGGGTCATCACTACCTGACCCCCTTCTTTTTAGATTGCTGCACACCATGGAAGACGTCATACGAGGAGATTTACGGGATTCCCACATTACAAGAGCTGGGACAAGACCCCAGCAAGCTAGGACCTCACTTGTACCCCGGGGGAGAGAGCGAGGCCCTGCGGCGGCTGGACCTTCACATGAGGAGGACGGTGAGGAGACGTCTATGACAGTCAGATCAGACGGATGTAAGCCGATTGCTGATTGGTTGTGGCTTGCTCTCAGGTCTGGGTATGTAACTTCAAGAAACCAGACACTGAACCCAATAGTCTGACCCCCAGTACGACGGTGCTGAGCCCTTATGTGAAGTTTGGGTGTCTGTCTGCACGGTTCTTCTACTGGAGATTGGTGGAGATCTACCACGGGGTAAGAACATGCCTTCTGGACAAGTCAATTCTATTGCCTCATCATGGGTTCTGCGGCACACAGAACACTTCTATCGCACCCCTCTGCCGCCTTGCCCCCCCTTTGTTGCCTCGTACCCCCTTCTTTGTCGCATCCTTCCCTCCCACCGCCTTTCTGCCGCCTCGCTCCCCCTTTCTCATCGCCTCATTCCCAACTTTCTCGCCTCACCCCCCCAGCCTTTCTGCCGCCTCACTACCTCCCCCCTTCTCTCGCCTCGCTCCCTCCCCCTGCCTTTCTCTCGCCTCGCTTCCTCTCCCCCACTTTCTCTCGCCTCGCTCCCTCTCCCCCCTTTCTCTCGCCTCGCTCCCTCTCCCCTTCCGCCTTTCTGGCTCGATCATTTCTCCACTTTCTCCTTCTGCAGAAGAAGCACTCGTCTCCACCGGTGTCACTTCACGGTCAGCTTCTGTGGCGCGAGTTCTACTACACAGCGGGGGCAGGGATACCCAACTTTGACAAGATGGTGGGAAACTCTGTGTGTGTGCAGGTGGATTGGGATGAGAACAAGGAATATCTGGAAGCCTGGAGAGAAGTGAGTGACATAGGGGAGGAGGGAGAAGGTGGCCGCAGCCCCATGCCTCTCTGCAGTCTGTCACACCGATTTGCCTCCTGTGGCTCCTGCTGTGGTAGAACGTACCCCCAACATTCCCTGACTACCACAGACTGATATTGGCACATAAGTATGGCCTGGTGACCAGTTCTCCTGTGTCCGTTCACATATATACTGTAGAGTGTCAGCTCATGTGCCCAGGCCGCTTGGTGATGACTGTCTGACCTCCCTCAGGCCAGAACTGGTTTCCCCTTCATAGACGCCATCATGACACAACTGAGGACAGAGGGCTGGATCCACCATCTTGCTCGGCACGCCGTCGCCTGTTTCCTGACCCGTGGAGATCTGTGGATATCGTGGGAGGAAGGTCAGAAGGTCAGAGAGATGGCGGCCATGTGTGGGTGATCTGATGGGAGTTATGGTCGGGCTGGGTGGGGTTGGTGTCCTCGCTCTCACACCTGGTGGTGGAGGAGGAGGGCCGCTGACGCTGTGTTCTCCACCCGCAGGTATTTGAGGAGCTGCTGCTGGACGCAGACTGGTCGCTGAACGCTGGGAACTGGCTGTGGCTCTCCGCCAGCGCCTTTTTCCACCGCTTCTTCCGTGTATACTCTCCGGTGGCATTTGGGAAGAAAACCGACAAAAATGGAGATTATATAAAGTGAGTGCTGAATCATCTGATAAGAAACCCTCAACGTCTCGCCCTTTCGATCTCTGCTTGCTGTCAGTGTACAGTATTACTCTTGGTGGTAACACAAAACTGGAGAATCCCTTTAAGGGCTCGTTCACACTGTGCATTTTTGCTGCATGGTTTTGAAGGTTAAAAAAAAAAATCGCTGCACTTTACAGTAACATCAAAGTGAACTAGACTTCTGAGCTCGATCCTCGCTGCTGATTGTTTCCTTGCAGACTTGAACTTTAAAATGATTTTCCCAGGACGTCCCTCATGACAGCACGACAGGAGGTAGTCCTATTTATCCTCCAGGGACAGGAAACACACAAGAGGTTATAAGCCCCCCCTTCCACCTCCCCCCAGTGGATTTCCTGTCCCTAGCAGGACAGGGCGCGCAAGAGGAACGCTGGAGCTATACTTGCCGGAGCTCAGTGGAATCAGAGGGGACTGAATCTCTTCCCTTCCCGCTGTCAAGAGGCTCTGTCGCTGATACCTCACTGGGTGGGGGTCCCTCAGCTTGTTAGTGGAGCAGGGGAGCTCCCGACATTGCCACTTCCCTCTCCGGAAGGCTTTCGGCTTCACGCCGCCGATGGCCGTTTACTTGCAGTTGCACGACTGAGTGTGCTTTCCACCGGGGAACGTGTTTCCGGCCGGACGCTTTTCGAGGATGCACACTTCCGGTTTAGAGGGGCACTTCCGATAGGGGCGGCGCAGCATGCTTTCCAATCAGGAACGCATGGGAGAGCTATGGGGGTAATCTGGAGGCCACCTGGATAAGGTAAGACCCTTTAAAAGGGTACTCGCAGAATGGGTGCTGTGCACAGTCTGAACCATAGAGGTTAATCCACCTCACTTATAAGCACCAGCTGAGCAGTCCTTGGCCAGTGTAAGTAACCCTATAGCGCCTTCTTTACCACGTTAGGGTATGTTTCCACTGTCCGGATTGCATCAAGATTTGCTGCAGATTGGACGCTGCGTACAGCCGCAACGTCCAATCCACAGCGTGCAGATGTTACAGCATAGTGGAGGTGATTTTATGAAATCCCGTCTCCACTATGCGTGCAGGGCTGCATCTGGCGGCCCTGCATATCCGGACATGTGGCGTGTCTTTCCAGACCGCCGCATGTCTATTTATCTTGCGGAGACGGTCGGTCTCCGCAAGATAGATAACCCAGACTATGGATACGATGCGGTATCACCGCACGTACTACAGGGGGCAGAACAGGGTTTTCGCTCCGTCCAAACCGCTGACAGTATGCAGCGTGGACACATACCCTTAGTGGTCACTCAATAATAGAAAATGTTCTGTTTTTTTGTATTACTCCCTTAAGAATAAGGAGATGGCCAACATGCAACACCAAGTTAGCGGATTCATAGACAAAGCAGTTATGTGCGGAGCATGTTGCAAAATTCCTGAAACAAGAACAGGCGTCCTTCCTAACAGATATGCCGGCCATAATTAGGGAAGAGGTCCAGAGCACCGTGTCCAGTCTCGTGCCACCGCAGCTAGATCCAAGCACCTCCTGGCACAAGAGAACCAGATGGGAGATGGAGGAATCCACGGAGGAAGCTTACCCATATTCGTACTACTCAGAGGAAGATGCTGAAGACTGTGAAGAAAGTTTTTCCGGAAGGCCATCCGAGGAGAGGAAGAAGTATTTTTTCTCATCCGAAAATACGGACGACCTATTGAAAGCGGCTAGAGTGACTATGAAGATTGAAAAAACTTAGGTCCCTCGCACAATTCAGGATGAGATGTTTGGCGGACTCAAAACACAAAGGAATAGAGTTTTCCCGGTCAACCTGCACATTAGAGCTATGATCCTGGAAGAATGGGAAGATACAGAAAAGCGCCTAGTCATCCCTCGAGACTTCAAGGCCCGCCTCTCCTTTGACCCTTTGGAGATCAAGGAATGGGAAGAAATCCCAAAAGTGGACATTCCTATTGCCAGGGTGGCAAAGAAGACCGCTATACCGTTTTTGGACTCTTCCTACCTGCGGGACACCATGGACAGGAAAGCATAGGGACTGTTGAGAGGAGGAGTTGGGAGTCTTTGGCGGTGGTTATTATGACCAATATAGCAGCCACCTCGGTATATAGATCCATGTGTCTGGATTGACGAGCTGTCGGCCCAGATAAAAATCTAACACCCCTAGAGAGGTTATATTAGATTCTCTCCCTATGTTAAAGATGGCAACGCAATTTATGGCAGATGCTTCAGCGGAGTCTGTAAGGTTTGCAGCTAGGAGTAATGTGCTCTCTAACTCTGCTCGGCGGGCCATCTGGGTTAAAACATGGGCAGGGGACAGCCAGTCTAAAAGGAAGCTCTGCTCCATCCCTTTCTCAGGTACACGTTTTTGGTCCAGTACTAGGCATTGGAGAGAGGACCACTGACAACAAGAAGGGGTTCTTGGAGGAAAAAGCAAGGAGATTTTGTTCCTTTCGTTGGCCCCATCAGTCCCCTAGGCAGGACTACAGTCATGGCCAAAAGTTTTGAGAATGACACAAATATTAATTTTTACAAAGTCTACTGCTTCATTTTTTCTAATCGCAATTTGCATATACTCCAGAATGTTATAAAGAGTGATCAGCTTAACAGCAATTACTTGCAAAGTCAATATTTGCCTAGAAAATGAATTTTATCCCCCAAAACACATTTCAACATCATTGCAGCCCTGCCTTAAAAGGACCAGCTAACATCGTTTCAGTGATTGCTCCATTAACACAGGTGTGGGTGTTGATGAGGACAGGGCTGGAGATCAATCTGTCATGATTAAGTAAGATTGACACCACTGGACACTTTAAAAGGAGGCTGGTGCTTGGCATCATTGTTTCTCTTCGGTTAACCATGGTTATCTCTAAAGAAACACGTGCAGTCATCATTGCACTGCACAAAAATGGCCTAACAGGGAAGAGTATCGCAGCTAGAAAGATTGCACCTCAGTCAACAATCTATCGCATCATCAAGAACTTCAAGGAGAGAGGTTCCCTTGTTGCTAAAAAGGCTCCAGGGTGCCCAAGAAAGGCCAGCAAGTGCCAGGACTGTCTCTTAAAAGTATTTCAGCTGCGGGATCGGGCTACCAGCAGTGCAGAGCTTGCTCAGGAATGGCAGCAGGCAGGTGTGAGTGCATCTGCACGCACTGTGAGGCGGAGACTCTTGGAGCAAGGCCTGGTCTCAAGGAGGGCAGTAAAGAAGCCACTTCTCTCCAGGAAAAACATCATGGACAGACTGATATTCTGCAAGAGGTACAGGGAGTGGACTGCTGAGGACTGGGGTAAAGTCATTTTCTCTGATGAATCCCCTTTTCGATTGTTTGGGACATCTGGAAAACGGCTTATTCGGAGAAGACCAGGTGAGCGCTACCATCAGTCTTGTCTCATGCCAACTGTCAAGCATCCTGAAACCATTCATGTGTGGGGTTGCTTCTCAGCCAAGGGAATGGGCTCTCTCTCAGTCTTGCCTAAAAACACAGCCATGAATAAAGAATGGTACCAGAATGTCCTCCAAGAGCAACTTCTCCCAACCGTCCAAGAGCAGTTTGGCGATCAACAATGCCTTTTTCAACATGATGGAGCACCTTGCCATAAAGCAAAGGTGATAACTAAATGGCTCAGGGAACAAAACATAGAGATTTTGGGACCATGGCCTGGAAACTCCCCAGATCTTAATCCCATTGAGAACTTGTGGTCAATCATCAAGAGACGGGTGGACAAACAAAAACCTTCAAATTCAGACAAAATAAAAGCATTGATTTTGCAAGAATGGACTGCTATCAGTCAGGATTTGATCCAGAAGTTGATTGAGAGCATGCCAGGGAGAATTGCTGAGGTCCTGAAGAAGAAGGGTCAACACTGCAAATGTTGACTTGCTGCATTAAGTCATTCTAACTGTCAATATAACCTTTTGCTACTCATAATATGATTGCAATTATATTTCTGTATGTGATAAAAACATGACAAACACACATAAAAACCAGAGGCCAGCAGATCATGTGAAAATATAATATTTGTGTCATTCTCAAAACTTTTGGCCATGACTGTATAAGATGGGAAAATCAGGCAGGTGGTGTTACCCCAAGGGAGGTTAGGGTAGATCCACCCAGTTCTCTGGCTCACATAGAAGGTCTTGACGCCAGGAAGGTAGGGGGGAGACTGCAGTTTTTCCTAGGAATATGGGGAACCATAACGGACAACCAGTGGATCCTGCGGACCATAGGAGGTTACAGGATAGGCTTCTCCCACCCCAACAGTTTTGCACCATCAAACCCCAAGTCCCTTTCCGCACAAAGCAGGCTCTGGACAGATGTCAGGAACCTCTTAGAGTTGGGGGCAGTCGAGCCAGTACCTGTTTTAGAGGTAGATCAGGGCCACTACTCTTCCCTGTTCTCAATAAAAAAGCATTCGGGCAAATATCGGACCATTATAAATCTTTAAGCCCCGGAATCAGTAGGTCAGGTACAAAAGATTCAAAATGGAGACAATAAAATCAACTATCCAGCTAATATGGAGAGACAACGCAATGTGCACCTTAGATCTAAGAGATGCATACTACCACGTGCCAATTCACCGAGATCACCGCCAATTAGAGTTGAGCGAAACAGGTCGGTCAGATTCAAAAGTCGCCGACTTTCGCCAAAGTCGGGTTTCGTGAAACGAAACTCGACCACAGTGTGAAGTCGGCCATGTGGTCGGTGACCCAAGCGCCAAAGTCGGGTTTCGCCGAATGCTTGCACGTGACTTTTTTCAGCCAGTGAGAGAAGCGTAGTGTAGCTGGAGAGAGAGAGAGATTTCGCCGCCTCCAGGGTTAAAATTCATGCCAGGTGTGTTTACAGTCCTCCACTCACTGCCGACTTTTCTCCCCATTGACTTGCATTGGCTTTCATGTTTCACGACTTTTCCCTATAGTCGGCCGATTTCGTTCGACTCGACTTTTGAGAAAGTCGGGTTTCATGAAACCCGACTCGACCCTAAAAAAGGCAAAGTCGCTCATCTCTACCGCCAATATCTGAGGTTCGCTTTAGACCATCAGGGTTTGAGCCACCATTTCCAGTTTACGTTCCTTCCATTTGGCCTATCCTCAGCCCCATGCATCTTTATGAAGATAATGACGGCGGTGGCAGTTTTTCTGAGGCAAGGGATTATCGTGGTCTACTAACGGGACGACATTCTGCAGGTAGCAGACTTGGCTATCCGCCTCACTCAACAACTGGTCCAGACTATCAATGTTCTAGGGGGCCTGGGTTGGCAAGTGAACTAGGAGAAATCTGACCTACGTCCAGAGACCCAGAAGGTGTTCTTAGGGGTCCTCCTCGATTCCCATCGCAGGATGTCTTCCCTGTCCCTCATGAAACAGGAAGAGATCAGAAGCAGGATCTGGGCGTTACAGAGGAAGAGGACAATCTCCATCAGATACGCCATGAGGATTCTAGGACTGATGACACCCTGCATTCAAAGCATATGCTGGAGTCAGGCTCATTCAAGACGGCTTCAAAGTTCGGTCCTTACGTCCTGGAACCGGCATCACCCGGGCCTGGAAAGAAAGATGAGAATCCCGATTTCTGTATCCTGGGCCGAAAGAGCAGGGGCTTCCATAGACCAGATTTGCAGGACTGCAACTTGGTCTATTATAACGACATTTTGTAAAAACTATGTTAGATGTGATGTCAGGTCAACAATTGGCTTACGGACGAAAGGTCCTACAAGCAGTGGTCCCATCCTAGAATGCCATTTATTTGGTATGTCTCCTGTCATGCTGTCATGAGGGATGTCCTGGGAAAATAGAAATTAGACCTACTGTATTTCCAGGAGTCCATCATGACAGCACCATTACATTCCCTCCCCTGAACTCTGAAACTGATGTGAGTTTAACATTTGTAAGAGTTTAATAAAATAGAGTTGCATCCATCCTGGTGTAGTGATTAGTAAAAGACACTGGGGGTGAGGTGGAAGGGGGGGCTTTTAACCTCTTGTGTGTTTCCTGTCCCTAGAGGATAAATAGGACGACCTCCTGTCGTGCTGTCATGATGGACTCTTGGAAATACAATTACCGGTAGGTCTAATTTCTATTTTTCGCACCTGCAACCACAATTCTTTCAGCATTTTTCACTCAATCCAATGAATGGGGAAAAAAACACAAGAAAGACCCGTAAACATGCTTGCACTGTGCACAGCGGTTTTCCTGCCAACAATTGGATTTTTGGTGCAGATAAAATCTGTTGAAAATACTAAAAAACCTGACCAGCACCTCCATATAATGTGAACAGGCGCAAGCTGCAATGACTGCGTCACATACAAAACCAGAACAGCGCAGCCTCTGAGGGCCGAGATACAGGCACTGAACACACCACATCTAAACTGCATTGTTGCTAAATAAAATGTACTTACACAATGTCATTTCTTAGGCCATGAATCGGCCAAACCCTGTGTGCCCATCAGCCACGTCTGGATGTTGCAAATGCTGAACGTGTGCACATCACTACTGCACGCTTGTGAGGTGGTGAGATGGAGCCTGCTAGACACCCCCTGATGCTGCAGTGTCCAGGCCTAGTTCTCTGGGGGATGGTTCGTGCTGCCGCGCTGCACAGCGGAGCCGCTGATCACTCTCCCGCTTCCGTCCTGCAGGAAATATTTGCCGATATTGAGGAAGTTCCCAGCTGAGTACATATACGAGCCATGGAAATCCCCCCGCAGCGTGCAGGAGCGCGCTGGCTGCATCATCGGGAAGGACTACCCGAAGCCCATAGTGGAGCACGAAACAGTGAGCAAGCGAAATATCCAACGCATGAAGGCTGCGTATGCCCGGAGATCGGGGAACAGTGGGCCACAAAGCCCCAGCAAGAAAAAGGGTAAGAATAGGTTCAGGGCGACTCCACCACTGCTGCACTGACAGGTGGGGTCTAATTTCTTCTATTGTCTCACTCCCTCATGCTTTACACTGCAGCTCTGCTCGTTCAGACTGCCTGCTGTGTACAAGCTTGGTCCAGTATCTGTGCGCACACAGGTTTCTATCGTCCGGAAACTGACACATAGAAATGGCGCTGCAGCTCTGCTCAAACATCCGTATGTGCATTTAAACGGGCTTCTCCACAATGACATACATTACACAGTACAAATCAGCAAATTTCTTCACCATTTTAAATATCTGTGCTTGCTGTCAGTAAAGGGCAACATTCAGAACATGAAGAGCTGCACTGGCCTAGATCTGCTCACACTAACAAACCCTGGAGCTGTATTACCTGATGAATACAGGCAAGACTGTCCATGTTCACTGACAGCAAGCAGATGGCCACTATACAAATAAAGTGCAACAGCTTTTTAAGTCAGAAAATCCCTTTAAATTCCCAGACGTGATTGTCGACGTCAGAAATCTCCAATGTGAGGTCGCCAGCTGCTACTAAAGTACAACCCCCATGTCCCCCCTCATGCTGGGAGTTGTAGTTTGGCAGCAGTGGAAGGTGCGCAGCTGGATATCATGTAGATCCTTCTTTGCAGGGGCCAAGAGGACGGCGTCTGTGGCCGAGTTCTTCAAAAAGAAGTGAAATGGAGCAGAAAAAGGAAGTGACTGCTGAAACGAGGCTCAGCGAATTCACGCTCTGAGAACAAAGAACCAACGCTGACCAGCAGCGACCGCATGTGCGCCCCTCGAGGGCGGTGACAGCCATTAACGCCTCTACAGCTTCTCTCCACGCGGTGGATAAAAAGTAACGTTCTGCACATTGTGCATCGTATGGTGCTTATTGAGGTGGGGGGGGTCCCGACTCCTGCGCTCAGCTGATGGGGGAGGGGTCCCGGCGCCTGCACTCAGCTGATGTGGGGGGGTGTCCCGGCTCATGCACTCTGCTGATGTGGGGGGGGTGTCCCGGCTCATGCACTCTGCTGATGTGGGGGGGGTGTCCCGGCTCATGCACTCTGCTGATGTGGGGGGGGTGTCCCGGCTCATGCACTCTGCTGATGTGGGGGGGGTGTCCCGACTCCTGCACTCTGCTGATGTGGGGGGGGTGTCCCGGCTCCTGCACTCTGCTGATGTGGGGGGGGTGTCCCGGCTCCTGCACTCTGCTGATGTGGGGGGGGTGTCCCGGCTCCTGCACTCTGCTGATGTGGGGGGGTGTCCCGGCTCCTGCACTCTGCTGATGTGGGGGGGTGTCCCGGCTCCTGCACTCAGCTGATGGGGGGGTCCCGGCTCCTGTGCTCTGCTAATGGGGGGGGGGGGGGGTTCTGGCTCCTGCACTCACCAGATGGGCGTGACCTCGCCCCTGCGCTCTGCTGATGGGGGAAGGGTTCCCGGCTCTTTCGCTCAGCTGATGGGGGGAGGGGTCCTGACTCCTGCGCCCGGCTGATGGATGGGTCCTGGCTCCTGCTGAAGGGGGGGGTCCAAGGATAGGCAGTGCAAGCAATGGAATTGATGGGTCTGAAGCTGTTATACCTTTCTCATAACCACATTAACCCTTTCATCACCTTTAGGCTCCATATTTTTGCCATAACGCTATTGTGCAATTTTTTAGCTCAAAAAGTTCTATGTCCAGTTAAAATGTCATAAAATTTGTATTAAAAAATTCAGCCGCCAGAGGTTCTGAAGGCCTTTTGTGCAATTAATGCATCAGTCAAAAATACAAGCTCCAAACTTTGCCCATAATGGCGAATGTGCGAAAAATGGCAAAAAAAAATCAAAGCAGAAATGGAGTAAAATGAATTAAACACCCCACACGTGATGAATTGGCCACAGTTTCCACTTTCTTTTGTTACAATTTTCTAAAAATATTCAATAAAATGATTTTTACCTCCAAGCTAGAAGAAAGGTGCCGGCTGCGGTCAGATTCCGTCACAGTTTGCTACAGTTTAAAGTTTTATATGGTATCTATCGAGAACTAATGCTGCTCCCAGCTGAGGGTTTGCTTCAGTTGTAACCAGTCTGTTGTGGACTCTGCGCTGACACACTGTAACAACTATCAAGACATCTGCACTGACGCACTGTAACAAAGACCAGAATCATAGACTGCTCATGTGCAAGGTCACAAGAGATTGCCTAGACCGGATGCTACAGTAACAAACCTTCAGCTGTGACTATAGGAGTCTGGTCACACATTAAGTATTTAGCGTAGAAGTTTCTGCATCTTTTGGCAGGAAAAACCACAGGGTATAATAAGTGCGTTTATCATTTGCAGTTTTGGTGCAGATTTTTCCCGCTCATTGACAATGTAGATTTAAATCTGCACCAAATCTGCAAGTCACAAAAAAGCAGTGTGTGCACGAGACCTCGGGATTCTCATTCACTTTGCTGCCATCAGGAAACCCTATAGGTTATCTGACAAATTTGCAATGTGTGCACAGGCCCTTAGTAGTATTCAGATAGCAGACACTACATAATTTACATTCACTGACAGGAAGCAGAGATCTGATAAAAGGCAAAGTGTTAAATCACAAAATATGGTAGAAAGTAGCTAACAGGAAGACCCCAGATATACTCTGGAGCCCCCCAATCCCCGTCGCTCTTATGCCCACTGCGGTCAGACACTGTCAGCCTTCCTGTACGTGCGACGCGATCTCATGATAGTCTGCGTGTAACCGTGGCCTCACGTTGACTGATAATCCAGAGATCCTGGCTCCTCACCTCTTTGTTCCCGCAGAGGAAGGAGCAGATTATTAGATCCCGGAGTGGACGGGATCCCTCTAATAAGCCGATCACACAGACGATCTGGTAATCACAAAAATATATTGTATATACTGGAAATCAATGTCTTAAAGGGGAAGTCTCAGAAGTAACCCTCCGAGAGCACCAGATACATTCCAAAGAGAGGACAGTGGTAGAGCTTGATTTAGAAGAAATTCCCTATGATAGCTCTTCTGGGCCCTGTGCTCAGACCTGTCCCTATTGCTAAAGGATTTCGATACATTTATCACCGGTAGAAAAAGAATCAATTGCTCCAAGGCCCAGCATGAGCATACGACAACACAGGGAACTGGTGCAGGAAGAGTTGTCATAGTGTCACATACAGATAGCAGCAGATTGTAGAATAAGCGACATTCATACAAGTCTGTTGTTAGGTCTTTGATGGGCGCTGGTGTCTGTGTTATCCCTGAAGCCATCGGCCTCCATCTTTGTCTCTCTTTATTATCATTTTGACGCCAGGTTGGATTTTTGGCCGCAGTGAACACGGAAAGCTCCAGATATAAAAGGCAGCGACTGCAGTCTCCTGTCCATGCTGTAGAGACAAGAAATCTTAGAAGCATCAAAGATTGCAAAGTGTTAACATGCACCTCTCCCCCACACACACTACAACCAAAATGGGGTCACCCAGGTTTCCACATGTCCTAAATGGTACACATCCTTGTGTTAATGAGATGCAGGAATTCCCTAAGTGTCAGTCTGCACTGCACCACTCACATTGTAGTCATGCAGCGAGAGGCTCAGGATGAGCAGGAGAACACAATAACGGGTCTGTGTGTTACAGATCGGTGCAGCGCTGTATGGTGGTGGTGGAGGGGGAATCTGCAGTGAGATTCCTGGGTGCACATCGGACCATCTCCCCCATGCCGCACTCACCTCACACTATGTTCCTCTCCAAGATGGGTTGTTGGGAGATAAAACGCTGGAACCCGAAGGATTCAAGGTCCAATGTGGTAAATTGCCCGTTGTTCAATATCTCTGCTACCGCGCGGCCCACGGCCGGAGCCTGCTGCAAGCCGTGCCCGCTGAACCCGCAGGCGAAGTAAAGGTTCTGCACCAGCGGGTGGATGCCGATGACGCCGTTCTGGTCGTACGTGTTGTAGTCGTAGTACCCGGCCCAGGCAGACTTCACCTGCACAAGAGACACCGCATCATTATGGACACGACCCAAAGAGCCGCCCCACCACCCACGGAGGAGCGGAGACAGCTGCTCCCACTTAAGCTTTCTTGTCTGAGGGCACCGCCGCGTTTCAGAGGGGATCTACGACCACGCACATATATGCATAAACTGAAAACAAAAAAGAGGAAGAAGTGTGTATAAAGGACGCGATCAACCCTGTAATGAACACTGCAATGTTTTATGGAAAACTAATAATACATTTTATTCATACACAAAAAGACATATTGTACACTAAAGGTGACAAAGATTAAAAACAAAACACCCTAGACAAATTGGCCACATAGTAACACCAATATAGATCCATATAAGGATCCAATGCTCACCTCCTCCAATATGCTAGGCAGAAGAAGATTTTATATTTATATAGAAACAAAAAATAATAATTCATGCGGCAATAATCCATTTTTGTACAAACACACACTTCATATAGTCCATATATTAACAAAGTACTATATCAAACAGAATAAGGACCCAACCCTACATGACAACGCATTATGTGCAAATAAAGTGTGAACCACAAGGGATATTGCTGCGCTGTGCATGCTAGCTATCAAAGTGACCATGTGGCAGAGCTAAACAATAAGGCTGTATAACTAACCCAAATTAGTGAGATAATCTCATAGCAATGCCTACATGAAACGATATTCAAAAAGGCAAAACTTAGCAGCGCAGGAAAAATTCCATGGTACATTCAATACTCATAGGCTACAAACCACAGGAAAAATTGCCCAGAAATCATAAGGGTAAACTTGATGCCCGCATGATGTTAAACGAGGAGGGGGAAAACCCCAAGCGTATCGCCACCTTAGGGTATGTGCACACGCTGCAGATTCTGCTGCGGATCCGCAGAAGAATTAGCTGCGTTGTACAGTACCATTATATCCTATGGAAAATGGAAACCGCGGTGCAGAATTTTCCGTGAGGTTTTTGCTGCGGTTTCCATTCCGCAGAAAGAATTGACATCTCATTCTTTTCTGTGGATTCCGCTGCGGTTTGCCATCTCCTCCATTGTGGAGGTGATAAATCGCAGGGCAAAGCCGCAGGCTAATCCGCAGATAAACCGCAGGTCTTTTGACCTGCGGATTTTGCAAAATCCGCGTGGAAAAATCCACAGACCAATCCGCAGCGTGTGCACATGGCCTTACAGCGTGTCTTCCTCAAGGGAAAGTGGAGGTGACATCAAGTTTACCCTTATGGTTTACCTCAAGTTTACCTCTGGGCAATTTTTCCTGTGGTTTGTAGTGTATGGGTATTGAATGTACCATGGAATTTTTCCTGCGCTGCTAAGTTTTGCCTTTTTGAATATCGTTTCATGTAGGCATTGCTATGAGATTATCTCACTAATTTGGGTTATTTATAAAGCCTTATTTTTTAGCTCTGCCACAGTCACTTTGATAGCTAGCATGAACAGAGCAGCAATATCCCTTGTGGTTCACACTTTATTTACTTATTTGCACATAATGCGTTGCCATGTAGGGTTGGGTCCTTGTTCTCTGTTTGATATAGTTCTTTATTAATATATGGACTATATGAAGTGTGTGTTTGTACAAACCTGGATTATTGTCACATGAATTATTTTTTGTTTATATATGCCATATATAATCATGTATAAGCCGAGATTTTCAGCCCATATTTTTGGGCTGAAAGTCCCCCTCTCGGCTTATACACGAGTCATATACCTGGGGGTCGGCGGGGGAGGGGGTGTCAGAGGTCATACTGACCCCCCCCAACACGTCTCTGCAACCCCCCTGCTTCTCCCACAGTCTCCCTTCACCGGTCACGTGGTACCACTCATTAAACTCATGAATATGCGCATAATCTATGGAGGCATCTTATGGGGCAGCATATGGGGGCATAATCTATGGAGCATCTTATGGGGCCATTATTAACCTTTGTGCAGCATTATTTGGGGTGTATTTTGTATGGAGCATCTTATGGGGCCACCATGAACTGTATGGAGCATTATATGTGGCTCCTGATTCAATATGGATATTCAAAAACATTTAACCTACTGATGTCTCAATTTATTTTACTTTTATTGGTATCTATTTTTACTTTTGAAATTTACCAGTAGCTGCTGCATTTTCCACCCTAGGCTTATACGCGAGTCAATAAGTTTTCTTAGTTTTTTTGTGGCAAAATTAGGGTGGGGGGGGCTTATACACAAGTATGTACGGTAAATATAAAATCTTCTTTTGCCTAGCATATTGGAGGAGGTGAGCATTGGTTCCTTATGTGGATCTACAGTGCCTTGCGAAAGTATTCGGCCCCCTGGAACTTTTCAACCTTTTCCCACATATCATGCTTCAAACATAAAGATACCAGATGTAAATTTTTGGTGAAAAATCAACAACAAGTGACACACATTTGTGACGTTGAATGAAATTTATTGGTTATTTTAAATTTTTGTGGAAATTGAAAAACTGAAAAGTGGGGCGTGCAATATTATTCGTCCCCTTTAACTTAATACTTTGTTGCGCCACCTTTTGCTGCGATTACAGCTGCAGGTCGCTTGGGGTATGTCTCTCTCAGTTTTGTACATCGAGAGACTGAAATTCTTGCTCATTCTTCCTTGGCAAACAGCTCGACCTCAGTGAGGTTTGAAGGAGATTGTTTGTGAACAGCAGTTTTCAGCTCTTTCCACAGATTCTCGATTGGATTCAGGTCTGGACGTTGACTTGACCATTCTAACACCTGGATACGTTTATTTGTGAACCATTCCATTGTAGATTTTGCTTTATGTCTGGGATCATTGTCTTGTTGGAAGACAAATCTCTGTCCCAGTCTCAGGTCTTTTGCAGACTCCAACAGGTTTTCTTCAAGAATGGTCCTGTATTTGGCTCCATCCATCTTCCCATCAATTTTAACCATCTTCCCTGTCCCTGCTGAAGAAAAGCAGGTCCAAACCATGATGCTGCCACCACCATGTTTGACAGTGGGGATGGTGTGTTCAGGGTGATGAGCTGTGTTGCCGTTATGCCAAACGATTGGCATTGTCGCCAAAAAGTTCGATTTTGGTTTCATCTGACCAGAGCACCTTCTCCCACAAGTATGGTGTATCTCCGAGGTGGCTTGTTGCAAACTTTAAACAACACTTTTTATGGATATCTTTGAGAAATGGCTTTCTTTTTGCTACTCTTCCATAAAGGCAAGATTTGTGCAGTGTACGACTGATTGTTGTCCTATGGACAGACTGTCCCACCTCAGCTGTAGATCTCTGCAGTTCATCCAGAGTGATCATGGGCCTCTTGGCTGCATCTCTGATCAGTCTTCTCCTTGTTTGAGATGAAAGTTTAGAGGGACGGCCGGGTCTTGGTAGATTTGCAGTGGTATGATACTCCTTCCATTTCAATATGATCGCTTGCACAGTGCTCCTTGGGATGTTTAAAGTTTTGGAAATCATTTTGTATCCAAATACGGCTTTAAACTTCTCCACAACAGTATCACGGACCTGCCTGTTGTGTTCCTAGGTCTTCATGATGCTCTCTGTGCTTCAAACAGAACCCTGAGACTAACACAGAGCAGGTGCATTTATACAGAGACTTGATTACACACAGGTGGATTATATTTATCATCATTAGTCATTTAGGACAACATTGAATCATTCAGAGATCCATAATGAGCTTCTGGAGTCAGTTTGCTGCACTTAAAGTAAAGGGGCCGAATAATATTGCCGCCCCACTTTTCAGTTTTTGGATTTCACATAAATTTAAAATAACCAATAAATTTTGTTCAACTTCACAATTGTGTTCCACTTGTTGTTGATTCTTCACCAAAAATTTACATTTGGTATCTTTATGTTTGAAGCATGATATGTGGGAAAAGGTTGAAAAGTTCCAGGGGGCCAAATACTTTTGCAAGGCACTGTATATTGGCGTTACTATGTAGCCAATTTGTCTAGGGTTTTTAAATTGTTTTTAATCTTTGTCACCTTTAGTGTATGTCTTTTTTTGTATGAATAAAATTTATTATTAGTTTTCCATAAAACATTGCAGTGTTGATTACAGGGTTGATCGCATCCTTTATACACACTTCTTCCTCTTTTTTGTTTTCAGCCGCTCCCACTTATGGCAAAGTTCTGAAACTTTTAATTAGTTTATGACCGACTCATCAAGAATGGCGCTTTGTCCACAAAATGCACCGAGCCCGACCAAGACCCCCCCTATAAGATCCACCCACTCTTCAGTCAGCGGCATCGGTGTGAAAACGCCAAAATTACAACATTTTCTTGCACCTGCAAGTCAATCAAACAGTTTTACTCCAAACTGAAGAACCGGACCCTTTGTGTTTGTTTCTTGTCCTTTCCAAGATCTCCACTTGTCAGTGAAATGGATAAATTCCGTCCTGATCCCAGAACTTAACTACTGAACGACTGCTCCAGTGCTGAGAATCTAGCTCCTGAGTGGGGTCTGTTACAATGTACCAGTCACAGGATTATCCAGAGCAGAGACCATCATAGCCAATCAGCTGGGAGAATAGAAGAAGACCACTTCTTTATGCGGCTTCAGCCCCTGGAAGTGAACAGGATGTATCTATTCACTGACAGTAAGCAGAGATTCTGAAAATGGCGAGACATTGAAACAAGGCGTCTATTCAAAAATTTCACAACAATCCTTATAATATTAGGGATTCCAGAAAGAGATGATGGGAGTGATTGTACTGATATAGGAAACCGTCTACAGGGCCACGGCTTTCCCCCACCACTGACCTTGGACGTACCTTCAAGGACTCGAATAGCGGCACTCTGTGTGCCAGAAGTGGCCAGACTTTCTGCTGGAAATACTCATGGTCCACATCCAAGTTACTGGTATCCGGCTCCTCCTCCTGCACAAAAGGACGTTTACTGCAGCGTGTCCTCCACCTCCTGCACTGCTGCCATCTTGCACGCAGCCGCCGCTTACCTCCGGGGGAGAGAGGCCCCCAATGTAGTTTCCCCCCATCCCCTCCCTCCTGAAATAAACCCCAGAGCTGTCGATCAGCATCGGGCAGTCCAGGCCGGGCCCAGCGGGACAGTGGAACATGTAGATGTATCTGGAGAAGTCAAATGATTCCCAATAAAAATGGCACAGAGAAACAGTCGAGCGGGACGATGAGGGTGATAATACCTCTTTCTGGGCTCTACAGGAAGTTTGACTTCTTCATAGGTGCCCGGCTTCCCACAGCCGATTCCAACCATCTCGGCCACTTTCGAAGACCAGGCGCCGGCGGCATTGACGACCGCCATACAGTCTACAGGCTGGTTCTCCAAACTGTTCTGCGTCTGGACCTGTAAAAAATATCAGAATGTCCAAAATGTAAGGCTACGTGCGCATGTTAAGTCTTTGCTTGCAGAAATTTCTGCAAGGTTTCTGCGTCTCTTGGCAGGAAAAAAGCTGCAGAAAAAACGCACGTTTTTGTATGCGTTTTTATACAGCAATGAATGCTTTTTTGAGCTAAGTATATATTTTTAAAATAACTTTTGCGATGTAATTTCTTGGTTCAACGCCACCTTTTTCATGCTGATGCAGTAGTAGGGCTTGGTGTCAGCAGCTGTCATTGACACCTAGCCCTAGGCTTAGTAGTGAAAAAGTGTCAGCCCGACACCCTCATTACTATTCCGATAAGTAAACACAAACCTACACAGACACACACACAGTCACCAGCCTATGTAGAAGCGTTAACAGAATGAACGGACATAGATTATAACCAGACAGCAACTGTTAATTTTAAAGGAAAAAAATGAAGAAAAAAAAAAATTGGGTGGGCTCCTGTGTAATTTTAATAACTAGCAGAGGGAAAGTCGACAGCTGATGTTAATATTCTGGGAAGGATCCAATAACCATAAGGGTTCCCAGGCTATTAATATCAGCTCACAGCTGTTTGCTTAGACTTTACTGGCTTGTTTACAGGGGGGGGGGGGGCCCAGAAAAAAAAAATTGACATAGGGTCCCCCTATAAAATCTAACTAGCAAAGGATAGGCAGACAACTGCGGGCTGATAGTAATAGCCTAGGAAGGGGCCATGGATTTTGTCCCCTCCCAGACTAAAAATATTAGCTCTCAGCCTCCCCAGAAAAGGCACATCTATAAGATGCGCCAAATATGGCGCTTAGCCTCGCTCTTCACATTTGCCCTGTAGCAGCGGCAAGTGGGGTTCATATTTGTGGGGTTGATATCACCTTTGTATTGTCGGGTGACATCAAGCCATTTTTAAGCCCATAGTGATATAGTATAAAATCACAGACACCCATAAGAAAGTCCTTTATTTGAAATAATGACACAGACTCCTTTAATAATCTTAATTAAACCGTACTCACCGCATGCCTAATCCACCGATTCCAACGTCTGCTGCAACAAAAATAAAATAAACCACAATATTCCTCACCTGTCCGCAGAGAAGATAATCCATAATGTCCCATGACGATCCTGATGACTTTGAGAGCAGTCACTGATGTGACTGCTCTCAAAGACAGCGGGCAATACACCGACAGGATAAAATAATTACTATGATAAAATTGTACTCACCAATTTGAGCAAAAAGACAAGCTTATAGAGATATCCGCTGCTGCAGATCCATCGGTCCACTCGTGACAAACCAGAGATAAAAAAAAAAAAAGAATGGGTAAATGTGGATTTAATCTGCGCTACTGAATAATTCAGGATCCAGACCATGTAGCCATTAAATTGTGGATTTATTCTCAATGAGTTTCAAAGTACAAGACTTCATCAGGAGCACCACAATGTACCTTGTGGTGCTCCTGATGAAGAAGTCTTGTACTTTGAAACGCGTTGAGAATAAATCCACAATTTAATGGCTACATGGTCTGGATCCTGAATTATTCAGCAGTGCAAATTAAATCCACATTTCACCATTCTTTTTTTAAATTTTTTTATCTGGTTTGTCACGAGTGGATCGATGGATCTACCCAATGGATGGATTTACCCAACCGACAGAGGATAATCGCTCCTGCAGTGTATCACTGAGCTGCCGTGAGAGTTCACTGGAGTTCATCAGCTGATCAGCTCCGGTGATCTACCTTACCGCACCACAGCTGTGTGGGAAAGTTCTCACATAGCAGTGCCATAAGTGAGAGCACTGGAGCTGATGAACACTGGTGAACTCTCAAAGCAGCTCAGTGATACACTGCAGGAGCGATTACCTCCTGTCAGTGTATCGCTGGCCACAGGGTAGAGCAGTCACATCTCTCCTGATATTACAAGCAGATAGGATCTAGCTCAACCACTGTTAGGTGCTCAGGGCTAAAAACAATAAGACAATACAAAAGATCAAACTCCGGCACACTCCAAAAAAGTGAAGAGAGAACTTGTTGCTTTCAAAATTTTAATTAGTTTATCTTGTACAAAAAAAAAAGTAGTTTCCGAACTACGTTTCGGCTCAGGCACGAGCCTTCCTCAGGAAGACAATTAGTAGTTATACCGTTTGTTGATCCTGAATTTTCGGATTAAGGTGGACATAGCCTTTGTATCTTTCGAAAGTAATGAAATATGCATAAAGTATTTAGAGGTAGTTAGACCACAATGAGCCTTATTCACTATTCATGTGGAAAGCTGCAGTTGGCATGTGACTCTCACCCTGTGTCCTTGTTGGCGACCGCTTCTATGTGGAGGCATACAAAGACACAAAGGCTATGTCCACCTTAATACACATGCATTCCTAGGAAATGGGTGAAAAGACCATTTATGACAGTATCTATAGGATAATCTGAATATTCAGGATCAACAAACGGTATAACTACTATTTGTCTTCCAGATGAAGGCTCGTGCCTGAGCCGAAACGTTTTTTGGAAACAGGTGAGTATATGTTGGTTTATTATTTTACAATATTTCTAGGAGACATGGGCATCGGAGATTGGGAGTTAGGTGAGTATAATGGGTTATTTTTACTTTTTTTTTTTTAAGCTGTGAGCACAGGAGCTGGCAGATGAGACTACGTCTCCCATCAGTGACAGCAGACGTAGCCCGATGAGAGCAGTAGCCTCATCAGACCACGCCTGTGGGGTCACGCTGACATCTGCCAGCATGATCCTGCAGCGCTTTGACCAACAGTCTGCGGTAGCATTACCGTGGGTCACAGTCACAGCGGCGGAATAACGCTGACAGCGTGATCCCGCAGCGTTGTGACTGACAGTACCGGCGGTAGCGTTACCGTGGGTGATAGTCACAGCTGCAGGATCACGTTGACATCTGACAGCATGACCCTGTGGCGCTCTGACCAACAGTCTTACCGACGGTTGCGTTACTGCCGATAAGAATCTTCGTGCCCGTGATTCCCACGCTGTCACACAGATGACAGCGTGGGAAACACCATAGGATGATGGTAAAACGCAAAACAAAAACTCAGCAAACCTTTTATAACTTCGTTTTTGCTGCGGATTTGACTGACTCAATTGAAGTCAATGGGTGAAAAAGCTGCAGAAACGCACAAAGAATTGACATGCTGCAGAAAAAAAAAAGGCAGTGCCCAAAACCACATGGACCAGGGCTCTTCCCACCAAACACCTGCTCTCCTTTCAACGTGGGCGTAATACTATTCAGACAACACAGGGTGAGAGTAACAAGAGTGTGGCAATACTTTATTGAGCCATAAAATAGGCAAACAACACATAGAACAGGCCCGGCAAAATACCCAAGATGGTGCACATTAGAGTCTCACCCTTCCACTGACTCGCTGGGATAAGAGCAGCTGTGACTTCAGAGCTTCAAGGGCCGACTACCCCTCCTGTGGCACAAACACAGAGAGGAGGTAACAACAAGCTTAGGAAGATGACAGTCCATTCAGGTACAAGGCCAGTTGACCCGAGGGTCACAACTTGGCTTCTCTGAACATCTCCATCGAGCCAAGCAACTGGTGGATTATAATCCTGGCTTCCTCCAAACTTATCCATGGTTCAGCGATGGTCAATGGAGCAGATCTGTATTCTTCCAACTGGGGCCATGGTCCCTTAAGCTGGCATTCTATAGAATGTCAAATCTGTGTCCCTCATGATGGAACCATGATGTCTTGGTGTTCCTGGCTGTGGTTTTGTAAAGAGTCTCTGGATCTCTTGGATGTCTGGATGTACATTGTTACAGAGGCAGATCCCCTTTTTATAGTTCACAACTGTTCTTCAAGCCATTATTCACAGGTCAAGGGGAAGGGGTGATGAGATTAACTCGCATTTTTGATTATTTAGTTTATCCTTCAATGTTTGCAAATCAGCAAACTGCATAGCCTCCTATAATGTGTAATCAACATGTCAGTGACCCTGCATCGCTGTTTTGCAATAATAGTACAATAAACTATAGGAGCAGATATAAGAGGTAAATAACAATCATTCATCAATTTACAAATATCAATTTAACTGACAAGAAGAGTCAAAATTTCAGGCTCTTGACCAACAAGAAATAAACACATTCAAAAGTCATCATATAGCTACTGTAAGTCTATTCCTCCTGGCTTACTGAAAATAGACGTTGGGTTAATTAAGATAAAATGCTGTGTAGTCACAGTCCATAATAATAATAATAATAATAATAATAATAAAAAAAACAAAACTGAAATAAACCTAATTAATCTCAGCAATCACATAAATCTGACATCTGGAATATACTCACAATAACTTGTCTGATTATTTTACAGGTCACCGGTTCGCCGTCCTCCGTCATCATTTCTTGTTTCATGTAGTTGAAACCTATCAACAGTTATCTTTTATTAGAAGTCCAGGCATTCTGGTATTTTTAGTTCTACGCCAGCGGCTGCAGCACCAGTGAGGATCACGTTGTATAATTCAGAGCGATTGCAGTGCTGCCACCCACTGGTTACTACTAGTGCTGCATGTGGTAATATTTGGTGATTTTTGACCCCTACTTTCCCCTTATTTATCTAATATTAAGTGGATATATTTAGGGTTCATTTGCTCGAAGCTCAGCCATTAGCTAAGGACAGCCAGGAGAGACCAAGCACAAAAGATCTGTGTCATACCTGTCCCAATGGTGATGACACTTGTGGAGTGCGGCACTCACCTGCCACCTCCCCGTGACAATGCAAGACACCCATGGACATGGCCTTACGCCGGAGAGCACTGAGCAGCA
The DNA here is from genome assembly GCF_039654945.1 of Dendrobates tinctorius. Classification (NCBI taxonomy): domain Eukaryota; kingdom Metazoa; phylum Chordata; class Amphibia; order Anura; family Dendrobatidae; genus Dendrobates; species Dendrobates tinctorius. The sequence continues at coordinate 76,631 of NW_027361696.1, read as the reverse complement.
ACCAGGGATCGAACCAGCCCTCGTTCTCCAGCCCTGAAAACAGAGAAAATCACAGTCATTCCAGTAATCCCGAACCTGCTGCTCCGATATAGAACAGAGTGGACCTCACCATAAGAGGCCAGCGCCACGTCCTGCGTATTGATCCATGGAAACTTCCTCTTCAACTGATCCGGCGAGAGTAGCGTCACCTTAGCCCCCTGCTCCCTGCGGTGCGAGAAAGTAACACACAGTGTCAACAAGACAATACCCAGAATTCAGGAGTCACTGCCTCTGTCTGCTCCTGGGAAAGCTGGACAAGAACCCCCGGGGACTGAAGGAGCGGCTGTCCTGAGTGACACCCACTGGTGACAACCCCCCGGGGACTGCAGGAGCAACCGTCCTGAGTGACACCCACTGGTGACAACTCCCCCAGGGACTGGAGGGGCCGCTGTCCTGAGTGACACCCACAAGGGACTGGAGGTGCTGCCGTCCTGAGTGACATCCACTGGTGACAACCCCCCCGGGGACTGCAGACGCAACCGTCCTGAGTGACACCCACTGGTGCCAACTCCCCCAGGGACTGGAGGGGCCGCTGTCCTGAGTGACACCCACAAGGGACTGGAGGCGCTGCCGTCCTGAGTGACATCCACTGGTGACAACCCCCCGGGGACTGCAGGAGCAACCGTCCTGAGTGACACCCACTGGTGACAACTCCCCCAGGGACTGGAGGGGCCGCTGTCCTGAGTGACACCCACAAGGGACTGGAGGCGCTACCGTCCTGAGTGACACCCACTGGTGACAACTCCCCCAGGGACTGGAGGGGCCGCTGTCCTGAGTGACACCCACAAGGGACTGGAGGCGCTGCCGTCCTGAGTGACATCCACTGGTGACAACCCCCCAGAGACTGGAGGAGCGGCCGTCCTGAGTGACACCCACTGGCAACATCCTCTCCAGGGACTGGAGGAGCAGCCATCCTGAGTGACACCCACTAGTGACCCCCCCTCCTTCAGGGACTGGAGAAGCAGTCATCCTGAGTAACATCCACTGGTGACAACACCCAGAACGGCCTCACACTGAAAAGTCCATTTCTTCTCTCACAGAGGACGTACCGACTTCCTCAGATCCGGGGGGCAGTAACCCCACCCTATATTAACTGTGCTGCACATACACCACAAAGTACCCCAGACCTGGACAGTAAATTGTAACAAACCCTCTGGACAAAGGAGATGTGCAGCTCACAGAGGATTGTTCACAATGGATATAACTGTAACAAACCCTCAGCGAGTATCAGGTCTTGTTATGTACACAAGGAGGTTTCCATGATATCACATTATACAACTTACAGAAGAATGGAGCAGCCCTGGTACCACAACCACTATTCATCCCCACCCAGTACCTCTGCACTCGGTAATTTTCCTCCAGGATCTCGGCTCCTTTGTCACTGGACAGGAAGAGGTACCCCGAGGGGTTAAATTGAATGTCAACGGGGTCTTCATTTATAATACTCAAGTACTCCTGGAATAAGAGACATGGGGGACTGAGGAGAGTCCAAGATACTGGACAAGTAATGTATGTACACAGTGACTGCACCAGCAGAATAGTGAGCGCAGCTCTGGGGAATAATCCAGGATGTAACTCAGGATCAGTAATGTAATGTATGTACACAGTGACTGCACCAGCAGAATAGTGAATGCAGCTCTGGAGTATAATACAGGATGTAACTCGGGATCAGTAATGTATGTACATCAACTGCACCAACAGAATAGTGAGTGCAGCTCTGGAGTATAAGGGTATGTGCCCACGTTGTGGATTCCTGTGCGGATTTTTCCACGCAGAATCTGCAGAATTCGCAGGTAAAATGACCTGCGTTTTACCTGCGGATCTTCTGCAGATTTTGTGCGGATTTCGCCTGCGTTTTTACACCTGTGGATTCCTATAATGGAATAGGTGTAAAAACGCTGCGGAATCCGCACAAAGAATTAACATGCTACGGAAACTAAACCGCTGCGTTTCTGTGCGGAATTTTCCGCAGCATGTGCACAGAGGTTTTTGTTCTCCATAGGTTTACAATGTACTGTACACCGCATGAAAAACTGCTGCGGATCCGCAGGCAAATCCGCAACGTTTGCACATACCCCAATACAGGGTGTAACTCAGGATCAGTAATGTAATGTATGTACACAGTGACTGCACCAGCAGAATAGTGAGGGCAGCTCTGGGGTATAATACAGGAGGTAACTCAGGATCAGTAATGTGCATGTATGTACACAGTGACTGCACCAGCAGAATAGTGAGTGCAGCTCTGGAGTATAATACAGGAGGTAACTCAGGATCAGTACAGGATCAGTAATGTAATGTATGTACACAGTACCTGTTCCAGCAGAATAGTGAGTGCAGTTCTGGGGTAGAATACAGGATGTAACTCAGGATCAGTAATGTAATGTATGTACACAGTGACTGCACCAGCAGAATAGTGAGTGCAGCTCTGGAGTATAATACAGGATGTAACTCAGGCTCAGTAATGTAATGTATGTACACAGTGACTGCACCAGCAGAATAGTGAGTGCAACTCCAGAGTATAATACAGGAGGTAACTCAGGATCAGTAATGTAATGTATGTACACAGTGACTGCACCAGCAGAATAGTGAGGGCAGCTCTGGGGTATAATACAGGAGGTAACTCAGGATCAGTAATGTGCATGTATGTACACAGTGACTGCACCAGCAGAATAGTGAGTGCAGCTCTGGAGTATAATACAGGAGGTAACTCAGGATCAGTACAGGATCAGTAATGTAATGTATGTACACAGTACCTGTTCCAGCAGAATAGTGAGTGCAGTTCTGGGGTAGAATACAGGATGTAACTCAGGATCAGTAATGTAATGTATGTACACAGTGACTGCACCAGCAGAATAGTGAGTGCAGCTCTGGAGTATAATACAGGATGTAACTCAGGCTCAGTAATGTAATGTATGTACACAGTGACTGCACCAGCAGAATAGTGAGTGCAACTCCGGAGTATAATACAGGAGGTAACTCAGGATCAGTAATGTAATGTATGTACACAGTGACTGCACCAGCAGAATAGTGAGTGCAACTCCGGAGTATAATACAGGAGGTAACTCAGGATCAGTAATGTAACGTATGTACACAGTGACTGCACCAGCAGAATAGTGAGTGCAACTCCGGAGTATAATACAGGGCGTAACTCAGGATCAGTACAGGATCAGTAATGTAATGTATGTGCACAGTGACTGCACCAGCAGAATAGTGAGTTCAGCTCTGGTGATATGTGACTGTACTGTGAGTTCTTAGTAACAGTCCCTTTAGCTTCTGTTACAGTACTAGCATCTTACATTAATGTTGCGCAGAAAATGGGCTCCAAACAGTGACATCTGGATGTTTTCCGGTCGGGAGAATTGCTGCCGGATGCCGCCTGCCGAAAGAACGGTGGAGGCGTGAGAGTACTAGGGGTGAGATAAGAGAGGGCATTATTACATAACGTTACCAGGGTCCAATGGGATAAGTCATGTACACAGCTCACAGGGCATACAATATATTACAAATAACAGGGTCACAGATGCACAGACCACTCGACAACTGTCAACAGTGCATCCTATCTGGGCGGATGAACATCTCGTATTCCGGTACATGATACATAATAGACAAGTGCTTACAAGGCAACTCCCGGGTGTAATAGACACATCGGCACCAGAATGTGCACTGTCATTAAAATCTGAAAGTTGTGATAAAGTGATGGCATAGAATGATCTGGTCTGATCTACACATAGCCACTGACAACCTTGGTGTGAGACTCACGGTCGGGTCACGCTCCACCACCAGCACCTTGTACGCTTTCTTCTTGGTCTGCATTTTCATCAGCCAATAGGCAACTGCCCAGCCCATGACTCCGCCCCCTACGATGACGATGTCCGCGTGTTCTGGCGGCAGATGGTCCATGGATTTGAATGGTGACCAGTCGCTGCCTGGCAGAACGTCCCGCACTTTATTGTGGATCTTCTGCATCTCACTGGACAGAACTGGGAGGAAAACCGAGAAATAACTAAGGAAATCCGATCACAGACGATTGACACCGAGCAGACGGCACTGGGTCAGTGATGTCATCACCAGAGGGCGGGGATGACAACCTCTCACACAGGGTATACAGGCTGGTTGTCAGCAGTAATAGATGATGAGCCGGTGCCGTAGTATAAGGTGCATGGTCCCACGTCTGATCACAGGTCATTATATCAGTGATGTCACCATGGGGCAGGACTGACAACCTCTCTACAGGATATACAGGCTGGTTGTCAGCAGGGGCTTTTTTCCAGAATTGAGGTATTGAACTTGTGGAGCTGGCCATGACCCCGATACATAAACAGCTGGTGACTGTTTATAACGGGTTTAACCCCTTCACTACCAAGGGTGGTTTGCACGTTAACTCCCGGGCCAATTTTTACAATTCTGACCACTGTACCTTTATGAGGTCATAACTCTGGAACGCTTCCATGGATCCCGGTGATTCTGACATTGTTTTCTCGTGACATATTGTACTTCATGTTAGTGGTAAAATTGCATTCAAATAACTTGCGTTTATTTGTGAAAAAAACGGAAATTTGGCGAAAATTTCGCAATTTTCCAACTTTGAATTTTTATGCCCTTAAATCACAGCGATACGGCACACAAAAAACTTAATAGATAACATTTCCCACAAGTTTACTTTACATCAGCACAATTTTGGAACCAAAATTTTTTTTTGTTAGGAAGTTATAAGGGTTAAAAATTGACCAGCGATTTCTCATTTTTGCAACACCATTTTATTTTTAGGGACCACTTCACATTTGAAGCCACTTTGAGGGGTCTATATGATAGAAAATACCCAAAAATGACACCATTCTAAAAAATGCACCCCTTAAGGTGCTTAAAACCACATTCAAGAAGTTTATTAACCCTTTAGGTGCGTCACAGGAATTTTTTGAATATTAAAAAAAAATGAACATTTAACTTTTTTCACAAAAAAAATACTTCAGGTTCAATTTTCTTTATTTTACCAAGGGTAACAGGAGAAATTGGACTGCAAAAGTTATTGTGCAATTTGTCCTGAGTACGCTGATACCTGATATGTGGGGGGAACCACTGTTTCGGCGCATGGCAGACCTCAGTAGGGAAGGAGCGCCGTTTGACTTTTTCAATGCAAAATTGGCTGGAATTTAGATCGGACGCCATGTCGCGTTTGGAGAGCCCCTGATGTACCTAAACAGTGGAAACCCCCCAAGTGACCCCATTTTGGAAACTAGACCCCCCAAGGAACTTATCTAGATATGTGGTGAGAACTTTGAACCCACAAGGGCTTCACAGAAGTTTATAACGTACAGCGGTACAATTAAAAAATCATATTTTTTCCACAAAAATGATCTTTGCACCCCCAATTTTTATTTTTCCAAGGGTAACAGGACCCTAAAAGTTATTGTGCAATTTGCCCTGAGTACGCTGATACCCCATATGTGGGTGTAAATGACTATTTGGGCGCATAGCAGAGCTCAGAAGGGAAGCAGCGCCATTTGACGTTTTTGGCTAGAATTGAGATCGGACACCATGTCGCGATTGGAAAACCCCTGATGTACCAAAACAGTGGAAACCCCCCACAAATGACACCATTTTGGAATCTAGACCCCCCAGGGAACTTATCTAGATGTGTGGTGAGAACTTTGAACCCCCAAGGGCTTCACAGAAGTTTATAACATACAGCAGTACAATAAAAAAATCATATTTTTTCCACAAAAATGATCTTTTCACCCTCAATTCTTATTTTTCCAAAAGTAACAGGACCCTAAAAGATATTGTGCAATTTATCCTGAGTACGCTGATACCCCACATGTGGGTGTAAACCACTATTTGGGCGCATGGCAGAGCTCGGAAGGGAAGCAGCGCCATTTGACGTTGTTGGCTGGAATTGAGATCGGACACCATGTCGCGTTAGGAAAGCCCCTGATGTACCAAAACAGTAGAAACCCCCCACAAATGACACCATTTTGGAAACTAGACCCCCCAAGGAACTTATCTAGATGTGTGGTGAGCACTTTGAACCCCCCAGTGCTTCACTGAAGTTTATAACGTCCGGGCGTGAAAATAAAAAAATCGTATTTTTTCCACAAACATCATCTTTTAGTCCCCATTTTTTTATTTTCCCAAGGGTAACAGGAGAAATTGGACCCCAAAAGTTGTTGTCCAATTTGTCCTGAGTACGCTGACACCCCATATGTGGGAGAAAACTACTGTATGGGGACACGTCGGGGCTCGGAAGGGAAGTAGTGACGTTTTGGAATGCAGACTTTGATGGAATGGTCTGTGGGTGTCATGTTGCCTTTGGAGAGCCCCTAATGTACCTAAACAGTGGAAACCCCCCACAAATGATCCCATTTTGGAAACTAGACCCCCTGAGGAACTTATCTAGATGTGTGGTGAGCACTTTGAACCCCCAAGGGCTTCACAGAAGTTTATAATGCCCAAGCATGAAAATAAAAAAATCGTATTTTTTCCACAAACATGATCAATTAGTCCCCAATTTTTTTATTTTCCCAAAGGTAACAGGAGAAATTGGACCCCAAAAGTTGTTGTCCAATTTGTCCTGAGTACGCTGATACCTCATATGTGGGAGAAAACTACTGTATGGGCACACATCAGGGCTCAGAAGGGAAGTAGTGACGTTTTGGAATGCAGACTTTGATGGATTGGTCTGCGGGTGTCATGTGCGTTTGGAGAGCCCCTGATGTACCTAAACTATTGAAACTCCCCACAAGTGACCCCATTTTGGAAACTAGACCCCCCACGGAGCTTATCTAGATGTGTGGAGAGCACTTTGAACCCCCAAGTGCTTCACAGAAGTTTATAACGCCTGGGCGTGAAAATAAAAAAAACATTTTTTTCCGCAAAATTATATTTTTGCCCCCAATTTTTTATTTTCCTAAGGGTAACAGGAGAAATTGGACCCCAAAAGTTGTTTTGTAATTTGTCCTGAGTAGGCTAATACCCTACATGTGGGGGTAAAACACTGTTTGGGCGCATGGCAGAGCTTGGAAGGGAAGGAGCACCATTTGACTTTTTCAACGCAGAATTGGCTGGAATTGAGATCAGACGCCATGTTGCCTTTGGAGAGCACCTGATGTGCCCAAACAGTGGAAACCCCCCAATTATAACTCCAACCCTAACCTCAACACACCCCTAACCCTAATCTGAGCCCTAGCCCTAACCCTAGCCCTAACCCTAGCCCTAACCCTAGCGGGAAAATGGAAATAAATAAATTTTCTTTTAGTTTTATTATTTTTCCCTAACTAAGGGGGTGATAGCGGGGGGTTTGATTTACTATTTATGGCGGTTTTTATGTTTGGCAGCTGTCGCACGCTAAAAGACGCTTTTTATTGTAAAAATAGTTTTTGCATCACCACATATTGTGAGCTATAATTTTTCCGTATTTTGACCCACCGAGTCATGTGAGGTCTTATTTTTTGCGGGACGAGTTGACGTTTTTATTGGTACCATTTTCGGGCACGTGACATTTTTTGATCGCTTTTTATTCCGATTTTTGGGACGCAGAATGAACAAAAACCAGCGTTTCATGAATTTCTTTTGGGGGGTGCGTTTACACCGTTCCGCGTGCGGTAAAATTGATAAAGCGTTTTTATTCTTCGGGTCAGTACGGTTACAGCGATACCTCATTTAGGTCGTTTTTTTATGTTTTGTCGGTTTGTTGCAATGAAAACAATTTTATATAAAAAATAATTATTTTTGTATCGCTTTATTCTGCGAGCTATAACTTTTTTATTTTTTTGCGGATGATGCTGTTTGGCGGCTCATTTTTTGCGGGACAAGATGACGTTTTCAGCGGTACCATGGATATTTATATGCGTCTTTTTGATCGCGCGTTATTGCACTTTTTGTTCGGTGGTATTATAATAAATCATTATTTTTTGCTTCGTTTTTTATTTTTTAAGGGTTTCGCTAAAGGGGTTAACTAATGGGACAGTTTTATCGCTGATCTGTCACATCACAGATCACTGTGACAGATCAGCGATCTGTCACAGGCACTGCTGCAGACTTCCTCATGCCTGCGCTTTGCAGGCAGTGAGGAAGTCAGCTCCCTGCAGGCCCCCGTCGCCATCTTGGATCCGGGGGCCTGTAGGGAAAGAGCCCTCCGCAGCAGCGCTGCACATTGCGCTGCCGTGGGGGGCTGAGGGAAGCACGGAGGGAGCCCCCTCCCTGCCGATGCTTCCCTTTAACCCCCGGTACACCGCGATCGCGTTTGATCGCGGTGTGCAAGGGGTTAACGTGTCGGGGGCGGTCCGTGACCGCCCCTGACACATTGTGCCGGGTGTCAGCTATGATAATTAGCTGACACTCGGCCGCGATCAGCGGCGCTCACCACGTGGGAGCCGCTGATCGCTGGGACGTAATATTCCGTCCATGGTAGTTAGGTCCAGGGTCACATGGACGGAATATTCCGTCCTTTGTAGGTAAGGGGTTAAGTAAACCAAGGACCCTTACAACAACTTCTAGATACAGATGTGCATAAAAACAACCTTTAATGAAGCCTAAATAGTAGACAAAACAACCACATAAACAACAAGCAAACGTGTCACCTATTACACCCTACTATGGGGTACTGATATGAAAGCTGCCTAACAACGGAGGTTGGCACCCTAAACACAATAGAGATTGGCGCCCCCATTCTACGATGGCTGAACCCTAAAACTCCTAAATAGCTCTGAATATGTTCCACATAAAGTGGCAAGTGCAAGGGGCTGTTTGACCATTTTTTCCCACATAATATCTATCTATCCACCTTCTGATAATCCTGTTGGGAGAAACGCTTTGAGGTTTTTGCCTATCTTACATCAAAAAATCTGAGTATCCCTCTATTTGTTATCAATAATGTTGGTTATATTGATATTAATGTTTTAATGGATCATTTTTTTTCCTTCCATATGCTTATTTGTGCCACCCAGTGGTGAATGTATAGCCATATCAGGGTATTCCCAGGGTGAGCCGTCGTGGAGCGGGGGCGCCATTCTGCTGACCAGTAGGATGCCAACCTCCGCTGACAGGAAGGCATACAGTTATAGGGGACAGATAGTGAGATACTCTAATGCACTTGTCACTTTATGTCTTGTCTTTTTTGCACTTTTTCTCTTTGTTGCCTATTGAGCTTCCTATCTGGCAACCCCTATACACTCCTTTTCTGAATAATTGGTTGATCAAATGTGGCACATATTCAGGGCTATTTAGGAGTTTTAGGGTTCAGCCATCGTGGAACGGGGGCGCCAATCTCGATTGTGTTTAGGGTGCCAACCTCCGTTGTTAGGCAGCTTTCATATCAGTACCCCATAGTAGGGTGTAATAGGTGACACGGTTGCTTGTTGTTTATGTGGTTGTTTTGTCTACTATTTAGGCTTCATTAAAGGTTGTTTTTATGTACATCTGTATCTAGAAGTTGTTGTAAGGGTCCTTGGTTTACTTAAGTTAAGTTGTTTGACCTTACTATATATATATACAAATTTTATAACGGGTTTAGACATTAACTTTCAATATTAAGCAATAACCAGAGATAACTTGTGCACAGTCATCGGCGTTGTCAGCAGTTGTGACGGCTCGTTATCCCACGGGGTTAATACAAGGTAACGAGTCCAGAAGTAATGCGCCATCGTGTGACAATTTATTTCCGCAGTAATTATCGCGACAACCTATGAGGACGCCGTGCAGACTCTCGTATCGGCTGGCAAACAAGTTTACTATACTCAGATGCCAAAAAGTGACAATAAATACGAATAACGGCAGCGAGCGCATCCTGTTATCTGGTTATTACAGTGCGGGGAAGGTCCAGCTGCGAGAGACAAGGGGACGACGTGACGGGGTAATCCACTCTGATAGGGAAGTCAAGAGTCCGATGGGGACAGAAACGTCTGCAGTGCTGGGGAATGTGATGGCAACATACCAGCGAGTAACAGAAATAATAATCACAGACAATCAGGTGTCACATTGTATCACACAGTGTATATATATATATATATATATATACACATACACAGTGGGGCAAAAAAGTATTTAGTCAGCAATAGTGCAAGTTCCACCACTTAAAAAGATGAGAGGCGTCTGTAATTTACATCATAGGTAGACCTCAACTATGGGAGGCAAACTGAGAAAAAATCCAGAAAATCACATTGTCTGTTTTTTTTTCATTTTAATTGCATATTATGGTGGAAAATAAGTATTTGGTCAGAAACAAGAAATCAAGATTTCTGGCTCTCACAGACCTGTAACTTCTTCTTTAAGAGTCTCCTCTTTCCTCCACTCATTACCTGTAGTAATGGCACCTGTTTAAACTTGTTATCAGTATAAAAAGACACCTGTGCACACCCTCAAACAGTCTGACTCCAAACTCCACTATGGTGAAGACCAAAGAGCTGTCAAAGGACACCAGAAACAAAATTGTAGCCCTGCACCAGGCTGGGAAGACTGAATCTGCAATAGCCAACCAGCTTGGAGTGAAGAAATCAACTGTGGGAGCAATAATTAGAAAATGGAAGACATACAAGACCACTGATAATCTCCCTCGATCTGGTGCTCCACGCAAAATCCCACCCCGTGGGGTCAGAATGATCACAAGAACGGTGAGCAAAAATCCCAGAACCACGCGGGGGGACCTAGTGAATGAACTGCAGAGAGCTGGGACCAATGTAACAAGGCCTACCATAAGTAACACACTACGCCACCATGGACTCAGATCCTGCAGTGCCAGACGTGTCCCACTGCTTAAGCCTGTACATGTCCGGGCCCGTCTGAAGTTTGCTAGAGAGCATTTGGATGATCCAGAGGAGTTTTGGGAGAATGTCCTATGGTCTGATGAAACCAAACTGGAACTGTTTGGTAGAAACACAACTTGTCGTGTTTGGAGGAAAAAGAATACTGAGTTGCATCCATCAAACACCATACCTACTGTAAAGCATGGTGGTGGAAACATCATGCTTTGGGGCTGTTTCTCTGCAAATGGGCCAGGACGACTGATCCGGGTACATGAAAGAATGAATGGGGCCATGTATCGTGAGATTTTGAGTGTAAACCTCCTTCCATCAGCAAGGGCATTGAAGATGAAACGTGGCTGGGTCTTTCAACATGACAATGATCCAAAGCACACCGCCAGGGCAACGAAGGAGTGGCTTCGTAAGAAGGATGAAAATGATGAAATGGTAAGACAGGATGTTGAGAAGGCTGAACTTTTAAATTCCTATTTTGCATCTGTTTTCTCTCAGAAAGGAAATGTAACATCAACTGTTATTCACTGTCCTATTAAGGGAATAGAAGAATCCAGGATATCTATAAACAGAAAGATAGTGAGGAAACACTTAGCTAACCTAAATGAATTCAAGTCTCCAGGTCCAGATGAATTACACCCCAGAGTACTGAAGGAGATAGCAGAAGAAATTTTTGAACCCCTCTCCATAATCTTTGAAAATTCTTGGAGAACAGGAGAAGTGCCAGAAGACTGGAGAAGAGCAAATGTTGTTCCTATCTTCAAAAAAGGGGAAGAAGGTGGACCCAGGCAACTATAGGCCGGTGAGTCTGACTTCTATACCAGGAAAGATCTTTGAACAAATTATTAAACAACATGTATGTCAATACCTGGATAAGAATGAAGTGATTAAACAGAGTCAGCATGGGTTTGTAACTAATAAGTCATGTCAGACTAACTTAATTTCCTTCTATGACGGTATCACTGATTGGGTGGATCAAGGAAATGCTGTAGATATAGTATATCTTGACTTCAGCAAAGCATTTGACAAAGTCTCTCATACAATCCTTATTGAAAAAATGACTAAGTATGGAATGGACAAGGCAACTGTTACGTGGATTCATAACTGGCTTAGTGATCGGACACAAAGAGTGGTCGTAAATGGCTGCACATCCAGTTGGAAGAATGTCTCAAGTGGGGTACCACAGGGCTCTGTCCTGGGCCCTGTATTGTTCAACATCTTTATCAACGATTTAGATGACGGAATTGAGGGTAAACTGATTAAATTTGCTGATGACACAAAGCTAGGAGGGATAGCTAATACTAGAGAAGAGAGAGAGAGGATTCAAAAAGATTTAAATAAACTGGAGAAGTGGGCAGCAACTAACAGAATGGTTTTTAACAGGGAGAAATGCAAAGTACTACATCTGGGCAATAAAAATGAAAAAAGCATATACAGAATGGGAGCAATAGGGCTAAGTGACAGCACATGTGAAAAAGACTTGGGTATACTAATAGATCACAGACTGAATATGAGTCAACAGTGTGATGCAGCAGCAAAAAAGGCAAATGAAATTCTAGGATGTATTAACAGAAGCATACAGTCTAGATCACGTGAAGTCATTATTGCCCTCTACTCCTCTTTGGTCAGACCTCATCTGGAATATTGTGTCCAGTTTTGGGCACCACATTTTAAAAAAGACATCAACAAACTGGAGCAAGTTCAGAAAAGAGCGACCAGAATGGTGACCGGTCTGCAAACCCTGTCTTATGAGGAAAGGTTGCAGGATTTGGGAATGTTTAGTTTGCAAAAGAGAAGACTGAGAGGAGACTTAATAGCTGTCTACAAATATCTAAAGGGCTGTCACATTGTAGAAGGATCATCTTTATTCTCATTTGCACAAGGAAAGACTAGAAGCAATGGGATGAAACTGAATGGGAGGAGACACAGATTAGATATTAGAAAAAACTTTTTGACAGTTAGAGTGATCAATGAGTGGAACAGGCTGCCACGAGAATTGGTGAGTTCTCCTTCAATGGAAGTCTTCAAACAGAGGCTGGACAGACATCTGACTGGGATTATTTAGCGAATCCTGCTTTGAGCAGGGGGTTGGACCAGATGGCCCAGGAGGTCCCTTCCAACTCTACGATTCTATGATTCTATCTGTGATTTCAAGGTCCTGGAGTGGCCTAGCCAGTCTCCAGATCTCAACCCTATAGAAAACCTTTGGAGGGAGTTGAAAGTCCGTGTTGCCAAGCGAAAAGCCAAAAACATCACTGCTCTAGAGGAGATCTGCATGGAGGAATGGGCCAACATACCAACAACAGTGTGTGGCAACCTTGTGAAGACTTACAGAAAACGTTTGACCTCTGTCATTGCCAACAAAGGATATATCACAAAGTATTGAGATGAAATTTTGTTTCTGACCAAATACTTATTTTCCACCATAATCTGCAAATAAAATGAAAAAAAAACCAGACAATGTGATTTTCTGGATTTTTTTTTCTCAGTTTGTCTCCCATAGTTGAGGTCTACCTATGATGTAAATTACAGACGCCTCATCTTTTTAAGTGGTGGAACTTGCACTATTGCTGACTGACTAAATACTTTTTTGCCCCACTGTATATACACACACACACACACACACACTGTGTGTGTATATATATATATATATATATATATATATATATATATATACACACACATACACATACATACAGTACAGACCAAAAGTTTGAACACACCTTCTCATTCAAAGAGTTTTCTTTATTTTCATGACCATGAAAATTGTAGATTCACTCTGAAGGCATCGTAACTATGAATTAACACATGTGGAATTATATAATTAACAAAAAAGTGTGAAACAACTGAAAATACTGTATGTTTTATATGCTAGGTTCTTCAAAGTAGCCACCTTTTGCTTTGATTACTGCTTTGCACACTCTTGGCATTCTCTTGATGAGCTTCAAGAGGTAGTCACCGGAAATGGTCTTCCAACAGTCTTGAAGGAGTTCCCAGAGATGTTTAGCACTTGTTGGCCCTTTTGCCTTCACTCTGCAGTCCAGCTCACACCAAACCATCTCGATTGGGTTCAGGTCTGGTGACTGTGGAGGCCAGGTCATCTGGCGTAGCACCTCATCACTCTTCCTCTTGGTCAAATAGCCCTTACACAGCCTGGAAGTGTGTTTGGGGTCATTGTCCTGTTGAAAAATAAATGATGGTCCAACTAAATGCAAGCCGGATGGAATAGCATGCCGCTGCAAGATGCTGTGGTAGCCATGCTGGTTCAGTATGCCTTCAATTTTGAATAAATCCCCAACAGTGTCACCAGCAAAGCACCCCTACACCATCACACCTCCTCCTCCATGCTTCACGGTGGGAACCAGGCATGTAGAGTCCATCCATTCACCTTTTCTGCGTTGCACAAAGACACGGTGGTTGGAACCAAAGATCTCAAATTTGGACTCATCAGACCAAAGCACAGATTTCCACTGGTCTAATTTCCATTCCGTGTGTTCTTTAGCCCAAACAAGTCTCTTCTGCTTGTTGCCTGTCCTTAGCAGTGGTTTCCTAGCAGCTATTTTACCATGAAGGCCTGCTGCACAAAGTCTCCTCTTAACAGTTGTTGTAGAGATGTGTCTGCTGCTAGAACGCTGTGTGGCATTGACCTGGTCTCTAATCTGAGCTGCTGTTAACCTGCGATTTCTGAGGCTGGTGACTCGGATGAACTTATCCTCCGCAGCAGAAGTGACTCTTGGTCTTCCTTTCCTGGGGCGGTCCTCATGTGAGACAGTTTCTTTGTAGCACTTGATGGTTTATGCCAATGCACTTGGGGACACTTTCAAAGTTTTCCCAATTTTTCGCACTGATTGACTAAAGTTTTTCTTTACTTAGCTGCTTTTTTCTTGCCATAATACAAATTCTAACAATCTATTCAGTAGGACTATCAGCTGTGTATCCACCAGACTTCTACACAACACAACTGATGGTTCCAACCCCATTTATAAGGCAAGAAATCCCACTTATTAAACCTGACAGGGCACACCTGTGAAGTGAAAACCCTTGACTCTGCCCTGTCCTTCAAACCACACATCCAAGCTCTCTCCACCTCTTGTCGCCTCCAGCTCAAAAATATTCCCAGAATCCGTCCCTTCCTCAACCCTTAATCTACTAAACTACTTGTGCATGCCCTCATCATCTCCCGCCTCGACTATGGCAACATTCTTTTCTGTGGCCTCCCTGCTAACACCCTTGCACCTCTCCAGTCCATCCTCAACTCTGCCGCCCGACTAATTCATCTCTCTCCTCGCTACTCCTCCGCTTCTCCCCTCTGCAAATCTCTTCACTGGCTCCCATTCCCTCAGCGTATCCAGTTCAAATTACTAATACTGACCTACAAGGCCATCTGTAACCTGTCTCACCCATATGTCTCTGAACTAATCTCCGGTCCTCCCAAAACCTCCTTCTCTCCTCCACACTTATTCGCTCCTCACCCAACCGCCTGCAAGACTTCTCCCGAATAGCCCCCATTCTCTGGAATTCTTTGCCCCAACATGTCCGACTATCAACCACATTCGGATCCTTCAGACGGAACCTGAAAACCCATCTCTTCAGGAAAGCCTACAGCCTGCAATGATCCCCGCTGCCTCCTCACCACTACTGGAGCAACTGCCTCACCATCACTGGAGCTGCTGCAACCCCCCAACCTACTGTCTCCTTCCCCACCATCCTGTAGCATGTAAGCCCGAAAGGGCAGGGTCCTCTCTCCCCTCTATATCAGTCTGTCATTGTTAGTTTGTTTACTGTAATTGATATCTGTAATTTGTATGTAACCCCTTCTCATGTACAGCACCATGGAATCAATGGTGCTTTATAAATAAATAATAATAATAATTTCCGGTGACTACCTCTTGAAGCTCATCAAGAGAATGCCAAGAGTGTGCAAAGCAGTAATCAAAGCAAAAGGTGGCTACTTTGAAGAACCTAGAATATAAGACATATTTTCAGTTGTTTCACACTTTTTTGTTAATTAATTCCACGTGTTAATTCATAGTTTTGATGCCTTCAGAGTGAATCTACAATTCTCATAGTCATGAAAATAAAGAAAACTCTTTGAAGGAGAAGGTGTGTCCAAACTTTTGGTCTGTACTGTATATACATACAGGATGGTGCATCACTGCAGTCATAGCTCACACACTATAGATATATCAATATTGGGGGGGTCACTTACTTTTGGTGAAGTCATCCTCCTTCAGTAAAGCTGCGGATGTCCTGAAGCCCCTGCGTGCGGCTGCAGTGGCCCCCAGGGCAGGGCCCCCGCGGTTCAGCTGCCGCAGCGCTCCCATCCTGCACAACCTGCTCACACTCATAGCTCTCCTCCAGTGCCTGACCACCACACAGCCGATAGAGAACTTTCACATTCCGTGACATCATCAGGGAGCGTCGTGCCGACAGCCAATCAGAGCAGCGCAGGGAAATATCACAGTCTCCTCCAGAGGGCGCGCGGGTCAGACGATGGGTGTAGAAAGATGACGGTGGGTGATACGCTGAAAGGCTGAGTGCCCGCCTTTTCCGGTACGAGCGGAAGCGACACTTTTCCCGGTGTTTCTCTGACGTGTCCCGGGGCTGTGAGTGACGTGCGCAGCGCAGCGCGGACAGAGAAACATGTTGGACTTCTTCACAATCTTCAGCAAAGGGGGCATCGTGCTCTGGTGCTTCCAGGGGGTGCGCGGCTCCATCAGCGGCCCAGTGAATGCGCTTCTGCGCTCCGTCATCCTTCAGGTGACCGCCGGGGGCGCTGCGGGGCCTGAGATGTCAGCGCTCCTGTTGTCGGGTCCCACAGGGGGATCCGACATTGGGCTTCCGGAGAAGACGTTCTGGGGTGCTGATGAATTAACGTGGAGTATCCGGGGGTGGTGACATCCACAGGCATAGACCTCAGGACTGTGGTATTGGGGTGCATGGCATATGGGTGGGGGGTGACCCTCATTTTCCAGCTGCTACTAGGGTGCAGTGATTCCCGGGCTGTGGAGGGAGCACATTGGTTCCCTGGGTGTAAGGAGGTGACCGGGAGCACAGTGATTCCTGAGGAGCAAAGAGGTGCCTGGCGTGGGAGTAGCAGTGATTCCTTTGGTGTAAGGAGGTGACTGGGGTAGGAGGAGGTGACCAGGAGGGGGAGTAGTGAATCCTGGGGTGTAAGGAGGTAACGGGTGGGAGGCGCAGTGGTTCCTGGGGTGTAAGGAAGTGACTGGGAGGAGAAGCAGTGATTCCCACGGTGTAAGGAGGTGATCAAAAGGGGATGCAGTGATTCCTGGGGTGTAAAGAGGTGACAGAGGTGGGAGGTCCAGTGATTCCCGGGGTGTAAGGGGGGGGACGCAGTGATTCCGGGGTGTAAGGAGGTGACCAGGAGGGGGAGTAGTGATTCTCGCGGAGTGAGGAGGGGACCTGGAGGGTGAGCAGTGATTTCCTGCGGTGTAAGGAGGTGACCGGGGTGGAAGGCGCAGTGATTCCTGTGGTTTAAGGAGGTGACCGGGGAGGCTCAGTGATTCCCAGGGTGTACGGAGGTGGCTGGGAGGGAGAGCAGTGATTCCCGGGGTGTAAGGAGGTGACTGGGAGGGAAAGTAGTGATTCCCGGGGTGTATGAAGGTGAATGGGCGGGAGAGCTGTGGTTCCTGGGGTGGGAGAAGGTGACCGGAGTGGAAGGCGCAGTGATTCCCAGGATGTAAGGAGTAAGGCACAGTGATTTCTGGGGTGTATTGAGGTGACCGAGGTGGGAGTCGCAGTGATTCCAGGGGTGTGAGGAGGTGACCGGGAGGGGGTTCAGTGATTCCTGGGGTGTAAGGAGGTGACCGAGCTGGGATGCACAGTGATTCCTGGGTGTGAGCAAGTGACTGAGGTGGGAGGATCAGTGATTCTAGGGGAGTAAGGAGGAGACTCGGAGGGGGAGCAATTATTCTTGGGGTGTGAGGAGGTTACCGAGGGGCAGGCGCAATAATTCCCAGGGCTTCGGGACGTGACTGGCAGTTGGAGCAGTGATTCCCAGGGTGTGGGGAGGGGGAACAGTGATTCTTGTGGTGTGCGGAGGTGACTGGGAGGGGGCATACTGATTCCAGGGTTGGGGGAACAGTGATTCTCTGGGCTGTAGGGAAGTGATGGAGAGCGGGGGTCTCACAATGATTTTCATGTTGTAAGGAGATGACCATTGATTCCCGGGGTGTAAGAAAGTGACCGGAGGGGGCATTCGGTAAATCTTGGGGTGTAAGGAGGTGACCGGGAGGGGGATCAGTGATTACCAGGGGGTGTAAGGAGGTGACTGGGGGGCACAGTGATTCTCGGGATGTAAGGAGGTGACCGGTAGCAGTGATTCCCGGGCTGTGAGGAGATGACATGGGATGGGGGGAGTAGTGATTCACAGGGTGTGAGGGGGTGCAGTGATTCCCGGGGTGTAAGGAGATGACATGGTGGGGGCACAGTGAGTCCCGGAGTGGGAGGGAGGTGACTGTGTGGGTGGGGGGGTGTCGCAGTGCTTCCCTCGGATGAGGGGGTGAGGGGAGTGGCCATGAAGGGGTGCAGTAATTCCCAGGGTGTGGGGAGGTGACCGGGAGGGGGCGAAGGGATTCCCAGGGCGCGTGACCGGGAGTGGGTGCAGTGATTCCCGGGGTGTAGGGGCGGGGTGACTGTGTTTGGTGTGGTGGTGGTTTGAGTGGAGGGGGGCAGTGTTTCCCAGGGTGTAGGGAAGTGACCGGGGGTGGCGCAGTGCTTCTCGGAGATGAGGGGGCAGGAGGATTGAAAGTGAAGGGGCTCAGTGATTTCCAGGGTGTAGGGAGGTGACCGGGGGTGGCGCAGTGCTTCTTGGAGATGAGGGAGTGGGAAGAGTGACCATGAAGGGGCGCAGTGATTTCCAGGGTGTAGGGAGGTGACCGGGGGTGCCGCAGTGATTTCCAGGGTGTAGGGAGGTGACCGGGGGTGGCGCAGTGCTTCTTGGAGATGAGGGAGTGGGAAGAGTGACCATGAAGGGGCGCAGTGATTCTCAGGGTTTAGGAACGTTAACCGGGAGGGGGCTCAGTGATTCTTGGGGGGACGACCGGGAGGGGGCGCAGTGAGTCCCTGGGAGTAGGCGTGGTGACCAGGAGGGGGTGTATTGAGTCCCGAGGTATGGGGAGGTGACCAAGTGGTGCAGTGATTCCCGAGGTAGGAGTGACCGGAGGGGATGAGAGTGACTGGGAGGAGGCCAGCGATTCCCAGGGTGTCCTACTGCTGTAAGGTTTGAACTCCATATGCCGACATCTATGGTGCAGCTCTTGCTTTGGTTTTTTTAGGGGCCCAAGCGTGAGTGGCACGGTGGTGTTGGGTTTTGTACTGTTAGTCTGGGGGGTTCAGTACAGAGATGACATGATTGTATTACTGCGGGACCTGATGTGGGGAGAGGGGTGATGTACGATTGATTGTTTCCTCTCTACTATATTCTGTGACCCCCCCCCCCCCCCCCGAGTCCCCCATCATGTTCTTCTAATATTGGGATGTTGCAGGTCATGGGATCTTGTGACCGTTGGGTCAATATTCTGGGGTTCACTGAGGCTCCACTGGCACTTTTGAGGCATCCTGTCCAGGTGCTGTGCAGCTGGATCGGACCTGGGAGCTATAACACTGCGGTTTGTCAAGGGTGTGGCTCACTGCTCTCATCATTGTCTGTGTTGTCTCTGTAGGAGCGAGGCGGCAGCAACTGCTACAACCATGACTCCCTCACCCTGAAGTACAAGCTGGACAATCAGTTTGAGTTGGTGTTCGTGGTAAGACATGTATTGTGGCGGTGGCCAGTGCGCTGATACATATCCCAAGTTATTCTGTGTCCTCCCTCAGCCTGAGTCTCCTAATCTATGGATGGATGGAGCGGGGCATGGGACTGCTCAATATGGGTCTGATCACAGCATGACCAGCCGATGAGGAGGGGAACGTCCTGCACTTTAACCCTTGTGTGTCACCTCTTCATCCGTCTCCTGTCCCCATAGGTCGGATACCAGAAGATTTTAACGCTGACGTATGTGGACAAGTTAATAGACGACGTCCATAAAGAATTCCGGGATAAGTATCGCAATCAGATCCAGCAGAACGGCACGCTGGGTTTATTAAGCGGCTCTTTCGATTTTCAGGATGATTTTGACTTCCTTCTCAGGTTGGTGGGTGACAGGGTGTAGCCCGACCTCAGTATGGAGGTGTCTTGGATTATCCATGGGCTGTTTTGTGGGGATTTGTGATCCTGAGCTGACTTGTGTCTGTCGTACAGGGCAGCGGAGGAGAGTAGCCGAGCTCGAGCGCCTGCCGCCATGAAGACCTTCAAACAGTCCGAGAAGTCCAAGAAGACGGTGAAGTCCATGATTGAAAAGCCGGGAGAAAAAGTGAAGGAAAATCATAAGAAGAGCAAGTCTTCTAAGAAAGAGAGTGAGTGCCGAGCGTTAACCCTGCAGTGTCCTGGACGGAGAATACGTGTGTATTATGTGGTGTCTGGCTGATATGTGGGGGCCGGGACTTGTGTGGACCCCACAGACCTCACACATCAGGGGCATCCATAGGGCCTTGGGGGGCTCATCTGCCTGTTCTCCATTTACTGGAGGAAAACACGCACACCAGAAGACTTCATACACTTCAAATTTATGTTAAGGACATATAACTGTGCCCTTCACCTCGCCAAACAGACCTACTTCACCACCCTGATCTCACTATTCAACAACCCCAAGAAACTTTTTGACACCTTTCACTCCCTCCTCAAGCCAAAAGCACAAGCCCCTATCACAGACATTTGTGCTGATGACCTGGCCTCCCACTTTATAGAGAAAATAGACATTATCCGCCAGGAAATCCGCTCCCAATCGCCAAGTTCAGTGACTCCCATCCCTCCCTGCATTTCCCCTGGCTCACTCTCCACATTCGATCCCATCACAGAAGAAGTCGTCTCCAGGCTCCTCTCCTCTTCTCGTCCGACTACATGCACAACCGACCCCATTCCCTCACATCTCCTCCAGTCTCTCTCTCCAGTCCTCACAACTCGCCTAACTACAATTTTTAATCTCTCCCTCTCCTCTGGCATTTTCCCCTCCTCCTTCAAACACTCTATCATTAC
Source organism: Dendrobates tinctorius (assembly GCF_039654945.1). NCBI lineage: Eukaryota > Metazoa > Chordata > Amphibia > Anura > Dendrobatidae > Dendrobates > Dendrobates tinctorius. The sequence continues at coordinate 55,751 of NW_027361696.1, read as the reverse complement.
CCCATTACTAAAGAAACCCACCCTCGACCCATCCTGCACAAACAACTTCAGACCAGTCTCCAATCTCCCCTTCATCTCTAAACTCTTGGAGCGCCTGATATACTCCCGCCTTACCCGTTACCTCTCCACTCACTCCCTCTTAGACCCTTCACAGTCCGGTTTCCGCCACCTACATTCAACAGAAACTGCACTCAAAGTGACCAGTGACCTTCTGACAGCAAAACGTAACGGTAACCACTCTCTGCTCATTCTTCTCGACCTTTCTGCAGCTTTCGACACTGTTGACCACCCTCTCCTACTCTCTAGGCTCCAGTCACTAGGCATTAAGGACACTGCTCTCTCCTGGTTCTCCTCCTATCTTTCTGACCGCTCCTTCAGTGTTCTGTTCTCTGGCTCCACTTCATCTCCTCTTCCTCTCACTGTCGGGGTACCTCAGGGCTCAGTTCATGGCCCCCTTCTCCTCTCTCTACACAGCCCCAATTGGACAGACCATCAGCAGATTTGGCTTTCAGTACCATCTTTATGCTGATGACACACAACTATACACATCATCCCCTGACCTTACCCCCGTTGTACTACAGAATGCCACTGACTGTCTGTCTGCAGTCTCCAACATCATGCCTGCTCTCTATCTGAAACTCAACCTCTCCAAAACTGAACTTCTTCTGCTCCCGCCATCTACTAACCTCCCTAAATCTGACATTTCCCTCTCCGTGGGTGGCACCATAATAACACCCCGACAGCAAGCGCGCTGTCTGGGCGTTATGTTTGACTCCGATCTCTCCTTCACCTCCCATATACAATCTCTTGCCCGCTCGTGCCGCTTACACCTAAAGAACATCTCTAGAATCCGCCCTTTTCTCACCATGGAAACAACAAAAACCCTCACTGTCGCCCTGATCCACTCCCGCCTGGACTACTGTAACGCTCTATTAATTGGCCTCCCCCCTCACTCGACTCTCCCCTCTCCAGTCCATCCTTAATGCAGCAGCCAGGGTTGTCCATCTGGCTAATCGTTTCTCGGCGCGTCCGCTCTTTGCCAGTCGTTACACTGGCTGCCCATTCATTACAGGATACAATTCAAAGTACTTGTTCTCACCCACAAAGCTATCCACAGTGCGGCACCCCCTTACATCTCCTCCCTCATTTCTGTCTATCGGCCTAACCGACCACTGCTCTCTGCAAATGACTTTCGACTAACCTCTGCCCTAATCCATACCTCCCACTCCCGACTCCAAGACTTCTCCCGTGCTGCGCCAATCCTCTGGAATGCTCTACCCCAAAATATTAGGACCATCCACAATTTGCATAGATTTAGGCGCTCGCTCAAAACACATTTGTTCAGAGCGGCCTATCACATTCAGTAATCAAAGTCATTTTATTTTTGTGTGTGTAGCCCATTCACTTTCTCCATCTATCCCCCACCCCCTGAAGATGGCTGGACCATCCTTGTAAATACATCATTGTAAATACAAACCTGTGCTTTGTATTGCCCCCACCTCATTGTAGATTGTAAGCTCCCACGAGCAGGGTCGTCTTATTTCGCTTTAATTATTGTATTGTTAACGTTATTACTTATGACTGTTGTGTTTGAATCTGTTCAACTGTAAAGCGCTGCGGAATATGTTGGCGCTATATAAATAAAGATTGTTATTATTATTACTGAGCTCCGCTATGTTTTGCAGATATTGCACCAGAAGCCGTCACTTCCAATAAACCGAAGGTGAGTGTGCTGCCGTCCTCCGGGGACAAGGAGGAGCTGAGCGCTGAGGAGACCATGCAGCGGAAGCGTGAGGAGTTCTTCAAGAAGAAGATGAAGACCGGGGACAAGGCCAGGTGCGGACACAGTGCACAGGGATCCTGGGGGCTGGGTCCTGTCACTGAGTACTGACAGTTTTAGCCATTTTTTATAGCAAATCCCCAAAACCGGAGGCTCAGAAGGAAAAAGGAAAGCAGCCACGGGTATGGGAGCTTGGCGCATCCAACACCAAAGAGCTAGACTACAGCAAACCCACCACCAACGGCAGCATGGAGGAGGGGGCCGCGCCGGACGAGGACCTCGAGACGCTGGTAAGATTCGGCACCACTGTATCCCGTTGCTGTACATAGGAATCTATGCTTCTATTCCTCATCATTTACAAGATCTCCCCTTGCAGTGAATGAGTAGAAATCTCCGAGAATAAGAAAGTTTTTTTATGATTCTTACAGCTGAAGGTTTGTTACTATTGTATGTTGTTTGTCTATAAGGTTACTGTTATGGCAGCCATTAGTATTGGTCACCCAGGTGAAGGGACTTGCGCAAGGTCAGAAAAACATGGCAGCCTTCTTCCAAAAACTACAGCTTGTGTGTGGGATTACATTTCTGCATCGTTCACCTCTATAGATATGAGGTGTAATGCCAGACACAACTTGTTGACAGGAAGAAGGCGTCCATCCATGTTTGGCGGATCCTGGACATTCCCTTGAAGTGTTCATATGATGTGTATTTCAGAGATTTCGCAGTGGTTTCATGTCAGGGAACCCCCCAGATGTGGAGTATGAAAGCAGCAGTGAAGAAGAGGAAGACATCCCCACTGTCCAAACTAAATCCACTCCATCTGTGGACAGGTCCAGGTAGACCACCTGTCTGTACTACTGGTCAGGGCTGTGGGTCCGTGCTGCGCTCTCACCACTACTGGGTTCTTTTCCTAGTGCCAAGAAGAGCGGCTTTGGAGGGATGTTTGGGATGTTGAAGGGTCTGGTTGGGGCTAAAAGTCTAACCATGGTTGACATGGAGCCGGTGCTGGAGAAGATGAAAGATCATCTCATAGGTGAGGCTGATATAAAAGTACATGGTGAATAATGGAGGCCAGCTGCTCCTGACACTCCTCTTTCCTGGTTTTCTGAATGGCAAAAGATCAGAAATTTCTTACATGTTTGCTATTCTTGCAGCCAAGAATGTAGCAGCGGACATTGCTGTGCAGCTGTGCGAGTCAGTGGCAAAGAGACTGGAAGGGAAAGTCATGGGAACTTTCTCAAGTAAGTCCTATATCAATACTGACTGTTACATCCTGTATTATACTCCAGAGCTGCACTCACTATTCTGCTGGTGCAGTCACTGTGTACTGTACATACATTACATTACTGATCCTGAGTTCCATCCTGTATTATACTCCATAGCTGCACTCACTATTCTGCTGGTGCAGTTAATGTGTACATACATTACATTACTGATCCTGAGTTCCATCCTGTATTATACTCCAGAGCTGCACTCAATAGTTTGCTGGTGTAGTCAGTCACTGTGTACATTACTGATCCTGTATTACATGCCAGCTCTGCATTCACTGTTCACATACAATACATATCCTGTATTATTACCCAGGGCTGCGCTCACTGTGCACCGCTGTTCTTTTTTCCCATCAGCTGTGACGTCTGCAGTTAAACAAGCTTTACAGGAGTCCCTGGTGCAGATCTTGCAGCCAAAGCGCCGTGTGGATGTGCTGCGTGATGTGATGGAGTCGCAGCGCGTGCGTCGTCCGTACGTCATCACTTTCTGTGGGGTCAACGGAGTGGGGAAATCCACCAACTTGGCCAAGGTAAGTGAGTGAGCGATTCCCGGTCATTCCTTCTCTCCAACTTTCACTTATGTTGTCTTTTCTGCTGCAGATTTCCTTCTGGCTGATAGAGAACGGTTATAACGTGCTGATTGCGGCATGTGACACGTTCCGCGCCGGGGCGGTGGAGCAGCTGCGCACTCACACAAAACGCCTTAATTCCCTGCACCCTCCTGAGAAGCACAATGGCCGCTCCATGGTGCAGCTCTATGAGAAGGGCTATGGCAAAGACGCTGCTGGCATCGCCATGGAGGCCATATCTTATGGTGAGCACCATCTGCAGGAGAGATGCACAGGAGGGGTTCATTCATTACAGGGGTGGTCTGGATTTCTGATGCTCCTCAGATCAGCTGTTCTGGGGGTCAGCGCTGTCTGGTGAATGAGACCCTCTGTGATTACTTTGTCTTCATGCAGCTCGGAATCAGGGTTATGACGTGGTGCTGGTGGACACGGCCGGCCGCATGCAGGACAACGCTCCCCTGATGACTGCGCTGGCCAAGCTCATCGCCGTCAACATGCCTGATCTCGTCCTTTTTGTTGGGGAAGCCTTAGTGGGCAATGAGGCGGTGGATCAGCTGGTGCGGTGACATATTGTTGGGTTTGGGCTCTCGCTGGGGCAGAGATGCTTCATGGGGAACAACGTGTTGTCTTCATAATCATAGGTGAAGTTTAACAAGGCGTTGGCCGATCACTCGCTGTCAGAGAAGCCACGGCTCATCGATGGCATCGTGCTCACCAAGTTCGACACGATTGATGATAAGGTAAATCCGATGTCACCCGCAGCCTTCCTCCTTCATGCTGTCACTAGGGCCCCGTACTGTCTGGAGGCTTCCTCCTTCTTGCTGTCACTTTGGCCCTGCACTGTCCGGGGTCTTCCTCCTTCATGTTGTCAGTAGCTCTTTACACTGGGGCCCCCGTACTGTCTGGAGCCTTCCTCCTTCATGCTCTCTGTGTCTCCTTACACTGTGGCCCAGTACTGTCCGGAGTCTTCCTCCTTCATGCTGTCTGTGTCTCCTTACACTGGGGCCCCGTACTGTCTGGAGCCTTCCTCCTTCATGCTGTCAGTGGCTCTTTATACCGGGGCCCCATACTGTCCGGAGCCTTCCTCCTTCATACTGGCACCACACATAAAGGAAAACGGGAAAACCAGCAATCACATAGTGATATATGCAGACCCAGTCGTATCTATAGCTGATAACCCCACAGACTACGTAATTATAATTGTTAGGACAGTCAAATCACTGAACACCGCACAAAACACAAGAAACATTGACCATAAGTCCTGAATGTAAAAATATATATACTTTATTATTTTATAAATGAAGGTACTTGAGGTATTTTAAAAGTAGCAAAGCATCAGTGTTTTATAATATAAAAATATACATAAGAGGGCAGTACTATCCATTTCATAAGGGCAAATTATTGCAGAAAATGGTGTTAACAAATGTATCTCAAAAATATACAGTGAAGAAAATGTAAACCCTTAGTGACAGAGCCATTTTACAGCTAAATGACCGGGCCAATTTTTACAATTCTGACCACTGTCACTTTGAGGTTATAACTCTGGAACGCTTTAACGGATCCCACTGATTCTGAGATTGTTTTTTCGTGACATATTGTACTTCATGTTAGTGGTAAAATTTCTTCGATATGTCTTGTGTTTATTTATGAAAAAAATGGAAATATGGCGAAAATTTTGCAATTTTAAAACTTTAAATTTTTATGCCCTTAAATCAGAGAGATGTGTCACATAAATTTCTTAATAAATAACATTTCCCACATGTCCACTTTATATCAGCACAATTTTGTAAACAAATTTTTTTTTGTTAGGAAGTTATAAGGGTTAAAAGTTGACTAACGATTTCTCATTTTTACAACAAAATTTACAAAACCATTTTTTTTAGGGACCACATCATATTTAAAGTTATTTTGAGAGGTGTACATGACAGAAAATACCAAAATGTGACACCATTCTAAAAACTAGACCCCTCAAGGTGCTCAAAACCACATTCGAGAAGTTTATTAACCCTTTACGTGCTTCACAGGAACTAAAGAAATGTGGAAGGAAAAAATTAACATTTAACTTATTTTTGCAAAAGATTTACTTCAGATCCAATTTTTTTTATTTTCACAAGTGGTAAAAGAGAAAATAAACCTAAAAATTTGTTGTGCAATTTCTCCTGAATACACCAATACCCCATATGTGGGGGTAAACCACTTTTTCAGCGCACGGCAGAGCTCACAAGGGAAGGAGCGCCGTTTGACTTTTTCAACGCAGAATTGGCTGCAATTGAGATCGGATGCCATGTTGCATTCGGAGAGCCCCTAATGTTCCTAAACAGTGGAAACCCCCAACAAGTGACTCACTTTTGGAAACTAGACCCCTTAAGGAACTTATCTAGATATGTGGTGAGCACTTTGAACCTTCAAGTGCTTCACAGAAGTTTATAACGTAGAGCCGTGAAAATAAAAAATCATTTTTTTTCCACAAAAATGATCTTTTCGCCCCCAAATTTTTATTTTTACAAGGGTATCAGGAGAAATCATACCCCCACAGTTATTGTGCGATTTGTCCTGAGTATGCTGATACCCTATATGTGGGCGTAAACCACTGTTTGGGCGCACGGCAGAGCTCAGAAGGGAAGGAGTACCGTTTGACTTTTTCAATGCAGAATTGGCTGGTATTGAGATTGGATGCCATGTCGCTTTTGGAGAGCCCCTGATGTGCCTAAACAGTGAAAAAAAACCACAATTACACCATCTTGGAAACTAGACCCCTGAAGGAACTTATCTAGATGTGTGGTGAGCACTTTGAACCCCCAAGTGCTTCAAAGAAGTTTATAACGCAGAGCAGTGAAAATAAAAAATCACTTTTTTTTTCCTCAAATGATTTTTTAGCCTGCTATGTTTTATTTTATCAAGGGTAACAGGAGAAATTGGACCACAAAAGTTGTTGTGCAATTAGTCCGGAGTATGAAGATAACCCCATATGTGGTGGGGAACCACTGCTTGGGCGCATGGGAGACCTCGAAATGGAAGGAACGCCATTTTGGAATGCAGACTTTGATGGAATGGTCTGCGGGTGTCGTTGCGTTTTGCAGAGCCACTGATGTGCCTAACAGTATAAACTCCCCACAAGTGACCCCATTTTGGAAATTAGACCCCTGAAGGAGCTTATCTAGATTTGTGGTGAGCACTTTGAACCCCCACGTGCTTCACAGAAGTTTATAAACCCAGAGCCTTGAAAATAAAAAAAACATTTTTTTCCTCAAAAATGATTTTAACGCCCGCTATTTTTTATTTTCCTAAGGGTAACAGGAGAAATTGAACCACAAATGTTGTTGTGCAATTTGTCCTGAGTACACTGATACCCCATATGTGGAGCGCCATTTTGGAATGCAGATTTGATGGAATGTTCTGTGGGCGTCATTTTGCGTTTGCAGAGCACCTGATGTTCATAAACAGTATAAACCCCCCACGGAGCTTTTCTAGATATGTGGTGAGCACTTTGAACCCCCAAGTGCTTCACAGAAGTTTATGACGCAGAGCCGTGAAAATTTTCCCAAGGGTAACAGGAGAAATTAGACCCCCAAAGTTGGTAAATAGTGGAAACCCCTCAATTCTTGCTCCAACCCTAACCCCAACACACCCCTAACCCTAATCCCAACGCTAATACTAATTCTAACCCTAAGTCTAACCCTAATTCCAACCCTAATTCTAGCCCTAATGGAAAAATGAAAAAAAAAAAATATTTTCTTTGATTCATTGTGTTTGCCTAACTAAGGGGGTGATAAACGGGGCCTATTTACTATTTTTTTTATTTTGATCACGATGATAGTTTATCATCGTGATCAAAATGAATGAATGGAATCTGCCAGCCGGAGCCTGCAGATTCCCGGCGGGCGCACTGCGCATGCGCCTGCCATTTTCTCCGGATCCAAGATGGTGGCGCCCACCGGAGGAAGCTGCAGGGACGCAGGACCACCGGAAGGTACAGGGGGGGATCGGGGGACCTTATTTCTCTTGCCCCGAGAAGTTTCTTATTTCGACTTGCCCCAAAAAAAGCAATGCGTTTTTTTACAGCAAAACCCCCATTGTACGCTAAAAAAAGCACCAAAAAACGCACACAAACGCATGATGCGTTTTTTCCATGCGTTTGTGTGCGCAAAAAACGCGCAGCAAAAAAACGCAAGTGTGAAAGTAGCTTCACTGCATAGATATACCACATGTATAATGGGAATAATACCCAATAGCACCGATAGGTGTCAGTATATGCATAGTTTATATCCTGGACCAGGAATATTTCTGAAAACAGCGTTAGACATCAAAGAGTATGGTAAGTATAAGGTATAACTTACAAGCTACACTGCACCTGGTCTGGACCGCCGCCCTCCCCAACACGTGTTTCGGCCCTTAGCCTTCGTCAGGGGGTGGCGCCTATTGGAGACAGGTAAGTATATATACCCAAACTCAACCAATCGCACATCGGATATAGCAAAACTGGCCAATCAAAGTGGAAGGGTGTGTTTAACAATCACCATGATGAACTTCCCATCCTATTCTACCTCATACGTCATTTGATCAAAACCATATCATTATAAGTTGTGAATTGCTGCAATATGTGTGAAAACAGGAGACCAGGCCCTAATAGCGCGTGACAAACAAGAGGTAATCGTCACCCCTCATAAATACAAAGCGTCCCTGGTAACATAATGACACGCATACTGCGCATGACAGTGAAAACATGGCCGCCGCTACTTGTAGCTATACAGCGCCCATAGTAACATAACGAATCACACTGCGCATGACCGGAAGAAAATGGCCGCCGCTACTCATAGATACACAGCGTTCCTAGTAACAAAAAGTCGTACTGCGCATGACAGGAAAAAGATGGCCGCCGCTACTCATGATTACAAAGCGTCCATGGTAACTTAGATACTTAATCATAGAATCGTAGAGTTGGAAGGGACCTCCTGGGCCATCTGGTCCAACCCCCTGCTCAAAGCAGGATTCGCTAAATCATCCCAGTCAGATATCTGTCCAGTCTCTGTTTGAAGACTTCCATTAGAGGAGAACTTGCCACTTCTCATGGCAGCCTGTTCCACTCATTGATCACTCTGTCAAAAAGTTTTTTCTAATATCTAATCTGTGTCTCCTCCCATTCAGTTTCATCCCATTGCTTCTAGTCCTTCCTTGTGCAAATGAGAATAAAGATGATCCTTCTACAATGTGACAGCCCTTTAGATATTTGTAGACAGCTATTAAGTCTCCTCTCAGTCTTCTCTTTTGCAAACTAAACATTCCCAAATCCTGCAACCTTTCCTCATAAGACAGGGTTTGCAGACCGGTCACCATTCTGGTCGCTCTTTTCTGAACTCGCTCCAGTTTGTTGATGTCTTTCTTAAAATGTGGTGCCCAAAACTGGACACAATATTCCAGATGAGGTCTGACCAAAGAGGAGTAGAGGGCAATAATGACTTCACGTGATCTAGACTGTAAGCTTCTGTTAGTACATCCTAGAATTGCATTTGCCTTTTTTGCTGCTGCATCACACTGTTGACTCATATTCAGTCTGTGATCTATTAGTATACCCAAGTCTTTTTCACATGTGCTGTTGCTTAGCTCTTCCTCCCATTCTGTATATGCTTTTTTCATTTTTATTGCCCAGATGTAGTACTTTGCATTTTTCCCTGTTAAAAACCATTCTGTTAGTTACTGCTCCAGTTTATTTATATCTTTTTGAATCCTCTCTCTCTCTTCTCTAGTATTAGCTATCCCTCCTAGCTTTGTGTCATCAGCAAATTTAATCAGTTTACCCTCAATTCCTTCATCTAAATCGTTGATAAAGATGTTGAACAATACAGGGCCCAGGACAGATCCCTGTGGTACCCCACTTGAGACATTCTTCCAACTGGATGTGCAGCCATTTACGACCACTCTTTGGGTCCGATCACTAAGCCAGTTATGAATCCACCTAACAGTTGCCTTGTCCATTCCATACTTAGTCATTTTTTCAATAAGGATTGTATGAGATACTTTGTCAAATGCTTTGCTGAAGTCAAGATATACTATATCTACAGCATTTTCTTGATCCACCCAATCAGTGATTCCGTCATAGAAGGAAATTAAGTTAGTCTGGCATGACTTATTAGTTACAAACACATGCTGACTCTGTTTAATCACTTTATTCTTATCCAGGTATTGACATACATGTTGTTTAATAGTTTGTGCAAAGATCTTTCCTGGTATAGAAGTCAGACTCACCGGCCTATAGTTGCCTGGGTCCACCACCTTCCCCTTTTTGAAGATGGGAACAACATTTGCTCTTCTCCAGTCTTCTGGGACTTCTCCTGTTCTCTAAGAGTTTTCAAAGATTATGGAGAGGGGTTCAAAAATTTCTTCTGCTATCTCCTTCAGTACTCTGGGGTGTAATTCATCTGGACCTGGAGACTTGAATTCATTTAGGTTAGCTAAGTTTCCTCACTCTTTCTGTTTACAGATATCCTGGATTCTTCTATTCCCTTAATAGGACTGTGAAGAACAGTTGATGTTACATTTCCTTTCTGAGAGAAAACAGATGCAAAATAGGAATTTAAAAGTTCGGCCTTCTTAACATCCTGTTTTACCATTTCATCATTTTCATCCTGTAAAAATCCTATAGCATCTTTGACTTTTCTTTTATTTTTGACATATCCCCAAAATCCTTTGTTATTGCTTTTGACATCTCTTGCAAGCCTCAATTCATTGTCAGCTTTAGCTAATCTGATTTGTGCCCTGCAGGTTCTGCAGACATCATTATATTCTTTAGATATGCCTCCCTCTTTCCATTTTATAAACATTTCTTTCTTCCTTTTTAGCATGTGCTTAAGTTCTGTGTTCATCCATCCTGGTTTCCTTAAATGCTTCCTATTCTTCCCTCTTTTCGAAATTGTTAACAATTGTGCTTTGAGAATTTCATTTTTCAAGATTTCCCATCCTTCCTGGACATTTTTGTCTTTAAGGATATCCAGCCATTGGATCCCTCCAATTCTCTTTCTGAATCCCTTAAAATCTGCCTTTCTGAAATCTAACCTTGAAGTCTGAGTCCTTCACAGGTCTTCCTCCTCTAGTTATCCAAAATTCTAAAATAGCATGATCGCTACCTCCTAGGGTACTTATCCCCTTCACGACCTTTGACGCCACGTAGGCGTCATGAAAAGTCATGTCAAAACGACCCATGACGCCTATGTGGCGTCATGACTTTAACCCCTTGAGGACCGGGGTTATTTTCGTTTTTGTTTTTCGCTCCCTTTCTTCCCAGAGCCATAACTTTTATTTTTCCGTCAATATGGCCATGTGAGGGCTTATATCTAAGTGGTGAAAAAAAATCCAGTTTGCTAAAAAAAAAAAAAAAATTTCCGAGACCCGTAGCGTCTCCATTTTTCGTGATCTGGGGTTGGGTGAGGGCTTATTTTTTGCGTGCCGAGCTGACGTTTTTAATTATACCACTTTTATGCAGACACGTTCGCCCGTTATTGCATTTTAATGCATTGTCACAGAGAGAAAAAAAAAAAGGAATTCTGGGGTTTTGACTTTTTTTTCTCGCTACGCCGTTTAGCGATCGGGTTAATACTTTTTTTTATTGATAAATCGGGCGATTCTGAATGCGACGATACCTAATGTGTATGTGGGATTTTTTTTTTACTCTTTTATTTTGATTGGGGCGAAAGGGGGGTGATTTGAACTTTTATTTTTTTTTTACTTTTAAACATTTTTTTTTTTTTTTTTTTTTTCTTTTGGCATGCTTCATTAGCCTCCATAGGAGGCTTGAAGCATGCACAACTCAATCGGCTCTGCTACATATGGGCGATGAGTAGATCTCTCATATGTAGCAGATTTACTCCTGTGCTTTCAGCGCCGCCCACTGGGTGGCGCTGAAAGCCATCAGCCTGGAACAACCATAGAGGTCTCTGAGACCTCTGGTTGTCCAGGCAACATGACGCCGACCCCCGATCATGTGACGATTATGCAAATCTTTTTGCATAATAATTTGAAACACCGTTTAGGATTAGGGTTGGAATTAGGGTTAGGGCTGGAAGTAGGGTTAGGGCTGGAAGTAGGGTTAGGGCTGGAAGTAGGGTTAGGGCTGGAAGTAGGGTTAGGGCTGGAAGTAGGGTTAGGGCTGGAAGTAGGGTTAGGGCTGGAAGTAGGGTTAGGGCTGGAAGTAGGGTTATGGGTGGGTTGGGGTTGGGATTACGGTTAGGCTTGTGGTTAGGGTTAGAGTTGGGATTAGGGTTAGGGTTGGAGATAGAATTGAGGGGTTTCCACTGTTTAGGCACATTAGGGGGTCTACAAACGCGACATGGCGCCACCATTGATCCCAGCCAATTTTGCGTTCAAAAAGTTAAACAGTGCTCCCTCCAATTCGAGCCCCGATGTGCGCCGAAACAGTGGTTTACCCCCACATATGGGATATCCGCGTACTCAGGAAAAATTGCATAACAACTTTGGGGGTCTAATTTCTTCAGTTACCCTTGGGAAAATAAAAAATTGGGCGCTAAATAATTATTTTTGTGGAAAAAAAAAATTTTTTTATTTTCACGTTTCTGCGTTATAAACATCTGTGAAACACTTGGGGTTTCAAAGTGCTCACACACATCTAGATTAGTTCCTTGGGTGGTCTAGTTTCCAAAATGGGGTCACTTGTGGGGGGTTTCCACTGTTTAGGTACATCAGGGGCTCTGCAAACGTAATATGACACCCGCAGACCATTCCATCAAGTTGGCATTTCAAAACGTCACTACTTCCCTTCCGAGCTCCAACGTGTGCCCAAACAGTGGTCCCCCCCCCCCCCCCCACATATGGGGTACCAGCGTACTCAGGGCAAACTGGACAACAACTTTTGGGGTCCAAATTTATCCTGTTACCCTTGTGAAAATAAAAAATAGTGGGCTAAAAAATCATTTTTTGGGAAAAAAATTATTTTTTTATTTTCACGGCTCTGCTTTATAAACTTCTGTGAAGCACCTGGGGGTTCAAAGTGCTCACTATGCATCTAGATAAGTTCCTTAGGGGGTCTAGTTTCCAAAATGGGGGCATTTGTGGGGGAGCTCCAAAGTTTAGGCACACGGGCTCTCCAAATATGACATGGTGTCCGCTAACGATTGGAGCTAATTTTCCATTCAAAAAGTCAAATGACGCTCCTTCCCTTCTGCGCCCTGCCGTGTGCCCAAACAGTGGTTCCCCCCACATATGGGGTACCAGTGTACTCAGGACAAACTGGACAGCAACTTTTGGGGTCCAATTTATCCTGTTACCATTGTGAAAATAAAAAATAGCGGGCTAAAAAAACATTTTTGAGCAAAAAAAAAAAAAAGATTTATTTTCACTGCTCTGCGTTATAAACTTCTGTGAAGCATTTGGGGGTTCAAAGTGCTCACCACACATCTAGATAAGCTCCTTGGGGGTCTGTTTTCCAAAATGGGGTCACTTGTGGGGGAGTTCCAATGTTTAGGCACCCAGGGGCTCTCCAAACGCGACATGGTGTCCGCTAACGATTGGAGCCAATTTTCCAATCAAAAAGTCAAATGTCCCTCCTTCCCTTCCGGGCCCTGCCGTGCGCCCAAACAGTGGTTTATGACCACATATGAGGTATTGGTGTGCTCAGGAGAAATTGCCCAACAAATTTTAAGATCCATTTTATCCTGTTGCCCATGTGAAAATGAAGAAACTGAGGCTAAATAAAATTTGTGAAAAAAAAGTCCTTTTTTTTTTTTTTTTTACGGATTAATCTGTGAAGCACCTGGGGGTTTAAAGTGCTCACTATACATCTAGATAAGTTTCTTGGGGGGTCTAGTTTCCAAAATGGGGTCACTTGTGGGGGAGCTCCAATGTTTAGGCGCACAGTGGCTCTCCAAACGCGACATGGCAACCGCTAAATATTCAAGCATATTTGCCATTCAAAAAGTCAAATGGCGCTCCTTCCCTTCTGAGCCCTGCCGTGCGCTCAAACAGTGGTTTATGACCACATATGAGGTATCGGTGTACTCAGGAGAAATTGCCCAACAAAATTTAGGATCTATTTTATCTTGTTACCCATGTGAAAATGATAAAATTGATGCTAAAAAAAATTTATGTTGGAAAAATTAAAATGTCCATTTTTTGCCTCCACGTTGCTTTAGTTCCTGTGAAGCACCAGAAGGGTTAACAATCTCCTTGATTGTAGTTTTGAGTAGCTTGAGAGGTGCAGTTTTTAGAATGGTGTCACTTTTGGGTATTTTCTGCCATATAGACCCCTCAAAGTGACTTCAAATGTGAGGTGGTCCCTAAAAAAAATGGTTTTGTAAATTTTGTTGTAAAAATGAGAAATCGCTGGTCAACTTTTAACCCTTAACTTCCTAACAAAAAAAAAAATTTGTTTCCAAATTGTGCTGATGTAAAGTAGACATGTGGGAAATGTTATTTATTAACTATTTTGTGTCAGATAACCCTCTGGTTTAACAGAATAAAAATTCAAAATTTGAAAATTGCAAAATTTTCGCCAAATTTCTGTGTTTTTTTCACAAACGCAAAAATTATCGACCTAAATTTACCACTAACATGAAGCCCAATCTGTCACGAAAAAACAATCTCGGAATCGCTAGGATGCGTTGAAGCGTTCCAGAGTTATTACCTCATAAAGGGACACTGGTCAGAATTGCAAAAAATGGCCAGGTCATTAAGGTCAAAATAGGCTGGGTCATGAAGGGGTTAAATTGCGCATGACAGGAAAAAATGACCGCCGCTAGTCCTCATTGCATAGCGTACGTTATTACTTGTAGATGATACAAAAGCGTCCAGTTGATATCAATATTCATACCGCTCCGAAGCAGGGGGGGAAAAAAACGTCCGCAGCTGTACATATATAGCATCCATTAGAAATCACTGCGCGTAACATAAAAATGGTAACCATTATTCTTAAGTATCTAGCGCAGTAATATATAGAACAAACCACTGTGCATAGGCAGAAAAAGAACATGGACGCCAACATCCAAGGAGTAACAATATCCATAATAACCAAATGTCACATATAATTAAGAGCCATCCTTGTATAATATCGGATGATCATGACAACCAAAATTAAGGTGCAAAAAGGATGGTGCATGATATCATTAGGCATATATAATATAATAGGCGCATAATAGATGGTACATGATATCATTAGGCATATGTTAATAGCTATAAGAAATTTCTGGTGAACATTATAGGTGAAGACAATTAATATAGTGATGACGGTATCCTAAATAATCACCCAAATACAGGACAAATATGGACAACTGCATAGTAAATACCAACAACAAAAAGAAAAGACAGCAGTCACAAAGTCCAAAAAGATACTGACAACTTTATTTAAACATGTAACAAATATTACCAGACAGACTGCAAAAATTGGGGCTAAAAAATGGAATATGATAGATCCCAACCGCATAAAAAGCTTGCCCAAGGTGTGTAGGCCCATATATAGGAGTACACACAAGGTATATACATGTATATAAAATACAGAAAAAGACAGTATGTGCTTGTAGATGAAATATTCATATAGGGCTACATACACCCATACCCATGCTGACAAACGATATTATAATCCAATTTTATATTATTCGGCTAATAGCCCCCAAAATCATTTGAACATAACACAGCATGGTCAGCACAGAGCCTGAGCACATAAAGCCGTATCACACAATAATAACGGTAAATACCTTAAGCAGGAAGCGCCATATAGGGCCAGACCACCCGCCCCCTGCTTTTTATACTGTTGGGATCTATCATATTCCATCTTTTAGCCCCAATTTTTGCAGTCTGTCTGGTAATATTTGTTACATGTTTAAATAAAGTTGTCAGTATCTTTTTGAACTTTGTGACTGCTGTCTCTTTTCTTTTTGTTATGTTACTATCAATAATAGCTAAGGTAAGTTGAAATAACATTGGCATAGACAAGAACACCTCTCCTTACACTTTTAGGAGGATGAAGGTGTACTACTACAAGATACACTAGATCTTAAAGGATTACAGATAACCATTTAATATCTCACCACACGTCAGATGGAATATGACGCACATCAAGCGTCATAATTTTTCATGATTGTATTGATCATTATGTTCTATTGTCATAGGATACATTGATTTATAGGTTATGTGATGTGATTCACCACATGTCACACTGGGTACTCGCGTCTGGCAATGGGTTATGTGTGGGCCCCATCTGTGTCACGTCCTCTCACATCTTGGTTGCAATCACGGCCTTGATGTTGATGCGGCCCACCTGGTTATCCCACCTTCCCTTGCTTGATGTGCGTCATATTCCATCTGACGTGTGGTGAGATAAATGGTTATCTGTAATCTTTTAAGATCTAGTGTATCTTGTAGTAGTACACCTTCATCCTCCTAAATGTGTAAGGAGAGGTGTTCTTGTCTATGCCAATGTTATTTCATCTTACCTTAGCTATTATTGATATTAACGTATGCCTAATGATATCATGTACCATCTATTATGCGCCTATTATATTATACTGTATATGCCTAATGATATCATGCACCATCCTTTTTGCGCCTAAATTTTGGTTGTCATGATCGTCCGGTATTATACAAGGATGGCTCTTAATTCTATGTGACATTTGGTTATTATGGATATTGTTACTCCTTGGATGTTGGCGTCCATGTTCTTCTTTTTCTGCCTATGCACAGTGGTTTGTTCCATATATTACTGCGCTAGATACTTAAGAATAATGGTTACCATTTTTATGTTATGCGCAGAGTGATTTCTAATGGATGCTATATATTTACAGCGGCGGTCATTTAGTTTTTTCCCCTGCTTAGGGGCAGTATGAATATTGATATCAACATGGACGCTTTTGTATCATCTACAAGTAATAACGTACACTATGCAATTAGGACTAGCGGCGGTCATTTTTTTCTGTCATGCGCCATTTAAGTATCTAAGTTACCATGGACGCTTTGTAATCATGAGTAGCGGTGGCCATCTTTTTCCTGTCATGCGCAGTACGACTTAGTAGTAGCGGCGGCCATTTTCTTCCGGTCATGCGCAATGTGATTCGTTATGTTACTATGGGCGCTGTATAGCTACAAGTAGCGGCGGCCATGTTTTCACTGTCATGCGCAGTATGCGTGTCATTATGTTACCAGGGACGCTTTGTATTTATGAGCGGTGACGATTACCTCTTGTTTGTCACGCGCTATTAGGGCCTGGTCTCCTGTTTTCACACATATTGCAGCAATTCACAACTTATAATGATATGGTTTTGATCAAATGACGTATGAGGTAGAATAGGATGGGAAGTTCATCATGGTGATTGTTAAACACACCCTTCCACTTTGATTGGCCAGTTTTGCTATATCCGATGTGCGATTGGTTGAGTTTGGGTATATATACTTACCTGTCTCCAATAGGCGCCACCCCCTGACGAAGGCTAAGGGCCGAAACACGTGTTGGGGAGGGCGGCGGTCCAGACCAGGTGCAGTGTAGCTTGTAAGTTAGGCCTGTTTCACACTTCAGTTTTTTCTTGTCAGTTTAAATCCGCCAAAATGGCAGAAAGCGGATCCGTTGTTAACTGAAGTTAATGGATGCCAGCGGACCGGTTTTTTGACGGATCTGTTGGCTGAAGAATTTTAAAGGAACCGCAGTCCGGGGACGAGAGAGAGAATTTAATGTGGATCCTTCAGGCAAAAAAAGTTACAAGCTTCATCCGGGCATGTCGGCGGACGCAAAAAAATTGGCGGATCCGCAAAAAAACGGATCCGACGGATGGCCATCCGTCAAGATCCGCCAGTAATGCAAGTCAATGGGAAAAAAAAGGATCCGCCAAACAAAATGGTGGATCCGTTTTTTTTTAGGAAAACTGCGGATCTTGACTGATGGGGAAAAAAAGTGAAGTGTGAAACAGGCCTTATACCTTATACTTACCATACTCTTTGATGTCTAAGGCCTGTTTCACACTTCCGTTTTTTCAAATCCGTCAAAATCCGTTGTTTTCCGTTAAAAAACGGATCCGCCATTTTTGGCAGGATCCGTTTTTTTTGTCCCATAGACTTCCATTACGGTTATCGCGGATCCGTCAAAAAAACGGATCCGTTTTTTTAAAAACGGATCCGTTCGCATCCGTTTCCGTCAAAAAAACGGAAACGGATCCGTTTGGCGGACACAAAAACGGAAGTGTGAAACAGGCCTAACGCTGTTTTCAGAAATTTTCCTGGTCCAGGACATAAACTATGCATATACTGACACCTATTGGTGCTATTGGGTATTATTCCCATTATTCATGAGGTATATCTATGCAGTGACACATATGGTGGTCACTATTTTTTTTTTTTTGCACTAATATTGCACTTTACCTATATATTTTGCACTTTATATACATTTTCTTACTTGTATAATTATGATGTGCACTTAGGGAATTGACCTACAATTTTCACTAATTTGTATGCACTTTACTTATGAATATATATATATATATATATATATATATATATATATATATATATATATATATATATATATATATATATTTGTTTTTTACATTTTCTTCACTGTATATTTTTGAAATACATATATTTGTTAGCACCATTTACATGCTGGCAGTATCTTTTTACACAGGGGCCCCGTACTGTCCGGAGCCTTCCTCCTTCATGCTGGCAGTAGCGCTTTACACTGGGACCCCGTACTGTCCGGAGCCTTCCTTCCTTCATGCTGTCAGTGGCTCTTTACACTGGGTCCCCGTACTGTCCGGAGCCTTCCTTCCTTCATGCTGTCAGTGTCTACTTTTACTGGGCCCCCGTACTGTCCGCAGCCTTCCTTCCTTCATGCTGTCAGTGTCTACTTATACTGGGCCCCCATACTGTCCGCAGCCTTCCTTCCTTCATGCTGTCAGTGTCTCCTTATACTGGGCCCCCGTACTGTCCGGAGCCTTCCTCCTTCATGCTGTCAGTGTCTCCTTATACTGGGCCCCCATACTGTCTGGAGCCTTCCTCCTTCATGCTGTCAATGTCTCCTTACTCTGTGACCCCGTACTGTCCGGAGCCTTCCTTCCTTCATGCTCCAAACATTGCAAGATAAGTGCACAGACCAACATAGAAATGTAGGCAGCGGCACGTGTTGACTCACAGCCTATCAGACACTTATGGTGCACCTTGTGTCAGTATGCAGCCCCTGTAACTTCTGCCAGGTATCGTGGTCTAGACCTGAGGACAGGCAGGAGCATCTTGAACTCTGCCCATCACTAGTTCTATCTTCCCTGACCACAATCCTTAGGGCAGTGATGGGGAACCTTTTAGAGACCGAGTGCCCAAACTGCAGCCTAAAACACACTTATTTATCGCATAGCGCCAACATGGCAATGTAACCTGAATACTGAGGTTTTAGATTAGAAAAACAACTCGTACATTAGCGAGCTATACAGTCTATAGCAAAGAGCTTGTAAGCGCTGCACTCCAAGCCAAAGATCCCGCCACCGATTGTAGTGAATGTTCTGGAGAATACAGAGGAGTTTTAATCTAAAGTAAAACTGCAAAGTTGTTTGTTTTTACAACCTCTTTGCAGTTGTAACCCTTTATCATGATGACAATAACCCTTTAAGCCAGGGATGCCAAACTCTAATCCACAAAGGGATAATACTAAAAGCTTGGCCAAAGTCACGGCCAACCTTGATATTTGTTAAAAAATATCTACGATTGAGACATATCAAATAAAACGATGACCCTTTGGAATTATATTGGAATAATATATATTCTGTAAGAGCAGTAAAAGCAGATGGCTGAATGGCGTAATATACATAGGTAATAACAAAGGATAAAAAACCCTGAATAATAACAGATAATAAACAGATAATAAAGTGCCCCCACACACAGTATGAGTCCTCCAGAGTACCCTCCACACGCACAGCTTGATGACCCTACTGTACCCCCCTCCCTCAATCCCCCCCAACAAAGAAAGGTGACCTCATTACAGTATGATTCCGCCACACTGCCTTTATTCTGTATAATGGGCACAGAAAGTCCTCTGTACAGTATTATGGGCCCCACATGGTGCTCTGTGCATTATTTAAAGGCACCACGTGCCGCTCCGTGCAGTGTATAATGGCCCCACGTGCCGCTCCGTGCAGTATAGGATGGCCCCACGTGCCGCTCCGTGCAGTATAGCATGGCCCCACGTGCCGCTCCGTGCAGTACAGTGCCTTGCGAAAGTGTTATGAATAAGTCACCGAGGAGGAAAAACAAAACAAGCTAAGCCACAGAAAACCAGAGAGGTTGGTAACTAAGCGGATTGCAGACCCCTTTTCCTATCCACACAACTAGCAGTAGCCGTGGAGCGTACCTACGATGATCCTAGACGCCTCGTCACAGCCAGAGAACTAAATACGCCTAAAAAAAGAAAAGGGGAAATCTAAACTGCCCCAGTGCAGACCCCAAAGCAATAGACAGCCCCCAAACATGTATTGTCTGTGAGACAAGATGAAAACGCAAACACAGAAAAATAGGCTGAGAAAACGATGGGGCCCACACTAACTAGAAAGGACAGGACAGGAAAGATGCTGTCTGCAATCACGTACAAAACCCTGCCAAAAAATGTCCAACACTTTCTGATAACAAAGTCGCTAGACTTCAATTCCCTATATCAGCACTCTGGCATATTCTGAAGACAGAGCAAAAAGAGACCAATCTGATCAGGGACAAAAAGCAAGCTGGCATAAACAGAGACATAAGAATGGAAATTCAGCACAGCCCCAGCAGGGGCTGGCTGACCACAAAAACTGAGTAAACCAGACCAAAACTCATGTGAAAAAATAGCAGAGCACACTTAGCTTGAGAAGGCAGGAACAGAACTGAAAACCAGAACCTCAGGGCAGGAAAAATAACCAGCACAAAATTAGGGAGTCAGCTGTCTTAAATCCAGTCAGAGACTCCTGATGTGCACTCACAGCCCTCCTCCTCAGGTGGCAGGTCTCTGCAATTTAGATCAGCTTCATTACCTACTGTGACCACTAGAGGGAGCCCACATGGAGAACCCACGACTCCTCTGTCAACACAGCCAGCTCCACCACCCTCACCAGAAGCCAGAGGTAAACCAGAAAATGAGTTCACAACACGAAAGTATTCGGCCCCCTGGAACTTTTCAACCTTTTCCCACATATCATGCTTCAAACATAAAGATACCAAATGTAAATTTTTTGGTGAAGAATCAACAACAAGTGGAACACAATTGTGAAGTTGAACAAAATATATTGTTTATTTGAAATTTTTGTGGAAGGTCAAAAACTGAAAAGTGGGGCGTGCAATATTATTCGGCCCCTTTACTTTCAGTGCAGCAAACTCACTCCAGAAGTTCAATGTGGATCTCTGAATGATCCAATGTTGTCCTAAATGACTAATGATGATAAATATAATCCACCTGTGTGTAATCAAGTCTCTGTATAAATTCGCATGCTCTGTGATAGTCTCAGGGTTCTGTTTGAAACACAGAGAGCATCATGAAGACCAAGGAACACAACAGGCAGGTCCGTGATACTGTTCTGGAGAAGTTTAAAGCCGGATTTAGATGCAAAATGATTTCCAAAACTAAACATCCCAAGGAGCACTGTGCAAGCGATCATATTGAAATCAGGGCTGTGGAGTCGGAGTCGTGGAGTCGGAGTCGTAGCTCATTTTGGTGGAGTCGGAGTTGGAGTCGGTATAAAATGGACCGACTCCGACTCCTAAAATATATAATAAATTGGGTACAGTAATTCAATGCAGGATGTGCTGAATATTTTTTCATAGGAGTTTGGGAAAGTTATGAAATGTCCTATAAATGGCTGTTCTATTCCTGATCCAAAGCTACATTCACACACAGCGTTTTTCCTGTGTTTTTTGAGGATACGTTTTTCAGCTGCAAAAGCTGATCATCTTTTTAAAAAACTGCATCACCTGAAAGGTTTTTGAGCTCATAGATAATGTTTTCAATAGCAAAAGCAGATTAGAAATCTGCTCTATCTATCCATTTATCCATATCTGTCTATCCATATCGTATCTGTACCAAAAAGAATGAAAACCGGGTAGTACACCAATATACACTCACTGGCCACTTTATTAGGTACACCATGCTAGTAACGGGTTGGACCCCCTTTTGCCTTCAGAACTGCCTCAATTCTTCGTGGCAGAGATTCAACAAGGTGCTGGAAGCATTCCTCAGAGATTTTGGACCATATTGACATGATGGCATCACACAGTTGGCGCAGATTTGTCGGCTGCACATCCCTGATGCGAATCTCCCGTTCCACCACATCCCAAAGATGCTCTATTGGATTGAGATCTGGTGACTGAGGAGGCCATTTGAGTACAGTGAACTCATTGTCATGTTCAAGAAACCAATCTGAGATGATTCTAGCTTTATGACATGGCGCATTATCCTGCTGAAAGTAGCCATCAGATGTTGGGTACATTGTGGTCATAAAGGGATGGACATGGTCAGCAACAATACTCAGGTAGGCTGTGGCGTTGCAACGATGCTCAATTGGTACCAAGGGGCCCAAAGAGTGCCAAGAAAAAATTCCCCACACCATGACACCACCACCACCAGCCTGAACCGTTGATACAAGGCAGGATGGATCCATGCTTTCATGTTGTTTACGCCAAATTCTGACCCTACCATCCGAATGTCGCAGCAGAAATCGAGACTCATCAGACCAGGCAACGTTTTTCCAATCTTCTACTGTCCAATTTCGATGAGCTTGTGCAAATTGTAGCCTCAGTTTCCTGTTCTTAGCTGAGAGGAGTGGTACCCGGTGTGGTCTTCTGCTGCTGTAGCCCATCTGCCTCAAAGTTCGACGCACTGTGCGTTCAGAGATGCTCTTCTGCCTACCTTGGTTGTAACGGGTGGCAATTTGAGTCACTGTTGCCTTTCTATCAGCTCGAACCAGTCTGCCCATTCTCCTCTGACCTCTGGCATCAACAAGCATTTCCGGCCACAGAACTGCCGCTCACTGGATTTTTTTTCTTTTTCGGACCATTCTCTGTAAACCCTAGAGATGGTTGTGCATGAAAATCCCAGTAGATCAGCAGTTTCTGAAATACTCAGACCAGCCCTTCTGGCACCAACAATCATGCCACGTTCAAAGGCACTCAAATCACCTTTCTTCCCCATACTGATGCTCGGTTTGAACTGCAGGAGATTGTCTTGACCATGTCTACATGCCTAAATGCACTGAGTTGCCGCCATGTGATTGGCAGATTAGAAATTAAGTCTTAACACACAGTTGGACAGGTGTACCTAATAAAGTGGCCAGTGAGTGTATATTCTGTTCTATCTAAATGTCTTGATTATTGTATCATAGAAATGATTAAATGTCTGAGGTTCACATTGTACTACAATAAATTTTTCACTTAAATATAAGCAATATGTGTGGGAGTCGGAGTCGTGGAGTTGGAGTCGGAGTCGGTGTAAGGGAAATTGAGGAGTCGGAGTCGCAGGTTTGGCTTACCGACTCCACAGCCCTGATTGAAATGGAAGGAGTATCATACCACTGCAAATCTACCAAGACCCGGCCGTCCCTCTAAACTTTCATCTCAAACAAGGAGAAGACTGATCAGAGATGCAGCCAAAAGACCCATGATCACTCTGGATGAACTGCAGACATCTACAGCTGAGGTGGGACAGTCTGTCCATAGGACAACAATCAGTTGCACACTGCACAAATCTGGCCTTTATGGAAGAGTGGCAAGAAGAAAGCCATTTCTCAAAGATATCCATAAAAAGTGTAATTTAAAGTTTGCAGCAAGCCACCTGGGAGACACACCAAACATGTGGAAGAAGGTGCTCTGGTCAGCTGAAACCAAAATCGAACTTTTTGGCAACAATGCCAAACGATACGTTTGGCTTAAAGGCAACACAGCTCATCACCCTGAACACACCATCCCCACTGTCAAACATGGTGGTGGCAGCATCATGGTTTGGGCCTGTTTTTCTTCAGCAGGGACAGGGTAGATGGTTAAAATTGATGGGAAGATGGATGGAGCCAAATACAGGACCATTCTTGAAGAAAACCTGTTGGAGTCTGCAAAAGACCTGAGACTGGGATGGAGATTTGTCTTCCAACAAGACAATGATCCCAAACATAAAGCAAAATATTCAATAGAATGGTTCACAAATAAACGTATCCAGGTGTTAGAATGGCCAAGTCAAAGTCCAGACCTGAATCCAGTTGAGAATCTGTGGAAAGAGCTGAAAACTGCTGTTCACAAATGATCTCCATCCAACCTCACTGAGCTCGAGCTGTTTGCCAAGGAAGAATGGGCAAGAATTTCAGTCTCTCGATGTACAAAACTGAGAGAGACATACCCCAAGCGACTCGAAGCTGTAATCGCAGCAAAAGGTGGCGCAAAAAAGTATCAAGTTAAAGGGTCCGAATTAGATTGCACGCCCCACTTTTCAGTTTTTGAATTTCCAAAAAATTTAAAATAACCAATAAATTTTGTTCAACTTCACAATTGTGTCCCACTTGTTGATTCTTCACCAAAAATTTACATTTGGCATCTTTATTTGAAGCATGATATGTGGGAAAAGGTTGAAAAGTTCGAGGGGGCAAAATACTTTCGCAAGGCACTGTATAGGACGGCCCCATGTGCCGCCTTGTGCAGTATAGGACGGCCCCACGTGCTGGCCTGATGTGACGGCGGCGCTAGTGATGAGGGGGATGGCGCATTGGCTGATTAGAAGGTGGATGCGGTAGTAGTAGTGCTGAGTTTGCCACCATTGGCTTAGGGAATATGTTGCTAATCTTTGGGGTTTTGCACACTGAGCCCTCAGGGATCTCAAGAGCAGAGTCTATTTCTGTGAGGATTGGGTTGCACGCTCAGCCTCCCTCCATTGTCTATAGTGCTTTCTCGGGTATTTGCATCAGTCCTGTAGACAATGAGTGGACTAGTGGTCGAGTGCAGCCACTCACTCCAATCCTGATGGGCGACAGAGCCAGAGTCCTTTTCTTAGGGTTCCGGAGCTTTAATTTCAGGGGGTCTCACTGGTCACATCCCCAGCAAATCAGCAAATTGGAGGGGGGACAACCTTTTAAAGGGGCATCTGCACTCTTACCCAGACTTATTATCTGTACAAAATTTTGCTTTGCCTTTTGCTGTTAGACCAGATTGTGACTCTTTAGTCACACCGAGAGCTGCATTTATATCAAGCTGTACAACTTCTATCCCATCCTGCTACAGAGTGCCCCACGAGCCTAATCCACTTGCTCATCTCCTTGGTTATTCTGTGTCTTGAAACTTGCTGTGCATTTCATTTCCTCCTCAATGTCAGGATCTCTGCTTGCTGTTAGGTGTCTGTTCACTCCGTGTCCGTCTTACAAATGACGGGTTCCCCGTTATTATTCTGGCCACAGGCGCCAGTAAACCCTGTTAATGACCAACAGATGCCGTGATCTCTTGATCTAGACAACACCTGCAGCCACTGATGGCAAGCAGAGATTGTGAATGTGGGATAAATAAGCGGTGGTCTTGAGAAAGTTGCAGCCATGTGTACTGATTACGGGGGCCTCTTCCTTCTCTCCTGCAGGTGGGAGCTGCCATCTCCATGACGTACATCACCGGGCAGCCCATCGTGTTTGTGGGCACGGGGCAGACGTACTGCGACCTGCGCAGCCTGAATGTGAAGGCGGTGGTGGGTGCACTGATGAAAGCCTGAGCGCTGTGCTCGCAACTCGCCAGAGTCCCAGGTTTATTATCCACCATGTTATCTGCTGATATGAACACTCGCTGCCTGAATCCTTGCCCTATAGACTTGGCTGAATCATGAGCTCCACACCGACCGGGAGACAGGACACCGGTCACATAGTACACAATGATTCCAATAATCTGGCATCCCCAGGACGGCGGTAAGAGGTGGAAGGTCAGGCTGTGCACAGTCCTTACTGCTGGCATCGGCGCTGTGCTCTCCATTCCCCTGGCGGGATTAGTCGTCACCAGACTAACTGCTGTCAGGCAGCTGTAACATGCTCAGTGTCCAGCAGGTGGCGCTGATATCGCCACATCATTATATTCTATTGCTGCTAAACCAATTGCAATCCCTTAAAGGGGTCCTCCGGGGGCGTGTAAATGATCGTATCTCATGTATGACATTCGTATGTTTCTTGCCAAGATCTCTGCTTGCTGTCATTGAATGTCAGCTGTCCTGTTTACTTTCGGAGGCTGAGCACACTTTCCTGACCCACGCTCTCACGTCTGAGGGTTTTCTGTCATTGGATCCAGTCTAGACGATTCAGAACCTAACAATCTGGATTTAACATATGGAGTCCATTTTATCTGTCCTGACACATTGGAACAAACTTCTCGGGCAGGGGCACAGTGCTGTGGTGTGATGTCTGCTCTGGATACAACTGTAGTAAACTCTGCTCCGAGCAGATATTGGGGCAGGACACGCTCAGCCTCTGCAGGAAACATTCACTGATGGCAAGCAGAGATCTTGGAAAAAGTGACTGTGGTAATGAAGGCCATGTGGAATACAGAGATGGCTTCATTTACATGGGGATGGAGGACCCCTCAGTGTTTGTCTCTGGCCCTCACGGGGGCCACCCGTCATCTGTCAGCATTGCACTGAGAACTCGCTGAGATGCCTCCAGAGCAGCAGTTCTCAGTGCAGAGAGAGGCGGCTGCCTCCAGCAGGCATCCCACTCTGCATATTACTGGCCAGATCTTGGGTTCATGCTCATCTGTCTGTCGGAGGCCCGTATCCATATGTCTGTTCTGTCAGCACCCGCTTCATTCAGGCAGGAGGTGTCTGACACCTCGTGCCTCCTCGTGTAGTGGCGCCAAGTTCTGCTCACGTGCAATATATGGATCAGAGCAAAAATAATTTATAAGAGAATAAATTTCTTACATAATTATAAACCATCTATCTAAGCGTTATTGCCAGGTGCCTGTCACAGCCTCGGGTGTCCATCATTGTGCCTGTCACAGCTTCAGGGGTCTGATGTGGTGCCTCTCATTACTCAGCAGTCATTCACCTGATGCATTTATTTAGTTTGCAGCTTGACTGCCTGTCAACACAACGTATGAAGTGCCAGCAAGAATATGGCAGCTCTCCCCCTCCAGAGCAGCAAGCAGAATGTCCACCATCCTCAGCGCTGCCGCCAGTCATCACTGGTCACAGAGGAGTCAGATGATGGAGACTAGACAGGAATTGTGATCATACAGTTCTATAACTCTGACGTGAGAAGCTTCACATTTCCAGACCTCACAGCTGAGGGTTTGTGCCAGTTGCAAACTCTGAGAACTCAAGTAATTGCATTATGACAACGGGCTAGCACTAAGTGGTAGACGTGGTAACAAACCCCCAGCTGAGAGAAGTATTAGCGCTGTACAGGTTTACTGACAAGAAGCGTGTGCATCACAACATCTCCTAGAAAAATGTGGGGCGTCTGCACACAAGCGTGGTCCGTACTATGCGAGATCCTCGGCGCTGGGTCCGGGATGGGAGATGTGAGCAGGTTGCTGTAGAGCAGCGTGGATAATCCTAGGAGTGCCTGTCATCCAGACACTGATACAGCTGCAGCAAAACTGCCTGATGAGCGGCACATCGGCTCCAGTGTTCCCGTCCTCCATGCTGACGAAGCCTCGTCCTCCTGTAAAGACTCATGCTGCAGCGACCTCAGCAGTGTGACATCACAGTGAGCGGCGGCGTCATTTACTGCTACCTGTAAGAGAGAACGAGAGTCACTATCCTGCACAGATGACCCTCAGCGCCACTTCTGGGAGCTTTACCAATTAAATTAAGAAATGGTGTCTGACTAATGCACAAGTCTCATCCTAACAGATGGGATAATGAATCTGCGGTATTCATCCCACACGTGAAACTCGCCGCTCCCTTTAATGCCGATAACAGCAAAACCTGCTCAGAGGGGAATATTTATTTTAAAGTGAGGAGTACAAGTGCTCTAGAGCACTGATCATCAATGCTCGGGGCCAGAGATAGTCTGACCACAAAGAACAGGTGCCGGTGGTGTAAGGTCTCCACATGTCCCCTTACACCCCAAATATACTGAGCTGTGAAGGGGCAGCAGCAAGACTCCAAGCAATTTGAGTTCAGCTCTGGGATATAATACTGGCTGTAACTCATGATCAGTAATGTATGTACACAGTGACTACAGCAGAATAGTGAGTGCAGCTCTGGAGTATATTACAGTATGTAACTCAGGATCAGTAATGTATATACACAGTGACTGCACCAGCAGAATAGTGAGTGCAGCTCTAGAGTATAATACAGGATGTAACTCAGGGTCAGTACAGGATCAGTAATGTATGCACACAGTGACTGCACCAGCAGAACAGTGAGTGCAGCTCTGGGGTATAATACAGGGTGTAACTCAGGATCAGTAATGTACAGTATGTACACAGTGACTGCACCAGCAGAATAGTGAGTGCAGCTCTGGGGTATAATACAGGATGTAACTCAGGATCAGTAATGTACACTGCTCAAAAAAATAAAGGGAACACTTAAACAACAGAATATAACTCCAAGTAAATCAAACTTCTGTAAAAATCAAACTGTCCACTTAGGAAGCAACACTGATTGACAATCAATTTCACATGCTGTTGTGCAAATGGAATAGACAACAGATGGAAATTATTGGCAATTATCAAGACACCCGTCAATAAAGGCATGGTTCTGCAGGTGGGGACCACAGACCACATCTCAGTACCAATGCTTTATGGCTGATGTTTTGGTCACTTTTGAATGTTGGCTGTGCTTTCACACTCGTGGTAGCATGAGATGAACTCTACAACCCACACAAGTGGCTCAGGTAGTGCAGCTCATCCAGGATGGCACATCAATGCGAACTGTGGCAAGGTTTGCTGTGTCTGTCAGCGTAGTGTCCAGAGGCGCTACCAGGAGACAGGCCAGTACACCAGATGTGGAGGGAGCCGTAGGAGGGCAACAACCCTGCAGCAGGACCGCTACCTCTGCCTTTGTGCAAGGAGGAACAGGAGGAGCACTGCCAGAGCCCTGCAAAATGACCTCTAGCAGGCCACAAATGTGCATGTGTTTGCACCAACGGTTAGAAACCGACTTCATGAAGATGCCCTGAGGGTGCGACGTCCACAAATGGGGGTTGTGCTCACAGCCCAACACTGGGCAGGACGCTTGGCATTTGCCACAGACACCAGGATTGGCAAATTCGCCACTGGTGCCCTGTGCTCTTCACAGATGAAAGCAGGCTCACACTGACCACATGTGACAGTCTGGAGATACCGTGGAGAGCGATCTGCCTGCAACATCCTTCAACAGGACCGGTTTGGCAGTGGGTCAGTAATGGGGTGGGGTGGCATGTCTTTGGAGGGCCGCACAGCCCTCCATGTGCTTGCCTGACTGCCATTAGGTACCAAGATGTGATCCTCAGACCCCTTGTGAGACCATATGCTGGTGCGCTGGCCCTGGGTTCCTCCTAATGCAGGACAATGCCAGACCTCATGTGGCTGGAGTGTGTCAGCAGTAACTACAAGATGAAGGCATTGAAGCTATGGACTGGCCCGCCCGTTCCCCAGACTTGAATCCGATTGAGCACATCTGGGACATCATGTCTTGCTCCATCCACCAACGTCACGTTGCACCACACCACAGACTGTCCAGGAGTTGGCGGATGCTTTAGTCCAGGTCTGGGAGGAGATCCCTCAGACCATCTGCGGTGCCTCATCAGGAGCATGCCCAGGCATTGTACAGTAGGGAGGTCATACAGACACGTGGAGGCCATACACAATACGGAGCATCTTTTCCTTGTCATGAGGCATTTCCACTGAAGTTGGATCAGCCTGTAATTTGATTTTCCACTTTGATTTTGAGTATCATTCCAAATCCAGACCTCCATGGGATATTCATTTTGATTTACATGGATAGTTGGTATGTTTTATTGTTCTGAACACATTCCACTATGGAATGAATAAAAATTTGCTACTGGAATATTTCATTCAGAGATATCTAGGATGTGGTATTTTAGTGTTCCCTTTATTTTTTTGAGCAGTGTATGTACACAGTGACTGCACCAGCAGAATAGTGAGTGCAGCTCTGGAGTATAATACAGGATGTAACTCAGGATCAGTAATGTATGTACACAGTGACTACACCAGCAGAATAGAGTGCAGCTCCATTTCTCTCTGTAATGTTAGTTGATGAAATAATCAAAGATTTATTATTAAACCTTTTAATAACCAGAGACTAAAAAATTTCATATTTTACTATTAATAGAAAAAAGTTTTAACTAAGTTAATGATGCTTTTATTTCCGTCCTCTCTTCGCAGGTTTTGGTCTTAAGTCTGAGCTATAGTTTAAGGCAGTAGGTGGAGCTGTTCTTGCCCGCATTGAGTAGTGGTACTGGGAAGGACGAGGTAACGGGATGGAGGCATCTGACAGTCTGGCTGTCGTTTCCTCGGGTGCTGCCCCCTCCTGGTCACACAAGGCTTGTGCCTCCCTCTGGTCGGTGCTCTGCTGGATTGCTAGGAGGTGTAAGCTTGCGGTCAGTTTGCTGATGTTGGTGTTCATGTGAGCGAGCAGATGATTTCTCTCCGTCTCCACTTTTAAGATCTTCCTGAACACGGTGCTGTTCCTGTCCGCGCCGGTGGTGAGTTGACACAAGTCCAAGTGTAATGCATTCACCTTGGTCATTATCACTTTCCGCAATCCTTCCTGTGCAGCCGTGAAGCTCCTGAGCTGCTCCTCCAGCACCCAACGTCCATGACTGCGGTTGAGTGATGGGTGTGGAAATGATTTTTGGTAACAGTTGGTGCGTGGTGGATCCGTAGACTGAGGCATCATGGGAAGTGCAGACAGCAGGACACCATGTTCTCGATCAGTCTGTGTAGACCTGTCCGTTCTGGGGTCCTCAAGGAAAAATGGCAGAAACTGACCTCTGGCCTCATATGACTCCTCCGCTTCGTAGGTTTGACCATGTGTTTGACCTAAAATGGGAACGTGGAGACGTTAAAAATCAGGTAAGGTCATCGGTTTGGGGGAGGGGAAGGCGGTAGTCGGGTTTCTCAAGTTTAATGCAGACTTTATATACCAATATTGTCGCCATTGCAGCTCACATGGGGGACGTCACTCGGCTCACCTAGACCCCACATCCACAGCCGCCTAGTAATATACCGGGGACTGACTGCCACATTCGGCAGAGTGGGGAGTGGGAAATGTCTGCGACAAATGAGAATGCAAACCCAAAGTCATACAGACATGATCGACAGAAGAGTCTGGGCAGCCACGACAAGGTTCTGCCTGGTGTTCCGGCGGTTCCTCCTGTGTAGCCCGACATCTCAGAATATGCTGCATCTTCAGGGGAGATCTGTGCTCTAATCTCCTTGTCCACCATATTCAGCCCCTGCGCTCAGAGCGATGCTCTGTAGCCTCCTCACCCAGATCCAGATGTCTGTTGTGGAGGACGATCAGTAGACCTTTTATCACCAATTTCCTTATACAGATGGTCAGCTCAGTGGCTAGCACTGTACTGTATATAGGGCAGCAGTAGCTCAGTGGTTAGCACTGTATATAGGGCAACACGGTGGCTCAGTGGTTAGCACTGTACTGCATATAGGGCAGCACGATGGCTCAGTGTAAGGCACTGTACTGTATATAAGGCAGCATAGTGGCTCGATATAAAGTACTGTATATAGGGAGGCACGGTGGCTGTTAGCACTGTACTGTATATAGGGCAGCATGGTGGTTCAGTGTAAGGCACTGTACTGTATATAGGGCAATGTGGCTCAGTGTAAAGCACTGTACTGTATGTCGGGTAGCTCGGTGTAAGGCACTGTACTGTATATAGGGCAACATGTTGGCTCAGTGGTTAGGACTATACTACATATAGGGCAGCACAGTGGCTCAGTGGTTAGCACTGTACTGTATATAGGGCAGCACGGTGGCTCAATCTAAGGCACTGTACTGTATATAAGGCAGAATAGTGACTCGATGTAAAGCACTGTACTGTATATAGGGCAGCATGGTGGCTCAGCACTGTACTGTATGTAGGGCAGCATGGTGGATCAGTGTAAGGCACTGTACTGTATATAGGGCAACATAGCTGTGTAAAGCACTACTGTATATCGGGTAGCTCGGTGTAAGGCACTGTACATAGGGCAACATGTTGGCTCAGTGGTTAGGACTATACTATATATAGGGCAGCACAGTGGCTCAGTGGTTAGCACTGTACTGTATATAGGCAGCACAGTGTAAGGCACTGTACTGTATATAGGGCAGCACAATGGCTCTGGTTAGGACTACTATATAGGGCAGCACGGTGGCTCAGTGGTTAGCACTTCTATATATGGGGAAGCGCAGTTGTTTAGTGGTTAGAATTGTACTGTATATAGGGCAAAACGCTAGCTCAGTGATTACCACTGTACTGTATATAAGGTAGCAGTGTGGCTCGGTGTAAAGCATTACTGTATATTGGGTAGCACAGTGGCTCGATGTAAGGCACTGTACTGTATATAATGCAGCACGGTGGCTCAGTGGTTAGCACTGTTCTATATATAGGGAAGCACAGTGGGTCAGTGGTTAGTACTGTATATAGCGCAGCACGGTGGCTCATTGGTTAGCACTTCTATATATGGGGAAGAACGGGGTTTAGTTGTTAGCACTGTACTATATATAGGGAAGCACAGTGGCACTGGCTAGCACTATTCTATATATAAGAAGCACAGTAGCTGAGTGGATAGCACTGTTCTATATACACTGCTCAAAAAAATAAAGGGAACACAAACAACAGAATATAACGCCAAGTAAATCAAACATCTGTGAAATCAAACTGTCCACTTTGGAAGCAACACTGATTGTCAATCAATTTCACATGCTGTTGTGCAAATGGAATACACAACATATGGAAATTGGCAATTATCAAGACACACTCAATAAAGGAGTGGTTCTGGTGTCTCCTGGTAGTGCCTCCAGCCTCTGGACACTACGCTGACAGACACAGCAAACCTTCTTGCCACAGCTTGCATTGATGTGCCATCCTGGTCAGCTGCACTACCTGAGCCACTTGTGTGGGTTGTAGAGTTGTGGTCTGTGGTCCCCACCTGCAGAGCCACTCCTTTACTGAGGGTGTCTTGATAATTGCCAATAATTTCCATCTGTTGTCTATTCCATTTGCATAACAGCATGTGAAATTGAATGTCAATCAGTGTTGCTTCCTAAGTGGACAGTTTGATTTCACAGAAGTTTGATTTACTTGGAGTTATATTCTGTTGTTTAAGTGTTCCCTTTATTTTTTTGAGCAGTGTATTAGGAAGCACAGTAGCTCAGTGGTTAGCACTGTTCTATATATAATATATGTAGGAAAGCACAGTGTCTCAGTGGTTAGCACGGTTTGCTGTGCTGGGGTCTTGTGTTCAAATCCCACCTAGGACAACCGGACAACGTCTTAAATGAGTTTATGTTAGCCCCATACATGCATAGGTTTCCTCCAGTTTTCTCCCACACTCCGAATAAAGATAAGAAACGTGGATTGTGCCCCAATGGGACAGTGATGATGACTTCTATATAGCACCATTACATTTTCCACAGTGCCTTACATACAGATTCCACATTTAAGCTCTGGTTTTCTCTACATCCAGGCTCCTTCCGTCTCAGGTGTCTGCTCTTCTGCACAAGAATTGTCCTCCGCTGAGGATCATGTCCCTGCTCCTCATAGAAGTGGATGTGGAGCTTTGTACGATCTATTACATTACAGAGTATCTTCCACTCTATCTGAGCATATCAGAGCAGAGTGCCATCTTCCCACTCCTCCTCGAAGTGCTCTGTGGACCAGTCCTCCCCAGGCTGGCCCGTCTTCCTTTCATCAAAGTTGGACCCAGACTCCTCAAACATAAGACATGTGGGGGTCAGCCTAATCTTGACCATCCGGAACATGCCACAGATCGTGCATATGAATGCAGATACTCCAAATTAGGGTTGGGGGACACAGTGGGGGACATCGGGGTCAGAGAAGTGATCACCACACACAACCAGTCCTGGCCTTGATCTCGCTTGCTTTAGGTCAGCCTTGCGTTTACTCCATGGACAGTTTTGTCCTGATTCCTGCTCATTAGCCTAAAGGAAGTTTATTTCTGCCTGATCCTTGTCCTACAAATCACTAAAAAAATGTTCGGCTCTGCCACTTCTGTCGGACTCCATCCGCTCTGTCAGGACTCCATGTCCTGGTTTCACTTGATGTACGAGACGTGTATCTCCCCCTAGATTATGTTCCAAACTGTGGTCTGATTATTGCTCAACGCAACCCAACTAATGACACGATGGATATCCTGCGAACCAGGGAAGTGGCGGACATCCAGTACCCAGACTCCATCCGCACAATGCCTCCTCCAAAGACCAAAACGTCAGAGAAGAGACCTCACTCCACCAGGGGGCTCTCAACGTTCCAACCTTCGCACTGTGAGGATGGCACCTGCAGCACAATTGCCGTCCTGGACGGAACAATGATTGGTCACAGTCACCGTCAGCAGGGGCAGCCCTGACACTGAGGTTACAACATGTCAATGTATGGACAATACATTGGCGCTATAGAAAGGAATCGTATTAAGTTGTATAGACAGGACGACGGGAACAACGTTTATGGTGATGGCGAGTGATGAGACAAGTCGCCATCACATATGACGTGCTGTACTGCAGGGTAGAAAGATAGTGATGTGTACGACTGCTGGGGGCTTCTGAATGAGGTCCGCCGCAGCCAGAATTTAGGTATCTAAAGATGATAGCAGTGTTTACAACAAGTGAAAAGAAGCTGAATCCCCATAATCGCAGTTATCTCCATATACAGTACAACAGCCGTTTTCCCCGTACACAGTATAATCACATTTATTCCCCATACACAGTATAACGGCTGTTATCCCCATACACAGTATAATCACAGTTATCTCCATATACAGTATAATCACAATTATTCCCTATACACAGAGGCACCATGAGCAGCTTATTCAACTACAAATGAAAAACAGGAACATAATATCAATGTATAAATTGAAAATGAAGAAAAAGTTATAATGGTCTGCTCAGGTAATGGTAGTGTCTGCATTGTTTTTTACAGACGTGAATCTTTAGGGTACGTGGCCAAGTTCAGGATTTTCTGTGGGTTTGAAGCTGCGGATTTATGCAGCGTCCAATCTGCAACGTCGCGATGTTCCAGCACAGTGGACGGGATTCCTAGAAAAATCATATCCACTATGCGACTGTGCCCACGGCTCACCCGCGGAGATGGACATGTGGAGCAATTTCCAAGACCGCCGCATGTCAATTTCTCTTGTGGAGACGCTAGTCTGTGCTACAGAAATTACATCAATACAATGTATTGAACGCGGTGAAGCTGCACGGTTCAGTGATCACAGAGGATTCACCTGCATTCAATAGACGGCAGCGCTTTAGATGCAGCAAACATCCAAAGCTCTGCTAGTTCCGGATTGTGTGCACCCGACCTTACAAGGATAAACGGAGATCTAGTCCAAACTTAGTTTTCCTGTTATTCTCTGATCTAATATTTCGTTTTATGACCTTTGTTTCTGAAAGGCTTTACATCTGTGCGGCATGGAGTCACCTAACATCGGACCCGGCAGAGAGATATTCAGCCCACGTTGACTGGACAATGTCCCACAGGTCTTTTTCATTTCTGATGTTGCTGTACAAATTCTCCATTGGGCTGAGCCCTGGGAACCGAGCTGAGCTCCGGGGACCGGACAACCTCTTAGGCTAGGTTCACATTGCGTCAGGGCATCCGTTTAACGGATGCGCTAACGCTGATGTCATTTTTGTCATCTTTAGTGACCTAGAGCTAACGGTATGCGTTAAAGCTAGGTAGCGCCAAGATACCATGCGCTACCTAGCGTTAGCCCATACAGTTCTATGAACAGCGAACGGGTCAGTTCGCTGTGCGTTACTGCCAACGCACCCAAAAACGCTGCAAGCCGTGTTCGAGGGTGCGTCATGAATTAACGCATACTTTCTAACGAATGCCGATTTTGGCATGCGTTAGTATCATTGCGGCCAATGGGTGCGTTAACGGACCCGTTAAATAGCGTTAGTGCCGCTATGTAACGGATCCGTCAGCGCATTGCCCTATAACGCAGTGTGAACCCAGCCTTAATAACATCAGTCTTGTTGGTCTGCACCCAGGATGTTGTCTGCTTGCTGCTGTGCTTGGGGTCTTTGTCCATTTAAAGGGCATTTCTTTTTCAGTATAAGGCTGGGGTCACACTGCGTTGAGGCAGTCCGTTAATGCTGCCATAGACCCCCATTATGTGACGCATCGCGATGTATGCCGTAAAGCGGCACTCGTTCGCGATGTGCCGTCAAACACTGACGGAACCTCGGACGCGGGCTGCAGCGTCTGAGGCTCCATCACCGTTAGCCCTGATGAATCATCAGCGCTAGCGGTATAGCATAACGCATATCGCGTTATGCTACAGCGTTAACGCAGCCCGTCAACGCTATGTGTTGAACGGGCTGTGTTAACGCTATGTGAACCTGGCCTAAGACAACATGGCCTCTCCCAGTATTGCGATATATTCATACTGGTCCACGGTGCCTGGTCTGCGATAAATGGACCCAACTCCATAGTATGAGGAACATCCCCAGACCACTTTGCTCGCACCTCCATGGTTTCCAGTCTTCAGTGTCCTGTGGCTGAATCCAGGGTTTATGGGTGGTTTCACCATGTCTGCGGCCCTTACACCCAGTGAGGACAAGCTCTCTGTTCTTTGGCGCACTGTAACCTTCTAACCACGTCTTTCTCTCAGCAATGACACTTTACAATTTCTTACAGATAGCTTTTCTTCTCGTAGGCGTCTTCTGATGGCTGCCGAACTCACCAGTGACTGAAGATCTCTGATCTTCCTGGAGCCGATCACTGGACGCTTCTCTGCCATGCTTGTGATTCTGTGATCTATGCTGATGGTAGGATTTCTTTTCCTACCACGTATTTCGGGTTTTGTTGCCAGTTTAAAGTATTTGAAATCTTTTCAGCTAGTTTCTGCACCTCATTATGTTTTTTTTTTCTTTTGTAATCAACTTCTTGATCAAAGTTTTTTCTCCTTTGGTGCAACGACCCATTTTACTCACTGAGCCAGGGCTAAATCCAGCAGATACAAGATCTGCTGCCTCATTTTTTACGTAGGGGACATAATCGACACCTGATTCTTCACAGAATGACTGACGTCACTAATGAACTCCATACTGCTATTAATTAGTACACCCCCTTTCATTAAATGAGCTAATAACACCCAATTAGCAGCATACGTGTCAAGGCTGCTGATTCTTTTGGTTGACCATTAATTGCCTACACCTAGTCAGGAATTTATTCTCATGTCATGTGAATATATATTATATATATTACACATACAGTTGTACTCAAAAGGTATACATACCCCGGAAGAATTTTTGCTTTTTTGGCCATTTTTCAGACAATATGAATGATAACACCAAAACTTTTCCTCCACTCATGGTTAGTGATTGGGTGAAGCCATTTATTGTCAGACTACTGTGTTTTCTCTTTTAAAATTATAAGGACAACCCAAAACATCCAAATAACAATGATCGAAAGTTCACCTACCCTGGTGATTCTGGCCTGATAACATGCACAGAAGTTGACACAAATGGGTTTGAATGGCTACTAAAGGTAACATCCTCACTTGTGACCTGTTTTCTTTTAATCAGTGTGTGTGCATAAAAGCTGATTGAGTTTATGGGATCCAGACAGACTCTTGCACCTTTCATCCAGCCACTGACTTTTGTGGATTGTCATGGGGAAAGCAAAATTATTGTCAACGGATCTACGAGAAAAGGCAGTTGAGTTGTATAAAACAGAAAAGGGATACAAAAAGATATCCAAGGAATTGATAATGCCAGTAGCAGCGTTCAAACTGTGATTAACAAATGGAAAATCAGGGGGTCTGTAAAAACAAAACCACAGTCAGGTAGACCAACAAAAATTTTGTTCACAACTGCCAGGAAAATTGTTCAGGATGCAAATAAAAACCCACATACAACATCAGCTGAAATACTGGACTCTCCGAAACCCAGCGTGTGGATGTTTCAAGATGCACAATAAGGAGGTACTTGGGGCGTGGCTATGCAGCGGTGAGAGAAGGACGCACGCTGCAGGAGCTCACATTAATCCTGAGTACATCCTGCGCTTACCGCCTGTATTGAGCACAGGACCTGGCAGCGCTTGGTGCCCGCCGGTGTCAGGACCCCCTGGGAGCTCAGAGGAGAGACGCTGGACGGCTCCGGTGGGCAGGAGCCCTGGAAGATGGGGGTAGGCAGTGGTGCCTGTGGGGAGCGGCGGCCATCTTGGACGCGCGCTCTATCAGAGGGAGCGCGGCGTGCAGTCTCCAGCGTTGCTGGGGCAGCGTCTCATATCCTGCAGGATTCAAGAGGAGTGCTGTGATTGCCCTGGAAAATGGGCCCCGCATGATTCCCTCTTCTGTGAATTGAACTGCTGGCCTGCTAGTGTCACTACACTGCTCCCCCTCCCATTGCTGCTGTCTATGAGGGTGGATGTTCCTCCCCCCTCCTGCCATAGGAGCCTTGGTGATATTCTGACTGTATCCATACGGATTCTGCTCCCAGGCTGCAATTAATAAATGTGGCTCCTACTGTGCATATATAACTACAGCAGGAAGACTCCTGGACTGTATAACATCAGCTATACCGTGGTATTTCATGGCTCTTAATCATGAACCGATCTAAAGGATCGACAGCGGCAGAAAAGTTGAAGGAATTTGCCAGATCCGACCCTTCTGAGAGTGCACGCACTTTACGAAATGCCCCCTCGCAATCTCAGCGTAAAAATCGTACCTCAGGAAGTGGAGAGGAGATTGAACAGGAGGAAATGACCCTTAAACAGGCATCTGAACAGCTGATGCAGGCTCTCTCCCTCACTAGGCCATCCTTGACGGAGAAAATAGAAGAAGTCAACACCGAGGTGGGGAGACTCCGTCACGACATGCAGGCCATGAGAGGGCGCATCATGGAGGTGGAGGCGAGAGTGTCCCAGGTGGAGGACACCATTACGCCAATGGAGGCTAAGTTAACTAAAGTAGCGGGATCTACGAACGCCTGGAGGCAAAAGGCAGACGACCTAGAAAACAGAATGCGGCGGAATAATATCCGTGTCATCCGTCTGCCTGAGCGCTCTGAAGGTCAACACCCTGAACAATTCTTAGAAAGCTGGCTTAAGACCTCTCTGGGAGATGAATTCTCCTCAGTGTTCGCCGTTGAGAGAGCCCACAGAGTCCCCACCAAACCTTTACCTCCAGGAGCCCCACCTAGACCTTTCCTGGCACGTCTCCTCAACTGTAAAGATAGAGACACCATTCTACGCCTCGCACGACAAAAGAGCCCCATCAAGTTCAACGACGCCGTGATCTCAATCTTCCCGGATTTCTCCATGGAACTCCAGAAGCAACGTGCGCAGTTCATTGACATCAAGAAGCGGCTCAGGGAAAAGAACATTGCATACTCCATGATTTATCCAGCTCGGCTTCGGGTTGTCCATGGGGGTTCCTCCGTATTTTTCACGGATCCGGCGGAGGCTACCGAGTGGCTGCGGTCCCATAGAGGATCTCCTGCAAAGGAATCCTAGTATGTATACTTTCACTTGGATCCTTTTACTGCAGGCTTGGTTGGAGCTCTCCTGGCGGGCACCCAGATATCTACAATATCGGACACTACATTTAGTGATGGTATCCCCTTGTTTGTTTTTCGATAGAGGAGCGGGACTTTGCTCCTATGTTACTAAGTTTATATTTTCTTTTCAAAAGCTTTAATTTTAGCTTTAAGTGTTATTTAGGTAGAAATTGCAGCCAATGGAAGTCTTGCTATTTGCGTGGTGGCTCTCAGTTCTACATAGGCGCCGATGCGCAACATATCCAGATAAGTGGAGATGGGTACTGATTTAATTAATATGCATGATGTGGAATGTGAGGGGTATCAAGACCCCCCCCGAAAAAAGGTTAAAGTTTTTTCACAAATCAGGCACTATCACCCTCATATTGTGGCTCTGGTCGAGACACACTTGACCAGAGATACGGCTCGGACTGTGCAGAAACCGTGGGTTCAGTGGTCTATACACGCATTTCACACCAGCTACTTCAGAGGGGTCTCATTACTAATACACAAGGACGTTAGATGGGAGGTCCGGGAGGCCCGGAGAGACTCGGAAGGGCGCTTCATATTTGTGTATGCACTGATTAATTCTAGGAACTATGTCATTCTGTGTGTTTATAATCCCCCTCCAGCGGGTACGTCAATTCTCCAGAAAGCATTGAGCTTTGCTTTGAATTACGCAGACGCGGATATCATTTGTATGGGAGACTTTAATTTGGTGATAATTGCCTCGACAGATTGAGACTGGATGACGGGACACAGGGTGGGACCCCATCGGCAGTTACATCCCAATTATCACAGTTTATAGAGGGTAGTGGATGGTTAGACCTATGGAGAACACGTCACCCAGAAACGACGGCGTATACTTGCCACTCCTCCACGAGACGTTCCTTATCTCGTATAGATTACATATTTGGGTCTAGTGGTCTGGCACTGTGGGTGGATAGTATTGAACATGGAAGCAGAGGGATTTCAGATCATAGCCCAATCATCCTTAAACTCAGATATGGCCTGCCGAGTAATAGGATAACATGGAAATTAAATCCTTTCTGGCTGAAATTAATTAGGTCACCTGACAGAACAATTGACCAGTTGCGTGTTTTCGTGTCCTCTCACCCGAACCCCGGAATGTTAATTTATTTTGGGACACCCTTAAGGCGTACTTGAGGGGCTGCCTATCTTCCACGATCTCCTACATCAAACGGGTGACGTCGGGGGAGGATGACGAAATAAAGCAACAATTGAAAGATTCAGAAGCCGCTTACGTATCTGATCAAACTAGTGGTAATAGAGTGGAGTGGTTAAAGGCCCAAAGATTATATACTCAACATATAGACTCCAAATCTAAACGTAAATTATTTTTTACTCGCCAATCCTACTTTGAACTAGGGAACCAATCTAGTAAATTTCTGACCTATTTGGTGCGGCAGCACAACACAACTAACACAATATTACAGATCCGCAGCTCAGATGGTACAGTGGTGTCCTCGACGGAGGAAATAATGGGATGTTTCCATGATTATTATAGCTAACCAGGGGTGTCTAGACTATCTATCAGATATAACGTTTCCCACACTAAGTGCTTCTCAGCGAGCCTTTATGGACGCTGAGTTCACTCTGGATGAGATAGAAGATGCCATGAGGGATATGGCCTCTAGGAAAGCCCCTGGGCCAGATGGGTTTCCTATTGAGCTGTACAGGAAATACCGGGAGATCTTAGCGCCACTTTTGTTGTCGGTGTTTCGGGGGATTTGGGGGGGGGGGGGGGGGCATGCCAGAGTCCTTCTATGAAGCTAATATAATAGTGCTTAAGAAAGAAGGGAAGGACCCTCTGGACTGTGGATCTTATCGCGCCATATCTTTAGTAAATGTGAATTACAAAATTTTCACGAAGATCTTGGCAACTAGGCTGAATTCAATTGTTTTGGAACTTGTGCATCCTGACCAGACTGGCTTTATGCCTGGGAAAGGCACCTCCATTAATATTAGACGGGTTCAAATCGGTGGTTCAATATAGCTCCCTGATGCCAGACAATAGATGGGCATTGGCGTCGTTGGATGCGGCCAAGGCCTTTGACTCCCTTGAGTGGCCTTTCCTCCACGCATGGTTGCAGAAATACGGTTTTGGAGATAGATTTTGAAACCTAAAGCCCGGGTCATTGTAAATGGTTCTGTTTCTGAGTCCTTTTCTCTGCACAGGGGAACTCGTCAGGGGTGTCCCTCTCCCCGGCCCTCTTTGCTCTTGCAATAGAGGCTTTGGCAATTGGCATGAGAACTTCTCCTAATATTATGAGTATAGAGATAGCAGATTGGGTAGACACCATAGGCCTTAACGCCGATGATATGATATTTATGGATACAGCGGAGGAGACATTGACAGGGGTGATTGCCACTATAAATGAATTCAGTAGATATTCCGGCCTGTATATAAATTGGGAGAAATCTGCTCTGGTGCCTCTTTCTCATGCCCCAATGCCGCGACTTGGGACTCTCTCCTTGTTGCCCATTGTATCACATTTTAAATATCTGGGTGTTCACATTTCTCAATCTAACACACTTGATCTGCAACATAATATATATCCGTTACTAGAGATGGTCAAGGTTAAATTTGCGATTTGGAGTAAACTCCAGCTATCTGTAGCTGGACGCATTAATCTAATTAAAATGATACTACTCCCTAAGATCAGCTATTTTCTCCAACATAGTGCTGTGGTGGTGCCTAAGTCTTTTTTCACTAACTTGTATTCCCAGATTACGTCTTTCATATGGGGGAAAACCAGGCCAAAACTTAAGCTATCCACCCTACAAAGGCCAAAAGAAAAAAAGGGGGGGGGGGGGGAATAGCGCTACCGGATTTTTTTCTATATTATCTGGCGGGACAGGCAAGAGCCATAAGTAAGTGGTTGCCTGGTAATTGTCTTCCTAATTCTAAGAGTCATTTGCTTCATGCCGCACATGCCGATTGCCCGCTGGGGTTCTTGGAGATGGAAAAAGTAAAAGTACCACGTCTGCTGCCCATGCTTCGTCTGGCAAGACTAGTGTGGAGACAGATTAAGAGGGTGGTTGGATTTAGTGACATCGTAGCTGAAATGCCCTTATGGAATAATAGTTATTTCCCAACATTGCTGGCCCACCCATCTGCCGAATTCTGGCCTCAGTACAATGTCTCTACGATAGGGGATATATATGAATGTGGGACACTATTATCTTTTGAACAACTACAAGCTAAGTGCAATGTCTCGAGGTCACAATTCTTCCGATATTTGCAATTAAGATCAGCCTTTCAATCGCATATGAGATGTGTCGGTATGAATAATGCTATTTCGTCTCTACCCTTGATAGGCATTCTTAAATCACAGGGTCCCCAGGGTCTCATCTCCTCTCTGTACACACACATGCTATCGGTGGGGACGGAATCTGCCATATGCCTGGTTAGGGGGAAATGGGAAAGGCTCATCCCTGATGCACAGGGAGAGGAGTGGGAGGAAATTCTGGAGTCACCAACTAAGGTGTCTCCGTCAATTAACAATAGAATGATACAACTTTATATCATAAACCAATCATATTTGACTCCGACTCGACTTTTTAAGATGGGCCGTTTCCAATATTCGGAGTGTTTGAGATGCCATGCATCCGATGCAGATTTGATTCACATGATTTGGCAATGTCCGATTATAGTACACTACTGGAAAGAGGTAATGTCATTATTAACCTCCCTGGCGCAGATTCCTGTTCCCCTTGAGCCTTTGGTTTGTCTGTTTGGGGTGTGGGATGATGAGACATGGGGACATTATACGGGGATTTTCTTATGGGAGGCGTTGTTCATGGCACAGAAAGTGTTGGCGCTGCGGTGGATGGGGGGGTTCGGATCCCTCCCTTAGGACCTGGATAGCATTGGTGAACTCAGTTATACCATACGAGCGCACGCTCTACCAAAATAGAGGGTGCCCAGGTAAATTTGAGAAGATATGGGAGGGGTGGAATTCCTCTCGTCTCACGTTGTACGACGGAGACATCGCATGATAAAGAGCTAAATATATAGACATGGGCTGCAAATAGTTGTTTTGTAGTAGTAGTAATGTTTTAGAAGTTGGCAGGCTTTATTATTTGAAAAAAAAAAATACATAGACCAATGTAAGGCAATTGACAGTATGTTTTATTCTATGCACAGTTGATATGCATACGCTGTTTGATATTGATGCTCTGTGATATGTATGTGTGTCACATGATATTTTCATCACTGTCGGTTTGCATATTGTATATCCTGCCTGTGGTTCAATAAACGAATTTAAAAAAAACAATAAGGAGGTACTTGAAGAAAAATGGGCTGCATGGTCAAGTCGCCAGAAGAAAGCCATTACTGCACAACTGCCAAAAAGTATCTCGCCTACAATACCCAAAACAGCACAGAGACAAGCCTCAAAACATCTGGAACAAGGTAATTTGTAGTGATGAGACCAATATTGAACTTTTTGGCCACAACCATAAACATTACCTTTGGAGAGAGGTCAATTATGATGAAAGGAACACCATTCCTACTGTACAGCACGGAGGTGGAGCGCTGATGTTTTGGGGATTTGTGAGCTACAAAGGCACAGGAAACTTGTTCAAAGTTGAAGGAAAAATGAATGCAGCACGTTATCAGCAAATACTGAGAGCAATTTTGCAATCATCAGCCCAGAAGCTGCGCATGGGATGTACTTGGACTTTCCAACATGACAACAATCCAAAACACAAGGCCAAGTCGACACAGCAGAACAAAGTGAAGGTTCTGGAGTGGCCATCTCAGTCTCCTTGTTAGGCGTCAGGTTTCTGCGTCTGCTCTGCAGGAATCCAGACCCTTATATTCTGCGGTCTCTTGCTGTTTATCTACCACAAAGATTGCCTTGCAGCAAATCTCTCCAGGGGCTAAGTCCCTCTGTCCTCCTACTGAGCATGCTCATGAGACGATTTCCCATTAGAGATCGGGAGTCATGTGCTCAGGTCCTGCTCCAGA
This sequence comes from Dendrobates tinctorius, assembly GCF_039654945.1. Lineage (NCBI taxonomy): Eukaryota > Metazoa > Chordata > Amphibia > Anura > Dendrobatidae > Dendrobates > Dendrobates tinctorius. The sequence continues at coordinate 11,515 of NW_027361696.1, read as the reverse complement.
TCTCATTGGTCCATCTTGGAGATCTGGAAGCTTCCGGAAGGTCCCGGCTGCTATAAAAAGCGCTAGTATAGTCTCTAGTTGCTACTGTGTGAATGATGATGGATGTATGATTCTGGCGAATGACTCAATTGAAACCCCTTCCCTCTGATATTACGTATGTGGACAGGGACTAAGCTTAGAGTCAGCGCCAGTGCGCCACTACTACATCATCCACAGTTGCTAGCGTCTGACATTGCACTTGCGTACTAGCGGCAGTGTCCTACGCCGCGCTGCAGTTGCAGCCCTCCTTGGCGTCCGCAGTTGCGATGTCGCTCGCACGCACGGTAGGTCTAGACGGACGCAGTTCCGCTGTCTTTGGCTCTGCTCCTGTGACCAGATACCGTGTGTGAATTTACTCTGAGTACTGTGACTCCAACAGGCTCAGCCTCATTGTATTTGTCTTTGTTGGCACCTCTGTGACTTAACAGAGATTGCTCTGCGCACCTGGGTGACGTTTAACCCACGTGCGCATTTCCGCCATATTGCTTGCCTGCCACCACTTAGCAGCAGTCATATCATCTACTGCACGGTGGACCCCGAGCAGCGAACGCATTTTATTATTATTTTTATTTAGTGCGTTCCGCCGTTCCCAACACTCCTGACCTCAATATCATTGACCAACTCTGGGGAGATCTCGAGCGCGCAGTTAATGCTAAACAGCCCAGGAATTTACAGGAACTGGAGGCTTTTTGCCAAAAAGAGTGGGCAGCTTTACCATCTGAGAAAACAAAGAACCTCATCCACAACTACCACAAAAGACTTCAAGCTGTCATTGACGTTAGAAGGGGCAATACATGGTATTAAGAAATGGGGTATGTAAACTTTTGATCAAGGTCATGTGTATGTTTTGGGTTGTCATTATGATTTAAAAAGAGAAAACACAGTAGTTTGACAATAAATGGTTTCACCCAACCACTAACCATGAGTGGACAAAAAGTTTTGGTGTTATCATTCATATTCTCTGAAAAAAGGCAAAGAAAGCAAAAATTCTTCCGGGGTATGTAACTTTTGAGCACAACTGTATATATATTTTTTTGACAACCCAGAGGAGACCTTCTTCTACTTACACCCTGTATTATACTCCAGAGCTGCACTAACTCTTCTGCTAGTTATTGGACACTGTTAAACATTTGTGTTGCAGAATAAGACAGATGTTGCAGTATTTGCCAATCCCAGAGTTTTGGGCATTAATCACCTGAACCCAGCACCGCATGGCGACACTAAGCTGCAGCACTGTCCCGTACCTGTGCGGCCCTTTGTGGAGATTTCGTTTGCAAGCCTCTCAAAGTATTCGGGGAGGTCGGAATACTCTGTGCCGTAGGAGATGACCTTTATCCCCTTGTCCAGCATGTTCTCCCGCAGCTTCTTGAACTCGTCCACGTCCTCCCTGCGGACCAGCATAAAGTGCTCCAGGTCCGACTTGTGCTTCACAGCCTCCAGGAACAGAGCCTGGAACGTTGTGTCGTCCACGGTGCGGCCACAGCCCAGGAACAGGAAGGACTTGGTCTCGTACAGTTTCTGGATTTCTCTCTGACAGAAGAAACAGAAAAAGTAAAAGGAGGAAATAACAGCAGATATAATCTCCAGTACACAGGGCATATAATAATAAAAGCAGGAACGATCATATAATGGGAAAGCAGCACAGAGTACGTCAGGAGGAATGTTTGCGGATCTGGTGGGAAGTAGCCACAGAGAACATCTAAGTTGTGGGGTGCTGGCAGCACAGAGTGTTTCAGCACAGGAGAGGCTATGCTCGGGCGGTGCAGTGAGAGCTCACCATGACCTCAGTGTTCCTGAGGACGTTCTGGTACCCGGCCGGGTGCAAGACAATGCCACTGGGATTGGTGTAGACGCCATGTATGTGCAGGACACTCAGCTGCTTCTTTTCCTGAGCCCATTCTAGAACCTGTCACAAGACAAAATGAGGCATTACAGTCCGGGAGCGGGTTATCATGAACCAGTGACCATCATTATAATGAACTGTATCTCCACACCTAGGCTCCCCGATGTATAATCCCCAGATACATCCCCACACCTAGGCACCCCAATGTATAATCCCCAGATACATCCCCACACCTAGGCACCCCACCCCAATGTATAATCCCTAGATACACCCCCACAGCCCAATATATAATTACCAGATATATCCCCACACAGGGCCGACCCCATATGTAGTCCCCAGACACATCCCCACAGCGGGCCGGCCCGGTATATAATCCCCAGACACATCCCCACACCTGGCCGGCCCGGTATATAATCCCCAGACACATCTCCACACCGGTCCAGCCAAATATATAATCCCCAGACCGGTCCGGCCAAATATATAATCCCCAGACACATCCCCAAACCGGGTCGGACCAAAATATAATCCCCAAACAGATCCCCACACCTAGCCAGCCTGATACATAATCCCCAGACATATCTCCACACCTGAGCACCCCCAGATACATAATCTCCAGACACATCCCCACAACCGGGTGCCCAGATACATAATCCCCAGACACATCTTCACACCTGGGTGCCCAGATATATAATAATCCCACAACGGGCAACAACTGCAAGGAGTTTGTATGTTCTCCCCATGTTTGCGTGGGTTTCCTCCGGGTACTCCGGTTTACTCCCACATTCCAAAGACATACTGATAGGGATTTTAGATTGTGAGCCCCATCGGAGACAGCGATGATAATGTGTGCAAAACTAAAGCGCTGCGGATTATGTTAGCGCTATATAAAAATAAATATTTTATTATCCCCAGACATCCCCACACCCGGCCAGTTCGATATACAATCGCCAGTCTATAATCATATGGCTGCTGGGATTTACCTTCTTCTCGTCGGTGAGGTCTAGGGATTCCAGTTGTTTTTCCTGATGAGCAGCGTAGATCTCAAGCAGATTGTCAAAGTTAGTTGTCAGGACCAGCGCGCCGTGCTCCATTAGCTGCAGCACGGACTGGAGAAGTTGCTTCCCTGAGTCCTCCATCTTTGACTCCAGGTCATCAAAGACTTCATAGAGACAGTCCTTGAAGAAGGTGGAGCGGACATTGCTGGTGCGCTGCGAGAAAGGAGCGAGAACAAGAAACAGGTGACAAACAGACCGCAAGATAGGAGATCCCCATAGCACATGATCCCCCCCATGTGTGGCACTGATCGGTGACCCCTGAGATCACAAGATCGCTCCCAGCGTGCAGCACTGATGGGTAACCCTTGAGATCACATGATCGCTCTCAGCGTGCAACACTGACCAGTGACCCCTGAGATCACATGACCGCCCCCAGTGTAGAGCACTGACCGGTGACCCCTGAGATCACATGATCGACCACAAAGTGCAGCACTGACCGATGACCCCTGAGATCACATGACCGCCCCCAGTGTACAGCACTGATCGGTGACCCCTGAGATCACATGATCGACCCCAGCGTGCAGCACTGACCGGTGAACCCTGAGATCACATGATCAACCCCAGAGTGCATCACTGATGTGTGACTCCTGAGATCACATGATCACCCTCAGTGTGCAGCACTGACAAGTAATCACTGAGATCACATGATCACCCCCAGTATGCAGCACTGACCGGTGACCCCTGAGATCACATGACCGCCCCCAGTGTACCACACTGACCAGTGAACTCTGAGATCACATGATCGCCCCCAGCATGCGGCACTAACCGGTGACCTTTGAGATCACAGGAACGCACTCAGCGTGCAGCATTGACCAGTTGCCCCTGAGATCACATGATCACCCCCAGTGTGCAGCACTGATTGGTGACCCCTGAGATCACATGATTGCCCTCAGCATGTGGCACTGACCGGTGACTCCTGAGATCACATGATCGCCCCCAGTGTGCGGCACTGACCGGTGACAGCTTCTGGATGAGGTCGTGGGCCACATGGATCAGGTTCTTGTCCTCATGGAGACATTTCTGGAATTTTTTGCTCTCTTCTTCTTCTAGGAGGTCGAAGTCATTAGCAGCATCAAGCAGGGCCTGAATTAACCCCTTCCAGGACTTCAGAGCTGGGACTTGTGGTGCTACAGCTGCACTAATACCAGTTCCAATCACCAGCACCAGTTCCTGGGGCCTCTTGGTCTTTAGACTTGGTAAAAGTTTCCTGGAAAACAGAAAGTTTCGTCTGATAGGACTAATACCGCTACCCGGCATTGTGAGCCCCTGCCACCCCTTCACATGACAATGGTATGACTCTGCACAGTATCCAGCAAGAAGTGACATCACATGTGATTTATGACATCAGCTGATGATATCACCGGACAAACAGAGGAGGGACAGACCACTGTGCGGAACACTGAAAGGGGTGTCCAGGTCTGGAAAACCAGCGCCACCCTGACCACAGTCCATGTGTGGTACTGCAGTCTGCTCTGTTCACTGCTATTGAGCTCAGCTGCAATTCTGGATATAAGCTGCAGACAGGAGGGGGCTGCTTCTTAACCTGTTCCCCTTCCTCAGATCTGGCAGGGGTTTGTTTACATCTCAGAGGTCATACAGGCGGGGTCCACTTCCTCTAATTAAACCGAGGATTTTCTAGGGTCAGGAGTTTGTATCGGCACGGGTCTGACTCATCGGACTTTGCAGGGACTACGGGGTAGGAGCGGGGGCAGAGATCCTCGCTCTGGAGCCACTGGTGCAAAGCAGAAAAAATTGCTGTCACTGCTCGCTGGAGTCGCATTCAGTGTCGAGATGTGGGGTTGGAGGGTTTAATATTCCCTGAATGAAGGTTATTATAAGGGGTCCCCGAATTCAGGGGTCCAGCAAAAAGCTAATATCTGGACCTCTGATCTGAGTAACGAGTCTGTGCGTGAACTCCTAAGATTTGGGGGAGATAAGGCTGCGCCATATTGGGTTGATGTGATATATCATCACTGGTGATGATATATCATCACCAGAGTACTCCAAAAATACTGCTATATAGTGCTGACATGATACATCACCGTCCCCGACCCCGTCTTCATTCTGCCTCCACTGGTGGAGGAGGTCACAGTATAGCCATACTATGAGGCCACCTGCGGGTCTGGATGTCGAACAGCCTCTTACCTGGGCTTCTTGGCTGCAGGAACGCCGTCCTGTATGAGCATCAGCTGCTCCGACTTCAGGTGCAGAGCAGAAGCCATCAACTGCATGAGAGAAGATGCAGCGTTACGTCCAAGGGTCTGCTCAAAACGCCGACATTACCGCATGGGAGTCCATACTCCGCCACACACCACCTCCCATGCCGTATACACCGCCCGACGCATCTTGTATATCCACCCCATGCACCCTCTACATCCATCACACGCCCTATACACCACCCCATGCACCCCGTACATCCACACCGTCCCCCCGCCTCATCTGCTTCCTCTTGGCTGGAACCTAATTACCCCCTAACCCGCAGCTACCCCCGCGTTGCTCCAACAGTCCTCCATTATGGTCCATTGCTCCGCACACTCATCGCGCACGAGACGGCGGCTGGCATGTGATGGGACGTGGAGTGGAAAATCTGAGCCCTATGAAAGTGGAGTAAGGCTATGTTCACACGTTGAGTTTTTGTTGCGTTTTTTATGCAAATTTTAAGCTGCGATTTACAGTACTAGTAAAAGCTATGGGAGTTCAGAAATTTTCTGCACACAGTTTTTTTTCTGATTTTTACAAGCTGGAGCATGTCACTTCTTTCAGTGGATTTGCAGCATTTTGTCACCCATAGAAAGCAATGAGGGAGTGCAAAAACGCAGCAAAAAACACAGGTATCAGTTTTTTCAGAATTCTTGGTGCAAAAATCTAAAAAGATACATGCCCAGATTCAGAACAGCCGCGGTTTGGACGCAGCTCACCTGCGCTGTGTTCTAGGTGACAAGCACAGTGGATGTTCCCGTGTGATTAGAGCGCAGCGAAAATACACTGGGTCCAAAGCGCCGCTATTCCTGATCATGGGGTGTACCTTAAGGTATGTGCCCACGATCAAGAACTGCTGTGGGTTTGACACTGTGTTCATGCAGCGTCACACCCGCAGCGGCCAGATGTGACAGCATAGTGGATGGGATTTCTAGAGTAACATATCCACCATGTGTGCACGGACGCATGCGGCTCACCAGCGGAGATGGACATGCAACGAGTCTATCGACACCGCAGCATGGCAATTTCTCTTGTAGAGACGCAATGTGCTGGACACAGTGAAGCCGCGTGGTTCAGTGATCACAGAGGAGTCACCTGGGTTCAATAGACAGCGGTAAACATGTGCTGCGTCCAAAGCGTCTGCTATTTGCTGATCGTGGGCCGGACCCTACAGAAGTTAAAAATAAAGTTTAGTGGCTCCAAAAAAGCCTGATTTATCAGCATGCACAAGAGACAACAAAAACACAGCAAAAAACTCAGAAAAAACTGCTTTTTGTAAGCGGATTACTTAGGGTAAGTTCACACTAGGATTTTTTTTTAGCATTATTATTCTGCAGCAAAACCTGATCACTTGTGCAGAAAAAAGCATGTTTTCCTTGCTGGGGTTTTGGCATGCCAGATTTGTCTCTTGTACATGCTGATAATGATTAGTGCTGGAAAATAAAGTCCTATTCTATAGAATCAGATTTTGGCACAAAAAAAGCAGCAAAACCAGATACCTGCATTTATGGTGCGTTTTTTTAGTGTTGTTTTTAGCACCCATTCATTTCAATGGGTGAAAAACGTTAAAAAAAACACTGAAAGTGACATGGCCCATTGTGCAAAAAAAAGCTATTCAAAGCACAAAATCCTGATGACAAAACAACAACAAGCTGTATGTATGAGATTTCTGAAATCTCACAGACTTTGCTGGTACTGTAAAATGCAGCTGAAAATTTGCATAAAAAAAAGCATTAAAAAACGCAAAACCGCCCACTGTGAACTTAGCCTTACTGCCAAGAGAGCAGGTTTTGATTGTGGAAAAACTGCAACACAAACGCAATGTGTGAACATACCCTAGAGCAGGAGGAGATGCCGGATCACTGAGCTCTCTGCAGCCTCCGCACTACTGACCTCTACAAACTGGAAATATAAAAAAAATGGAAAAAAAAGTCTCTGTGCCAAGAAAGTGATTGTTTCCCAAGACAGCGGTGATTGGCGAGAAGGGCAGACGTCACCATGGCAGCGCCGGCGGGAGCCGGGCAGTGGCCGCTCTGCACATTAGTGACATTCCTCCCGCAGCTCGGTGTTCACCTTTCTGTGCTGGTCACGTCCGGATGGTGCGAGCCCTCAGTTCATCGAGAACCTGCAAAGACAAGAACAGCAGCAGCTCAGACCCCAAATCTGCAGTACTACAACTCTCAGCATGCCCAGCTGCCGAAGGCTAGGATGTGTCCTACAACATAGCTGGATGCGCCACCACAGGTTATAGGGCTCTCGGTAAACAAGTCTTCTCACATGTCTTACAATTCTTCACTACTTTCAAGATCTCCGCTGGCTGTCAGTGAATTCTTATTTACATTCAGACTCAGAAAATCAGACTGAACCTTACACTTCTCACAGCTGAGGGGTTGTTACAGTTGGATCCAGTGTGGACAATCCTCTGTGAGATGCACAGCCCAAACTCCAGACTGATACAGCTTACCTGCAACGACACATTGTAATGAACCTTCAAAGACATTTGTGCTGCTGATGTCTAGCTCATGAAGAATTGACCAGAGTGGATACAAGAGCAACAAACCTGCAGCTGTGAAGTCTGACATTGGGCTGAACCGCTGACAGCAAGCAGAGATCCTGAAACTGTAAAGAAGGAAAACACAGAGGGCCGATGCATCATTTGTTTGTGATGTTCGCTGATGTTTCCCAAAGTTCTTGATTACAGCTCAAAATCAATTGATTTTTCTTTAACCGGTTATTGTAATTTTTTAGCTCTAAATGTTGTAAAAAAGAAAAAAAAAAAGACCTAAACTGAAAACTCCAAAAAATGGGAGAAAAGTGACGATGAATCAGGGCCAGTGTCTATTAGAAGCTTTCAGGGTGCGGCGCAGCGGCGGTTGGTAGGTGCATGGTGGGCACAGCGGTGAATGGTAGGTGCAGCGGCTAATGGCGGGCGCAGGGGAAGATGGTAGGTGCAGCGGGTGATGGTGGGAGCAGCAGTGGATGGTAGGTGCAACAGCTGATGGCGGGCGCAGGGGCAGATGGTGGGCACAGCAGTGGATGGTAGGTGCAGCGGCTGATGGCGGGCGCAGGGGCAGATGGTGGGCACAGCGGCGGATGGTGGACGCAAGGGCGGATGATGGGCGCAGCTCTGAATTACCCCACACAAAAACTACACACCCCATGTATTGTTAGCAGAGAATCAGGGATTATAGTGTCAGGAAAATACATTACAAATTCCACCACAGTCGCACGCGAAAGTCTGGTCTCAGATGCAGATCAGACAACCTGGAAATGAAGAACTGACATGTCCTGCTTCTTTAAGAAGAGCTGACAATCTAATGTGCCCATGACTGTCCCCAATAATACAAGGGAGCCGTCCTCCATCACATGGACTGTGACACAAGAGCTGACAATCTGATACAGGTGAGAATAACAGAAGTGACCCCTCATCTATCACAGACATACCAGAGACGTGGCCTCGGCAGAAGAGCTGACAATCTAATGACATACATGAGAATAGTAGCGTCCCGTCCTCTCCGGCAGACGTTCTACAGTCAGGACTCAGGATGTGGCTGCAGGCGTCCGGCAGCTGTGCGGTGTGTGTGCGCTCAGGTTGTGTCCTGCCTGACGAGTCACCGCTCAGGTTTATCTAGGACCGTGACGTAAGTGGAGCTGAGTGTCCGTGGACTGGGGGAGGGGACACCTCATCGGGGGCAGTTCTCGCAGTCTGTTCTCTACTCCTCACGGCCCGGTGCCATCCAGGGCTGTAGAGTCGGTAAGCCAAACCTGCGACTCCGACTCCTCAATTTCCCTTACACCGACTCCAACTCCACGACTCCGACTCCCACACATATTGCTTATATTTAAGTGAAAAATTTATTGTAGTACAATGTGAACCTC